>NC_058082.1:478576727-479974023 GCF_014858855.1 Bufo gargarizans
GTATTATGGTAACGGAAGCGTTTTTTTGCAGATCCATGACGGATCCCGCAAAAAAAAAGTTTATGTGAAAGTCGCCTAACTGATGCAACAGGATCCGTTTTTTTTTTTTTTTTTTTTTACAGGATCCTGGTTTTTTTTTTTCTCGCTCTCTCTTCTGCCAACGGATCAGAAGAACAGAAAGCTAAACGGTGAATGCACCAGAAGCTGGTAGTTATGCGCCTAATTAATGACGAGCACAGGTCGCGTCATAAATTAGGTGAATACTCCTGCGGTCTGAAGTGAACACTACTCCAGCCCCTGACTGGAGTAGTTTTTTGCCAACATTTACACCTGTTTCCAGGCATAAATGTTAGTGAATTGTCTGGAGATGATGGCCTGGCACGCCCTTGCCACTCCCCAGTGGCTAGGACAGCATAAAATTATATTTATATACATATATATATATATATATATATATATATATATACACACACACACACACACACACACACACACACCACAAAAAGGGGTCTTGACACTTTATTAATGCCAAACTGACATTCGTAAATGACCCCCATTCTTTTTATAGCCAAACAAGAAAATCTCACATCGACATTTGATTTTAGCTTATCGTGGTTCATGCTATTTTGTGTCAAATTAGCTGGTTCCTTCTAGTTATTGTTGGTTTCTGGAGAACTGATTTAAAGGGGATATTTGGTGCCAATGAACAAATTCAAAATGAAAAATCTCTGTAAAAACGTCACTATTTGAAAAGCATTTTAAATAAAAAGTATTCTCGGTGGCTGTCCCTCACCTTCATCAAGCCTGAATGTTTGAATGTATTTTTATTTATTTATAAATAAACTAGTATTCTTATTGGAGTTTTCCGATGCTTTTTTATGCGGTAATGCATTTTTCCTCATGTTGTCCTGTCCTGGTGCCCCCAGATGTCTGACCGGCGTCCAGCAGCACGGTACCCACCCCTCCCAGATGGGAGATACTCTGCTGTCTTCTAGCGTCGTGCCTAACTAGCACAACAGCACTAAGTAAGGTGCATACGCCTCTGTTAATCATACTTAGGCCTCTTTTACACAACCGTATGTAGTCTATGGGTCAGTGAAAACCACAGATGCAACATGGATGCCAATGGTGTTTTACGGATCATTAGGAAGGGATGCTTTTGAAAAATTTTCAGCTGTTCCATGTCGGTGAAACATGAATGCAACACGGACAGCAAAAAACGGACACACAGACCCAACACGATGGATCACTGACCACCTGCTCAGGGATTTGAGCGCGGACACGGACGTGTGAATGAGGCTTAAGGCGTATTGGTACACCTTAGACTTTTTCCAGGGAGTAAAATAGCCTGAACAAGCGTCTATAATGCTTGCACAGGCGTTATTGCGACCTTTTGACGGAGCCACAACAAAATGACGGATCGGCAGGGTGCTTTGGGTCGGACCTCTGCCAATCTGATATTATGATGATAGGCCATCAATGTCAAAATCCTCCACGACCCCTTTAAAGGGTTGACTTATGATACAGATTAATTCTTATAAGATTATATAATGTTTTATTTTTGCATTGGTTTGTTTAAAGCATTTTTTCACCTTGTGGCTCAGGAATTCATATAAATATTAAGTGATCACTCCAGTATTCCTGTAAACCAAGGCAGATTCACTGCTCACTAGACTGAAGCTCCAGTCTTTCACTGTTAGTTTGCCTTCTATTTGCATGTAAATCACAATCTATTTGGATGAGACACCTGCATTAAGAAAGGAGTCAGATTGGAGAACAGAAATTGCTTTAACAGGGAAGTGACTTCGGAAAATGCAAGACGTCTACAACAATGCTCGGCAATGAGTGCGAGGCTGCAGTGATCTCATCAGGATGCATTAGTCACCCCAACCATAGAGAATGAAGAACAGGCCGACAGCATTTGTGGCGGGAGGTTCATTAAAGAGTCAATCCCACAGATTTCCATTCACATTGCTGTGAAGAACACTGATCTCTTTTGTATGCAGCAGATTACTTTACAGTGGCGGGCAGGCCCACAGAATCTACATTTGCATCCCAGTTCCTGATGAATATGGGCATTGTAAGTCAAGAGGTTTAGCATTCGGGTCCTGTTTTATCAACAGGGGACAAGTCTGAAGTTAGTCTTTAAATAAGTCTATTCGTGTAAAGGTAAAGGTCTGTGAGCCGAATTAATTAAAGTGGCGCCCAGCACTTATTGAATATAGCACGGGCAAACTATCACATTCTGACTTATTTTCACCCGCCGCAGCTAGGGGTATGCCGGTTGGTTAAAGTTAACCTCTATCCACAGGATAGGTGATAACCATCAGATCGTGGGGACCCTACTGCTAGATCACAAGAACGGGGGCCAAGTGCCCCCTGCAGCCCCCCTGAAATGAACAGAGCAGACGATCCATTCATTTCTGCGGGAGTTCTGGAGATAGTGGAGCACTGCTATCTCCGGAACTCCAATAGAAATGAACGAAGTGGCCACACACAATTAATAACCCTTTAACATATTTTAGGCCTAGTGGCAGCGTAAAAATTGCAGGATTATATGCACTTTTTAAATATAGATAGGGACATTGAAAACTTTTTAAAAAACGCACACAAAAAAATATACGATATATAATTATTTTTTTACATAAAAAGGTAATTTTCTGACAACACATTAAGGCCCGTTCACACAACCGTATATATATTTCCGTCCACATCCGTTCCGCAATTTTACGGATCGGATGCAGACACATTAATTTCAATGGGGCCACAAAAGATGCGAACAGCACACTGTGTGGTATCTGTATCCATATGTCTATCCTGTGGCCCTGCAGAAAAAGAACATGTCCTATTTGTCCATATTTTCAGACAAGGACAAGGATAGGCAATTCTATTATGGAGAAGGATGTTCTGTTCCACAAAACGCGGAAGGCACATGCCCAGTATCTGTGCTTTGCAGATTCACAATTTGTAGTTCGCAAAAACGCATATTGTCATGTGAATGAGCCCTAAGTCTCCACTTTCTTCACCCCAATTGTACTAGAAAAAATTTGCAACTTTTTAAAAAGTTACAGTTAATAAATCTGGTTTAACGTTGCTATCGACGATTAAAGGGGTTTTCTGAGATTGTAATACAGATTACTTATCTTCAGGATAAGTCAACAGTAGGGCTGAAACGATCACTCGAGCTATTCGACACCAAAAAATCCTCGATGCAAAGTTTGTGTCATGTGACCACGGAGCAGGAGTGAAGCGCCTGCTATTACTCACCACTCCATGGTCACCCGCCGGCCTGTACTGCGCTGCACTTTCAGCCCTGACACATGGTTAGGACATAGTGCACGTATGCCATGTGACATCAGGACTAGCGCCCCTACAGGAAAGGTAAGTACTGGCACTTGGGGGGGGACTGATTCACTTAGGCTGATCGCACGGGGGGGGGGGGGGGGGACGAATGGTGTTGGGGACTGATGGCAGGGGGTCTGATGAGTTTTTAGGAAACAGACTATTAATTTATTTTTTCTTTTTCTTATTCGAGTACTTGATTAATCGTAAAAAATAAATCGGTAGAATACTCTATTTCTAAAATATTAGTTTACTGCAGCCCTAGTCAACAGTATCCGATCTGCTGTTTGAGAAGACAGCGGCTCTCGCAGTAGCGCCACAGCCTTCTCTCAGCTTTTCCTAGGCCAGTGACAACACGTTCATCTGTCATGTAACCTAGGTGCAGCTCAGTCCCATAGAAGTGAATGGGGCAGAGCAAGAAACCAATCACAGCCGCTATACAATGTACTGTGTTTGGCAAGCTGCGAGAAACAGCTGACCGGCTGGGGTCCCGGGTGTGTCGGACGCCCACCGATCAGTTATTGATGCCCTATCCTAAAGCTAGGTCATTAGTAGTAAAATGTCAGAAACATGTAGTTTAATGCAAAAACATGAAAATCAGACATCATATAGTACATGACAATCTCTCTGTAAAAAAAAGCTAGCTCAGGGGGTATGTTCTTTCTCAGCTCTCTACAGCTTTCTCCCCATCATAGCTCAGGGATGTGTCCTTTCTGCTGCATCTCTGCCCCTGTAACTGGCCCAGCATATAAGAGTAGATACGGGTGGAGGCAGTTGATGGATGGAACTGAGCATATGCGACCACCTGAGCGATGATACTGAAGTGGACAAGAAAAGAATAAACAGCAGGCGGCGCTATACAGAGAGAGTTTATTGAATAACTCAGTTACTGTATTAAATCTTTCATTACGGTCAATCAAAATAAAGTATTTAGATCCAGGTGCCGATGACTTGTTTGTGGGACAACCCCGTTAAATCAAC
This sequence comes from Bufo gargarizans, assembly GCF_014858855.1. Lineage (NCBI taxonomy): Eukaryota > Metazoa > Chordata > Amphibia > Anura > Bufonidae > Bufo > Bufo gargarizans. The sequence goes on from NC_058082.1 coordinate 478,581,051, forward strand.
CTGATGGGCTAACCACGGCCAACTTCTCGCCAACTTTTAAACCTGGAGGGAGTGTGTAGAACTGCAAATAATAAGTTCAAAAAGTCAGAAAGTGCTATATCCTGGAGTGTGGGGCTTGATAAATTCCCTCTATAATGGGAAGTGATTCTTTTTTTAAATAGAGTGACGTTAACAAAACTGTTACCAATTTGTTAAAAGGAAGCAACGTCCCTGAAACCAACAGAAGACAAAGTCCTATTACTGCATCAATACATGAAAAGAAAGAAACCATTGCATCACACAGGATTACATAATGACTTCTGTGGGTAGAAGGAAGGGAGACTTGGCAAAAGTCCTCAATAGTAGCTTTGATGGCGAGTGTAAGAAAGATTACAGCATGCGGCATTGACAGTGTTCTTTGCTTTTCCTCTTTAGGCCGTGTTCCGCGGCCGAGAGCGTATGTGGTATGCCGGGCTGGATTCCTGTTCAAAGCAGGAGCGCACGGCGTCGTTGGTTGCTATGACGCCGTGCGCTTCATGTCACTGCTGCACTACAGTAATACACTATACGAGTGTATTACCATAGTGCAGCGGCGGCATGAAGCGCACGGCGTCATAGCAACCAATGACGCCGTGCGCTCCTGCCGTCAGCAGGAATACGGCCGAGTTACCACTCTCGGCCGCGGAACACGGCCGGGTGCATTTGGCCTAACCGCTAGGCATCCTATAAAATAGTTTAGCAGGAGCGGCTGGGTTCACACATGCGTTTCCTCCTCTACAACAGACTGCCGGAGTTCACCGTATCTGGCATAGCCGGATACTATTACAGTTCCCCTGCACTGAAATGGGATCCGGATGCTTTGCGGCATATATGCCAGCTTTCAGCCAGACCAAAAATGCTGAGTGTAGTATTTTTTTGTCCAGATGAAAGCTGGTATGTACTCTGGGATACAGTGAATTCTGGCAGACGGGAGTTAAAAGTGCGGAAGTGAACCCAGAATTAGAGTAGTAATCCTTGTATAAATAAATAAAATTATAAAAATCACAGCAGTTTACTGCAGTTTCTTGGGAAGTACATGTGCTTCATATATATTGGCCAAGAAAAGGCAGTCAATCGGTGGCACTGCATTTTTGCTACGCGGCCCACCACCACACCATCTCCTGTATGTTCAGTGGGAACTGTGTAAGGGTACTTTCACACTAGCGTTTTTCTTTTCCGGAATAGAGTTCCGTCCTAGGGGCTCTATACCGGAAAAGAACTGATCCGTTTTATCCCCATGCATTCTGAATGGAGAGAAATCCGTTCAGGATGCATCAGGATGTCTGCAGTTCAGTCTTTTTGACTTAGGACAAAGATAAAACCGCAGCATGCTACGTTTTTATCTCCGGCCGAAAAAACTGAAGACTTGCCATTCCATGGGAATGTATTCGTGCAGGATCCGGCATTCAAAATACGCACAGACCAGTAAAAATGTGAAAAAAAAAATCTAAACGTATGACAAACGGACAGACAGATCCATTCTTGCAATGCATTTTTAAGACGGATCAGTTTGCATGCGTTTTGCCGGATCATTCTGCCCCAAGTGTGAAAGTAGCCTAAGGCTTCATGTCCTCTCTGATGGTGCAGGTGGGATTTCGGCTGTGTTCACATCATCGCTACCATTTACGTTCTTCTGCTCTAGTATAGGAGCAGAAGAACAAATAACGGCCAATAACTGAAGCAAACGAAGCCTAACAGACCCCACTGACTATGATGGGATCACTTAGGTTTCCGTTAAGGAGAACGTTTTTCCAGACTCTCTGCTATTGTTAACAAAGTCAGTGACAGAGATTCCAACGCAGATGTGACGAACTGTTGAGTGCTGGAAGTCAAATCAGCGAGACAGCTTGTAATCAGCTTATTGTCAGGGAGTCTGTGCGGCAAAAAGGGATTGTTGAAAGCATGGAACACTTTTATAGGGATCAAGCACTGTTAGTACGCTTTTTAGGTTTGAGTACGTCAAATGGCATGTGTGTGTTTTGACCCTGCAAAACCGCTGACAGTGTAAAGCAGGGGCCCTGTTTAAACATACCTATGTGGTTGGTTGCAGTATCAGCATGCAGGAACAGAGCAAAGGATTAATGCTGATACAACAACCCCCATAGGTATGTGTTAAGGAGTTTTCCAGGACTTAAAGGGATTGTGCACTAATTTCCAGACCTCTCAGACTGGCAGGACCCACATTGGTGATCATACTTGGCATACCCCGGCACTGAGTTCTGGCTTGTTCAATCCCCGGCCTACACTGCTTTGTCTGGGGTCCCTCCATGTAAACTTCTGGTTTGACAATCTCTGCAGCTGTGATCTGCTCCCCTTGCGTCATTTGACATCACACAAGGGGAGCAGCAGCCAATGGTTGGCTGCAGCGGCATCAAACCATAGGTTTACATGGAGGGACGAGCCAAGCAGTGGAGTCCAGGGAATTAACAGGCTGGGACTCAGCACTAGGTATAAGGTAAGTAGGATCACCAACGTGGGTCCTGCCAGTCTGAGAGGACTGGAAACTAGTGCACAACCTCTTTAAAATATTGATATCCTATCCTAAGGTGGTGGTCTATTTTGCTTCTCTGTGGGCCAACTGGGTTTGTATGTATAAAAAGGTTGATCTTGATGAACATGGGTATTTTTTCCAGCCACTAACGTAATTATGTTTAAAGGGAGTTTATGAGCAGGTCTGACCATGCTAAACTGCTGACAGCACTAGGTAGAGGCAGGGGAGAACAGGACACAACAACATACTTTTTGTGGAATGTTTATCATGAGAAGTGTGAATATGAGCTTTTATTCTGCTAGATACTAATCTAGCAAGTGCCCAAAGTGGGGCTTCCTTGTGAATTGCTCTCTGCGTCACAGCTCCTTCTCTCCGTAACAGCTGTAGCATCCAACCAGGAAACCACTACAGCCATCACCCAGAGCAAAAGGCACGTATAGACGAAGCCTCGCTTTGGGCACCTGCATGATCAGTGCCCAGGAGAATACAAATTCACTTTCACACTACTCCTGATAATAAACTTTCCACAGTTTCTGCATAGTCAGACTTCCTTTAAGGCAGCTGTGAATGCGTACAGAATTGTGGAATTAAAACAAAGAAGTTTTGCAAAATTGATAATTCAAATGCATTTAGAATTTTGAAAAATCTACAACAGAGGCAATAAAAGCCATAAAGATCACCATCCGCTGACTGTGTAAGAGGTCACTCCTATTCATAGTTTTTAGTCTGAGTTCACAAGTCTTGGATAGTGGGAGCAACTGTTCCCTTATCTTTTGAAGTATGACTATTTGGTCACCTAGAGGACGTATGGCATCATCACTTGCAGATTTTTCTTCGAGAATCATTACTCTGGGCTCGTAAGGCTTTGCCTTGCACTGGATAAATAGCCGATTCCTTCTATAATATGTGGCGGAATCTGGTAAAGTCTGTGGTTTCATATAATCGCTTCAGGAGTTGGGGCTGTCCAGACAAATTTTCTAACGTATGGGGCCTGGTGGTGCTCCTCACCATCTACTCCACCTACAGCTGACTCTTATGGCCTACTTAAATCTGCTTACTGGGTAATTTCCCGTGCTACTGGAAGTTCATGTCATTATAATTTTTCCTTACAAGTACTGTAAGTTGAGATAACCTTTTGACATTGTGTTTAGCATTTATGTGGCACACCATATGGGAGATTACTCCTACGCCGCTGTATGAACCCATATATTATATGATTTTGTAACTGTTCATTTCTATTAGAATTTCTGTAATTCTTTTTCACCGTTATACATTCTTCAGTACTAGAAAAACGTATAGGTCCACATTCACAAAGACTGATGGTTTAATGTCAATCTCATTAAAGGGATTCCCGGGATTTTGATATACATGGCCTATTCTCATGATAGGTCACCAATATCTAATCAGTGGCGGTCCACCTAAAAGCACCCCTACCGATCTACTGAAAGAAGAGCCGTGGCGCTCCATGAGCAACTAGGCCTCTTCCTAGACCACGTTATGTCATGTTTATTGGTCACGTAGCCTAGACAGCACTCCATGAGCAATTAGGCCTCCTTCTAGGCCACGTGACGTCATGTTCATTGGTCACATGGCCTAGGCGCGGCTCAGTCCCATTCAAGGACGCGGCGTGGCCTCCTCAAACAGCTGATGTTGGAGGGTTCCCAGAAACTGACCCTCGCTGATATCATATGGAGGACCTATCCCAAGCAAATAGACATTTCACATTTTTTGTTTTCGGTGAGGAACTGAAGGCTACCCCTGTGTAGATTGGTGCCACAGTGTGTGCCATTTCTTCCTGCTCCACATACAGTCATTTTCTCATATTTAAAGGGGTTCTGCAGTTCTTTTAAACTGATGACCTATCCTTCACAAACAGCTGATCAGCAGGGGTCCCGGGTGTCGGACCACTGCCGATCAGGTGCTGATGATCTAGATCATCAGTTTACAAGAACTGCAGAACCCCTTTAACTAAAATGTGTTACAGAGACTTCCGGTTCCGGTGCCAGCATGGTAGGATGCAGCTAACCTCGGCTCCGTGCACTCGGAACTCTGTGGGCAAATCTACCCCTACATACCGGACCAACTCCGCCAGATAGACGGGAGCACATGGATCGCTTCATCCTAAACATGGGGACCAGAAACAAGACGAAAGGCCAGAGCAAACTTTTGAAGTCGGCAGCGGGGGAAAATGAGACGGTGGAGGAAGGTGTTCCCTCGCCTGCACAGCAGAGTGTCATGGAGGAACAGACTGCTCCTGAAGATGCTGACCCCCAAAGGGATGACACATGCATAGACTATGTGAAACTGGCAATAGAGGTTGCCAATCGGATTTTACCCGACCTACAAGAATCCCTGGCTAGCACAGTGGGGCTAACGCTCCAATCCCTCCAAAACCGCAGCTGAACATGGGTCGAGGCGGGAGAGCGCGGAGAACAGAATACAGATCCTGGAGGAATCGTGCTCCTACCTGCGCACACTGCTGGACAAAGCAGTAAATGAGTCAGTGGCCCTAAGAATGAAGGTGGATGATTTGGAAAACCGCTCACGAAGGAGCAATCTGCGCATGCTGGGGCTAAAAGAATCAATCCCAGCTCAAGAACTAATCGCACTTTGCGAACATGAGATTCCGACAGCTCTAGGGCTTGAAAAACCATGCAAGGCAGAGAGAGCCAACCGTATAGGCCCTGACCTGAGATCTGGCGCAGACCACAATTTAAAGGCGCCTTCTGCCTTACAGCAAAGACCAAGACCAGTTATAGTGAAGTATTTGGACTTTACAGATGAGTCAGCCATATTGCACCAATACAAACGCCAGAGGTCCTCCCTTGAAATCCGAGGACAGAAAGTTCTTCTATTCGGGGACTACTCGGCGGATGTACAAAAGAGGAGGAGAGAGTTCTCCAGAATTTGCTCAGAGCTGTACGAGAGACACACCAGATTTGCGCTTTTGTACCCGGCTATTCTCAAAATATTCCATTCGGATGGTATGACATCTACATATATAACAGCAGAGGAGGCGAGAAACCACCTAGGCCTACATCACCTGCCACTGAGAACACTAGGCCGAAACCTGCCACCAGTGAAGCAAGCCAAGACCGGAGAGACCATCGTGGGAGCAGCTGCGTCACATACCGACACGATTGTTGGACCGCGGAAATTGCAGTTGCGTTGAAGGGGTGACTGTCGTCAAATTTCATGTTTATTATGTTGAATATGTTTTTCGACCCCATAAGTTTCTACTGTCTGTGGAGCCAGGCAATGGACACTCAAGGCCTTCATATGTTTGAACTCAAACACAGAGGTAGACTGACCAAGTTGGAAAAAAGTGAAGTCGACAAGCAGTAAACAGAGGTTTATGTTAACCTATAATGTTATTTCCAGTTATTATGTTATGTAAGCCTTTTTGGGCGGGGTGGGTCATTTTAACTGTCTGGATGCGTACTCAAATACTTAGGCCATATCCTCTCTGTGCGGTGATACTATAATGCGAGTAATATCATGGAATGTAAAGGGACTTCGTTCCCCTGCTAAAAGAAATATGGTCATAAAACACTTGCAGAGGTGTAGGGCCGATATTGCAATGCTCCAGGAAACTCGCTTGGAGTCAGAAGAATTCATTCGCATGGAGAGGATGTGGGTGGGAAAGGTTATAGGATCTGAATCAGTAAATAAGAAGGAAGGCACGTTGATATTATTTCACAAGAAGCTGCAATACAAAATACTGCACCATAAGACGGATGACGTTGGTAGATGGCAGATAGTAAATATAGAATCCCCAGTGGGAAAAATAGCCCTAATAAATGTGTACGGTCCTAATGGGGACAATATCAAATTCTTTGACGCATTAAACACTCGCCTAGGAACTTTACGGCAGCGTAATTTTGTCATGGCTGGAGATATGAACACGGTGATGGTGAGCAGTGAGGACCATAAGTCTGCCAGAGCAGTGAAAAAGGCATCTGCTGGGAGGGAAAAAGTTCTAGAGCAGTTGACAGGAGACAATGACCTCATTGCCCCTTGGAGAATAGTTAATCCAGAGGGAAGAGATTACACTTTCTATTCGGCCCCTAATGATTCATGGTCTCGAATCGACTATCTTTTGGTCTCTACCGCAATGCGCAATATGATTGACAATCCTAGAATACTGGATATGGTCATCTCAGATCATGCTGCAGTGCAACTTGACCTAAAAGATCAAATACAAAAAGGGACTAACTATATATGGCGTTTTCTGGCATTCCTTGGGGAGAACAACAACTTTAAAGAGTTGCTTAGGAGGTGGCATTTGGAATTCCTTGCGGATAACACTCAACACAGGGATGATCCAACTCTTTTTTTGGGACACTGAAAAGACCGTACTGCGAGGTAAAATAATGTCCTATGTACATGCACTAAAAGCAAAAACCAAAGAAAAAATTTGGAGAGATTACAGATTTGCTTAGGAAAACTTATACAGCTTTTCTTCAATCTCCCACAGAACAGCTTAGATTACAATGGGTCACCGCAAAAAAGAACTATGAGTTGTGGTATACTAGATGGGAAGGGATGTATCGCTCACAGAAAGACTCTAAACTGTTTCCGTATGGGAACAAATCCGTGAGGTTGCTAGCAAGGTTGTCTAAGGGACCAAGAAGTCCGGCATATATCCCGACACTGCTAGATCAGCAAGGAAATCGTCAGAATAACCCTGAGAAAGTCCTAGAGATTTTTAGAGATTACTATCAGAAACTTTACCCAGCCGACTCTGACAGCCAGCCATCCCTGATACACTATCTTAACCAGTCTGCTGTGCCGAAACTCCAGGAAAGTCAGCTCCTTGACCTCAATAAGCCGATATCACCAGAAGAAGTCTCTAGGGCAATAAAATGCATGCCTTCAGGGAAAGCACCGGGGACGGACGGATATACTGGTGAATTTTTAAAAAACTGAAAGAGGACCTAAATCAACTGTTAATGGAGGGTTTTAATAGGGTGTTGGAAGGTAAAGTCCCAAAACTTACTAATAACTCAGCGTATACAAGATTACTACCGAAACCAGGGAAAGATCTGCTTCTGCCCTCGTCTTACAGACCTATCTCCCTCATTAATGCTGATCACAAGTTATTTTCCAAAATTATGGCTGACAGACTAGCTGACTTATTACCGAATCTGATTGGTCCATCTCAAGTGGGTTTTGTAAAAGGCAGGTCGGCAGTGTTCAATATGAGGAGGGTGCTGACAGTTCTGGACTTTGTTGCTAGGAGAATCACCGGCACTCCTTACAATAGATGCCGAGAAGGCATTCGATAATGTAAACTGGGGATGGCTGGCACAAGTCTTAGAGGCAATAAATATTAAAGGAGCCTTCCGAAATTATATAACAGCTATGTATTCAGATCCTAAGGCACAATTAGTGTTACCGGGCTTTCTCTCTCAATCCTTTCCACTCTTAAAAGGAACAAGACAGGGCTGTTCCCTCTCCCCACTATTGTTTAATATAGCAATCGAACCATTGGCCAGATATCTAGAATAGCCAGGAGTGTTCAAAGGCATAAGAATAGGGCCACGGGAAGTGAGAATTTCACTTTTTGCAGACGACATAATCCTGTTCTTGGCACGTCCTTCAGGGGATATACATCAAATATTTAAAACACTAGCAGACTGAAAAAGTTCAGGCTTCAAGGTCAATGCCGGAAAATGCGAACTCCTCTATATATAGGGACGCCACACTCAGGGACAAGGCGGGAAATACACGACTGTCCGATTTCTGTTTCCAAAATCATATCACGTATTTAGGTATAAAAATTGGATCCTCCCCAAATTCCTTATACGGCCTCAACTACACACCATTGATAAAACAAAGAAAACAAGAACTAGAGAGATGGCACTCTTTACCTCTGTCTCTTTTGGGTAGATGTTATTTGGTTAAAATGGTAAGTGTCCCCAAACTATTATACCCAATGCAGACCCTGCCCATATTAATTAGACTAGTGCCTTCTCACAGTTCCTATGGTCCAAAAAGAGAGCTAGAATAGCCATGAAGAAGTTATACTTACCAGTGGACAAGGGTGGAGTTAGTTTCCCTGGCTTGAGGAGATACAATTTGGCCAGTCTCTTTCGCCATTGTAGGGACTGGTTGGCTATGACATCTTTTTACTCAAATGTTACGTTGGAAAAGAATTAGCCCAGGGTTGGAACTTGGGATCTCTCCTACATGTTCAACTAGCATCGCTATCATCAGATATTAAAAGCTCAGTAATATTAAGGGATACTATAATAACCTGGAAGGAAGTGAGAAAGCTAGACAACCTGTCCTTTAGGGCATCTAAATACATGTCATTATGGTCACACCCAGACTTCAAGGTAGGAAGCACTAAAACTGTTTCAACACTGAAGAAGGGGGGGGGGGGGGGGGGGGGGGGATTGTCACTTTTCAACATTTACTACATGATAAAGAACAAAGATACTTGACATTATCAGAGCTATATGATAAGCATCAGCTTCCTAAAGGGCAAGAACTGCAGTATTATCAAATAATGCATTTCTGTAAGTCCAGACTGAAAGATTTCAGCCAGGAATGTAAGGTGAATGGATTCGATCCATTACTCAAGCAGCTGGGGAATAAATGAATGCTTTCGGACATATACAGTGGGATGCTAAAGTTTGGGCAACCTTGTTAATCATCATAATTTTCGTGTATAAATCGTTGGTTGTTACGATAAAAAAATGTCAGTTAAATATATCATATAGGAGACACACACAGTGATATTTGAGAAGTGAAATGAAGTTTATTGGATTTACAGAAAGTGTGCTATAATTGTTTAAACAAAATTAGGCAGGTGCATAAATTTGGGCACTGTTGTTGTCATTTTGTTGATTCCAAAACCATTAGAACTAGTTATTAGAACTCAAATTGGCTTGGTAAGCTCAGTGACCCCTGACCTACATACCCAGGTGAATCCAATTATAAGAAAGAGTATTTAAAGAGGACCTTTCACTACTCTACAAACGAAAAACTAACTATACCTGTGGGCAGAGCGGCGCCCAGGGGTCCCCCTGCACTTACTAGCAAGTCTGGGCGCAAGCCTGGCTATGAGCTGTGCGCTGCGATTGGCCAGCAGTGCAGCAAGGGACACGCCTCCTACAAGAAAACAGTCAGAGGGAGCGCAGACACCGGGCGAACGGAGCGGCGCCCAGACTTGCTAGTAGGTGCAGGGGGACCCCTGGGCGCCGCTCTGCCCACAGGTATAGTTAGTTTTTCGTTTGTAGAGTAGTGAAAGGTCCTCTTTAAGGGGGTCAATTGTAAGTTTCCCTCCTCTTAATTTTCTCTGAAGAGTAGCGACATGGGGGTCTCAAAACAACTCTCAAATCACCTGAAGACAAAGATTGTTCACCATCATGGTTTAGGGGAAGGATACAGAAAGCTGTCTCAGAGATTTCAGCTGTTTCCACAGTTAGGAACATATTGAGGAAATGGAAGACCACAGGCTCAGTTCAAGTTAAGGCTCGAAGTGGCAGACCAAGAAAAATCTCGGATAGACAGAAGCGACGAATGGTGAGAACAGTCAGAGTCAAGCCACAGACCAGCACCAAAGACCTACAACATCATCTTGCTGCAGATGGAGTCACTGTGCATCGTTCAACCATTCGGCGGACTTTAGGAGACGCTGTATGCGAGAGTGATGCAGAGGAAGCCTTTTCTCTGCCCACAGCACAAAAAGTGCCACTTGAGGTGGGCTAAAGCACATTTGGACAAGCCAGCTTCATTTTGGAATAAGGTGCTGTGGACTGATGAAACTAAAATTGAGTTATTTGGCCATAACAAGGGGTGTTATGCATGGAGGAAAAAGAACACAGCATTCCAAGAAAAACACCTGCTACCTACAGTAAAATATGGTGGGAGTTCCATCGTGCTGCGGGGCTGTGTGGCCAGTGCAGGGACTGGGAATCTTGTCAAAGTTGAGGGACGCATGGATTCCACTCAGTATCAGCAGATTCTGGAGACCAATGTCCAGGAATCAGTGACAAAGCTGAAGCTGCGCCGGGGCTGGATCTTTCAACAAGACAACGACCCTAAACACTGCTCAAAATCCACTAAGGCATTTATGCAGAGGAACAAGTACAACGTTCTGGAATGGCCATCTCAGTCCCCAGACCTGAATATAATAGAAAATCTGTGGTGTGACTTAAAGAGAGCTGTCCATGCTTGGAAGTCATCAAACCTAAATAAACTAAAAGATATTTTGTAAAGAGGAATGGTCCAAAATACCTTCAACCAGAATCCAGACTCTCATTGGAACCTACAGGAAGCGTTTAGAGGCTGTAATTTCTTCAAAAGGAGGATCTACTAAATATTGATTTCATTTCTTTTTTGTGGTGCCCAAATTTATGCCCCGGCCTAATTTTGTTTAAACAATTATAGCACTTTCTGTAAATCCAATAAACTTCATTTCACTTCTCAAATATCACAGTGTGTGTCTCCTATATGATATATTTAACTGACATTTTTTATCATAACAACCAACGATTTATACAGGAAAATCATGACAATTAACAAGGTTGCCCAAACTTTCGCATCCCACTGTATAAGCAACTAAGCTGACCGGGACAATGACAAAACTTTTGCTACAATCAGGTGGGGTAAGTTGTTAGAAAACCCAGACTGGAATAGGACAAGAAAGGCAGCGATATGTGAGAGATTGAGAGAAACTGATACACAGAGCGATATACGCCTTTAATATATCTCCAGCACGCAGTAGTGATACAAGACTGACTAAGTGTCCAAAATGTGGTTTGTTGAGGGCGGACTTAGACCATGGGGTGTGGTTGTGCCCCAAAACACGACAATATTGGGAATGGCTTCTGTCTTGGATTAAAGATACGTGGCAGATCACTTTACCACGTGAACCGGAGGTGGTATTGTTCCATGTTTACCCAGATACAATACGAATACCCAAATTAATAGATGGGGTGCTACTGGTAGCATTAAAATGTCTGTTACAAAAATGGTTAGAGCCTCAGATTCCCACATTTGCAGAATTTATAGGTCTAATGAGACATTTTCTGTTAATGGACCAACTAGACGCGGAATCTCATAAAAATAACAGTTCAACAAGGTTTTTGAATAAATGGTCAACATTTATCGACAGAGGAAATACAGTCTCTTATGAATAATTTTAAACATACAGAATGGTACCTACGAAAAGATATTCGTGGAGCATTGGGAAAGTTGAAAGTGTCAAACATGGAGTGATGAGAATATATGGTTTATTTGTATGATCACTGAAATATTTGTAGGAGAGAGGAGACGCATTCAGACAGTATGGGGAGGGGGGGGGGGGGAGTTTTCACAGTTATTGTGAGATTGACAATTGTGCTGTTCTTATTCTTGGACGATACTTGATCTACTAGAATTATATGTAACACTGTTCCTATATTACTGCGATTTTGAATACCTACAAAAATAGAATAAAAGGTTATTGAAAAAATAAAAATTTGTTACAAAAAGCCACACATCTTGCCATTAAAAAAAAAACGCAGGCACAACATTTTAGCAATGCACTATATGTCAAATGATGGAACAGACTGCTAAAAAACATGACTGTCAAAACAACATATTGGACTTCTACAAAGAGTTAAAAAAAAAAAAAAAAAAAAAAAAAAAAGACTCCTCTTTCCTTTTAGGACAGGAACCATCTAATTATAGAGCACAGAAATCACTCTCCCCACATTCACGTGCTGCTTCATGTGTGGCTGCAAGTGATAATACATGGAAATCAATTCCGCCGAAGTGTGACAAATGTCAACCATTGTGACAAAGTCAAAAAGTAAGAAAAAGGTTTAAAATATCAGAAAACCATTCATCTATGTGCTGGTAGAATGATATGAACCATTAAAGGGGTGGTCCACATTCAAAGCTGAACCTGGACATATCCCCTTCTTCACCAAAGGCATGTCATGCTCTGAGGCTTTTTTGTTTTAGTGATCCCGGTGACGTCACCAACACTAATGGGTGGACTTTAAAGGGGTTCTGCACTTTGTTTTAACTGATGATCTATCCTCTGGATAGATCATCAGCTTCTGATCGGATGTACCCCGCAATACTGTGACGCTCACGCGGCAAATCACGTGACAACACAATGTACGGGAGGAAAAGAAAGGGCTGGGTAGGTTCCTTTTCGGTCAGAGAAAATATTTCTCCCTGTTTTCAGGAAATAGAGATTAGATAGCAAATAAATTATATGTGGACAAAATAAAGAAAAGAACATGTCTGCACAAAGCTGGAGCCGGAAGTTCTGCCACGTCTTGATTTGTACATGTAACCACTGGTGGAAACCTCAACCACAGAACAGTTGTATATGCCTCAAATGCCTGAGAAGCCCAGGTCCCACCTGTGGGACCCTCACTTATAGGAAGAACGGGGTCTCGGCTGGAGCACAGCACTATGTCTTGCAGTCCTACGTTTTTACCAAAAGAGACACACACTTCTACTGCACTGTCAGATATCTCCTATCCTGTGAAATCTTTATATCTATTAGATGAGTGGGGGGTCCTAACGCAGGACCCCCACAGAAATCAACAGAATGGGAGTTCTGTAGGCTTTTTTGCAGTTTTAGTGGTGTTCTTTGCAGTAAAAAACACCAGCTGCAGATGTTCGGTGAAGGTCTCTGGGACATACAAGCATGTTTTACTTCTGGCATGCGTGTTCATTCACTGACTTTTTTTGGTCTTTGGCCTCCCTTTTAAAACTGCAAAACTGGAGGGAGACTCGATCCAAACTGTGCCAGCAAAAAACCCTCTTTGCGAAAAGGACCTTAGCTTATTCCGTCCATGAAGTTAATGCAAGTCAGCGGGCTGCTGTGGTGTGACTGGAGTAAAAGATTATTATTAAAGGGGTATTCCGGTTCCATAATATTGATGACTATCCCAAGGATAGGTCGGTTCCAGATTGGTGGAGATCTGACTCTCTGCACCCCATCGATCAGCTGTTTGAAGGGGCCGCGGAGCTAGTGGGAGCACTGGGTCCTCTTCCACGTTTACCTGCACTCCGTCTATATTCTAGTGGTAGCGCAGGATAATTCCAGCTTCCTCCCCCGCCCCACCACTGCAATGTAGACAGAGTGCAGCGCTCGCAATAGCTCCGCAGCCCCTTCAAACAGGTGCCGAGAATCAGACCTCCAACAATGACGAGCTATCCAGAGGGCAGGTTTTTTCTGTTTCAATTAACTGGAGCACCCCTTTTTAAGCACAATGAAAAACTCTATGGGTGTTTGTAGAGACCCAGCTCGTCTTTACAAATATTTTAGTCTCTATTGAATTTCGGTAGGGAAAGTTGCCAGCCACAGGGTATCCAATGGAGCATCATCATGTAGGAGCAGAAGCAGCGCATATATCGTGGCGTCACAAGGCAGGACTGTGAACCTCCATACCAGGACACTACCTCCATAACGGTACAGCTACACTGCGACATCTGTCGCCCAACATTTTTCGTAATGGTGTTGCACTGCAACATGCCAAGGTGCAACAGTCGCACAAAAATCCAGCTTCGATGGATGTTTATGCCACACCATTGACTATCATTACAAAAAATGTTGTGTAGCTCAGCGTTAATAAAAACGTGCAATGAGGAAGGGGCATGAGGCTTAAAGGTGTTGTTCAGGTGATTTTTTTTAAACTGGCTTCAGAATGAGTAAAAATATATATTATATATATATATATATATATATATATATATATATATATATATATATATATATATATATATATCTATATCTATCTATACTCACACACACAAACCGGATTCCAAAAAAGTTGGGACACTATACAAATCGTGAATAAAAACGGAATGCAATGATGTGGAGGTGCCAACTTCTAATATTTTATTCAAAATAGAACATAAATCACGGAACAAAAGTTTAAACTGAGAAAATATACAATTTTAAGGGAAAAATATGTTGAATCTGAATTTCATGGTGTCAACAAATCCCCAAAAAGTTGGGACAAGGCCATTTTCACCACTGTGTGGCATCTCCCCTTCTTCTTACAACACTCAACAGACGTCTGGGGACCGAGGAGACCAGTTCTTGTCTAATACAGGCCTCTAACTGTTCAATCGTCTTGGGCCTTCTTTGTTGCACCTTCCTCTTTATGATGCGCCAAATGTTCTCTATAGGTGAAAGATCTGGACTGCAGACTGGCCATTTCAGTACCCGGATCCTTCTCCTACGCAGCCATGATGTTGTGATTGATGCAGAATGTGGTCTGGCATTATCTTGTTGAAAAATGCAGGGTCTTCCCTGAAAGAGATGACGTCTGGATAGGAGCATATGTTGTTCTAGAACCTGAAAATATTTTTCTGCATTGATGGTGCCTCTCCAGACATGCAAGCTGCCCATGCCACACGCACTCATGCAACCCCATACCATCAGAGATGCAGGCTTCTGAACTGAGCATTGATAACAACTTGGGTTGTCCTTGTACTCTTTGGTCCGGATGACATGGCGTCCCACATTTCCAAAAAGAACTTTGAATCGTGACTCGTCTGACCACAGAACAGTCTTCCATTTTGCCACACTCCATTTTAAATGATCCTTGGCCCAGTGAAAACGCCTGAGCTTGTGGATCTTGCTTAGAAATGTCTTCTTCTTTGCACTGTAGAGTTTCAGCTGGCAACAGCGGATGGCACGGTGGATTGTGTTCACTGACAATGGTTTCTGGAAGTATTCCTGAGCCCATTCTGTGATTTCCTTTACAGTAGCATTCCTGTTTGTGGTGCAGTGTCGTTTAAGGGCCCGGAGATCACGGGCATCCAGGGATTTGTTGACACCGTGAAAATTTGAATCAATGTATTTTTCCTTTAAAATGATACATTTACTCGGATTAAACGTTTGATCTGTCATCTACGTTCTATTACAAATAAAATATTGACATTTGCCATCTCCACATCATTGCATTCAGTTTTTATTCACAATTTGTTTAGTGTCCCAACTTTTTTGGAATCCGGTTTGTATATGTTAAGTCATTCCTCGGCGACCCCACTTCTCCCATTCCAACACTCCCTGGCATCTGCGTGGCGATTTGATGGGGAATTTATGAGGAATCAGTTGAACAACCCCTTTAAATAAGTCGAGTAATGAGCTGTTCTAGCAGAATGGAAAGGAGCATCATGCCCACCGCTTATACCATCTTGTATATGAAATCATTCTCCAGAGAGCTCGCTGTGAACACTTTCATATTTCTGTCTCCACCAATTTATTTACCGTCAATTAGAAGAATTAGAAGTGAACAAACCTCTTAAAAGCCAGAAAAAAAAAAGTGAAATTCAAAATGATTTCTTTCATTTGTCACAAATGAGTCACAAAGATCCGAACTTCTGTATGCGCGGCGCTGCAGGCGTAACAATGCCGCTTCCCCATGGCAACCGGGAGGCCACGCTCGGCTATTTCCCCTCGCAAACAAATAGCGAACACTGTGAAATGCCGGCTCCCCCTCAAGTTCCCAAATCACAGGGGGTGAAGTGTCGATCAGGACCGTGAAGGCAGCAAACTAGTGCTCCTTATGCCCGCGCGGTTTCAGCTTTGCAAAGATGTTCTTAAAGGGAACCCGTCAGCAGATTCATGCTGCATGAAATACCGATAACCCCTTCACTGCACAGAACACTGGAATACTGGCAGGTTACGAGAAAACAATGTTTCCCTATGGGCATGGTTCTCACCTGAGCATTTTAACGCGCTGTAAAACGCCCTACGCCCCAAGAAGTACAGAAGCTTCTTTGGGGTGTATTGTCGCATGTATTGTGGCAGTTTTTCATTGGATGTCTCTGTGGCTAATCACACAAACGCGCGTACTACGCACGTTTCCAAAAAACGCCTGTAAACAGCACTTATCGAATACGCTCAGGTGTGAACCCAGCCTAAAGGACATCTGTCAGCAGATTTGTACCTATGACACTGGCTGACCTGTTACATGTGCGCTTGGCAGCTGAAGGCATCTGTGTTGGTCCCATGTTCATATGTGCCCGCATTGCTGAGAAAAATAATGTTTTAGTATATGCAAATGAGCCTGTGGGAGCAAAGGGGGCGTTGCCCTTACACCTAGAGGCTCAGCTCTCTCTGCAACTGCCGTGCCCTCTCCACTTTGATTGACTTAAGTCCCCATTCACATGTCTGCAATTTCGTTCCGTATTTTGCGGAACGGAATTGCTGACCCATTCTTTTCTATGGGGCCGCACAATGTGCTGCCCGGATACAGAATTGCGGACCCGCAATGTCCTATTCTTGTGCGTAATTGCGGACAAGAATAGCCATATTCTATTAGTGCCGGCGATGTGCAGTCCGCAAAATGCGGAACCCACATTGCCGCTGTCCGTGTTTTGCGGATCCGCAAAAAACACACACGGATGTCTGAATGGACCCTTAGGAGAATTCAGGGCCAGGTGTAATGACGTCTACAATGTCTGGTCTTGTCAATCAAAGTGGAAACTTCACAGCAGTTTGAGAGAGCACAGAGCCTCTAGGTGTAATGGCAACGTTGCTCCTACAGGGTCATTTGCATATAATAAAACATCATTTTTCTCAGAAATGCAGGCACATTTAAACATGGACCCAACACAGCTGCGCAGCGGTTTAATATAGCCGATTGACATATTTATATGGCGGGTGTCAGGTGGTGTCTGGCAGTGCCGGATCTAGACATCTCCAGCAGGCTACTCCGAGCAGAAACAGCCTGCCTGAGATACTGAGATGTCTACTGCAAATGTGAAACACCAAAAACATTTTTTTAAATATTTTAAAGTAAAAAAAAACAAACACACAAACACAAAAAAATATATATATATTTTTAATGGCAGGTCACTTTCTGACGATACATTTCACGTTAGTGAGAGGGTGACTACGCCGTCACTTTTGTGGAGAGCACAGCGACCACCCACCTGTCGGTACAAGCCATGCCCTTACTGTGCCCATGATTCCTGCATGGTTATTCTGGGAACTCTCCTACTTAGAAGTGTTATTCTCCAAGCGTGAGCTCGGTTTTACAGCACTACGTATGCCAAAGGCAGTGGAAATTTTGCGGAGTCCTGTGGAGAAGATGCATCAGTGGTACTTAAAGCCTGAAAACACTGTTGAAAACACTGAGAAGCAATAGAGAAATAGAACACGCACATTACAGAAGAGCCGAGTCAGGAATACGCTCCACCCATGGAAACATGTGTGCGGTAAACGGCAAGTCCAATCTTATGGGTGAAGTGGACCACTTCAAATGTAAAAGGGGTCCATACATCTTGTAGTAGTGTTTAAGGTCCCCATATGCCTTAATGCACGCCCAACAATGTCTGGGCATGCTCCTGCAGAGACGGCAGATGGTGTCCTGGGGAGGGAGCTTCACCCAGACCTGGACCCGGGCATCAGTTCGCTCCTAGACAGTATATAGTGCTACTTGGTGCCATTGGACACACTGATACAGAATGTACCAGAGGTTGTTGATTAGATTCAGGTCTGAGGAACGTGAAGGACAGTCAATGCCATCAAGGCGTTTGTCATCTAGGAACTAACTACACATTCTGGCCAACTGTAGACAGGTATTGTACTGCACAAAGAGGAAGCTAGGGCACAGATTAAGGTCTAACAGTGACCCCGAAGAATTAATCCCGGTACCCAAGAACTGCATGTGGCTATCCGATGGAGGTTTGTGCTATTCTTCACGGATATGCCTCCCCAGACCACCACTGACCCATCTCCAAATCAGTCATTCTGGATGAAGTTGCAGGCAGCCTAAGGGTCACCATGGTGTCTCCATACCCTTTCATGTCTGTCACATGTGCACAGTGAGGTGCCTGGACATCTATTAGAGGACAATAAAACGTTCACACTGCTCATTGATAATCCTTATATATAAGTGCTCCGACAATTTACTGCTCCACTCATTGATCACTTGTCTCATGTACCTCATTATCACTATCTACTTTAGTGTATAAATATGTCAATCTTCAGATACTTTCTTAAAAGACGCTGAGGAAGAGGCCCAGGAAGCCTGGAAAGCTCATACAGCTAAGAAACCAGTCAGTCAAATACTAAAACCAACTTATTTCAACAGTCTCCAATTGCATTACAGATTCCGTGTATTTACACGTTGAGTGTAACCGCTCTAAATGCGCCAGTATTAGCAGCAGCCCGGATCGCGGGAGTTCTTCCACTGCTTTTAACCAAATAAAAAATTTACAAGCAGTGGTTTATTAACCTGCGGTACAAGTGAGTTTACATTGTGATTTATCCATATAGTGTCTGGACAACGTGTCCAAAGACTCATCCCCTCTGCAGGTACTGTCAACGCTGCAGAGAATCCGGGGTGTGAATGACCCCTAAGGGCCTGTCCAGACGGAAGATTTTTACAGCATTTCTTGACTTTATAATGCTGCATAAAAAAAAACACAATAAGAACCACATAAATCAGCACTGTTTACAGCAGATTTTATGTGGTCATAATGCAGTTTTTGGTGCAGATTTTCTGTGCATGTTAATGACCCCATGCTATGTAACCCCTCGGTCTATATCATATTTTGGGACACTTTAAAGGGGTTGACAAACAAATTTTGCCAGACCATGGCTATTACCTTACATTACTGTACTTTTAAGGCTATCGGTATCCTGGATAGAAATGGACTATAATCACTATATTAAGGCCCCATTCACACAAGCGTACCTCTGGTCTGCATCCGATCCGCATTTTTCATGAGGATCCATTCATTTCAACGGGTCTGCAAAAAAATGTGGACAGCGCACTTTGTTCTGTGCACATCCGTATGTCCGTTCTGCGGCCCCACAAAAAAGATATTCTGCAGACAGGAGTAGGCTTAGGCTTCTTTCACACTGGCGTTTTAAATTCCGTTTGTGAGATCCGTTTCAGGGCTCTCACAAACAGTTCAAAACGGATCAGTTCAGCCCCAATGCATTCTGAATGGATAAGGATCCGCTCAGAATGCATCCGTTTGGCTGCGTTCCGCTCTGGATGCGGACACCAAAACGCTGCTTGCCGATATGTAGGTTGGATCTGTCTGTCACATGACTAGGGAAGGTGATGCTATAGGTCAGGGATGCCCAACCTGTTATCCTCCAGCTGTTGCAGAACTACAACTCCTAGCATGCCTGGACGGGCTACAACAGGGCATAGTGGGAGTTGTAGTTTTAGAACAGGTTGAGCATCCCTGCTATAGGTGGTCAAGCCGATAACTCTATGATGCATCGTTGATGCGGGATTCCCATTTATTAGGGACAAAGTCTCCCCCCTCAGGGTCCCAGTCATCACCATCATCTTCTAGAATTCAGGGGACATTATGTTACCTATGGACAGATCCTATTAAGTGTACGGAGACTTATGACCCTGCAAAAAAGGAATCTGACAACAAATTAAGGAATTGTAGGTTGTCAGCCTTGGACCTGTAGTTCCAGCAGTGCTTGGGATGCATGTGTTCCACAATAGGACATAAGGTCCTCTGACCACTCCAGAAAATCACTTTCTGCACATCTTGTCAGGAACCAGACAACTTTTTCAGGGATTCAGACTGCGCCGACACGACCACATGCCCCGTCACGTGACGGCCCCCTCCCTGGTGACGGCACCTACCTACAGAGTCGTCGTCCTCCCGGTCGGAGCTCAGGTAGCCGTTGCTGCTCCTCTCCGGGGAGCTGTGTCTGGGGGAGTCCTCGTGGGGCACTCGTAACAAGCCGCTCCCCGGCCCCTCCAGGCTGCTCAGAAGGTTCCCCAGGACGAAGCTCTCGGTGGTGCCTCCTTCATCCTCGTAGTCTCGGTCAGGGGCAGGTGGCGCCGCGACTACCCGAGGCTGCGGCGGAGGCACAAGGTCTCTGACGGACACCCGCTTCGGAGGAGGCGGCGGGGGGACCTTGGAGCGCAGCCGGGGCAGGGGCTTCGGCCGCCGGGACAGGGCGCTCTCCAGGTAGACGGCTTTAAACTTCTCCTCGGCCAGAACCTGTTGCAGCCGCTTGAGGTTCTCCTTGCAGCGCTCCAGCTCCTGCCGCATATCGTCCACCGAGCTCAGCTGCATCACCGGGGCTTCTTCACCGGGAAATTCCGCCCGCCAGTGCTGCTCGAACTCCCTGGGGTCCCACATGTCTGCACCGGAGGGGGCCCTTAGGTGTGTCTCACACACGGGATCAGCGGCAGCTCATTATCCCCGGAGCACAGCGCTCACCGCCGGTACACCACATCCCGCACACAAACTTTCTCTCAAGGCTTCCGCCTGCTGGGCGGTACTGACTGTCCGTTACGTCATCGGTACCTCCGCCTGTCCGGGGAGAGGGGCGGGACTAACCTAGACTTCACGCCTGAGCTGTCAGTGTCAAGGTGGCATTCTGCAGAGTGTGACATCAGTGCTGCTGGGAATAGGACTGTGACGTCATCACTGCCCTGTATATACTGCAGAGTGTGAGGTCATCACTGCCCTGTACATACTGCAGAGTGTGACCTCAGTACTGCTGGGATAGGGACTGTCTCTCTGCCCTGTATTTACGGCAGAGTGTGATGTCATCACTGCCCTGTATTTACGGCAGACTGTGAGGTCATCACAGCCCTGTATTTACGGCAGACTGTGACGTCATCACTGCCCTGTATTTACTGCAGACTGTGACGTCATCACTGCCCTGTATATACTGCAGACTGTGACGTCATCACTGCCCTGTATTTACTGCAGACTGTGACGTCATCACTGCCCTGTATTTACGGCAGAGTGTGATGTCATCACTGCCCTGTATTTACGGCAGACTGTGAGGTCATCACAGCCCTGTATTTACGGCAGACTGTGACGTCATCACTGCCCTGTATATACTGCAGAGTGTGAGGTCATCACTGCCCTGTATTTACTGCAGACTGTGACGTCATCACTGCCCTGCATAGACTGCAGAGTGTGATGTCATCACTGCCCTGTACATACTGCAGAGTGTGACCTCAGTACTGCTGGGATAGGGACTGTCTTGTACAGAGGTGGACTGGGAACTTAAAGAGGAGCTGTCACTACTCCTAACATGCCCCCATGTAATAGCAATTCTGAAGCCTCTATTCTTATGACTTTATGTGGTGCCAGTCCTGTATTATTCCTACTAGAAGTTATGAATGAATTGCTAGCAATTATCCAGATTTCTCAGAAATCTTCTCCATTCAGACCAGACCGCTATGATGATTTTTCAGCCATCTCTTGTCTCTGCAGATTGACAGACATTAGTTTCCTACTTTTCCATCATCCTCACATCTTCTGAACATCCCATCCTACCATCCCCAATACTATGCTGCAGAAACAGTGCCCCTGAAAACACTAGAACCACAGAGATAACTATTGGCACATGGTGCACTGGTAACTGCACCCAGCAAATAGTATCCCGGACACTAATAGTATAAGCATAATGTCCCCCAAAAATAATTGTGCTAAGCTGATACTGTGCCAAGGTGCCCCCCACAGTAATAGTGCTCCCCAATTTCCCACTAATAGAAATAATTCTCTGCCAGAGCACACTTAGTATTAATAATGCCCCCCATAGTGCCCATACCAGTAATCATGTTCCCCATAGCCCCCAGTAATAGTGAAGCTCACCATAATGCCCCCTAGTAGTAATAATTCTCCTTATAATGTGACAGTAGAAAGTACTAAAATGCCCCCTTAAAATGTGTGCCAGTGCAAAAAATTCTGCCTATGTGAACTAGTACAAAAATGTCTCTGTGGGCAAGTACGAAAAATATCTCCTGTTAGTGCCCGCAGTTGAGCTAATGTCCCCATAGTGCCCCCATAATGTATGCCAGTATAAAATACCCCTATATAGTGTCCCCATAATGTATGCCAGTATAAAATACCCCTATATAGTGCCCCCATAATGTATGCCAGTATAAAATACCCCTATATAGTGCCCCCATAATGTATGCCAGTATAAAATACCCCTATATAGTGCCCCCAGTAAATGCCTCCATAGTGCTCCTCTCCCCCCTTCCTCATAGTGCCCCATAATGTGCAAGTATAAAATGATCCTATATAGTGCCCACGGTAGATGACCCCTTAGTGTCCCCCATAATGTGGCAGTATAAAATACCCCTTCTTAATTCTCCCACCAGATGTCCCTTATAGTGCCCCTCTCCCCATAGTGCCCCCAATAATGTGCTAGTAGAAAATACCCCTTCTCAGTGCCTCCAGCAGATGCCCCTATAGTTCTCCTCTACCCCATAGTGCCCCCCCATAATATGCCAGTAAAAAAATGCTCCTTCTTAGTGCCACCTGATGCCCCCATAGTGCTCCTCTACCCCTTCCCCATAGTGCCCCCATAATGTACCAGTAAAAAATGCCCCTTATTAAACAGCTGATCAGCGGAGCTCCCGGGTGTCAGACCTCCCCCGATCAGATACTGATGACGTATCCGGAGGTTATGTTATGAGTAAAAATATCTCGGAAAACCCTTTTAATGGGCTGCTGAAAAGTGAGCCGTAGAACATAGGAAATGTCATAAATGCATCATTACAAACTGATATATCATGTTTTAATTATTATTTAAAAAAATGATGTGACTATCAAAGTAAATAAAAAACATTACAGTTATTGGCCACTGGTCACACAGTTTTCAGCTGAAATCCTAAACCCTATATCCATGTGTACAACCACATTTAAAGGGAATGTGTCACTTGAAATTTTTTTTTTTTTTTAAACAAACTTTTATTGTTGTCATGTCATTACAGTACAACAGTGAAGTGCAACTAAGGCATATAAAAGAGCAATCGGTTGACAATTCCACTCTTCCATACATGAGATGATAACATGACAAACCCAGGTTTTCTATTTTCTCCCCCCCTCCCCTCCTGTACCCCCCCTCCCCTCCTGTACCCCCCCCCCCCCCTCCCCCACTCTGGATGACCCGGCTACTTCTGAGGAACATTCAAACTTTCAAATCTCCTAATTGGTCTCTCAGGTCCTCTTGTAGATACCACTCTGTATATTTAAAAGGCCCCATTACTGAGGAGTATTCAGCATGCGGAATGTAATGTAGGATAAACGTTTTCCAAGTTTTATATAATTTCTTTCCTAAGATCTCCTTTTTTTCAATGGCGTTCTGCCATTCCAACCGAAATATACGTCTTATCTGGGTTATCAGTAGATCCAAACTAGGGACCTCTGCAGTCAACCACTTCGTCAGCAGGCACCTTTTCGCTTCTAGCACTACTCTATGAGCTAACAACGTCAGTTTTTTTTCCGCACTGTTCCCATTGACTTCAGAAGTCTCTATTTCTTCTGCTTGGAGCACCACCAGTGAGGGCGTTAAACCTGATTGGCTATACCCAATGCGCTCCAATAGTTGTGCTACTTGGGACCAAAAAATATCTAGCTTGGGGCACTTCCAAAGTCCATGAAACAGATCAGATTTTGGGACCCCACACTTGGGACAGGCCGTGAGTCTGTCAGGTTTAGCTGCTGACACCGGAAATTCGAAACCATATATGGCATGGTGCAAGATTTTAAATTGGGTTTCTCTCATTTTTTCATTCGAGACTGCCCTATACACAGCTTGAAGTCCTGAGAGAGCCACCTGTCCAACATCCGTTATGCCCAGCTGGTTGCCCCATTTTTTGAATAAAGACCCTCGTATGGATTCCTCCCAAGAATCTCTAAGAGCGTTATAAAGCATGGAAATGGAAGCCTTGCTTTTATTGCTTATTAGGGCGTCAAATTTGTTTTTTTGCCATTCCTTAGAAAGGTCTTTTAACAATCCTCTCACATAGCTTCTGACCTGCATATAAGGGAACGAATTTGACCCTCTGAGAGTCCATCTTTCCTCCACTTCCTTTAACGTCGCCCATCTGGCCTCCTTCTCATGAAAGAGATCCCCCATCTTATTCACCCCCTTATTAGCCCATGTTTGAAAAGACTTGTCCGTGTTCCCTGATACAAAAGCCGGGTTGCCCCTAATAGGTAGATGTTTAGAGAACTGAAATGATAAGCCAAACAATTTCCTAATGCATTTCCATGCAATAATGGTGTCCCTCAAAATCAAAGACTTTCTCGCCACATCCGGAAGTCGAGATACCTTTGTATGCACTAAAGCCATCAAATTCCAAGGGGTCGCAAGCTGGCGTTCTACATGTAAGTTAGAGTAATATGCTGTTGCGTTGGCCCAATCTATAATGTGCCTGCTGAGACATGTCAAATTATAGCCCCGCAGGTCAGGGAAGTTGAGACCCCCATGACATCTCCTGAGCTTTAGTTTTTTTAAAGAAATCCTCGCCCGTCCCCCTCCCCAAAGAAATTTGATAAACCTACTTTCTATGTCAGCTACATCTGCATGACGCAGAAGGACTGGAATCGTCTGGAGAGGGTACATCAACTTCGCCACTTCCATCATTTTGTCACTTGAAATTTTTATCAGCCAGTTAAAACCAGACAGTGATTCACATCCTTTTTTTCAAATCTGTTTTTATTTTCTGATTGCATTTTTTTTTTTTTATTCTATTTTCTGAACATGATAATGGGGGTGGCCATCTTACCTGAGCTGTTTTTAAAGAGGACCTTTCACCACCCCTGACCTGCCTATTTTAATAGCTTCATGCATTCCCCATGTAATAATTCTGGAGCCTCTATTCTTATGTCTCTATGTTGTGCCATTCCTTTATTATTTCTACTAGAAGTTATGAATGAATTGCTATTAGCCTTCCGTAAGGGTGCAGAGGGGAGGTAACCAGTTGGGGGCGTGTACCTGCACAGTCTGAAAATAGCAGCACTGATTGGATAGAGTGAGTGTGTGCAGGTACACCCCCCCAACTAGTTACCTCCCCTCTGTACCCTTATGGAAGGCTAATAGCAATTCATTAATAACTTGTAGTAGAAGAAGTGAGTATATTAATACACAGAGATATAGATATAAAAATATCAAAAATAGTTACAGATAAAGAAGGTTCTTATG
Source organism: Bufo gargarizans (assembly GCF_014858855.1). Classification (NCBI taxonomy): domain Eukaryota; kingdom Metazoa; phylum Chordata; class Amphibia; order Anura; family Bufonidae; genus Bufo; species Bufo gargarizans. The sequence continues at coordinate 478,606,478 of NC_058082.1, forward strand.
TGCTGATGGACTGTATATTGGAAGGAAGAGCATGGATAATAGCAAATGTTTACATACCCCAACCTTTTAAAATAGATGTTTTATAAAAAATTGTGGGATTTTACTAGTTTATGACGTAAAGTCATGATTTTATGAAAGACACGGAGGCGAGTATTGCTTAACTCTTTACTGAAACAACAGCAGCAAAGAAGACAATCAGGAAACATTTCTCCAATGAGGATAGTAGACCCTCCCCTTAGTCCCACATATAGGGACCTCCTTCATATCTCCACTTCCTCTTTCTTTGGTAACGGAACTGCAAACCGAAACTGGAACGCCAAGAATCGAGAAGAAGAAAACCAGCGTGACTTCAACCGATGCCGGAAAACGGAACGATCCCCAACCGAAATCCTGGCAGTATGCGGCAACACTGGGGAACGATCATCTGCAGATTACTGGGACCTGGAATCAACCTAGAAAGAAAATAGATATAAATAGCAAGGAGCCGAGGATAAACTCCAAACAGTAGTACTGATACACTAAAATGTAAGGGTTAACGTAAAAGTCAACAATCCATATAGCATCAAGAAAACGCAAAATATGCAACGGGGAGGGTGACCAGTCTGCCAGTCTCATAACGTCCTCCAATTTAGCCCCCGACAGGGTTAGGGACGTGGCCGAAGCTCCTCGAACCGAATGAGCCGTGAAAATGGAGGTGTCAATGCCGGACAAGGATAGGATCCACTTTACCCAACGCAACAAAGTGACACTGGTGACCGGAAGGTGAGGACGGCGAAACGAAATGAACAATTGCGAATGAGACGCAGGACGCAAAGGCGAAGTCCGAGCCTCGTATTCTTTAAGGCATGCCACCGGACAAAGGACCAAAGACCAAGAAAAGCCGGATAATCCACTGACCTAATACTGTTTTTTGTGCGACGTGAGATATTAAAGGTCACGCCTTCCGGGGTGAACGAGCAAGCGTCGTAGTCCAACGCCCGCATGTCCGACACCCTTTTAAAGGAGACGAGACAAAATAGGGTAACTAACTTGGCTGATAGCTGGCGTAAGGACAGCTCCTGATTGACCGGCCAGGCCGACAGAAAAGATAAAACTGTGGAAACGTCCCAAGAACTCGAGGCGCGATCCCCTAAGCAGGCGACAAACGAGGGGATGGCGCCCAGCCGGGGAGCCCTCGAACCCCCTATGGCCCGACGAGATGGCTGACCTAAAAACATTAATAGTACGATAGGCCTTACCGTCCTTGTACAAGGAAGAAAGAAAAAGGATAATATTATTTACTGAAGCCGTGACAGGATCCAGGTTCCTAAGCAGGCACCAATCAGACCATGACTGCCATGCAGACTTGTAAGCTCTTCTGGTCACGGGGGCCTATGCGCTCTCCAGAAGGAATCTAGCTGTCTCCGAAACATCTGAGAGTTGACTGGGATTCCTGAAATCCTGCAAGCCAGCAGGCGCAAAGAGTCCAAGACGACTAGAGGGTGCGGTTGACCCAACGGCCCCTGTAACAGGGTCGCCGATTGAGGCAATAACATGTGGCTGTCCACCAACAACTCCAGAAGTTGCGGGAACCAAGACTGTGTCCTCCAAAATGGGATCACTAAGACCATGTCCGCCGACTGGTGACGCACCATGGCCAGAACCCGTGGTATCAGGGAGAAAGGTGGAAAAGCGTACGTCAGGTCTTCCGACCACTGTTGTAGGAACACATCCACCACTTCCGCGGATGGGTCCGGCCTCCAACTGAAGTATCTGGGCAGCTGGGCATTCTATCGAGACGCAAAGAGGTTGATGGAGAACGGACCCCAAAGGGATAACACAGAGACGAAGGTTCCCTCATCCAATTTCCAGTCGCTGGAATCGGACATGAAGCGAGAACTCCTATCGGCCTGAGTATTTTGGAGCCCCGGCAGATATTCCGCCACCACCGACACATTGTTGGAAAGGTAGAAATCCCAAAACTCCTTGGCCAAATGTGTTAACATCCTGGATCAGGTACCTCCCATGGAGTTGATATACCGAACGGCCGAAACGTTGTCCATCCGTAGACGAACACACGCCCTGGCCTTCCCCCTGGCGAAACTGCGGATCGCAAAAGACCCCGCCAGGAGCTCCAGTGCATTGATGTGCAGACTCGATTCGGATGCCGCCCAAGGACCTCCGGTGGATACCCCCTCGCAGTGGGCACCTCATCCCAGGAGACTGGCGTCGGACTCCACGACAAGGTCTGGACGAGGGCCGAAAATGGCCCTGCCATTCCAGGCCGAGAGGTTGGCGATCCACCAAACCAACTCGTCTCGAGTGTCCAAGTCCAATAGAACCAGGTCCGCATAAGTTGCCCCCGCCTGCAGGTGGGCAATCTTTAGGCGCTGTAAGGCCCGATAATGCAGTGGGGCGGGAAAAATCGCCTGAATGGAGGATGATAAAAGACCTATCACCCTGGCCAGCTGGCGAAGCGACACCTGAGGCAAAGACAATGTGCGACGTAATTCCTTGCGAATCGCGCGCACCTTCACTGGGGGAAGGCGGAGAGTCAAGGACTCTGAGTCCACCAGGAAACCCAGGAACTCCATGGTCCTGGACGGGACCAGGCAGGATTTCTCCCGGTTGATAATGAAGCCTAAGTTGGTCAGGAGGGACATCGTCAAGCGCAGGTGATCCTGAATGGTGGAGTAATTCCTGGCCATAATCAAAATGTCGTCCAGATAGACTATGAGCCTTACCCCCCGGCTGCGGAGCCAGGCCATGACAGGGTGCAGTAGCTTGGTGAAGCACCACGGAGTGGACGACAGTCCAAAGGGAAGACACGTGAAGCGCCATAGGGCGTCCCGCCAACTGAACTGTAATAGGTCCCTTGAGGCTGGGGCAATCGGTACTGTGAGGTATGCATCCTTCAGGTCTAGTTTTACTAGCCAGTCGTGGGGGAGGAGCATATCCCGGAGGAGGTGGATGCCCTCCATCTTGAAATGATGGTATCTTACGAAGGAATTTAAGGCCTTTAGATTTATTACTGGCCTGAATTGACCCCCTTTTTTCTCTACGAGGAACATGTTGCTGATCACGCCCAGCGGGACCTGGGAAGCTGGCTCTATGGCCCCCTTTAGGAACAGTTCGTTTAATTCCTCGTCTATGAGGGATTGGGCAATCAGTGCCGCACGAGTGAGCGGCGGAGTCACAATGGAATACGGGGTCGACACCAGTTCTATGTGAAAACCCCGGGTCGTGGACAAAATCCACGGATCCGAGGTGATTGAGGCCCACACATGCGAAAAGAACCGGAGTCTGCCCCCTACACCCTGATCCGAAAAAGGGAGAAGAACCGGTTGACTTACCAAAGGGACGTCGAAGGTTCGGCTGTCCTCGATAGGATCTACCCCGTCCAAAGGAGCCTCGCGACGGGAAGAAGGATGGAGGTTGCCTCCGGTCCTGACCGGAGGACCGGAAGGATGATGAAGAGGGGCCTCACCCCGAGCCTCGGGAGTGGAAAGGCGAACGGCCGGCCAGACGGCCCCTTGTACTGCCGGCCCTGGAGGAAACCCGGCTATTGAAAACATTGCGCATAGAGGTTTGCGCCTTATCAAGGGCAGTAAATGTCCCTACAAATTTCCTCAGCTTCTTAATAAAGGGGTTTACCGAATAGGAGCCCCTGGGCGTCTCTACCCGACTCAGTAAGGGCCATGTTGGCCAACTTAGGTTCCATCTTTATCAGGATGGCCTTTCTGCGCTCAATGGCAATAGAGGTGTTGGCATTGCCAGCCAAGCATATGGCTCTTTGGACCCAACCTCTAAGCTCATCGGGGTCCACCAGACGGCCTTCTGCTTTTGCCGATTCCGCCAAATCAAAGATCTTGGCCAGCGGACCCATGATGTCCAATAATTTGTCCTGGCAAGCCCGAAGGGCTGAGTCCAGGCCTCTACGGGGGCTAAATCCTGACTTAGACAAGAATTGTACGACCTTAGGGTAGACCATAGGTGTTTCGCACACCTTGTTCGGTATTGCCGGACGGGGGCATTCGGCCCGAAGTTTGTTCCTGGCCTCCTTACTAAGGGGCTTGCGGGTCATGGACTCTATGTAGCTAGCGACATGGGGGCGAGCAGCCACTAAGAAGACCGGGGGTGATGGAGAGAGTCCGGGTCAAATAAAGGGGAACCGGATGGATCCGTAAGGGATGCCTGCGCATCGGTCGTCGCAGACGACTTAGCCGCAGTCGGGCGGGAAACCGGTTCAGGTTGTCCCTCATCCAGATCAAACTCTTCTCCCTCAGAGTTCACTGGGGAATGCAAATTAGCCTCCACCTCAGACTCCGTAGAGTCAGATTCTGGTTCCGGCTTGGATCTAGCCGTTTTCCAATTCCGTGCACGTTCTGCCTGCCGCGGACAGGCTCTTTTGCGCGACCAGAGCGCGCTGTCAGATGATAGAACTAGGCCATCAGTCAAGAAGTTTCTGGAGTTATTGGGTAGTGACACCGTGGTATCGTGAGTCATGGTCAGTGTCTGGGCACAGAGGACCTGGGACAGGGAGCTGGTGAGGGATGAGGAAACGGAGCCCATTGCGGACAAAATGGCGTCCGAAATGGACTGCTGTAAAGCCCTAGTTTGGGCATCTGCCGAAGGAGGAATAGCTCCCACGGAGGGGGCACCACTTGGGGCACAGTGGCAGCAGGGTTAGCCTCCAGAGTGGAGCTGCCTAGAAGCAAAGAGGTGGCTGGAATAAGGGACATGTTGCAACTAACCCTAGCGGCGTTCAGGCAGGAACGGGGTACCTGAGCAAACTGTCACAGTATATAGGGTTAAAAACCTGAGAGGGTAATATGTAACTGCGGTCCCTGGAAGCTAAACTAACTACCCGGACAGGAGCGCGGCAAGTACGAGGTGGCTGTTGACTGCAGGCACTATGGCGTCCGAAATCTCGCAAGATCTCGGACGCCGAAGGTAGCCGGAGCGCAGCAGAGAGAGAGCACGCCCGAGATCCCGCGATAGCGAGACTTCTGGCGCAATCCAAGATGGCCGCCGAACTCTCGCGATACAAGGATCGCAAGAAGGAAAAGACAAGGTGAAGAAGATGAAGAAAAGATGGCGCCCGGGAACCACGACCGCAGGAAGAAACGTGGTACCCACAGTGGGACAAGGTAAGAAACCGGGCACCAGAGAGACCGCTCTGACCCAAACCGGAGGGAGAAAAATTCCCTCCCAGGAAGGGTAAAAGGGAAAAGCGCAGGAACAACTGATAAAAGATAACAGAAACAAAACGGGAAGGATAAGAAAAGAAAAGGAGGTGAAAAACACCCCAATAAAAGTTCAATCCCCTAGGGGAGCAGCGACAGTCTAAATATAACAATTACAAGTTATATGAACATACAAAAACCCATATAATCAGGCAAATTCCCACCCACAGCCCCGGAGGACTGTGGTGGGGTACTTAACTGAACAGCAGCAGCAAAGAAAGAGGAAGTAGAGATATAAAGGAGGTCCCTATATGTGGGACTAAGGGGAGGGTCTACTATCCTCATTGGAGAAATGTTTCCTGATTGTCTTCTTTGCTGCTGTTGTTTCAGTAAAGAAAGAGTTAAGCAATACTCGCCTCCGTGTCTTGATATAAAATTCATGATTTTGTGCTTAAAGGGGGGGGGGACAAATCATTCTTAATCACAGGAGATTTTAATGACGTAATGGATGGCAAATTAGATAGATGTAGAATAGGAAACACTCAGAATTTTTGCACTGGATCCAAGCTAAAAAGCATTATAGAAGAATTGGGTTGGATCGATATTTGGAGGGTAATGCACCCTAAGTCAAAAAAATACTCGTGTTTTTCTAAAACTCATAGGAGTTTATCACGTATTGATTTAGTTTTCACCAATAATAAAGGTTCACTCGATATTGAAGGGGTTAAGTATGGACACCGTGGGATTTCGGATCACAATCCAATCATTATTAATATAAAAAAAAGTAACAATAAAAATAGAGGGATGAAATTAAATATAGGGTGTATACATGACAAAGTCTTGAAAGAGATAAGGGAATATTTTGATATAAACGATGGTTAACACGGTATGGGAGGCCGCAAAGGCCTTTATTAGAGGGAGTTTTATAAAGTACACAGCAATATACAAGAAAGGAAAAAAATTGTGGAATTAGAACAAGAGGTTGAAAAATACAAAAAAAATGTATATTCAAAACCCCACAGAGCAAAACTACCAAGAGTGGACAGATAAGCTATCCAAATTGGAAGACGATTTGTTCTTGCTGGCGGAACAACAAAAACAAAATGCACATATACCCGGTAAAAAGCTAGCGGCCTTAATAGTAGCCCAGACAAAAAAAAAAAAAATCATATCTATTGTTTAGTGGATAAATTCGGCCATAATATTGTTGAACAAACTGCCAAGATAAACTTGCTCAAGGAATACTTTGAGGACATATATAGCAGTAACATAAATAAAAATATGGCACAAATACAACAGTTTTTGGATAAAATTACTGTTATCGCCGGACCAGAGGGAAAGTTTGGAAAACCCCTAAATTTTGCAGAAGTGGATAAAATGTTATCATAGATCACTAAGAACATGACCCCAGGAATTTACGGTATTCCGTTTGAAGTCTATGCCCAATATAAAGAAATATTAATGTTTTTAAATATGTGTAACATTAAACAATAGGTCACATTTTCTGATGATACATTCCTTTTAAAGACCACTGATGCACCCAGATCATAAAAGAAGCAACTCTGCAAATAAACTACCCTACCATTTTCTGTCTGTAGTTTTTATGCAGAATTATGTGTCTCCATGCCAGAGGCGGATTGGCTATAGAACCTACAGGGAAATTTCCCGGCGGGCCGATGCCCAGAGGGCCGCTCAAGCCCTCTTGATGGCCACAGTCCAGGTATATAATGATCTGATGCTCAATAGCCACAGGTGCCCTTCTGAAATACACTGTATTACCGCCCTCATGAGGGTGATACAGTTGAATACTGTAGTTGGGGAGGCAGGATTTTGTGCTGCCCTGTGGTTAGTTGGTTGGTTCTGCTGTGCTGCACTACTTTATTAAAGGCCCGCCAACTTTTTTGTTGGCCTTGCCTACTTACCTTATTTTTCACCCCATAAGACGCATCCCCCCCCCTCAAAAGTGGGGTAAAAATGCCCCTGCGTCTTATGTGGTGAATACTAATGAGCGCTTCCATTATGGAAGTGCTTATTAGGACCAGGAAGCGATGAAGGCTCTGTACTCGTCGCTTCCTTGTCCTCGGCTTTGAAGGCTGCGCATAGCGTGAGGGCGCTCTGTGACCTCACGCTGTGTGCGCCAGTTCACAGCACAGCCAACAGCAGGAGGAAGAGGATCGCGATGTAGGTGAGGAGCGGCGGAGTCCAGGAGCAGGAGAGGTAAGTGTTTTTTTTTTTTTTTATAAAATCTGAGGCTGCTGGGGGCATAATGGGCTCTTAGAGGCATAATGGGGGCTGAGAGGCATAAATGCTGATATGGGGGCTGATGAGAGGCATGGGGCTCTTATCAGAGGTCTGATTGGGGTCTGATTTGAGGTCTAATTGGGGTCTTATTAACATTGGGGGTCTGGGGCTGTCAGCTGAGGTCTGATTAACATTGGGGTGTCTGACTGGTGGTCTGACCTGAGGTGTAATGAAAAATATTTTTTTCTTATTGTCCTCCTCTAAAACATAGGTGCGTTTTATGGGCTGGTGTGTCTTATAGGGCAACAAATACAGTATTTTGGCCCATCTTCTGTCAAGTTGGACCCGCCTACAAAACGGGGCCACTTTAAGTTCCCAATCCGCACCTGCTCCATGCCAACAGACCACAATCAAACTCTGTGCCATCTGGTCCTGCTTCTTCCTAACCTACTAAATGTATGTTAGCAAGAAGTGGCAGAAGATGTGTGTCGGGATTCGAACCCGTGACCAGCCACATCCCAGGCAGTAGCCCTGCTTACTAGGCTACCATCCTCTCTGGACATTCCTCCCTGAAACCTATTAGTTAACCTCAGTCTTGCCAAGCCTTGCTCATCACCCTTGATTCCCCACACCTGGTACTTCCCTATATAAGTCCAGCCCCTTGCACTCTAGCTTGCTGATTATTGAGCTCCTGAGCCTTGATCAAGCTTCTCCTCATCTGTTGCTCTTGCTACTGCTGGAAGTCCACTGCTGACCAGGAATTGCCTACCGACTACTCTTCTGCCTTATCCCTACCTACTGAACTGCTACCACCGTTGCCATCCGGATTGTCTGACCACGCTTACTACCTGCCTGCGGTCCTTGCCACTGGGCTCCACTCCTACCTCCAGCCAGCGGTCCTCTGACACAGGTGAGCCTGTAAGACTGTTACAGAATAATCAGCCACACTATGGAGTCCGCAATGGCCACTCTGCGTAAGCAGGTCTCTGAACTTCAAGAATTTGGTACTACATATCAGGAGAAATTTGCCCAGCTCCAAGTCGTAGTCCAAAGCCAACAGAGCGAGATTATTGAACTACAGAGGCAACTCCTGGACGTCCGCGGCACGGCTGCAGACACCCGCATGCCACTCCCATCAAGATTCGGCGGTGATAGACGTCAGTATCGGGGGTTTCTAAACCAATGTCGCATCTATTTTCAGATGTACCCGGCCCTCTTCACCACCGAGAAGAAGAAGGTGCTATTCATGGTCAATCTCCTGACGGATGAAGCATTAGCATGGGCATCTCCATACGTGGAGACTAACAGTCAGCTCCTGAACAACCTAAACAACTTCATCACCGCAATGAGCCAAGTCTTCGACGACCCCAACCGCTGTGCGACAGCCGAGGCGCGACTACATAGTCTGCGGCAAGAGAGACGCTCCGTCGCCGAATACACCGCTGAGTTTCGCCGTTGGGTCACGGACACCACCAGGAACCCAGCGGCACAGAGGAGCCAATTCCGGCGAGGCCTGTCCGAATTAATAAAGGACGAACTCGCCAGAGTTGAGGCCCCGGACGATCTGGATGACTTCATTCAGTTATGCATCCGGATAGATCAAAGACTCTCCGAGAGGAAGAAAGAAAGACTCTGGTCCTTGGACCACAGACCCACTTATTCCTTCTCTTCCACCGCCCAGCGCGACCCCCGGTCAGCAACTGAACCTATGCAGGTCGACGCTCTACGTAGGTCTCTATCCACAGCTGAGAAGGAGAGACGGCTGGCCGAAAACCTCTGCCTCTACTGTGGGGAGCCGGGTCATTTTGCCATCAAATGTCCTCATAAGATCCGAAAGACTATTGCCGTCACGGAACTAAAGGAGCAACCACAGACTCCAACCCCACCAGCAGCCCCTGAAAATAACAACACGGCGGCTCATGGATCCCACTTCATCGTCCCCATCCTCATCGAGATTGAGGGGCGACAACTCCCCTGTTCAGCGATGTTAGACTCCGGGGCGGGAGGCAACTTCATGGACCTAACCTTCGCCCGCGAAAAGAATATTCCACTGACAATCAAGGCAGCCCCCGTTGACCTGGAAACCGTCGACGGATCCCCACTCTCCTCGGGGCCGGCCACTCACGAGACCACCGAACTACAACTCCTCATAGAACCAGATCACCGTGAAAAGATCCACTTCTCTCTGATCGCCTCCCCGAAGTTCCCAGTGATCTTGGGCATCCCATGGTTGGCCACCCACAACCCCTCGGTGGACTGGGAAACCCGCTGCATACGATTCCCGTCCGAGTTCTGCACGCTAAATTGCTCCCACAAACCCGTCCTTCCACCCGAAGACACCACCATCTCAAAACTATCTGTCAAGGATCTGCTACCCCCTCAATACAGCGAGTTCCAGGATGTCTGCGACAAGAAAAACGCAGACAAGCTGCCACCACACCGACCCTACGACTGCCCTATAGAACTGTTCCCCGAGGCCGAAATACCCTTTGGCAGTATCTACTCCCTCTCAGAGCCTGAACTCAAGGCTCTGAAAGAGTACCTGGACGAGGACCTGAGGAAGGGGTTCATCCGGCCCTCCACCTCTCCCGCGGGAGCCCCCTTTTTCTTCGTAGAGAAAAAAGACTCCTCCCTGCGTCCCTGCATAGACTACAGAAAGCTTAATGACATAACCGTAAAAAACCGGTACCCGCTCCCACTGATTTCAGAACTCCTTGAGAGACTCCGGGAAGCGAAGATCTTCACTAAACTCGACCTTCGAGGGGCCTACAACCTCGTCCGAATCCGCCCTGGGGACGAATGGAAGACCGCCTTCCGGACACGTTATGGTCATTTTGAGTACCTGGTCATGCCTTTTGGACTCTGCAATGCTCCCGCCACCTTCCAGCACTTCATTAACGACGTCCTCAGGGACATGCTGGATCTGTTTGTAGTCGTTTACCTGGACGACATCTTGATCTTCTCTGAAGACCTCGAGCAGCACCGCGAACACGTCCGCAGGGTACTGCAGAGGCTCAGACAGAACTCTCTCTATATCAAGCTAGAGAAATGCGAGTTTGAGCGAACCACCACTCAGTTCCTCGGATACATCATCTCCCCAGAGGGCCTAAGTATGGACCCGGGGAAGGTCCAAGCTGTGATGAACTGGCCCGTTCCGAAAAATGAGAAGGAGATACAAAGATTCATTGGCTTCGCCAACTTCTATCGGAAGTTTATCCGGAACTTCTCCAAGGTCATAGCACCAATCACCCAACTCACCAAGAAGGCAGTCCCCTTCTCCTGGACACCCGAGGCCCAGGAGGCCTTCACCAAGTTGAAACTCCTCTTCACTTCTGCCCCAATCCTAATCCACCCGAACCCCGAGCTCCCATTTACAGTCGAAGTGGATGCATCAGACTCTGCGGTGGGGGCAGTTTTGTCACAACGGACAGGGGAGAGGATGCTATTACACCCGTGCGCATATTTCTCCCGCCAGATGTCCCCCTCTGAGAAGAACTATGACATCGGGAACAAAGAACTACTGGCGATTAAGGATGCCTTCTCCGAGTGGAGACACCTGCTGGAGGGAGCCACCAACCCCATAATCGTACTAACTGACCACAAGAACCTCGAGTTCATCCGCAGCGCTAAGAGACTCTCAGCCAGACAGGCCAGATGGAGCCTATTCTTTTCCCGCTTCAACTATCTCATCACCTATCGCCCTGGATCAAAAAACGGCAAGGCTGACGCCCTCTCCAGAATGTTTTCCGAGCCCTCACAGAGTAACAAGGGCCAAAATAACATCTTGCCCGAGAGAAGGGTCGTAGGGGCCACCTACTCTAAAGAACTCCTGGGCACAATCAAAGAAGGATATGAAAATGACCCCTTCCTCTCCCACCCCACAGGCAATGTCAGCCTTACGTTTAAGAACGGTCATTGGTTTCATCAGGACCTACAACTATATGTACCAGAAATCGCACGGCTCGAAGTGCTCAAACTCAACCATGACTCCAAGGTGGCCGGCCATTTTGGCACAAGAAAGACCCAGGAGCTTCTCTCCCGCTCCTTCTGGTGGCCAACATACAGGGAGGACATCAAGAGGTACATCTCCTCGTGCACGGTCTGTGCCCGCAATAAGACTCCTCGTTCCTCTCCCGTGGGTCTGTTACAACCTCTCCCGATTCCCTCCCGCCCCTGGGGCTCGATCTCCATGGACTTTGTGGTAGACCTTCCTCCTTCAAAAGGGATGAACACCATCCTGGTCGTGGTCGACCGTCTCACCAAGATGGCCCATTTCATCCCCTACAAAGGCCTACCCACAGCCAAACAGACGGCCGATCTTATTCTCAGAGAGGTCTTCAGGCTGCATGGGATCCCGGACGACGTGGTCTCCGACCGAGGTGTACAATTTGCTTCAAAGTTCTGGAAGAACTTCTGCCTGGCGCTTGGGGTTAAAGTGAACCTGTCCTCTGCTTTCCACCCTCAGTCAAACGGGCAGACGGAGAGAACTAATCAGACCCTAGAACAATACCTACGCTGTTTCAGCTCCCACCTGCAGGATGACTGGCTTGATCATCTCCCCACGGCCGAGTTCGCCTACAACAATGCTGAGCACAGCTCAACCAAGCACAGCCCCTTCTTTGCTAACACAGGCTCACACCCGGTGTTCATTCCCCACCTACCCGTTGCCTCCACCCTCCCAGCAGTGGCCGAACGCCTAACAACCCTACAGGAGGCACAAGAGAACATTATAGACAACCTCCAGCTTGCCCAGAGGCGCTTTAAACAGGGAGCAGACAGACGTCGCAAACCCACCCCGGGCTTCCATGTGGGAGACAAGGTATGGCTGTCCACCAGGAACCTCAGATTGAAGGTCCCCTCCAAAAAATTTGCCCAAAGATACATGGGTCCGTTCCGGATCACCGCACAAATCAACGAGGTCACGTTCCAGCTCGACCTTCCGGACTCCATTAGGGTGCACCCTGTCTTCCATTGCTCTCTCCTCAAGCCATACGTGGAGAACACCTTCACAGGCCGCCACTCGCCCCCACCACCACCCGTGGTGAAGAAGAATACGTTGTCGCAAAGATCCTCGACTCCAGGATCCACCGGGGAAGACTACAATACCTAATTGGGTGGGAGGGTTACCCTCCCGAGGATAACTCCTGGGAGCCAGAAGAGAATGTCCACGCCCCCAGACTGGTAAAAGAGTTCCACCAACGGCACCCCGGTAAGCCTGCCCCTGCGGTGCCCGGAGGTCACCTTGGAAGGGGGGGAGTACTGTCGGGATTCGAACCCGTGACCAGCCACATCCCAGGCAGTAGCCCTGCTTACTAGGCTACCATCCTCTCTGGACATTCCTCCCTGAAACCTATTAGTTAACCTCAGTCTTGCCAAGCCTTGCTCATCACCCTTGATTCCCCACACCTGGTACTTCCCTATATAAGTCCAGCCCCTTGCACTCTAGCTTGCTGATTATTGAGCTCCTGAGCCTTGATCAAGCTTCTCCTCATCTGTTGCTCTTGCTACTGCTGGAAGTCCACTGCTGACCAGGAATTGCCTACCGACTACTCTTCTGCCTTATCCCTACCTACTGAACTGCTACCACCGTTGCCATCCGGATTGTCTGACCACGCTTACTGCCGCCTGCCCTGACCCACCGCCTGCCTACCGACTACTCTTCTGCCTTATCCCTACCTACTGAACTGCTACCACCGTTGCCATCCGGATTGTCTGACCACGCTTACTACCTGCCTGCGGTCCTTGCCACTGGGCTCCACTCCTACCTCCAGCCAGCGGTCCTCTGACACAGGTGAGCCTGTAGGACTGTTACAATGTGATGATGTGTGCCAGTGTCGCTAGCGTGCTCATCACACACCAGTCCTCCACCCACTGGTCAGAACAGGAAGCCACCCATATTTGCTGTTTAACACATTTGGAGGAGTACAATGCAATGATTTTTTTTTTTTTTTTTTTAAGTTATCTAAAAACATTTATTACAAAATATGATCTATACCAAAGACATACAGAGTCCTTTCCTAAAGAACAGTAATACTCCAGTCATCTGATTCACAACACTGAACTGATGCATCCTGATCAGTTGTGTCCCGATTGACAATTAACGGGGACAAAAATTATGATTGCACTTACCGGTAATCAGATTTTACAGACACCACAGAGAGAGGATCTGCCCCAAGGGACAGGAAACCTACAGAAATAAAAAGCCTCTCTACCCCTTCAGTGGATTACAGAGCAAGAGAGGAGCCCCTACCTTCATTAACCACTTAAGCAGGGGCGTAGCTAGAACTGACTGGGCCCCACAGCAAATTTTTGTACTGGGCCCCTCCCAAACTTAATGGACGCACTCATACACACACTCGCCACATACATGGACGCACTCACCACATACATGGACGCACTCATACACGCATTCACAACATACATGGACGCACTCACCACATACATGGACACACTACATACATGGACGCACTCATACAGGCACTCACCACATACATGGACGCACTCATACAGGCACTCACAACATACATGGACTCACTCATACAGGCACTCACCACATATATGGACGCACTCATACACTCACCACATACATGGACGCACTCATACACGCATTCACCACATACATGGACGCACTCATACACGTACTCACCATATACATGGACGCACTCATACAGGCACTCACCATATACATGGACGCACTCATACACACATTCACCACATACATGGACGCAGTCATACAGGCACTCACCACATACATGGATGCACTCATACACTCACCACATACATGGACGCACTCATACACGCACTCATACAGGAACTCACCACATACATGGATGCACGTATACAGGCACTCACCACATACATGGATGCACTCATACACTCACCACATACATGGACGCACTCATACAGGCACTCACCATATACATGGACGCACTCATACACACATTCACCACATACATGGACTCACTCATACAGGCACTCACCACATACATGGATGCACTCATACACTCACCACATACATGGACGCACTCATACACGCACTCATACAGGAACTCACCACATACATGGATGCACGTATACAGGCACTCACCACATACATGGACGCACTCATACACTCACCACATACATGGACGCACTCATACACTCACCACATACATGGACGCACTCATACACTCACCACATACATGGACGCACTCATACACTCACCACATACATGGACGCACTCATACACTCACCACATACATGGACGCACTCATACACTCACCACATAAATGGACGCACTCATACAGGAACTCACTACATACATGGACGCACGTATACAGGCACTCACCACATACATGGAGGCACTCATACACTCACCACATACATGGACGCTCTAATACAGGCACTCACTACATACATGGACGCTCTAATACAGGCACTCACTACATACATGGACGCACTCATACAGGCACTCACTACATACATGGACGCACTCATACAGGCACTCACCACATACATGGACGCACTCATACAGGCACTCACCACATACATGGACAGACTCGCATACGCACTCACCACATATATGGACATATATACTGTGTGTATATATATATATATATATATACACACACACACATTACATACACATGAACTTACAAGTAGTTATACACCTATTTCTACAGACAGACACTATTTCTACAGACAGACACTTACCTTTCCTGTAGACAGCTGATGTCTGGTCCTCACAGGCAGCCTGGAGAAGTAGGTGCCATCACCCCTCTGTGCCATCCAGTGACAGCAGTAGTAGGTTTTAGGCGGGACCAGTCTCCCTCCATAGTCCCACTCCCAGTCCTTCCTCCCCACAGCAGGACAGGTAACAACCACCCCCCCCCCCGGCCTGGCCCCGCCCCCTCCACCGCTTGAGTCCGCCTCCTACTAACTAGAGGGAATGGGTGGGAGGACTCAGGAGGCGGACTCAGGCGGTGGAGGGGGCGGGGAAATTCATTCCTTTCCTGCACTGCGGGCGGCGCTGGTGCCAGCCTGGCTCCGCCTCCGCTACGCCCCCGTTCCGGCCCCCTCCACCGCATCCGCCGGCCTACCTCATGTTGGACCGCCCGCGCCCCGCCCACTACACTGGGCGGGCGGTCGGCCCTGGCTGCCTGTGAGTGCTGTAATGTATAAAAAAAAATAAAAAATGATGCGGTCCGGACGGGCGGGCCCCCAGTGGCGTAGGGCCCCATAGCCACTGCTATGGTTGCTATGGCGATCCCTACGCCACTGCACTTAAGGACCACAGGTTTACACCCCCTAGTGACCAGGCTCTTTTTTACAAATCGGCACTTCACAACTTTACCGGTTTATTGCTTGGTCATGCAATTTGGCACCCAAATGAATTTTACCTCGTTTTCTTCTCACAAATACAGCTTTCTTTTGGTGGTATTTGATTGCTGCTGAGATTTTTCGTTTTTCTGATATTAATCAAAAAAGACCGCAATTTTCTAAAAAATAAAAGTGTATTTTTAACTTTTTCTGGTAAAATTGTTCAAATATAATTACATTTCTATACAAGTTTGTGTCAGAATTTATTGTGCTACATGTCTTTGATAAAAAAAAAAATCCAATAAGTGTATATTTATTGGTTTGCACAAAAGTTATAGCGTTTACAAACTATGGTACAAAAATGTGAATTTCCGCATTTTGAAGCAGCTCTGACTTTCTGAGCACCTGTCATGTTTCTTGAGGTGCTAGAATGCCAGGATAGTATAAATACCCCCCAAATGACCCCATTTTAGAAAGAAGACACCCCAAAGTATTCGGAGGGGCATGGTGAGTTTATGTATGATTACATTTTTTTTCACAAGTTAGCGGAAAATGACACTTTGAGGAGAAAAAAAAATAAAGTTTCCATTTCTCCTAACTTCTGTAAAAAAAAATATATATATCCCACGGACTCACTATGCTCCTCAGTGAATACCTTGGGGTGTCTACTTTCCGAAATGGGGTCATTTGTGGGGTGTGTTTACTGTTCTGGCATTTTGGGCGGGGCTAAATTGTGAGCAACCCTGTAAAGCCTAAAGGTACTCGTTGGACTTTCGGCCCCTTTACGCACCTAGGCTGCAAAAAAGTGTCACACATGTGGTATCGCCGTACTCAGGAGAAGTAGGGCAATGTGTTTTGGGGTGTATTTTTACATATACCCATGCTGGGTGAGAAAAATATTTCTGTAAATTGACAACTTTGTATAATTGTTTTTGAAAATGTTGTGATTTACAGAGATATTTCTCACACACAGTATGGGTATATGTAAAAAGACACCCCAAAACACATTGCCCTACTTCTCCTGAGTACGGCGATACCACATGTGTGACACTTTTTTGCAGCCTAGGTGCGTAAAGGGGCCCAAATTCCAATGAGTACCTTTAGGATTTCATAGGGCATTTTTACGCATTTGGATTCCGTGAGGGGTATGGTGAGTTCATGTAAGATTTTATTTTTTGGCACAAGTTAGTGGAATATGAGACTTTGTAAGAATATGAGAATTTGGCAAAAAATAAATCTTCTATGAACTCGCCATGCCCCTCAAAAGTGATCTTTATAGCGCTGCAGCGATTTTACGGTGTTTTTGCAGTGATCAGAAAAGAAATTCTGTCACTGCGGTGGGGCGGACTGAACGCAAGTGTGTGCACAAGATCAGGCCTGATCGGGCGAACACTGCGTTTTTTGTAGAGCCTACGGTGACCCTAATGTACTTATATAGATCTGATTGCGATCAGTCTTGATCACTTACAGATACTATATAGTACTAGTGCTGATTAGCGACAGCGATGACGCTAATCAGCGACTGCAGTGCGGTGGGCTGGGCGCTAACTACCTAACAAGTAGCTAACTAACTGGCGGTGATAAGGGACCCTTAGGCCCCATTCACACGTCCGCAATTCTGTTCCGCATTTTGTGGAACGGAATTGCGGACCCATTCATTTCTATGGGGACAGACTTTGTCCTGCTCGGATCCGGAATTGCGTATCTGCACTTCCGGGTCCGCACTTCCGTTCCACAAAAATATAGAACAGCGGACAATAAAAGGCATTTTCTATATAGTTCTGGCAATGTGCGGATCCGCAAAATGTGGAAAGCACATTGCCGGTGGCCGTGTTTTTCGGATCCGTGGATCCGCAAAACACATACGGTCGTCTGAATGGAGCCTTACAGGGGGGTGATCAATGACAGGGGGGTGATCAGGGGTTAATAAGGGGTTAATAAGTGACAGGGGGGTGGTGTGGTGTAGTGTAGTGTGGTGCTTGGTGCTACTTATTACAGAGCTACCTGTGTCCTCTGGTGGTCGATCCAAGCAAAAGGGACCACCAGAGGACCCGGTAGCAGGTATATCAGACGCTGTTAACAAAACAGCGTCTAATATACCTTTCTGATGCGATGTTTTTTTTAACATCTACAGCCTGCCAGCGAATGATCATCACTGGCAGGCTGTAGTTTAACTTCTCAGCTGTGAACGTTCACGCGAAATCTCGGGTCTCGCAAGATGACGCTGATAGGCGTCTCTGAGACCTGAGAGTGCCGCCGCACTGACGCTTATCGGCGTTAGTGTGACGGCAGGAGGTTAATCATATACAGAAACAAACACAAATTCTAATGAACAAGGTAAGTATATAAATATATATATATATATATATATATATATATACACACACACACACACACACAGTGAGAGAGAAAAATATATTTTTTATTTATTTAAATAAGTGAGAAACACCCAGGGTGGGAATAAGGAAGGGTGCTGTCGTGGGGTCTGGAAAATCCGATTACCGATAAGTGTAATCATAATTTCTCCCCTCCCCCACGACAGCACCACAGAGAGAATTACAGAGAACAGCCTTCCTTAGGTAGGGACCACTGCTTGTAAGATCTTTCTACCAAAAGATAAGTCAGAGGAAGAGTGAAGGTCCAAACGATAGTGCCGGAAAAAATTACAGGGAGACGACCAAGTGGCCGCTTTACAGATTTGTTCGATACTCGCCCCCGTTCTTTCAGCCAAAGAAGTGGATACAGAACGAGTGGAATGAGCCTTAACTGAAATTGGAGGAGATAGAGGAGCCTCCAAGTAAGCCTGAGTGATACCAAGTCTGATCCATCTAGACAAGGTAGTTTTGGTAGCCTTCTTACTATTGCTTGCTCCTGAGAATAGAACAAAAAAGGCGGAAGACTTTCACCACCCTTCCGTAGCTTTGAGATAATGCAACAAGCATCATCTTAAGTCAAGAGTGTGAAATTTGCTTTCCTTAGAGTTTTTAGGATGAGCACAAAAGGAAGGAAGTACAATTTCCTGAGATCTATGAAATTTTGAGGGGACCTTAGGTAAGAATGCTGACTCTATCCTCAAGAATTTAAGTGAAAGGAGAATTTTTGGAAATGGCATGTAACTTACTCTCCCGTAGTGAGTGTAGCTGGCCAGCTAGGACCTGTCCTAGGTTGCTAGTATAGCTTATATGTGTATACAGCTAGACCTGTCAATAGCCTTAATACAGTTCCTATGTTTATGCGTTAAAGACAAAAGAGTTATTTACTGTGACATCATGTTTTGGATGTCATATAACTGTTATATTTTGTGTTCACAGAAAATAATAATAATTTTGTAATGTAAGGTAAGCTCAGTGACACAGCAGAAACAGAAAGCATAGTGTTAATTTGTTGTTGCTGGGCAGAAGTCTATACCCATCACAGCCAGCTTCCCACACAGGAAGAGTTTTCACCAATTACAGCCAGCCTCACACACAGCCTGTCTGGTAATTCCCCCAGCTCCTGCTGCTAGAATCATTATTCACTGAGAGCTGGGTTTTATGGAAACAAGAGACCAATATAGGTATTTAAAATAGTTATATAATGTTCATATTGTTAGTATTGTGTTTAGAACTGTATACTGAACTAGATATATAGGTGTTTACTTACAGTTCCACCAAATTCAATTGCAAGCATACAATTGCAAATACAAATTGCAAGCATACAATTGCAAGCATTCAGATTCCATATTGCAATACAAATTGCATACAACCATACCAGATCATACTCAACCAATCTGCAAATAGTCACTGCTAACTGCATACTGCAAGTAGACCTACTAGTTAGATCTTAGATATACCTCTCAGATAGATCAAAAAGTGCTTAAATAACTTAAAGTGACAGTACAGATACGGAGGAGAGAAATATATCCACCATTTTATGTTGAATCACAAGATTGAGCAGTTGAACCATCATCTTATGCATACCGCCATTTTGTGATATCTTTTCAATATGTGTTTTGTACATGGACTATCTGCTGCGGAGGCGGCAGTGTTATATATGAAGAAAATTTGAAGTTAATAAAGAAGTTATTTGAAGCATTTGGTGTGCTCTTTAAAACCTACTGTTTACATAGAACGGCGCTAGAGGAATTACAGAGTAATTCTAATGCCACAGTGCAAAAGGCACTTTATAGTGCTGCGCCTGCCACAGAGGAACTATTGCCCTCAGAGGATGAAATGATAGCGCTCCTCAACTTGCACAGAAAAGAGCTCATTAGAGCAGCGGAGCGCCAGCATATACCGCCGCGCAGCAACTGTTTCCTGAGTGAGCAAGCAAAGACACCTCAGCGGAGCTACCATAAAGGCCATAGAACGTGTGCATTAGGGTACTTTTACACAAACGGCAGGACGAATCCGACAGGCTGTTCACCCTGTCAGATCCGTCCTGCCGCGCCGCCGGACTGCTGCTCCATCCCCATTGACTATAATGGGGACAGGGGCGAAGCTCCGGCGCAGCATGGCAGTGCGCGGTGAGAGGCCACCGGACTAAAAAGTCGGTGTCACGCCTTGCCCTGTGAATGTGCGGAAGTCTGTCAGACTGGCTGCATATGTCTGACTTCTCTGTTTGTTTTGATTTGGGTTTGAGCTGGATCCACCTTCCCTCAGGTATACTGGGTTTCATTGTTAGTGAGGCTATTTATCCCTCCTTCCCCCAGTGGCCTGTGCGGGTTATAATTCTTTCCTGGGAGCTGTTGATGTGTGGTGGATCGTCTGCTCCTGTTCTGCTCAAGATAAGTCCACTCCTTTATTTCCCTTTATGTGTTTTATCTAGGCCTCTAGGGAGACGCTTGCTTCCTCCTGGTTTGAGGAAGCAGGTTGCCTCTTCCCTTTTCCCTGCTGCTAAGGGTTTGTCCAGGGTTTTTAGGTTTAGGCACGGGGCATGTGCATATCCACCCTAAGGGTATGCACATGGGCACAGCAGTTTAGGGAAAGCTTTTAGGGATCGCTAGGAGGTGACCCTTTTCTCCCTAGCTTTTGGACCTAGTCGTTTGTTCTGTTTGTTTCCTGTGTTTGGTTATTTCCCCACTTACCTACCTATCGTGACATTATAACTCGCCAAAAAAGCTGTCATATCCCTGCTGTTTGCGAAATGGAGGCTATTGATGCCTTACTGGATCGCATGCAGGGATTATCCCTGGAGGTTGCTAATCTCCGCAGTTCTGTTGCACGGTGTCAGAATGCTCTGACGTCTGGCGCTGTTGGAGGAAATCAGGTCTGCTTAGAGCCTAAAGTCACTCTCCCTGATATGTTCTCAGGGGGTGGTGATGACTTTATTCGGTTCAGGGAGTCCTGCAGGTTGTATTTTCGTCTGCGGACGATGTCATCTGGTGACGAGAATCATTGCTCACGTCATGCCCGTTATCCAGGATCTGGGAAAACCAGGAGACTGAGGAACGTAAGATCCCTGTTTTGTTTATCTGTATTATAAGACATACTATAAGACATATGCTGGCGTAGAAATACAAGGATTCACGCACCTTTGTATAATACAAAGTTTGAAAGTAACCCCGTAACAGGAAAAAAAAAATTATAATAATTTGGGAAGTTCTTCACCAAAAGGTGGTACAGCACGGAACACCACGACGCAGCTAGATAAATACCTCAAATCTTCACCCCCACCAAGTAAGACGAGAAGTAATCAGAAACAGCTATTGCAGATGGAGGACTATGACCATACTGAAAATCTGCTAAATAGGGCATCAGAAGCAGACAACCAGATGAGCAATATAGATCTTAAATTAGCAGGCATACTGGAGGCAGTTAAAACAACTAATCAATCATTAAGCACCCTGACAACCACGGTGGCAGCAGTGCAGACTGATATCTCAGTAATCCGAGATGACTTAAACAAAATGAGGCTACGTATAAAAGAGTACAAAAAGCTGACCACAGAACTGCAAAAAGATACCAATCAGATAAAAAAAAAGGATTGAAATAGTAGAGAGTGATAATAAGGCACTGAAGGAAAAAATGGCGGATCTGGAGGACAGGTCCCGGAGAAATAATCTCAAATTAGTGGGCTTCCTGGAAGGAGTAGAAAGAGAAGACCCAACAGGTTTTATTCAAAAATGGCTATCAGACAACGTAATATCCGCAGAAGCAGCTCCATTATATACAGTGGAGAGGGCACACCGTATCCCAATAAGAAAACCACCACCAGGGTCAGCACCAAGACCACTGTTAATTATAATGGTTTCCTCAAGAGACCGGGATGACATCCTCAGGTGGAAACGAGAGATACAGATGGTGAAATATAATGATGCCAATATAGAGATATACCCGGACTTTTCCAAAGTTACACAAGACAAAAGAAGAGAATATAAAGATGTAAAGAAGAGACTGATACAAGCCCAATTAAAATACTCCATGATGTACCCTGCGAAATTACGGGTTATCTACAAATAAACAGTTCAATTCTTCTCTAATCCAAGCGATGCAGCTGATTGGAAGGACTCTAAGGGCATTAAATAATTTATTCGCAGCAATACAGGGAGTAGTTGGGAGGGTCAACGGCGGGGGGGGGAGGGGGGGATAGCCTATAGTTAGAGACTTATGAGTCACATTCAGTGACTCACAGGTCAGAATGGGAGTAGGGGGAGGGAAGGGGGGGTTTTCTTTTCCGCGGGGAGCCGTCGAGGTACTGAGGGTTTGTCGTTGGGGGTGCCCCTATCCTTCCGCCTAGCGCTGTATTAAATTCAGAAAAAAAAAAAATGCCAAGAATTCTGACATGGAATATTCGAGGATTCACGGAGAAAATTAAGAGGTGTGCAGTGTTTGATCTAGTTTCTAGACATTTACCAGCTATAGTCGCCTTGTTATAAACACACCTATCAGGTGAAAAAGTGGCAGCGCTCGGCGGAAGGAGATGGGCCTCTCATGAATACCATTCCTGTTACTCTACATACTACCGTGGAATTAGTGTCTACGTTCATAGTCTACTTGTCTATGTCCCAATAGAACAACTAATCGATCAAGAGGGTCGGTATATTTTTCTTCATTGTCAGTGGCAGGGTCAAAGGAGTATAATTGCTTTTATAGATATTCCACCCCATTTTACTACAACTGTGCTATGTAAACTAATGGATTATATTTCAGCACGAGAGGAGTGCCCGATGCTGGTGGTGGGCGACTTCAACTTGGTCATGGACATTAAAGGGACACTGACAGGCCCAATAAGCATATTTAGGTATATATATCACAGCACAGGTCTTATAAAGTGTATTAAAATCATCTAAGTAATCCCCCCTGTCCACCTTATAAATACAGAAAACTGAAGTTTTAAAACCTGCTTGAAGCGTCTTCAATCTGCCCAAGGGGCGGCGTTTCATCTCCACTTGCGCCCAGCCAGCAGCCCCCAACTGCCATTTTGAAGCGCCGCCCAGCTCATCAATATTCACTTCGCTGGGCGGCTACTACTGAAGATGAGACGGAGGCCGATGCCCATAGGATTGTATTGGGCATGTGCCGGATCTTGTGACGTCGGGGACAGTAGTAGCCGCCCAGCTAAGTGAATATTGATGAGCTGGGCAGCGCTTTAAAACGGCAGTTGGGGGCTGCTGGCTGGGCGCAAGTGGAGATGAAATGCCGCCCCTTGGGCAGATTGAAGACGCTTCAAGCAGGTTTTAAAACTTCAGTTTTTCTGTATTTATAAGGTGGACAGGGGGGATACTTAGATGATTTTAATACACTTTATAAGACCTGTACTGTGATATATATACCTAAATATGCTTATTGGGCCTGTCAGTGTCCCTTAAAATAGATAGGATATCCACCATAACTAATTACGAACAAAACACCAGTTTAAGTACTTTACTATTTAGAATGTGTAAAGAAATGGCACTGGTTGATATATGGCGATCTCTTTATGGAAATAAGCAGGTATTTTCATGCTTTAGTAATACATATAGGTCCATGTCTCGAGTTGATCTGGCCCTCGCCAGTCCCGGACTTATCAATAGAGTTAAAAAAATGAATTATGAAAGTCACGGCATTTCCGATCATTCCCCGGTTATGGTAATATTGGATAGTTATAATTGGATAACATTAATAAGGGATGTGGATAAGATTAATAAAGAAATTAAACTCTTCTGGCGCGACAATATTAACTCAACACACATTCATATGGTTTGGGATTCACTTAAGGCATACCTCCGAGGTCTATATTTATACCAAATTAGGAAACAGAATTTTTTTTTTTGCTCAAACTCAAAAAGAAATAGAAGGTATGCTCAATCAGATAATGAATGAGATCACTCAGTTAAATACCCCAGAAAAACAACTCCAATTAAAAAAAGTACGAGACGAATATAAACAATCTATACTAATAAAAGCCCTGTGTACGTGGTGTCCGTGCGTGTGTGCCGATTTGTTAAGTGCGCAGGCGCGGCTCGCTGACCAATCGGCATGCACGTACGGACACTGCCTTCAGCGCCCATACATGTGAGTCCGGCGGCAGTCTCTGTGAGTGGAGGTGAGAGGCCATATCAGTGGGCAGTTCTGATCGGAGTCCCAGCAGTGTAATGCTGGGGCTCCGATCGGTTACCATGGCAGCCAGGAGTCACGCTACTGAAGTCCTGGCTGCCATGGTATATTAGTGAGCAGCATTATACTCGCCGTGGCCGCCGGTCGCTCCTTCTTCTGTCTGTGCGGCGCATTGCTAATGCTTATAGCATTAGCAGTGCGCCGCACAGACCAATGAGAAGAAGGAGCGCCCGGCGGCCACGGCGCACGTGAGTATAATGCTGCTCACTAACATACCATGGCAGCCAGGACTTCAGTAGCGTGACTCCTGGCTGCCATGGTAACCGATTGGAGCCCCAGTATTACACTGCTAGGACTCCGATCGGAACTGCCCACTGCCACCAATGATGGTGGAGAGGAGGGGGACCCTGTGGCCACTGCCACCAATGATGGGGGGAGGAGGGGGACCCTGTGGCCACTGCAACCAATGATTAATACTGGGGAGGGGGGGTGAGTTTGAGTTACCAGAGTGGGCTGCCGATGGGTCCCTGCACACAGACGATTTTATGTGATGGGGCTGGAGTGTAATCCTACATAATAATAAATAATAAAATCCCTGTGTGAGTGCCCTGTGTTCGTGTGTGTGTGCGGCGTTTGTTATACTGGGCATGCGTGGCGCGGGGACCTATCAGCACACATCGCTCCACACGCCACCCGCACCTGCGCCCAGCTCCGCCGTGACTCTTCCTCCCCCTCCAGCTTCATCTGCAGACGCCTTACACCCCAGGATCCCCAACATTATACACATAGTACACTCCAACCCCCATCATTACACACATTACACTCCAACCCCCATCATTACACACATATTACACTCCAATCCCCATTATTACACTCCAATGAGGGTGGTAGTGTAATGATGGGGGTTGGAGTGTAATACATGTGTAATGCTCTCTGCCTGTGATAGCTTCCCTCACATGCTACTGTGCGGCCATTTCCTGACTTTGGACGGGGTTAGGGTGAGATAGGAGTAGGATGCGGCCGCTGCGGAGACTAACATGTGCCCCCTGTGCTGACAGATACCCGGGGTCTAGAATAGGAGATCCCCATCTCCAGTGCTCCCAGCTTTGTCCTCCCAGGCTCTTTGGGAGTTCTATGAACTCCAGTATGCAATGCTGCAACAGGTACGGGCCACTCTCTGCCCGGTGTGCAGGTGTGGGCAGTGCATAAGGGTGTCGGTGCAGGATACGTTGTGGCAGGCGGCGGTTGCCGGGCCCAGATCCCGGGGTGTCAGTCAGCTGCAGAGGAAGCCGGAGGGGGAGGAGGAGGCACGGTGGAGCTGAGCACAAAAGCTGGCAGATGCGTAGGGAGGGGTGGTTGGCCGTGTGTTGATTAGCCGCCGCGCATGCGCACTTAACTAATCGTCACACACGCACGGTCGCACATGCACACGGACTTTATTATAGAATATATATATCTATACTAATAAAAGCCCTGTATACGTGCTCAGGGCTGGTGTCCTTGCGTGGATGCCGATTATAGAAGTGCGCATGCGCAGCGGACGGACACACACACACACACACACAGGCTGCCCCCCCATAACAGTGTCATCCACAGATGGCCCCCCCCCATAACAGTGTCATCCACAGGTACTCCCCATAACAGTGTCATCCACAGGTACTCCCCATAACAGTGTCATCCACAGGTACTCCCCATAACAGTGTCATCCACAGGTACTCCCCATAACAGTGTCATCCACAGGTACTCCCCATAACAGTGTCATCCACAGGTACCCCCATAACAGTGTCATCCACAGGTACCCCCCATAACAGTGTCATCCACAGGTACCCCCCCATAACAGTGTCATCCACAGGTACCCCCCCATAACAGTGTCATCCACAGGTACCCCCCCATAACAGTGTCATCCACAGGTACCCCCCCATAACAGTGTCATCCACAGGTACCCCCCATAACAGTGTCATCCACAGGTACCCCCCCATAACAGTGTCATCCACAGGTACCCCCCCATAACAGTGTCATACACAGGTACCCCCCCATAACAGTGTCATCCACAGGTACCCCTCCATAACAGTGTCATCCACAGGTACCCCTCCATAACAGTGTCATCCACAGGTACACCCCCATAACAGTGTCATCCACAGGTACCCCCCCATAAGTGTCATCCACAGGTACCCCCCATAAGTGTCATCCACAGGTACACCCCCATAACAGTGTCATCCACAGGTACACCCCCATAACAGTGTCATCCACAGGTACCCCTCCATAACAGTGTCATCCACAGGTACCCCTCCATAACAGTGTCATCCACAGGTACCCCTCCATAACAGTGTTCTAGCGCCCGTTATTGTAACGGGCTTAATGTCTAGTATTTATATAAAAAAATCACAGAATACATTTTTTTTTTTCGGGGCTGAGGACCTTTAGCGAATCCGGCAAACCAAGCAGATTATTATCCACAATAGTGAAAAATCAAAGGGGGAGTAATAATATTATGGGAATTAGGACAGAGGTAGGAGACATTTTAAGAGACCCTGATGATATCTTAGGGGAATTTACTTGATACTTCTCCAAGCTATACCAGGCTGGGCCCATAGATCAGGGAGGAAAAAATAGATTAATACCTAGATAACATTAAGATTCCGGAATTTGACAAACAAAATATTGAATGGTTGAATAGACCGATCCAACTGAGTGAGCTACAAACCACGTTGAAATCTATCAAGGGCAATACGTCCCCAGGGTTGGATGGTTTCCCATTCGAAGTATACCGAAAACATGAGGGAACTATCCTCCCCCAAATGTTGGAAGTATTAAATCAATCATGGATATTTGGCTCTCTACCTCCCTCATGGATGGAAGCAACCATCACACTAATCCCCAAAAAAGGGAAAGACCCTCTGTTAGTTACATCCTATCACCCATCTCTCTGTTGAATACAGATTATAAAATCCTTGCAAAACTGTTGGCCAATAGATTAAAAGTTGTGATTCACAAAGTCCTCCACGCGGACCAAACTGGGTTTATTCCTAAAAGGAACATACAGGATAATGTAAGGAGGGCCTTTCTGAATATTCAAATGGGGGATGGGGAGGATTTCTCCATCCTGTCCCTTGACGCAGCTAAGGCGTTCGACAGGGTGGAGTGGCCCTTCCTCTTGAGAGTGATGTCACGGGTGAAGATGGGTGAATAATTCTCCAGATGGGTTTGTATTCTGTATCAAAACCCGGTATCTAGGGTTAGAGTTAACAGGGAATGTTCTTCCCCTTTCCCACTGACCCGAGGAACGCGTCAGGGATGCCCCCTCTCCCCCTTACTTTTTTCATTGTTCCTGGAGCCAATGGCATGTAAAATCAGAGCAGATGAGGAAATACAGGGCTTTGGATGCGAGGGGGAAGCTGACAAAATAAGTCTTTATGCGGATGATACTCTACTTTTTTGGGGGAGAGGGTATAGGAATCTACCCAGGGTTATGGAAAGTGTGGACGAGTTTGGATGTTTATCTGGATATGAGATAAACTGGGAAAAATCGAAGTTTCTTCCATTGAGAAATTTTCGGGTTAGTATGCTGACTCCATCAGAATCTCTACTATATCTGGGCATCCATATCGGGACCAAACTGGAATATTATAAAAAATTAAATATACTCCCAATAATAGTTAAAGTTAAGGAAAAAATTAGAACATGGTTAAAACTCCCCCTGTCACAAATCAACCGTATAGCCCTTATAAAAATGACATTATCACCAATGTTATTATATGTACTAAATGCAAGCCCAATAACGGTAGAAGATATGTTTTTTAATAAATTGGAGACCCTTTTCAATGAATTAATATGGGGGCGCAAACGAGTTTGAATAAAGATACAATACTTGTACAAAGAAGAGGGTGGAATCTCTGTCCCGTTTTTAAAAGGATATTATGTGGCTGCACAGCTGAGATGGTGCGTGAGGAATCGAAAGAATTTTTGGGGAGCACTGTGGACCTTGGGAGGATCTTTTTTTCATCCTCGAAAAGGGCCCCATTGAGAAGAATATAATAATAAACCCGTTTAGTAGAGTGCTTGGGTACATTTGGCAACAAGTTAGACGTATGGTTGGAGTATTCCAAGCGGTTCAGTACACCCCCTTTTGGGGGAATGTACATTTACCACAAATTAGGCAACTGGGAGAATATTGGGAAAAACAGGGGATACACTTTATTGCACAGGTTTTTTATAAAGGACAGATTAAGCCTCTAAACGAAATCCTCCCCGACACCACACTAGTATTCATTGATACATTTCGATATGAACAGTTACAACACGCTATACACTACACGGAAAATAAGAATTATTTAAATATTGTACGGAACACATTTTTTTTTTTCTGTTACGACATGACACTAAACACCTCTGCTATATCGCACATTTACGCAAAGTTAAAATATGAATACACAAAATTGATCACATTTAGAGCAGAGGCTAAATGGGAAAAAGAGTTGCAGAATATGGAACCCATTTCGTGGAGTATCGTTTATAAAAATATTAAAAGGTCCACGGTCTCCCCTGCCCATACGTGGATTCTTTTGAAAGTTATACACCGTCTCTATTACACACCAGCACTACTGCATACTATTTATAAAGACAGAGAACAGAACTGCTATAAATGCAACAAAGACAGAGGAGAGTATAAACATTTGCTGTGGGAATGCCCGGGTATAAAAGATTACTGGATTAAAATATTCCAGAAATTGCAGAATAGCTTCCCCATGAAATATGAAGTACGTATTGATTATGCAATCCTGGGTACTTTCCCAGAGACAGATAAAAACAAAACTGAGCAATTACTGTGGCTTCGGGGCATCGCCCTGGCCAAAATAATAATAGTTAAACACTGGGGCTCCACTAGATATCCTAACTTCCAGGAATGGACAGAGTGTATGAACAGGGTAAAACTGTATGAATACAGCCTTGCCCAAACAGTGGGAAAAAGAGCAGCCTGGCTGCGGATATGGGGTAATTGGAAATGAATATATTAGGTGCGATGACGGTAGCTCCGTGGAAGGAAAAAGGGGGTTGGAGGGATGGGTGGGTGGGTGGGAGGGTATAAAATAAGAGGGAGATTCAATATAAGATGAGAATATGTTGTATTGTACGGTTTTTGATACTGAATTGGAGTATTGTAGATTTCTATTCTTTTTTGAAAAAAAAAAAGAAGATACAGAGCCAATTACAAGCACTATCACTTCCATGGGTTTCCTGGATAGGCTGAAAAAACCTGCTTCAAACGTACATAGTTCCCAAGCTGTTGTACCTTCTCCAAATGTTCCCTATCCATCTCCCACAATCATTCTTCAGACGGGTGAGACAGATCTTCACTTCCTTCCTGTGGAAAAGCAAAAAGCCAAAATTAGCTTACTATAGGTTAATTAAAGCCCGCATTCAAGGGGGATTTGGACTACCAGATTTTAATTATTACTATAAAGCGATACAGTTATAAAGATGGTTACAATTATGTATTCCTAATTATCGAACACTAGGTTCTGATATCGAGCTTGCACTATTGTCTGAGAAACAATATGCGGGGCTTTGGGGCATTGTAACTCACCCTCTAATGCCCGCAGGAATAACCAAAGGTCTATATCTTAACATCTCCAACATCAATTCTGTCATAGGTCTTTTCTCAGACCCAGTCTGCCAGTAGAGGCTATTCCTTTCCTAATAAAACCCCACATTCCACAATTTTGGAGTCTTCTAGCAGGTATCTCAGTCGCCTCACTTCTGTCAGATTTGAAATCTATGGAAAATATTCCACCCTTCTGTTCCAGAATTGTCAAAGAAGGAAACTTCCTGGCAAAACAGGAGTTACACACGGCATGTAAGATATCAATTACCAAATACACTAGTTTTCCCATCACTACTTGGTTCGAACAGTTTGCATCTCACGATACTCTACCGAGGCATAGTATATCGCTCCTTTACAAGTCATTGCTTTCCAAGCAGGGAGGCGCAACCCCGGCTTTCATAAGATCATGGGAAGCAGATCTAGACAGATCTTTTACTCCACAAGAGTTAGCTCTGATTTTTTCGAGATCCCACGGTTTCTCCAGATGCATAAAAATGCAAGAACACTCTTTCAAAACTATGACAAGATGGTATAATGATCCATTTAAACTCTTCAAATTGGGGATCTCAACCAATGATTTGTGCTGGAGATGCAAAGCGCAGAGTGGTACCTTGGGTCACATCATGTGGTTTTGCCCGATAATTCGCTCATTTTGGGATCAGGTTGAATGAAAAACAAATGAGATTTGTAAATCCTCGATTGAGCTTTCTCCTCAATCAGTCCTACTATGGCTCCCCACAAAAAGGTGGCAGCCGTCATTATTTGACTTACCGACCCTATTAATTCAGACAACCAGAATGTTAATACCTCTTAATTGGTTAAACACTTCAACACCTTCGTCAGAAAATTGGTATTAAAGGATTGATCAGATGTACTCAATGGAAGAATTAGCAAGGTCACATTCCAAATTTTTGAGTTTGTGGAAACCATGGAAAGTGTTCCGAGATTCATGGAAAGGGAATTAGGTATTTTTTCTAGTAACCAGCACCACCTCCGAGAGATACCCTTTAACATTGGAAGCACCCTTAACATTTAGATAAGCAAGCTTAACTTTATTTTCTGTACATTTGGAAAACTACCTTTTTACATGCAAGGTTTCATAGGTTTACAGGTTAATGTTTCTATTGTTTATTGTTAATTTCTCTGATGCTACACAATGTGGTTGCTCATTAATCTTTACAATGTTATGCACTTCTTCGTGTGCACGGAGTACTGTGTTATATAATTTTGATGTTTCCTTTGTCCCTTCCCTCTTTTATACAACCCACCCTCTCCCCACTCCCATCCCCCCTACCCCCCTCCTACCTCACCTCCTTGTCACAACTGTCACAGCTTGCTCTGTTATGAGATCTACAAATTGAAAAACCTCCTATACACCTTTTTTTGTAATGTTCTATATGCAATAATGTATAGTGTATATCCCTTTGCCGCAAAACATTAATAAAAAGAGATTTGTTAAAAATAAATAAATAGCTTCATGAAGCACTTTTCAATAGTATATGTTCCCCCGGACAAAAGGCTTGGGAATCTGTTTCAAGGATCCAACCAGATGATTGGGGGGAAAATAATGACTAATTTAAGATTAGTCTCACATAATTTTAATCATGTTTTGGTTCAATTTAATATTATACATGGAGTATATGGTCACTCCAGTATGGCTCAATAAATGTGGGTTGCGAAATATGTCCAATTGTCCGCGGTGCGATTCACTTGGGGCTGACTATTTACACATGTTTTGGTTTTGTACACAACTAACAGAATATTGGGAGAGAATAGCTAAACGTATTACCCAAAAACTGAAAATAGTGATTCCATATACGGTGGAATGTTGGATCCTGGGGGATTTTTCTCAAATTCTTTGTGATAAGTAGAAAAGATTCCTTTTGATTAAAATACTATTTTTGACAAGACTTTTAATCACGCGAGGTTGGTTTTTACAAAATACGCCTTGTGTGTGGATATATGGTTAAATTTGGTTAATAAGATTAACGGTACTTTAACACTAGAATTGTTCGGATCCGGCAGGCAGTTCCGGCAAACCGTATGCAAAGGGAAATATGTTTTTGGGTGATATACCGGATCCGTCTCATCTGGTATCATTCGGATCCTGTATTTTTTTTTTTCAAAGATCAAAACCAAAAATAGCTCCTCCTATGCCCCGACACATGCGCAGACCGGAAAACCGGTTCCAGCAACGCGGGAATTTCCGGAACACTTGGCACCAGATCTGGCATTAATACATCTCTATGGAAATTAAGCCGGATCCGGCAAGTGCGGTAGTGTTACGGGATTTTGTCCGGTCAAATACCGTACAAGGGACGGTACGGAAGACATCCTGATGCATACTGAACGGATTGCTTTCCATTCAGAATGCATTAGGACAAAACTAAGGGTATTGAGACCCTTTACTGGATTTCAATACCGGAAAAGAATAATGCTAGTGTGAAAGTACCCTAAGAAATATGAAAGAATCTTATATAAGCAAAGAAATATTGAGAAGAAATGGAATAAGGTATGGGGAATTTGGAAGTCTTTAAGAGGACTTTTCATCTGTTTGTTTTACTTATAGGAGCTAAATACCTGTACTTGCGGGGTACCCCCTGCTGATGCTGCCACCCGTTTGTTTTTTTAAACATCGCCCCTACGTCCCGCTGCGCCCTTCTGAAGTTTTCGTGCTCAGTATGTAAATCCTGAGCATCAGTACAGGGAGGAGAAGACGCCAGTGTTTCTCAATAGGCGTCTCCTTCTCCCCGGCTGTGCCGTGATCCAATCACATCGGAGAGTGTCACAGCCAGGTAGATACCCTGCAAGTGCAAGTACTTAGCTCCTATAAGTAAAACAGATGAAAGGTCCTCTTTAAGTCTTCCTGCCGTCACCCCACCGTTATCCCTTTTTCCGTCTTGGTTGACGGAAGGACAGGAGGCTCATCGCAAGGAAGGGGGCGGGAGGGGGGGAGTTTTGGGGTGAAAATGAGAAATATAATAATGTTGAAGATTAAGCTGTATAGAAAATAATTTTGTCTGTTTCTTTGTCAATAAACAAATAAAATAAAAAAGAGAGAAATAAATATTTGAGGAGTATGTCGGTGTTCAGAGGAGGTGTGCGCAGAAGCTCTGTTGAGATAACTTGTCTAACATAAGTTTAGAGGCTTCACAACTAAGGCTACTTTCACACTAGCGTTTTGGCTTTCTGTTTGTGAGATCCGTTCAGGGCTCTCAGAAGCGGTCCAAAACGGATCAGTTTTGCCCTAATGCATTCTGAATGGAAAAGGATCCTCTCAGAATGCATCAGTTTGTCTCCGTTCAGTCACCATTCCGCTCTGAAGGCGGACACCAAAACGCTGCCTGCAGCCTTTTGCTGTCCACCTGACGAAGCGGAGCCAAACGGATCCGTCCTGGCACACAATGTAAGTCAATGGGGACGGTTTTCTCTGACACAATCTGGCACAATAAAGTTCAAGACGGATTTGTCATGGCTATAGAAGACATAATACAACCGGATCCGTTCATGATGGATGCATGCGGTTGTATTATTGTAACGGAGGCGTCTTTGAAGATCCATGACGGATCCGCAAAAAAACGCTAGTGTGAAAGTAGCCTTAATCGTTCGAGTGAAAGGCTGACAGTGAAAGTTGCTAAAGATACACATCTTACTAAGGACATTGTGTAACTACAGTCAGGTCCATAAATATTGGGACATCAACACAATTCTAAGATTTTTGGCTCTGTACACCACCACAATGGATTTAACATGAAACGAACAAGATGTGCTTTACCTGCAGACTGTCAGCTTCAACTTGAGGGTATTTACATCCAAATCAGGTGAACGGTGTAAGAATTACAACAGTTTGCATATGTGTCTCCCACTTGTTAAGGGACCAAAAGTAATGGGACAATTGGCTTCTCAGCTGTTCCATGGCCAGATGTGTGTTATTCCCTCATTATCCCAATTACAATGAGCAGATAAAAGGTCAAGAGTTCATTTCAAGTATGCTATTTGCATTTGGAATCTGTTGCTGTCAACTCTCAAGATGAGATCCAAAGAGCTGTCACTATCAGTGAAGCAAGCCATCATTAGGCTGAAAAAACAAAACAAACCCATCAGAGAGATAACAAAAACATTAGGCGTGGTCAAAACAACAGTTTGGAACATTCTTAAAAAGAAGGAACGCACCGGTGAGTTTAGAAACACCAAAAGACCCGTAAGACCACAGAAAACAACTGTGGTGGATGACCGAAGAATTCTTTCCCTGATGAAGAAAACACCCTTCACAACAGTTGGCCAGATCAAGAACACTCTCCAGGAGGTAGGTGTATGTGTCATGCCCTGCTCTGACTATGTGCGGAGGTCTGCCAGATTAGCAGCACGTGTTTAGTTTTTTGTTTTGGAGTTGTGCTAGATCCGCCTCCCTTCAGGTGCACTGGATGGGGTCGTTGGTTTAAATTACTTCCACTCCCAGTGTTCCGTGCAGGTTATAGCTTCTGTCTGGCTTTGGAAGCAAGGAAGGAAGGAAGGATTGGCTGTTCCTGCTCAGATAAGATAACTTGGTTTCTGATTTCTTGTTGTTTGCTGTCTAGGCTGTTTGAGTTACGTCTGTCCCCTCCAGGTTTGAGAGAGCAGTCTGCCCCTATTCCCCTTTCACCATCTCAGGGATTCTAGGGTATTTTCAGCCCAGGCATGAGGCACATTATTCCCACCTTAAGGGTCTGAATGTGGGCATAGCAGTATAGGGAGAGCTGTTAGGGATTTGCTAGGAGGTGACCTTATTCCCAGCTTCTTGCCTAGAAACTTGTGTATCTGATATCCTGTCCGCCGGGACAGTATGTGTGTCAAAGTCAACAATCAAGAGAAGACTTCACCGGAGTGAATACAGAGGGTTCACCACAAGATGTAAACCATTGGTGAGCCTCAAAAACAGAAAGGCCAGATTAGAGTTTGCCAAACGCCATCTAAAAAAGCCTTTACAGTTCTGGAACAACATCCTATGGACAGATGAGACCAAAATCAACTTGTACCAGAGTGATGGGAAGAGAAGAGTATGGAGAAGGAAAGGAACTGCTCATGATCCTAAGCATACCACCTCATCAGTGAAGCATGGTGGTGGTAGTGTCATGGCGTGGCCATGTATGGATGCTAATGGAACTGGTTCTCTTGTATTTATTGATGATGTGACTGCTGACAAAAGCAGCAGGATGAATTCTGAAGTGTTTTGGGCAATACTATCTGCTCATATTCAGCCAAATGCTTCAGAACTCATTGGACGGCGCTTCACAGTACAGATGGACAATGACCCAAAGCATACTGCAAAAGAAACCAAAGAGTTTTTTAAGGGAAAGAAGTGGAATGTTATGCAATGGCCAAGTCAATCACCTGACCTGAATCCGATTGAGCATGCATTTCACTTGCTGAAGACAGAACTGAAGGGAAAATGCCCCAAGAACAAGCAGGAACTGAAGACAGTTGCAGTAGAGGCCTGGCAGAGCATCACCAGGGATGAAACCCAGCGTCTGGTGATGTCTATGCGTTCCAGACTTCAGGCTGTAGTTGACTGCAAAGGATTTGCAACCAAGTATTAAAAAGTGAAAGTTTGATTTATGATTATTATTCTGTCCCATTACTTTTGGTCCCTTAACAAGTGGGAGGCACATATGCAAACTGTTGTAATTCCTACACCGTTCACCTGATTTGGATGTAAATGCCCTCAAACTAAAGCTGACAGTCTGCAGTTAAAGCACATCTAGTTAGTTTCATTTCAAATCCATTGTGGTGGTGTATAGAGCCAAAAATCTTAGAATTGTGTTGATGTCCCAATATTTATGGACCTGACTATTCACAATAAGTACAGCATCCTGCAAATAGTGCAGGTGAAACTACAACTCCCAGAATAATTACTTGGTCATTCTTGTAGCTCTCATAATAGTAAAGGAGGATTATGAATGCTGTAGTTTCAGAACACCTTAAGTGCCGGAGGTTGCCGATCCCTGGCCTAGAAAAAGTGTTGCAACCCTAATACTGGATGCTTAAGCGTGGGAAGGGAAATTGTAGTGTGAGGAAAATTGCTATAAAAAAGACATCTTAGCCTGTTAGCTCTGCTCTGCAGCAGTGTAACCTGTGAGACCTGTGGATAATGCCTCCTTGTGTAAGAACTGCCAGTCCATGCCTGCTGTGAACTGAAATGCTATATCTGAACTTTATGCTTCATAAAGAACTGTTCACCTGTTAACCTGGTCTCATCTTTGTCTGCACTAACACCATCAGCATCCATCTGCTACCGGGAACCCTGCCTTACACCTTTCAGATCCCCTGAACACCAGGGGCACCCCAAAACACCACTAGAGCACATCACAGTGTGCCACAAAGAGAAGAGTGCCCTTCCCATCACTGTACACTGGCCCAGGAAGCAATGGAGCCAGAGATGCCACCATGAGTGCTACTACTCCCATGCTTTTCACGTCTCCTACAGCCTGGTTGCTAGACTTAAATGATTGCAGATCAAGTAATAGTAAGTATATCTCAGTATAATGATAAGAACTTCTTACCAGTGTTTAATTAGGAACTGTAAACTAATAATTTCCACCAAAATAATTTGCGCAAGTAACACCAGCTTAAAAAAAAATTGGACATCTATTTTCTTTAATGACGATCCTTTTGGATTAAATCATCCTCTTTGACTAATGTGTAATTAAAGGGGTAATTCAGTCCTACAATGCCGAGACCCGCCAATGTCATATTGACAATACTTACCTGGTCCTCGACTCCAGTTTTCTCACGAATCGCTCCGAAACTGGCCTGGGGACAATGTAAGTATGCTCAGTGTCGTAGGTCCAGGCATTATAGGGGGTCTTGGATAGTCTTGGATAACCCCTTTAAGTGATTTACCTATGGCCAGCATAAGCAATCTTCCAATCTAATCTGCCAGTATGGAAGTACCCAAAAGTTGCAGACCAGTTTTGACAGTGTATATATTGGAATGTAATAGTATGGAGTGCGAGCAGTATTTGCCTAGTTTATAACCCCTTTACTGCACTTTGAATTGTGAAATGCAGTGACCTGATTTACATTGTGCCAAACAGAAATAACTGCTTAGAAAATGTGGCCAGTATTGAATAGTGATCAACAATATAGCATCACAATCAGCTCTTCCTACGTGACATTTACTTGCGGCAATATATGAGGATGAATGATTGTTAATACGATCATTCACACTCATACAGTTTTCATCTGTACACATCTCTGTTGACAAGAGGAGATGCGCTGCTGACAATCAATGATGCGTCACCTATTTCACTGTTTGTTGGGTCATCGGTGGCATGTTTATACTGGGAAAGAATGTGTATAGCAGCACAACGAAAATTTAAAGTCTTATCTTGTGGCGGTGTCAGCCGTGTTGGGAGCCAGTCAGAAGCTCCCCCTTGGATGCGTCATATAGAAGAAACCGCAGCACTCTCCTGTCTTCAATTCAGTGGAATTTATTTCACCAGCAAAAAATGCGACGTTTCGACCGTAAAGGTCTTTCTCAAGCCATGAGACAAGAGAGTGAACTGAACTGAACTGAAGACAAGAGAGTGCTGCGGTTTCTTCTATATGATGTTTATACTGGGAAACGCTTGTTCCCGATCTTCGAACTGAGTAAAAGCGTAAAGAAGTAGTAATATTACGAAATACTGCAAAGGTGTGGATTTATAATCTCTAAGATTACTGAATATCTTAATTGTATTTAAACATTAACCTTATCTTGAGATATTTCAGCTAACAATGCTAATTATGCTCCCAGACTAGATAGTCATTGGGATTAAAGGCCTTTCTGTAATTTTAAAAGTGACTGGAAACATTTTTCAGCCTTACCTTGTGACACAATGAATGATCACCAGCTGCATTACAGAAAACTGGTAAAACGAGTTTTATAGGCGGCTAAGCAAGTTTACATAGGAAATTATACACACACAACCACATTTTTTGCAGTT
This sequence comes from Bufo gargarizans, assembly GCF_014858855.1. Lineage (NCBI taxonomy): Eukaryota > Metazoa > Chordata > Amphibia > Anura > Bufonidae > Bufo > Bufo gargarizans. The sequence goes on from NC_058082.1 coordinate 478,644,264, forward strand.
TCAGCCTTATGAGGGCCATAGACCAAGTTATTTTTTTACTATTTTATGTTTTTGCTCTATGTGTGTATTTGTTGGGGGTGCAGTTATTTTAAAAATTTGGCACATATGCATTGGGGCTGGATCCCTGGATCTTTTGAGACCCTAACAACGCCCCTGGGTCCTTCATACTGTGTGGGGAGGCACTAAGGGGCAGCATTTTGTGCGGAGGGCACTAAGGGGGTATTATTATTGTTGAGGGCCTCTAAAATGCATCATTACTGTCTGAGGTGCACAAAGGGAACGTTCTTACTGTTGGGGCACTCAGGGAGCATCCTTACTGTGTGGGGAGGTACTGGCTGGGATTATTACCTTAGTATTGTCCCTCCATTACATTTCTGCTCAAACTTTCACCTGACGGCAAACCCAGACCCTGTACAGTGACCCTGGAGCCAATGCTGGTAATATCTCCATTAGAATTATTGCTATTGACTCTTCGTAAGTACAGTCATTTGATACAGTTGCTCAAAAGTAAGCTGATTTTTATCCTAATGGTCTCTCCAGCTCGACAATCAGATCAGGTTAGCTAAAGAGAAAGCTCTGATACAATCTCTAGAGAGCAAACAGCAATGTCCAGTCATTTACTGAGAAGGATGGAAACTCCCCTTTCAAATATTTAAGGGGACTAGTGCTAAAACATATGCAGCGAACTCAGGAGGAGCTGGAGCAGAGAATGGGAGTGATAGTGGCTCTGGCTGGTACAGTCTATCACAGTGGCTTTCCTCACATCATTGCTCCTTAGGGCCAGTGCAGTGAAAGGAGGGTGCACCCTACCCCCAGGGCACACCTTCTTTCTGGGGCTCCTGCCTGATGGTAGTGGGAGTGCCCATGATGCTAAGTGTTTGTATGAGTACAAGGTAGAGTGCAATGGCCGGTGTATGGTGCAGGAGTCAATAATCAGGTAACAGAATAAACATTTCTACTGAAGTGCAAAATAGGAGTTGTAGCATCAAACAACAACACACAGTTCCAACTATACACAGTGCAATTCTTTCCAGATAATGATGTATGGATTTAGGCAAAGATGGAAGTTATGCCCCTCTTCTCTCTCTATCTGTCTGTAAGTCGCTTCCAGTAGAATCTATGACAGGCAGTAGTACTCTTTCTTTGGTGGCTGTAATGGGATACAGTGTTTTAGAGATAAGACTGGCCAGTTTGTGTCTGGGTGTGTAATACTGTTCCTCACTGCAGTAAAGTGTAGCAGCTTTTGGTAGCAGGTTACCTTAGTGACTCCAATGCTCAACCATGCAAATTTTAGGTTCTCTAGTTCTCAGCTTCATTTTACTCCTCTTTTTCTGAAGATCATGCAGAGATCTGTTAGTCTCTGTAGGTTTCTGCGCCTAAGAGGAGGGAGCACAAGTCACTGTTTCTTCCTTCCACAAACTCCAGTCTAGGTTAACCTAAGGTTAGGGGTGGGGCCAGCCCACACCTGACCTCCTACAAGGTCTGAGCTAGGATTGTTAACACAGGCTGTGCCATCCATACATAGTTATACTGGTTGCAACACATCACATGAAATAACATCAAATAACATTGGAGAATAAATAATTTTACAGATACCCTTTTGCTCTGGGGGCCATAACGTGAAACAGGATACACACATTATTCCTTGATAGAAGAGCTATACCTAAACTTTTTTTTTACCTGGGAGAAAGGTTCAGTTTGTTATCCTAGCCTTGAATCTAAATACCGTCGCCAAATGGCTTGTTGGTTCCCCCAGACTCTCAGCATCTGAAGCACATGCCCCAATTGCCCCCTGCAGCCAGAGACATAACTATAATGCATAGGCTCCCATAGCAAAATAACATGGGGCTTTCACCACCTAGCATAAGAAAATTAAAACAGCAACATAAGTAGCAATAATTAAAAGTTTGTAAAATAGCACTATATATCAGAAAACCCACATTACAGCAAAATGCAGCCATATTGTTATTCCCCACAATAAGGTACAATGTTCTTGCACCTGATTGAGCCCCCTAACCTCTGGGCCCCGTAGCAAGTGCTATAGCTATAGTTATGCCCAGTGGTGTAGCTAGAAATGAATGGACCCCACAGCAAATTTTTGAATGGGGCCCCCCTCCCCCAGTAATTTTTTCGCAACCCCTTCCTTTCATGCCGCCCCCATTCCCGTGGCTAGTAAAGATCGCTCTCTCAGACCAGGCCCGGCAGCAGTTCCATCCGTTTTCGACACTGTCTATACTGTCACTGTATATAACTTCATTGTGTAATACTGTTGAGGGGGCCCTGACCAAATCTTTTAGTCCTCCTCCTCTCCTGGATGGGCCCCTTCCTGGGTCAGGGCCCCAAAGCAGCCGCTTTCCCTGCTTCCCCTATAGCTACGCCTCTGCTTATGCCTATGACTCTACCTATGCCCTTGTTATACACTATTACGCATTCTGTAAGGCAGTATCATCTTTGGACTGAGGCCATGCCGCACTGCCCTGTGAATTCTCACACCTTTCTATCATATCCAGCAGGACATTTTTTAGCAGCTTGTCCTACATTAGTTTTTCAGTGTGATCAATACAGATAAGCTAGCCCTTGCTTCCCGCACTCATCAATAAGCCTTGGATGTCCATAACCTTCTTGACATTTCACTGTTGTCCTTCCTTAGACCACATTTTGGTATGTACTACCCACTGCAAACTGGAAACACCCCACAAGAGCTGCCGGTTTGGAGATGCTCTGACCCAGTCCTCTAGCCATCACAATTTTGCCCTTGACAGAGTTTTTCCTGCTTCCAACGTGTCAGAAAATGGATGTTCACCTGCTGCCTAATATATCCCATCCCTGACAGGTGCCATTGTAATGACATAATGTAATTCTCTTCAACTGTCAGCGGTTTTAATGTCATGGTGTCATAAAGTCCATTCAATTAACACTTTACCAATAATAATCTCCAAGAATTCCAATAACTACACAAGTTTCCATTAATTTAATCTTTATTGATGGATAGATTAGGCCAAGGTGTATTATACGTTACGTTAATTATTTAAATAACATAACCATATAACATATTTAACTTTAAAATACCAATTACCAATCACTCCAATTTAGTCCACTCAAAGAGTGACTATTACCCCTTTCTTTCACATAGTCCACACGTCGTGTGACTATTCCTTCAAACCCCGTGACATTATATTTAAAGGGTTGGGGGGAAGGGGTTTCCTCGCTGCTGCGTACCGCAATGAGCACTAACGGTCATGTCCTTTCCTTTATGAGTACTCACGTGGCAGCAGTTGATCCTTTCTCCAATCAAGAATTCGGAAGATCTTCCCGAGGACTTCAGACTTAACCATGAGGACATCTGTTACCAGGTAAGAACGACACCATATATAAGAATTGCCCATATACTTGTCATGACACCATGTCACCCCTTAATTGCTTGGGCAATTAGGTCTGATCAGTGTATAAGTATCAGTCAAAGAATATTAGTTAGCAGCAATTAATCATTTCAGAATTGTGTAGTGAGTCCAAAAATGTGCCCATGGCATGACCAGTCTCACACTGGGGTACACTGTACCCACCAGTGGAACTGATTGTGGCTTTAAAGAGGTTATCCCATGACTAATGTAAAAAGTGAAAATCAGACATCATATAGGACATGACAACCTCTTTCTAACAATGCCAGAACCAGCCTTGTACCTCACATGGATCCAGAGATCTCCTTGTTAATTGCTCTGCTAGATTTATATCAAGCTGACAGCTCAATGGGAGTGTCCTTTCTGCTGCAGCTCAGGAGGGCGTGTCCATTCTGCTGGAGCACTCACCCTATCAGGAGAAAGTTTAAGGATGAAACTGAGCATGTGCGGCCATCTCAGTGAGCCAGACAAAGATATAAGAAAAAAACAAACAGCAGGTGGAGCTATATACATGCATTTTGTTAGTAGCTGTCAGGAATATGGATTTATTTAATGGCAGCCATGATTCTCATTTAATTCACCTTGGTCAGTGTACATGCAAAATAAGTTCTCACTTCAATCCTCTGCTTGTCAGATAGCGGAGATAGTGAACTCCACAGGGGTTCTGGCTTCAAGGAGGCCACATGCGTACGAATTCACACCTCATCCAGGCAGCCAGGAACCAAGATGAAGTGACAGGAAAAATCTCTCAGCATGAGGTCTAAGCCATTCCCCAGTTCAATCAAATCTAGCAGACAGCATGGAAGCGACGATTTATAAGGAATTATGAATCGCCTGGCCATCACAGGCGCAAACCGGATACATATTTGTGAACAGGCCCGTGGTCCTAGTGTGGTGGTGGGAGGCCAGGGAAGTGAGATATACATATCCCCACAGAAACCCAATAACGGTACCATGCTTGGACTCTAATTGTAACCAGAACCCAGACGGGTCTCTTGGTCCCAGAACCATCTCCCTGTGACCTCCTGGTCTGGAGCTATGGGCCCTAATGGGTTTTGTGGGTCCTTGGCTGCCAGCCCAGAAGAGGAGGAGGGGACCCTCCCCATAAGCGTGGAGGGGAGGGATCGGCTACAGGTCAAAAGCCCATGCAAGCCAGCGGGCGGTGTCTTTCTCTGAAAGGGGGTCACATCGTGCCATGTGTTTGGAGAGACCTAGAAACTGCTGACATCACTGCCCCCACGTGACCACAGCCAAGGACTATTCCACCATCATGACCCCAAGGAACATTCATCTACCCGGAACCGACTTGTACTCTGTGTTATGCTGTTTGTACCATACTACCTGTATTCGTAACCTCAGACCACTGTATATATTCTTTGTCTATAGTGTGTTATCTAGTGTGCCCTTAAGGCGATTAAATATATAATTTAATCTTGTGCTGTCTTGTATCTCGATCACGAATCCCCACGTCTGTGTTTTGGCTTAGTTATACGCTACCGTGGGTTGGTTTCTCACCCTATATAATCCCGTTAGCGGACAGCGCTTATATCAAACGAGAAGCTGGTTGCAGATACCCGGGCTGAGACAGCGCTGTTTCACTGGGGCAGTGAAAAGGCTCTCTCAGCTTGTTGCCTCTCTGTGCCCGCGTGGACAGGAGGTGTCTGTGTAAACTGTACCAAGCTGACCTTACAAGCTCCTCTGGTAGGGAGTAACGCCACGTCTTGGTAACCAGTGACCGTACCGTATCTCGTGAGCTCGACGTAGTTGACCTCAAGCGGGCACGAGGGGTGATATCCCTCACAGTAGTGATGCTAAATTTTTAATTACATGCAAAAAAAAGTATTCAGATACAGGTGCTGGTTTGAAAACTGTACAATAGTTAAAAATTTTTATCCACATGCCTGGTATTATACACCGCACTGGATGGCAAATCCTCAGCATTCCCACTAAATGCATTTTTACCGTTAAAATGCTTGGTGCATATGAATAGAAAGTTGATCTCTATACATTTCACATACAGATTCCATACATATACATATTCCTCATAAATACTTTAACACAATATTGCAGTAGGACACAAGCCTTTAAAGGGAACCTGTCAGGCCGAACATAGTATACGAGCAGCAGGCAGCATGTTATAGAGCAGGAGGAGCTGAGCAGATTGGTGTATAGTTTTATGTAATAACATTCAGCATAAGTTGTATTTGATGCATTTGAATTCCTGCCCGTTCTGAGCTTTAAAGTCCTATACACAGTTATAGAGGGCAGGCTGTCAATCACTGATAGGACCGCCTCCTGGACTTTAAAGCCCAGAATGAGCAGGAATATAAATGTATAAATTACAAGTTTTACTGAATCTTTTCCCATAAACTATAAATCAATCTGCTCAGCTCCTCATGCTCTATAACATGCTGCCTGCAGATTGCACTGCATTTTCATGGTGACAGGTTCCCTTTAAAGATGCTGTCTACTAATATTGTAATAAACTAGTATATAGGAGCAGATAAACCAAAATAGTTGTCTTTAACCTAATTATGAAAAAGTATGCAAAGGTAAATTCACATGCGGTTTCTGCAAAGACTGCAGGAACTGCAGGCTACGGAGAAAGAATGAAGTCTAATCCAATAGTAATAGATATGTATTTCAGACAGGGTCAGACTGGTCCACCAGAGAATAATGGACCTCTAATAAAAGGGCCGGCCCCTTAAATAATTTCCTTTGGTGGGCCCAAGGGACTTCAGTCCGACGCTTGTTTCAGACCATCAGAAATGTGAACATATGGGAATTGTCTACATACTGCGAGCTGAAAACCAGAATTGGGGTACATTTGTATAATTTTAAGATAGGGTTAGAAATGAATATTGGCTCTGCCCGTTTCAAATGACATTATGCATGCTTCAGAGAAATTACTTAGGGGGACATTTATGAAGACCATAATTTTCCATATCTCAAGTTCCTCTGTGCTACCGGAGGAAGCACCAAAGTATTTTAGAGGCACAGGCCTCTAAATATGTTTGGCACTTTGTCCAACAGGACATGGGATGCATATAACTCTACACCAACCCTCTTGCTGTAGCATATAAAAAAAAAAATCATGCCAAAAACCAGAATGGAAAATGATAAATGAGTTGGACATGGCACCCTGCCCGCTTCCAGGCCCACAACTGGTCTCCTTTTCTCACTACTTTGGAAAAGTGGCATGAGCGGGGAAAAAGTTGTTAACCACACAAATGGCATGTGACAAAATGTAAAACCTTTTTACGCGTCAAACATTGCGTAAATAGATTAGCTAATGGCTTCCTTAAGTTTTACGCACCAGGGATCTGAATATAGATTTGGACCTTAAACCATGCCTAATGGAACAGTTGTTTTCAATGAAGTGGTGATGATTGGATGGGTATGAATATGTGACATGAATGAAGTAGTTAAGGAGTACTTATGGCCATACCATGTCAGCTAAAGAGAAGATTTCTGCTTATGATTGGGCGATTCTAGTCATGTGACTGCAGTTTGAAAGTAAAAACTGTAATTTTGATTTTTAACGAGAATTTATTCAGTTTTATGTTTATATTACACAGTCGAGTCACATTATTATGACCACTTCCCACTTTCGAGGTATGCAGCACGTAGCTCATGAAGGAAGTCACGTGTGGTGAGCTGGCTTGGTGGGTATATAAGAAGTGTAATAGGCTGTCTGCACACATATCTCTAATTGCTCTCATCGGTAAAAAGAGAGCTTTATCAGAGTTACAAAAAGGGATAACTCAGGCCAATGGTGGAAGTGTTTCGGAAACATGCGAAATTATTGAACTGTTTGTGTGCTGCTGTGGTGAAAGTGTATTGTGAGTGGACAAATGGCCCCAGAGGTGCAGTGACCATCCGTCAGCTTCGGAGCCCCATATGTAGTAGTGTTCACAGAGCTGTTGTTTTGGACACAAGTCTGGCACCTCCCTGGTTCATTTTGGGAGTGAGCTGCTCCACTGTAGTGTGTTGGTCCGTTCTCCTGCACCTTCTCAGCCAACGTTCACCTCTCACATCAATGGCTTGTGGTGCTCCGCAGTTTTCATGTCACTTATTCACAGTGGTGTTGCATGGATTTGTCCATGTGATTAACAGAATCTTATTCCCTTGCGAGTAAAACTCAGGAACCAGATATTCTTCTCCTGTGAGAACAACGTAATCCTGCCTCAAGAAAACACTTCAGAGACAAGACAGCAGAGTGATCAGCGAAATACAGCTTTACAGACACTTCTGCAAGGTGAGGGACAACAGCTCAGACACCACCACCTACCTAAACCATCGCTAGGCTAGACAAACATTAAGCCTGTACTACAGTGGACACCTAAATCCACAAGTGCTTGCTAGTGCCACAATACCTCCTCATCTGGTGCCAGATATTGCACTTTGTACTTCACACTGCTAGATGGTCCACGAGTTATATTTTGCACTTAGTAGAGAGGGCCTGTTGTACGTGTACTTCTGGCCTGATTCTTTAAACTGCGGCGTTGGAAATCATAAGACCATCCCCCAGGAGAGGAGACTGGGACCGCAAAATCCTACAGAAGGAAGCCGAATGGATTCATCGGTTGCGGTCCCAGTCCCCTGGAGGTCTGAATGAAAAACTTATCTTTACATGTTTTCTGTAGTCCCATAATTTGGGGCCACAGGGGTGACGTTGGAAACGCTCGTCATACTCCCATACACTCGATCCTATTTTAGTGGATAGAATCCATTATCGACACACAAAGTGTCACATGCATATTTATCTTAGGGGTGACCTGCATCTATTACCCAACTTACATCCAATTGAGCATCTGCTTTGCGTCATTCACATGGCATTGACCGACAATACACCTTTATATAACATATGGTAGCCTACAGGGGTCAAGTCCTGGGAAAAAAAGTGTGGGAACTCACCCAAGATCCACTGCAACCCCCCCCCCCTCCAAAAAATAAAAAAGCACAGAAAATCTAGCATGCTGTAATTTGTGTCGCTGCGGACTAAAAAATAAATTAAAAAAATAGCACTTTTAGAAAAGTTTGTCCTGGGATTCGATCTCATGACCTCTACACAGCAGAAGCAAGGCATATGCCCTCACAGCTATGAAAGCTGTCTAGCTTGCTGCTTAAAAAAAAATATATATAAGACTTCTACTGTAGGTAACTTTGCCCACTGTGTATGGATGTAGCAGAGCTGGGTGTGTTGGGGCAGCTGTCATGTGTATGGTTGTACACTAGGTATCAGTACACAAGGTATCAGTAGAAGTATCAGAAAAAGAAAAAAAAACACTTTTAGTTTGTCCTGGGATTCGAACTCATGACCTCTACACATTACAGGCAAGGCATTTACCCTCACAGCCATAAAAGCTGTTGAGGTAGTTGTTTAAAAAAAAAAAACTAAGACTTCTACTTATACCTAGTGTACTGATACCTAGTGTACAACCATACACATGACAGCTGCCCCAACACACCCAGCCCTGCTACATCCATACACAGTGGGCAGCTGTCATGTGTATGGTTGTACACTTGGTATCAGTAAACTAGGTATCAGTAGAAGTCTTATAAAAAAAAAAAAAATACTTTTAGAAAAGTTTGTCCTGGGATTCGAACTCATGACCTCTACACATTACAGGCAAGGCATTTACCCTCACAGCCATAAAAGCTGTTGAGGTAGTTGCTTAAAAAAAAAACAACTAAGACTTCTACTTATACCTAGTGTACTGATACCTAGTGTACAACCATACACATGACAGCTGCCCCAACACACCCAGCCCTGCTACATCCATACACAGTGGGCAGCTGTCATGTGTATGGTTGTACACTTGGTATCAGTAAACTAGGTATCAGTAGAAGTCTTATAAAAAAAAAAAAAAAACACTTTTAGAAAAGTTTGTCCTGGGATTCGAACTCATGACCTCTACACATCAGAGGCAAGGCATTTACCCTCACAGCCATAAAAGCTGTCAAGGTAGCTGTTTAAAAAAAAAAAAAATAAGACTTCTACTTATACCTAGTGTACTGATACCTAGTGTACAACCATACACATGACAGCTGCCCCAACACACCCAGCTCTGCTACATCCATACACAGTGGGCAGCTGTCATGTGTATGGTTGTACACTAGATAGCAGTACACTAGGTATAATTAGAAGTCTTATATTTAAAAAAAAAAAAAAATAAGACTTCTACTTATACCTAGTGTACTGATACCTAGTGTACAACCATACACATGACAGCTGCCCCAACACACCCAGCTCTGCTACATCCATACACAGTGGGCAGCTGTCATGTGTATGGTTGTACACTAGATAGCAGTACACTAGGTATAATTAGAAGTCTTATATTTTTTTTTTTAAGCAACTACCTAGACGGCTTTCATGGCTGTGAGGGTAAATGCCTTCCTCTGATGTGTAGAGGTCGTGAGTTCGAATCCCAGGACAAACTTTTCTAAAAGACATTCTAAATGATCTCGTAGTGAAGGAGATGATGTCATTAGGGGGCGGGGCGCCATGAGAGGAGTCGCAGGCAGCGGCACCGCACAGACAGCTTCCTCTCAACTGAAGCCGCCCCTCCTCCCTTAACCTGCCCTGCACAGTGCGCTCCGTCTCCCCCTGTGAATCTGATTCAGCTGTGTTCTCCTGGCTTGAGGCTGAAAGGGAACGGCGTTCCTGCCATGAAAAAAGTGCAGGAACGCCGTTCCCATGCGTTCCCCCTCCACTCGACCCCTGGTAGCCTACCAATAAGGATGCCCTGTTAAAGTATGAAGCGGCTAGTACATGATAGGTGCAGTTGGCACCAGTCTGCGGTTAAATCGATTGTTTATGGGATTTATTTCATTAATAAGTCCAGGCCGTAATCTAGTTATGCACCTTGGCCCCTCCCCCTTATCTTGACTACGTGGGCCACTCCCCCTTATCTTGAAACATAAGGGTTAATTGTGAAACCGTCCCTTGGATACCCCTATGACCCATCTACAAACCTATGACCGGTATCGTGTAAAGTAAATGGATACTGGCACTGTATTTATGTAAAAGGGGTGGGTACGTAATGGTTATCTGTATGTCCCCGCTGGATTATGCGGCGGAGGTCCCCCATTGGCTGTGGATGGAGCGCACGGTCATCTGTGTGACGTGCGCTCCTCCTATCTACTTCCGGCGACGCACGGCTGAGGACGTGTGGCGGTTGGCTGATAGTGGAACGCACGGCCATTTTGACTATCGGCATGCGTTCCACCTGCTTTCTGATAGTTGGATCGCGACACGTGACGGAGGACCTGGCGCCATTGGCTGAGGGTGGAACGCACGGCCATTTTATCCGTCGGCGTGCGTTCCACTGCCAGCTGGACAGCCGGACTATGATATAGACAGCAATCGTAGGGTTATCATCATTATTGTTTGAGCCTGTGCTGTCATGTACTATATGAGAGGAGGGGGGGGATACATACAAGTGGATAATGTCCTCCGAATTTAGGAGGAAACTTAACAGGATTACTTTAACTTGACTGGCCACTCCCCACAGCAGGAGCATGTGATAGACACCAGCACCCTTGATTGGTCCTCTTTCAATTAGGACGGCCCCATCTGGCTATTTAGGGAAGGTTGGAACATATCACAAATTGGAGCTACAACATATTTTGCCCCCTGGAGGCCCTTCCTAGACGTTCACCCAGGACCGCAGCCTTGGATCCGTATCCAGTGGATCAGATAAGTGTATCTAACACGGTTTGAGAGTTGGTTTTTACTAATGCAACCTTGTGCGGAGTTTTCCTATATTTTGAGTGGATTTGTTTTGGGTTGTAACCTTCAGTTCAATGATCCATCTTCATGGATATCTGTTGAACACTTTATGTGTTTGATTGACTATTGTTTTTGTCCCCTGAGGAACCCCTTCAATGAGAGGAAGGGGGGAAACGCGTCGGGACACGTGATTGTACAACTGATATCTATCATACATACTATTACCCGGCTATCTATTTGGGATAGTATACCGAGGGCGTCATAAGGATAGACAGCATAGGTACGTGGACGGAGTGTGCCTACCATCAAGACACATCTCCGGGCTGTGGAGCTATAAAGGGTTAACATAGGGACAGTTAGTGTTATGGCACGGGTTGCCCTGACGCGTTCCCCCCCTTTCTCCCTCTCACATTGATCCACGTGTTCTATCCGGCTCTTTTTGTGTAAACTGTACTGTGTTTTTGTTGTGTTTTGTTGCATTAACTGTCCCTTTCCAGGGAAATTGCATTTTTAATTGACCACAATAAAGGTTAAATTTTAGGTAGTCGTACCTCGGTGATATTGATTAATTTGCTTTACGACTACTCGATTTATTTAGAGTTTGAGTTATACCTGATTCTTTAAACTACCTTTTCACTGCACCAGATCCCAGGCAGTGATGGCTTGAGGGAGTACACTATGACATAACACCTCATCAATGCCACTACCACTCCCATCCTCTGCAACGGCTCCTCAGGGGCTCGCTGTATTTGCAGTGCATAGTCTAAGTAAATGTGCTGTCCATGCACATTGGGTCTATAATCATGCACATATAGGTCTGTAATTAAGTTATGCATGTAGTGAAAGTTGGTATCCCAGAATATCCGGTAGTCTCCCAGAAAAAAGGGAGACTTCTCAAACTCCCATTGGAGTTGGCAAATCTCTTGCACAGCACATAGATGACTCATCATGAAAGGGGTGGTGGCATACATGAAGGTGGAGTCTCAGCAAAAAGAAGCATGTCCACGGCCACAAAAAATTGGTATGCAAAGCGCCACAATCTCCTGCCTACCACGAGCCAACTTACTCATGTTGACATATGCTAGAATATGGTGCACACTGCACTAAAGATTCCTCTTGGTGTACTCCGAGGCAGTGTTTGAGTCTTACTAATTGCCCTCCAGTATGTGGTAGAGGAGTGTTTTCCGTTAGTTTGGGGGTCAAATGAATAGAGTGCTCCGTACTCTTGGAAACTTTAATCTGGTCCTGCCCCCACCTGTTCTCTTGGACTTAGTCATAGTAAGCTATCGTGGAGGTAAATAAAAAAAGCCGTGGAGTTGCCAAGCAGTGTTAATTTATGTCCTTTATGAGCCCACTCACAAAGCATCATCATCAGTGAACTTCGCATATGCGCCTCACAACAGATCAATTTAATCAGACAACCAATAACAGTATTGAACTTGACCGGAGGGGGTTGCTGCACCACCTTTCACTAACACACCACCGAACTCAATGGTGCCTTAGTAGAAGAATTGTCTCAGAGATGTCTGGTGTCTAGCATAGAAGAGGTTGAGCAACTTTAGGAAATATCACGGCTCCTAAAGTTCACAATTTATAATGCAAGTATTTACCCCATGAGCCAATGTCAAAATCCACTTTTTTTTTTCATTGAAACACCATCCAAATACTCCAGGACAGAGTTAGTCATACTTCCTTTCAGTGAAGGGTTAAGCAGCATTGTTAGCCCAACGAGGTGCTAAGTTTATAAAAAAAAATTGTGCCCATAATACGCTCTGTATGTTAGCAGGAATACCAGGTACCAGCTATTTATACCCACAGTGTTAATCAGTGTAAAGTATTTTAGGACTTGTGTGATAGCGCTAATTGAAACAGTTTTAATATATCACATTTGTCACAACTATCACGTGGGAAGCCATGTTCACAACGCATAACAAACATACAGAACAACTGAATAACTGCTTCATTCGGCAGTAGTCACAAATTTATTATTAGTTATATTATATACAGTATTACATGTTTCATAATATTGCATAATAGAGTTAGTTCAATCATCTCCAATTCACAGATTTTTAACCCCTTAAAGTGGTTCTGTACCTTTATCTTACTTATCATCTGTATCGGTGGGGGTTCGACACCCAGGACCTCCAACAATCAGCAATTTCAGAAGGCCGCAGGCCAGTGACAACACGACTATGTACGTGGCCTGGGCGTGGCTCGGCCACATTTAAGTGAATCGTGCTGAGCCATACCCAGGCTAGTGAAATAGTCATAACATCACTGTCCTGCGGACAACAGTGAGAATGACTGACTACTGCGAGCACCGCTGCCTTCTCAAACAGCTGATCGGCAGGGGTCCATGTCAGATCTCCACCGATCAGATACTGGTGATCATTCTGTGCTGTAATAGTATGTCATGGTGATGGCGTGGGCTCATTGTACAGCCCACCTCTGCTCTCACAGCTGGGATCAAAGATAACTCCAATCCTGGCAGTTTAACCCCACAGATGCCATAATCAATGGTGACTGCAGCATGTGAGCAGTTAGAGGGAGGGAGGGAGCTCCCTCTATCCTTTAGCACGGTATAACATTTGAGTTGGTAAAATCAAGACGTATAAGCTCCGCCCCTGTAACGCTCAGACCCGAAAATCAGGGACAGTTGGCAGCTGTAAGCACCCTATGAACGTAATTGCTGGGTGCAGGGGCAAACATACCGCCTGTGCAGCCACTTCGGTGGGAGGGGTTTCCATTACAAGGTTCTGCGACAGGACAGCGGGAGATGAGCGCTTCCATTGTGGAATCGCTCATCTCTATATTTACCTGTATCGCTGTACTCTGTGGCAAGGCAGAGGTGTCTCCCTTCCTCATTCCTCTGATAGGCTGCAGGTCTAGTGCCTGTAGCCTATTAGAGGCCGTTGCAGGTGGCACAATGACGTCATCGCGCCACTTGATCCTTACAGCGCAGGACACAGGCCAGAAGAGGCCTGCATCGCTTCCATGACAGCGTTATGGATGTATGTGAGTTTATTTTTTTCATTTACACTGTGCTGTTGCCCAGTATGGGGGAGAGGAGCACTATGGAGGCATTTACTGGAGGGCACTATGGAGAAGTGGTGAAGAGGAACACAATGCAGCATCTACTGGGGGCCCTATATTATATGCGGCATATGCGGTACTTTTCTATTGATGATCTATCCTCAAGATGCGTCATCAATATCAGATTGGTGGGGGGCTGACTCCCGGTACCCCTGATGATCAGCTGTTTGAAGAGAAAGCAGTGCTCGTATGAGCACTGCCTTCTGCTCACTATTTACCTGCTCGCCGTTGACGCCACAGCATTGAGCAGTGTAAATTACACCTAAGCCAATCCATTTATATCTATGGGATGGCTCCTTCCATTCAAGTGAATACTACAGAGCCACCTCACTCATTAAAATCTTTATCAAAAGATATGTGAAAGTGTAGCTACTCTTTAAAGGGTTACCGAGTTTTCATATAACTTCTGATATGTCATAGGGGCAGTCTGAGCGCTGAGACCCCCACTGATTGCTAGAACGAGGAGAGAGAAGTGTACGCATATTGCACTCTCTCTGCTGCAGAGGACGGAATCGAGAAGGGTCCATAAACTTCCTATTGAGCCCATCTCCTGCAGCAAGCAGAGGGCGCACAATATGTTAGTGCTTCTCTCCCCTTTAGTGATTGGTGGGGGTCTCAGCACTCAGATCCCTACCGATCAAAACTTCTGATATGTCTCTATGAGATGCCAAAATTGCTGAATTCTGCTCAATGCAACCCATGCACTTTTAGCTGCACCCCCATCCCGACTAATTGGCAGCATTCTCCCTATACACAGGAATATAGAAAAAGACCTATCAATCACCTGCAGCAAGGGGGCAGCAAGAGACCCTGTATTTCCATCAGCGTCCCAGTCACTAGTTTATGCTGTCCTCACTAAGGCTACTTTCACATCTGCGTTGTGCTGTCCGGTTTTGAGATCCAGGGTTTAAAAACCGCAGCACAAGGCTTCAGTTTTGTCCTCATTCATTGTCAATGGGGACAAAACTGAACAAACCGGAACAGAGGTGCACCAGAATGTATCCCGTTCCGGTTTGTTGCGTTCCCATGCCGGACACAAAACCACTGCAATCTGGCACCAAACACCATGTAAATCAGTGGCGCTGGATCCATTTTTTTTTTTTGGGACATTAAAAAACAGATCCGGCGCCCACATGTTAATTTTTGATATAATACAACCGGATTGGTTCTGAACGGATGCAGACGGTTGTATTATAATAACGGAAGTGCTTTGCTGTGGTTAAGATCCCATGCTGGATCTCAAAACCAGTCAGTAAAAGCGTAGATGGGAAAGTAGCCTAAGGGTAGCATAAACCTGGTGACAGGTTCCCTTTAAATCCTGTGTAGAGAAAGCTAAATGTCACTTCTGCTTACTAGGATGCCTCAAGTATCTTCATTAAAAAGGAATTAGGACACAACCACTGACTTGACATTTAAAATGCAGATGGTGGGGGTTGTAATAGAAAGCCACAACATGAAGTTACTGATAACGCACATAGAAAAGAGGAAGCGCACTAGTCCTAAATCTACGCTTCGCCTATTCCACAGGAAAACACCTCCATGTGGTTTGTGCCTCACATGTGAACTGCTCCATTAAATTAAATCAATCTGCCTCCTCTAGGGAAGCACCGTGGATACTGGTTTAACTCTGCAGGGGCTGTATAAACCCGGCCATGTTCACACCGTATCACGGATGCGGACCCATTCTCTTGAATGGGTCTGCAATCCGGAAGGAGCGGTGTGGAACGGAGGCATGGAAGCACTAGGGAGTGCTTCTGTGGGGTTCCTCTCCGTGCCTCAGCACTGCAAAAAAAATAGAACGATCGGATCACGGGCCCCTTCATGTTGATGCACTAGTTGGTGCACCACAAATTGTGGTCCGCAATGCACGGAACGGCCGGCACATGTTCATGTGCATGTGCCCTTAGTATATCTCAGTTCCGGCCACTAGGTGGCAGCACAGAACTGTGATATGGTGATTTCTATACTGCGTAATGAAGAAATTTCCATTAGGCCTCATGCACGCGACAGTATTTTTTCACGGTCCACAAAACGGGGTTCCGTTGTTCCGTGATCCGTGTCAGTTTTTTCTTCCGTGTGTCTTCCTTGATTTTTGGAGGATCACCAGACCAGAAAAGTGAAAAAAAAAAAATCTAAGTCAAGTTTGCCTTGAAAATGATAGGAAAAAAACGGACACGGATCACGGACGCGGATGACAATCTTGTGTGCCTCCGTGTTTTTTCACGGACCCATTGATTTGAATGGGTCCGCGAACCGTTGTCCGTGAAAGAAATCGGACAGGTCATATTTTTTTCACGGACTGGAAACACGGATCACGGACGCGGATGACAAACGGTGAATTGCCCAAGTTTTCCACGGACCCATTAAAAGTCAATGGGTCCGCAGAAAATCACGGAAAACGGAACAACGGACACGGGACACAACAACGGTCGTGTGCATGAGGCCTTATTCTGTACAAGTTGCAATCTCATGATTGCAAGTTGTGGTCCACTTAGGGACCTAACAAAAAGTAAAAAAAGTAAAAAAAGTAAAAAAAAAAAAAGAATATAAATTTTTTTTTAATTTCCCCAAAATCAAAATAAAAACAACAATAAAAAAATAACATTTAATGGGCATACTATTAAAATATTTTAAAAAAATTGCCCATACAGTAGATGGTATAAAGGAAACAAAATGGCCGATTCGCAGTTTTTATCAACACTTAATCTCCCAAAACAAATTAAATAAAACGTGATCAAAAAGTCATACACATCCCAAAATAGTATTGTCAAATACTACAGATCGTCCTGCAAAAAATGAGCCCCCACACATCTCCGTAGACATAACTATAAAAAAGTTATAGGGGTCAGAATATAATGATGAAAAGAAAAATTGCAGAACGGATGCAGACCCACTTTGTGGATGTGTGAATGTACCCTTAGGCCCTTTCACACGAGCGAGTTTTCCGCGCGGGTGCAAAGGGTGACGTGAACGCATAGCACCCGCACTGAATCCTGACCCATTCATTTCAATGGGTCTGTGTACATGAACGTTTATTTTCACGCATCAGTTCTACGTTGCGTGAAAAACGCAGCCAGTTCTATTTTTTTTCACGCAGCCCCGGCCCCATAGAAGTGAATGGGGCTTCAGTGAAAAACGCATTGCATCCGGAAGCAAGTGCGGATGCGATGCGTCTTTCACTGATGGTTGCTAAGAGATGTTGTTTGTAAACCTTCATTTTTTTATCACGCGCATGAAAAACGCATCAAAACTGAACGCAACCGCAGACAAAACTGACTGAACTTGCTTGCAAAATGGTGCGAGTTTCACTGAACGCATCCGGTGCCAATCCGTCACGCTCGTGTGAAAGAGGCCTTAGGGTCCATGCACACAAACTTATTTCTTGTCTGTATCCATTCTGGGGTTCTTTTGCGACCCGTATGCGGAACAATTTATTTCAATCGGGCCACAAAAAAATTTGAAATGACTCCATGTGCATTACATGTCTGCAAGTCCGTTCCGTAAAAATAAGTAGAACATGTCCTATTGTCCGTTTTGCAGACAAGGACAGGCATTGTTACAATGGATCCACAGAAAAAAAACAAAAAAAAAACGGTTGCAACATGGATGTCATCCCTTTTTTTTTTTGCGAACCGCAAAATACATACAGTTGTGTGCATGAGCCCTTAGGCCTCTTTCACACGAGCGAGTTTTCCGCGCGGGTGCAATGCGTGACGTGAACGCATAGCACCCGCACTGAATCCTGACCCATTCATTTCAATGGGTCTGTGTACATGAGCGTTGTTTTTCACGCATCAGTTCTGCGTTGTGTGAAAATCGCAACATTTCACAAGTGTTTCACATTTCACAAGCGTTTTCCTCGCAGCCCTGGCCCCATAGAAGTGAATAGGGCTGCGTGAAAAACGCATTGCATCCGCAAGCAAGTGCGAGTGCGATGCGTTTTTCACTGATGGTTGCTAAGAGATGTTGTTTGTGAACCTTCAGTTTTTTATCACACGCGTGAAAAACGCATCAAAACGCATTGCACCCGCGTGGAAAAAACTAAACAACTGAACGCATTCGCAGACAAAACTGACTAAACTTGCTTGCAAAATAGTGCGAGTTTCACTGAACGCACCCTGAGCCAATCCGTCACGCCCGTGTGAACCCAGCCTTAGGCCCCATGCACACGGCCGTGTGTATTACTGTACTGTGCCGGCAGCAGGGAGCGCACGGCGTCATAGCAACCAGTGACGCCGTGCGCTCCTGCTCTCAGGAGGGATCCAGGCCGCGGTTCCACGGCCCGCACACGGCCGTGAAACACGGCCGTGTGCATGGGGCCTTAGGCTGAGTTCACATGGGCGAGATTTCCGCGCGGGTGCAATGTGTGAGGTGAACGCATTGCACCCGCACTGAATCAGGACCCATTCATTTCTATGGGGCTGTGCACATGAGCGGTGATTTTCACGCATCACTTATGCGTTGCGTGAAAATCGCAGCAGATGGACCATGTGATTGGAGCATGTGATCTGACGTCACCACAGGTCCTAGCCGGTAGTTCATCATTAAAGTAAAGAAGAGACCGGGAACTACGCGATCAAGAGGAGAAGGTGAGTTAATTTTTTAATTTTTTTTAACCCTCAATTGACCTTGTACTAAGCATTCTGCATTAAAGAATGCTATTATTTTCCCTTATAACCATGTTATAAGGGAAAATAATACAGTGAATAGACTGTCACCTAGCAACCATGCGTGAAAATCGCACCGCATCCGCACTTGCTTGCGGACGCTTTCGATTTTCACTCAGCACCATTAACTTCTATGGGGCCTGCGTTGCGTGATAAACGCACAATATAGAGCATGCTGCGATTTTCACGCAACGCATAAGTGATGCGTGAAAATCACCGCTCATGTGCACAGCCCCATAGAAATGAATGGGTCCAGATTCAGTACGGGTGGAATGCGTTCACCTCCCGCAGGCATTGTACCCGCGCGGAAATCTCGCCCGTGTGAACTCAGCCTTTAGGCCTCCTGCACACGACCGTTGTGTGCACCCGTGGCCGTTGTGCCGTTTTCCGTTTTTTTTGCGGACCCATTGACTTTCAATGGGTCCGTGGAAAAATCGGAAACTGCACCGTTTGGCAGCCGCATCCGTGAGCCGTGTTTCCTGGCCGTGAAAAAAATATGACCTGTCCTATTTTTTTCACGGCCAACGGTTCACGGGCCCATTCAAGTCAATGGGTCCGTGAAAATCACGGATGCACACAAGATTGTCATCCGTGTCCGTGATCCGTGTCCGTTTTTTCCTATCATTTCAATGGCAAACTTGACTTAGATTTTTTTTTCATTTTTCATGTCCGTGGATCCTCCAAAAATCACGGAAAACCCACGGAAGAAAAAACGGGCACGGATCACGGACCTACGGACCCCGTTTTTGCGGACCGTGTAAAAAAACGTTCGTGTGCAGGAGGCCTTAGGCCTAGTTCACACTTCAGTGTTTGGTCAGTGATTTCCATCAGTGATTTGTGAGCCAAAACCAGAAGTGGAGCCTCCACAGACATGAGGTAGACGGGAAAGATCTGCTCCTGTTCTATGTTTAGAGCTGCACCTGGTTTTGGCTCACAAATCACTGATGGAAATCACTGACCAAACACTGAAGTGTGAACGAGGCCTTATAGTGTGGAAAGTTAACTCCTTTATGTCTGCAGGGTAGTATTATCATCAGTATTCCTGTCATGAAGGCCAGGGTCACAACCACCCATGCAGTTCCAGTGACGTCCAGCAGGTGGCAGTGAAGCACAAGCGGAGGCCGCCAGCAGCTCCCAGCCCGTCTTCCTCTTCCTCTGCTGTCAGTCAGAGGCGCCACTGAACTTGCGGGGGCAGGCAGGCAGCCAGCATGGCCGCGGGAGTGTCGCCCCGGCTGCGGTGGGAGACGCTGGAGCAGAGGAAGCACGGGGGAGAGAACCTGTATTATCAGCTGCACGCGGAGAAGATGCAGCAGCTGCCCGCAGACGTGCACAGGTTCTGTGACCCGGAGACGCCCGCCCCCCGCAGGAAGGAGCTGCTCCACCTGCTGAGGAGCCTGGAGGAGGGCTCCAGCTGCCAGCGCCTGCAGATCCTCTTCTCCTTCTCCGTGCCCAGCCCCCAGGTGCTGGAGCTGCTGTGTGCCCTGAATGTGCCGCTGGTGTCTGCAGGAGCTGTGAGTGCACGGATGGGAGCTGCAGAGGTTTATGCCAGAGAAATCCTTTTCCTTCTCTCTTTATATCTCTGATACCTAAGGGTGTGTTCACATGTCACAGATTGAAAATCTGATTCCTACAAGTGCATTGTTTTTTGCAGAATGTGCTGTAATGTATTTCATTGGTGTTGCAATGTGACATGTTGCAACTGCGAATCCTTGGATGGATTTTTTTGCGACTGTCACGTCTCGGTCGCAGCACGCCGCTTTAGTGACGCTATTAAAATGCATTAAATATCGACGTGTAGCCTGACACTTAGGACCGTATTTTTGCTCTGTGTCCAATCTGCATTTTTTTGCAGGTCGCAGTTATAAGGGTCTGGAAAAAAATGGACAGCACACGAATGTTATCCGTGTGCTGTCTGCATCCGTGCGGCGGGTCGCAAATGATAGAACCTGCCCTATTCTTGTCAGTTTTGTAGACAAGAATAGGTTTTCTTACAGTAGGCCCCGTGAACATTGCAGGATGCGCACGGACCACGTCTGTATTTTATGGATATGGTCATGTGCAGGGGGCTATTTTCACACTAGCGTTTTTCTTTTCCGGCACTGAGTTCCGTCCTAGGGGCTCAATACCGGAAAATAACTGATCAGTTTTATCCCCATGCATTCTGAATGGAGAGAAATCCGTCCAGGATGCATCAGGATGTCTTCAGTTCAGTCACTGAACGGCGTTTTGGACGGAGGAAATACCGCAGCATGCTGAAGTATTATCTCCGTCCCAAATTCCGGATCAGTTGCTGGAAGGCATTAATTTATATTGAAATGTATTAGTGCCGGCTCCAGCATTAAAAATACCGCAATGCCGGATCCGTCCTTCCGGTCTGCGCATGCAGATCGCTGGAACTGCTTGCCGGATTACTCTGCCGCAAGTGTGAAAGTAGCCTTAGGCTGGGGCTACACAACACTCAGTCCCCCCCATCTCATGGCCATGAACTGAATGGGTTTACAGCGCAACTTGTATGAGGTGGCGTGCGGCCAAGATCGCTGTGAAGCCGCAGCCTAAATATCAGTTTCATTCCTCTGAATGAGGTTATTTTGGCAACAAGCGCATTCAGATGAATGGAACAAAATCTGCCGCATGTGAAAGCAGTTCCCAGTGCCCTGGGATGTGTGAACATGCCCTAGCGGCAGCTTCTAGTAGCTTAGGTTACTTTCACACTTGCGTTTGGGGTTCCGCTTGTGAGTTCCGTTTGAAGGCTCTCACAAGCAGCCCCGAACGGATCCGTACATCCCCAATGCATCCTGAGTGGATAAGGATCCGTTCAGAATGCATCAGTATGGCTCCGTTTCGCCTCCATTCCACTCAGGAGGCGGACACCCAAACCCTGCTTGCAGCGTTTTGGTGTCCGTCTGGCCGTGTGGAGCCAAACGGATCCGTCCTGACTTACAATGTAAGTCAATGGGCCGGATCCGTTTAACGTTGACACAATATGGTGCAATTGCAAACGGATCCGTTCCCCATTAACTTTCTGACTAACAATTAGACTTAGACTTTTTTTTTTAAATATAATGCAGACGGATCCGTTCTGAATGGATACCATTGTTTGCATTATAGGTGCGGATCCGTCTGTGCAGATACCTCAAAGTAGCCTTATAGATAGACTTCAGAACCCGTGAGTGGTAATATACCAATGCTAGGACCGCAACCCTTTGTGATGCACTTCTCCCACGCAAAGGGACTCAAGGCGTAGGGATTGTTGTGGATCGGGGGAGTCAGTGACTGCCATATAAGTGTCAGGGCTAGGGCTACTCCCCCCCCCCCCCCCCCCCCCCCCATGGTGAGGGCCTAGTAAGCGTGAGGAGTCTTACAGGCCAGGCAATGCGACTCTGGGGGAAAAAACGATATGCAAATGAGCCCCCTTTCCAAAAGAGAAAAGAAAGCTGAGCGTCTGATGCCACCAGATGTAAAGTCTCTTTCCTATGTCTGTACTCGACCTTTTAAACAGGCCTTGAAACGCTTTTCAATGGAAAAAACTGCAAAAATAAAATCTCCACATACTTGTTATCTCTGCATCCATAACGATCCACAACGTCCTAAAAAACTCAAGCCCTCTCATTTTCTTCTTTAAAAAAAAAAAAGGGTTTTTATTGTACAAATGTATTTGATATCAATGTAATCGTTCTGAGAATAAAGTTATTGTGTTATTTATGTCGAAAAATGAACACTGTAAAACTTATAACGTAAAAACTTTTTCCCATCTCCCTACCAGAAAGAGTTAATAAGTTATGTGTACCCCAAAATGGTGCCATTAAAAACTACAACTTGTCCCGCAGAAAACAAGCCCTCATAGGGTTAAATGTACGGAACAGTTAAAGTTATAGCTCTTGGAAGGCAAAAAGAAAAAAATCGCTTGGTCATTAAAGTGGTTTTCCCATCTCAAACAATGGGGGCAAATCTTCAGTATATGCCCCCATTTTCCTACCTTTGGGACCCGCAGCTATCTTTTAAACTGAGCTGGCAAAGAGAAGGAGGGCGCACCGTGCATGCTCTGCCACCCTCCATTGATTTCTTTGGGGCTGCTAAAAATAGCCAAACACAGGCTCAGCTTTTTCCATTGGCCCCATTGAAGTGAATGGAAGCGGTGGCCACACAAGCGCGGTGCGCTCCCATTTATTCTATGGGGGCATTGGAAATTGCCTAGCCAGGTCTTGGCTATTTTCGGTGGCTCCATAGAAATGAATGGATGGTGGCCGCTCAGTTTAAAAGATAGGTGCGGGTCAGACACCTATCCTAGCAATATGCCCCCATTGTATGAGAAGAGAAACACAACGTTAAGACTCAAAACCGGCTAGTTAAGGCAGTGGTGGCGATCCTATGGCATGGGTGCCAGAGGTGGCATTTAGAGCCAATATGCCCGTGACTTTTCTTGCCATTCATCACTATGAACAGCACAGGCAGTGCACTAAATGTAGGCAGACTATTATAGCTAAATGATAAAGTACGGTGCATGGAAGATATACTATAGTGGACTGTATATTCAGGTTACCGGTAAATCTTCCATACTGGCACTTTGCGAAAAATTAGTGGGTTGTGGGGTTGCTGATTGGGCACTTGGTCTCTAAAAGGCTTGTCATGACTGCACTAAGGGGTTAAGAGAGAGTGCAGAGATGTACACTTTACAGCAGCCCTACCCATATAGCAGACGGTGGCATGCCCTCACTGCTGGTCTATTACCCTGAATGTACCCATGACATCAGATGGCAGATTATTGGGCAGAAAACTACTAAGAGTAGATTCAGGGAAACCACAAATAAAATCTTTGTAGATTTCTCCCATCAGTACATCATAGTGGGTTGGGTGAACTCCTCTGGTTTTATACAGATACCCTTGTAAGTTAGGTATTTGTCTGGAAGCGGTGCGTGCCAAATAGTCAGCACAGTAAGAGGACGCAGAATCCTCACCCCGTTCTGCTGACGTTTCCTCCACTGCGCTGCTTACTTCTCCTTTGCTGTTTGTCCAGGGCACAGGATACTGGGAATTCTTGTTGCAGTCTCGTGGACTGGATGTAGTGGCTTTTGATCAGAACACCATTTTCCCCCCAGAGATGCGTTACACAGAGGTTCTGGTAAGAGAATTGCGGTGGAAGTGAAACCTCGTACCAATAATTCTGCCTTTTGATTTTACTTTTTGCGCAGTAAAATTAATGTGATATTTTATTCCATGGGTCAGTATTTCCATCAATGTAAGGCCGCATGCGCACATTGGGGACCGCAATGCACGGGCAACATCCGTGCAGCGGGCCGAACCCATTCAACTTGAATGGGTCTGTGGTCTGTCCGCACCGCAAAAAAATGACATGTCATATTTATTTGCAGTGCGGAACAAGTGCTTACGGTGTTCCGTTCCGTGACTATGTTCCGCATCTCCGGAATTGCGGACCCATTCAAGTGAATGGGTCCGCATGCGTGGTGCACACGGCCGATGGATGTGGATTGCCGACCCGCCGTTTGTGGGCCGCAATACGGCCACGGACGCACACCGGCCATGTGCATTAGGGCTAACTGTTTTGTTTTTTACATTTTTAAATTGTATTTTTATGGAACCATTTTGGGTCGCATTTGGTTTATTGATTAAAGGGGTTTTCTGGGAGTACAATATTAATGGCCTAACTCAGGGATAGGGCATCCGTATCAGATTGGTGGTGGTCCAACTCCTGGGACCCCCACCAATCAGCTGTTTGTAAGGGATGTAGCATTTTATCGAGCATTGTGACCTCCTATCAGCGTTCGTAGTATAGCGGCTGTGCTTGGCATTGCAGCTCAGGCCCATTCACTGTCCTGTGTATGCAGCTACCGATTGAAGTGAGCATGCACACTGTGAAAGGGCTTTCACTGTGCACACGCTTGCTTCACTTGGCAGCTGCACATTTAGAATTGTTGTGGAGTCTGCGCCGTAGAACAAAGGGTGAGAGCGTGCGCAATGCCAGGTGGGAGAGGCAACACAGCCAATACTAGTGATGTCTTATGTAGGGGTCACAGAGGCAAAAACACACCTCAGGCACTGTCTACAGGAGCAGCAGCAAGAAGCGAACTAGCAGAATAAACAGAATATGTATGGAAGTTTAGGAACAGAATCAGTGACCATAATACAGCAAGTAACAGAAAATCATTGCAAAGTGGCCAACCCCTCCACTTTCTGCACAACCCCCTTACTGGAGTAAGATTGGCAACATTTAAATTATTTTTTTGCTTTTTTTTTTTTAAACCACTGGCTTCAATCAGTTAGATGGACTAACCATAATTTTTGTGTAAACAAGCCCCAAACTCGCAAAGACTTTTTGTAGACCTTCCTGTAGGAGAAATTAAAAGGGTTTTCCAGGAATTTTATACCTGGATAGTTCATCAGTATCTGATCGGTGGGGTCCGACACCTGGGAGTCCCGCCGATCAGCTGTTTGTGAAGGCACTAGCACTTCTGTGAGTGCTGCGGACTTGTCCATGCTCACCAATGCACAGCGCCGGACATTGTATAGCGGCTGTGCTTGGTATCGCAGCCCAGTCCCATTGACTTCAATGAGTCTGAGCTCCACCTAGGCCTTGTGGCCAATGAACATGTTGTCACTAGCCTAGGAAAAGCTAGAGAAGGCTGCAGCACTAATAGAAGTGCCGCTGCCCTCCCAAGCAGCTGATCAGTGTGGATTCCAGGTGTCGGACATCCACCAATAAGATACTGATGACCTATCCAGTATTTGCCTATATCTTTGTGCAATTGACTAGCAGTGTGCTGTTACCTGTAGTTCTACTAATTCTATCCAGAGGATAGGTCATCATTATTAAGGGGGACAACTGTGGGGGAGGGGGGGGGGGGGGTTTGCTGGGTCATGCACAGCCCTTTTAAAGTCTCCTAGTATGAATTAAAATGAAATAAGTGTAAAAAAAAAAAAAAAAAAAAGTTTAACATTTTGTTTAAAAATATATACATATATAAAAATGTTAAATCAGCCCACACTTCAGGACCACTATTAGAGGAGGATGTGCATCGGCAGGTGGTAGTTTGAACCTGTGCAAGATTTTGAGGTGGAGGAGAAGGAAAGGATATTCAATAGCAAGGGGTAGGAGCTGAGATTCATTAACTGGGTTATCATGGTGTTAGGTCTCATCAATATGAGATCAGCAGAGTTCCAACATCTGGGACTCCCGCCGATCATCTGTATGAAGAGGCCACGGTGCTCAGTAAGCACCTCAGCTTCTTACTAGGCCAGTGACGTCACTGTACACGTGGCCTGAGCGCAGCTGAGTCTCATTCACGTGAAAGAGATTGAGCTGCCATACCAAGCACAGCCGCTATACAATCACAATGCTGTGCTTGGTGAGCTTTCAGGAGGTCATGGTGCTCACCGTAGCTGATTGCCAGGGGTCCCAAGAGTTGAGTCTCTGCTGATCTCATATTGATGTCCTATCCTGAGGATAGGACATCAATATGTTAATCACAGATAACCCCTTTAGAAGATCTGGAAACGCTCCCTGGGCACTTGGGGCCTATTTAGTGTATTGATTCAGACTTCTTTTTCTGCAAAGTTGAAACCCCATAAAGAGTACCAAAGGTGAACTGCAGCCCAGTGGGAATTGTTTACATGTGCAAACAAGGTAAGGCTGGGTTCACATGGAAGTATTCCACTGTATAGGCATACCTCATACACCCCCTTCCCATATTCTTTTGACAGCCATATGCAAACATTTAACGTGCTCGTCTAGGGGTTTCCTGACATATGCGCTAAAGGCAAGGGAAAAAATTGCGTGAACCTAGCCAGACTTTTACCTTTTTAAAAAGTAACAACTCATCCTTGTTTTCCAGAGAGGCACATGTAGAAAGCTTTTCCTTTTCCTTACTGTTTTGTTTTTATTTTGTCAACTGTAACAAGAATACAGTCATGGCCAAAAGTTTTGAGACCGACACGAATTTTGGTTTTCACAAAGTTGCTCCCTCAATGTTTTTAGATCTTTGTGTCGGATGTTTCTATGGTGCACTGAAGTATTCTAAACATTTCATAAGTTTACTTGTATTGACAAATCCATCATGTTTATGCAAAGAATCAATATTTCCAGTGCTGACCCTCCCTTTCAAGACTCTCTGGCCTGCAGCAATGACGACTGCTCGTGTTTCCTCAGAGGTAACTATGGTTAACAGAAGAAGACAATAGTTTCAAGCACCTTCCCTTTTAAAGCAACCAGTCTGCTCTTCTAATTCAATCTGTTTTACAGCATGATATCAGCTGCCTTGTGCTCATTAAAGGGAACCTGCCATCAACTTTATGCTGACCTCACTAAGAGCAGCATAAAATAGTGACAGAAATGCTGATGTCAGCGATGTGTCACTCAGGAGCTAAAAGTCAGTGGTTGCTGAGAACCAGCATCATAATCATTGCAGCACAAAGCTTGAAGAGTCAGATCTACCTGAGAAGAGTCCTGGTTCTTCCTAATCTCCTGCTCTCTCACCCACCTGCTGATGATTGGCAGTTCTCTCCTAGACAGAAAGGGAGAAAACTAGGTAGAAGACTGTCAGTCATCAGCAGGGAAAGCAGGAACTTATGAATAACCAGGACTCTTCTCAGACGGCCGTGACTCTTTTCCAGGCCCAGTCTGTAATGATTGTGATGTTGGTTCTCGGCAACCACTTACTTTTAAATGACAGACCGCTGAAATCATCTCACCTGTCTCTACTTTATACTGCCGTTAGTGTGGGCAGCATGAAGTTGATGTCAGTTTCCCTTTAACACTTTCTCCTTGGCTAACGAGAAGATCACTGAAATGTTGTTAGCAGGTAATTTTGTGGCAGTGGAAATAGGGATTTTGCGATTAACGGGGTTGTGCCATTAAGGGCTCATTCACACGACAGTATATTTGTGTCCGCATCCGTTACGTAATTTTGCATAATGGATTTGGACCCATTCATCTTAATGCACACTGTGTGTGGCCGCCTCCGTACTTCTGTTCTGTGGCCCCACAAAAAAGATAGAACATCTCCTATTCTTTGTCTAAATGAGGCCTGACTACTTTTCACTCTAATGTTTATTTTCATCGGTTGCTCTACCTCACATTTCTTTTTTGGATTTTTTTCTCTCACATTTTCCTAATTAGCATTTTCTCTTATCCCCCATGCTTGAATCCTACTTCCTGGTTTATCATGTGTTTGCTGTCCCATCATGCCTTAGGGCAGTGAGATGTGTCCTGACATCAGCAGGTTAAAAACTTTAGAATAAGGCAGTTTTGATAAATGGTGGTATTTAGGGAAAGGGATATAACCGTGATATCTGTTGGGCGGGATACATTTATATTAGTGGCGCAACCCCTTTAAGTTAATTGTCATGGCAAGAAATGACTTGGTAATTAATTGCAATTCATCTGGTTACTCTTCATTACAATTTAGAGTAAATGCAAATTGCCACCATAAAAACTGAAGCAGAAAATTTTGTAAAAGCCAAAATTTGTGTCCGTCTCAAAACTTTTGACCTCGACTGTATATGTATCACCACAGCCGAAATTGAATGAACATGCTCTATTTGTAGTATTTATTACACTGGTTTCAAGTGCAGCATCTGAATATACAACTTATGTTGTGTCTATAGACTGGAGGTCCTGAACTCTTGGAGCACTACCCAGATAGAGCCTTGTTTCTTGCCTGGCCTGATGCAGACGGTAAGAATTTTATCATCATAGGTGTTCTCCTGCTTGGTTTTGGTATGTCTTCCTCCTCTATAATTTACAGAAATGGTCAGAAACTGACTTGATGGTAGTAAAAATACACCTCATGTGCTATACATATGCCCTTTTTAGCACATCTAGTATCAAATTCTCGTTGCAGGTTATTGTGATTTTTAGTATAAATGTTGTATAAAGAATTTGCAGTAACTTTTTGATCTGACCAGTAGAGGTCAGTACATGTATTTGTAATACATTACTACAGGCTCCTGTGAAATTAAAGGAAAAAGAATAATGCTATAGAAAAAAAAAAGTTTATTAAAAAAAGAGTAGGGTTCCAGAATAATTTCACTGATGGGACCTTTCAGAAATGTAGGTTACGACCAGCGTATTGATGCCGTCTTACAGTATATGTGATGTTTTACAGAATCTTCCCAGTTTTCTCTGGATTGTCTGGCTTTCTTCAGGGGTCACACACTTTTCCATGTGGGGGAACTCCTTGGTGAAACACTGTCTTCCAACCCCTGGGGTCAGTCCACCTCACGTGCCTTCCAGCTTTCCCTGGCTGAGGACTTCTGCTGTGTGAAGCGGTTTCGGTTGCCCAGCTGGCCAGGGCAAGTGGACTCCTTTAGCGTATGGAAACGGAAGAATCCCCAGTTTGTGCTCTGTGATGGGGCTCATTTCCAGTATGTGGAGACTGATTTCGAAATATAGCCTGTCAAGTATATTATTTTTGCACACAAACATAACTGATAAGCCACACAGCTTCCATGGTGATGGCTGACCGTGACTGATAATCTCTTGTGTCGTTCTCACTCGAACACAGTGAATTCATACGTCTTCCAGCAGGACTGAAAGAAATCATATTAAAATATTAACTGAAAAGTCAGCAATTAAACTACAGTGAAGGAAACGTAGCTAGTTCATAATTAGGCAATTTTTCCCCATTAATAACCAGACAATAATTTTTTTTTAACATGAAGTTTTGGAAACTGTTGGGTTATTCAGGCATTTTTTTGTTGTTTATTTCCCCATGATACTGGGCCTTTATGTTTATCATTTCTACATCAGTTTTGTGATATTAGTGAAAAGAGTAAAATAAAAATAAAAAAAGAGATGTTCTCCACATTTTCAAATATAAATAAGGCTACTTTCACATTAGCGTTTTTTTGAGGATCCGTCATGGATCTGCAAAAATGCTTCCATTACAGTAATACAACAGCATGCATCCGTCATGAACGGATCCGGTTGTATTATGTCTTATATAGCCATGACGGATCCGTCGTGAATACTATTGAAAGTCAATGGGGGACGGATCAGTTTTCTATTGTCAGAGATAACAGATCTGTCCCCATTGACTTACATTGTGTGTCAGGACGGATCTGTCTTGCTCCGCACCACATCGTGGACAGAAAAATGAGATGGGGACGCAACCGAACGGAATGGATTTTGGTGCGTTCAGTTCAGTTTTGTCCCCACTAGCAATGAATGGGGACAAAACTGAAGTGTTTTCTTCCGCTATTGAGAGCCTGTGATGGATTTCAATAGCGGAATTAAAAAGGCTAGTGTGAAAGTAGCCTAATAGCACAAAATTCTGCTAACAATTTTTGTTTAAAAGCTGTCTCCTTTCCGTTACTATAGTTTTATATAGAGAATATATTGTTTTGGCTTGTAGGGTGTGGGGCTAAAAGCTGTTTCCTAAAAAAAAAAAATTGTTTTGTCTTTATTTTTACCGTATTTTTTGCTCTATAAGCCCCCCCCCCGCCCCCCCAAAAGTGGGAGGAAAATTGACGTTTTTACACTGATACACCGATGCACAGCGTTGCCGGCGTGTGTATCAGCGAGGAGGGGCTGGGGGCTGGCCTTTAGTTTTGTAATGGCAGCGGGGCCCAGTGCAGTCACTGTATTCTATTGCATCGGGCCCCGCTCACTGTACTAATGGTATCTACTGTAACTGCAGGCAGGCAATGTTTAACTATAAATATGTTCGATCCAGCAGCCTGTACTTACGATCTTAGCAGGCTGGAAGCAGGAGGCAGTGGGGGCGGGTGGGCACTGGCAGCGTAACTTCCTACGTCACGTGCCTGCTCCGTCCACTTTATAAATGAAGCAGGTGGCGCAGGCACGTGACGTAGGAAGTTACGCTGCCAGTGCCCGCTCGCCTGCCCAGCCTCCTGCCTCCAGCCTGCTATGATCGTGAGTACAGGCTGCTGGATCGAACATATCTATAGTTACATTGCCTGCCTGCAGTTACAGTAGATACCATTACTACAGTGAGCGTGGTCCCGGTGCAATAGAATACAATGACTGCACTGGGCCCCCGCTGCCATTTGAAAACTAGTGTAGATGCCAGCCCCCACCCCCTGTATTGGGGGTCATTCACAGTGGCTGACACTGTTATGGGGGGGATCTGTGGATGTCAAATAGCAGAAGATCCCCCCCCCCCCCATAGCAGTGTCGTGCCATCTACAGGCGCCCCCATAACGGTGCCATCTACAGGCGCCCCCATAACGGTGCCATCCACAGGCGCCCCCATAACGGTGCCATCCACAGGCGCCCCCATAACGGTGCCATCCACAGGCGCCCCCATAACGGTGCCATCCACAGGCGCCCCCATAACGGTGCCATCCACAGGCGCCCCCATAACGGTGCCATCCACAGGCGCCCCCATAACGGTGCCATCCACAGGCGCCCCCATAACGGTGCCATCCACAGGCGCCCCCATAACGGTGCCATCCACAGGCGCCCCCATAACGGTGCCATCCACAGGCGCCCCCATAACGGTGCCATCCACAGGCGCCCCCATAACGGTGCCATCCACAGGCGCCCCCATAACGGTGCCATGCACAGGCGCCCCCATAACGGTGCCATGCACAGGCGCCCCCATAACGGTGCCATGCACAGGCGCCCCCATAACGGTGCCATGCACAGGCGCCCCCATAACGGTGCCATGCACAGGCGCCCCCATAACGGTGCCATGCACAGGCGCCCCCATAACGGTGCCATGCACAGGCGCCCCCATAACGGTGCCATGCACAGGCGCCCCCATAACGGTGCCATGCACAGGCGCCCCCATAACGGTGCCATGCACTGGCGCCCCCATAACGGTGCCATCCACTGGCGCCCATTAGTTTAAAGCCCACCAAAAGCACACCTTTTGGTTCAAAATATTTTTTTCTTATTTTCCTCCTTAAAAACCTAGGTGCGTCTTATGGGCCGGTGCATCTTATAGGGTGAAAAATACAGTAATTCACACATTTTCATAAAAGATATATGGGTGCATTATAACACTACTGTATATATATATATTTTAATATTGCTGATTTTTCCCTGTAAGTCGGGTTAATATATTAGGCCTCTTTCACACGAACGATACGGATTGGCTCAGGATGCATTCAATGAAACTCGCACGATTTTGCAAGCAAGTTCATTCAGTTTTGTCTGCAATTGCGTTCAGTTTTTTCCGCATGGGTGCAATGCGTTTTGATGAGTGGGAAAAAAAAAACTGTTTACAAACATCTCCTAGCAACCATCAGTAAAAAAATGCATTGCATCCGGATGCAATGCGTTTTTCACTGAAGCCCCTTTCATTTCTGTGGGGCCAGGGCTGCGTGAAAAACGCAGAATATAGAACATGCTGCGATTCTCACATAACGCAGAACTGATGTGTGGGGGAAAAAAGCTCATGTACACAGAGCCATTGAAATGAATGGGTCAGGATTCAGTGCGGATGCTATGCGTTCACATCACACATCGCACCCACGCACGAAACTTGCTCATGTGAAAGGGGCCTTAGTTCTGTTTAAAGGGAGAAATCAGCCTCTTACTGTAAAGTGCACTGCAAAGCTGAATTGAGTCTGCTAAGACCCAACAGCTCCTGTAAGTACACTGCACTGCCAGCCCTCTCCTGCAGCTGCATGATTTTAGTGTGCTTGCAGACTCTGCAGTGAAGTTCAGGAATGCTTAGTCGTTTGGCAGTCTGCAAGTAGTTAAAGGGTAACTAAACCTTTGTTTATCGTGAGTAGAGCTTCTGCCCCTTCGGCATTCATTGGCTCCGATTGCCTTTTCAGAGTGTGTGAAACAAGAATCCCATATACTTTTTTTTATAAATCCATACTCTACACACATGAAAAGCTGACCAGAGACGATAATAACTGAAGGGTCAGGGCGCTCTTTCCTTTTTCAACAAAGTTTTAGTTACCCTTTAACCTCCTCAGGTCCGCCGTACGCAGGATTGCGTCCTGCCGGCGGCCCTGCTCTTCTGGGTGGACGCATATAAGCGTCCTCCCGCGAGAGCCGAGATTTCCTGTGAACGCGCGCACACAGGCGCGCGCGCTCACAGGAACGGAAGGTAAGCGAGTGGATCTCCAGCCTGCCAGCGGCGATCGCTCGCTGGCAGGCTGGAGATCTGATTTTTTTAACCCCTAACAGGTATATTAGACGCTGTTTTGATAACAGCGTCTAATATACCTGCTACCTGGTCCTCTGGTGGTCCCTTTTGTTAGGATCGACCACCAGAGGACACAGGTAGGTCAGTAAAGTCGCACCAAATACTACACTACACCCCCCCCTGTCACTTATTAACCCCTTATGAACCCATGATCACCCCATATAAACTCCCTGATCACCCCCCTGTCATTGATCACCCCCCTGTCAGGCTCCGTTCAGACTTCAGTATGATTTTTACGGATCCACGGATACATGGATCGGATCCGCAAAACACATGCGGACGTCTGAATGGAGCCTTACAGGGGGGTGATCAATGACAGGCGGGTGATCACCCATATACACTCCCTGATCACCCCCTGTCATTGATCACCCCCCTGTCATGATCACCCCCCTGTAAGGCTCCATTCAGACGTCCGCATGTGTTCTGCGGATCCGATCCATGTATCCATGGATCCGTAAAAATCATACGGACGTCTGAATGGAGCCTTACAGGGGGGTGATCAATGACAGGGGGGTGATCACCCATATACACTCCCTGATCACCCCCTGTCATTGATCACCCCCCTGTTAGGCTCCATTCAGACGTCCGTATGATTTTTATGGATACATGGATCGGATCTGCAAAACACATGCGGACGTCTGAATGGAGCCTTACAGGGGGGTGATCAATGACAGGGGGGTGATCACCCATATACACTCCCTGATCACCCCCTGTCATTGATCACCCCCCTGTTAGGCTCCATTCAGACGTCCGTATGATTTTTATGGATACATGGATCGGATCCGCAAAACACATGCGGACGTCTGAATGGAGCCTTACAGGGGGGTGATCAATGACAGGCGGGTGATCACCCATATACACTCCCTGATCACCCCCCTGTCATTGATCACCCCCCTGTCATTGATCACCCCCCTGTAAGGCTCCATTCAGACGTCCGCATGTGTTTTGCGGATCCGATCCATGTATCCATGGATCCGTAAAAATCATACGGACGTCTGAATGGAGCCTTACAGGGGGGTGATCACCCATATACACTCCCTGATCACCCCCCTGTCATTGATCACCCCCCTGTAAGGCTCCATTCAGACGTCCGCATGTGTTTTGCGGATCCGATCCATGTATCCATGGATCCGTAAAAATCATACGGACGTCTGAATGGAGCCTTACAGGGGGGGTGATCAATGACAGGGGGGTGATCACCTTGATCACCCCCTGTCATTGATCACCCCCCTGTAAGGCTCCATTCAGACGTCCGCATGTGTTTTGCGGATCCGATCCATGGATCCGTAAAAATCATACGGACGTCTGAATGGAGCCTTACCAGGGGGGTGATCAGGGAGTCTATATGGGTGATCACCCCCCTGTCATTGATCACCCCCCTGTCATTGATCACCCCCCCCCCCCCCCCCCCTGTAAGGCTCCATTCAGACATTTTTTTGGCCCAAGTTAGCGGAAATATATATATTTTTTTTGTTTGTTTTTTCTTACAAAGTCTCATATTCCACTAACTTGTGTCAAAAAATAAAATCTCACATGAACTCACCATACCCCTCACGGAATCCAAATGCGTAAACATTTTTAGACATTTATATTCCAGACTTCTTCTCACGCTTTAGGGCCCCTAAAAAGCCAGGGCAGTATAAATACCCCACATGTGACCCCATTTTGGAAAGAAGACACCCCAAGGTATTCCGTGAGGGGCATATTGAGTCCATGAAAGATTGAAATTTTTGTCCTAAGTTAGCGGAAAGTGAGACTTTGTGAGAAAAAAACAAAAAAAAATCAATTTCCGCTAACTTATGCAAAAAAAAAAAAAATTCTATGAACTCGCCAGGCCCCTCATTGAATACCTTGGGGTGTCTTCTTTCCAAAGTGGGGTCACATGTGGGGTATTTATACTGCCCTGGCTTTTTAGGGGCCCGAAAGTGTGAGAAGAAGTCTGGGATCCAAATGTCTAAAAATGCCCTCCTAAAAGGAATTTGGGCACCTTTGCGCATCTAGGCTGCAAAAAAGTGTCACACATCTGGTATCGCCGTACTCAGGAGAAGTTGGGCAATGTGTTTTGGGGTGTCATTTTACATATACCCATGCTGGGTGAGAAAAATATCTTGGTCAAATGCCAACTTTGTATAAAAAAAATGGGAAAAGTTATCTTTTGCCAAGATATTTCTCTCACTCAGCATGGGTATATGTAAAATGACACCCCAAAACACATTCCCCAACTTCTCCTGAGTACGGCGATACCAGATGTGTGACACTTTTTTGCAGCCAAGGTGGGCAAAGGGGCCCACATTCCAAAGAGCACCTTTCGGATTTCACAGGCCATTTTTTACAGATTTTGATTGCAAGGTACTTCTTACACATTTGGGCCCCTAAATTGCCAGGGCAGTATAACTACGCCACAAGTGACCCCATTTTGGAAAGAAGACACCCCAAGGTATTCCGTGAGGGGCACGGCGAGTTCCTAGAATTTTTTATTTTTTGTCACAAGTTAGCGGAAAATTATGATTTTTCTTTTTTTTTCTTTTTTCCTTACAAAGTCTCATATTCCACTAACTTGCGACAAAAAATAAAAAATTCTAGGAACTCGCCATGCCCCTCACGGAAAAGCTTGGGGTGTCTTCTTTCCAAAATGGGGTCACTTGTGGCGTAGTTATACTGCCCTGGCAATTTAGGGGCCCAAATGTGTGAGAAGAACTTTGCAATCAAAATGTGTAAAAAATGGCCTGCAAAATCCGAAAGGTGCACTTTGGAATATGTGCCCCTTTGCCCACCTTGGCTGCAAAAAAGTGTCACACATCTGGTATTGACGTACTCAGGAGAAGTTGGGGAATGTGTTTTGGGGTGTCATTTTACATATACCCATGCTGGGTGAGAAAAATATCTTGGTCAAATGCCAACTTTGTATAAAAAAATTGGAAAAGTTGTCTTTTGCCAAGATATTTCTCTCACCCAGCATGGGTATATGTAAAATGACACCCCAAAACACATTCCCCAACTTCTCCTGAGTACGGCGATACCAGATGTGTGACACTTTTTTGCAGCCAAGGTGGGCAAAGGGGCACATATTCCAAAGTGAACCTTTCGGATTTCGCAGGCCATTTTTTACACATTTTGATTGCAAACTACTTCTCACACATTTGGGCCCCTAAATTGCCAGGGCAGTATAACTACCCCACAAGTGACCCCATTTTGGAAAGAAGACACCCCAAGGTATTCCGTGAGGGGCATGGCGAGTTCCTAGAATTTTTTATTTTTTGTCGCAAGTTAGTGGAATATGAGACTTTGTAAGAAAAAAAAAAATTAAAATAAAATCATCATTTTCCGCTAACTTGTGACAAAAAATAAAAAGTTCTATGAACTCACTATGCCCATCAGCGAATACCTTAGGGTGTCTACTTTCCGAAATGGGGTCATTTGTGGGGGTTTTCTACTGTTTGGGCATTGTAGAACCTCAGGAATCATGACAGGTGCTCAGAAAGTCAGAGCTGCTTCAAAAAGCGGAAATTCACATTTTTGTACCATAGTTTGTAAACGCTATAACTTTTACCCAAACCATTTTTTTTTTTGCCCAAACATTTTTTTTTTTATCAAAGACATGTAGAACAATTAATTTAGCGAAAAATTTATATATGGATGTCGTTTTTTTTGCAAAATTTTACAGCTGAAAGTGAAAAATGTCATTTTTTTGCAAAAAAATCGTTAAATTTCGATTAATAACAAAGGTAAAAATGTCAGCAGCAATGAAATACCACCAAATGAAAGCTCTATTAGTGAGAAGAAAAGGAGGTAAAATTCATTTGGGTGGTAAGTTGCATGACCGAGCGATAAACGGTGAAAGTAGTGTAGTGCAGAAGTGTAAAAAGTGGCCTGGTCATGAAGGGGGTTTTAGCTAGCGGGGCTGAAGTGGTTAAACGTGCACTTTATACAGTTTGGAAATGTACTATAAACTATAATGAATATTTAGGTAAAGGTTCACCTTCAAACGTACTGTCAAGCCCCCACTAGACATCAAGGATTCTGAAAGTTATTAGTGGTGTCACACTATGGGGGGAATATATTATGAAGGGAAAATGTCAGTTTTGCTTGAGTCTACGTTGGAGTACTTTATGCCACATTTATACGACTTAAAAAAAAAAAAAAAAAAGTCTCAATGATAAATCTTGCGTTAAACTCAACATAGCTAACCACACCCACTTTCCCACCCACATTACAAAACTGGAGTGAGTGGAGGAAAATGCAAAATGTTGCAAAAGCCCTATTTTTGCGATTTTTTTTTTTTTTATGCCAGAATTCTGGAGTGAAGGTATGATAACTCAGGGCCTATGTCTTTTGAAGAATGCAGCATCTTTGGAGCAAAACAACACTATTGCTGGATATTACATGCTGACAGTTTACCTGTGTGTTTGCTACCTTGAAGTGAATTGCAGCATGCCCTGGTTATGACTTTATGTAAGGCTACTTTTACACCAGCCATACGTGACTGATACAGCAAAAACGCTTCCGTCATAATAATACAACTGTCTGCATCCGTTAAAACTTGAAAACTAACTTAAATTTGGTTCCAACTAGTACCTTGAAGCAGAGTTCGTTTTCAAGTGGTTTTCGACTTTAAAAATCAACTATCAAAGTTATTCATTGAAGTCACGTGCAACTTTGTGAATAACTTACTTCTGCTCATTGGAGCCCATACATTCTAATACGGTACGGAGACGGGTCTCTGTATAGTATAATGTGGCTATATTTTCTAGAAAAAGTTGAAGGTGTTTTTCAGAGATTTTCATTTTGGCGATCAATATGTAATCAGTAGGGGTCGAAATCCTGGCACCCCTGTCAGTTGGCTGTTCGAGGAAGTCTGCATGGTGAGCACTGCAGCCTCCTTGCAGCTTACTAAGCACAGCGCTATACATTGTATAGTGGCTGTTCTTGGTACTGCAGCTCAGCCTTATTCACTTGAACGTAGCTGAGCTATGCCTAGGCCATGTGACCAATAAATTTAACATCAGTGGCCTAGGAAGAGGCTGTGGCGCACACAGGAGTACAGTGGCCACTTCAAACAGCTTACCTGGCCTCATTGGTGATGCACCCCTGCTTGGAAAGCTTTCGAGTCTTCAATCAGCAACCGATTCTTTCAGAACAAAAATGCAACCTATTAGATGCTGTTTTTTTTTTTTTTTTTTTTACTTATTCGAAGATCACAGCATATCAAGTGTGTGAGGCATGAGAATCCATTTTGTATAAACATGTCCTCCATCTTCTACATATGTGGAAAAATTAATGAGGCAGCTGGAAGGATGTAGGACGTTTCTGTGTATGTGGATCAGAAGTTCCCAGCTGCAAGGTCAAGATAGCAGCTCCCTCGTTTCCCTATTAGAGTTTGACATACAAGAGAGAGTTATGTTCCTTCTGAGTTTAGGGATGTGCTGCTGGAGAATGCTAATCTTGAGATAAGATGTTGCAGAAACTTTTTAATTATCAGAATTCTGTTAGTGTGGTCCAGAAATATTGCCTTTTATGAATAACGAATCAAATCATTAGTTTCGCTTTCCAACCCCTTGGTCTGTGATTATGTGTAGTGTTATAAAGATGTATGCTTGCATGGAAAAAATTAGAGAGAATTTTGATTCAGCAATGTGTCTGTGTCAGCTCTCCGAGCGCTCATAAAGAAAACTTAAATTGGGACCCCGACAATTATAGAGGTGGGGGTTTTGCCCCAACAAGTGCAAATACAGTCAGGTCCATAAATATTGGGACATCGACACAATTCTAACATTTTTGGCTCTATACACCACCACAATGGATTTGAAATTAAACGAACAAGATGTGCTTTAACTGAAAACTGTCAGCTTTAATTTGTATTTACATCCAAATCAGGTGAACGGTGTAGGAATTACAACACTTTGCATATGTGCCTCCCACTTGTTGAGGGACCAAAAGTAATGGGACAATTGGCTTCTCAGCTGTTCCATGGCCAGGTGTGTGCTATTCCCTCATTATCCCAATTACAACGAGCAGATAAAAGGTCCAGAGTTCATTTCAAGGGTGCTACTCTCAAGATGAGATCCAAAGAGCTGTCACTATCAGTGAAGCAAGCCATCATTAGGCTGAAAAAACACAACAAACCAATTAGATAGCAAAAACATTAGGCGTGGCCAAAACAACTGTTTGGAACATTCTTAAAAAAAGGAACGCACCAATTAGCTCAGCAACACCAGAAAACAACTGTGGTGGATGACCGAAGAATTATTTCCCTGGTGAAGAAAACACCCTTCAACAGTTGGCCAGATCAAGAACACTCTCCAGGAGGTGTATGTGTGTCAAAGTCAACAATCAAGAGAAGACTTCACCAGAGTGAATACAGAGGGTTCACCACAAGATGTAAACCATTGGTGAGCCTCAGTTCTGGAACAACATCCTATGGACAGATGAGACCAAGATCAACTTGTACCAGAGTGATGGCAAGTGAAGAGTATGGAGAAGGAAAGGAACTGCTCATGATCCTAAGCATGCCACCTCATCAGTGAAGCATGGTGGTAGTGTCATGGCGTGGGCATGTATGTCTGCCAGTGGAACTGGTTCTCTCGTATTTATTGATGATGTGACTGCTGACAAAAGCAGCAGGATGAATTCTGAAGTGTTTCGGGCAATATTATCTGCTCCTATTCAGCCAAATGCTTCAGAACGCATTGGACGGCGCTTCACAGTGCAGATGGACAATGACCCAAAGCATACTGCAAAAGCAACCAAAGAGTTTTTTAAGGGAAAGAAGTGGAATGTTATGCAATGGCCAAGTCAATCACCTGACCTGAATCCGATTGAGCATGCATTTCACTTGCTGAAGACAAAACTGAAGGGAAAATTCCCCAAGTGCAAGCAGGAACTGAAGACAGTTGCAG
Organism: Bufo gargarizans; assembly: GCF_014858855.1. Lineage (NCBI taxonomy): Eukaryota > Metazoa > Chordata > Amphibia > Anura > Bufonidae > Bufo > Bufo gargarizans. The sequence continues at coordinate 478,684,194 of NC_058082.1, forward strand.
TAGAGGCCTGGCAGAGCATCACCAGGGATGAAACCCAGCGTCTGGTGATGTCTATGCGTTCCAGACTTCAGGCTGTAATTGACTGCAAAGGATTTGCAACCAAGTATTAAAAAGTGAAAGTTTGATTTATGATGATTATTCTGTCCCATTACTTTTGGTTTCTTAACATGTTGGAGGCACATATGCAAAGTGTTGTAATTCCTCCACCGTTCACCTGATTTAGATGTAAATACCCTCAAATTAATGCTGACAGTCTGCAGGTAAAGCACATCTTGTTCGTTTCATTTAAAATCCATTGTGGTGTATAGAGCCAAAAATGTTAGAATTATGTCGATGTACCAATATTTATGGACTTGACTACTTTTAAAGCACAATAAAATAGGAGGAATGAAAACATACAATGTGACACATCGTATAGAATCAGATACAAAACTTTGCTGCATTTATTCATAAAATCATTGGTAAAGAACGCAGACTGAGCGTTAAAGAGATGAAAAGGTTATTGTCTGAGGGATCCATATATCAAACCTTGAATTTGGTTATGACAGTATGGGTCACTTTACTACAGCATTGAATTCCAGCTATGAAACCCATCATCCATAGCAGCTGACAACTGTAAGGTTGCTCTAGATACATAGCTAGAGTCTGAATTGAAATAAACCATTGTATAATGAACAGTTCTGCAAATATACTTGGAATACAGGTAACTTTAAAATATGTATTTTAAAGTGGCCCAGCCTTTCATCAAACATATGGATTGATAAAAAAAATTGTGATGGTACAGAAGGGGCGATGATTATTTGAAGTACATAAAGGAACATTTCTCCTAAAATTATTAGGGCCTCTCCTTTACATTTTCGGCAGTATTTTGCAAGCAGAAAGTAGATTTTGAACCTACACAAGAAGGCAATGAAGAGTTTATATTTCATACCTATCTTAGAAAAAAAGTTCCTCTTATGAAAAAGTCAGTGTGGCAATGCAAACAAAGGCAAGGAAGAGGTCACATACTATATCATACCTGTCATCTACAATTTATAAGGAAAAGAAGAATTACCGAATAGGTGCCTCCTGATTCCAATTGGGATTACTGGGCCGAAATATAAAAAATTTGAACACAAAGCAATTTACAGAAACTCAAACGAAGGCAAGGAAGAGGTCACATTTCATACCTGTTATCTAAAATTTAGGAGGAAAAGAAGTATTACCGTATAGGTTCCAATTGAGATTACTGAGCCGAAAATATTAAAACTTGTTAATGGGAACGGTGGCCGTTCATGCACGGTGCACTCCAATTCACTTCTATGGTGAGAGCGCTTGGTGGTGGCTGGACTGGAGTCCTCCAGCCACCACTTTGCAGTGCTCTGTTCCCAATATGGATGAGACAACCCCTTTAATTTAAGGGTCTACAGTGCCCCAGCTGCTCTGGGTATCTCCATGGTCAGAGTACCAAAACAAATCATGATACATAACAAGAGTCATTGCCTGCTTTGAAGGGTTGCCAGTGGTGTGGCAGGACTGACTTTAGCAAAATACAGTCAGTGTTGTAGTGATATATCTTCTAATTATCCAGTTGAAAATAAGTAAATGAACACTTAAATCTTTGAGTCACAAATGAACACGCTTTCTGGGCAGCAAAATCTGAAATTATATCTTTATACTGGATGCTGAAGAATGTGTTTTTTTTTTCTTTTCCAATAGTCAGTGGGCACAGAGCTTTCAACCTTCAATCTTTAGTCTATCATCAACGAATTTCATTCATAACTCTTGACATTTTGCAGAATGCCCTTTCAGCACTGCAGTTTGCCAGAAGGTTAAAGGGGTTGTCCGAGTTATTTTTTTGTTCTTTCTATGTTCCTAACTAGGCAAATGTAACAGCTTTCCAATTAACTCACTTTGTCTCCAGTGGCTGGTTTCTCAGATTTTACTGAGGGTCACATGACCTGTGATGTCAGCTTCTCTCCCTGCTCTGATAAAGGTCGTTTACAAGCCTGTAAACGATGTCACTGTGTTGGCCACGCCCCCCCTTCACTGCTGTCTACTCTCTGCTAGGATTCTTAACCCCTTCAGCTGCACAGCTCTGCAGGCAGTGAGGAGACAATGCTGGGCACTGGAGCTGACATACTAGAGAGAACAAGAAGGTAGGGGGAAGATCCTGTGTGTATTAGCAGTGTCATTATACAAGTGGGACTTGGAGTCCTACACATACAACATGCTGCAGAGTTTCCCAGCACTCAGGGCAGCTCTTGTAGCCACTCCCTTAGCAGTGTCATTATACAGCTGGGACTTGTAGTCCTACACATACAACATGCTGCAGTGTCTCCCAGCAGGCAGACATGTCACTCAGGGCAGCTCTTGTATTCACTCCCTTAGCAGTGCAGGGGGAGGGGCAGAGATTGTTTTTATTGCATGTAAACAAAAGGCCAGAAAAGAACCAGGGAAATGAGGAAATATATATATATATATATATATATAACAAAAAAAAAAAAAAAAAGGGCAGCACCAATCCAAATAGACAAAACAACAAAAAAAAGGGCAGCACTCCATGTAAAAAATGAAAAAATTCTTTAATTACCCATATGGGTAATTAAAGAATTTTTTCATTTTTTACTTGATGGAGTGCTGCCCTTTTTTGTTGTTTTGTCTATTTGGATTGGCTTTTATCCGCATTGGGCCAGTTGCACCCACACTTTCCATTGACGGTGCTGCCACTGAATCTCTTTTTTCCTATATATATATATTATATATATATATATATATATATATATATATATATATATATATATATATATATATATATATACGAAAAATGGCGGCACTGGATATATATATATATATATATATATATATATATAATATATTATATATTAGAAAACCACCGGCGGCACCACCCTCAAAAATTGGTAAGATGAAAATGGGTGCAAAATCCAAGTACGGCAGCAGGTGCTTACCCACTAATAGAAATGAAAAAATTGGACTGCACTCCAAGCGTGTCTTCAGGAAAATCTGTTTTAATCACCCATAAATGGCAAAGCGCTCAGTTGGAGCCGAAACGTCGCTTTGCCATTTATGGGTGATTAAAACAGATTTTCCTGAAGACACGCTTAGAGTGCAGTCCAATTTTTTCATTTATATTTATATATATATAATATATATATGTGTCCTCAAAAAATTAGCATATTGTGATAAAGTTCATTATTTTCTGTAATGTACTGATAAACATTAGACTTTCATATATTTTAGATTCATTACACACAACTGAAGTAGTTCAAGCCTTTTATTGTTTTAATATTGATGATTTTGGCATACAGCTCATGAAAACCCAAATTTCCTATCTAAAAAAATTTGCTTATTTCATCCGACCAATAAAAGAAAAGTGTTTTTAATACAAAAAAAGTCAACCTTCAAATAATTATGTTCAGTTATGCACTCAATACTTGGTCGGGAATCCTTTTGCAGAAATGACTGCTTCAATGCGGCGTGGCATGGAGGCAATCAGCCTGTGGCACTGCTGAGGGGTTATGGAGGCCCAGGATGCTTCGATAGCGGCCTTAAGCTCATCCAGAGTGTTGGGTCTTGCGTCTCTCAACTTTCTCTTCCCAATATCCCACAGATTCTCTATGGGGTTCAGGTCAGGAGAGTTGGCAGGCCAATTGAGCACAGTAATACCATGGTCAGTAAACCATTTACCAGTGGTTTTGGCACTGTGAGCAGGTGCCAGGTCGTGCTGAAAAATGAAATCTTCATCTCCATAAAGCTTTTCAGCAGATGGAAGCATGAAGTGCTCCAAAATCTCCTGATGGCTAGCTGCATTGACCCTGCCCTTGATAAAACACAGTGGACCAACACCAGCAGCTGACATGGCACCCCAGACCATCACTGACTGTGGGTACTTGACACTGGACTTCAGGCATTTTGGCATTTCCCTCTCCCCAGTCTTCCTCCAGACTCTGGCACCTTGATTTCCGAATGACATGCAAAATTAGCTTTCATCCGAAAAAAGTACTTTGGACCACTGAGCAACAGTCCAATGCTGCTTCTCTGTAGCCCAGGTCAGGCGCTTCTGCCGCTGTTTCTGGTTCAAAAGTGGCTTGACCTGGGGAATGCGGCACCTGTAGCCCATTTCCTGTACACGGTGGCTCTGGATGTTTCTACTCCAGACTCAGTCCACTGCTTCCGCAGGTCCCCCAAGGTCTGGAATCGGTCCTTCTCCACAATCTTCCTCAGGGTCCGGTCACCTCTTCTCGTTGTGCAGCGTTTTCTGCCACACTTTTTCCTTCCCACAGACTTCCCACTGAGGTGCCTTGATACAGCACTCTGGGAACAGCCTATTCGTTCAGAAATTTCTTTCTGTGTCTTACCCTCTTGCTTGAGGGTGTCAATGATGGCCTTCTGGACAGCAGTCAGGTCGGCAGTCTTACCCATGATTGCGGTTTTGAGTAATGAACCAGGCTGGGAGTTTTTAAAAGCCTCAGGAATCTTTTGCAGGTGTTTAGAGTTAATTAGTTGATTCAGATGATTAGGTTAATAGCTCGTTTAGAGAACCTTTTCATGATATGCAAATTTTTTTAGATAGGAATTTTGGGTTTTCATGAGCTGTATGCCAAAATCATCAATATTAAAACAATAAAAAGCTTGAACTACTTCAGTTGTGTGTGTAATGAATCTAAAATATATGAAAGTCTAATGTTTATCAGTACATTACAGAAAATAATGAACTTTATCACAATATGCTAATTTTTTTAGAAGGACCTGTAGCTCCCTAATGCAATGTGAACAGATCCTAATCGTACTGATAATCTACCCCCTTCTGGGAGGTCATGGCTGCTTTTGAACTACACTTTTTATGCAATGCATTATGTTTTCTATACTAAGGCAAATAAAAAGAACATTTCACTTTGCTTCAGTGGCTTCTTTGAGGGTGAAGTGTGTAACTTGTTCCTGCAGTTCTGGAATGTCATTCTGTATAGAACTGAGAATGTTGTAAATTGTTAATTTGGACAAGGCTCTCTAGAAGATTGTTTATCTTCCATTTATAGGGTGCAGGCTGGTGCCGGGAGATAGCATGGAAGTTTAGCGTAATGTAACAACAATTTAGTGAAGCAAAAGGAAAGTATGTACTGTATATATGTGACTCATACACACACCTGATGGGAAAGGTGACTCAGTGATTTCCTAGTTAGCCGTTGGGCAGTTCAGTCTGTCTAGATGCAGTTTGTATAGTATAGGGTTGCATTATCCTAAAACAACTATGTCTAATAATGTCTGATTATTCTTTCTAATTTATTCTTAAATATAATAATAGGAAAAAAGAGCTGCAATGGCCTTTTCTAACCTTTTGAGGGACAGGGTATAAAAATAAATAATAGTAAAATTTACCTTCCCATAACCCCCCCCCACCATTTGTTGTGCTGATAACCGAGCCGCAACAACTGACCTTAAACTGGACATGAAATATAGTTAATCATAATTAACTGTTTGACAATGACAAACAAGAATAAAAAGTCTATTTCGGGGTATGCAAATTAGCTGCCTTAAAGGGATTCTGTCACCAAGTTTTGGGCTATAGAGCTGCGGACATGCACTTTTCAGGAAAGGTTAGTACAGCCCCTTGGACAGATACAAGACTCATTTACATATCTATAAAATCCTTTTTTAAAGAAATTAAAACCACACAGCCCTATAGGACAGATATATTGCGGACAGAATCCCTTTAACTATGATCCAAGTTATGCCTCGAGGGCTGTTTAAAAGACTGAGCAGTGGATAAAATGGCTACCTTGCATCTGGTGGCACTAGAAGTACCATACCTTTTGCCAGAGGAGCATTGTCTGGCCTCTAAGACTACTTTCGCTTACTAGTCGCTCTCCATAAGGAGAAAAAGTACACTTGGAGTCTATTTAACGGTAAAACTACATGATTGATAGAAAAAAAATATACTATGTAGAACAAATGTTTACTATTTTTCTAACTATAAATACAAAAATTTCAAAAATATTATTGCAAAAACCCAGCCCAACAAATTCAAAAGTTAGAGCTATAAATCAATGTGACAAAAATCGTGGCTTCAAAAGTTTCACTTGTATACAATTCTTTCAGTCTGAGACGAGTTATGCCCCTTTATACATTAGCCTGAACTTGAAGACTTTTTTGAAGTATGTTTGTGCTGCACCCTGAAAAGAAATCCTACCTCATACTTGTTACCACTGGGAGTTCAGGTTTGTTTTATTATAAATCATACAGGATATATATGTCCTATGGATGCTGTCCTTATTGTATTCATTTTTAACTTTTTGTGCCGTCTACTATTGTTTGAATAGTTGATTAGTTTGTTACTCTTTAAAGGGGTTGTCCTGGAATACATCATTTTTAACAGCTGCGGGCAGCCTGCCTTCCCTAGTGAAAGGATAATTTTGACCTGCTCCTCACCACTCCGATCTTCCAAGCTGACTCCCGCCTCTCCGCTCCAGGATTTGTTTTTTTCCTCCCTGCTATGGTGACCAGATTGTCTTCAGCCAACAACTGGCTTCAGTGGTGATCTGTCCACAAGAGACATCAAATGGTACAAACCCCTCAAAAATAAATTTTTATTCCTGAACAGGAAACCTGCTAAGAAAGAGCCGTTAAAACAATGGCACCTGGTGTATCATGTAGCATGTCACGTAATAATCGCATTACTGGCGTGTACAAAGTAAATAGTCACACAACAGATGGTATTGCCATCGTAATAGGGTCTACGGTTACCCACAGCAACTGAACAGTCACCCTGAAAGGATACATTTTTCTGTCAAGGGGGTGACAGACGCTCTAGCAGACTGTGTCTGGTATGTCAATTTTTTCGCAGTTTAAGTGAATGGAGCTAAACTGCAATACTAGACAAGGCCAATGGACAAACATGGCACTGTTTCTGGAAAAAACAACCTATATTTGTAACCCTGGAAACCCCTCAAATTGAACATATTGCTACGACAGTCATAAACTTCGGTGAATCTCACAAGCAACTATGTAACCAAGCATTTGTGAGGCTTGTACAGTGAAAAGATTTATGTTCTCATACGCATTTTGAGTCATGTTAAGAAATTATCTTATTGTCTTGGAATGCATGATTTAAACAATGTTAACCATAGATTGAGTTTATATTTAGGCAAATAAACAATGTATGTTCAACTTTTGTTTAATTTATGTATTTCGTAAATTTCTGCAAGTGCAATATATTTTTTTTTTAAAACAAAGCTACAACTCTGTGATAGGTTCTTTTTCCAACTCATCCAAGCTCACACTGACAGACACTACCGAAGTCAGTGGGATCTGTTGAGGATCCAGTACTTTTGAAAGTAAGATAGGCCTTATACAGGGGTGGACTGGGAACTTAAAATGGCCCTGGAAAAATACTAAAAGTGGCCCCGTTTTGTAGTCAAGTCCAAATTGACAGAAAGCAGGGCCAGCAATACCATATTGCAGCACATAATACCGCCCCAACAGAGCCAAATATCACAGTTCATCACAGAATACATCCCCAAAAACTTCCACTGGCTGGCTGTGAGGAGGGCTTAGGCGGGTCCCTTGGCATCGGCCCACCTGGAAATTGCCATATAAGGTCTATGGCCAATCCGCCCCTGGCCTTATATACTACTCCGTCAGCTAGAGTAGATACAGCAAGTTTACTATCACCACTATTTCAAAGTAAAAATAGAACCTGCCAGGGTTGCCACTATTCCCTATGATTTTTACATTTGTAATACAGAAAATCTTCGATTTGACAAGATATTGGGGAAGATTTACCAAACTGGTTTAAAGTAGACCTGGCTTAGTTGCCAATTGCAACCAATCAGATCCCACCTCTAATTTTTCAGGGCTCCTTTGGAAACAGAGGAATCTGGTTGCTATGGACAACTAAGCCATTTTTCTTTTACACCAGTTTGATAAATCTCCTCCATTGAGTTAAAAGTCTTAAAGGGATTTTCTGGTTTGTATTAACATCCTTTAAAATAATAATTTATAAGAGTAGCTGTCATTTTGTAATGTATTTCTTTTACCTTTATCTATCCTATTTCCCGTTCTTGGCCGTGGTCACATGATCATGTCCAGGCAGCTCTTTCTTATTTCCTGTGATGTTATGTCCATGGGCGAAGCAATGATAAGGGAGTGTCTATGTAATTAGCTGGGTGGGAGGAGCTATAAACTAGCTGGACGTTGTTATTGGCGGTGCTGGAGCTATGACAGAGAAGGGAGAAGTGCATCATGGGTTTGGTTGGAAACAGCAACAGGAAGTTCTACATACAGGATGGAAACAAACCAAAGTGATATGTCTACATGGTGAAAATGGGTCAGGAGAGTCCAAATTGTATAAAAAAAAACTACATGAGCAGATTTGTTAAAAACTACAGTAATCCTGGAAAAATGTAACTTCTTCCCACAGACAGTTTTGGCTTTTATGACATAGCAATATTTTTCAGATTTTCATCCCTGTCTCAGAGCCATAATTTATTTTATGCTGAATGAGAGCTTAACCACTTAAGGACCACAGGTTTATACCCCCCTAGTGACCAGGCCCTTTTTTACAAATCGTCACTCCACAACTTTAGCGGTTTATTGCTCGGTCATGCAACTTACCACCCAAATGAATTTTACCTCCTTTTCTTCTCACTAATAGAGCTTTCATTTGGTGGTATTTCATTGCTGCTGACATTTTTACTTTTTTGTTATTAATAGAAATTTAACGATTTTTTTGCAAAAAAATTACATTTTTCACTTTCAGTTGTAAAATTTTGCAAAAAAAATTACATCCATATATAAATTTTTCGCTAAATTTATTGTTCTACATGTCTTTGATAAAAAAAAAATGTTTGGGTAAAAAAAAAAAAATGGTTTGGGTAAAAGTTATAGCGTTTACAAACTATGGTACAAAAATGTGAATTTCCGCTTTTTGAAGCAGCTCTGACTTTTTGAGCACCTGTCATGTTTCCTGAGGTTCTACAATGCCCAGACAGTACAAACACCCCACAAATGACCCCATTTAGGAAAGTAGACACCCTAAGGTATTCACTGATGGGCATAGTGAGTTCATAGAACTTTTTATTTTTTGTCACAAGTTAGCGGAAAATGATTTATTTATTATTTTTTTTTTCTTACAAAGTCTCATATTCCACTAACTTGTGACAAAAAATAAAAACTTCCATGAACTCACTGTGCCCATCACAAAATACCTTGGTCCAATGTGTGTGAGAGAATCTAAATCGCACATCCTCATTACTATGCTTTTGATACAACAACTGTTTTAATTTTAAGCAAGATAAACAATGGCTATACAGCACTTTTTATCATAAATTTGCTATGCACTATTAGGAGGCATTAGTAGCACTCCTCCCCATTCGGCTCAGGTGCTTTTAATCTGCAGAAGTCTGCATAGGGTTTAAAATTCCTACCAAATCTCAGTTGGTGTTCCTGAGAGGCTGTGAACAGGTGAGCTCTTTGCACCAGTTCACATGCGGTGCTGGACGGTGGCCGTCGCTGCTTTTGTGCCGTGCTGGTGGAGTAGTGGGACCCAGGGCCTTGGTGGCTTTTCTGCACAGTTGGTGCTGTGTGGCTACTGGGTCCCATTGCCTGCTGGAGCGGTGTGGGGGCGTGATGGTCGCCGCACTGCGCCGCGCTATAGTTAGAGTAGGTCCCCACTTAAAAGGAGGCGACCTTGTCGTGGTAAGTGGGCCTATGCTCTTTGATCAAACTGTATACTAATGCCTCCTAATAGTGCATAGCAAATTTATGATAAAAAGTGCTGTATAGCCATTGTTTATCTTGCTTAAAATTAAAACAGTTGTATCAAAAGCATAGTAATGAGGATGTGCGATTTAGATTCTCTCTCACACATTGGACAAAATACCTTGGGGTGTCTTCTTTCCAAAATGGGGTCACTTGTGGGGTAGTTATACTGCCCTGGCATTTTAGGGGCCCAGATGCGTGCGAAGAAGTTTGAAATCAAAATCTGTAAAAAATGACCGGTGAAATCCGAAAGGTGCTCTTTGGAATGTGTGCCCCTTTGCCCACCTAGGCTGCGAAAAAGTGTCACACCTGGTATCGCTGTACTCAGGAGAAGTTGGGCAATGTGTTTTGGGGTGTCATTTTACATATATCCATGCTGGGTGAGAGAAATATCTTGGCAAAAGACAACATTTCCCATTTTTTTTTATACAAAGTTGGCATTTGACCAAGATATTTATCTCACCCAGCATAGGTATATGTAAAATGACACCCCAAAACACATTCCCCAACTTCTCCTGAGTACGGCGATACCACATGTGTGACACTTTTTTGCAGCCTAGATGCGCAAAGGTGCCCAAATTCCTTTTAGGAGGGCATTTTTAGACATTTGGATCCCAGACTTCTTCTCACACTTTATTTCCCCTAAAAAGCCAGGGCAGTATAAATACCCCACATGTGACCCCATTTTGAAAAGAAGACACCCCAAGGTATTTAATGAGGGGCATGGCGAGTTCATAGAAATTTTTTTTTTTGGGCATAAGTTAGCGGAAATTGATTTTCTTTTTCGTTTTTTTTTCTCACAAAGTCTCAATTTCCGCTAACTTGGGACAAAAATTTAAAACTTTCATGGACTCAATATGCCCCTCAGCGAATACCTTGGGGTGTCTTCTTTCCAAAATGGGGTCATTTGTGGGGTGTTTGTACTGCCCTGGCATTTGAGGGTCTCCGCAATCATTACATGTATGGCCAGCATTAGGAGTTTCTGCTATTCTCCTTATATTGAGCATACAGGTAATGAGATTTTTTTTTCCGTTCAGCCTCTGGGCTGAAAGAAAAAAATGAACGGCACAGATTTCTTAATTCGCATCGATCAATGTGGATGAAAAAATCTCTGCCCAAAAAAAAGAGGGGAAAGGCGTCTGCCAGGACATAGGAGCTCCGCCCAACATCCATACCCACTTAGCTCAATCGATGTGGATGAATAAATCATTGCCGGGATTTTTTTTTTTTTTTTTTATATATACAAAGTGTTTGCCAAAGCATATGAACACCGCCACCTCCTCAGCTCATATGCCTCGGCAAACGTATCTTTTACTGCAGAGGAGAAATCTCGTCTTGCAGTGCTGCATACACCGACTTTTGTGTAATCTGACAGCAGCGCAATGCTTCTGTCAGAATGCACATCAGTGCTGCAGCTGCTTGATCGCTTGGTCCACCTAGAAGGTACAAAAAAAAAAAAACAGGCCGCAACGCAATGAATTTATTAACATTAACTTTAGAGAACATTAACTTTTATAAACTTTTGAAACTGAACAATAACTTTTTTGCTTACCGGTGATTTTTTTTTTTTTACACCTTTTATAAGACAAATCTCTCCTTCCCCATGGGACAATGTGCAAAGCGCAAATCGCCCACAGATGTTGCAAAGTACATTATGCACTTTGTTCCAGGTGAAAGGAGAGGTTTGTGCAGCTCTGTGTGAATGGGCCCTAAGACCCCTGTGTGCCTGTCCTGTGTACGCAATCCCTACGCTAATAGTGTACCTGAGTGTAGAACTTGCGGAAACACTCCCCTATGCATATGGCAATCTGGTCAGGACAAAAAAAGGTGCTGTCACGCCTTATTCCACCCCTGCTACAGACACAACATCTTTTTCTTGGAGAACGTTGAGTTGGGGTACCAGGATAGACAGACGGGAAGTGTCTGCCATGTAGCCGGCTCACTACATCAGGGCTTTGGGGCACGGACCCTCCTGGATACAGGATTTCCGAAATGATCTCTTCCTGGAATTTTAGGAAGGATCCTGTTCTCCCAGCCTTACTGTAGAGAACAAAACTATTATACATCGCCAATTGGATCAAATAAACAGACACCTTATTATACCAGCGTCTGGTGCGTCGGGAAACTAAATATGGAGCCAACATCTGGTCATTGAAGTCCACCCCTCCCATGTGAAGGTTATAGTCGTGGACAGAGAGGGGTTTCACAATGACTCCAGTTGCCCTTTCAATTTGTACAGTCGTGTCTGCGTGAATGGTGGACAGAAGGTAAACGTCCCTCTTGTCCCTCCACTTCACCGCAAGCAGTTCTTGGTCACACAAGTCAGCCCTCTTCCCCCGTGCAAGTCGGGTACTAACGAGCCGTTGGGGGAAGCCCCGGCGACTAGGTTGTGCGGTGCCACAGCATTGAATTCCGACGAGATGTAAGTGCCGAAAGAGGGCCACGCTTGAGTAAAAATTGTCCACGTATAAGTGGTACCCCTTGTGGAGTAAGGGTGACACCAATTCCCAGACAATCTTGCCACTGCTCCCCAGGTAGTCAGGACATCCGACCGGCTCCAGTTTTGAGTCTTTTCCCTCATAGACCCTAAAACGATATGTATAGCCTGTGGCCTTTTCACAGAGCTTATACAGTTTGACCCCATACCGGGTGCGCTTGCTGGGGATGTACTGTTTTATGCCAAGGCGCCCAGTAAAATGTACTAGGGACTCGTCTATGCAGATGTTTTGATTAGGGGTATACGCATCTGCAAATCTGGATGACAAATGGTCTATGAGGGGCCGAATTTTATGGAGCCGGTCATAAGCAGGGTGGCCTCTTGGATGACAGGTGCTATTGTCAGCGAAATGCATAAAGCACATGATGGCCTCAAAACGCGCCCTAGACATTGCAGCAGAGAACATGGGCATGTAATGTATTGGGTCTTTAGACCAATATGACCGCAATACATTTTTTTTAGTTAGACCCATGCTGAGGAGAAGGCCCCAAAAAAATTTAAACTCTGAAACTGTGACTGGTTTCCACCGGAAAGGCTGGGCATAGAAGCTTTCCGGATTGGCGGTAATAAACTGTGTGGTGTAGCGGTTGGTTTCTGCCACAACTAGGTCATAGAGATCCGCGGTGAAGAACAGCTCAAAAAACTGAAGGGCCAATCCTAAATGAGCAGTCTCCACGCGAACTCCAGACTGGGCGGTGAAAAGGGGCAATACGGGTGCGGCAGAAGCAGGGGATTGCCAATTAGGATTTGCCAGCACCTCTGGGAGACTAAGGGTTCTACGGGCCTGTGAACGCGGTGGCTGCGACAGGGGAGTTATTGCACGTGCCACCGTACCAGCTGGAACTGCCCTTCTGGTGCTCGCCAGTTCACCAGGGAATACGGCAGTGCTGGTAGAAGGTCCAGGGTGTGCTGCGCTGCTGGTGTATGCCGCACCATAAACAAGATCAGCGCTAGCACCACTCTGCTGCAAATGAGGCTCATCATGCGGGGTATGCAGAACTCTGACATGGGATCGGGTACGCCTGACCGTAGCAGGGACCTCTACCTCGTCATCTTCGCTAGCGGTTAGAGTGCCACTGCTGTCTACAGGTTCATATTCTGAACCACTGGATTCAGTGGGTGAGGCGTCCCCATCGCTTTCATCCATCACAGCCAGAATCTTGTAGGCCTCTTCAGCGGAATACCCCTTGTTTGACATTTTGGGTTCACTAAATTTAGGGGGTATTCCTCTGAGACTACCCAGGAAAAAGAGCAAACCTACCTAGTAAAAAGGAGTGCTTGCGAAGTAAAGCTGCGATCGCTAATAAAGATCCAAAAAGCTCAAAAGTGATCTTTTATAGCGGCGCAGCAATTTTACTGTGTTTTTTGCAGTGATCAGAAAAAAATAATTTCTGTCACTGCGGTGGGGCAGACTGAACGCAAGTGTGCGCACAAGATCAGGCCTGATCGGGCGAACACTGCGTTTTTTGTAGAACCTAAGGTGACCCTAATGTACTGATATAGATCTGATTGCGATCAGTATTGATCACTTACAGATACTATATAGTACTAGTGCTGACAGCGATGACTCTAATCAGCGACTAATCAGTGACTGCGGTGTGGTGGGCGCTAAACTACCTAGCAAGTAGCTAACTACCTGGCAGGGATGAGGGACCCTTACAGGGGGGGGTGATCAATGACAGGGGGGTGGATAAGGGGGTGATCAGGGAGTCTAATATGGGTGATCAGGTGCTAAATAAGGGGTTAATAAATGACAGGGTAATATCTAATGTGTAGTGTGGTAATTTGGTGCTACTTACAGAGCTGCCTGTGTCCTCTGGTGGTCGATCCAAGCAAAAGGGACCATCAGAGGAGCAGGTAGCAGTTATATCAGACGCTATTTTCAAAATAGCGTCTGACATAACCATTTCATTGGTCGATTCAAAAATCCACAGCCTGCCAGCCAATGATCGCGGCCGGCAGGCTGTAGATGAACTTGTGCACTACGCGATCCTGTGAACGCGCGCGCCTGTGTGCGCGCGTTCACAGGAAATCTCGGCTCACACGAGATGACGCCAATCGGCGTTAGTGTAGCCTGACAGCGCCGCAGCAATGACGCCTTTCGGCGTTAGGTGTGCGGCAAGCGGTTAACCTTTATTAACTCAAAAGGAAAAAAATACAATTTCAGCATTTTTTGTGTTACAAATTTTACGTTATTCACCTTGCATCAAATTATGTTACCTTTATTCTATAGGTCACTACAATTACAGTAATAACAAACACAGTGCTTGACAGTTTGACCTAAACTACATAACACAAGTCCTAAAAGTAGATAAACATAGCTACAATAAACAAATGAGTAAAAATATTAGACATCATAATTTAATGAGGAAAAGGATCCAATATCACGTCTGTGAGTGGCATTATGTGAACCTTTAGGATAAGCAGATTTTTTTTAAAAACATTTTATTAAACATTTTCAATATAACGGCACCAAAATATGAAAGTATGTAAACAGTACAGTAATATTTTGTGAAGGCAAAGTACATAAAGTCACATAGTAGATTATAATAAGACAATTTAGAAGGCATTAACGAAACTGAAAGTACAAAAAAAATGGTTTATGAAATGAAATTGCACCCAGTGTGAGACAAACCAGGTGAAACGGAAAAAAAAAAATCCACAGCCCAGCCTCCAGTCAACAATTTTAAGTGGAATCAAGCCAAAATCCAGATTTAGAACTGGCCACCCAAAGTGGTGCACAAGAATCACTGTGGTCCAACCACAAGGGGGCCTAAAGAACCATGTAAGCTTTCCTTTAAATACCATTGTGTAAATTGAAAAGTATCCATCAATTTGTCAATTTTAGTTCTGGAACAATGCCTAACAATAAAAGGTTTCCATTTCATAAAGAATTTACTGGCATGGAACTCTTTGTGCTTAATCGTATCTAAACACTCCACACCGATAAGTGTTTGTAATAATGTCTGCAATGGAAGTAATGCTTGGAGAAAGCCAGTTATTACGAATAACATTTGGCCACCAATAACCTTGTGTGAAATAAGGGGCGTGGAGGGGGAACCCAACATTTACTCTTTAAATTTACATCTTCCAATGAGATGGTTTGAAACTCTAACACTAGTGGGTCATGCTTCAGCATTATTCCCCAAAGACTGTCAACATATGCAATCACTTTGGCTCAAAAAGTTTCAATTCGCAGGCATCCCCAAATTCAATGCCACATGTCTGTAGGAGGGGTATTGCACCTAGAGGATGGAGTTAATTTGTCAGGTTGAAAGGGATACTGGAAAGTTAAAGGGGTATTCTGGTTGTTTCAAGTTATCCCCTATCCACAGATCGATGGGGGGGTCCTACTGCTGGGACCCCCACTTATCACGAGAATGGGGCCCCATACCCCCTGCAGCCCCCCTGAAATGAACTGATTGGCCGGTCATAAATGCGTGCGGCCGCACCATTAATTTATTTTGGAATTCCGGAGATAGCCGGGTGCTGTACAAAGAGGATATACTATGTCTTTGGTTCGCTCAGCCTTATGAAAAGAGTTTGTGATCACCTCATTGTCAACCTTCTACAGACAAAATAAGGATAATTGCATATTTTGTAAATACTTCCCCTTAGAAAGAGTTGGTAAAGGGAGGATAGTTCCACAAAAGTACCATGTGTTATGTTTTTGGTTCATTAACTGAAGGGAGTAAGAATCCCCTTGGCTTTCCAGAGAGCAAAAGAGTTGTTTTGTAGGCCTGAAGACATTCAGGTTCACCCCATGAGGACAGATAAAAAAATAGGCAGGGTAAGCTAAAATGTCGCCGGCCCTCCTTCCATGTCGAATAGTATCTCTCAAAATCACAGTTTCAACTTTCTAGGTTAGCAGGCATAGTTTGTGTGCCTCATGACCCATAACCAATAATATTGAGAAAATTAGGACTCGCACACACATTTTGTAAGCTTAAGTCTTTGTAAGGTAAACCTGGGTTGTCTACCTGCCTAGATGAACCGAACAAAAGCTCTATTGAACTCTGACAGCCTTATGTGTGAGAAGACAGGGTATTGTCTGGCTTTGGTATATCTTTTGTGTGTTACATCAGCTGTTTGTGTTTATTGCTATTAACACTATTCATTGAGTTACTACTACTCTCCTTTCTGCTACCACCACTCCCCTGCTCTCCTTGCTGTGGGCAGTTGTAGGACTGTTACTAACTGTAATCTAACAGAGTTTAGGTTCCTAGTTGTCTACTAGTTACCAGTGAAGGTGTGCTATTCTCTCTGTACCAAACTTATGCTTGTTTGCCTACTCTGGTACTCTGCTGCCTGCCCTTACCTTAAATTAGTTTCTTGGATATACACGAACTCTGCCTTTCTTCCCTGCTCTGAAGTCCAGATTCCTGTACACAGGTTAAAGGGTGACTACCAGGGGAGTGCAAGGACAACGCTTTTAGGTTTAGCCCAAAGCCAAACCGGTTTGTAACACTGAAAAGGACATCATTTTAATGGTATCTGCCTAAGAGAGTGAGGGGGAGATGTTGCCATATAATACATTCTTATTTACAGGGGTTATCTGGTAATTAACATTGATGACCTATCCTCAAGAGGCCAGGCGCTCCATGAGTGCCGCTGCCTCTTCCTAGGCCAGGGATCAGCAGGGTCCAGCCCTCCAGCTGTTCTGAAACTACAACTCCCAGAATCTTCCTTTCACCTCTATGGGAGTTACAAGAACAGCCGAGTAAGTGCACATGCTGGGAGTTGTAGTTTCACAGCAACTAGCATGCTGAATGGTGCTGATCTCTGTTCTAGGCCATGTTATGTCACACTACATTGGTCAAATGGCCTAGTTGCAGCTCAGCCCTATTTAAGTCAATGGGACTGAGCTGCAATACAAAGCACAGCCACTATACAATGAACGGAGCTGTCCAAGCTGCTGGGAGCCCGCCACGCTCACCAGAGCTCCGGTGAGCGCAGTGGCTCCCTGAAACAGATGGGGGTTCTGGAACTTGGACCCCTGCCAATGTGATAATGATGACATATCCTGAGGATACGTTATCATTATCATTTCCTGGATAACCCCATTTATCTTTTAAAAAATAGATGGGTAGTTTAACTTCCCTTACATAGGGAAAATAAGAAATAAAAAGCCTGAAGTACAGACATGTGCTGTTAGATTATCATATAGGTCATCTAGAAATATCTACAAACAACCCTTCATTCTTATCTTGTCTAACACCGTGGCCCAGCCATGGACACTTGACATTATCAAACGCCTTTTCGACGTCTAGGGCTGTCAAAGGGGAGTGTTTCCCTGGCTAAGGAGTGGTCGATTCCCTAACACCATAATGACTTTACAAATATTAGTAACTGCTGATCTATTTTTCACAAAGCCTAATTGGGTGTGACTAATCAAACGTGGGCGTATGCTTCTTTAGAAGCTTCTTGAATCTGACCAGTGGTCAATAGGTCATTAAAAAAATTGTAAAGAACAGGGGAAATCTGGTCTACCAGTATTTTATGGAATTCCTCTGAAACTTTATCGGGACCTGGGGCCTTGGAATTTCGAAAAATCTGGAATGCAGAATTTATTTGCTTGGGGTTGCTAAGTAGAACACCAACTGGGCTGTGAAGTGCTTAGATATGGAAAGGTAAGTATCTTCCCCTAGATAGTAGATCTAAAAACCTAACACCTTTATATACAGTACAGACCAAAAGTTTGGACACACCTTCTCATTAATAGAGTTTTCTTTATTTTCATGACTATGAAAATTGTAGATTCACACTGAAGGCATCAAGACTATGAATTAACACATGTGGAATTATATACATAACAAAAAAGTGTGAAACAACTGAAAATATGTCATATTCTAGGTTCTTCAAAGTAGCCACCTTTTTTGCTTTGATTACTGCTTTGCACACTCTTGGCATTCTCTTGATGAGCTTCAAGAGGTAGTCACCTGAAATGGTTTTCACTTCACAGGTGTGCCCTGTCAGGTTTAATAAGTGGGATTTCTTGCCTTATAAATGGGGTTGGGACCATCAGTTGCGTTGTGGAGAAGTCAGATGGATACACAGCTGATAGTCCTACTGTTAGAATTTGTATTATGACAAGAAAAAAGCAGCTAAGTAAAGAAAAACAAGTGGCCATCATTACTTTAAGAAATGAAGGTCAGTCAGTCCGAAAAATTGGGAAAACTTTGAAAGTGTCCCCAAGTGCAGTCACAAAAACCATCAAGCGCTACAAAGAAACTGGCTCACATGCGGACCGCCCCAGGAAAGGAAGACCAAGAGTCCCCTCTGCTGCGGAGGATAAGTTCATCCGAGTCACCAGCCTCAGAAATCGTAGGTTAACAGCAGCTCAGATTAGAGACCAGGTCAATGCCACACAGAGTTCTAGCAGCAGACACATCTCTAGAACAACTGTTAAGAGGAGACTGTGTGAATCAGGCCTTCATGGTAGAATATCTGCTAGGAAACCACTGCTAAGGACAGGCAACAAGCAGAAGGGACTTGTTTGGGCTAAAGAACACAAGGAATGGACATTAGACCAGTGGAAATCTGTGCTTTTGTCTGATGAGTCCAAATTTGAGATCTTTGGTTCCAACCACCGTGTCTTTGTGCGACGCAGAAAAGGTGAACGGATGGACTCTACATGCCTGGTTCCCACTGTGAAGCATGGAGGAGGAGGTGTGATGGTGTGGGGGTGCTTTGCTGGTGACACTGTTGGGGATTTATTCAAAATTGAAGGCATACTGAACCAGCATGGCTACCACAGCATCTTGCAGCGGCATGCTATTCCATCCGGTTTGCGTTTAGTTGGACCATCATTTATTTTTCAACAGGACAATGACCCCAAACACACCTCCAGGCTGTGTAAGGGCTATTTGACCATGAAGGAGAGTGATGGGGTGCTGCACCAGATGACCTGGCCTCCACAGTCACCGGACCTGAACCCAATCGAGATGGTTTGGGGTGAGCTAGACCGCAGAGTGAAGGCAAACAAGTGCTAAGCATCTCTGGGAACTCCTTCAAGACTGTTGGAAGACCATTTCAGGTGACTACCTCTTGAAGCTCATCAAGAGAATGCCAAGAGTGTGCAAAGCAGTAATCAAAGCAAAAGGTGGCTACTTTGAAGAACCTAGAATATGACATATTTTCAGTTGTTTCACACTTTTTTTGTTATGTATATAATTCTACATGTGTTAATTCATAGTTTTGATGCCTTCAGTGTGAATCTACAATTTTCATAGTCATGGAAATAAAGAAAACTCTTTGAATGAGAAGGTGTGTCCAAACTTTTGGTCTGTACTGTACAAAATGTAGTTGTTCCTCAAAGATGTCTTTATGAGAGTGCTCCTTGCTTTCCAACCAGAGGTGAAATACATATTTGGCTTCCATCCATTTATCTCCTTTGGAATTAGTAGGGTTGCCTAAGTAACATGTGTAGCCCTCATGTAATTCAGGGCTTGTTTGCTTATATTTGATTTTAGTCTTGTCTCTGAGTGCACCTTAGTCTGATCTTTACAACACATTTTCGTGGAGGTGCATTGATGCTGATTAGGCTAGAAAAGGTTAGAAAACCATCTCTAAAGAGTTGGGACTCCACCAATCCACATTCAGATTCTGTAAAAATTGAGGAAATTCAAGACCATTATTACTATCCCTAGGAATGGTCGACCAATAAAGGTCACGCTAAGAACAAAGTATGTAATAGTTTGCAAGGTCCCAAAGGAACCCAAGGTAACCTCTAAGCAACCAAAGGCTTTCTCACATTAGCTAATATTAATGTTCATGAGTCCACCATCTGGAGGACACTGAGTAACAATGGTCTGCATGGCAGGATTTCAAGGAGAAAGCCACTGATCTCCAAAGAACATTGTTGCCCATCTGCAGTTTACTAAAGATCACCTGGGCAACGTTATTATTCAGAATGAGTAAAGAAATGGCACTGGTCGATATATGGCGATCTCTTTATGGTAATAAGCAGGTATATTCATGCTTTAGTAAGACCTATAGGTCCATGTCACGAGTTGATCTGGCCCTCGCCAGCCCTGGACTCATTAATAGGGTTAAAAAAATGAACTATGAAAGTCATGGTATCTCCGACCACTCCCCGGTTACCGTAATACTGTATAGTAATAATAAACCTAGTAAAAATAGAATTTTTAAACTTAATCCCCATTGGATTACATTAATAAAAGATGTGGATAAGATTAACGAGGAAATTAAACTCTTTTGGAGCGATAATATTAATTCAACACATATACATATGGTTTGGGATTCCCTAAAGGCATATCTGCGTGGCTTATACTCATATCAAATTAGGAAACAGAAGAGTCTTTTTGCACAAACTCAAAAAGAAATAGAAGATTAATCTATTAATCGGATAATGGGTGAGATTGTACAGATTAATACCTCTGAAAAACAATATCAATTAAAAAAAGCACGGGAGGATTATAAGCAATATCTATATAAAAAAGCACAGAATAAATTGTTCTTCTCGGGGTTAAGGACCTTTAGCGAATCCGGTAAACCAAGTAGAGTATTATCCACAATAGTAAAAAATCTAAGGGGCAGTAATAACATCAATGGAATTAGGACAGAGGTGGGAAACATTTTAAGAGACCCTGACGATATCCTAGGGGAATTCACTCGATATTTCTCCATGTTATATCAGAATATCTAGATAATATCAATATCCCTGAATTTGACCAACAAGATATAGATTGGCTGAACAGACCGATTCAATTGAGCGAGTTACAGAATACGTTAAAAACCATTAAGGGTAATACGTCCCCAGGGGCGGACGGCTTCCCATTTGAAATATACCGAAAACATGAGGGAACTATCCTTCCCCAAATGTTGGAGGTATTAAACCAATCATGGATACTGGGTTCCCTACCCCCCTCATGGATGGAAGCGACCATCACACTGATTCTAAAAAAGGGGAAGGACCCGTTGTCCGTTGCGTCGTACCGCCCCATCGCTCTGTTGAATACAGACTATAAAATCCTTGCAAAATTGTTGGCCAATAGATTGAAGGTCATTATCCATAAAGTTGTCCATGAGGACCAAACTGGGTTCATCCCTAAAAGGAATATTCAGGATAACGTAAGAAGGGCCTTTCTGAATGTTCAGATGGGGAGGGGGGAGGACTGCTCCATCCTGTCTCTTGACGCCTCTAAGGCGTTTGACAGGGTGGAGTGGCCCTTCCTCTGGGGAGTGATGTCACGAGTGAGGATGGGAGAATATTTTTCTAGATGAGTCCAGGTTCTCTATCGAAATCCGGTTTCCAGGGTCCGAGTTAACGGGGAGTATTCCTCCCACTTTTCATTGACCCGGGGAACACGTCAGGGATGCCCCCTCTCCCCTTTGCTCTTTTCGCTGTTTTTGGAGCCAATGGCATGCAAAATTAGAGCAGATAAGGAAATACAGGGCTTCGGATGTGAGGGAGAGGCCGATAAAATAAGTCTCTATGCGGACGACGCTCTACTATTTTTGGGGGAGGGGCATAGGAATCTACCCAGGGTTATGGAAAGTATAGATGAATTTGGATCCCTATCTGGATATGAGATAAATTGGGAAAAATCTAAATTTCTCCCATTGAGACGCCCTGTTCCACCGGGTTATAACTATCGGGTGAGCGTCTGACCCCAGCAGAATCGCTACTTTACTTGGGTATCCATATAGGGACCAAGTTGGAACATTATGAGAAATTGAATATACTCCCAATAATAGACAAGGTTAAGGGAAAAATCAGAACATGGTTAAGGCTACCTCTGTCACAAATTAATCGTATAGCGCTTATTAAAATGACACTATTACCAATGTTATTATACGTATTTAATGCAAGTCCAATAATGATAGAAGATAAGTTCTTTAATAAATTGGAGACCCTTTTCAATGAACTAATATGGGGGCGCAAACGAGTTAGAATCAAAATACAGTATCTTTATAAAGAAGAGGGTGGTATCTCCGCCCCCTTTTTAAAAGGATACTATTTGGCTGCACAGCTGAGATGGTGTGTGAGGAATCGAAAGAATAAATGTATACGGCTTGTTTTCGGGGAGAACTGTGGACCCTGGGAGGATGTCTTCTCTATCCTTGAGAAAGGCCCCTCTGAGAAGAAAACAATAATAAACCCTTTCAGAAGAATGCTTGAGTATATTTGGCAACAAGTTCGACGCATGGTTGGAGTATCCCAAGCGGTTCAGTATACCACCTTGTGGGGGAATGCACACTTACCACAAATTAAGCAAATGGGTGACGTTAGATATTGGGAAAAACGGGATATATTTAATTTCACAAGTTTTTGATAAGGGACAGATTAAGCCCTTAAATGAAATTCTTCCGGACATTTCAGTAACACTTATTGATAAATTTCGATATGCACAATTACGACACGCTATACACTATACGGAAAATAAGAATTATTTAGATATTGTACAGAATTCTTTCTTAGACTTCTGTTATGATATGACGTTAAACACTTCTGCTGTATCCCACATTTATGTTAAGTTAAAACACGAATACACTAATCAGATCACATTTAGAGCTGAAGGTAAATGGGAAAGGGACCTGCAGAACGTGGAACCCATTACATGGGACATTGTTTATAAAAATATTAAAAGGTCCACGGTCTCCCCGGCCCATGCATGGATTCTTCTAAAAATTATACATCGCCTCTATTATACACCAGCTTTTCTGCATAATATCTACAAAGATAGAAAACAGAACTGCTATAAATGTAATAAAGACAGAGGTGAATATATACACTTGCTGTGGGAATGCCCGGGCATAAAAGAGTACTGGACTAAAATATTTCGGAAATTACAGAATAGCTCCCCCCTGAAATATGAAGCGTGTATTGACTTTGTGATCTTGGGCACCTTCCCACCAGCTTTTCTGCATAATATCTACAAAGATAGAAAACAGAACTGCTATAAATGTAATAAAGACAGAGGTGAATATATACACTTGCTGTGGGAATGCCCGGGCATAAAAGAGTACTGGACTAAAATATTTCGGAAATTAAATAAAGAGGGGGATTTGATATATGATGAGAATACGTTGTATTGTATGGCACTGTATTTAGTAATATGATATTCGATTTGATACATTGTAATTTTCTTTTTTTCGATCTCCTTTTTGAAAATAAAATAAATTATAATAAAAAAAATAAAGATCACCTGGGCAAGCCAGAAGGCAATTGGAACAATGGAGGTCATTTTTTAAGACCGGTATTTTAGACGCCAGTCTTAATAACCCCTGCGCTTGCGGTGGATCCGCTGAAGTTATGTTGTGCTGGACCCTAACTTCGGCAAATCCACCGTCGCTTCTAAATGTATTACAGCTTCCTTAATTTAGACTATATGCTACGCCTAAAACAGGCATAGAAAATAGTAAATGAGATGGGCCTGTAAGCCCGTCCCCCGCCCAAACCACACCCACTTTTTTAGACCTGGCGTGAGTGTGGTAAAAAGTCGCAGATTGTGGCACAAAGGACTTTTGCGCCCAAATCTAGGCATATTTCTGTTTAATAAATTACCTCCAATGTTTTTAATAGAGACCAAAATGGAACTTTTTAGTTTAAATTAAAAGTGTGATGTTTGGAGAAAGGAAAACACCACATTCCAACATAAAAACCGTATCCCATATGTAAAACACTGTGGTGGTAGTATCATGGTTTGGGCCTGTTTTGCTACATCTGGGCCTGGATAGCTGGCCATCATTGATGGAACAATGAATTCTGAATTATACCAGCAAATTCTAAATTAAATTGTCAGGACATCTGTCCATGAGTTGATTCTCAAGCACAACCCAGTACTGAACAATAAAGATGCTTCTCGCTCACTGCTGCTTCCCTCATATGTAGCTAAAACTGGCCATAATACTATACATATATATACTGCCTTGTCTGCCTGACATCGGTACACTGTCAATTGTGAACATTGACCATATACCTGCAATCTGTATACCCAGCGCACTGACTAATTAGCAGCTGGAGGACGCAGGAGATCACTACCCGCTTCCTCATAATAAAAATAAACAATAAAAAAAAGAGATCATGTGCACCACCACCTCCCAAAATGCCCGAGCTATTAAAATATAAATGTATTTATCCACTATGGTGAACGCCTAATGGTGAAAAAAAATCTAAATTGGACGATTTGTGTTTATTCATTAACTCCCGTCCCAAAAAAGTGTGAATAAAAAGTGATAAAAAAGTCATACACACTCCAAAATTGTATAAAACTACAGATCACCCTGCATAATAAGCCCTCACACAACTCCATAGATAGAAAAGTGTAAAAAAAAGTTATGGGAGTCGGAATATGTCGATCCAAAGAAAAAAAAAATATATTTATATTTTTTATTTTTTTCAGTACAAGAAAAACTATAAATGTGGTATCACTGTAATTGTACTGACCCATAGAATGAAGGGAACTGGGCAGTTTTACTGCATAGGGAACACTGTAAAAACCAAACCCATGAACTATAGTGTGATTGTGTTTTTTTTCAATTCCAACCCATTAGGATTTTTTTTTCCAGATTCCCACTACATCTCATACAATATTGAATGATGACATTACAAAGTACTACGTGTTCTGCAATAAACTAGCACTCATACGACTATGTGAATGCAAAAAAAATACAGTTATGGCTTCGGGAAGGCAGGGAGTAAAAAAGGAAAAATAAAAAAATCGCCATGTCCTCAAAGGGTTAAGAAAAAAAACTACAGCTACACTAAGGCATTACGACTGGAGTGGTGTCCGAAAGATTAAACTTTGATCTTGCCCAAGGGCTCCACGACAAATGATAGGAGTAAAGTCTAAACTTGGATATGGCGTATATTCCCATAGGTGGGGTGGAGGGAAAGCTTGACCCAACAGCTCACCTTCAAGTATATAAGTGTGCTAGTCCTGGTATGCTAACAAGCAGTTAGGATGAAGGGCTTTCTGTATTTTAGTTTAGCTAAAGGCGAGTCGATAATGAATAATAAAAGTCTTTTCTTCCCTCTACTTGACTTGAGGACCTCATAAAACCTGGAATGTAAGAAGATCATCTCTTTAAATGTGGTGTGTGGGGTTCACTATTTTGGTATGGGACAGAAGATTGTAATTAATTTTTTTCTGTAGCTCCTGGGAACTGCACATAGAAATATACATTATAATTACAATTCTGGCCTTTGTAGAAGTTTTAAAGGGGTTAGCCCATCTGGACATTTATGACAGTTTGATAGGATATGCCATAACTTTCAGATAGGTGAAGGTCCCACTCAAGAACTGGTCTCCACAGTGAATGTATAGCAAGCTACGCACATTGGCTTACTGGCTTGACTATTTTTGGAAGTCCCATAGTGGTAAATGGAGGTGTGGCCATGCATGCGCAGCATCCTCTCCATGCACTGATTAGCCGAGTGTGCTCACACCACTTCTACTTTCCGAAGTCAAATAGTGGTGAATGTAGTGTACACTGTGCATGCACAACATGCTCTCTCTTTAATGACAAAGACCCGTTCTTGAGATAGGAGTGGGTCCCAGAGGTGGAACTTTCTTGCACCTATCGGACACTAATGGCATACCCTATTGATAAGCCATAAATGCCCAGAGGGGGCAACCCCTTCAAGACAGATAGTCTGAGATTTAAAATTGAGTATGACCTTTGGGCCCCCCAACGGTCCTTGGCCTGAAGAGACGACAGCACTTTGCGACCTTCACTGGTTTTCCCTGAGCAGGGATCTGTTCCTGGAACTAGTCATTTAAATTGCTCTGTTTTGTGGCTTGGCCACCTCTGGTCAAAGTAAGACTGCGAAAAGACTGCATTTCTGAATAATTCTCAGGATTGTGGTGGTCTCAGAGTTTGGAACCCTACAAATCATAAAGTCATGGGATGTCCCTAGTTAAAGGGGTTCTCTGGGAATTAAGAAAATGAAAATACCTAAATATTACTTTATTATACCTTTCATTATAATGGCTCATTTCGTCTGGGGAGCAATCATCAGGGGAAACAAAATGGCCGCTGTCCCATTAGTTCACACAAAACCTGTCCTGATTACACACGAGGACAAGTTACTTTACAACACTGAGGTAAACAGCTGCCTCCTCCTCTCTACTTGTCAGGGATTATGATCCTGAATGCAGATGATAAGAACTTTAGCTGAATCTCTGTGGAATTTCATTCGTGAGGAGACAAGAAGTACAGAGAGGACGGACAGGGCAGGATGTGGTAATGTGTTGCTGTGGTAATGGAGGCTGCATACAAGAGCTGCTGCTCATTATCCACACCTCACCCTCCTCTCATGTCTCCTCTATTCCTGTATTCACCTGTATTCAGGATCATAATCCCTGACAAGCAGAGCAGAGAGGAGGATGAGGCAGCTCTTTACCTCAGTGTTGTGAAGTAACTTGTCCTGCTGTGTGATTAGGACAGGTTTTGTGTTTGTACTTATAGAATGGCGGCCATTTTATTTCTCTTAATGATTGCTCCCCAGACAAAACAAGCCATTCTAAGTAATGAAAGGTATTTGTGAATATATTTATTCCTGGAGAACCCCTTTAAGGAATAATTGGGCATAGTGAATGTACCCCAGAAGATGACAAGGAATGTTTTTGGATGTGGCTTACTCATATTATCACTTTTTATGAGTACCTGTTATTTACTGAGTGCTAAACTGAATTGCGGTGTGCTATGGTTCACTGTCCTAGCAGGTCGTCACAGGCAGCAGTAGCTCCTTGCACTATGGTTGGTATGCAGCGGCAGCACATTTATTGTTGGGTTCTCTGAATATGCAAAATTATACCTCATAATATCGAACAGCACAGAGAGACACCTGACACGGGGAATAATGTGTTGCCAAGCAGCTTTTCACCTTCTCTCATGGCAGCTGATATCTATTCTTACTATGTCACATGTATTTACAGTCCTTATAATAAGGTTGCCAGATCATTGTCAACCAGTCTATAATTCTTTACTTTTAATGTCACTGAACACAGCCGGTGCAAGGATTTTTGCCAACACAAGCGAAGCTGCATCTCATCTGGCCCTGGTCCCGTCTGCAACAGCTGGCCTCTGTGTGGTCCTGGTATCTTCTCTCTGCTTCAGACAATTGCTGGTTTGAGGACCAAATTTTTCGCCCTTTTCGAAAAAAGTATTTTCCATTACACCTCAGGTCAGACCAGCAGTCAGACCCCAATGTTAATCAGACCTCAGCTAACAGCCCCAATCAGACCCCCAATGTTAATCAGACCTCAGATCAGACCCCCATGTCAGACATCAGCCCCCGTCCATCATGCCGCCATGTAAGCCATCATGCCCCCATGTAAGCCATCATGCCCCCATGTAAGCCATCATGCCCCCATGTAAGCCATCATGCCGCCATGTAAGGCTACTTTCACACTTGCGTTCGGGGCTCCGCTTGTGAGTTCCGTTTGAAGGCTCTCACAAGCGGCCCCGAACGGATCCGTCCAGCACTAATGCATTCTGAGTGGATGCGGATCCGCTCAGAATGCATCAG
This sequence comes from Bufo gargarizans, assembly GCF_014858855.1. Lineage (NCBI taxonomy): Eukaryota > Metazoa > Chordata > Amphibia > Anura > Bufonidae > Bufo > Bufo gargarizans. The sequence goes on from NC_058082.1 coordinate 478,711,946, forward strand.
TCTGGCACCGTTTGTCCTCCGCTCCGCTCAGCAGGCGGACACCTGAACGCAGCTTGCAGCGTTCGGGTGTCCGCCTGGCCGTGCGGAGGCAAACGGATCCGTCTAGACTTACAATGTAAGTCAATGGGGACGGATCCGTTTGAAGTTGACACAGTATGGCTCAATTTTCAAACGGATCCGTCCCCCATTGACTTTCAATGTAAAGTCAAAACGGATCCGTTTGCACTATCATGAACAAAAAAATGGTAATGCAAACGGATCCGTTCTGAACGGATCTAAGCGTTTGCATTATAGGTGCGGATCCGTCTGTGCAGATACCAGACGGATCCGCACCGAACGCAAGTGTGAAAGTAGCCTAAGCCATCATGCCCCCATGTAAGCCATCATGCCCCCATGTAAGCCATCATGCCCCCATGTAAGCCATCATGCCCCCATGTAAGCCATCATGCCGCCATGTAAGCCATCATGCCCCCCATGTCAGCCATCAGCCCCCCATTTCAGCTATCAGACCCCCATGTCACATTTCTCCCCCTCCATGTCAAATCACCCCATGTCACATTTCTCCCCCTCCATGTCACATTTTTCCGCCCTCCCCCAGGGTGCGCCCTAAGGCAGCCGCTTGGTCTGCCTTATGGTAGCACCAGCCCTGACTGAACACAAGGACAGAGAAGGGGTAAGCAGGCTGTGCAGGACCACCCTTTTCTGTGTCTCTTCCTATCATATTAACTAAGAAGCCAATGAGACCATCCATAGAAGAATTTAAATGTAACTTTTGAATGAATGACCATCTGGGGCACGGTCATTTCACAGATGCAGCCATATTGGTCAAAACAGGCGTTTAAACTGGCCATACATGCTCAATGACGCTAGGTTCAAAGCAAATAATCTTTTTGGAAACGTCAAAAGAAAAATCTTTTCTCCACGAACGATCCCCCTTATAAATTAAAGATTTTTCTTCCCAAAATTTCACACATGGGGACTTCTTTTAGACAAAGACAGTCTGTCATCAGTCCTGTAAAATGATCGTTTATTATTACATCTCACTAGGGAATTATCTTTTTGGTCGAGATCGTTCATTTTGAACAACATTCGACTACTGTGTATAGCTTTTAGTTTAGTGAACCTTCCCGCTACAATTTTCCCTCACTGTCCCGGAGAGGTGGCTACTGAGTCCTATTAGTAAGAGAACACATATAATAGGTTTGTCATTTGCAATCTTTTTACCAGTGACTGTACATACGCCATGTCCTCGTTATAATGGGATGCAAAGGGAACCACTTATTCTGCACATCGGTGAGGTTCCAGCTATTGAACCTATATGACATGTCGAACAAATCTTTCCAAGAACAACAGCAAGACTTCAGGGGTCTCTCGGGCTGAGGTAAGCGATTATAGTATAAATCATCACACAGGCAGCTTATAAATTTTAACCTTTTACCAGTGTTATGTAATTTCAGAACGTCTCAGACTTCTAAGCACAAATGTGACATGACTGAATACTAATCTGATATACAACAGTTACAACAAATTCCATGAAGTCACTTCCATCAGATTAGATCATGTTCCCTCTGTTATTCTCCCTGACATACTGTAGATAATGGTTTGTGTATTCAGCGCCTGATCGCGGGGCACTTGCTTATTATATGCATTTTCTGATGTTTGCTGGATGGGACAAACTTTCAATTACACATTGATAGCTTCAAGCATTATTGTACTTTTCATGAGACCGTCGCAATTTTCTGTCCTATAAAAATATTCAAATGTGGCTTTTTAATCCTGTCATACACTCAGTGAAAAGCTAAAAAATGGCACACACTCAGTGACCGAAAGCTTTCCCTCCATGAAGAGATCCGGAGCGCTCCTATTCACCATGGGTAAATGTAGTTAACATTTCACAGGTGTGCCCTGTGTAAAGGAGCGCTCCGGAACTTTAAGCGATCGGCAGCAGAGAGCTGAAAGGGCCGGCATCTCGAGAACACGTTGGACGCCGAGGCCAGCACAACCAATACAGACATCAAAGGTGAAGCGGTCTATCTAGGCTCCGAATACAGAGCTCCCTCGGGCACATGCAAGTATTCGTAATGTAACTATTTATTTTATCCTCTTTAATACTTACCAAGTGTCGATAACCAGTGACTGTTTTGTAGAGGAAGAGCGATGATCACATACAATATACCTGCAAGGAGATTTATGCATATTCGAAACTGACTCCAAAGAAAGCACTGAGTATATACAGTATATATAAGGAGTCAACTAAAACTGGCATATTAAGGAGTTTTGAACATTTAATTCATTTGTGTCAGATCCAGATAAGGACATTGATACTAACCATAATCGAAGGCACCTATATGGAATACGTTGAATAAAATTGTTGAATATTACTGTGTGAGTCCAGCTGGATATTCGATCTAACATATACTAATGTAATACTGCCACACTTCATCTATATCCTTATATTCATTGACCACTTTAAAGTGATTGACGGTATCAACACTGTAGTCAATCTCATTGTGCCTAATATGCACCTTAACAATAAGGATATGGAGTGATGTACTGATGGTCTTTTATGCCGCTTGATATGGTTTTATTTTTATTTTTAGTATTTTAAGGGATCCTTTTATCCTATTTGTGTTGTATATAGATTTTTTTTTAAAATAAAATATATTTTTTAGATATGTAGCATGTTTCTATATAAACATCAGATAAGTGAATGCCCTCCAAACTCTTTATTGCACTTTTTTTAATTATTACCTGGCAAGGGTTTTGTCACAGGAGAGCTAAATTTGTGGATACGTGTTGGTTGAGCCACTTGACCACTATACATTATCATGTTTTTATTTTCTGATTGCAGATTTTTTTTAAATTCTATTTCCTGAACATGATTTATGGGGGCAGCAGGACAGACCAGTCTTGAGATATCCACAAAAGAGCAAATATGGCACCATCGCATGACCTGTATTAGCCAACAGAAGCTTGCAGATCCTTCACTCATATCCTAACTGATATACACATGGTCACGTTACCCTTATGGGCCAACAGAAGCTCACAGGGCCTTCAGTCTTTGGCTCACTGACATACAAACAGTTTTACACCAGGTTTCAATAACAACTCAGCTATTTTTCTTTATTGTTATGAGGACACTGTGAATGTCACTGTTATTATGGTCACTGTGGATATCAGTGTTATGAGGACACTGTGGCTGTCACTGTTATGAGGACACTGTAGATGTCACTATTATGGGGACACTGTGAATATCCTTGTTTTGTCATTTGGGCACTGTGTGTGCGTGTCACTGTTATCAGAGCACATGGATGTCACTGTTCTCGCTACTGTTATGGGGCACCTTGTATGTTACTATTATGGGGCTCTGGATGTCACAGCTATGGAAGCGCTGTGGATGTCACTATTATGGGGATGTTGTGCGTGTCACTGTTATCGGTACTCTGTATGTCACTGTTATGGAAGCACTGTGGATATTACTGTTATGGGGTCACTGATGAAGTCAAAGCCCTGCCTCAGATTGCATGGTATAAGCAATGTGACAATCACTCGTTCAAGGGGATAGTATAAAAATGTTTTTAACCTCTTAGTGACCAGGCATATGTCTTTTTACTCTTTTTACGGTGGTCACTTTGGTGCCTTAGGCACATGAGAGCCGTGTTCCTGCTCTAACAGCCCCGGCCGGCAGGAGCGCCGATTTGACAGGAGCACTGTTTAACCCCACATGTAAGCGGTTGCAGAGGGAGAAGACTCGGTTTCACATCGGCACCCAACAAATGAGATTGTGGGATGCCAATGTCAGGGAATGCAGGTCGGGGCCTACTGTAGGCCTCAGGCCTGCCTCCAGCGTTTCCCAGCAGGCTGTACCTTTCTGGCGCAGCCTGCTGGTCAATGTCAGTTCCACTGACATTAAAATGCATTGCGCTATAGCAGGGGTGGGGAACCTCCTTTCATATGGATCCCAGCTCCCTGACCCCCTGCCAGAGCATTCCTGTATTTTTTGGGCCCTGCTTCTTCCGGGCCCCGCTCTTAGGCATGCACTATGGCCAGTCAGGACACAGTACACAGCGGGACCCGGAAGAAGCGATGCGGGGAGTCCTGGATCTGCAACGCCGCCCGGAGTAAGCTAGGTAAGTTTATTTATTTTTTGTAACTTCTGATGGGGTCTGAGGGGTCAGATCTAAGGATCATTGGGGTTGGGGGGGGGACTGATCTGAGGCTGATGGGGTCTGGGAGGTCCGATCTAAAACTGGGGGTCCGATCTGAGGCTGATTCGATCTGATTTGGGGGCCTTATCTGAGTCTGATGGGGGCTGGGGTCGCTGATGGAGGTTGGGAAGTCGATCTGAGGCTGGGGGGTCTGATCTGAGGCTGGGGGGTCTGATCTGAGGTTGATGTAGGCTGGAGGATCGTCTGATGGGAGGCTGATCTTAGGCTGATGGAGAGTGGGGGAGTCTGATTTGAGGCTGATGGAGCTTGGGGTTCTGTTCTAATTATATGTTTGACCAAGTATAACTTTTAAGCTGAGAATTTTTTATGCCCACGAACAATGTTACAAATATCCAAATGGCCCTTGGCAGAAAAAAGATACCCCACCCCTGCACTATAGGAATATTGCAATGTATTTTAGAAGCAATTAAAATATTGTCTATTATAGTCCGCTTGTGGGACTATTAAATGGTTTAAAAAAACATTTATAAAAAAAAAATTCCAATAAAAAATGCTTTTTTCCATTGAAAAACATGCAAAAATAAAATCTCCCCAAAATGGTTGCTATCAACGCTTCTATAAGGACTCACACTATGCAAATATCATAAATGATCCCGTATGGTGAAGAATTGCTTCTTTTTGCTTAGTCGCCAACAAAAAAAGGAATAAAAAGCTATAAAAAAGCGTTCTTTACCCCAAAATGATACCAATGAAATCTATCAGTCATCTCGCAAAGCTCAAGCCCTCAGAAAAATAAAATAAGTTATGGATCTTGGGATGCGGCGATGCAAAAACATTTTCTTGTTTTTTTTTAAAAGACAACAGTAGTAAAACGTAAAAAAAACCTATAAAACTAAAAAACTGTATTTGGTATTGCTGTAATCATACTGACCCAGAGAATAAAATTATCATGTTATTTATGCCAAAAAATAAACGCTGCAAAATGTATAACCTAAAAACTCATTCACGTCAAAAGGGGGTTCATGTCACCCAGCAATAGAACAGAGGATTTTAAGATATTTAGGCCCCTGTCACCCAGGCACAACAGGGGTTCATTCACGGCAAAAGGGGGTTTTCATATCACCCTCCCAGAAAGCATTAATAAAAGTAATAGTATCAGTAAGTTATGTGTACACCAAATTGGTGCCATTAAAACAAGTCCCCATACAGCTAAATAGATGGAAAAATTTAAAAAGTTATAGGTCTTTAAAGGCGACAATGAAAAAATGAAAAAAAAATCACTTGATCAGTAAGGCCCAAAACAGGCTGGTCACTAAAAGTTTAAATATACATATATATATTTTTTAAAAATCAAATCGCCCCATTTCCCCATTTTACATATAAAAAAATCTAAAGATCATTGGTAATGCAACATCAAAAAATGCCTGAACTATTAAAGTATAAAAGTATTTATTCCATATAGTGAACGCGGTGCTTTCCCTCCAAATTACAAATGAATAAAAAGTACTGTTATCATTATCAAAAAGCTAAACATATCCCAAAATGGCGCCAATAAAAACTGCAGATTGCCCCACAAAAAATAGCCCCCACATAGCTCCGTAGATGGAAATATAAAAAAGTTATGGATGTCAAAATATTGGCTTGCAAAGAAAGATTTTAAAATATTAAATTATTAACATATAAAAAAAACTGTATTAATAAGGTATCTCTATAATCGTACTGACCCTACAGAGTGAAGGTCATTTGTTGTTTTTACCACCTGGTGCTTTCAATGAAAGTGAGATTTAGCAGAAAATATAATTTTTAGGCTTATATTTTGAGATTTTTACTAACCAGTATCCTGAACTAAATCTTATAGCCCTCCAATTTAACAGATGGACACCCATTTTCTCTGATCATCTACTGACTTGGTGTATCTTGGCAGACAATATGAAAATTGGAGAATGCCCTTCAATAACTGCATCTAATAGTCCATTGGTGCTTAGAGTTTATAATACTAGTTGGTTCAGTCCATTGATGCTAAAGGTTTGTAATACTTTATGAAAAAAGTATAAAATATGTATTGGAGTAATGGCCGTGTGGTAGCTCTTCATTATGGAATTAATGTGTACTGGGCTATCAGTGCCAGGGGCTATGTAGACATAGCAGTGATTTAGTGCTGGCGACTGATAATTACTGCTCACTGTCATCAGGAGCTCAGGGAGTGCCCCAGCAATGCATTTCATGCTCACTGCATCAGCTCATCAATCTGTCATGCCACAATAAATCATAATCTATATGAGTATGCTTTAGGGTGAAGCAGGGTCTGGCTGGATTATTGCTGCACTCCCCCGCTCTGATGAATCCCCACTACTGTCCCTAATAAAAGCTCTATGCTTACCACACAAAATAGGCAAACCAATAGGTAAACCAACACACCGGTTCTAATGACATTCTCAAAGGCGTGTTCTGGTCATTCTGATCATATTTCATTTTATTTATTGCTATAAAATAATAATTTACCAAATTCGCTGTTACAAAGTGGCCTTCAGGTCAGTATAGGTGGTACTGCCTTCAGGGATGTGCACAGATAAATCCATCAGCTCTTAACTACTGCCTAGTAGGTACTGCATGGGACCAGGGCCGGTTCTAGGTGAAATGGGGCCCTGGGGCAAAAAACAATAAGGGCCCCCCCATGACACTTGCTCACTTTAATGTCCCATATTTACTCTGGAGATTTAATTTGTGGACGTTGTTCATACAGAAGAAACTGTATATTGTGGGGCACAGTGTAGCGGTATACTGTATATTGTGGGGCACAGTGTAGAGGTATACTGTATATTGTGGGGCACAGTGTAGAGGTATACTGTATATTGTGGGGCACAGTGTAGCGGTATACTGTATATTGTGGGGCACAGTGTAGAGGTATACTGTATATTGTGGCGCACAGTGTAGAGGTATACTGTATATTGTGTGGCACAGTGTAGGCTATATGTGTATAACAAACATATTTCACATGAAAACTTACAATTACTTGGCTTGGCCCTTGGGGATCTCGGACACCACTTCAACACTTTGGCCGGGGGCTCGGCGGAGCTGATGTTGTGTTTTATCCTAATGAGAAAGATTTCATAATAAGGATTTGGAGAAGGGGCAGAGGGATAGCAGAGCAGGGAGAGGCTGGTGCTGCTTCTAGGGGCTCATACCATGGGGGAGTAATAAAGACCACCATAATGCCCCCCAGTAGAAATAATTATCCTTATAATGTGACAGTGCAAAAAATACCCCCTTGTAATGCCCCCAGTTGAGCTAATGCTCCAAATAGTGCCCCCATAATGTGCCAGTATAAAATACCCCTATATAGTGCCCCCAGTAAATTCCCCTATAGTGCTCCTCTCCCCCCTCCCTCCTAGTGCCCCCCATAATGTACCAGTATAAAATGCCCCATATATAGTGCCCCAGTAGATGCCCTAAGTGTCCCCCATAATTTGTAAGTATAAAATACCCCTTCTTAGTGCCCCTGTAAATGACCCCATAGTACTCCTCTCCCACCTTCCCCATAGTACCCACCATAATGTGTCACAGTATAAAATGCTACTGTACAGAGCCCTCATATAAAATGCCCCTTCTTTGTGGCCTCAGTAGATGCCCCTATAGTGCCCACCAATAATGTGCCAGTAAAAAGTGCCCCCAATGTGCCAGTAATAAGTGCCACTCAATAATGTGCCAGTAATAAGTGTCCCATAGATGTCCCCCAATAATGTGCCAGTAAAATGTGCCCCCATAGATGCCCCCAATCATGTGCCAGTAACAAGAGCCCCCCCACCATCTTGTGCCAGTAACAAGAGCCCCCCACATATGATGTGCCAGTAACAAGAGCCCCCCCCACCATCTTGTGCCAGTAACAAGAGCCCCCACATATCATGTGCCAGTAGCCAGAGCCCCCCCATATCATGTGCCAGTAGCCAGAGGCCCCCCGTATCATGTGCCGGTAGCCAGAGCCCCATGTGCCAGTAGCCAGAGCCCCCCCCCATATCATGTGCCAGTAGCCAGAGCCCCCCCCATATCATGTGCCAGTAGCCAGAGCCCCCCATATCATGTGCCAGTAGCCAGAGCCCCCCCATATCATGTGCCAGTAGCCAGAGCCCCCCCAAAATCATGTGCCAGTAGCCAGAGCCCCCCCAAATAAAAATGCCAGTAGCCAGAGCCCCCCTATCATGAGTCAGTAGCCAGAGCCCCCCCTATCATGAGTCAGTAGCCAGAGCCCCCCCTATCATGAGTCAGTAGCCAGAGCCCCCCCTATCATGTGTCAGTAGCCAGAGGGCCCTCCATCATGTGCCAGTAGCCAGAGCCCCCCATATCATGTGCCAGTAGCCAGAGCCCCCCATATCATGTGCCAGTAGCCAGAGCCCCCATATCATGTGCCAGTAGCCAGAGCCTCCCCATATCATGAGTCAGTAGCCAGAGCCTCCCCCCATATCATGCGTCAGTAGCCAAAGTCCCCCCATCATTTGCCAGTAGCCAGAGCCCCCCCTATCATGTGTCAGTAGCCAGAGGCCCCCCCATCATATGCCAGTAGCCAGGGCCGCCCCTCATATAAAAAAAAAACTACCTCCATGTTAGCGATGCGATGCAGGCCTCTTCCGGCCTGTGTCCCGCGCTGTACGGCTTAGGCGGCGCGATGACGTCATCACGCCGCCTGCGCCGGCCTCTGATAGGCTGCTGGCACTAGGCCGGCAGCCTATCAGAGGAACAGGGGGAGGGAGGGACACACATCTCCCTCTCCTGCCCCACCGCAGCACAGGCATCTGTATCGCTGTCCTGAGGACGGCGATTCAGATGACTATGGAGATGAGCGCTTCCACAATGGAAGCGCTCATCTCCCTGTGTGACTGTCCTGCTGCCATTGCCCCCACTTGCCGCCACGGGGGACAGGGCCCACGAAAATATATTTAGTTGCGGGCCGGCGGGGGCCCCCAAGGACTTAGGACTTGCCTTAATGGAAGCACCGCCCCTGCATGGGACCGTCCGAGGTTTCGAATGGGTCCTATTGTAGTAGGCAATAACTAGGGTTGAACGAATACAGAAATCCAAACTCGATTCTTTTAAAAACTACCTTAATGATATGGGCTCCGTCTTACTCTAAAATGTATGTCCTCCGCTGAGGTGTTTCCAAAGTTTTAGCAAATATCGTGAGACTTACATACTTCGTTTTGCTTCTATCACGTCAGTTTGTTTATTGGCATAAATGACTGTATCAAAATATGAAGCTGAACTTGGGTTCAGCTTAGTAATTTGATACAGTAATTTATGCCAATAAACAAAGTGACACATGATAGAGGCGAGAAGAAATACTTAAGTCTTGCGATATTTGCAGAAACTTCGAAATGACCTCCATGGAGGACATACATTTAACAGTAAAACGGAGCCCATATTAACTACGTTTTTAAATGAATCAGGTTCGGATACAGCAATCCAAACCCGATTCGCTCAACCCTGATAATAACATGTAAATACTATTTAATTCCACATAGCCGAAATTGCACAAAACCCAACAGATATTCTACTCTGTAACAGGCACCAATTGGTGACCATGATAGTCTATCAGTTGGTGCTCATAACCTGCATACCCATGCAGTAGTCTGTTACGGCACTGGGTGTGGAACCACAGTCCAATCCAATAGATTTGGCTTTGGGCTACTCCTAAGGGTATTAGGATTCCTGGCAGTCCCCTGGTATCTTCATCCTTTAACCCCTGTTTAGGGATCTGGACTTTGCCACCAGGCCACTACCTCCTGATGTAGTCTCTATATGATTGACAGCTGACCCAATGGAGTCAAAAGATTCCAATGCAGAGCACCAAGGGATCAGGCAGAATCGTAGTCAGGGCAGGCAAATTGCGTGCAGTTTGATAAACAGTTCGATGACAGGCTGGGCAGCTCAGCATAAATATGGAGTTCAGGCAGAGGTCAGGTTAAGCAGTGAAGTGTCAAATCTGGAAACGGGCAGAGTCGGTACATGGGCAGAGAATATGACATCTAACAAGGTAGACAACCTATTGCTCAGGCACCTTCCACAGGGGAACCCAGAGTTGCCAGCCATTGGCTGGTGAAGATTCGGGTATGTGAGCTGGCCATTCAAGAACTGGAAGGAGAGAGTGTGCATGAAGTACGGGCAGGCAAGTAGGTCACAACCTGCGTGGAGGGACAGAGCAAGCCCAGTGGAAGAAGGAGACAGCGGGAGGTGGGTCCAGGGCATCAGAAAAGGTGAGCACAGCAGGCACAACTATAGGAGAATATGTTCAGCCGGTGTACAGGTGCTTTCGAATCATAGCATCTCTTTGCAATAATGTTTTTTACCTTTTATTATCTCTGGGAATTATACAAGCTGTATGAGTTTCTTATTAATTGTGTTATATCATATAAATGATCCGATAATCTGACAAACAAGCATTTTTTTGGTAAAGTAAAGGTTTACACAACATTATAAATCATTGTACTGCTGTGAGATCCTGACAGAGGAGCAGAGTATAATCACAAATGGTCACAGCACTCAGCAATAGTCTGGCTTATTTTAGGGTGCTCGTCACGGTTCTGTTCCTGACTCCACCTCAGGATCCACACTTGTAGTATATATATACAAATAGACAGCACTCCAAATGGTAGATATGCAAATTGGTGTATTTATTCAGACGGACATGGTGGTGCACAACAATACAATGTTTCGGGCCCTTCATCAGGCTAGGTTGTGACCAGGGTCAGGGAAAGCCGGTGCAGGACCTCTCACTGACACACGCTGCGAGTTTATCGCATTCAAATCGCTCATGTGTGTCTGGCCTTAGGCCTTTTTCACACTTTAGTGAACCATTGACTTTAATGTGTTTAGGCCGCTTTCACACAGTCAGTGTTTGGTCAGTGGTTTTCATCAGTGATTGTGAGCCAAAGCCAGTAGATTTAATGGAAAGATCTGCAGCTGTTCTGTATTTTTGACCCGCACTTGGTTTGGTCAGCGTTTAATCAGTGATTACCATCAGTGATTATGAGTCAAAACCAGAAGTAAAGGCTACACAGAGATAAAGTATAATGGAGAGATTTACACCTGTTCTGTGTTTTTGACTAGTGTTGAGCGAATTTGTGGTTTCAAGTTCGGCATACAGGTTCGGATTATCTACCTTGGGGCTCTTTCACACAAGTGAGTTTTCCATCCGGATGTGATGTGTGTAGCGAACGCTTTGTATTCCGACTGAATCCTGACCCGTTCATTTCAATGGCTCTGTGCACATGAAAGTCGTTTTTCACACATTATCTTTACATCAGAAAAAATTACAGCATTTTCTATATTGCGCGTTTTTCATGCAGCTCTGGCTTCATAGTAGTGAATGGGGCTAGGGTGAAAAACAGAACACATCCGGATGCAATGCGTTTTTCACTGACCGTTCCTAGGAAATGTAGATTGTTATTCTTCACGCACATGAAAAACGGATGCAATCCGGATGGAAAAAAGGCAAACACTGAACGCAGTCGCAGAAAAAACTGAATTTGTGTGCAAAACCATCCTTTTTATTCTGAACAGATGCTGACACAATCCATAATGTTCATGTGGAGAATAATAGATTTATTCTCAGGCCAGAGTAATAGACAGGCACTTCCTTGTTCCGGGATGTGACAATTGTGCCCATTGGTAGAAGATGCTCTGGAAACTCATTTTCAGCCTAGCAGTGCACGTGGGAAATGGGAGAACACACAGAGGAATAATATGATCCAAAGTAGCTGCACACCGGCTGATAAAATTCTCAGTTTGCTGATAGTAAGGCCTCATGCACACGATCATAGTTTTTTTACGATCCACAAAAATACAGATGATGTCTGTGTGATGTCCGTGTTGCATCAGTTTTTTTTGGGCGAAATCGTAATAAGGCCTATTCATGTCCGCAAAATGGATTAGAATAGGACATGTTCTATATTTTTTGATGGACTGTGAAACAGACATACGGATGCAGACCGCACATGGTGTGGTCTCCGTTTTTTTGTGGATCGGATGCGGACCACAAATACGGTCAAGTGAATGGGGCCTTACTCTGTAGTTGTCCTGGCTCATCCCTCTTGGATTCCTGTAATGAAACAAGTGGACGGGCTTCCAAGCAGACCCTGCAGCTGGGCCGTGTGATGAGCGGGCACCCTTAGGTAAATGATCAGTTGATAAACGGCTGCTATTATCCTGTTTGTGTGGGTTTAGCCATCATAAGTAATTTTTTCTCTATTTTCCTTCGTACCACCTGCCCTAGACTTCCGTCATACAGTAGTTTATTTCCTATTATCAATTTACAATCCTCCCATCATCTTCTCCCATCCGGGGCTGAGTGATTGATACACGAAACTCCCACCTGCTTCATTGTCTTCACAGCTCTATTGAATGCACCTGTCGCAGTTTCCCAGCTCTTCCTGCCATACATTTAGGACCCTCTTGCCGGATATTACTCTACCGTGTCATGGATGCTGATTTATCGTCTGGGCTCCACATTTTGAATGCTCACCGGAATCAATCCACAACCCATGTCTATTGGTCTAAATATAAATGCATTTTAAATTTCATTATAAATCATTCAAGAGATATAACCGCTGTAGGCTATGCAAGTCATTTAGCAGATATCATTAAACAGGATGTTACAAATTACACTGCTTACTACGGCGCGAGAAGAATCATTCATTGTGCTGGATTTTCTTGCTGCGTGTAATTGTAAATTTACTATTAAGACATTACAAATGACATAAGGATATTTTACAATTTAATACCCATGCACGAAAAAGAATGATATGCCTTCTTATGAAAGGACTCAATTTCAGTTGCGTGTGTTGACTCCATATTTTTTCTTCATGGACTAGATGCACAACGTGGTTATGTAGATGCACAACGTGGTTATGTAGATGCACAACGTGGTTATGTAGATGCACAACGTGGTTATGTAGATGCACAACGTGGTTATGTAGAGGAGTTGCACTGTATTCCCTATAGAAGCAGTTTCATTTTACTATACTGTATCTGTATGGAAGGGAACAGGCTTTAGTACAGTATTTTAGGCACATATTGCTCTTTGGGGGTGGTTTCTTTCCCCTTTTTTATTCTTGCCGTGAACCAATGACGTTGAAAAAAAAGAAAATGGAAAGCGGTAAGTAACCTGGTTGTGAAAATTACATGTAACATGCGTGTCACCACTGATGGCCTCAGCAGTGACGTGTGCAGGCCCTGCATGTAGATACTACCAGTGCTGAGTCCATTGATTGGCCAGCAGCGGTGATGTCCAGGTAGACAACACATCACACTTCCAGTCCAGCGGGGACCAATTTTGACCCTGCTTTCCCATATGAAAAATGGTTCCTGGTTTTATAGAATCCCTATTGAAAAGTCACAGCTCCATGAGGATTGTTGCGCTTATTTCTTTTTATAGCCACAGTTAAAGGGGGTTGTCCAGGATTAGGAAAACATTGTCGCTTCCAGCACAACACTGGTCCATAGATTGTCTCTAGTATTACCGCTCAGCTCTATTGAAGTGGATGGTACGGAGCTGCAATACCACATACAACTTATGGACATGTTAGGCCTCTTTCACACGGGCGTTTCGGGAAAATGTGCGGGTGCGTTGTGGGAACATGCGCGATTTTTCCGCGTGAGTGCAAAACATTGTAATGCGTTTTGCACTCGCGTGAGAAAAATCTGCATGTTTGGTACCCGAACTTATTCACAGAAGTTCAGGCTTGGGATCGATGTTCTGTAGATTGTATTATTTTCCCTTATAACATGGTTATAAGGGAAAATAATAGCATTCTGAATACAGAATGCATAGTAAAATAGCGCTGGAGGGGTTAAAAAAATTATAATAATTTAACTCACCTTAATCCACTTGATCGCGCAGCCGGCATCTCTTCTGTCTTCTTTCTTTGCCGTGTGCAGGAACAGGACCTGTGGTGACGTCACTCCGGTCATCACATGGTCCGTCACATGATCCATCACCATGGTAAAAGATCATGTGATGGATCATGTGATGACCAGAGTGACGTCACCACAGGTCCTGTTCCTGCACACAGCAAAGAAAGAAGAGATGCCGGCTGCGTGATCAAGTGGATTAAGGTGAGTTAAATTATTATTTATTTATTTTTTTAACCCCTCCAGCGCTATTTTACTATGCATTCTGTATTCAGAATGCTATTATTTTCCCTTATAACCATGTTATAAGGGAAAATAATAATGATCGGGTCTCTATCCTGATCGTCTCCTAGCAACCGTGCGTGAAAATCGCACCGCATCCGCACTTGAGATCACTTGATAGATCATCAGTAAGAAAAAAACTGACAAAGCCTTTAAATAAAAACCTGACCTAGCACCTGTAAATGATCTTAAATAACCAAATAATATAATAGTACATAATAATAAAATGTATTTATATAGCGTCACCATATTCCTCAGCGCTTTACAAATTCGTAGGGTTCATGTAGAAAACAAAAGTAACTGGCTAATATGTAACTGAAACACTAGGAGTCAGGGCCCTGCTTGCAAGAGCTTATAATCTGTGAGGAATTGGGGGTGACACATAAGGTAGTTGTGATAAGTAGGATTTGAGCCATTATTGAACTGACAGGAGTCTGGGAAAAGTCCTTTTAGGTAGCTTGATAAGCCTCATTCAAATAAACAGAATTCCGGCACGAAGGAGATAAAATCTTGCATGTTCTGAATATTCCAAACGTACATACGGTGCAGTGAAAGAGGTCTCTCCATGTCCCTGGTCAGACCGACATGTTTCGAGCCACCCGGCTCTTAGTCATGATCTTAGTCATGATCTTTTCCATTACTAGACAAAACCGCTAATTTTAAGATGCCTCGGTGCCCCACATCCCACTACCCTGTTTGCTTTGGAAGGTGATTTTATGCTGGTGAGTGTCATGACTATTGTCAGGACTGCTGACATGGTTTATTTGTTACCTTTAATATAGCATCATGGAAAGCACAGAACTATCTGCTCTTGTCTTACAATCCAGTTAATTGCAGTGCCCCGTGCTGGACTGTACCCTGTACTTTAATATTGTCTTCTACATTTCTAAGCTTTATAACTTCAATGTTTTACTACTGTGATGGTCTTAATTACAACCTGTCAGTTGTGGCTCAATTACAGAGCTAAAACCTTAACATATTGCTGTAGAAGCATTGACTTGGATGAGGAATCCCTGTTATACCTCCTTTCAGCCTCAGGGAAATTGCCCCGGCCTCATAAACCTCTCCACAACACAGAGCTATTGGCGTGTAATCTAGGACACTCGCTTTTCCATTACTAGACAAAAGGAATGTGATTAGTGCTTTAATAAGACAGTTTTCCTAAATGTCCACCTCTTGAATTGTGTCCATAATGACCAATCCCTCTCCCGCACTTCATGTAAAAATCAAACAAATCTCTTACTATCCTCCTGTATAACTATCAGTCCTACTGAAGATTGTTACTTCCACACTGAAAACATTTACATGTATGAACCCAATATATACATTGTTTAAATATCATAATTTCGAGAAGAAATACAGTAGATGTATGTAGACATTGCTGAGACTGGGGCTAATCTAATGCTAATCATACACTATAAACCATTTTGTGGTAGGGAGGTTGCCCTGCAATGGGTGGAGATGTGTAAAATGTCTGATCCCATTCCCTAATACACTACGTGCAGAATTATTAGGCAAATGAGCATTTTGACCACATCATCCTCTTTATGCATGTTGTCTTACTCCAAGCTGTATAGGGTCGAAAGCCTACTACCAATTAAGCATATTAGGTGATGTGCATCTCTGTAATGAGAAGGGGTGTGGTCTAATGACATCAACACCCTATATCAGGTTTGCATAATTATTAGGCAACTTCCTTTCCTTTGGCAAAATGGGTCAAAAGAAGGACTTGACAGGCTCAGAAAAGTCAAAAATAGTGAGATATCTTGCAGAGGGATGCAGCACTCTTAAAATTGCAAAGCTTCTGAAGCGTGATCATCGAACAATCAAGCGTTTCATTCAAAATAGTCAACAGGGTCGCAAGAAGCGTGTGGAAAAACCAAGGCGCAAAATAACTGCCCATGAACTGAGAAAAGTCAAGCGTGCAGCTGCCAAGATGCCACTTGCCACCAGTTTGGCCATATTTCAGAGCTGCAACATCACTGGAGTGCCCAAAAGCACAAGGTGTGCAATACTCAGAGACATGGCCAAGGTAAGAAAGGCTGATAGACGACCACCACTGAACAAGACACACAAGCTGAACGTCAAGACTGGGCCAAGAAATATCTCAAGACTGATTTTTCTAAGGTTTTATGGACTGATGAAATGAGAGTGAGTCTTGATGGGCCAGATGGCTGGATTGGTAAAGGGCAGAGAGCTCCAGTCCGACTCAGACGCCAGCAAGGTGGAGGTGGAGTACTGGTTTGGGCTGGTATCATCAAAGATGAGCTTGTGGGGCCTTTTCGGGTTGAGGATGGAGTCAAGCTCAACTCCCAGTCCTACTGCCAGTTTCTGGAAGACACCTTCTTCAAGCAGTGGTACAGGAAGAAGTCTGCAAGGTAAGAAAAACATGATTTTCATGCAGGACAATGCTCCATCACACGCGTCCAAGTACTCCACAACGTGGCTGGCAAGAAAGGGTATAAAAGAAGAAAATCTAATGACATGGCCTCCTTGTTCACCTGATCTGAACCCCATTGAGAACCTGTGGTCCATCATCAAATGTGAGATTTACAAGGAGGAAAAACAGTACACCTCTCTGAACAGTGTCTGGGAGGCTGTGGTTGCTGCTGCACGCAATGTTGATGGTGAACAGATCAAAACACTGACATAATCCATGGATGGCAGGCTTTTGAGTGTCCTTGCAAAGAAAGGTGGCTATATTGGTCACTGATTTGTTTTTGTTTTGTTTTTGAATGTCAGAAATGTATATTTGTGAATGTTGAGATGTTATATTGGTTTCACTGGTAAAAATAAATAATTGAAATGGGTATATATTTGTTTTTTGTTAAGTTGCCTAATAATTATGTACAGTAATAGTCACCTGCACACACAGATATCCCCCTAAAATAGCTAAAACTAAAAACAAACTAAAAACTACTTCCAAAAATATTCAGCTTTGATATTAATGAGTTTTTTGGGTTCATTGAGAACATGGTTGTTGTTCAATAATAAAATTAATCCTCAAAAATACAACTTGCCTAATAATTCTGCACTCCCTGTATATAAGTAAATTATAGATATTTCCCACTGCAAACAATGATGGACTCTAATGTCCAAACAAAGAAAATAGTAAAGGCACTGACCAGCATAAAATAACCTTATTTTATTAATTTTTTTATTAAAAGCAAATGGGGTAGTTGGACGTGGGGCGCGCAGGCATCTAAAAATTCGAGGTAAGTACAACTGCAAATTTTAAGATGCCTCGGGGCCCTGCATCCCACTACCCTATTTGCTTTGGAAGATGATTTTATGCTGGTGGGTCATGACTATTTTCTTTCTTTGGACATTATAGATCAATAGAAGCAAAGATAAAGAAGTGACACGATTTATATAAAACACAGCATATGTCTCTTAGACTGGATTTACATCACGTTTTTGTTGTATGTTTAGCAAAAACATTTAAGGAAAAACAGGTTACATAAGCATAGTACACCATGCTTTTCTATCTGGCAGAGTTAAAAAAAAAAAAAAAAAAAGTATACTTTTTTTTTTTATAATCGAACTCTATGGTGACAGGTGCCATTTTATGGCATCCGTCGGAGGCATCGGTTTAACCCTTTCCCAACCTCCGTCATTATAGTAGTTGCCTCAGATGCCACTGTCAGGGGTTAAATGTCTACGATTGGCAAGGTCACCGATCACAGACATTTGTCCTGGGTATCTGCTCTGTGAAACAGAAGACCCCTGGTGGTTATGGCACCCGCTCCACTTCTTTAAGGAGACGACATCTGCTGTACATGTGACACAAGAAAATTTTGACTAAAACCTTCAGGATCGCAGGTGCATATCCATGAGGCAAACATAATTACAAAAAAACAAAATGGCTGCACACCATTATATATACAAACATTAGAGCTAGGAAATGGGAGTCATTCTAGATAAAAGTGGTACAATACCGACTATAAATGAATATACATGAATAATGGAAGCTCTTAGCGCACAAACGTGTCGGGCCCATCTACCACGCGTCAAGGTGGCTTCCGCAGATGGGTCCCTATCACTAAAGAAACTGCCTCACTTTGGACTTACTTAAGCCTACAATATTCAGGGCAGTGTAGGAACCAGCTACAAACATATTCTGCTCAGAAGTC
The DNA here is from genome assembly GCF_014858855.1 of Bufo gargarizans. Lineage (NCBI taxonomy): Eukaryota > Metazoa > Chordata > Amphibia > Anura > Bufonidae > Bufo > Bufo gargarizans. The sequence continues at coordinate 478,730,430 of NC_058082.1, forward strand.
CCAGGTAGATGGGCGTGTCCAGTCTAAAAGGGGTGCCTCCCCCAACATATTGCAAGAAAATTTAGACTAAAACCTTCAGGATCACAGGTGCATATCCATGAGGCAAACATAATTACAAAAAACAAAATGGCTGCACACCATTATATATACAAACATTAGAGCTAGGAAATGGGAGTCATTCTAGATAAAAGTGGTACAATACCGACTATAAATGAATATACATGAATAATGGAAGCTCTTAGCGCACAAACATGTCGGGCCCATCTACCACGCGTCAAGGTGGCTTCCGCAGATGGGTCCCTATCACTAAAGAAACTGCCTCACTTTGGACTTACTTAAGCCTACAATATTCAGTGCAGTGTAGGAACCAGCTACAAACATATTCTGCTCAGAAGTCCCAGGTAGATGGGCGTGTCCAGTCTAAAAGGGGTGCCACCCCCAACATATTGCAAGAAAATTTTGACTAAAACCTTCAGGATCACAGGTGCATATCCATGAGGCAAACATAATTACAAAAAACAAAATGGCTGCACACCATTATATATACAAACATTAGAGCTAAGAAATGGGGGTCATTCTAGATAAAAGTGGTACAATACCGACTATAAATAAGTATACATGAATAATGGAAGCTCTTAGTGCACATACGTGTCGGGCCCATCTACCAGGCGTCAAGGTGGCTTCCGCAGATGGGTCCCTATCACTAAAGAAACTGCCTCACTTTGGACTTAATGGTGTGCAGCCATTTAGTTTTTTGTAATTATGTTTGCCTCATGGATATGCACCTGTGATCCTAAAGGTTTTAGTCTAAATTTTCTTGCAATATGTTGGGGGTGGCACCCCTATTAGACTAGACACGCCCATCTACCTGGGACTTCTGAGTAGAATATGTTTGTAGCTGGCTACACTGCCCTGAATATTGTAGGCTTAAGTCCAAAGTGAGGCAGTTTCTTTAGTGATAGGGACCCATCTGCGGAAGCCACCTTGATGCCTGGTAGATGGGCCCGACACGTATGTGCGCTAAGAGCTTCCATTATTCATGTATACTCATTTTTAGTTGGTATTGTACAACTTTTATCTAGAATGACCCCCATTTCCTAGCTCTAATGGAGCAGTGGAGACATGTTCTGCAGAGTGACAAATTGCATTTCTCTATCTGGCTTCTCTATCTGATGGACCTGACTGGCTAGAACAGAGCTCTTACCTCAACCCCATTGAACACCTTTGGGATAAACTAGAACAGAAATTACGAACCAGTCCCCAAAAATTCCTAGACAGTCTGTCCGGGACTTTTCTTTTCCAGTGTCCTTGAAAATGTGTCCGTCATTTTTATTAGGCTAATGGTACTTGAGCAGGTCACTTTGAATGGAATTCTCAGCACAGAGTAAGGGCTGGTATTGTGTTTAGTTTTAGCATCTGACCTATAGTCATGTGTTACTTCTAATCTTTATAGTTCAGTATAATCTTCCAATTTGTCCATTAAAAAAAATGTTGGCTGTCCATGATTTTTGGATCAATTGTCAAACATCATTGTCTGATGTCACAAATGCTTTTCTGGGTGAATGGGCAAAATCTTGTAGAAAGCCTTTCCAGAAGAATGGAAGCTGTTTTAGCTGCAAAGTGGGGACCAACTCTGTATTAATGCCTGTGGATTAAGAATGGGATGTCATGAAAGCTCCTGTAGGTGTAATGTGTAGGTATCCCAACCCCATTATCCATATAGTGTATATAGGTATACAGTTGCATATGTTTAGAACAAATGCTCCAAGCTCTAAAGAAAAGAAAAAAGCTTGATTAGAGTGGTGCCAAAATAAAATTAATACAGTTAATACAATCCAGATTAAAGGGAACCTGTCACCATGAAAATGCAATGTAGACTACAGGCAGCATGTTATAGAGCAGGAGGAGCTGAGAAGATTGATATATAGTTTTGTGGGAAAGATTTAGTAAAAATTGTTATATATATATATTTATATTCCTGCTCATTCTGAACTTTGTGGTCAAGGAGGTGGTCCTATCAGTGACTGACAGCCTTCCTTTTATGACGAGGTGGGCCTATCAGGGATTGACAGCCTTCCCTCTATGAGGAGGTGGGCCTATCAGAGATTGACAGCCTTCCCTCTATGAGGAGGTGGGCCTATCAGAGATTGACAGCCTTCCCTCTATGAGGAGGTGGGCCTATCAGGGATTGACAGCCTTCCCTCTATGAGGAGGTGGTCCTATCAGGGATTGACAGCCTTCCCTCTATGAGAAGGTGGGCCTATCAGAGATTGACAGCCTTCCCTCTATGAGGAGGTGGGCCTATCAGGGATTGACAGCCTTCCCTCTATGAGGAGGTGGTCCTATCAGGGATTGACAGCCTTCCCTTTATGAGGAGGTGGGCCTATCAGGGATTGACAGCTATATCTGTATAAATAGTCATGGACGGAAGATCAATGATACGACCTCCTCTTTGACCTCAAAGCCGAGTATAAACAGAAATTTTAATGTATAAATAAGAAATTTTATTAAATCTTTATCCATAAAACTATATATCAATCTGCTCAGCTCCTCCTGCTCTACACAATGTAAGAAAACAAACAATGAAAACATGAAATCATGTCGTTTTCACACTGGCCACTATGCCTAATAATAGGTGCCACTTCTTGGTCTGTACAGATCACTTTACTGCAGTTATCTGCTTATCTGTACACTTAGGGGATATTACAGGCAGGATTATAATGACAGGTAAGACCCGATCTACCATTCACAATAGGTGATTTTCAAAGTTCTTTCCAAGTGCAGTGAGCTCTACACAGGTCACAGAGTATGCCTAGAGAACTCTCCCATAGAAGTCAATGAGGTCACCTCCTGACCATTGTGTTTATAGACCATGGGGTTACCATAAAGCAATTTTCTTAATGCTTTCTCAAGGCTTAGCTTAGGCAAGATGGCCGCCCGTAGTGATGTTCAGGAAATAGAATAAATAAATCTGCAATCAGAAAATAAAAGCAGATTAGAAAACAGGAGATGTATTGCTAACTGGTTTTAACTGGCAGAAGAAAAAATCCTGCCATTTACAGTTGCAAGAAAAAGTATGTGAACCCTTTGGAATTATATGGATTTCTGCACAAATTGGTCATAAAATGTGATCTGATCTTCATCTAAGTCACAACACTAGACAATCACAGTCTGCTTAAACTAATAACACACAAAGAATTAAATGTTACCATGTTTTTATTGAACACACCATGTAAACATTCATAGTGCAGGTGGAAAAAGTATGTGAACCCTTGGATTTAATAACTGGTTGAACCTCCTTTAGCAGCAATAACTTCCAACAAACGTTTCCTGTAGTTGCAGATCAGACGTGCACAACGGTCAGGAGTAATTCTTGACCGTTCCTCTTTACAGAACTGTTTCAGTTCAGCAATATTCTTGGGATGTCTGGTGTGAATCGCTTTCTTGAGGTCATGCCGCAGCATCTCAATCGGGTTGAGGTCAGGACTCTGACTGGGCCACTCCAGAAGGCGTATTTTCTTCTGTTTAAGCCATTCTGTTGTTGATTTACTTCTATGCTTTGGGTCATTGTCCATTTTCTGGTAAGCTTCAGCTGGTGGACAGATGGCCTTAAGTTCTCCTGCAAAATGTCTTGATAAACTTGGGAATTCATTTTTCCTTCGATAATAGCAATCCATCCAGGCACAGATGCAGCAAAGCAGCCCCCAACTATGATGCCCCCACCACCATACTTCACAGTTGGGATGAGGTTTTGATGTTGGTGTGCTGTGCCTCTTTTTCTCCACACATAGTGTTGTGTGTTTCTTCCAAACAACTCAACTTTGGTTTCATCTGTCCACAGAATATTTTGCCAGTACTGCTGTGGAACATCCAGGTGCTCTTGTGCAAATTGTAAACGTGCAGCAATGTTTTTTTTGGACAGCAGTGGCTTCCTCTGTTGTATCCTCCCATAAAATCCATTCTTGTTTAGTGTTTTACGTATTGTAGATTCGCTAACAGGGATGTTAGCATATGCCAGAGACTTTTGTAAGTCTTTAGCTGACACTCTAGGATTCTTCTTCACCTCATTGAGCAGTCTGTGCTTTGCTCTTGTAATCATCTTTACAGGACGGCCACTCCTAGGCAGAGTAGCAGCAGTGCTGAACTTTCTCCATTTATAGACAATTTGTCTTACCGTGGACTGATGAACAGCAAGGCTTTTGGAGATACTTTTATAACCCTTTCCAGCTTTATGCAAGTCAACAATTTTTAATCATAGGTCTTCTGAGAGCTCTTTTGTGTGAGGCATCATTCACATCAGGCAATGCTTCTTGTGAAAAGCAAACCCAGAACTGGTGTGTGTTTTATAAGGCAGGGCAGCTGTAACCAACACCTCCAATCTCATCTCATTGATTGGACTCCAGTTGGCTGACATCTCACTCCAATTAGCTCTTGGAGATGTCATTAGTCTAGGGGTTCACATACTTTTTCCACCTGCACTGTGAATGTTTACATGGTATGTTCAATAAAAACATGGTAACATTTAATTATTTGTGTGTTATTAGTTTAAGCAGACTGTGATTGTCTATTGTTGTGACTTAGATGAAGATCAGATCACATTTTATGACCAATTTGTGCAAAAATCCATATCATTCCAAAGGGTTCACATACTTTTTCTTGCAACTGTATGTAGAGTGATTGTTAAGAAGTTTATTCCTAGCAACCAGTCTGATATGTTTTATCTATGTAGCTCCGTGGTGGATTAGTATTGTTTGGACAGCAGTGAATGCCAAGGCAGGTACTGAGGAAGAACAGTCTGTATCAGCCTGTGTTATTAGGGCCAAGTTCACATCCGCATTGGAGGCTCCATCCAGAGTCTCTGTCCAAAATATCAACATATTTGATGGAAAAAGTAGAACTTTGAGATAAGTTAATAGGGTCCATCAGGTACCGTTGGTGTCTGTTGCGTCATGGACCTGTCACAAGATTGTGGCTTCTGCTATAAACCAGAGCAGATGTGAAAAGAGCCTAAGTAAAATGAAAAGTGAAGAAGGTGGTAATTGCATCCCCATAGCGTGAAGGAGACCATGATTGAAAGAAATGATTATTACTGTTTGTCTTTTTAATTAGGTTTACATTGGAAATTGATTTGCTTTTGCTATTTTCTTTGCAGGAACCTTCTGGTACCAGCACTTACTGAGTCATCTCAGAGGCAACGTGTTCTGCTTTAGCAAGAGACACACTGCTCCCCCTGGGCACAGAGTATTCTACGCAGGGTAAAAAAGAGAAGTGATCACTGCTTAATGATCTAAAACAGAAACAATTGCAGGTGATTATGGAGAAATATTCTTAAAAGAGCTCTTTCTCCCTTTTTAGATGCTTTGATGTGAAGTTCAGCCCATTTTCATCCCTCAGGCAGCCGTCTCCTGATTTATTGGGCTGTTACAGCTCAGACACTGAAATTATTTTCTTCTTCAAAGGGCGGGGAAACAGGACTGTAATAGAAAATTGTCCTATCGCTAATTGTACCTGTTGATAAAACTATATTTTAGATAATCGGATTGTATTAATAAATTAAATCTGGCTTTGATTTCTAAGCTCTTGGGAAGGATATAATAAGGAGCCAATTTGTCAAGATCAATAATCACTTATTATTATTACACCTAACAGTAAGTGAAACCAAATAAATCAAAATTTAGGACATAGAGCGTGCAAAGATTATTTATCTATCTATCTTTCTATTATCTTTTTTATAGAACGTCTGGACCGACGGTTATCTGTTGTACTTTACATTTCTAGGCAAGCGTTTCTGAGTCTTTTTCCACCAAGTACTCCTTAGTTACAAAAAGTTCCAGCCAAGTACTCCCATGGAGGCGATCAGTGATAAATGTGAACGAAATAGGGTTACTCTTACAGACTTTGTTCTGAGCCTCTAACAGCAGTTCCTTAAGATTTGACAGGAAGAACAGCATGAAGGGCTAATCTTTAAAAAATGACAGACACCACTTTTGGACCCATGATAGATGGCTTACTTTTCAAATTACACTACTCACAAAAAGTTTGGGATATTTGGCTTTTGGCTAAGCAGCAATAGTGATTTCCTCATCTCAAACTATTTATTGAAACAAAATCCAACACCAGTGGTGGGTATACCAAAAATGTCAATGTCTCAAAAACTTGTCATGCAGCCTTTAGCATCAATTACAGCTTGACAACGACGTCTCATGCTGTTCACAAGTCAACTTATTATCTGCTGAGGCATGACACCCTACTCTTCTTGAAGGGCAGTGATTGAGGTTCTGAGGTACAGAGTTACGAGCCTCTACACGGCGACTCAGCTGATTCCATAGGTTTTCAATGGGATTCAGGTCTGAAAAAAGTGCAGGCCACTCTATTTTAGGTACCCCAGTCTCCAGAAGCCGTTCCCTAATGATGTGACCTCAATGAGCTGGCACATTGTCGTCCATGAAGATGAAATTAGGCTTGTGTTGTTTATGCAAATACACAATGACTGGATTAATGATGTTACTCAAGTAGTATGGGCTTGTCACTATACCATTTACAAAGTGTAGGGCAGTTCTGTATTGAATAGACACCGATGCCCACACTGTAACACCACCACCAAAGGCAAACAGTAGATGATGCATAGCGCTCTCCTTGACATCTCCAACATTGTTGGTGGCCATCATTTCTGCTCAGCGTGAATTGACTTGGGTGCCTCTCACCTCCCTTAAATGCGCCTGGAGTTGTGTGGCATTCATCATCCGGTTCCGCAGGACATTGTTCACAATGAAGTGGTCATCAGTGTGGGTCGAAGCCAAAGGACGTCAACCTCTATGCCTTTCTGTGACTCTTCCAGTCTCTCTGTATCTCTGTTGCAACCTGCTGATGACACTATGTGACACTCTAAGCTCAGTGGCCACTTCCGTCTGAGAACATCCTGCTTGAAACCTTACAATGGCGAGGTACTGTTAATCAATTGTTTGGTGTCATCTTGGTCTCATGATGTCAAAATGTGAACAGGTTGATGAGGAGGACTGTTTAAATACCAATTCTATTCAAACCAGGAAATTTATTGGGCGATTCCTGGATTAAACGTCTGTTGTGAATTTTGCTGTTAACCCCTTCACGAACGCAATCCGTATATATATACGTGATAGCTGCACATACCCCGTGCAGCTACCATGTGTATAGACGTCATGGCAGCTCTTTAATCCAAGCGCTGCAAAGCGCTTGGATTAAAGCTTCTGCCCCTGTCCTGCTGCTGTCATGGACAGCATACAGTGCAGTAATGCCGGCAAGGGACCAATCAGAGTGGCCCCTTGCCGGCAATCGATCCGATTGGTTAGTCTGTGCAGACTAACCAATCGGATCGGGGCAGTGATAAAATGCTGGTTTCAGGCTCTGATCTGCGCTCTGCAGATGAGAGCCTGAAATCAGGTAGTGTACTCGTGCCCCCCCCAATCTGTGCCCCTCCAAGCCCCCCTTGTGTCCGACTGCCCCTGAAGCTCATCTCTACATTCAAGCAGCCTGCCCAGTGCCCTGATGCGGTCCGCCCCCTCCCCGCCACATACATTCCTCCTGCCCCCATTTCGTGCTGCCTCACCTCCCTCAATGTTGGCCGTGACACCCTCCCCTCCGTTCCAGCGCTGTCCCCGATGCGGTTCGGTCCCCCTGCTGTGTGTGATGGCGGCGGCTCCATTCCTGAGCTGCCGCCATCAGCAGAGAGTGTCAGCTCTATGCTGACACTCTGCTGTAACCCCATAGATGCCGCGGCAGCGGCATCCATGGTGTTAATAGAGGGAGGGGGCTCCCTCTCTCCACCATCAGGGCTGCCGCGCTGCGATTGCAGCGCCTGATGGTTTCCATGGCAACCGGACGCTTTGCTAAAGCGTCCGCTGTTGCCACCTACAGGGCATCTGATTGTATTATACTTTGCAATGCAAGAGCATTGCAAAGTATAGTACAGCCATTAGCCCCACTGGATCTTCAAGATCCAAGAGGGACGTGATAAAAATAAATAAAGTGGAAATAATAAAAGTAAAAATAAATAAATAAATAAAAATGTAAAATGAAAAAAAAAATTAGCCTTTTCCTATAAAAGAAACTACACATATTAGGTATCACCGCATCCGTAACGACCGTCTCTATAAATATATCACATGATAGACCCAGTCCGATAAACACCATAAAAAAAATAAAAAACTGTGTAAAAAAATCCATTTTTGTCACCTTACATCACAAAAAGTGCAACAGCAAGCGATCAAAAAGGCTTATGACCCCCAAAATAGTACCAATCAAACCGTCACCTCATCCCACAAAAAATTATACCCTATTTAAGACAATTGCCCAAAAATTAAAAAAGCTATGGCTCTCAGACTATGGAGACACTAAAACATCATTTTTTTGGTTTCAGAAATGCTATTATTGTGTAAAACTTAAATAAATAAGAAAAAGTATACATATTAGGTATTTCCATGTCCGTAGCGATCTGCTCTATAAAACTGTCAGATGGCCTAACCCCTCAGATAAACGCTGTAGAAATAAATAAATAAAAACTGTTCCAAAAGAGCCAATTTTTTGGTTACCTTGCGCCATAAAGTGTAATAATGAATGATCAAAAAATCCTATGTACCCAAAAATGGTACCAATAAAAACCTCTAACTCTTTCTGCAAAAAACGAGCCCCTGCACAAGACGGCAGAAAAATAAAAAACATATGGCATTCAGAAAATGGACACACAAAAACATAATTTATTTTTCAAAATTGCTTTATTATGTAAAACTGAAACAAGCAAACAAAGAAAGTAGACATATTTTATATCATTGCGTCCGTAACAACCTGCTCTATAGAAATAGCACATTATCTACCCTGTCAGATGAATCTTGTAAAAAATTAAAATAAATGTGCCAAAACAGCCATTTTTCAGTTACCTTGCCTCACAAAAAACTTAATATAGAGCAATTAAAAATCATATGTACCCCAAAATAGTACCAATAAAACTAGCACCTTATCCCCTAGTTTCCAAAATAGGGTCACTTTTTGGGAGTTTCTACTGTTTAAAGCTTTAAATGGGACATGGCATCTAAAACCAGTTTAGCAAAATCTGCCTTCCAAAAACCATACGGCGTTCCTTTCCTTCTGCGCCCTGCCGTGCGCCCTTACATCAGTTTACGACCACATGTGGGGTGTTTCTGTAAACCGCAGAATCAGGGTAATAAATGTTGAGTTTTGTTTGGCTGTTAACCCTCAATGTGTTAAAGAAAAAAATGTAATAAAATGGAAAATCTGCCAAAAAAGTGAAATTTAGAAATTTAATCTCCCTTTTCCTTTAATTCTTGTGGAACACCTAAAGAGTTAACAAAGTTTTTAAAATCAGTTTTAAGTAACTTGATAGGTGTAGTTTCTACAATGGGGTCATTTATGGGGGGTTTCCACTATGTAAGCCCCACAAAGTGACTTCAGACCTGAACTGGTCCTTAAAAAGTGGGTTTTGGAAATTTTCTTAAAAATTTTAAGAATTGCTTCTAAACTTCTAAGCCTTCTAACGTCCTAAAAAAACATATGGGAAATGTTAAGTAATAAATATTTTATTAGGTATGACTTTCTGTTTTAGAAGCAGAGAAATTGAAATTTGGAAAATTGTAAATTTTTCTAAATTTTTGATAAATTTGGGATTTTTTCATAAAAAAAGGTGAATTACCTTGACTCAAATTTATGACTATCATGAATTACAATGTGTCACGAAAAAACAATCTCAGAATGGCTTGGACAAATAAAAGTGTTCCAAAGCAATTACCACATAAAGTGACGCATGTCAGATTTGTAAATTTTGACCTGGACACTGGGGCATCAATGACCCTTGGTCATGAAAGGGTTAAGCTCCTTGTTAGAGAACAGCAAGTTGTGCAAAAAGTACTAAAACATTGAACAGTTGGACACGTGCATTCAAAAGTTTAGAGAAGATCACATTCAGTTCTCCTGTAAAGGTTAGAGTGCATTGTAGGTTCATCCTGAGATTTCACCCACAAGCCAAATATCTCTAACTTTTTGTGAGTAGTGTATATTTGGCGTTACCAAACACAGAGGAGAATATAGCACTACATAACTATTACATTCAGTGATGTCTCCTCTGATTGCAAACTTTTTTTTCCTCTTCCTTTATTTATTTTTTTATTATTTTTATTGGATTTGACAGTACATCGTAACACCAATGTGCACAACATGTGCAAGACAGAAGATTGCATTTACAAAGAGTGTTACCGCATGTATAAACAACATCTTCAATGCGGGAGAATGGTCATAGTTGAATCGTGGATGATAATCAGTAATGCTGTGAGAGATAGAACTTTATCTTGTATATCTTATCTCTATCTCAACCAGGGTTCAATGAGAGGTTAATAAAATGTTAGCTGAAGTGTCAGCTCTTTGCAGGCATGCTTGGGGGGATCAGCTGACATCCCCCCTCCCCCCACCCCACCTGCTTTATTTTCAGAAATGCTAGCTTCTGCTGCTCTAATTTCACATCCTCTTTTCTGATAAGATGTTTTGATTCTTCTGTCTTTGTGGGTTCTGCTCAAGTTTTGTGATGCACGGCTGTAGGGCGTCTACCAATAATCATGGTATAAGTGTCTGTTAATTTACAATAAAGTAGATTACTGATTACAACCATTGTGTCTGTATCAGCCTTCTCTGTGCAGATATGCTATTTGAATTTGGAACCCATAATCATAGACGCAGGGGTAATTGCCCCAACAATGTAATATTCATAACACAATCTTAGTACACAAATAAAAGAAGAAAATAAACAGGGACAGGTCGGGGACGAAAGATTGGAGGGAAAGGTTGGGGGGGGGGGGCTAGTACTGCATCTCAGGTGCCATCGGATGATGGGTTAGTATAATTTCTACATGAGGGTCTGAATAGAGAGTGAGATTGGAATTAACAGTTGTTACTGAATCCTAGTGTTTTCCTTTTTACACTGTTATGTATTGTGTATTATCCTTCTGCGCTAGGCTGCCATATTGCTACAAATTTTTGTGGTGTACGCTTTTCCCAGTGCGCCAATTGTTCTAGACGGTATAGTTGACCTCCCCTGTTGGTCCAATGTTGAATTGAGGGGGGGGGGGGGGGGGGGGGTCTCCTTCCAGAATATAGCTATTAGCAGTCTGGCTGTAGTTAGTAAAATCCGACAGAGCACTTGTATATGTTTAGACCCTTTGAAGCCAGTAAATATACCAAATAAACACATTTTTGGAGTTACTGGAATCGTTGCTTTACAAAGGTTAGACAGCAATGTGCAAATCTCAGTCCAGTATACTGCAATTTTTGGACAAGTCCACCATATATGACCATAGGAGCCTATATCATTGTTATATCTCCAACAAATGGGGCTGATATGTGGGAACATTTGATGTAGACGTTGTGGTGTTTAATACCATTGAGTCAATATTTTATAGCTGTTTTCTATGCAGCTTGACACACCTGGACATCCTGGTGGTGCCAGATAGTATGAAACAAATTTCTTGTTCTGTAAATTGGATCTTCAACTCTTGTTCCGGAGAGGAAATAAAGGGGTATTTTTAGGGCTAATAAGACATAATAAAAAGTTGTATAATTTAGAGATCTTCTTTTTAGGTTCTCTACTTTGTAGTTCCAGTGTCTCAAAGTCAGAGAGTTCTGTAGAAACTGGGGAAGCTACTTGTTGTTTTTTAATGAACTGTAGAATGTGGCCTATTTGAAAGGTAGATACTAATGGGTTTTCTATTAGGCTCGTATAAGATGGAATATCATCATCAGGGCAAACAGACAAAAGGGGGACAACATTCAATGATTTCGCTGCATCAGTCGGCGTTGCCTAAAAGGTCGATGAGGATGCACAGAGTACATCTCGTATTTGCATAAGAGTCAGTTAATGTGGTGCTAAGCTAGATAGGAATTTAGAATCAATCCAAATCCTCACTGTATAGTGGGTTAGTGCACTAGTAGTACGAAGCATTGTACGAACTAGAGAGCGGTCTAAGAATAAAAGGGATCACAGAGGAATGTTAGACATGGCATCCTCCATGAAAATGTCTATTCGCCCCGCGGGAGAACAAAGCCAGTCCAAACACCTAGTCCATACAATCGCCTTATGATAAGTATATAGGTCAGGGATCCCCAGACCTCCTTTTCCGAGTTAGATATTTAGGGGGTAACCTGGGTTTCCTCACTCCCAATAAAAAGGATGTAAAAACATCCTGTAGACGTTTGAAAAATGCTTGCCGAATTGGGATTGGTAGAGCTTGTAAATAATATAGCACCTTAGGGAGCAAAATTGTTTTAAGGAGAGTCCTTCGGCCAAACCAGGAAACGAAGGGTATTTCCCAGGAACCTAGCAGCTTCTCCAGGATCTTCGGCAATCCCTGGAAATTTGCTGAGAACAGAGATGAAAAGTCCGGGGTAAGTTTTATTCCCAGAAACACTACTGACTGACAGGTCTATTGAAAAGGAGTAGTTTGTTGTGATCTATCTTGTAATTGAGGAGCTAAAGAAACATTAAGAATAGAGTTGAGCAGACACCTGGATAATCGAGTTCGACGGGTTCGGCCAAACTTCAGAAAAAAGTTCGAGTTCGGGACCCGAACTTGAACCCGAACCCGAGCCCCATTGAAGTCAATGGGGACCTGAACTTTTGAGCACTAAAATGGCTGTAAAAATGTCATGGAAAGGGCTAGAGGGCTGAAAATTGCATCAAAATGCGGTAAAGAGCATGGCAAGTGCTCTGCAAACAATTTGGATAGGGAAATGACTTTAAATAACATAAAATACGTAAAAATAAAAAAGAATAATCTTGATCTAGGAGGACGAGGTCCATATGGAGTAGGAGGTTGAGGAGGCGGTGGATGTGGCGGTGGAGGAGGAGGAGGTAGCCTACACTGCTTTTTGGTTTAAAATTTATTTATATTTTTTTAAATTAGGGTACACCCCTAAAACATTGGGAAATATAACCCTCCAGTCGTGCTAAACACACGCTTAGACAATACACTGGCTGCAGGGCAGGTCAGCAGGGGTAAAGGGCAAGTGCAGGCCATGTGCCCAATTTGGAGACCCAGAAGTTGCAGGGGCTGACCCCTGTCAGTCAGTTCGTGTAGGTGTGTGCATACTTACTGCTCCACCATGTCGCACGTCCCCGTGATGTTCACGATCCAATTTGATATCTGCTCTATCAACTTTCGGTGTTCTTTTATGTGCCTACCATGGTGATCACGTGTGGCGGGCAATCAGGGTTCCAGGCCGGAGAGGGAGTGTGAGAAAGAGAGACCACATCCAAGGGAGGATTCATTTTTTCAAATTTAAAATGATAGAGCGGAAATATGGGACAAAGTATTAAAGCGTAAAAGTGGGACAACTTTTTAAAGTTTAAGCATTGAATGAAAGGATGTGTCGCTGTCACGGCCATGGCTATGACCGTGACTCTCTAACCGCATGCGGTTGCCTGCGGTTTCATGTGGGTTTAAACCACAGGTGCGGGCCGCTGGCGTGTGGCCTAACTTGTGGTTGCCGCGGGCAACTGTTTGTCTCATGTGTATGTGCAGCAGCAGCCTGAGTGTGGCTAGGCAGCTTGCTGCAGTTGCATGCGGTTGCACCTAACAACCTTTCTGTTAGGTGCGTGTGTATTTATGCACTGTTGTTTGTCTGTGTGCACTCTGTGTAGTATGTGTGGTGTGCACTGACACCATTCCCCTCACTGTGGTTGTCCGTGGCAACGTTTGCTGGTATTGTGTACATGTGGTGGCACTGTCCCGGCCTTCGGGCTGACTCCCAGGACAGGGTTGCCATCCATGTCGTTGCCAGCGGCAACAGCCACAGTGTGTGATGTTTGTTGGACACTTCCCCTTTATGTTTGTGAGTTTCCCTTCTGTGGTGTTGGAAGGGTTAACTCCCTTCCCAGTGTGTGTGATGTCACTGGGTGTGTCCTTCCGTTGGGTGTGGCTTCTTGGCCTATATAGCCTGGGCTTTTGGCAAGGCTCAGTAGGTTGCTTCAGCCTTGCTAGCTGGAGCAGCCTCCTGTGTTGCTATCTGCCAGTGAGAGCCACCACTGTGGTCATAGGTCTAAGTTCTGGTCTAAGTTAAAGTTTGCCTGTGTGTGTATGTTGTATGTTGTTCTGTTGGGACCTTCTTATGTTTTGGTGCAGCTCACGGTTCTGGATTCCTGACTGCTCAGGGATCCAGTCAGCAAGGCTGTGGCAGGTTGGTGGAACTTGGTGTTCGCCTGCCATTCCCGTGAGGCTGTTCATGTCCCCCTTTTCCCAACAGCTTGGCCATTGAGACTCCTGCTCCTCCGTGCCAAGGAGGAGTAGGTCGTCTTTCCCAGCTCCTAGCTCAGGGATCTGCGGAGGGTAAATCAGGGCTCCGAGGTTCCTGCGCATGGGTCCTCCTACCTTTAAAGGTCGGCCCATGCAGGTTAGGAGTTAGGGTCAGGGTAGGGATGCGTGAGGAGGTGACCTGCTCCCTATCCTGTTCTCATGGCCGAGTAGCCACTACACCACCTGGCATCTCACGGCTGAGGGTTTCCCCCATCCTCAGCCGTGACAGTCGCACATCAATTAATTAGGAATTTCTTACATTTTATTCCCTGTCAACTATGCAGAGCAGGGGTTTCTATCCGGCAAAATTTAAAAAGTGTTACCTGACAATGTAATTGACGATTTTTTTAAATTTATGTTCCTGTCACCTACGTAGAGGTGCCCCAGTGACATCCACCATCCATTTGGATATCTTCTCTATCAACTTTCGATGTTCTTTTCTGAGCCTACCATGTTGATCACGGTTATCGGCGAATCAGGGTTCCACGCCGGAGAGGGAGCGTGAGAAAAAGAGACCAAATTTAAGAGAGATAAATTTACAAAAAGTTTTTGGGATCGAGCAGAAATGTGGGAAAAGCTATTGAGGCGCAAATGTGGGACAAATTACAGAAGCCCAAATGTTGGCCAAAAGAGTATAGCGAAATGTGGGACAAATTATTGAATTTTTTTACCTGTCTACTAGGTATAGCAGTGGTACATCACACCAGAAAATGTAACAGACACTTTTTTTAATTGTTTAACCTGTCTACTAGGTATAGCAGTGGTACTTCATACCCAAAATTGGTGAATTTCACCCAAAAATGTAACAGACAAATTATAGTTTTTATTTTACCTGTCTACTACGTATAACAGTGGTACTTCAGACCCAAAAATTTGTGAATTTCAACAGAAAATGTAAATGACAATTGTTTTTTTTTTTTTTTTTTTACCAGTCTACTAGGCATAGCAGTGGTACTATACACCCAAAAATTGGTGAATTTCACCAGAAAATGTAACTGACAAAGTAGTAAAATGATATAAAATAAAATACGTACAAAAAAAAATAAAAATTGATTTATGAGGTGGAGTTCCATATGGAGTAGGAGTTTGAGGAGGCGGTGGACGTAGCTGTGTAGGTGGAAGCGGCGGTGAAGGTAGCCAACACAGGTTTTTGGTTTTAATTTAATTTTTTTAAATTAGGGTACACTCTAAAAGAGTGTGAAATATCCAAAATACAAGAATGAGCAATTGCGCTGCAGTATAACAATGGCTGGTTAGTGCCGGTATACAGTCATGTGAAAAAATTAGGACACCCTTTGAAAGCATGTGGTTTTTTGTAACATTTTTAATAAAAGGTTATTTCATCTCCGTTTCAACAATACAGAGAGATTAAAGTAATCCGACTAAACAAAGAAAACTGAAGAAAAGTCTTTTCAAGATCTTCTGTAAATGTCATTCTACAAAAATGCCTATTCTAACTGAGGAAAAAGATAGGACACCCTTGCCCCTAATAGCGAGTGTTACCTCCTTTGGCTGAAATAACTGCAGTGAGACGGTTCTTGTAGCCATCTACCAGTCTTCGACATCGGTCTGAGGAAATTTTACCCCACTCCTCAATGCAGAACTTTTTCAGCTGTGAGATGTTTGAGGGGTTTCTTGCACGTACAGCCCTTTTCAAGTCACCCCACAGCATCTCAATGGGATTCAAATCTGGACTTTGACTTGGCCATTCCAGGACTCTCCATTTCTTCTTTTTCAGCCAATCTTTGGTTGATTTACTAGTATGTTTTGGGTCATTGTCATGTTGCATGGTCCAGTTCCGCTTCAGCTTTAATTTTCTAACTGATGGTCTCACATGTTCTTCAAGCACCTTCTGATACACAGTAGAATTCATCGTGGATTCTATGATGGTGAGCTGACCAGGTCCTGCTGCAGCAAAGCAGCCCCAAACCATGACACTTCCACCTCCATGCTTCACAGTTGGTATGAGGTTCTTTTCTTGGAATGCTGTGTTTGGTTTACGCCAAACATGTCCTCTGCTGTTGTGTCCAAATAATTCAATTTTGGACTCATCTGTCCAAAGAACATTATTCCAGAAGTCCTGGTCTTTGTCAACTTTATCTTTGGCAAATGTCAGTCTGGCCTCGATGTTTCTCTTGGAAAGCAAAGGTTTCCTCCTTGCACACCTCCCATGCAAGTTAAACTTGTACAGTCTCTTTCTGATTGTAGAGGCATGTACTTCTACATCAACAGTAGCCAGAACCTGCTGTAGTTCTCGAGATGACACTTTAGGGTTTTTGGAGACCTCTTTTAGCATCTTGCGGTCTGCTCTTGGGGTGAACTTGCTGGGGCGACCAGTCTTGGGCATGTTGGCAGTTGTTTTGAAAGCCCTCCACTTGTAGACTATCTTCCGGACAGTGGAATGGCTGATTTCAAAATCTTTTGAGATCTTTTTAAATCCCTTCCCAGACTCATAGGCTGCTACAATCTTTTTTCTGAAGTCCTCTGACAGCTCTTTTGCTCTCACCATGGTGCTCACTCTCACTTCAACAGTCAGGAGCACACCAAACTAAATGTCTGAGGTTTAAATAGGGCAAGCCTCATTCAACATGCAGAGTAACGATCTACTAATTATGTGCACCTGGTGTGATATACCTGTGTGAGATCTGAGCCAATTTAAGAGGGAATACATGTGAGGGTGTCCTATCTTTTTCCTCAGTTAGAATAGGCATTTTTGTAGAATGACATTTACAGAAGATCTTGAAAAGACTTTTCTTCAGTTTTCTTTGTTTAGTTGGATTACTTTAATCTCTCTGTATTGTTGAAACGGAGATGAAATAACCTTTTATTAAAAATGTTACAAAAAACCACATGCTTTCAAAGGGTGTCCTAATTTTTTCACATGACTGTACATGTCTATTCTGCACAAGGTACGGACAAGTTCTGAGGGATCCATGCCTGGTTCATTTTAATGAGCGTGAGCTTGTCCACATTGGCTGTGAACAGGCGGCTGCGCTTGTCTGTGATGACGCCCCCTGCCGTGCTAAACACACGTTTAGATAATACACTGGCTGCAGGGCAGGCCAGCACCTCCAAGGCGTAAAGGGCAAGCTCAGGCCATGTGCCCAATTTGTAGACCCAGAAGTTGAAGGGGGCAGACCCGTCATTCAGTACGTGTAGGCGTGTGCACTCATACTGCTCCACCATGTTGGTGAAATGCTGCCTCCTGCTAATACGTTCCATATCAGCTGGTGGTGCTGTTTGTTGTGACGTGGTGACAAAGCTTTTCCACATTTCGGCCATGCTAACCCTGCCTTCTGAGGTGCTGGCGGTGCCCCAGCTGCGTTGACGACCTTTTCCTCGTCCTCTGCCTTTGCCTTGTGCTTCCACAAGCAGCGCGTCTACCAGCGTGCGCTTGTACTTGCGCATCTTACGATCACGCTCTAGTGAGGGAATTAAGGTCGGTATGTTGTCCTTGTAATGGGGATCCAGCAGCGTGTCCACCCAGTAATCAGCACAAGTTAGAATGTGGGCAACTCGGCGGTCGTTGCGGAGACACTGCAGCATGTAATCGCTCATGTGTGCCAGGCTGCCCAGAGGCAACGAAAAGCTGTCCTCTGTGGGAGGTGTATCGTCTGTGTCCTCTGTATTCCCCCAGCCACGCACCAGTGATGGCCATGAGCTGGTCTGGGTGCCACCCTGCTGTGAATGTACATGGTTCCTCCTCCTCCATCTCCTCCTCCTCATCCTCCACCTCCTCATCCTCCAGCACTGTGCATTGGCTGGACAATTGTGTACCGGGCGTTTGTGGGTGCAGGAATCCACCCTTGGAGCCAGTTGTGAATGGCCAGAAACCCTACGAAATGATCCCTCTTCCTCCTCCTCCTCCTGTGCCACATCCTCTTCTATCATCGCCAGGAGCGATTTTTCAAGAAGGCATAGAAGTGGGATAGTAACGCTAAGAACGACGTTATCAGCACTGGCCATGTTGGTGGAGTACTCGAAACAGCGCAACAAGGAACACAGGTCTCGCATGGAGGCCCAGTCATTGGTGGTGAAGTGGTGCTGTTCCGCCGAGCGACTCACCCGTGCGTGCTGCAGCTGAAACTCCACTATCGCCTGCTGCTGCTCGCATAGTCTGGCCAGTATGTGCAAGGTGGAGTTCCACCTTGTGGGCATGTCGCATATGAGGCGGTGAGCGGGAAGGCTGAAGTTACACTGCAGCGTAATTACAGGCGAGCAGCAGCATAACTACAGGTGGCAGCAGCAGGGTGAGAACGCCGAAAGCGCGCACAGACGGCCCGCACTTTATGCAGCAGCTCTGACATATCGGGGTAATTTTTAAGGAATCTCTGCACCACCAAATTCAGCACATGCGCCAGGCAAGGGATGTGCGTCAAACCGGCTAGTCCCAGAGCTGCTATGAGATTTCGGCCATTATCGCACACCACCAGGCCGGGCTTGAGGCTGACTGGAACAAACCACTTATCGGTCTGTTGTTCAAGGCCTGTCCTCAGCTCCTGCGCAGTGTGGGGTTTGTCTCCCAAACAGATAAGTTTTAAAACTGCCTGCTGTCGTTTACCCCTGGCTGTGCTGAAGTTGGTGGTGAAGGTGTTACGCTGACCGGATGAGGAACTGGTAGAGGATGAGGACGCAGAGTAGGAGGAGGAAGGAACAGGAGGCAAACTGAAGCGCCCTGCAATCCTCGGTGGTGGAAGGACATGCGCCAAACTGCTATCCGCCTCAGGCCCAGCCGCCACTGCATTTACCCAGTGTGCTGTTATGGAGATATAATGTCCCTGACCGTGATTATTGGTCCACGTATCCGTAGTGAGGTGCACCTTGCCACAGATGGCGTTGCGCAGTGCACACCTGATTTTGTCCCCGACTTGGTTGTGCAGGGAAGGGATGGCTCGCCTGGAAAAGTAGTGGCGGCTGGGCACGACGTACTGTGGGACAGCCACCGCCATTAGGCCTTAAAACTATCCGTCTCCACCAGACGGAATGACAGCATTTCAAAGGCCAGTAATTTTGAAATGCTGGCATTCAGGGCTAGTGATCGCGGGTGGGTAGGGGAGTACTTCCTCTTACTCTCTAGCGTTTGGGAGATGGAGAGCTGAACGCTTCAGTGGGACATTATGCAGATGCTTGGTGACCCAGGTGGTGGTGTTGCTGGAAGATCCTCTGTTTGCGGGGTGGCAGGTGGCCCTGTCACTCCAGAGGTGGATAAAGAGGCTGAGACTGCAGCAGAAGAGGAAACAGGAGGAGCCAGAGACCTTTCTTTGTTTTTGAGGTGTCTACTCCACTGCAGCTTGTGCTTAGCACTTAAATGCTTGGTCATGCAGGTTGTGCTCAGGTTGAGAACGTTTATGCCTCGCTTTAGGCTCTGATTGCACAGTGTGCAAACCACTCGTGTCTTGTCGTCAGCACATTGTCTGAAGAACTGCCATGCCAGGGAACTCCTTGGAGCTGGCTTTGGTGTGCTCTGTCCCTTGCTGCAGTGGGCAGTAGCAGGCGTACTGTCTAGAGGATGGCCGCTCCGCTTTTGCACCCTGTTCCCTCTTCTGCTGTGCTGGTGGCTCTGTGCGACCACGCCTCTTCCTCCGAACTACATAGGTCACTTGCATGACCTTGATTCCATGTGGGGTCGAGGACCTCATCGTCCTCCACATCATCTTCCACCCAGTCTTCACCCCTGCCTTCCTTGTCGGTCTGCATACTTTCGAAAAGCCACAGCAGTTGGCACCTGTGTTTCGTCATCATCCGAGAAGTGCTGCGATGGTCCTCCCATGTACTCATCTTGAAAGATAAGAGGTTGGGCATCGGTGCACTCAATCTCTTCCACTTCTGGGGCAGGGCTAGGTGGATGGCCCTGGGAAACCCTGCTAACAGAGTCATCAAAAAGCAGAAGAGACTAATGCATGACTTGGGGCTCAGACTGCTTGGCTGATTTGCAAGGGGGTGAGGTGAAAGACTGAAGGACATTGGCTGCAGGTGCCAACTGTGGTCTTTCAGCAGGAGACAATGTGAAGGAACTGGATCTACTGTCAGCAACCCAATCTACTATCGCCTGTACTTGTTCAGGCCTCACCATTCGTAGAGCTGCATTAGGCCCGACCAAATGCTGCTGCAGGTTCTGTCGCCTACTCGCACCTGAGGAAGGGTTTTCACTTGTGCGTGTAGCTGGTACAGATCGACCACGTCCTCTCCCTGCCACAGGAGCTCCACCAGCAGCACCACGATCTGGGCCACATCCCTTATTTGACGCTCTCCTCATATTTCTCGAATTTAGGATCCTGCCCTAAATGGGTGTTTAATTAATAGTAGAATAGAACGACAGTATGTAAAAGGTGTATCTCACATGGCCTGACCCACAGTAGGCCTCAATTAAAGATTTGTGCACCAAATGGCAGTATTTCAAATATCTGAATATAACCCCTGTATATACAGGGTGTATCTCACATGCCCCGATCCACACTAGGCCGCAATAAAAAATTTGGCCCAAAATGGCTGTATTTCAAATACCTGAATAGAACCCCTGATCCACACTAGGACGCTATCAAAGAATTGTGCCCAAAATGGCTTTATTTCAAATAACTGAATAGAAAGACAGTATGTAAAGGCGGTATCTCACAATGACATCAGCAGCAAAGGCTGCCAACTAATTTTTTTTTGCCCAAACGGGTGTTTGTTTAATAACTGAATTTGACAGCAGTATATAACCCTGGAATTTCACACGTGCTGATGCTGCAAGGCCTGGAAAATAGTGTTTTTTGGGCACAAAAAGTGTGTTTTTAAAAACCCAGAAAATGATGGCTGTATTTCTAGCTTAAATTGCACACTGACTAATCCAGATGTTGTATATTGCCAAAAAAGTGTTTTTATGGTAACATAATATGAAAGCTGTATATATTAAACTTGAATCTAACACTTGCAGATCAGGAAAATAGTGTGTTTTAAAAAAAAACTGAAAATGATGGATGTATTTCTAGCTTAAATTGCACACTGAATAACCCTGCAAACGCACCAGATGTTGTAAATTGCCCCAAAAATTGGGATTTTCAATGTCCCAAAAGCTCAGATGTAGTGCTAGTGCAGTGAGCTTGCATAAAATGGCCGCCGCCGCCCACCTAACTGACTTATTAAATTTTTTTTTTTTCGGTCACTAGGCTTTATCAGGGCAGGATAAACAAAATTGTGCCCTGCACCCACAAAACACAATGTATGTAGATCGCTGAGTTAGATTCAGATTTTGAGCAAAGATTCAGTCCTATTCTCTCCCAGAAATCACCAGCAGCATCCTCTCCCTACACTAAGCACAGCAGAGTGACAAGCAGCGCTACGTGACTCCAGCTTATATAGAGGCTGGGTCACATGCTACACTGGCCAATCACAGCCATGCCTACTAATTAGTAGGCATGGCTGTGATGGCTTCTAAGGTCAGACAGTTAACCAACCACTTGTTGATTGGCTGCTCTGCAGCCTTTCAAAAAGCGTCAAGAAAGCGCCGAACACCGAATCCGAACTTTTACTGAAATGTTTGTGTTCGGGTCCGGGGTCCAAAAATCCTTTACAGTTCGCGTTCGTTCAACCCTAATTAAGAACAATTGATTTGGAGAAATTAACAGAGAAATTAGAAAGGGTGTCAAAGACCTGGAGAAGCGACATGATCGCCGGGAAAGCCTAGTCTAGGTTCGCAGCGAATAATAAGACATCATTAGCGAATACTGCTAGTTGATGTGTTTTGGTTCCGACCAGGACTCCTTTCATCTCCTCCGACTGTCTAAAGGCCTGCAGAAGTGGTTATATAACAAGAACAAAAAGTAGCGAGGACAGCGGCCAGCCTTGACGGATCCTGTTGGATATTTCAAATGAGGGAGAGAGAGTACTATTAACCAGGACTTGTGCCGTCGGGTTATTATACATAGCCATCACTCCATATATAAAGGATGCATGAATTCCAAATTTAGACATTACCTGGGACATAAATAGCCAGTCTACTCTATCGAATGCCTTTTCAGCATCCATGCTTAATAAGACTAAAGGCATTGCAGAACTTTTATCTAGTTGCATGAGTTGAATCACTCTCGCAATATTATTTTTCACTTCTCTTCCAGGGACAAACCCCACTTGTTCTGGCGATATAAGATCTGGCAGAAAGACTTTCAGTCTATCGGCCAGCATTTTGGCATATAATTTATGATCATTATTAAGGAGTGAGATCGGTCTGTAATTGCAGCACAAAGAGTGATCTTTATTCGGTTTTGGAATAATGGAGATTTGGGCTCAGAGCATATCTCTGGTAAATGGATGTCCCATCTGCGCTGCATTACATGCTGCCAATAAACGAGGTAAAAGTATAGTTTTGAATGAGTTATAATAGTATATAGGTAAGCCATCTGGGTCAGGACTTTTATTTGTAGGTGACTCCTTTAGAGCTGTTTGCAATTCTAAAAGAGAAAAGGAGCATTCTACTGTAGTTTTTGGGCCTGTTCTGGTTTCAAAGAAGGTAGTTTTAATGTTTTAAGCCAGCTCTGAATTTGCTTGGTTTTGCTATCACATTGAGAGGGTGTTAATGGCTCTTGTAGATTATATATACTGCCTGTCCCCCAAAAAAGTTGCCACCTGGATTTAACTAAGCAAATAGTTATGAGCCTCCTATTCCTCCTATTGTTGCATAGGCGATTATCTTTCAGCTGGCAACAAGTTATTTAACCCCAACTGGTGCAATGCGTTGCTTCTCATTTCTTAAACAACCATGTCGAAAGACACATCTTGTGGTCGCGGAAAAGATGTTAGTCTGTTTGAGAAGGGTCAAATCATTGGCATGCATCAAGCAGAGAAAACATCTAAGGAGATTGCAGAAACTACTAAAATTGGGTTAAAAACTGTCCAACGTATTATTAAAAACTGGAAGGATAATGGGGACCCATCGTATTAGAGAAAGAAATATGGCGGGAACAAAATCCTAAATGATCATGATCGCCGATCACTCGAACATTTGGTGAAATGAAATCGAAGAAAAACAACAGTAGAACTCAGGGCTATGTTTAATAGTGAAAATAAGAGCATTTACACATGCACAATGCAAAGGGAACTCAAGGGATTGGGACTGAACAGCTGTGTAGCCATAAGAAAACTACTAATCAGTGAGGCAAACCAGAAATAAAGGCTTCAATTTGCTAAAGATTGGACTCTGGAGCAATGGAAGAAGGTCATTTGGTCTGATGAGTCCAGATTTACCCTGTTCCAGAGTGATGGGCGCATCAGGGTAAGAAGAGAGGCAGATGAAGTGATGCATCCATCATGCCTAGGGCCTACTGTACAAGCCTGTGGGGGCTGTGCTATGATCTGGGGTTGCTGCAGTTGGTCAGGTCTAGGTTCAGCAACAGTATGTGCTCCAAGAATGAGGTCAGCTGACTACCTGAACATACTGAATGACCAGGTTATTCCATCATTGGATTTTTTCTTCCCTGATGGCACGGGCATATTCCAAGAAGACAATGCCAGGATTTATCGGACTCAAATTGTGAAAGAGTGGTTCAGGGTTCAGCGTCCTGTTTGGTGTTAGGGCTCCTGTACGTATGCACGGGTTCCAGTCATGGAGACTTTGTCAGGTGTGTTGTCTTGTTTTCTTGCCTGCCTATACTCTTGCTGTGTATGGTCTCTCCTTTTCCCTGCTATTAGGTCTAAAGAGACTCTTGTTCTTCCGTGTCCTGGAAGAACAGGGGGCCTCTCCTCAGCTCCTTTGTGAGGGATTCTCAGGGCGACTCAGGGCCTCAGGTGTCCAGGGTATGAGCCGTCCTACCATCCAGGTCCACTCATACGGTGAGGAGTTAGGGTGAGGATTAGGGACGCTATAGGAGGTGACCGGTTTCCCTTTTCCTGGCTTCTTTGCCTAGCAGCTATCATTTCCCCCACTCCCCACTGTGACACAGTCAGACTCTACCATCATCAATGCAAGATCTTGGTGAAAAATTAATGCAACACTGGATGGAAATAAATCTTGTGAAATTGCAGAAGCTTATCGAAACAATGCCAGAGCGAATGCGTGCCAAAATCAAAGCTAAAGGCGGTCCAACAAAATATTTTTGGTGGCGACTTTTTTGGGACGGGCAGTGTAATTTACTGTAATATTCACAAAACTGCTTCGCTATTAAATCTTTTTTACGATATTCCTGTGAACCGGGAGACTTGATAAGGGAGATAAAAGAGGCAGCTTTCCTCTTTTTTATTTGAGATAATAATATTTTCGATGCTTTATTACCATGGGCATAGTATTTATATTGGGTAGTTAAAAACAGTTTAGCAGTGTGGGTATTTAACATGTTCTTCAATTCTGATCTCAGGGTGTCCAGGCGTGCCAAGGTATCTGCAGCTAAAAATCTCTTGTGTTGTAATTCTAAGGCTGAAATCTGTAATGAAAGGTCCTGAATTGTTGCCTGTCGTTTTTTTACATGTGTCCCCAAAGGGATAAAATGACCTCTCATGACAGATTTATGAGCGTCCCATAACACTGAATCCGAGATGCAGGGGATTTGTTTAAACTGAAGTATTCTTCCAAGTGATCAGATAGCTTAGTGATATGAGGTACACTAATCAAAGATTAATTTAATCGCCATCTAAACTCCGATTTCTGCATATTTGGTATTACAATAGTGAAGAAAACCAGAGCATGATCAGTTAAAAGTATACTTCCAATTTGTGAGGAGATGCAGTGCTGAAGGGAATGGATTGGGAAGAAAATATAATCCAGTCTTTGGTATGGGTGTCGAGCAACTAAAAATTAGTGTAATCTTTTTCATTTGAGTGCATTGCTCACCATGCATCCACTAATCCTTGGGAAGCAAGTGCATTTTTAACCGCAGGGATGACAAAGACATACAGTAGCTGAAGACCCGGTCGAACAGTCAAGACCTTGGACCAAAGCCCCATTAAAGGGAACCTGTCATGTGGATATTTGATTATAATCTAACTAATTATATACAATCATTAACTACTAAAAAGTACCTTAGATGTATTCACTTACTGGTGTGACAGATGGTTATCTCATAATATACACACAAATATGCCACATGCCGCATGCTAATGAGCTGATTTGAGTCCAGCGTGATGTCACTGAGTCCAGCGGTTTTTTAATTCAGAGCTATAGCCACTCCCCTGCCCACCTGCTGCTGATTCATATGGAAAAAAACTCAATCAGCAGCAGGTGGGCAGGAAGAATCAGGAGCTCATAAATATTCATGACTCATCATTATGAGCTGGAGATTTTCAATACAAGATGTTGGCAGATTGACTGGGTCAATTAAAGAAAGTGACCCAGCATTTTGCTAAGAGAATCAGTCACTTATTTATGTTGCCCTTAGTTAGGACACCATAAAACTGGTAACAGGTTCCCTTTAAAGTCACCTCCCAGCATAATTGTGCCTTCCGCAAAATCTTCAAGTCTGGCAATGACATCACTTGGGTGCATAAATATTCCCAAAGGTGAACAATTGAGGGCCTATAGTATCCTTAATAAAGATATATCTGCCTTCCCCGTCAACCATAGTTGTATGATGGACAAAAGGAGTCTTTCTATTAAAGACTATACTAATCCCTTTTGATGCAGAATGGTGAGAGGTGTTGTGAAACCATTGATTGTATAACTGGTGAGACAGCTTTGGTATATGGTTGACACGGAAGTGAGATTCCTGTATTAAAACAACTTCTACCTTTTTTTTTATGTAAAAAGATCTGGCTCCTTTTTGTGGAGCATTGAGCCCTCTGACTTTAAAGGTACATACCTGTAGATTAGCCATAGAGAAAAACATAATAACACTGAACAATATTTTCAGACCTGTATCTGTATCATACCCCTTGCATGCCCTCCGCTTCCCTATCGGGTCTCCGCACTGCAGTGGCAGGGACCCGATGGCAGAGAAGGCAAGCCCGATGCCTTCCATAGGCATCGGAGCTTGCCTTCTACGGAAGCCTGTGAAATCCAGCCCTTAGGCTGGGTCTCACAGGCAGGCTGTCAGCATAAAAGCTGTAATACAAAAGGTTGTAATGCATTGCAGAGGGGATCAGACCTCAGAAGTTGAAGTCCTAGAGTGGGACAAAAATAAAAAGTTAAAAAAGTGTTTTTCATATTAAAGAGAAATTCTATAAAATTTCCCAAAATAAAAC
Organism: Bufo gargarizans; assembly: GCF_014858855.1. Taxonomy (NCBI): domain Eukaryota; kingdom Metazoa; phylum Chordata; class Amphibia; order Anura; family Bufonidae; genus Bufo; species Bufo gargarizans. The sequence goes on from NC_058082.1 coordinate 478,756,904, forward strand.
ACGTAAAATTGTTAAAAAAAAATAGAAAAAAAAGAAAACCAGACATATTGGCTATTGAGGCGCCCGTAACGACCGGCTCTACAAAAATATCACATGATCCACCCCCTCACCTGAAAGCCGTAAAAAAATAAAAAAATAAAAACGGTGTAAATTTTTTTATTTTTTTGTCACCTTACATCACAAAAAGTGCAACAATCAAAAATCCGTATGCCCCCCAAAATAGTACCAATCAAACCGTCACCTCATCCCACAAAAAATGAGCCCCTACATGAAACAGTCGGGCAAAAAATAAAAAAAAACTATGGCTCTCAGAATATGGAGACACTAAAACATGATTTGTTTTTGTTTCAAAAATGCTGTTATTGTGTAAAACTTAAATAAATATAAAAAAGTATTCATATTAGGTATCGCCATGTCCGTAAGAACCTGCTGTATAAAAATATGACATGCTCCAACCCCTCAGGTGAACACCGTAAAAAATAAAAAATAAAAACTGTGACAAAAAAGCTATTTTTTGTCACCTTACACCACAAAAAGTGTAATACCAAGCGATCAAAAAGTCATATGCACCCTAAAATAGTACCAATCAAACCGTCATCTCATACCAAAAACAATGAGCCCAAAAATAAAAATAAACTATGGCTTTCAATATGGAGACACAAATTTATTTCTTTTTTTAAATGCTTTATTATGTAAGACTGAATGAAACAAAAAAAGTTGGCATATTTGGTATTTTTGCGTCCTGCTCTATAAAAAAAGCACATGATCTAACATTGTAAAAAACTAAAATTAAAAACAGCTATTTTTTGTTACCTTGCCTCACAAAAAGTGCAATATAGAGCAACCAAAAATCATATGTATCTAATATAGTACCAACAAAACTGCCACCTTATCCCGAAGTTTCCAAAATGGGGTCACTTTTTTGGAATTTCTACTCTAGGGGTGCATCAGGGGGTCTTCAAATGTGACATGGCAACTTAAAATTATCCCAGTGAAATCTGCCTTTCAAAAACCATATGGCATTCCTTTCCTTTTGCGCCCTGCCGTTTGCCCGTACAGCAGTTTACGACCACATATGGAGTGTTTCTGTAAACTACAGAATCGGGGTAATAAATATAGAGTTTTGTTTGGCTGTTAACCCTTACTTTGTTAGCGTAATTTTTTTTATTAAAATGGAAAATCTGTCCATTGGGTGCGGAACGTAAATGGAGAGGGAATATACCCACTTTGACGGATGAGGAATGGGGAGAGGCTCTGGAGGCCCCAGTAGCTGTATCTCCATCTCTCAATAACAGATTAACACAGCTTTTCATTTTGAACAGGTGTTACTTAACCCCAACTAGGCTTTTCAAAATGGGTAGGAGGCCACACACGGAGTGCCATAGATGTTCACAATTGAATGCAGATTTTTGGCACCTCATGTGGGATTGTAGCCATATACAGTCGTTTTGGAGAGAGGTGGTGAACGTAGTCTCCTCCCTGATTCCGGACTCACTGGTGATCTGCCCCAAGTCTTGCCTTCTGGGTATTGTAGAAGATGAGTCACGTTCACGTTATACACTTACTTTCATTAGGGAGGCCCTATTTATGGCCAGGAAAGCCATTGCCCTTAGATGGATGGCGGATAGACCTCCTACGGTTGGTCAGTGGAAAACTATGGTTAATAATATTATTCCCTTTGAGAGGATTATTTACTCCCGCAGGGGTTGTCCCCAGAAGTTTCAGAAGATATGGGGACCATGGTGCGCTTCTCATCTGACTGCTATGACAGCCCATCTACACTCTATGGCCTAATTGATATGCTCAATCTGTTGCGCATTTTCAGGATCTTTGGATGTGACTTAATTGATGGAGATGACTCACATAACACATAGTACTAATATGACAAAGGATGTTTTTTTTAAACTCGCTTTATTGAAAAGTAACAAGCAAGAAATACAATAAAGCATTCACATTTAAGTACAATGAGTTACGCATCATTATTCATAGGAGCATTACAGTAGTAAAGGGTCGTCCTCTTCAGGACCTTGAAAGTCAAGACGTAACAACATTATAATTTAGCAATAAACATTCAGTCAAAGGAAAATAATGTCCCATGCTTTGTTCTCTACCGTGAACCTTAATTCGAATTATTGTAGCAGTCAATGACAATAATGAAGAAAATGAAAATAAAATAAAGTTAGACTATGGAGTGCAGATGAGCTGTCGAGGCAGTCAAAGGAGAATCACACCAGGGTCCCCATATCTTTTGGTGCTTCTGGGGGCATCCTCTACGAGAATACATAATCTTCTCAAAGGGAATTATGTTGTTGACAAGGGTCTTCCATTGACTGATTGTAGGGGGCCTGTCCGCCATCCACCTAAGAGCAATAGCTTTCCTTGCTAAGAATAGGACCTCCCTAATAAAGGTGAGTGTGTAATGCGGTCTTGAGTCCTCCTCTATTACTCCCAAAACGCATATCTTTGGACAAGCCTCCAAAGTATCCGGGATCAGGGAAGAAATAAGCTCCATTACCCCTCTCCAAAATGATTGGATGTAGCTACAGTCCCACACCAGGTGCCAAAAATCCGCACCCAACTGAGCACATCTATGGCATCCGGTGTGTGATCTTCTCCCCATTTTATATAGCCTAGTAGGGGTGAGATAACACCTATGCAAAATAAATACTTGTATCAATCTGTTAGTAAGAGATGGGGACACAGTCACAGGGGCTACAAGGGCCTCGCTCCATTCCCCATCCGTCAACGTGGGTATATTCCCTCTCCATTTACATTCCGCCCCCAATGGAGAAGCTGAGATTTTAAGGTTAAGCAAATGCGTGTATAAAGCGGATATCAGTCCCCTCGGTCCTTGTGTCCTAAAGACCCCAATAAGTGGATATAAAGATACCCGTTTCTTAAGAACTCGGATCTGGGCCTGAAGGGCATGTCTCAGCTGTAGGTACCTGAAGAAATGTGGCCGTAAGACTCCCGCTTTGGTTTGTAACTGAGTGAAGGAAAACAGGATGCCGTTCTCATAAAGATCTTTCAAACAGCAGATACCGTACCCTCTCCATATCCTCTCTCCTTCACACTGCAACAAATGTGGAAATAATGGATTGTTCCATAGTGGCATATCATCTGGTAGATCACTGTATTGCTGCATCTTTGCAGCCCTCCACACCTGATGCGCCAGCTTGTGAATTGGTAGAAGTGAACCTGATAGAGATGTCAGGCCCTCTAAAACCGGCCATAGAGTGGAGAGGTGCAAATACTCCTGTAAGTAATATTCTGAGCTAGGAAGCACATCCTGGGTCACCCATGGCACCAAGTATCGCAACTGGCCGGCAAGGAAATACAAAAACAGATCCGGCAGGGCCGCACCGCCCTCATCCCAACTCCTCTGTAGGGACCTCACAGCTAATTTTCGTCTATTCTTACCCCATATAAATGCCGCCATAAGGGAATGGAGTTTATCAAAGAATTTACGTGGTATGGGTACGCATGCATGTTCCAATAAATACAAAGCCTTGGGCTGGAGTACCATTTTGATTAGATTTATGCGTCCCATGATGGACAACGGTAAGGTATTCCAAGACTTAAATTTATCTACGAAGTGTGACACCAGGGGACTCGTATTCAGATCGTGTGAGGTGGCTGGATCCTTAGTGATATTTACTCCTAAGTATTTGAATTTATCAACGACCATCAGGTTGTGATATACTGGTGGCCACTCTGAGGCCCACAGCGGCATGATGGCCGATTTCGCCCAGTTTATGCATAGACCAGAGAAGACCCCAAACTGTTCAATCAATGTGATTGCTCTGGGCAAAGTAACCTCAGCTGAGTCCATGTACAAAATGAGGTCATCAGCATATAGACCTAGTCTGTCTTCCCTATTCCCCATAGCTATGCCCTTAAAAATGCTATCTTGCCTGATTCGTAATGCTAAATGCTCAATAGCTATCGCAAATAAAAGGGGCGATAAGGGGCATCCCTGCCTGGTTCCTCTGTATAGCTTAAAAGTTGACGATAGAGATCCATTGATCATAATATTTGCGGATGGGGAGTCATAGATGATATTGACCCACCTGATAAACACGGGACCAAAACCAAAACATCTAAGGACATGCTTCAAATAAGGCCATTCTACAGAGTCAAACGCCTTGGCCGTGTCCAGCGCGGCCAATGCCCACTGTCTCCGGTCCGCCCAACCCAGCTGAGCAATAACCTGCGCCCTGCGTATGTTGCTAGAGGTAGATCTACCAGGGATAAAGCCAGATTGATTTTCATGTATAATGGATGAAATCACTCTGTTCAACCTGTTTGCTAATAATTTAGTGAGGATTTTATAATCTATATTTAATAACGATATAGGGCGGTACGACCCACACTCCGTCGGATCCTTGTCAGGTTTCAACAAGACTACAATAGAGGCCTCGTACAGCGATTCTGGAAGACCGTCAGTATCCAAGGACGCCTTATACATGCGCAGAAGCTGCGGCGCCATAATATCCCTATATTTAGAATACACCTCCAATGGGATCCCGTCCGGTCCAGGGGCTTTGCCTAAATTAAGTCCCGAGATCGCCTCCTCTACCTCCTCCAGAGTGATTTCCCCGTCCAGCAGATCCCTATCTAAGTCAGACAACTGTGGGTGAGAAACCTCCTGAAGGTAGTCCTCTAGTGCCTGAATGGTATACTGAGCATGAGAGCAATACAGGTCCTGGTAGAAATCTTTGAACCGGTCCAGAATACTCGCAGGCTCAGACACCACCTCCCCGTCTCTGTCCCTAATGCGTAGTATCGGCGGAGACATGTTATTCCTCCTCACTACCTGTGCCAACACCTTGCCCACTCTGCTGCCCTGTTCAAAGGTCTGTTGCTTCATGAAAAGCAGTTTGCGGTCACTTTTTTCCTGCAAATGATTCATGTACTGTCTACCCTTCAGCATCCAGTCCCTCCTGTTCACCTCAGTGGGGTCTGAGACATATGCGGATTCCGCATTCCTGCACTGCATGTCCAAGTCCTCCTCCTTTCTGCGAGTGAATTTCTTAATGTAAGAGATGGAAGACTTTAGGCAGCCACGCAGGAAGGCTTTCAAAGTCTCCCAAAGCAGAGCCGGACGAGTGTCAACTGAGTTAACAGCAAGGAATGAATGCAACTGGTCAGGTACCCTATCATTTAGGGACATCAACGATAGCCAAAACGGATGTATACGCTGTTTGGGTACTCGGTCAGCGGAATAGGGATCAGTAATGGCGGCCGTTATAGGTGCATGGTCAGATGGACCCTGGGACCCGTACCGTACCTCTCGAGTAGCCATGAAGGTGCCAGGGGTGCCCAGGAGGTAGTCAATCCTAGATAATGCTCCTCTAGAGGGAGTAAAGCAAGAAAATTCAATCCTGTCAGGGTACCTTTCCCGCCATATGTCTATCCACCCAAGTTCCTCCAGCAGGCGTGCCAGGGCAGTTTTACCCGAAGTCCGCCTACAGGAGTCACCGGACGGATTGCGAAACCTGTCTTTCAAATCGTCCAGGACCAGGTTGAGATCCCCCATGCCTAGTATCCCGGCTGACGGGAACTGTGCTGCAAATCCTGCCGCAGCCTGCAACAAAGAAAGATTGGCAGGGGGGGGGGTTGTACATATTCAGAATAACAAAAGGCATACCATTAATGTGGGCATATACAAAAACATACTTCCCCTCGGGGTCAACAGTAGTGTGATGGGGCTCCCACCTGACCGCCCTGTGGATCAATAATGACACCCCTTTAGAATACGAGTTACCATATGCACTTTCCACCCATTGAGCCCACGGTTTCCTAACTCTCCCTCCAGTGTCTATGGTGAGGTGCGTCTCCTGCAATCCCAGAATATGCGGCGCGAAACTGCGAATATGGGCAAACACGGCCATTCGTTTCCTAGGTCCACCCAAACCTCTGACATTCCAGGACATCACTCTTAAACCCGCCATGGTAAATACCAGTAAATGACATAAGGATAATCACCCCTTTCCTGGGGTCCACCATGGCGAGAATAATGTTCACTGTGCATAACTCTCACATCTTGCTGGTTAGACATTGCAGAAATAGCGTAAAACATTGTAAATACACTAAACCACCCCAACAGGGGGTGAACATAATCACATCCATATGAACAAGTGGCCATGTGTTTGGGGGACCTGCACGGTGTATATATATAAAACCCGATGCAGGTGGAGTAGCTGGCTCCCCCCATATGGAGTGAAATTTGCCTGGTTACATGAATACATCGCATGAGGAGCTGCCCGCAATTAACCCTCAATGGCCCGGAGGCTAACTAGCAACATAAGGCATTGCATTACCCAGCTCAGACTTGTATCAATGCTGAAGAACAAAGGCATAGGGAAAAGAATAAATCAAAAGTCACGGAAAGAAATAGAGGTTAAACAAAATGCAGTCCTCACGGCAACATCTTCATCCCCTCAGGCATATCCATGCAAAGCTTCAGAAATAAGCCGCTTCACCTGGGAGGGGAACGTCGGTGTCTCCCAGATAACCAGTCCTCCGCTTCAGCAGGATTGGAGAAGAAAAGTGACTTGTCGCCATCTACCACTCTCAGGCGAGCAGGATACGCCATGGAATACTTGAGGTTCTTCTCCCGGAGGCGTCTTTTGATGGAGACAAAGGTAGCACGTTTCTTCTGAAGGTCAGCAGAGAAATCCGGATACAAAGAAATGTTCGCAGAACCTAGTGATATCTTCTGTGCGACCCTGGCTTGCGCCAAAATTAGATCCCTGTCCCGCCAGTTTAACATGCGAGCTAGCAAAGGTCTTGGGGGGGCACCAGGAGGCAGTGGTCTGGCAGGCACCCGATGTGCCCGTTCCACCGTATATGCAGATGAAAAAGCAGCATTGGGGAATATCTCTTTAAACCATCCCTCCAGGAAAGCTGCCGGGTCTGGGCCCTCAGCTCGCTCAGGCATGCCAATAATGCGCACGTTATTGCGCCGCGCGCGGTTCTCAAGATCATCACATTTTTGGCGGAATAGCTCCACAGATGCCTCCACCGCAGTGATCCTTGCTGGTAAGGGGTTGGTTAGGTCCTCCAGGTCTGATACCCTGGTCTCAGTCACTCGGACCCGCTCACGCAGCTGCTGCACATCCTGGCGCAGTAGGCCCAAATCCACCCTCACCTCATCTATCTTCCCCGTCAGGGATACCTGGCATCCAGTAATAGCCGCCATAAGTTGCTGGTGGGAGGTTTGCAGGGTGAATTCAGGTTCTGTCTCCGCCTCAGTAAGCGGCTGTTGCGAAGACTGGCTTCTGGTGCTGGTTGCACGAGTCGGAGAAGGAGCCGCGGCGCCATGTTGGGAGTCCTGCCTGGCGAACTCCTTCAGTCGTTCCGCCGCCATCTGTGCCTTGCTGGGGCTCATAATAAAGATCAAGCGCTTGCTGCTGGTGTAAGTAAGCTGATTGGGGCAAACTTCAGCAAATGTGGGCATCAGGATGGCTCAGGATAGTTGGCGGGAGCCGAAGCTTCGCTCAGATGCGTCCGGCCATTACGGCAGTTAGCCACGCCCCCTGACAAAGGATGTTTATTGGCATGATGTACTAAGAATTATGGGATTTGACTACTGCTTTCTGTGATAATGCGGACTGTTTACTTTTTTTTTCATTACATGCTGTACAGTATTGTATGACATTGTACATTGTACTACCCTTTGAATGTACTGTTACATATCTTGCTTGCTATTCTTCAATAAAGCGAGTTTAAAAAAAAAGGAAAATCTGCCAAAAAAGTGAAATTCTGGAATTTAATCTACATTTTCCTTTAATTCTTGTGGAACACCTAAAGGGTAAGCAAAGTTTGTAATATCGGTTTTGAATACCTTGAGGGGTGTAGTTTCTAAAATGGGGCCATTTATAGGTGGTTTCTAATATGTAAGCCCCACAAAGTGACTTCAGACCTGAACTGGTCCTTAAAAATTGGGTTTTGGAAATTTTCTTAAACTTCTAAGCCTTTTAACGTCCCCCAAAAATAAAATGTCATTTACAAAATGATCCAAACATGAAGTAGACATATAGGAAATGTAAAGTAATAACTATTTTAGGAGGTATCACTATCTGTTTAAAAGCAGAGAAATTGTAATTTTGAAAATTGAAAAATTTTCCAAATTTTGGGTAAATTTTGTATTTTTTTTTATAAATAAACATGATATATTTTTACTCAAATTTACCACTGTCATGAAGTACAATATGTGACGATAAAATAATCTCTGAATAGCTTGGATAAGGCTACATGCACACAACCGTTCCGTTTTTTTGCGGTCCACACACCGCGAATCCGCAAAAAATTGAAGCCGCCTGTGTGCCTTCCACAATTTGCGGAACGGAATGGGCGGCCCATTGTAGAAATGCCTATTCTTGTCCGCAAAAAAGACAAGAATAGGACATACTATATTTTTTTTGCTGGGCCACGGAACGGAGCAAATGATGGGGACAGCACAATGGGGCCGCATCTTTTGCGGCCCCATTTAAGTGAATGGGTCCGCACCCGAGCCACAACTGCAGCTCGGATTCGGACCCGAAAAACGGTCGTGTGCATGAGGCCTAAGTAAAAGCGTTTTAAAGTTATCACCATATAAAGTGACACATGTCAGATTTGCAAAAAATGGCCTGGTCCTTAAGGTGAAAAATGGCAGGGTCCTGAAGGGGTTAAAGTCCCTCCTAGCTCCATACATGTATGTTGCTGGTCATGAAGAGGTTAATGAATATGCATGTAGACAGTGTCGTATTGCCCCACCAGAATACAAGAGAACCCTCCGGAGGTCCCAAACTCTGACACAATAAAAAAAAACTAATAAAACAGGGCCCCTATGATCTAGCAGAAGACAATTTAATTTGGTACTGACCTTAGAATAAGATCAGGACAGGTTTGGACATATCATACAGGGAGTGCAGAATTAATAGGCAAATGAGTATTTTGACCACATCATCCTCTTTATGCATGTTGTCTTACTCCAAGCTGTATAGGCTCGAAAGCCTACTACCAATTAAGCATATTAGGTGATGTGCATCTCTGTAATGAGAAGGGGTGTGGTCTAATGACATCAACACCCTATATCAGGTGTGCATAATTATTAGGCAACTTCCTTTCCTTTGGCAAAATGGGTCAAAAGAAGGACTTGACAGGCTCAGAAAAGTCAAAAATAGTGAGATATCTTGCAGAGGGATGCAGCACTCTTAAAATTGCAAAGCTTCTGAAGCGTGATCATCGAACAATCAAGCGTTTCATTCAAAATAGTCAACAGGGTCGCAAGAAGCGTGTGGAAAAACCAAGGCGCAAAATAACTGCCCATGAACTGAGAAAAGTCAAGCGTGCAGCTGCCAAGATGCCACTTGCCACCAGTTTGGCCATATTTCAGAGCTGCAACATCACTGGAGTGCCCAAAAGCACAAGGTGTGCAATACTCAGAGACATGGCCAAGGTAAGAAAGGCTGAAAGACGACCACCACTGAACAAGACACACAAGCTGAAACGTCAAGACTGGGCCAAGAAATATCTCAAGACTGATTTTTCTAAGGTTTTATGGACTGATGAAATGAGAGTGAGTCTTGATGGGCCAGATGGATGGGCCCGTGGCTGGATTGGTAAAGGGCAGAGAGCTCCAGTCCGACTCAGACGCCAGCAAGGTGGAGGTGGAGTACTGGTTTGGGCTGGTATCATCAAAGATGAGCTTGTGGGGCCTTTTCGGGTTGAGGATGGAGTCAAGCTCAACTCCCAGTCCTACTGCCAGTTTCTGGAAGACACCTTCTTCAAGCAGTGGTACAGGAAGAAGTCTGCATCCTTCAAGAAAAACATGATTTTCATGCAGGACAATGCTCCATCACACGCGTCCAAGTACTCCACAGCGTGGTTGGCAAGAAAGGGTATAAAAGAAGAAAATCTAATGACATGGCCTTCTTGTTCACCTGATCTGAACCCCATTGAGAACCTGTGGTCCATCATCAAATGTGAGATTTACAAGGAGGGAAAACAGTACACCTCTCTGAACAGTGTCTGGGAGGCTGTGGTTGCTGCTGCACGCAATGTTGATGGTGAACAGATCAAAACACTGACAGAATCCATGGATGGCAGGCTTTTGAGTGTCCTTGCAAAGAAAGGTGGCTATATTGGTCACTGATTTGTTTTTGTTTTGTTTTTGAAAGTCAGAAATGTATATTTGTGAATGTTGAGATGTTATATTGGTTTCACTGGTAAAAATAAATAATTGAAATGGGTATATATTAGTTTTTTGTTAAGTTGCCTAATAATTATGCACAGTAATAGTCACCTGCACACTCAGATATCCCCCTAAAATAGCTAAAACTAAAAACAAACTAAAAACTACTTCCAAAAATATTCAGCTTTGATATTAATGAGTTTTTTGGGTTCATTGAGAACATGGTTGTTGTTCAATAATAAAATTAATCCTCAAAAATACAACTTGCCTAATAATTATGCACTCCCTGTACAGTACAGACCAAAATTTTGGACACACCTTCTCATTCAGTTTTCTTTATTTTCATGACTATGAAAATTGTAGATTCACACTGAAGGCATCAAAACTATGAATTAACACATGTGGAATTACAAACCGGATTCCAAAAAAGTTGGGACACTATACAAATCGTGAATAAAAACTGAATGCAATGATGTGGAGGTGCCAACTTCTAATATTTTATTCAGAATAGAACATAAATCACGGAACAAAAGTTTAAACTGAGAAAGTGTACCATTTTAAGAGAAAAATATGTTGAATCAGAATTTCATGGTGTCAACAAATCCCCAAAAAGTTGGGACAAGGCCATTGTCACCACTGTGTGGCATCTCCCCTTCTTCTTACAACACTCAACAGACGTCTGGGGACTGAGGAGACCAGTTTCTCAAGTTTAGAAATAGGAATGCTCTCCCATTCTTGTCTAATACAGGCCTTTAACTGTTCAATCGTCTTGGGCCTTCTTTGTTGCACCTTCCTCTTTATGATGCGCCAAATGTTCTCTATAGGTGAAAGATCTGGACTGCAGACTGGCCATTTCAGTACCCGGATCCTTCTCCTACGCAGCCATGATGTTGTGATTGATGCAGAATGTGGTCTGGCATTATCTTGTTGAAAAATGCAGGGTCTTCCCTGAAAGAGATGACGTCTGGATGGGAGCATATGTTGTTCTAGAACCTTAATATATTTTTCTGCATTGATGGTGCCTTTCCAGACATGCAAGCTGCCCATGCCACACGCACTCATGCAACCCCATACCATCAGAGATGCAGGCTTCTGAACTGAGCGTTGATAACAACTTGGGTTGTCCTTGTCCTCTTTGGTCCGGATGACATGGCGTCCCAGATTTCCAAAAAGAACTTTGAATCGTGACTCGTCTGACCACAGAACAGTCTTCCATTTTGCCACCCTCCATTTTAAATGATCCCTGGCCCAGTGAAAACGCCTGAGCTTGTGGATCTTGCTTAGAAAAGGCTTCTTCTTTGCACTGTAGAGTTTCAGCTGGCAACGGCGGATGGCACGGTGGATTGTGTTCACTGACAATGGTTTCTGGAAGTATTCCTGAGCCCATTCTGTGATTTCCTTTACAGTAGCATTCCTGTTTCTGGTGCAGTGTCGTTTAAGGGCCCGGAGATCACGGGCATCCAGTATGGTATTACAGCCTTGACCCTTACGCACAGAGATTGTTCCAGATTCTCTGAATCTTCGGATGATGTTATGCACAGTTGATGATGATAGATGCAAAGTCTTTGCAATTTTTCGCTGGGTAACACCTTTCTGATATTGCTCCACTATCTTTCTGCGCAACATTGTGGGAATTGGTGATCTTCTACCCATCTTGGCTTCTGAGAGACACTGCCACTCTGAGAAGCTCTTTTTATACCCAATCATGTTGCCAATTGACCTAATTAGTGTTAATTGGTCTTCCAGCTCTTCGTTATGCTCAAATTTACTTTTTCCAGCCTCTTATTGCTACTTGTCCCAACTTTTTGGGGATTTGTTGACACCGTGAAAATTTGAATCAACGTATTTTTCCTTTAAAATGATACATTTACTCTGATTAAACGTTTGATCTGTCATCTACGTTCTATTACAAATAAAATATTGACATTTGCCATCTCCACATCATTGCATTCAGTTTTTATTCACAATTTGTTTAGTGTCCCAACTTTTTGGGAATCAGGTTTGTACATATATCAAAAAAGTGTGAAACAACTGAAAATATGTCATATTCTAGGTTCTTCAAAGTAGCCACCTTTTGCTTTGATTACTGCTTTGCACACTCTTGGCATTCTCTTGATGAGCTTCAAGAGGTAGTCACCTGAAATGGTTTTCACTTCACAGTGGTGCCCTGTCAGGTTTAATAAGTGGTAAAAGAATGTACTTAATCGCCAGTCCGCAAAATGCTGCAGGTCCGTGGAGTGTTGTGGGGTAGATTACACTTTCAAGGAATGTACATAAAAAGTCCGGACCGCGCATGTCATAAATAAAAGGTATAAAACAGAATTTTTTCTTTCTTTTTCTTCCTCCCTTCAAAAAGTAACCGAGGTATGCATATCTCCTATTAATGGATATCCTGCAACTTACAAAGAAAAACAATAGGGTAGATCCGTATGGTTGTTCTGCCCTATGATACACAGGTTGTACTTACACGGCACTCCTTCAATATCGAGCGTATCACAGGTTTCCTCTGCAGTTTAGTTGGTTCTCCGCAGGGAAGGTGCACGTTCACACACTGCTACACAGGGTTCAACCATGGGCTTGATTACAGCATACGCCTAGTGAGTCTACTGGGATTCCCAACTTCTTTAAGTTCACAATTTTCTGTGGATACAAGTTGCTCCCACCATAGTGAAGCTCCGATAGCTATTTTAAAAAGGTTTATTAGTACATACTTACAAACATGCACTTAAAATTGCATAAAAATCCCAGCGTCTTTACTCCTTGCCTGACCCAGGTTTGGCTCCTTGAGCTTCGTCAGGGGCACATATCATCTTTCCCCCCCCCCTTCTCTTTTATTTGGTAGGTAAGCATTAAACGAGCACCTGATGTGTTGCTCTAAAGGCCTCCTCTATTTTCTCTACCATTTAACCCTGTGCTTGTATCCATTAGTTCTCAATGGGGAAATACCGCAGTGCTCTTAATCCTAATTCACATGGGGATGGTTGTATCATACACTTCTATAGTTTTTTAAAATTATTTTAAAACAGCTTGAAGATCAAAATCTACATTCAAGCCCCCCGGTTGCAATGTACTTAGCTCATATATCCACCTACTTTCTTTTTTATTGATTTTATCTAAAAAGCTACCTCCTCTCCAATGGTTTTGTACCAGTTCTACCCCCATAAATTCTAATCCCTCTGGATTTTTTTAATGGTATTTTTTATAGTGCGCCGAGACGCCATGGCTTTCGAGCCCCTTCTTGATGTTCCTTATGTGCTCCTGTACTCGGACCTTGAGGGGTCTGATAGTACGTCCTACGTACTGGAGGCCACATGGGCACTCCAGTACATAAACGACCCCTTTACTGTGGCATGTCATCTCTCCCACTACCTCCAGTTGTTTTCCTTTCACCACACTATTTACTGTGGTACTGCTTTGTATTCTCTCTGTTCTTTTTCTGTTTTTACAGGCAATGCAAAATCCACACCAGTTAAAATAGTTTTTCCTTTTTTTACTTATCTCCTCTGGTCAAATGGCACTATGTACTAATCTATTCTGTAGATTGGGTGCTCTCTTATAAATGACCAGTGGTTATGTGGGAATTACGGGTCCAAGTACTGGATCATTTCTCAAAATGGGGCCGTTTTTTTTTTTCGCGTTTTTTAGTTCCCCAGAGCATTGTGTGAACTGGGTTATAAAGGAGAAACGGAAATCTATTGTTTTCTTCTCTATTTTCAGGTTATTTGGGGTCTCCTCTCTTTGTTTTATTGTGTCTATTATACATCTTTCCAATTTTTGATTCTCATATCCTTTTTCTAGGAAGCGTTCTTTTATTATTTTGCTTTGTTCTTTAAACATAGCAGTGTCAGAGCAGTTGCGGTGGATTCTCTGGACCTGTCCCCTGGGTATATTTTGAAGCCCCTTGGCTTTAAATTTATCAAACTGGTGTAGATTTAGCAAACTGTAGAAGAACTGGCATAGTTGCCCATAGCACCCAATCCTGTGAAAAATGAAAGGTAGAATATTGATTGGTTGTAATGAGCAACTAAGCCAGTGCTAATTTACACCAGTTTGATAAATCTCCCAATTTTGTCACAAAATACAATGGAAACTAATGGGACCCCATAAAGTTTTACATAGGAACGCTCGTTAGTAAAGACCTGGTGGTGTAAATGTACTGCCAATTACCTGATGAAAGAACAAAATGCTCTCTAAAGCCTCTTTCAGACGGGCGTTGCGGGGAAATGTGCGGGTGCGTTGCGGGAACACGCGCTATTTTTCCGAGCGAGTGCGAAACATTGTAATGGGTTTTGCACTTGCGTGTAAAAAATTGCGCGTGTTTGGTACCCAAACCCGAACTTCTTCACAGAAGTTCGGGCTTGTGATCGGTGTTCTGTACATTGTATTATTTTCCCTTATAACATGGTTATAAGGGAAAATAATAGCATTCTGAATACAGAATGCATAGTAAAATAGCGCTGGAGGGGTTAAAAAGAAATAAAAAATTAATTGTTTAACTCACCTTAGTCCAGTTGATCGCGCAGCCTGGCTTCTCGTCTGTCTCCTTTGCTGAACAGGACCTGTGGTGAGCATTCATTGCAGGAACAGGACCTGTGGTGACGTCACTCCGGTCATCACATGATCCATCACCATGGTAAAAGATCATGTGATGACCGGAGTGACGTCACCACAGGTCCTGTTCAGCAAAGGAGACAGACGAGAAGCCGGGCTGCACGATCAACTGGACTAAGGTGAGTTAAATTATATATTTTTTTTTAACCCCTCCAGCGCTATTTTACTATGCATTCTGTATTCAGAATGCTATTATTTTCCCTTATAACCATGTTATAAGGGAAAATAATAATGATCGGGTCTCCATCCCAATCGTCTCCTAGCAACCGTGCGTGAAAATCGCACCGCATCCGCACTTGCTTGCGGATGCTTGCGATTTTCACGCAACCCTATTCACTTCTATGGGGCCTGCGTTACGTGAAAAACGCACAATAAAGAGCATGCCGCGATTTTCACGCAACGCACAAGTGATGCGTGAAAATCAACGCTCATGTGAAAGGGGCCTAATGCTTTCTTAATCCATAGGTATTAATATGAAGTTGCACCCCCCCCCTCCCCGTTGTAGCTAAAACAGCTTCTACTCTTCCGAGAAGGCTTTCTACAAGATTTTGAAGTGTGTTTGTGGGAATTTTTGCCCATTTATCCAGAAAAACATTTGTGAGGTCGGACACTGATTTTGGACTAGGTGGCCTGTCTCATATTCTTCGTTCTAGTTCATCCCAAAGGTGTTGGAGGGGGTTGAGGTCAGGGCTCTGTGTGGGCGAGTCATGTTCTTCCAAACCAAACTCCCTCAACGAGACCTTTGTGGACCTTGCTTTGTGCACTGGGTCATGCTGGAACAGAAAATGACCTTCCCTAAACTGTTCCCACAAAATTGGAAAAATACAATTGTCTAAAATGTCTTGATATTCTGAATCATTAAGATTTCCCTTCACTTAAAGTAAGGAACCTAGGCCAACCATTGAAAAACAACATATCTCCTCCACCAAACTTTACAGTTGGCACAATGCAGTCAGGCAGGTAACGTTCTCCTACATCCACCAAACTCAGACTCGTCCATCAGACTGCCAGAGAATTGTGATTCATCAGTCTACAGAAGATGTTTCCACTGCTCTAGAGTCCAGTGACACTGTATTTGATGCTTGCCATTGTGTTTGGTGATGTGAGGGTTGCATGCAGCTGCTCAGCCATAAAAACCCATGTCATGAAGCTCCTAGCACAGTTTATGTGCTGATGCTAATACCAGAGGAGGTTTGGACTCTGCAGTTATTGAGTCAGCAGAGCGTTGGTGACTTTTATGCACTATTTGCATCAACACTTGATGACGCAGCTCTGTTACCCTTTGTGGTCTCCACTTTGTGGGTGAGTTGCTGTGGCTCCTAAACGCTTCCACTTTACAATAATACCACTCACAGTTGATTGTGGAATATCTAGGAGGGAAAAGATTTCACACACTAACTTGTTGCAGTGGTGGCATCCTATTACAGGGACCACACCGGAATTTAGTGAGATCTATAGAACGGACCATTCTTTAAAAAGGTTTGTAAAAGCAGACTAGGGTAGGGGCTGGATTTTATACACCTGTGGCAATGGGACTGAAGGAAACACCTGAATTCAAAGGAGTGTCCCAATACTTTTGTCCATATAGTGTATTACTATGCAATGAATAGATCACTTCAAATTGAGTATTATGGCAATACACATACAATTAAAAATATTGTTAGTTTTTTTGGGGGGGTGCCCCCTGCTGTTTATCCTTCTGGTCCACCCTCTTCTGAATCCACAGGTGGACTAACATGCTCAGTATCTTCCCTGCTCCCTTCCCCTTATTGTTGGCATAGTTATCTCATAGTGAAGCGTCACTTTTCATCCATTACTCTCTACTTACATGCACTTACCTGCATACCATACGTATCTCTTCGGCTGTATGTATGACTTTAGCTATTTTCTATGCAAGGTAGGAAAGGGTTAACAAGAGCTAATTGAAATGCATCCTGGGACATGCAAGTGTTTGATGCGTTGCTGCCCATCCACAGAAAAGCAAGAAAATCCACCAGATAAGCAGATATTTGAGATTTGTTTTATAACCCCTTTAAACCAGTTCTAGGCTGGATGTACATGCAGTCTTTTTGTGCTGTTTTTCCAGACTGTAATGTTTTTGATGGGAAAAATGCCAGCTCCTGAATGTCTATGGGAATTTTAAAAAACACGTCACTCATTCTTTTTTTTTTTTGTGTGTTTTTTTTTATCAATTTTGGTGTTTTTGTGTCTTTGGAGTTTTCTTTAAAAATACAGCATGTTGAAGCAATTTCAGGCAAATTCCCATCCTCTCGTGTCTTCTCCTGGCTCCTCGTTATGCACTGAGACCGATGAAAATGTGCATGGGTGTACTCACTACGCAGAGAGATCTGCTATAGAAATGTGCATGCTTGTCCTACACAGTGGAGAGAACTATGCATATGACCGCTAGAAACCTAGTAAAGCAAGTGGTCCAGGTTATTTTGAGAGATTATAGCAAGGGACCCATAATGTCGTTTACAAATCAGGGGCAATGAGCCATAACGTTAACTCTGACGTTACTCGTTTATTGATATATGCTTTCATATTAAAGGGTTTTTCCGGGATTTTGATCTTGATGGCCTGACAATGGTATGGAGCACAGGATCAGCATTTAGCAAGCAGCACGGATCAGGGAACCGGCTGAATCCCATGCCTGCCTCTAGTGACATAGGCAATATTCTGTGATCTTTTTTGCTCATTCATAGTATGTCTGTTAAGACTATAAAATAATCTATGAATAGTATGCAATACATTTTTGGATCGGTTTACATGAAAATATTCTTTCTACCACAAAGGTGTGAATTGCATTACATGCATGTGTTATTGCTTCCTTCTGGCACTACAAGTTTGAAGGTGATCAGTCAGAATAGATTAAGAGGAAAGACCTGTAATTTGTTGTCGAAGGAGAACTATGTATGCTGTGTAATTTGGCAGATCAGTATGTCAGAGTACTTACTACAGGCATTTGCATGTTTCCTATGATCTTTTTTTGACAAAGCTCTCAAGCCCAGCCCTGTCTACCTGTAGGCAGGTAATAAAACAAAGATGCTAGTTACCTGTTAGAGCCTTACGAGGTATAATAAAACAAGATGGCACATTACATTTTTTTTTTAAAAGGCCTCCCTTATAGGGAGTGACTTTAGAGAGGGAGTGGAAGGACTGAAGTTATC
Source organism: Bufo gargarizans (assembly GCF_014858855.1). Taxonomy (NCBI): domain Eukaryota; kingdom Metazoa; phylum Chordata; class Amphibia; order Anura; family Bufonidae; genus Bufo; species Bufo gargarizans. The sequence continues at coordinate 478,774,868 of NC_058082.1, forward strand.
ACAAGATCTTTAAAAGCAGAGCAAAGACAAGAGAAAAGGTAAAGAAATCTTATCTCAGGGCTGGGCTTGAAAAGTGAGGAGAGCTGCAATGAGCCTCATTGAGTCAGACTTCTCTGATGATGACCAAGAGATAGAAGATGGAACAAATGAGACAGATGAGCAGACTCTACAAAAATTGCAAATACAAGAGAGCGAGAGTGAAGTAGATGACACCAAGCCAAAAAAGAGGACCAGGCCAGTGAGGTCAAAGGCCAGGCGGACAGCTGCCAATGTCAGAGAAAGAAAGAGGATCCTGGACTACAATCAGGCCTTCAATGCGTTACGACTGACCCTTAAACATGACTTGAGTGGGAAAAGACTATCTAAGATATCAACTTTGAAGAGAGCAATCAATCGGATATCTACTCTGTCCATGTTCCTGCATTCAAGCTCAGAGCAAAAAGGGGCCTGCAACCACACAGAATGCCATCTTCAACATGAAAGGCACAGCCAGCCAGAGATTAATCATGGTAGTCCTCAGGCCTACATAACGCCACCTCAGTCTCACCAAGATGTACACTCAGAGTTCAGCTATGGGGAGACTGCACATCTTCAGCAAAGCCACTCTCCTTACTATACTAGACATTCACCCGAGGCTACTTATTTACAGTGCCAATATGGAAGCCCAGCAGAGGATAATTCAATGCCAAGCTCCCCTTACTCTTACTATTCACATAGTGGCTACAGCATCGGAGTAAGGGGCACCTGCTTCCCTAACCAGATGGACAATCTTTCAGAGCATTCTCCCGGACCATTTGCATGGCAGTTTGGTTACTTACAAGGATCATCAGGCTTTCAGCATTCTCTCTCCACGCACTAAGCTGAAGCTTTACAATATGGACAGCCTGAGAAACCCATGCAAAAACTTTTCTACACCAACACCAGGACCTCTGCCAAATTGACTGACGTATAATATGTGTTCAAGCAAAATGGTAACGTGAACTTGTAAGATATTGTATTCTGTATATTTTATGTGATTTTTGGACTGGTAGACTTTTTTTGTTGTATTTGATCAAATGAGCTGCTAATGGAATTTGTGATTCTAGTAAAAGTCATGAAGAATCTCTTAATTCTGATGGAAAACAAACTTGTCTTTAAGAATATGGACTATTTTCACTTTAGTCTTATAGGATAAGACAACTTTGCTAAGATACTGTTGTTTTGTGGGTTGTATAATGTTCAAATCTCAGGATATAGATTGCAATTTAAATGTGAAACTAAATATTAGACACACCTGTTAGATCTCAACATATGAAAACAAGCGTTCCACGTTCTCAGCCTGTATTAGTATCTGAAAATTAATTCTTAGAAATGTGTTAGTCTAAGGCAGAAAATCTCAGCAAAGGTGGACTTACACACTACATACCGATTCACCTCAACTACAGTAGTTTGCTTATTTTTGGGACAGTATTCTTGAATTGTGGTACCTCTTTTAAAAAGTTCTTGAGGTTTTCCTGAAGTCTTGTGTAAACTACAAATTGCAGGACCGTATAAACTACAAACATTACTTAAAGTCCTAAGCTCTTCACTTTATCAGTATTAGAAAATCAGGTCGTTCTCGGTATGGATGGTACTGTGTGCTCTTCTTTTCATAAATAAAGAAATTATCTCATATATTGAGCGATCTTTAAATTTTAGTAACTCTTACACATCCCGATAGTTGGGCAGATTATCGGGGACAAACGTTCTTGCAAACATTCGTTCCCGACAATCTGGCCGTGTAAAAGTGCAGCAGATTACCTCAATGAAAGATGGAAAGGCTTGTTCATCGGGTGAAACTGATGTTAGTGCAGGTACCTAAATTATTGTTTCTGGGCCGCAGATCGTGAGTCTAAACAGCACAAATGCAGAAACAATGCAGCTGTATAAGGACGAATGATCACTCGTTCTGATACCGTGGAGGTGAGCGCTGCATGTAAATGCAGAGCTTCACCTTCACTGAACCAGCAGCCAGTTGTCAGGAAGGAAAGCTTCCTTCCAAATAATCGTCTGCTCCTCGCCCCATGTAAACCCACCATTAGGCTTGAGGCACACAAGCTACCAGTCAGCCCAACAGCTTCTTCAGCTCACAGCTATCTCACCCAATCCCTCAATCACCTATTACAACAGCGTATCTTCCTAAGAACAGAAGGACCAGGCATGTTGAAGTGGAACAGCTCTATCCTTATCTCTCCCAACATCTGCCATTGGGGGAGAGAGGGAAAACTGTCGGGGAGACCAATATACATCTAGCATGGCTATCTGTAAAACACATTAGATTGATAAGTCACTTGAAGCATGATATGATATATTCACCTCCCAGCTATATGTATTTCTGGTTAAAAAATGTATAATGCTAAGTACTTATTGATCCGCCAGATGTTCCAGATGACCCGACCAGCTGAACTCGAGCTACATTGCTATCACATATATGTTTTGTGCCTTTTTAACTTCTGAAACATACAGTACTATGGTACAATATGGGTAATGAACTCTTGTCAATGATGGGTAGTCACAAATATATTATGTGCTGTCTCTGTTCTGCATTTAATAACTGTTCAATGTGCAATACATTCTCAGTCCTCGGCTGCTGTTCTATATGTTCTGTTATCTGTGCAGGGACCGACAGAGCATGTGCAACTTCAGGAAACTAAAAGTTAATGTGAATTTATTTTGATATTTTAAAATAAAGATTTTATATTCTTTACACTTTGTTTTTTAGGGTATATGTGGGTGTTCACGAAATTTGACACACAGGTACATCAGGTGTTCCTGGAAGGTTTTAGACCAGGTCTCAGCTCTCTAGGACGTACCGTTCCTGAGATATTCCCCAAAAATGCATTAGACAATAGAAGCTTGGTCAAATGACCCTTATCAGCCAATAGAAGCTTGCAGGTCCTCCAGTCTCCCAACCCAGCCATTTTTCTTCACTGCTGTAGGAGAGCTTTAAAGGAAATCTGTCAAGGATAATTGCTATTGAAGTAAAGCCATGGCCTAATAGCACTTAATACCTTATTTCAAGATGTGCCTTTGTTCCAGCAATAGATGTTTTTATCCTCTGAAAATGCAATTTATTTGGTATGCAAATGAGCGAGTAAGGTGCCCAGAGGGGCGTCACTCTTGCAGGAAGGAGCCCAGACGCCCCCTGCCACAATGTGTCCACCCTCAAAAGATTTAAAACCCCACCTCCAAGCCCTGATATGCCACGCCCCTGATCTGGTTAGGCCATGCCCCTCCCACTGCTGAGCCGACGGGGATTGAAAAAATTAAGGTAAAAATCAACTTCTGTCAGCTGCAGGGGTGGGAGGGCGGGTGACTTTCTCCCTTCAGCTCACACTCAGACAGAACAGTGCTGCTGTCTTAGAGTGAGCTGTTCAAAAGGACACGCCCCGATCAGGTTAGGCTACGCCCCCTCCCACTCCTTAGTCGACTGAGATTGAAAAAATGAAGTTAAAAATCAACTTTTAGGTTCTGTTAAGCCACGCCCCAATCAGGTTAGGCCACGCCCCCTCCACTCCTCAGCCGACAGTGATTGAAAAAATGAAGATAAAAATCAACTTCTGTCAGCTGCAGAGGTGGGAGGGAGGGTGACTTTCTCCCTGCAGCTCACACTCAGACAGTACAGTGCTGCTGTCTTAGAGTGAGCTGTTCAAAAGGACATGCGCCCGATCAAGTAAAGGCCACTGTTAAGGGGGTGGGCCCCTGTGGAGGTCACTGTCAAGGGGGTGGTATGCTGTGAAAGTCACTGTTAAAGGGGAAGGCTGCTGTAAAGGTCAAAGTTAAGGGGTGGGCTGCTGTGGAGGTCCAATTTTAAGGGACGGGGCACTCTGGGGGGGGGGTCACTGTTTTGGGGGCGTGGTGCTGTAGATGTCACTGTTATAGTGGATAGTGTTGATATCTTTTAATGACACACACAAACATTAAATGAAATAGATTAAATATACCCATGTGAAGCCGGGTCCTTCAGCTAGAATATATATATATATATATATATATATATATACAGTACAGACCAAAAGTTTGGACACACCTTCTCATTCAAAGAGTTTTCTTTATTTTCATGACTATGAAAATTGTAGATTCACACTGAAGGCATCAAAACTATGAATTAACACATGTGGAATTATATACATAACAAAAAAGTGTGAAACAACTGAAAATATGTCATATTCTAGATTCTTCAAAGTAGCCACCTTTTGCTTTGATTACTGCTTTGCACACTCTTGGCATTCTCTTGATGAGCTTCAAGAGGTAGTCACCTAAAATGGTTTTCACTTCACAGGTGTGCCCTGTCAGGTTTAATAAGTGGGATTTCTTGCCTTATAAATGGGGTTGGGACCATCAGTTGCGTTGTGGAGAAGTCAGGTGGATACACAGCTGATAGTCCTACTGAATAGACTATTAGAATTTGTATCATGGCAAGAAAAAAGCAGCTAAGTAAAGAAAAACTAGTGGCCATCATTACTTTAAGAAATGAAGGTCAGTCAGTCCGAAAAATTGGGAAAACTTTGAAAGTATCCCCAAGTGCAGTCACAAAAACCATCAAGCGCTACAAAGAAACTGGCTCACATGCGGACCGCCCCAGGAAAGGAAGACCAAGAGTCACCTCTGCTGCAGAGGATAAGTTCATCCAAGTCACCAGCCTCAGAAATCGCAGGTTAACAGCAGCTCAGATTAGAGACCAGGTCAATGCCACACAGAGTTCTAGCAGCAGACATCTCTAGAACAACTGTTAAGAGGAGACTGTGTGAATCAGGCCTTCATGGTAGAATATCTGCTAGGAAACCACTTCTAAGGACAGGCAACAAGCAGAAGAGACTTGTTTGGGCTAAAGAACACAAGGAATGGACATTAGACCAGTGGAAATCTGTGCTTTGGTCTGATGAGTCCAGATTTGAGATCTTTGGTTCCAACCACCGTGTCTTTGTGCGACGCAGAAAAGGTGAACGGATGGACTCTACATGCCTGGTTCCCACCGTGAAGCATGGAGGAGGAGGTGTGATGGTGTGGGGGTGCTTTGCTGGTGACACTGTTGGGGATTTATTCAAAATTGAAGGCATACTGAACCAGCATGGCTACCACAGCATCTTGCAGCGGTATGCTATTCCATCCAGTGTGCATTTAGTTGGACCATCATTTATTTTTCAACAGGACAATGACCCCAAACACACCCCCAGGCTGTGTAAGGGCTATTTGACCATAAAGGAGAGTGATGGGGTGCTGCGCCAGATGACCTGGCCTCCACAGTCACCGTACCTGAACCCAATCGAGATGGTTTGGGGTGAGCTGGACCGCAGAGTGAAGGTAAAAGGGCCAACAAGTGCTAAGCATCTCTGGGAACTCCTTCAAGACTGTTGGAAGACCATTTCAGGTGACTACCTCTTGAAGCTCATCAAGAGAATGCCAAGAGTGTGCAAAGCAGTAATCAAAGCAAAAGGTGGCTACTTTGAAGAACCTAGAATATGACATATTTTCAGTTGTTTCATACTTTTTTGTTATGTAAATAATTCCACATGTGTTAATTCAGAGTTTTGATGCCTTCAGTGTGAATCTACAATTTTCATAGTCATGAAAATAAAGAAAACTCTTTGAATGAGAAGTTGTGTCCAAACTTTTGGTCTGTACTGTATATATATATATATATATAATATTTTATATTGTATCTCCAAATATGAACATAATTTTGTTCAAAAATTTTTGTAAAATTCATCTAAAGTTCTCATACGCTTCAGAGTTTAAAGGGTTGTCAAAGAGTGTAACCCTTGACAATCACAGTTATTGTGAGGCGACAAGACTTCTTCACCGTAAGAACTGTAAATCCATGAACTAGTCACCTCAGGACATGGTGACAGCAGGAACACTGGATGGTTTCAGAAAAGGCTTAATTCTTAGTATCAAATAACACAAAAGGGGTTGTCTCACTTCAGCAAATGGCATTTTTCATGTAGATAAAGTTAATACAAGACACTAACTAATGTATTGTGATTGTCCATATTGCCTCCTTTGCTGTCTTGATTAATTTTTCCATCCAGCAGCAGTGGTCGTGCTTGCACACTATAGGACAAAGCACCAGCCTATGTGTACTCCGGCAGTGAGGCCGGCACCTTTTCCTATAGTGTGCAAGCACGACCACCGCTGCTGGATTGCAGGGTGGTCATAACCATGGATATGAGCAGCATAGAATGTGATGAAAAAATGAATCCAGCCAGCAAAGGAGGCAATATAGACAATCACAATACATTGGTAACTGCCTTGTATTAACTTCCTCTACATGGTATATGCCATTTACTGAAGTGAGACAACCCGTTTAATGCTTATAAAACTGTGTAGAATTCTGTGTTCTCACTCCCTTTCCCTTAATTCACATCCTCTCCCATCCCTTGATGTCTTTTTTCAACTGTACTATGTAACTATGAATAAAGCAGCGGTCACACATGGACACTACCTCTCCTTCTTTATGAGACTGCTGGACTGGAGACAGCCCAACACTGTATTTGGCTATTTTCGGCAGTCCCATACAGAATGAATAGAGAAGCAGTGCATTTGTGATCATCGCTCCGTTCAAACAGGAGTCTCAGGACCCCAGTTCTTGCAGTCAGTTGGGTCCCAGTGGTTGAACTACCAGCAATCAAAGACTTATCACATACGTATTCTGTGGATAGTTGTTATGGGACAACCCCTGTAATGAATGCTAAAATGATAGTGCCAAGCACTTCTCATGGCTGCCAGCAAGGTATATAATCTGATCCGATGCTCTGAGCATTAATTCATGTAGGAGCATCAGGCTCTTATACATCTGACCAGAGGCCGCAGGTGCATCCCTGAATTGAATTGTATTGCTGTCCTCAGGATGATCAGACAGTTTCATACTTTGTCGCGCGTGGCAGTATGTTTTGCTGCACTGTGGTTTTGCTTGGGTGGTATTTTGTTCTACACTACATCATTGCTAGCCCCGACTACTTCTGTTGTCCCATCTTCTGCCAATTTGGACGACGCACCTACAACATGGGGCCACTTTTAGGTGTTTTTCCAGGGCCACTTTAAGTTCCCAGTCTGCCCCTGGTCACATAGGACACATACAACATTCAGTTGCCCCAATAAAACAGTCCATCTTTAATTTATCAGTATAATAAGAACACTATAGTGTATATACTGTAAATCTGTTGCAGCATCATTATGGAGAACACCGAATCAGGATACGATGAGAAAAAGGTGTCAAACAAGACGGAAAACGGCACAAAAAAGTAGCTCAGTTAAGAACCCCAATATGTACAAAATCTGTCCCAAATATCACGATCTTCTTTAGTAAATGGCGGTGGTACGAACAGAAGAAATGTCCCAAAATGTTATCTAGCTAAAGAAGTCGAAGTCCTGAGACAGGAATGGTCAGCTACTGGTGTAAATCATTAGTCACCAGTCTTCATACGTTCATCACAAACAATGAAGAATGACCTCTCTGACTCACACCTTGTGGAGATAAGTCATTGCTAGGATATGAAGGTGAGCACATCTAACCTACTTTACCTGGAGGGCAGTGTGGCAGTAAAGAAGATAAGATTTGTCAGACAACCCTTTCACTACTAGAAATGACTTTCTGACTAGTCAGTGTCTAGCCAAAGGGTGTCTCATTCAAAGAACCAACCGCTGATAATTGGCTCAAAGAAAAAAAATACATTGGGTCCTCCCTTTTTAGACGACAGTGGAGACACTAATCCTGAGCAGCTATGGAATGAGAGGAATGAAGCCAAGCTCCGACCAGAGGCAGCACAGCGCTGGAATGTGTCCACTGACTCCCACTACAGCACTCAAATCATAAAATATTGTTTATTTCAGAAATGTGTGATCTATAAGACATGAAATAGACATTCTAAATCCCAATAAGCAGTTTACCTTAAAGCTCTAACCATGAATGTATTTAACTCAGCGGCAGATCCTGTTTAAAGAAAGACACATTAGAGCTCACGTTGCATCCACCAGCAGGTCTTAGCAGTATCATTTTTGCATGAGTATCAAACTGATGCCAATGTTTGCCGCACCCCTCATTAGAGAGGTATAGAGTGGGCTCAGCATGCATGTTGGTACCTGCATTCCCTGGATTTAATGGGGGCCATTATGGCACAAAAATGGTAAATGTCAGAGTGGACCCAGCATGCATGTGGAACCTGCACTCCCTGAATTTTTATGTGGCAGATAACAGGTAGTATTTAGTGTTAGCTTCCCATCTTACAGAGATCGCCTTGACGCCAGCAGACGGGCCCAAACTATTTTGTACAAAATGTATTTGCCAAGAGTCTCAAATTTGCAAAATAAGCGTAGCATTAGCACTAGAATATCTGGCATTATTGTACATTATTTGTGTTTGCATAGTGCTATTGCACTGTGTTTTTTATTTAATGTTTGCCGCACCCCTCATTAGTTACATCATGATCATTTATTACAGGATATGTCATGATTTATTTTTTATTTTTAAATCATTGAGGCCGTTAGTTGATGGATAAGAAAAATGGAGGCAGAATGTTATAAATGTTGTAAATTGTCAGCCAAAATATGATTCTGACAAAATAATAGGAGATAATCCGATGGAAATGTGGGGGGCAGTGTGGGGACACTACTGTGTGGGGGCAGTGTGGGGGAAATTACTGTGTGGGGGCAGTGTGGGGGAAATTACTGTGTGGGGGACACTACTGTATGGGTGCAGTGTGGGGGACACTACTGTGTGGGGGGACTATTGTGTGGGGCAGTGTGGGGGAAATAACTGTGTGGGGGACACTACTGTATGGGTGCAGTGTGGGGGACACTACTGTGTGGGGGGACTATTGTGTGGAGCAGTGTGGGGGAAATAACTGTGTGGGGGCAGTGTGGGGGAAATTACTGTGTGGGGGGCAGCGTGGGGGAAATTACTGTGTGGGGGCAGCGTGGGGGAAATTACTGTGTGGGGGGCAGCGTGGGGGACACTACTGTGTGGGGGGGCAGCGTGGGGGACACTACTGTGTGGGGGGCAGCGTGGGGGACACTACTGTGTGGGGGGCAGCGTGGGGGACACTACTGTGTGGGGGCAGTGTGGGGGAAATTACTGTGTGGGGGACACTACTGTGTGGGGGGCAGTGTGGGGGACACTACTGTGTGGGGGGCAGCATGGGGGCCTTTCTATTGGAGAGGCACTGTAGAGGCCAGTCTATTATTTCTGGGGACACTATAGAGGGATTATTACCTGGAGCACAATATAGGGTGCTATTATTATTACTGGGAGCACTCTAGGGGACATTATAGCTGCTGTAGACATTATATGAACATTTGGGGTCATTTATCAAACTGGTGTAAAGTAAGCCAATCAGATTCCACCTTTCATATTTGACAGCTCTTTTGGAAATCCAGTTCTACTTTACACCAGTTTGATAAAGGACTCCAATTCTGTCTATTAGGGTCACTATTTTTTCAGCAGTATAGTACCTGGGGCATTGGGGGGCACAACGGGCACAGGTATTTGGGGTGGCAGCAGGATGACACTGTGGGGACACCAGGATGAAGAGGTTGATGGAAAAATTGAGAAATCTAGCGTGTCTGTATTACAAACTCTGTAGAGACAAGATGCGGCTGAAAGAATTTCTCATGGTGGTCTAACGGAGGAGAAGAGGAAAGAGAAGGTCTACATGACAGGAGATGTCTCTGGATGTAAGAGGTATGTGGTCAATTATTGGGGGGGTGCCAGAGAAATGACCCGCCCCGGATGCCAAACACCCTGGGCACGCCACTGATACCAGGGCTATATATCCTGTGGTCTGGGGCATTTCTTTTCGCACCTCCTGCCGCTACTTAATTTTACTTTTTGTTCATTGAACACCCCTTTAAGATTTCCTAAATTTATAAGACACAAGAGTAAAGCTGAAAGTCAATATCAGATAGTCTATCAGGACCATGACAGCTCATTTCTCTTACCAGTGAATAGAAGCATTACTTTGGAAGCGTGCTGTCATTGCTGGGTAGTTACCTGACGCAGGTTTTTTATTACAAAATTGCATTTATCTTTATTCTCTCCTTCACTTTAACCATGCACTACATATTTTTTGTCAGTGCAAATGTCAAAAATATAAAGCATATGTTCAATCACAGGGAAAAATGCACTTTACAACAAATTTGCAGGATATGTATCTTTCTCTTTTTGCTGCTGAGTCATTGAAAATCTACACGATGAAAAGCTGCAAAACTGCTGAAGAGTATTCTGGGGGGGGGGGGGAAAAGGAAGTTGAGTTGATGACATAATTTAGACTATGATACATGTTCCCTTCATTAAGGGTACAGCCATGCGGTCAGGTTTCTGCATGCGGTTTTGGATGCCAAAACCAGGAGTGGATTAAAAAAAGAGGATAAGTTGTATCTCTCTCATTTATACTTTATCTCATGTTATGATCCACTCCCGATTTTGGCTTACAAAACTGCATGCAGAAACCTGGCCATGTGATCATACTCTAAAGGGGTTGAATTGTAAGCTGTGTACCGGGGTAGGCTCCCCAGGATATAGCAAAGTCACAAACGAGAAAAGCAACTCTGACACCAGCTTTTGCAAAAATCAGAATTTTACTAAGGCTACTTTCACACTGGCGTTTCTGGGTCCGCTTGTGAGATCCGTTTCAGGGCTCTCACAAGCGGCCCAAAACGGATCAGTTCAGCCCCAATGCATTCTGAATGGATAACGATCCGTTCAGAATGCATCAGTTTGCCTCCGTTCAGCCTCCATTCCGCTCTGGAGGCGGACACCAAAACGCTGCTTGCAGCGTTTTGATGTCCGCCTGACGATGCGGAGCCAAACAGATCAGTCCTGACTTACAATGTAAGTCAATGGGGACGGATCAGTTTTGACACAATATGGTGCAATTGAAAACGGATCCGCCTCTCATTGACTTTCAGTAAGTCAAAACGGATCCGTTTGCATTATCATTAACAAAAAAACAAACAAAAAATTTGGTAATGCAAACGGATACAAGCATTTGCATTAGAGGTGCGGATCCGTCTGTGCAGATACCAGACGGATCCGCACCTAACGCAGGTGTGAAAGTAGCCTTACACGTGATAATAAACCACAAATGCTGTGAACATAAAATAAGTTTACATACATCCAGCCCAAAGGCTGAGACCCCTGTGTTGCACAGCACGGCGCCCCCTGATGGATGCCAGCGGAAATTTTGCAGTAATTTACCTACTGGCGGGCACAACTAAAACTGCCTCGCCGTACGTATTATTAGCCTGAAAAAACATGAACAATTGGTTGGGTGCTAAGTACGGGCTGGCCTGCGGTACAACACAACAGTTCACAATCTTACCGTGCTTTATAATATTCCACCTCCCATAACTAGTCCGGTAGCACATGCCTAATTATTACTCCTGAGCACAACGCTGAACTGGATAGAGTTCGTGGGGGTGTTTATCAGCTCCCAAATGTGCAATGTCCCTTTTAGTAATGGATTCCTTGTAGTGTCAGTAGCAACGCTTTAGACCTGACACAAAGCAGACCCTAACTAGCTAATTACAGGTCTGGTCTGTCTCTAGGCGCCAAAAATGCAGTGATATGCGCGCATGATCTTACCGACCCGGGTCTGGTCTTTATCAACTGATCTCTCTGAACCGAACAACAAGTCTCTCCAGCAAACATGTGGTCCCACAGGGTATGTCGCTTGTTCCTTAGCTCTTGTAAGCCTTCCTGGAAACAATTCTTCTTTCCCTGGACAGGACCTGGGTCTTGTACAACTATCAGCTTCACTCAGCTGCAGCTGTGGTCACTGAGGGGGCCCTCTTTCTCCTGGATCCATTAGCTTCTCTGCTCAAACACAGCTCCTCAGCTCTCTCCTAAAATGGCTGCAGCTTCTTCTAGCGAGTTCTCAAACTCCACCTCCTTTGAATATTGAAATATCTGCAGTCTATCAGCTGTGTTAAAGAAACAGTGGCCTCTTGTGGCCAAACAGCAAAACTTCAGTCCAGAACATTTAATTTAATCCACACAAAAACAGTGTTCAAACATTGGAAGCTGTTTATCAATCTCAAAGAATCATGGGGTTCCATCTGTCCTATTGGTGCAAGCAGGTCCCCTGCCCCCTTGTTGCCAAAGCAGAGAGTTGCAGTCCAAAAGCAGGTTTGGATCTAGCATGTTAGATTGGATGGCTAGCTATTTATTTGACTGGATTCAGTGGTATGTTTTCCTGGTCTCTAACCCAAGGCATTGTGCAAGAGATTTATTACCTGGACACACACACTGTTGATGAATCTGATGTAGGGGCGTGGCCTGATGCAGAGCTAAAAGGACGTGTCCCGCTCGTGCTCCGGCAGCTACAGCTACATTACCGCTCTGAAAGCGAATCCCTCTCCTCACAGGCAGCCCAAACGCTTCCAAATAGTCTAACTACCTCTCCAGGAGACTCCATAATGACAAGGACCGCCGGTCCCCCAATGAAACTCACCTCCTTTTTCTCCTCGACGCAAATCCAAGATGGCGCCCGCTCCCCACATGAAGAAGCTGTAGACTCTCCTAGCTCCCAGCCAAAGCGCGCCATCAGACAGCACATAACTACAGGAGCCTCAGACAACTCTCCCCCGGCAAGTAAACTTAACTCTCCTTATGGGGGTCTCCCTCAAATTCCTCACCTGAGACCAATCCAGACAGCAATGTCAGGCCTGTAAGGCAAGACATTATTACTGTATCTGTTATGCAGGAGCTCATGGCAGACCTCAAAAGCTCCATACATTTAGATATACAGGGTGGGCCATTTATATGGATACACCTTAATAAAATGGGAATGGTTGGTGATATTAACTTCCTGTTTGTGGCACATTAGTATATGTGAGGGGGGAACTTTTCAAGATGGGTGGTGACCATGGCGGCAATTTTGAAGTCGGCCATTTTAAATCCAACTTTTGTTTTTTCAATAGGAAGAGGGTCATGTGACACATCAAACTTATTGGGAATTTTACAAGAAAAACAATGGTGTGCTTGGTTTTATTGTAACTTTATTCTTCATGAGTTATTTACAAGTTTTTCTTTGTTTACAGCCATTGACATGTCGCCGAGGTTAACACGTGCGGAGCGGATAGAAATTGTGTTGATGTCTGGTGAACGCAGTAACCGGGTCATTGCAGCAGATTTGAATGCCAGACAGCCTACGAGACCACCCATCTCCCATGCTACAGTTAGCAAACTGCTTGCTAAGTTTCGTGAAAATGGTTCAGTGTTGGATTTGCCAAAATGTGGACGCATAAAATCTGTCACTAATAAAGAAACATCAGTAGCTGTCCTAGCTTCATTCAGCAAGAGCCCACAGCGTAGCACTCGCCGCATGTCACTGGAGAGTGGCATTAGTCGAACATCCCTTCGGCAGATATTAGCTACTCACAAATGGCACCCTTACAAACAGCAGCTACTGCAGCATCTCAATGAGGATGACCCAGATCGGCGCACTGAATTTGCAGAATGGGCAAAACAAAAATTGGAACAGGACCCTCAGTTTACGCAGAAAATTTTGTTCAGTGATGTGGCAAACTTTTATGTGAATGGTGAAGTTAACAAACAAAACCACTGCTATTGGTCTGACACTAACCCACATTGGATAGATCCCTCCAAGACTGTTGGAACGAAAAAAAATTGATGGTATGGTGTGGTATATGGGGTACAAAGATAGTGGGGCCATTCTTTATCAATGGAAACCTTAAGGCCACTGGATATGCGTAATTGCTACATGATGATGTGTTTCCCTCTTTATGGACTGAAGCTGGCACGTTCCCTGAGTTTTTCCAGCAAGATGGTGCACCACCACATTATGGGTGTCAGGTCCGAGCATTCCTAGATGAACAGTTTCCTGGAAAGTGAATTGGTCATCGTGGGCCAGTTGAATGGCCCCCACGGTCTCCCGATCTGACCCCCTTAGAATTTTATCTTTGGGGGTCATCTGAAGGCAATTGTCTATGCTGTGAAGATACGAGATGTGCAGCACCTGAAACTACGGATGCTGGAAGCCTGTCCTAGCATTTCTCCTGCGGTGTTGCTATCAGTGTGTGAAGAGTGGGAGAAGAGGGTTGCATTGACAATCCAACACAATGGGCAGCACATTGAACACATTTTATAAGTGGTCAGAAACTTGTAAATAACTCATGAAAGAATAAAGTTACATTACAACTAAGCACACCATTGTTTTTCTTGTGAAATTCCCAATAAGTTTGATGTGTCACATTACCCTCTTCCTATTGAAAAAACAAAAGTTGGATTCAAAATGGTAGACTTCAAAATGGCCGCCATGGTCACCACCCATCTTGAAAAGTTTCCCCCCTCACATATACTAATGTTCCACAAACAGGAAGTTAATATCACCAACCATTCCCATTTTATTAAGGTGTATCCATATAAATGGCCCACCCTGTACAATCAGCCATAAACACCATTAGGTCTGATATTAAAGCGATTGGAGATCGCACTGCCCACTTAGAAGAAAAGATGGAAAAGTTTAAAGAAGCTCACAACTCTATGGTGGACACAAGATGATGTAGCTGCCATCAAATTAAAACTAGCAGACTTGGAAGACCGTTCCAGAAGGAACAATATTAGACTTAGAAACATTCCTGAAACTGTCACAAATGATCTGCTTCAAGATTTCTTGATAGACGTATTCACTGCAATCCTCCCAGGCACCCCGGAAAGGGATCTCCTCATCAACAGAGCCCACCGGGTTCCTAAACCAAGATCAATGCCTCCAAATATACCGAGAGACGTTCTGGTGAGACTGCATTTTTTTCACTTCAAAAATAACTTGCTAAGGGAAGCAGGATGTAAACAAAGATATGCCTGAGAGGTTTAAACAAATCTCACTCTATGCTGACCTGTCTCCTGCAACCCTAGCGAGAAGAAGAGAATTTGCTAAATACACAGCCATACTCAGAGAAAATAAAATCCCATATTGGTGGGGTTTTCCAGTCAAATTGATAGTCAGCAAAAATGATTCCAACCATGTGCTATTATCTCCCGCACAAGCTGCAGAACTGCTGAAGAAATGGTTTCCTCATCTACCACAAGAGGGAGACAGATCTCCAGAAAAGCAGAAACCTCCAACCCTGATGCAGGAATGGACTGTAGTGAAAAGATAAAGGTGGAACTTTTGATTTTCCTTGAAGTACCTCCTCCTCTACCCCAAATCAGGGTCTCTCAGCCCTGCGTTTCTTCCGGGTTCTGTTATTTTTTTTCTCCCATTTATATATTTCTCCCTCCACAGCTGACTTATAATTTTCTTCCAAAATAAGGAAAACATCTGTTTTAGACTATATGACTTTTGGCTTGCCGGAGCCAACCGAACCTGTTTAGCCGAACCGTTCGTAAATTACTTTAGTATCGTTCTGATACTATAATTGTTTAAACTCTGTTCACAACTAGTTGCCATGACTCTGCACAACCTCTCCAGCCCTAAACATGGCAAATGTGAGGGGGGATTGGCGACTATTTGGGAATCCTTAGATACCCTGCAATTCTTAGTTTAATTGTTATTGGTTTTATATGTTATGAGGGCATTATGTCTATTGTACCAATTGAGGGCACGACACATTATGACACTCTTGAATCCAATCGGTTATCATCAATTTGGTTTATACCTTACACTCATTTAGATCTATAAAAGCACACAAATATATTTTCAACATGACGCTCAAAATATCCTCCCTAAATGTCAAAGGGCTAAATTCCCCCTTTAAAAGATCCAGTTTATGGAAAGAAGTAGGTAAACTGCAATGCGACATTGTCTGCATTCAAGAAACACATCTACTAGCTAAAGACAACTTTACAATTCATAAAATATTCCCCCATATTTTCCACTCACATCCTAGCCAAAAGAAAGCTGGTGTCATGATAGCGGTTAAAGACACAATCTCATTTAACCTTATCTCTTCTCATGCGGACACTCATGGCAGATATATCATTATAATCTGCTCAATCGATAACCAAATCTACACTATTGCCTCTATATATGCTCCTAATAAATCTCAAACCCGGTTTCTTAACAAATTTCTCACTATCTTAAGTCCCCTAAAACGTGGCATATTAGTGTTATGCAGTAATTACAATAAAGTTATAGATCCTACATCGGATAAATCTCCTCCAGACACTGGAGACAAAGACCTTTCTTTTATAGACCTTCTACACAAGGAAGGATTATTTGATCCCTGGCGTTTCCTACACACATCTGGAAAAGACTTTACCTTTTTCTCCATTCCACATATTCTCGCATAGACATGATACTGGTAGATAAAATACTCCTCCAAAATATTACCGTTGCAAATATAGGAACTATATCCTGGTCGGATCACGCTCCGTCGCTCCAACATCTACTACTATCAAAACACAATTTCCAAATCACACTTTGCACCTTGGAGACTAAATAACTCCATTCTCAACAACCCAGAATACTCAAAGATATTTAATGAATCTTTAGAGGAATATTTAAAAAAAAAATTAAACATCAGATATTTCCTTGGCAACCTTATGGTGTGCACATAAGGCAGTAATGAGAGGTCTCTCTTTGAAATATTCCGCCCTTGAAAAGAAAAAACGCATTAAAAAACAGAACTACTCACCAATAAAATCATACAATTAGAAAACGAAAATAAAAAAGACCCTAAGGCAACCCTATCCCTCCAACTGAAAGAACTCGGACATGAATTATATGTTCTAATGCAATCTAGATTTAAATTTTTATCTCCGCAAATCCAAATAAATGTACTACCACTGCGAAAACAAAGCTAATAAATCTCTAGCAAATAGGATTGAAGATAAATTGGCCAAATCTAGAATCCCTTTTCTTTACAATGCAAACCAACAAAAAATCATAAACCCGCAAGATATAGCGAACGAATTCGCAACTCATTACTCCACATTATATAACCTGAATAAAGACCACACGACCCTGCAACCCACCCCCGAAACAATTGATGCTTTCTTAAGCAATATATCACTTCCTAAACTGACATACACCCAACTTCTAACCTTAAACCAGGATATAAAAACCGAAGAAATATTGGAAGTTATGGCCTCCCTTAAACTAAATAAATCCCCAGACCCTGATGGATTGACTAATGAATATTACAAAGCATTCTCACCATGAGAGAATGTTTTCAACATTTCCTGACAGGACACCCCATACCCAAATAAATGTTATCGGCCATGATAGTGACACTACCTAAATTGGGTAAAACCCGTCACCCCGGCCAATTTTCACCCCATATCCCTCCTAAACTCGGACCTAAAGATCTTTGCCAAATTATTATCTAATCGACGAATAAATATCCTTCCAGACTTAGTAAATAACGACCAAGTAGGATTTGTCAAAAACAGACAGACATCAGACGTTACAAGATTTATTGAGCTCCTAGATATTATCGATGAACGCAAATCGCGTTCTCTGCTCCTATCTTTGGACGCAGAGAAGGCGTTTGACAGAATTAATTGGGAATTTTTGAAAGCTACACTACAGAAATGTGGCTTCCAGGGTAATTTCTTTTCAGCACTTCTTGCTTTATACTCCAGACCAAACGTGACAGTCTATACATCTGGCTTCTTGTCAGAACCATTTGACAATCCATCGCCCTGCATTTCGTATTTCCCATAGACCTTCAGCTAACATCTAGCTGGCATTTTTACTGCAAAAAACGCACCAAAGATGCAACACTCAAAAACTGTGTTTAAATCCAGCTTTTTACAACAGTTTTTTTTAATCCTCTGCATTTTTTTGGGCGAAGGTTCTTCCTTTATATCTCCCATTCCTTTTAAATCGTCTTCTGGACTTGGCTCAAAAACTGCATGGAAAACAGCCACAAAATTTCTGGCTTTTCCCCCCAAAACATCATATATTAAACCACCCTTATCCCTTCTTACAACCCTAATGTAATAGCACGTCAAGGGCCTCAGGCGATTATGTAGCCACCTGCTGCATACACAACTTCACTCCCACTGCAACTTTTGGGACAGAAGAAAACTCGGTTTCCTGCAGCTAGGATTATCAAGAGCTGTGATGAAGCCTGTCCGTGGTACTTTACAAGATGAGGACACCTTGTAGCAGTGGTTGCCAGCCCTTCTGACATAATAGCCGGACTGATGTCACTAACAGACAGCCTGGGACAAGATAAAGGCTCCCAGTACTGTCACCTGTAAAAGACAGGGCATGACAGTGGTGTTGAATAACGTAAAAAGGAAACATAAAAAAAACATTATGTGCTGTAATTATGTGATTTTTGGCTGTTGACCTAACATTAAGTTAATATAATTTAAACACTACCATATAGGTTCCCCAAAATGGTATGTGTAGACGTTATTAGTTCTGGAACGCTGCAATGAAAAATCCCAAAATTGTGTATGGTTCCTAAGGCCATAGGGGCAATGAAAGTTGCAATGTTTGATAAATATCAGATTGGTCCACTAGATGGCAGAGTAATCGGCATTGGGTGGCTTGTTTTAACAATTAGCTTTTGCTGTTATTTTTTTCATTCATGGCATTTTGTTCTTAAAAATGTTCTGAATTTTCAAAAGCTAATATTCATTTCACATGATTTATTTTAACAATATTCATAATGATAATTTCTTATCTGATACCTTTTTGGATTCTTCATGATGTTTACCAAACCCTGTATAACCTTCTCACAGCTTTGCTACAGTGTAAAATATACCGTAATACTTGGTAACTTAATCTTCACTTACAGTACACCTCAAGAAGCCATCTCTAGATCTGCCCTCTTTGTCTAGCTATCAAACCATCTCATTACTTCTGTTTGCATCAAAACTAAGAACTATCCTCCCACCTCTCATCCAACTTTTTGATCAGCTACAATCTAGCTTCACATCCCACCACTCCACTGAAATCAATAATGATTTAATAACTGCCAAAGCCAAGCATCATTACTCTCTGTACCTCGTTCTAGATGTTTCCTCTGTCTCCACACAATTGACCTGCTATAAACTCTCATTTCTAGGCATCAGAGATTTGGCCCTCTCCTGTATCTCATCATACCTCACCAATCAAACATTCAGTGTCACCCACTCACACCCTCTCCTCACCTTGCCCTCTCTCTATCGGTGACTCTCAAGGCTCTGTCACAGGACTCCTACTCTTTTCGACTCCCAATAGGTGTTGCTGGTAAGATGGTTTTCTTTCTTGGAAGACACCTTTTTGCATATTTGTTTCCCATGGAACATTGCCTATAAGTCTCCAGGACTGGTCTCTTTAAGGAAATTCAGCACCCTGCTTAAGCCACTTCCAAGGCATCACACAGAGCCAGCAAGAATCCAACTCCATACTGATGAGGGGCAAGCACCCCGAAACAGCTGTCTACCGATGGATATCTGGTCTGGCTATATTTCCTTGTCAAATTTAGCCCGTACGTGTTATGATGTGTTTTTTTTTTTTGTAGTAAAAATGCCAGCTCCAGTTGTTAGCTGAAAGTTTATGGGAAATATGAACCATAGTTTTTTGCTATTGCCATTTTTGTTAATTAGGTGATGTTTTTGTCTTGCTTACTTCTTTTCAAAAAAGCAGCAGGGTGGAGCCCCCTTTCTTGCCACTTTAGAAAAGTTCAAAAAGTTGCAAATGATAGCAGAAATATGGCGTGCACCATTATTTGTGACTTTTTAACACCACAATAGTTGTGTAAATAGGTTGGTAAATGTCCCCCACTGTTTGAAAAAAATGGCACAAAAAATGCAGCAAAGAAAATGCACTTGGTAATAAATAGCCCCTTTATGGTTTTTTTTGACAAAAAATTAGATTGCCCACTAGCATTTTCTTCAGGGTGTTTTTTTTTACTTATAGAGAAAGTTATGTGAAAGGCCATACTGCGTTACTGAGAAAAGACAAACATGGAAACAATAGTCCCAAATTTGCACCCTACCCTTATTTTCAGAGACAGCGCCTGCAAACTTGTGCTTTCCTAGACTAAAGATGGACAAGGCTTCTGTAAGCCCCACCTTTAAATGTCCCCCCTAGTTCAGGGGTATTCCTGGGGTAGAGTCTAATGGTCCCAAATTTACCAACAGTAATGTATGTTATGTGATAAAAAAGTACAGACATATGCAACATATTTTAGGATAAGACTAATCCCTTCTCCAGGCAGTCACCTATGGAGGCTCTCTTGTTTTTTACATTTTGGAGTGGCATGTCATGGTAGATCCACTCAGCCTATAGCTATTTTTACTATCCTAACAAAACAAAAAACATTCTCAGTTGCAATGTTTGCTGACATTCAAAGGTTGACACTGGGAATCAGGGTACTGACGTGTACACTGAAGCAAAAGACAACTTGGATTTAGATGTAATGACACATACCTCCTTGAGCTCAGTGTGCTTGTCGTACCCTGGCTATGGTCAATTTAGTATTTATCCAGCTGTTTTACTGCGGGGCGTGTAAGTGTGCTGCTGCATTGTCAGAACAGTACTGTAACCTAACACTGTAGTTTGCATTACTGGAAACCCTGAATTTAATTCCAGCCAAAGAAAAAACTGCACAATGCCTTCATGTTCTCTCTGTGCTAATAGCTTGTTTGATTTCTAGGGAATTGACCCGAGGATTTGTGTGTGTGAGAGTCTGAGACTCACTGATGACAAGGATTGATATAGATGATTATTACTATTGTACAGCGCAGTGGAAGATCATTATATCTATATCATTAATAGGGAAACAGTGTATAAGACTTGTGGGAGAACATATCTGGGCCCCCATTGAGTGATCTGATACATGTGGTGATCTGAAATGGGCCAACATGTAGGCAGCGACAACAAAAGTAGGCAGGTCCAGCAATACCGTAGTACTGCCCCAGAAGAACTAAATACCACAGGGCAGCACAAAATGCTGCCACCACAGTATTTATCTGTATCATAAAGCATAAGGATGGCAAAACAGTTAAATTCAGGAGGGCACCTGTGCATAAGTGCCTGATGCTCCTATATTAATTAATGCTGAAAACATCAGATCTTTATGTACCTGGCTAGTGGCCATGAGAAGGGCTATGGCCAGTCCACCCCTGGAGTCATGCAAAGATTTCCATTTAATATAAAATGTAAAGATTACAAGGTCAGTTATAAAGAGGTTAATTTTGAAGCATAGCCATTTAAAGAGAAGATTTGGCTGTGTCCTTCATGTGCATTTTGGTTATATTTGAGAATATTCTGTAAAAGTGTCTTGCAGCTAGCACATAAAGCATTGCTGACCTCGCCGCTAATACAGCAATTCACAAGCATAACAGTGGCTGACATCAGAGGACAAATCCAGCTTCATTAATTAATAAGTGGTACTAATACAGTACTTCTCCATCGGCTTGTTGCTGCTGTCAGAAATGGTTCTGTCATCCCTTTTGTGTCTCTGATTTTATACACAGAGGGAGAAATCTACTGAAGGTTTAAAAAGTAAAAAATTATGATGCATGCCATATTTGCCCCATAATTTGTGACTTTTTGTGATTTTTGACACTTTTGTAAAGTGGTTTGGGAAAGGGATGGGGCTTAGCAAGTCAATGGGGACAGAGCGGCAGTCCGGCGGCACGGAAAAATAGAGGCAGGATGGATCCGACAGGGTAAACAGCCTGTCGGATCCGTCCTGCTGCTAGTGTGAAAGTACCCTTACTCGAGTATATTTGAGTTTCAGGCATACGGAAGGCCAGAGAGGCATCCAATTTATTAAGAAGTGTGTCTCGTAATAAATTAGATGTATCTCACTCCAGTGCACTGGTATTACTCACCCTTCCCTGGTATTCTCTGGGTGCCACGTTGTCCTGTGTCCTGACAGTGTAGAGTGTCAATACGTAGTGCGTACAAGTGCACACTCTGACCTGAGGTTGTTAGAGGTCAGGTCATAGTTCAGCACTAGAGATGAGCAAATTTCAAAAAATTTTGATTCGGCCGGTTCTCCGAATTTTCTGAAAAAATTTGGTTCATCCGATTTATTCGTGGCGAATTACATTAAAAAATTGCTATTTCCTGGCTGCAGAGAGCCTTTATAGTGGTGTACACTGTGCCTTGCAGTAACACACATAGGGTGTCTGCTGTGGTAGTGAAACAATACTGTGAGTCAGTATAACATGTAGATGACAGGCGTCGCTCTTAGAATCACTGCACACTTCACTTATTTGGGCAGTTACAGGGCCAAAACTGACCAAATAACTCAAGTGTGTGTCAGGTATAAAGAACCGTGCAGAGGCCCAAGATCCTACCATTGTGTGAAAGAGCTCACTCCTTTTACACCAATTCACTGATTCCACATAGATTTCTACAGAACCTGTTTTATTAAACACTCATACAAGTAGAGCCCCCCCCAACAGAGTGGATGTCAGCAGTAAGTTTGTGTTGACGTCACTGATTATTTTGCCCTTCCTCTGATCTGTCAGAAAAATAACCCCCAAAAAACGGATCCTGTCTGTGGAGCATCCGCCTTCACTCGGTCAGCATTTGGTCAGTAATCCATCAGTATTGGTAAAGCCAAAAAAAAACAGGAGTGGATCCAAAACAGAGATAACACGTGAATGGAATATTTGCATGTCTTCTGTGTTTTGTATCCGCTCCTGCTTTTGGCTACCAAATCATAAGCCAATTCTGATGCAAAATAGGGACCATGTCTTGCAGGCCGTACCGCTGTTACATAGACAGGATCCGTTGTGCGTCTCATTTTTCCTTCCTTCTGACAGATCAGAAGAAGGGTCAAATAAATGATGATGTCAGCCAGGCCGAAAGGCAAAATAGTGGCCCAGTCATGAAGTGGGGAGGGTGGGAAAAGCATGAGAAGTCAACAGAGTGGCCCTATGACATAGTGGTGAGGTAGAAGCAGCATGAGGAGACCACAGAGTGGCCCAATGACAGAGTCTAGAGGTGGCAGTAGCATCAGAAGGAGTTCACAGAGTGGCGCAATGACAATGTGGCAGTGGCAGCAGCATCAGGAGGCCACAGAGTGGCACAATGACAGAGTGTGGGGGTAGCGGCAGCAGCAGCATCAGGAGGAGGCCACAGGGTGGCACAATGACAGTATGGAAGTGGCAGCAGCAGCATCAGGAGGCCACAGAGTGGCACAATGACAGATTGTGGAGGTGGCGGCAGCAGCAGCATCAGGAGGAGGCCACAGGATGGTACAATGACAGTGTGGAGGAGGCAGCAGCAGCATCAGGAGACCTCAGTGGTGAGGTGGCAGCAGCATCAGGAAACCAAAGAGTAACCCGTTGACAGAGTGGGGAGGTGGGTGGCAATACCAGTACCAGCTGAAGATTGTGGGTGAAAGAAGGAGCACTTGGCATCAGATGTGTGGCATCAGGCGGGTGGCAGCATCAGAATAGTAGCTGAGGCAGGTAACCAGAAAAAACTGGTCTCTTTTGTCAAAGTGTTGGTGTGGCACCATGGATGATCTAGTCTGATGCATCAGGCATTGGTGGGTGAAAATCCTGGCTGATCCATGTCTGAATTATTGCGACAAAGGTCAGTCTCACCACATTTTGGGTGGACAGGCGAGTTCTTTTTGGGGTAACTATGGCCCCCGCCGCACTAAACACCCGCTCTGATACCACACTACTGGCCGGGCAGGACAGCTTTTCCAGGGCAAACTCTGCCAGTTGCGGCCACAAATCCATTTTGGCTGCCAAGTAGTCCAGCGGATCTTCAATGTGGGGTGGCAGGGTGCTGTCCAAGTATTCCACCACCTGCTGGTTCAGGTCCTACTCCAGGTCTAGCTGCTGCTGCTGGTAAGTAGTTTCTTCACTAGGCGGGTGAAGAAAGCTGCTCATTAGCGACTGTAGACTCAAGTTGCTGCTGATGGAGCACAGCAGCCATGGCAGAGGAAGGTGAGCGCATAGGGCCCCTCGGTCAGACCTGCGAGAGGATAAACGATGACGCAGATAGGCAGCGGCCAACTGACTACATAGGATGTCTCTATAGTAGTTCAGTTTGTCCTCCCTCTCAGTGGGTGTAAAAAAGGCCCCCATTTTGGACCGGTAGCGAGGGTCCAACAAGGTAGAGAGACAGAAGTCATCACTCTGCCTAATGCTGACAATTCGACTTTTGCGACGCAAGCAAGTGAGCATGCATTGGGCCATTTGTGCAAGTGACTCGAAGGTACTCCCTGCCTCCATCTCCACTGCATACTGCCACGGTGTGTCTGGGTCCTCTGCCTCATCTTCCTCATCGCCCTGTAGCTCCTTTGGCTGCTACTGCTCCTCCTCTCCTGTCACCTGTGTATAAAAACCACCCATTTTGCTACACATTGCTTGTGCTCCAATGTCCTCCTCCTCCAGTTCAGCCCCCACAGGGCTCATGCGGCCGTGAGATCTAGGCGCCACGTCTCCAGTCCCTGACCAGCCAGATTTACCAGCATCTGTTCCAGGACATGAAGCAGTGGAATGACGTTGTTTATCCCTTAGTTCTGGCGACTGACAAATAACGTGGCCTCCTCAAAGGGCCTGAGCAAAATGCAGGTGTCACGCATGAGCTGCCACTGGCTGACATCGAAGTTACACAGGGGAGTACTCCTGTCCGCTTGGATCATCAAGAAATCGTTTATGGCCTTTCTCTGTTCGTATAGTCAGTCTAACATATGGAGGGTGGAATTCAAAGGGGTGTAAACATCGCATATCAGCCTATGTTGGGGGATGCCGTTCTGCTGCTGCAGCTCAAGGTGGGTGTGCTTTGCGGTGTACCAGTGACTGAAGTGCATGCAAAGTTTCCTGTCCATTTTTAGGATGTCTTGCATATGGGTGGAAGACATCAGGAACCGCTTGACAACCAGATTGAACACGTGTGCCATGCAGGGCGCATGGCTCAGCCCTCTGTGACGCAGCACCGACACCATGTTCCTCCCGTTGTCACTCACCATGGTTCCGATTTTGAGTTGTCGTGGAGCCAGGATTCTATTTCTTGATGAAGGACACGGAGCAGTTCCTCCCCTGTGTGAACAGCGTGACACCGCCATGCCCTGCACATGTGGTATGCTGGAGGGGCACTGTGAATTGTTCCTGCACTGGAGGCTCAGGACACGGTGGAGGATGAGGAGGCAGAGGCGGACATTGTTGCTGAACCAACGACGTGAGAACGTGGAGGCAGAAGCGGTGTCACCTGGCCAAGTTGTTGGTGTGGCTGTGCAGGAACCACATTCACCCAGTGGGCTATAGAAGACATGTATTGTCCCTGACCGTAGTTACAGCTCCACAGGTCGGCACTGCTGTGCACTTTGGCAGACACCGACAGGCTCAAAGACTGGCCCACCTTCTGTTCTACATACGTGTGCAGGGCTGGTACTTCCTTTTTGGCAAAGTAATGATGGCTTGGGACTCTCCACCTCGGCTTGGCACAAGCCATCAGTTCTCTGAAAGGTGCAGAGTCCAGCACTTGGAAAGGAAGGGACTGCAGCACCAGCAACTTGGCCAGGAGCACATTCAACTTCTGCGCCGGTTGGATGGGTCCACGCATACTGTTGTTTCTTGGCAATCGCTTCGGTGATCGATTGTCGATGGAATGACTGACGAGGAGGGGGAGCAGGAGCATCAGTGCCACTGGGTGATGCAGCGGTTGCTACTGCAGGCTGGACCACCACTTCGGAGCCACGGTTCTTCCAGGCCACTTTATGATGACGCTGCATATGTTGACGCAGGGCCGTGGTGCCAACATTGGCATCCTGGCCACGCTTCACCTTCTTCCCACAGATTCTAAAAATGGCTATGTTCACCTCCTCCGGCAGCCTAACAAAAAACTGCCACACCGCCTAGTAGGTTATTTTATTCCCAACACTCCGCACTGACTGACTGCTACCGTCGCTGCTTCCGTGAACCCCTGCACCACTACTTTCCGGGCAGGTAGGCTCCTGCGAAACGGGTGGTCTACCCCGGGCACGTTTGGCTCCCAACCTCCCACTGCTGCCACCCTGCTGACTCCGGGCCACACTTGCTGGCTCGGCCACAGCCTCACGGGCAAGCTGCCACCCTCTTCTCCCGATGATGATGAAGCCCCTATTTTACCTGGCTCCCAAGTGAGATCAGCTACATCATCATTGAGTACTGTCTGCACGTCACTGATGTCCTCTTCAACGGTCTCTGGGTCAGGAGCCTGACCGCTCGCAAAACCAGCTCCCACGCCACTCTTCTCATCACTACTTGCCCGCCTACCGGAGGAAGCGGCAGATGTCTCCTCCATATCTTGGCAGACCAGGAGTTGCTGACTGTCCTCTAGTAGCTCGTCCTCGCTGTATAGTGGAGATGAGCCCACAGCATATAATACTTGTCTGGCTGAGGGAACAGAAAAGGACAGAGGAAGGTTGAGGACAGGTGAGGGCACAGGGCCTGCTCCTGGGCCATGCCAACTAAGGGCGGTGTCTGATGTCACTTGGAACGAAGTGGATTACTGAGTCAACCATTAAAGAACCGCTGGGTTGCTGATTAAGACACGACCGCTAGATGACACTGGGAGCTCAGGCTTCTGTCTGCGACTCCTGCTGCCACGCCCACTTACTCTGCTGCGACCTGTGCCTGCGCCAGAAACATTTAGGACTCTGCCACTCCCCTGTGCAGGGCCTGTTACTTCTCTGTCTGACATACTGTTAGATCAAATAAATTAATAAAAAGGAAATTAAAACACCCCAAAAAAGTCTGTAATTTTCTCACTTCACCACACAATGGCTAATAAGCCCTTTTTTTTCCACTGTGAGATGGGGAAACAGCTCTTCTTGTCTGAACACTGTTTGTGTAGATTAAATTAAATGATCTGGACTGACATTCTGCTGTTTGGCCACAAGATGCTGCTGTTTCCTAAACACAGCTACAGACTGCATATATGTTCATATTCATGAGAGGTGGGGTTAAACAGAGCCTGGAGAGGAAGAGAAAGAGTGCAGCCATCTTAGAGGGAGCTGAGACTGAGGAACTGTGTGAGCAGAGGATCCGACAGCATCCAGGTGTGAGAGCCTACGACAGTGACCAGAGCGGCAGCTAAGTGAAGCTGATTGTGTCGAAGACCCTGATCCTGTCCAGAGGAACGAGGATTGCTTCCAGGAACGCTGATGAGAGCTGAGGAGCGAGGCTACTTACACTGCAGTACCGCATGCTTGTTGGAGAGGCATTTGTTCAGTTCCGAGTCACCAGCAGAGGCAGAGCAGTGCATGCACCTCATCACAGTGTTGGCGCCTAGAGACTGAGACCAGGCCTGTAGTTAGTTAGGGTCTCTGATTGTGTCAGGCCACACGTGTTGCTATTGTTCATTGCAAGGACTCCATAACTTAAAATGATATTTCACACTGGAGAGCTGATAAACTTCCCACAAACTCAAGCCAGGCTGGCATTTTGCTCAGAAGGAATACTCGGGCACATGCTACAGGACCAGTTATGGGAGGGGGAATTCTGTAGAGCTTTGTAAGTTTGTAAGCTGTTGTGCTGCACCACAGGCTAGTCCGCACCACACACCCATATAGTTATTCTTGTTTTTAGGGGAATAACAAGTAAGGTGTGGCGGCTTAGTTGTGCCTGCCAGTAGGTAAATTACCACGCTTTCCTCCTGCATCCATCGGAGGGGGCCGTGCTGTGCAGCACAAGGGTCTCAGCCTTCGGGCTGGGTGTATGTAAATTTATTGTGTGTTTCCAGCATTTGTGGTTGTGTTCATTACCACATTTAAGTAAAATTCTGTTTTGGAAAAAGCTGGTGGTGGAGCTGTTTTCCTCGTTCGTGACTTCGCTGTATCCTGGGGAGCCCACCCCGATACACGTCTTACACCAGTAATACACGCCAAAGAAGACTTTAGAACATATAACTGCACCGCTGAATGGCAAATAGGCCCTTACTTCTTTCCACTTATACAAGCCACAAAAGGCTTTAGAACATATAACTGCACCACAAAATGGCAAATAATATATATATTTTTTGCCACTAATACATGGAAAAAAGGGCTTTAGAACATATAACTGCACTGCTGAACGGCAAATATATATATTTTTTGCCACTAATACACACCAAAAAGGGCTGCAATTTTCTCACTTCACCACACAACGGCAAATACTTTTTTTTGTGCCACTAATACACGCCAAAAAGGGCTTTAGAACATATAACTGAACCGCTGAACGGCAAATAATATATATTTTTTTGCGACTAATACACGCCAAAAAGGGCTTTAGAACATATAACTGCACCGCTGAACGGCAAATATATATTTTTTGCCACTAATACATGCCAAAAAGGGCTGTAATTTTCTCATTTTAGCACACAACGGCAAATTCTTTTTTGTGCCACTAATACACGCCAAAAAGGCCTTTAGAACATATAACTGCACCACTGAATGGCAAATATATCTTTTTTGCCACTAATACACGCTAAAAAGGGCTGTAATTTCTTACTTTTTTTTGTGCCACTAATACAAGCAAAAAAGTGCTTTAGAACATATAACTGCACCGCTGAAGGGAAAATAATATATATTTTTTTGCCACTAATACACGCCAAAAAGGTCTTTAGAACATATAACTGCACCCCTGGACTGCAAATTTATATTTTCTTGCCACTAATACATGCCAAAAGGGCTGTAATTTTCTCATTTTATCACTTAACGGCAAATACTTTGTTTGTGCCACTAATACACGCCAAAAAGGCCATTAGAACTGTAAGGAATATGGATTAATATTTACTGTAAGCCATGGCCTCATATCCACCATTTGCTGAAAATGGCAGAGGAAATCAAGCTCCACAGGGGAAGCCCTGCTTCAAAGCCGCAGCCAGATAGCAGAAAACTCCTAGCAGGCCACATGTGATTACATTTCACACCTCCAGTCAGACAGCACGGATCCTGCAGGAAAACCCTCAGCAGGAGGTATCAACCCTTGCCAGGATCAATGATGCCTCCCAGACATGTTGGCACCTACATTTCATAAGGAATTACGAATCGCCCGGCCATTGCAGGCAAAAACCTGTGTCCCGATGGCCACGATGTACATGCCCATGGTCTTTGTTTGAGGGTGGGATGCCAGGGAGTGGAGATCTGTCACATCATGTAATGTGTTTAGGGGGACCCAGGAACTAGCTGAGATCACTACCCTTTATGTGATTACAGCAAAGAACACACCACAACCGAAAGGAACTTTCATCTTACCCGGCAACTGACTTTTGCTCTGCTTAACCCTGTTGTACCTACATAACCTGTATTTGTAACCTCAGACAACTGTATATATTCTCTGTGTATATTGTGTTATATCTAGTGTGCCCTTAAGGTGATTAAATATATAATTTGATCTTGTGCTATCCTGTATCTCGATCACAAATCACCACGTCAGTGTTTCGGCCTAGTTATAAGCTACCGCGGGTTGGTTTCTCACCCTATATAATCCTGTTAGCAGACCGGGCTTATATCAAACGAGAAGCTGGTGGCAGATACCCGGGCTGAGACAGCACTGTGGACACTAGGGATCACCCCCCCAATCCGGCGTTCAGCATATCGGGTTTCCTTGGAGGTGCAGCAGCAAATGCGCCAGGAGATTGACGAGATGCTGAAGCTGGGGGTCATCCAGGCATCCAACAGTGCTTGGGCCTCGCATGGACCACCCGGTTATGCATGGACTACAGGGGACTCAACGCTGTCTCGGTCACCGATGCATACCCTATGCCACGCATCGATGACCTGCTTGATCAGTTGACCGGGGCACAGTACCTGACTATCATGGATCTGAGCCGGGGGTACTGGCAGATTCCCCTGACCCGTGAGGCGCGGGAACGCTCTGCCTTTATCACCCCCTTTGGATTGTACGCATCCCCGGTGATGCCGTTCAGCATAAGGAATGCCCCTGCCACTTTTCAGCGGATGGTCAGCACGCTGCTGAAGGGACTTGAAGAGTACGCGGCCGCGTACCTGGATGATATTGCCGTCTTCAGTCCCACATGGGAGGATCACCTACAGCACCTGACGCAGGTGCTGGGGCGGATCCACCAGGCAGGCTTGACCATCAAGCCGGAAAAGTGCCAGCTGGGCATGAGCGAGGTCCACTACTTGGGGAACCGGGATTACAGGGGGACCCTGAAGCCAGAGCCCAGGAAAGTGGATGCTATCGCATCCTGGCCCACCCCCAGGACCAAGAAACAGGTGATGTCCTTTATGGGCACCGCCGGGTACTATAGGAGGTTCGTCCCCCCACTATAGTAGCCTGGCGAAGCCCTTGACGGACCTCACCAAGAAGAAGCTGCCCTCCGCAGTCGATTAGACAAACGACTGCGAGACGGCCTTTTGGGCGCTGAAGGCCGCCCTCTTGAGCTTCCCTGTACTACAGGCAGCCCACTTCACGCGGCCGTTTATAGTACAGACCGACGCCAGTGATTTTGGCCTCGGTGCAGTACTCAGCCAGTTCGACACTACAGGCCAGGAACACCCCATTCTGTACCTGAGTCGGAAGCTCCTGCCGAGGGAGGTGGGGTACTCCACAATGGAGAAGGAGTACCTGGCCATTGTCTAGGAACTGCATCGGTTGCAGACGTATTTATATGGGCGCCGCTTCACTATGGAGACCGACCACAATCCCCTCAGCTGGTTAAACACTGTATCCGGGACGAATGGGAGGCTGCTACGCTGGAGCCTAGCTCTCCAGCAGTATCACTTGACCATTCGCCACAAGAAGGGCCGTGACCACGGGAACACAGATGGGCTATCATGTTTGTACTCTAGTTGTAGCTGGAACCTAGGCAGATCAATTGGGCCCGGAACCATCTTTCTGCGACATTATGGTCTGGGGCTATGAGCCCTAAGGGGTTTTATACGTCATTTGCAGGCACCAGAGTAGGAGGGGTGGACCCTACCCATAGGCGCGGAAGGGAGCGGCCGGCTACAAGTCATAAGCCCATGCAAGCCAGCGAGCGGCATCTTTCTCTGGACCGGGCTTATATCAAACGAGAAGCTGGTGGCAGATACCCGGGCGGAGACAGCGCTGTTTCAGCTTGTTGCCTCTCTGTCCCCGCGTGGACAGGAGGTGTCTGTGTAAACTGTACCAAGCTGACCTGCTCCTCTGGAGGGTGTAACGTCATGCTTTGGTAACTCGTAACCATACCGCTGCTCGTGAGCTCGACGTAGGTGACGTCAAGCGGGCACAAGGTGTGGTATTCGTCACAAGAACATATAACTGCACTGCTGAACGGCAAATATATATTTTTTTGCCACTAATTCATGCCAAAAAGGGCTGTAATTGTCTCACGTCACCAGACAACAGCAAATACTTTTTTTTGTGCCACTAATACACGCCAAAAAGGGCTTTATAACATATAACTGCACCACTGAATGGCAAATAATATATATTTTTTTGCCACTAATACATGCCAAAAAGGGCTTTAGAACATATAACTGCACCGCTGAATGGCAAATAATATATATCTTTTTGCCACTAATACATGCCAAAAAGGGCTTTAATTTTCTTACTTCACCACACAACAGCTAATAAGCCCTTTTTTCTACACTAATACAAGCCAAAAAATGCTTTAGAACATGTAACTGCACCGCACAAGGGCAAATAAGACGTACAATCATTTCCTTGTAATAGACCCTGTTAATGTCTGTATCAAACAGCACTTGCACCCCAATAACAAGAACGGTTTACTGGAATTACAGAGCTGTATAATGGCAATTTGGATCTGCAGTCAGTGCAGCAAGGTGTAATAGGATTGTTCCTATTACCCCGGCTGTAAACTCCCCTACTGAACCCTGTTCTGCTTTAATACTGTGGAATAATTCCTCCCTATCCTTTCCCTGAACTTCTATACAGCAAAATAAAAGTTTTGAAGGTTTTTTCTAGCACTGTCCCTAGCGCCTTCTGACATCTCTCCCTGCACTAAGTACACTAGAAAATGGCTGAATCCAAAATGGCTGAGACTATTTATACAGCTGTGACATCACAGTGCTGGCTGGCTGCTGATTGGCTGCAGGCATGGCATTGTGGGTGATCCCTCGTTCCCATTTTAGGAAAAAATGTGATTCGTTACCACGAAGCATGAGGAAATTCGGATTTGGTGCGAATCGAATTCTTCCTGAAATTCGGATCGAATTCCACTTCGTCAACTTCCATTCGCTCATCTCTACTCCTGAATGATCAGAGGCTGCCTGTAGCAGGGCTCCATAGGAGCATAGGGGGAGATTTATCACACTGGTGTAAAGTAGAACTGGCTTAGTTTCCCATAGCAACCAATCAGATTCCACCTTTCATTTTCCAAAGGAGATGTGAAAAATTAAAGCTGGAATCAAAAAGTTGCTTGGACAATCAGGCCTTTTTAAGGCCAAGTCATGGAAGGGTTAAAGGAGCTCTGTTGTATATTTTAAGTAAATAGACGCTCAAATGCAATTTTGTAATGTTTGCAATAACTACCCAAAATAGTAGTAAAAATGCAGTCTGCTCAAGTAAGAGGGACAAAGGGACAAGATACACAGAATTTAGTGAAAGTGAAAATGAATCATAGAAAATAATCTACTGATGGGGGTCTGGACAAATATTGATGCATCTAAAATCCACCTTAATTCTTTAGAAACAGATTATTTGTGTCCTGTAAGGTGCAAATTGGGAACTTCAGCTCATCCCACAGATGTTTGATTGGAGGTCTTCTAAAAAAAAGCCTTCTAAAGATGTTTATTCTATGATATATGAATATGAAATATGAAAGGTTCCATTTCAGGGAGTTGACTTCTGCTGTGGGGAAGGGGAATGTTGAGTTACATGTGTTTAATACATGGATTTTGGGTTATGGACACAGGGACCTGTATCTAGTGCTCTGTGGATTAAATTCACAGAGATTTACAGAGATTATTCTGTCACTTGAAGTGAATTCTCTGAACTGAACAAGACTTTAACATTCTGAAGTGGTGGGGATGTTGGTTTTCTCTCTCCATGGGAAACACATTGCTTCCTGTGGCAGATAAATTACTGAAATACAAAATCGAGGCTTTTATACTAAAAACGTAGTTGAGAAACATTTCAGTATCAAGGATTCTCTGCCTGAGGTCTTAACACATCTCAGTCCAGGGTTGCCAACTTAATTTTTTCTTTTTTCCTGCACAATTTATCAGATACATTGGAATAAATCATAAATGTAATTATATGTCAGTACATCATATACTTACGGGACAACCACACGGTGCATTCATGACGTGATTGTGATATGGCCATGCTATGTTGAGTACCTCATGGCCATAAAGGCTGCAATGCAGACCAACTAAGTAGTGCGGTCCTAATTGCTGTGGCTTGAACTAATTCAAACCAATACAATCACTGTATTAAAGGAGGGGTTTCAGAATTATGATTTTGGCCTATCCTTACATTGGCCCATCACTCTTAGGGGCATTCACACAACCGTATCCGTTTTGTAGTCTGCACATCACAGATCAGCAAAACACGAATACGGCCATGTACATCCTGCATTTTCCCCTTCCGCGGGTCCCACTGTTCTGCCCAGCAGGATTAGGAAAAATTATTCTATTTCAGTCTGCCTGAGTTTTCGTATTTCTGTAGTGATTAGTGTGGTTATAACACCATCTAGCGGTGTTAAGTTATATTACACTTTGTTTTTCTTGTTACTAAGACTGCTGCATTGTGGGTGGTGCAAAGCATTGTGGGAGTGCAAAGCATCCTGGGAAAGAGTAGTTTCCAGCCTGCAGTCACCAGGGCACATCAGCAGAGCTGTCCTTCTGCATATCTCCTTAAATACCACCATCCACGCATATCTGGTGAGAGATCTACCTTTGTTTCAGGGATATTATGTTATGCAGAGCTGTTCAGCTAGTTATCATTGTTACTCAGGGAGTTGATAGTACTGTTAGCTAGGCATGTAATCTTATGTACAGCCATTTTACCATGTGCTTCAGTGTTATGCAAATGTTACAGTACTGTCACGGAAGGTGTACAGGAAACAAGACAATGCAAAATGAATATATGACTCACTGGATCCAAAACTAAGGAACAAAAAGGGAGACCCCTGCATCAGACCTGGCTCTCTCCCTTACTGCTCAGCCTATGCAATAATCCCAATGGTGGATGATCGCATATCCTCGTACCTCGACTATATAACACCTGAACACCCTATAATAGTGAAGGGACACGACCATCGGCTCCCTACACTAGACACGGAGGGAGTCAGGGTCACCTAGGATCCAGCAAACAGAAAATCACAAATGAATGTAAAACACTTAACTTGTATAAGACTGATAGGATCAGCATGCACACACACTCCAGGAAGCTGTATAAACCGCACACTAATGCATTATGGGGAGGAATTTAAAGGGATGCAATCAGTCCAACTACATGACAGCTGAGAGAGGCTAACGAGATGAGGAACTGAAAACCAAAAACAAAGAAAACTCAAGGAGGAGGTTCTGAAAGGCTTCTGTCAGAGCTTCTCAGCTGTCTGGTTGTGACAGTACCCCTCCCTCTACGAGTGGACTCCAGACACTCAGAGCCCACCTTCTCAGGATGGGACCTATGGAAAGCCCTGATGAGTCGAGTGGCCTTAATGTCCGTCACTGGGACCCACATCCTCTCCTCAGGACCATAACCCTCCCAATGAACGAGGTACTGGAGAGAACCGCGGACAAGACGAGAATCCACAATTCTAGAGACCTGAAATTCAAGATTCCCATCAATCATAATCGGAGGAGGAGGCAAAGGCGAGGGTACAATGGGTTGAACATAAGGTTTCAATAAGGACTTATGAAAAACATTATGGATCTTCCAAGTCTGAGGAAGATCAAGACGGTAGGCAATCTGTGGTATCTGCCACACGCTTATATCTCTCACTCATGCTCTTTAGATTATCCTGAA
Source organism: Bufo gargarizans (assembly GCF_014858855.1). NCBI lineage: Eukaryota > Metazoa > Chordata > Amphibia > Anura > Bufonidae > Bufo > Bufo gargarizans. The sequence continues at coordinate 478,809,669 of NC_058082.1, forward strand.
TCTTTTGCCAAATAGATGACAAAGACGAGGAGAATCTGTCCTCATCAGGTAAACCAGAAGACCCCTCTCCCGAGAAAGTCCCAAACTGCGGATGAAACCCATATGCACCAAAAAATTGTGACTTATCAGAGGACTCCTGACGACGGTTATTTAAAGCAAACTCAGCAAGGGACAAAAAAGAACACCAATCCTCCTGATTCTCCGCCACAAAACAGCGCAGATATGTCTCCAGATTCTGATTGATGCGCTCTGTCTGGCCATTCGACTGCAGGTGGAAAGCAGAAGAGAATGACAACCGAACCCCCAAGCGAGAACAGAAAGCCTTCCAGAATCTGGAAACAAACTGCGTGCCCCTATCAGAGACTATGTCTGAAGGAATACCATGCAATTTGACAATGTGATCAATAAATGCCTGCGCCAGCGTCTTAGCATTGGGCAAACCAGGAAAAGGGATGAAATGCAACATTTTGCTAAAACGGTCCACCACCACCAGAATCACAGTCTTCCCCGAGGAACGAGGCAGGTCCATTATGAAGTCCATGGACAGATGTGTCCAAGGACGGGAAGGAATGGGTAAGGGAAGGAGAGGACCTGATGGCCGTGAATGAGGGACTTTGGCACGAGCGCAAGTCTCGCAGGCTGCCACAAAACCCTCAACCGACTTACGAAGCGCAGGCCACCAGAATCTCCAAGCGATGAGATCCACTGTGGCTCTTGCCCCCGGGTGCCCAGCAAGGACCGTATCGTGGTGTTCCTTACAAATCTTGTGTCTTAAAGCGAGAGGCACAAACAACCTCCCAGGAGGGCAAAGATCAGGAGCCTCTGACTGGGCTGCCTGCACCTCTGCCTCCAATTCAGGAAAAAGAGCAGAGACCACCACACCTTCAGCCAAAATGAGACCCGGGTCCTTAAAATTCCCACCTCCCGGAAAACAACGTGACAGGGCATCTGCCTTCACATTCTTAACCCCAGGGCGGAACGTGACAACAAAATTAAACCTTGAAAAGAACAAAGACCATCTGGCCTGTCTCGGGTTCAGACGCTTGGCTGACTCCAAGTAGGCCAGATTTTTATGGTCAGTAAACACGGTAATAGGGTGTCTGGCTCCCTCTAGCCAATGGCGCCATTCCTCAAAAGCCAACTTGATGGCCAACAATTCCCTATCTCCCACATCGTAATTTCTCTCTGCGGAGGAGAGTTTTTTCGAGAAAAAGGCACACGGTCGCCATTTGGCAGGAGAGGAACCCTGAGACAAGACCGCACCCACACCCACCTCAGAAGCATCAACCTCAACTATGAAGGGTAGAGAAATATCAGGTTGTACCAAGATGGGAGCGGAAGCAAAACTCTCCTTGATATTAGAAAAGGCCTTACGCGCCTCTACCGACCAGGAAGAAAAATCTACCCCCTTTCTGGTCATATCAGTGAGTGGTTTAACAATAGAGGAATAATTCAAAATAAACTTCCTGTAATAATTGGCAAAGCCTAAAAAACGCAACAGCGCCTTCTGATTCTCAGGAAGCTCCCACTCAAGCACAGCGCGGACCTTCTCGGGGTCCATGCGAAAACCAGAAGCGGAGAGAAGAAACCCCAGAAATTGAATCTCTGGAACCGCAAACACACATTTTTCCAGTTTCGCGTATAATTTATTCTCCCGCAGGATGAGCAAGACCTGACGTAAGTGTTCCTTATGAGTTTTGAAATCAGGAGAAAAAATCTAAATGTCATCCAAATACACTAATACAAATTTTCCCATTAAATGATAAAAAATGCTGTTCACGAAATGCTGAAAAACGGCTGGGGCATTCATCAAACCAGAAGGCATAACCAAATTCTCAAAATGGCCCTCAGGGGTATTGAAGGCCGTCTTCCATTCGTCTCCTTCTCTGACCCAGACCAGGTTGTATGCCCCTCTTAGATCTAACTTGGAAAAGACTTTAGCCCCAACAATCTGGTTAAACAGATCCGGGATAAGAGGAAACGGATAAGGGTCACGAATAGTGATACTGTTCAGCTCCCTGAAATCCAGACAAGGTCTTAAAGAACCATCTTTTTTTTAACAAAGAAAAAACCAGCGGCAACAGGTGACTTCGAGGGTCGTATGTGTCCTTTTCTCAGACTCTCAGAGATATAAGCACGCATAGCGACCCTTTCAGGTTGGGAGAGGTTGTATAAACGAGATTTAGGCAGCTTGGCGCCTGGAATGAGATTAATAGGGCAATCGTACTCCCTGTGCGGGGGCAAATCCTAAACTCCACTCTCAGAAAAGACATCCAAAAATTCTGAGAGAAAAGGTGGTACAGTCTTAGTAGAAACCTCAGAAACAGATGTCGTGAGGCAATTCTCTCTGCAAAAGTCACTCCAACCATTTATTTGCCTCGCTTGCCAATCAATGGTGGGGTTATGTTTAGTGAGCCAGGGTAGCCCCAACACAAGAGGAGTAGGTAATCCGCTAAGGACGAAACATGACACATCCTCAACATGAGCATCACTCACAATTAAACGAATATTGTGAACTATGCCCTTTAATGATTTCTGAGAAAGTGGAGCGGAATCAATAGCAAAAACAGGAATATCCTTTCCCAAAGTGCACACCTGGAAACCATGAGTTATCGCAAAATGATTATCAATGAGATTGACAGCTGCTCCACTATCTACAAAAATCTCACAAAAAATGTTCTTGCTCTCTAGCGACACCCTGGCAGGCAGGACAAAACGGGAACTACAAGAAAACGGAAAACCTTCAATTTCCGCCTCAACCCTGTCAATAGTAACAGATGGAACATTTTTAAAAGATTTTATTACTCCCAGAAAACTGCCTGAATCTCCTAGAGGGACAAACATTTGCCAAATGATTTATACCTCCACAACAAAAACAAACCTTCCCATGCGGGCTGAATCTTCTATTGTCAGAGGCAATCAACCCCAGCTGCATGGGCTCCTGCTCAGAAGGGGCTGACAGCGACTGAGACCCCTGCGCACTGAATGAGACCGCCGCACTGTCCTTGGACTGAGTATAACAGGAAGGAGAGATCTCTCCTCTCTCTCTAAGACGCCTGTCAATATGAACGGCCTGAGACATAGCAGCATCCAAGGAGATAGGCCTCTCATGAAAGGCAAATGCATCTTTCTTTTTTTTTTGAAAATCTTTATTTATAACATTTTTCCACATATAGACATACAGTGTTCATTTAAATGCATTAGATATTAAAGACAACATATCCAACACTGTTACATCATTTTGTTCTTCATACAAAGCAGAGCGAGGGTTGACCAGTAGGGTAAGTCCTCTCTAGCCACAAGTAAGAAAAGTCATACAATAGCCTATAAAGCTAGAGTCAACTGGCTCTACCATTCATGCTGTTTTTTATCTTGAGGCTACAGACATAAAATTGGCCGGCGAGGCATCCCCCTCGTCATTGCCTCCCCTACTTCAGGCAGCATAAAAGCAAATACATATAAACCATTAAACAAAAGGACATGAAAAAAGGGGGGGGGGGAAACAAGTCAGTCAGGAAGTCAAATATTGAGTCTTCATATTATCACCTCAGTACCTATTCCTCTGAAATCTATATAGAATGTGGGTGAATGTGAGTGAATGTGGCTGGATGAAGCACGCAGTCTCAGTTATACACCACGTTGGGAGCAGTGCTAACCTTTATCCTGAGCATATTTCTCTTCCATATGTACGAGCCAGGGCTGCCAGATTCTAAGGAACAATTTCCTATTATTATTTTCCCATCCTGCCAACTCTTCCATCCGGCATATTAGATTCATTTTCTCATACCACATTGCCAAGGTTGGTGGATCTACCTCCCTCCATTTAATAGGGATAAGGAGTTTTGCAGCTGTAATCATGTGGGTAGCTAGCGAGGATTTATTTGGTCTAAAGTTTTTCTCTGGACGCCATAATAAGATCAACGGGCCAGTGAGAGCAATATTGACATGGCATACCTTATTAATAGTGGTTTCAATTTCATGCCAGAAATGTCTCAGTGACTGACATGCCCACCAAATGTGTGAGATGTTACCTATCCCGTTGGAACACCTCCAGCATTCACTTGAGGGGATTAAGTTAATTTTGTGGAGAAATTCCGGCGTACGATACCACCTAGTTAGTATCTTAACCGAATTCTCTTGGACCCGCACACACCTTGAAAATCCATGAGAGTGGGATAGCACAAATGCTTTATCTCGGTCATTCAATGTGATACTCAGTTCTCTCTCCCATTCCCTCAAATAAGACGGAGTCTGTTTATCTCTACCAGACAGTAATTGTCTATATATCACCGAGAGGCATTTTGGGGGGGAGGAAGGGAGAAGGACATCATTTTCCAACCAGGTAGGATCTGGAAGAGGCAAAAGGGACGATCTCAAAAACCTGGCGCAAGTACTCTCGAAATTCCATTTCTGGATCATATCTATTTCAACTACCGATTTACTAGTTAGAGTTGTATAGTAATCAATGTTCGGGCCTAATTTCACTAAGTCCCCCAATCTGAGATCATGAGCAAATCCCCAAATCTTAGGGCAATTACCTGGTGAAATTGAGAGCAATTGTGGGAGAAACTGAAGAGGCACCATGGGTGAAAGGCGATCTTGACCCATATTAAGAACTGATGTATTATTACAGTGTGCAATTGTACACCTCGTGATGTCACTTAAGACTGCCTGTCTATTGGGGGTCTTGTTATTATGTCTCCAAAGGAGGAGTTCTTGATTTACTCCCAGAAGAGCTTTTTCTAGAGATATATGTATGGGGATAGATTGCGTCCTAGAAAGAGTCAGCCACCTTTCTAAGTGGATAGCCTGGATGTACATAGAGAGATCCGGAAGGGATATACCCCCTTGTTTCCTACGTCTGGTTAATAATGCATAAGACAGTCTGGCTCTCTTGTCAGCCCAAAGGAATCTACCCATGAAAGATTTCAGTTTGTTCAGAAAAGACTTGGGTACCCTGATTGGAAGAGACCTAAAAGTGTACATGACCTGAGGCAGGACATATGTTGTCAGAACATTTTTTCTCCCTAACCAAGAGAGATTGGGTAATGAAGGTTTAGAAAGGAAACCTTTTATTTTGCTAAGTAAGGGGGTATAATTTAGCCTGAAAAGGTGAGCTGGATTTGCCGGCACCATGATCCCTAGGTATTTTATAGCTTCAGAGGGCCTTCTAAAGGGGGTCAAAGCTTCTAACTGTTTCCTTTTGGCATGGTCCAAAGAAATACCTAAGGCTTCGGATTTATCCATATTTATTTTGAAGTTAGAAACACCTCCAAACTGTTCAAAAATTCCTAAGACATGAGGCAAGGCCTCCTCTGGATTCGTAATCATCAAAAGAAGGTCGTCCGCAAATGCCGCCATCTTATGATGTATACCTTCAATTCTCAATCCTTCAATAATGGGGGATTGCCTAAATTTCAGTAAGAGAGTCTCCAAGGTCAAAACAAACAGGGTTGGGGATAGCGGGCATCCCTGCCTAGTTCCATTTTTAATCTGAAAGGCGTCCGACAGAGTTCCATTAAGTAACACTTTGGCCGAAGGGGCTGAGTATAGTAAAAATATAGCATCTATGACCTGCAAAGGAAAACCAAACGCAACCAAACAGGCTTTCATGAAAAGCCAATTAACTCTGTCGAACGCCTTTTCAGCATCTGTCCCTAGGAGCAGTAGCGGGGTCTTTTTTTCCTTAGCTACGAAAATGGAGTGCAGTACTCTACTGATGTTGTGTCTTCCCTCCCTCCCCGGCACAAAACCTACTTGCTCTTCCCCTATTAGATCAGGAAGCAATTTGGAGATGCGTTGACTCAATAGCTTCGCCCACCACTTCAAATCAGTGTTGAGCAATGAAATGGGTCTATAACTACCACATTCCTCAGGGTCTTTCCCTTCTTTATGTAAAATAGTTATATGAGCCAGTTGGGCCTGGGGAGTGAGAGACAAACCCAACATCAGAGAGTTGCATAAATTAGTGAAGTGGGGCAATAATATTTCCTTGAACTTTTTATAATATGCAATCGGGAATCCGTCAGGTCCCGGACTTTTGCCCGACGGGATAGTGTGGAGGGTTGTTTCTATCTCCTGTATAGTAAAGGGCATTAATAAGCTGGCTTTCCCAGCTTCAGAGAGGGTAGGTATTTTTATAGATTGAAGAAATTTATCAATATGGTCCTGCCTGTGGTGTGGCGCACTTCCAGGGGCATCCTCTAGGTTGTACAGCGAGGTATAGAATTTGCAGAATTCCTCTGCAATGGCAGGGGTTTCAGTCATTCTATTACCCGTTTTAGTTTTTACCGCATTAATAAATGTCTTATTTCTCTGGGCCTTCAAAAGAGCCGACACTAGTTTCGAACCCTTGTCTCTATGAGAATAATATTTAAACCTTAACTTTTGTAAAGCTCTAGCAGATTTTACATTGAGTACATCTTTTAACTGAGAACGTAATAGATTCAACTTATTTTGGGCTTCTTCTGACATATTGGACTTATGTTTCCTTTCCAGGTCAGAAATTTGTAGTAAAAGTGCTTCTACCTTTTTTGCTCTTAGTTTTTTTACCCTAGTTCCTATACTAATCAATTCCCCTCTCACCACAGTTTTATGGGCCTCCCACAGTATAGTTTTGGATGTTTCAGGAGTATCATTAATTTTGAAATAATCTAATATTTTATCTTTAATGCGGTCCCTATTAACCACATCTTCTATAAGCGTAGTGTTGAGCCTCCAAGACCAAGCTTTAGGTGGGATGTCCTGAAGCCTAAAACAAAAACTGACAGGTGCATGATCCGAAACAGTAATATTCCCAATCAGAGCACTAGTTACTGATAATAAAGCCGAATTAGATATAAACATATAATCCAATCGTTGATAGGATCTGTGAACTTAGGAAAAATACGTATAATCTTTCTCACTCGGGTGGAGTATCCTCCAAATGTCAGAGATACCCAAATTCGCAAGACTAATTTGAATCCTTCGGATCTGTTTCTTGGGGATAGAAGCCTGTCTGGAAGTGGAATCTTTTGAAAAGTCTAAAGCTAGATTGAGATCCCCCCCCTACAATGAGAGTCCCTTCGGTAAATGTCTTAAGATCTTCAAATGTCTGGACCACCCATGATACCTGTTTAACATTAGGGGCATACAAAGTAGCTAGCGTAACCATGGAATTCAAAATTCTCCCTTTTATGAACAAAAATCTGCCTTCAGGGTCTATTCTTTTATCTAGCACTACCAAGGGTATACCACTGTTGATCCCTATAGAAACTCCTCTGGCTGCTGATGTATAGGTAGCATGATACCAATTGTTAAAGTGCTTGTTCACCATATTGGGTACATGTAAATGCCTGAAGTGTGTTTCTTGTAGAAACGTGATGTCAGCTTTTTCTTTTCTGAGCATGTGATATATCTTAAAGTGCTCAGATATATCTTAAAGTGCCCCAGCAACATGGCAAAAACACTGCGAACTGTTTCCGTCAGGTCTTCAGAAGAGACCGTCTCCGGGATCCCTCTCAGCCGCACATTCTTCCGACGACCTCTATTTTCTTGGTCCTCAAGATACAGGTATGCATTATTTACTTGTGTGCGTAGCGCTTGCATTTGAGATTGCATACCTTTACTGTGCTGGATGACCACAGCTTGCACTTCCTCTAAGGCCTCAACTCTTTGCCCCACATGGGTCACTTCAGATTTTATATCGGCCAATTCCTTCATAACTGGAGAGAGGGCTTGCGCCAGAGTGTGCTTCAAAAAAGACCTGGTTATAGGCATCGGGTTCTCCCGGTCTTGAGTTTCGGAATGTGCATATGAACTTGCGCCGTCCGAATCTTCCTCTTCATGTGCCGCGTCACTGTAATCAGCCGGCGCCATTTTGCCGCGCTCGGCCGTGAGGGACAGCTTCTTCTGAAAGAATTTGTTCATGTCGCCATGCGACTTCTTGACCCTTGGGGTAGCCTCCGCTTCCTTCCCTCTCTCCTTGCTGGGTTTGCCCATGGTTTGGCAGTGATAAATGCTGTTGTAGCTAATAAGCCAGGTATTGTGGCGAGGAGCTCAAGGTTCAAGCGTCCTCCACCATGCTCCGTTGGCTCCGCCCCCGCAAATGCATCTTTCAATCCCTCTGAAAGACCATGGCAAAATTGACTTCGGAGTGCAGCATCATTCCAACCAGTATCAGCTGCCCATCTCCGAAATTCTGAGCAGTATATCTCTGCGGATTGTTTACCCTGGCATAACAGACGTAGTCTAGACTCAGCCAAAGCAACACGATCCGGATCATCATATATCTGACCCAGGGCTAAAAAGAATTCATCCACTGAACGGAGGGGCCGTGCCCCCACCGGCAGCGAAAAAGCCCACGACTGAGCGTTACCCCTGAGCAGCGATATAATGATCCCCACCCTCCGTTCCTCATCACCAGAGGAATGGGGAAGAAGGCGAAAATGGAGTTTGCAAGCCTCTCTGAAACGCACAAAATTCTCACTACCCCCGGAGAACGTATCCGGGAGCGAGATCTTAGGCTCAGAACAAACTCCATGAACGCAAGCTGAACCGGTCACTAGAAACTGAGAAAGAGTCTTACGGAGATCAGCTACCTCCAATGAAAGACCCTGGAAGTGTTCAGTCAAAAGTGAAACCGGATCCATGCTTGAGACGGTTTTGACGGTTTATAATGTCACGGAAGGTGTACAGGAAACAAGACAATGCAAAATGAATATATGACTCACTGGATCCAAAACTAAGGAACAAAAAGGGAGACCCCTGCATCAGACCTGGCTCTCTCCCTTACTGCTCAGCCTATGCAATAATCCCAATGGTGGATGATCGCATATCCTCGTACCTCGACTATATAACACCTGAACACCCTACAATAGTGAAGGGACACGACCACCGGCTCCCTACACTAGACACGGAGGGAGTCAGGGTCACCTGGGATCCAGCAAACAGAAAATTACAAATGAATGTAAAACACTTAACTTGTAGAAGACTGATAGGATCAGCATGCACACACACTCCAGGAAGCTGTATAAACCGCACACTAATGCATTATAGGGAGGAATTTAAAGGGATGCAATCAGTCCAACTACATGACAGCTGAGAGAGGCTAACGAGATGAGGAACTGAAAACCAAAAACAAAGAAAAATCAAGGAGGAGGTTCTGAAAGGCTTCTGTCAGAGCCTCTCAGCTGCCTGGTTGTGACAAGTACATGCTATTCTATACGTTATACTTATACATGCTATTTGTTTTCTTATAGTTTTACCAATCAAATACTACTGTTTTACCAATAAACAATTTAAACTACAAAGAACAGTCCTCTTAGTTGGAAGACAGGAATGGTTTATACTGAATGTCAGACTGCACACTGTGTGAACTTGTATGAAGACAGAACACCCACGTTACGTAACAAATGCCTATTATTGTCCACAAAACAGACAAGAATAAGACATGTTCTATTTTTTAGGCGGGACTGCGGAATGGACATATGGATGCAGAGAGCACGCAAACCCCTCCCATAAGTGGGTGTTCCTTATTGCCTTTGGGGGTGTCCCTTGGTTGAGGCTTACATGCCCCGAATTTACCAAATACAATGTTGATAAGTATGCCTTTAATACTAACGCTGATCTCCAGACTGCCCCCAGCTGAGGCCTGTTTAGACAGTATATCAATCCAATCAAACATCTGTGGGATGAGCTGGAATGTCCAATCCTTGAAGACCCCAATTTGCACCTTACAGGACACAAATAATCTGTTTCTAAAGAGTTACGGTGGATTTAGATGCACCAATATTTGTCCAGATTATTGGGAACTTTCCTGATCATCTGGACATCTAAATGTGCCGTTGATCACGCAATGAATGAGTAAAATGCACGTTCATCGGGTGATCCTGTTGTTCATGCAGGCACCACCGATCATGGCTTTTGAGTAGCAGATCGTGTGGTCTAAACAGTGATCTGCTGCTCAGAAGCCATGATTCTGTATAAAGACGAGGGATTACTATAGCGATCCCTCATCCTCATACTGTGAAGTAGATCGCTGCATGTAAATACAGTGGTCTCTTTCACTGAACGCTTCGTTCCTGACAATTTGCTGCTCAGTTGGCCCATCTAAATCCACCTTACGTATCAGATACCACAAGACACCTTCATTGGTCTTATGCAGCACAATACTTTACAGTTTAAAGGGGTTTTCCCATGTCCACATTTATGGCATATCGCTATGATATGTAAGATAGGTGCATTTATAGCATATCCTAGTAATATTAAAAACAATATATGAGCAGTCTATAAGCATAATGTATAAGATCTATATATAAACTAATACCACATTTACTATGCATATAAACATGAGGCACTTATATATTGATCAAAAATATCTGTGCCCATCTCCCAGGGCAAATTGACATCCGTCTGAATGGAAAACTAGTTTATTTAATACCTATCGCTATGCCGCATGGGCATCTATATTCACTTTGGATGTCCTTACGGCATAGAGATAGGTATTAAATACAGTAGGGGATGGACACAAATATTTTCAAAATATATTTGTTAAGAACCTCATTTTTATACTCATAGTAATTGTGGTATTAGTTTTTATATAGACTATATAATGTATGTTTATAGAGTGCCTAAATATTCAATTTTGCTTTTTAATTATTGCCACGTGGACCTGCACGATGTGCTGGTTCATTTTGTTTTTGTTCTTTGTTTGAGAGGGGAAAACTCACCTAAAGCTCTTTTGGTGGCACAAAGGTGATATAGACAATATTAGGCAGGTAGTTATAATGCTATGGCCGATCAGCATAAATATAAAGTATATCTAATTATCTATCTATTATCTATCTATCTATCATTGAGGAAATCCCAATATACAATAGAAATCTGCAGCACTACAAAACAAGGTGCAAAAAAAGTGGCATTTATTCACCCATGTACAGCAATGTTCCTGTCCTATCACCTTTTTTCAAGTTAGATATAAGCAGCTGGTCAACCAAAGATTCATGTATTCATGTGATAATACAAAGTGCTAACAGAGAAAACCTATTGGACTAATAACTTCTTTTAATAAATGTGCACAATTCTGCTCTCCCAGCAAATAGAAAAAATTACACTAGGAGACTTTCCATATTCCTGGATGAGACAATACATCTTTGTAGAGCTGCTGTGTTCAGACAATAAGAAGAAAAGGACAATTCATGTGTCTCCATTAGTGTGACAGATGTCTTCTGGGAAACCCCTCAATGCAATGCAGCTGTGATTTTTCTAGGACAAATAGCCATACGCGGTGTGCTCTTGCAAGCTGAGTTGTCACACTCTGTACAGTGCTGTTAAAAACTATTGCCCCTTCCCAATTTATTTTTGCATATTGTCACACTTGAATGTTCCAGATCAGACAATCAGTGCTGGAACTACACAGCACTAACATTGCAGTGGACAGTGCTGCCCCTATTCACTTCAATGTCCACTACAATGTTGACAGTGCTGCATAGTTCCGGCACTGACCTTTGGCAATGAAGCTACTTAGAACAGTTGATTGGCAGAGGTGCTTGTTGTCGGACCCTTGCTGTTCAGCTAGTGATTGCCTATCCTCAGTATAGAGCCATGACTTGGCCAACTTGTCCAACTTCAGGTCATCATGATTAAGTATTTTTAATCTAAAACGCATTGACATGCATGCGGTACCTGCTCACACAAGCTGTATAATGGATATTCAATAAATCTACCTAATCTACTCCTGCTTCCGAGCATGGATGTTCCCCATTGTGAGAGGTTGGAACTGACTGTTGTTCTACATACCAATTTCTCTCCCACATCTCCAACATATGTCAGAAATAGCTGGGCTGAGGTGATGAAGTAAGTGAGGAGTGTGGTACCAAAACATCAGCAACTTATATTAGTTCTTTATGAGTGACACATACTGATGTCCTGGCAGCCCGCTTCCAAATCAATTGCCAAACATCTGAAGATACAGTGTCCTGTAATCTACTATATCATATCAGCCAATAGAAATAATCAGCTGTCAAACCACAGTTTAGAGACATCTGAGTTTAGACTATCAGGGAACAAAGGGTTAAATAAGAAAGAAACAATGGGGAGCAATGAGGAGAGTAGCCCTTTTGGAACATGCATACCAGATATCACAAGTGAAAGACATGGGGTGATTATAAGGGAATTAGGGTGGGCTGAGGAAATCCATAGCTTCTCTATCTCCATCCACCTGGAGTAAACAAAAAGAGTTAAGCATACTGGGGTCCACCAGAGGAGGGATGCCCAGTAGTACTTAACAATATCAGGGAATGACAATCCACAATTGGTCTTTAAGTCTATAAGCACATGATCTACTATTCTGTGTCATTCCAAATAAATAAATAAAAAGATAAGAGCCTAAAGGAATCGGGACAGGTAATGTCATAAAGTGAGCCATATCAGGAAGAACTCCTAGGTACTGAATAGTGGAAAAACACCATTTGAAGTGATAATTAGCTGGAAGAATGGGACATTTGCAGTTTTGGATATATGTATTTATTCTATAACCAGAAAAATGTGGAAATTGTCTCAAAAAGGGCAAATAAGTTAGGGAGAGAGATACAGTCATGGGCGTAAATGTTGGCACCCCTGAAATTTTTGTATTTCTCACAGAAAAGTAATGCAGTAACACATGTTTTGCTATACACATGTTTATTTCCTTTGTGTGTATTGGAACAAAACAAAAAAAAAAGCAAATTGGACATAATGTCACACCAAACTCCAAAAATGGGCTGGACAAAATTATTGGCACCTTTTAACTTAATATTTGGTTGCACACCCTTTGGAAAAATTTGGGTTCCGCCGGTTAACCGAACTTTCCGAAAAAATTTGGTTTGATCCGAATTTATTAACCTGCTCACGACCGCCGTACGCAGGATTGCGTCTTCTCGGCGGTCGTGCTCTTCTGGGTGGACGCGCCGGTGCGTCCTCTCGCGAGACGCGAGATTTCCTGGGAAGCCGGCCCGCGCATGCGCATCGCGGGCCGGCAAAATTCAAAGAACAAGTTTGTCATCAACCTGCCAGCCACGATCATTGGCTGGCAGGTTGATGATTTTCAAAAAAACGAATCAGCAGCCAGATAACCCATCATATTAGTAAATATGATGGGGTTATATGGCTGCTGTGCTCCTCTGCTCCTTCTTTTGGTCGGTTGGTTCCAGCAGAGGAGCACACATCACTGTGAGTACCCACCAACACCACACTTAGCCCCCAGATCACCTCCCAGCACCCAATTAACCCTTTGATCACCCCTTCTTGCCCCTGTCAATCACTAGTGAAAAGGAAAAAAGTGATCAGTGCAAACTGTCACTTTTTTTTTTTCACTGGTATTGACCGTTAGGTTTTAGGTATAGTTTAGGCCCCTTGGTTAGGTAGTTTAGGGATCGGCTAGCGCCCAGCCCACCGCACCGCAGTCCGTTATTCGCTGATTAGCGTATCGCTAATCAGCATTTGTACTTTTATAGTATCTGAAAGTGATCAAAACTGATCACGGTCAGATCTATAATTGTATTAGTGTCACTTTAGCTCGCCCTCCACCCAAAACGCAGTGTTTGCCCGATCAGGCCTGATCGGTCGCCCACACGTGCGTTCGCCCACGCCCGCCCCACCGCAGTGACAAAAAAATTATTTTTTTTTGATCACTGCACATTCACTTTACACGCACTGCGGCGATAAAAAAATCAGTTTTGATATTTTTTATCAACCGCAGCGGCCTCCGGTACTTCGCTAGCCTCCCCTTTGTAAGACAGGCTTGCTTTTTTTTTCTTGGGTAGTCTCAGGGAATACCCCTAAATTTAGTTGCCCAAATGTCTAACAGGGGGTATTCTTCTGAAGAGGCCTACAGGCTTCTGACCCAGTCGGATGAGGAATGGGAACCCTCATCTGATGAATCCAGCGGGTCAGAATACGAACCTGTAGAAAGCAGTGGCTCTCTGACCCAAAGTTCGGACGAGGAGGCTGAGGTCCCTGATAGCACCAGGCGTACCCGGCCCCGTGTCGCTAGACCGCAGGTTGCGCAGGATCCGCTTCAAGAGCAGCAGAGTGGGGCTGGTGCTGTCGGATTACGTGGTGAGGCATACAACAGCAGCCCAGCCCTTCCTGGACCTAGTACCAGCACTGCCGTACAACCTGGTGAAGTAGCGAGCACCAGAAGGGCAGTTGAAGCTGGTACGGTGGCACGTGCAGTAGTGACCCCGTCGCAGCCACCGCAAAGACGTGCCCGTAGAGCCCCCAGAGTCCCTGAGGTGCTGGCAAACCCTGATTGGCAGTCCCCAACTTCAGCCGCACCTGTAGTTTTCCCTTTCACCGCCCAGTCTGGAGTTCGGGTTGAGACAGCTCAGATCGGTTCGGCCCTGGGATTTTTTGAGCTGTTCTTGACTGCGGAGCTCTTGGACTTAGTCGTGGCCGAAACAAATCGGTATGCCACACAATTTATATCCGCCAACCCGGGAACCTCTTATGCCCAGTCTTTCCGGTGGAAACCAGTCCAAGTTTCCGAAATTAAAACTTTTCTGGGCCTCCTCCTCAACATGGGTCTAACTAAAAAGCATGAATTGCGGTCATATTGGTCCACGAACCCAATTCATCACATGCCCATGTTCTCTGCTGCTATGTCCAGGACACGATTTGAGACCATCCTGCGTTTCCTGCACTTTAGTGATAACAGCACCTCCCGTCCCAGAGGCCACCCAGCTTTTGACCGGCTCCACAAAATTCGGCCCCTCATAGACCATTTCAACCTGAAATTTGCAGATTTGTATACCCCTGAGCAAAACATCTGCGTAGACGAGTCCCTTATACATTTTACCGGGCGCCTTGGCTTCAAACAATACATCCCAAGCAAGCGCGCCCGGTATGGGGTCAAATTGTATAAGCTCTGTGAAAGGGCCACAGGCTATACCGACAAATTTCGGATCTATGAGGGAAAAGATCAGACCCTGGAGCCGGTCGGTTGCCCTGACTACCTGGGGTGCAGTGGGAAGACAGTTTGGGACTTGGTGTCACCCTTATTCGGCAAGGGGTACCATCTTTATGTGGACAATTTTTACACAAGTGTGGCCCTCTTTAGGCATTTGTTTCTAGAACGGATTGGCGCCTGTGGTACCGCGCGAACTAGTCGCGCGGGCTTCCCCCAACGGCTCGTTACCACCCGTCTTGCAAGGGGGCAGAGGGCCGCACTGTGTAACGAAGAACTGCTCGCGGTGAAATGGAGAGACAAGAGTGACGTTTACATGCTCTCCTCCATTCACGCAGACACGACAATCCAAATTGAGCGAGCAACCCGTGTCATTGAAAAGCCCCTCTCAGTCCACCACTATAATTTGCTCATGGGAGGGGTGGACTTCAATGACCAGATGTTGGCTCCGTATTTAGTGTCCCGCAGAACCAGACGCTGGTATAAGAAGGTGTCTGTATATTTAATTCAATTTGCTCTGTACAATAGTTTTGTTCTCTACAGTAAGGCTGGGAGAACTGGATCCTTCCTCAAATTTCAGGAAGAGATCATCGCGAACCTCCTGTACCCAGGAGGTTCCGTGGCCCCATCCACCAGTGTAGTTAGCCGTCTACACGAGCGACATTTCCCCAGTGTCGTTCATGGTACCTCAAACCGACCGCCACCCCGAAAAAAATGTGTCTGTAGCAGGAGTGGAATAAGGCGTGACACCCGCTATTTCTGTCCTGACTGTCCGGACCACCCTGCCCTATGCTTTGGAGAGTGTTTCCGGAAGTACCACTCACAGGTACACTATTAGCATAGGGATCATCTCACCAGGACAGACACACAGGGCTATTAGGGCCCATTCACTCACAGCTGCTGCAAACGTCTCCTTTCACATGGGACAAAGTACATAACGCACTTCGCCACATCTTTGGGCGATTTGCGCTTTGCACATTGACCCATGGGGAAGGAGAGGTTTGTTCTATAAAGGTAAAAAAAAACAAAAAAAAAAACACACCAGTAAGCAAACAGGTTAATGTTTAGTTCAAAAAGTTAAAGTTTATGTATTCTGTTCCAAAGTTAATAAAATTATTGCGTTGCGGCCTGGTTTTTTCTTTCTTTTTTTTTTTTTTTACCTTCCAGGTGGACCAACCGATCTACTAGCTGCAGCACTGATGTGCATTCTGACAGAAGCATTGCGCTGCTGTCAGATTACACGCAAGTCGGTGTATGCGGCGCTGCAAGACGGGATTTTCTCCTCTGCAGTAACAGATACGTTTGCCGATGCATACGAGCTGAGGAGGAGGCGGCGTTCCTATGCTTTGGCAAACACTTTGTATATAAAAAAAATAAAAATAAATCCCGGCAATGATTTATTCATCCACATCGATTGATGTGAATGGAGAAATCTGGTTTGCCAGGGCATACGAGCTAAGTGGGTATGGATGTAGGGCGGAGCTCCTATGTCCTGGCAGACGCCTTTCCCCTCCTTTTTTTTTTTTTGGCAGAGATTTTTTCATCCACATTGATCGATGCGAATGAAGAAATCTGTGCCGTTCATTTTTTTCTTTTAGCCCAGAGGCTGAACGGAAAAAAAAAATCTCATTACCTGTATGCTCAATATAAGGAGAATAGCAGAAACTCCTAATGCTGGCCATACATGTAATGATTGCGGAGACCCTCAAATGCCAGGGCAGTACAAACACCCCACAACTGACCCCATTTTGGAAAGAAGACACCCCAAGGTATTCGCTGAGGGGCATATTGAGTCCATGAAAGATTTAAATTTGTCCTAAGTTAGCGGAAAGTGAGACTTTGTGAGAAAAAATAAATAAATCAATTTCCGCTAACTTATGCCAAAAAAATACATTTCTATGAACTCGCCATGCCCCTCATTGAATACCTTGGGGTGTCTTCTTTCCAAAGTGGGGTCACATGTGGGGTATTTATACTGCCCTGGCTTTTTAGGGGCCCTAAAGCGTGAGAAGAAGTCTGGGATCCAAATGTCTAAAAATGCCCTCCTAAAAGGAATTTGGGCACTTTTGCAGCCTAGATGCGCAAAAGTGTCACACATCTGGTATCGCCGTACTCAGGAGAAGCTGGGGAATGTGTTTTGGGGTGTCATTTTACATATACCCATGCTGGGTGAGAAAAATATCTTGGTCAAATGCCAACTTTGTATAAAAAAAATGGAAAAGTTGTCTTTTGCCAAGATATTTCTCTCACCCAGCATGGTTATATGTGAAATGACACCCCAAAACACATTCCCCAACTTCTCCTGAGTACGGCGATACCAGATGTGTGACACTTTTTTGCAGCCTAGGTGGGCAAAGGGGCACATATTCCAAAGAGCACCTTTCGGATTTTGCAGGCCATTTTTTACACATTTTGATTGCAAAGTACTTCTCACACATTTGGGCCCCTAAATTGCCAGTGACCCCATTTTGGAAAGAAGACACCCCAAGGTATTCCGTGAGGGGCATGGCGAGTTCCTAGAATTTTTTATTTTTTGTCACAAGTTAGCAGAAAATGATGATTTTTTTTTCTTTATTTTTTTTTCCTTACAATGTCTCATATTCCACTAACTTGCGACAAAAAATAAAAAATTCTAGGAACTCGGCATGCCCCTCACGGAATACCTTGGGGTGTCTTCTTTCCAAAATGGGGTCACTTGTGGCGTAGTTATACTGCCCTGGCAATTTAGGGGCCCAAATTTGTGAGAAGAACTTTGCAATCAAAATGTGTAAAAAATGGCCTGCAAAATCCGAAAGGTGCTCTTTGGAATATGTGCCCCTTTGCCCACCTTGGCTGCAAAAAAGTGTCACACATCTGGTATCGCCGTTCTCAGGAGAAGTTGGGGAATGTGTTTTGGGGTGTCATTTTACATATACCCATGCTGGGTGAGAAAAATATCTTGGTCAAATGCCAACTTTGTATAAAAAAATGGGAAAAGTTGTCTTTTGCCAAGATATTACTCTCACCCAGCATGGGTATATGTAAAATGACACCCCAAAACACATTCCCCAACTTCTCCTGAGTACGGCGATACCAGATATGTGACACTTTTTTGCAGCCTAGGTGGGCAAAGGGACCCACATTCCAAAGTGCACCTTTCGGATTTCACCGGTCATTTTTTACAGATTTTGATTGCAAAGTACTTCTCACACATATGGGCCCCTAAATTGCCAGGGCAGTATAACTACGCCACAAGTGACCCCATTTTGGAAAGAAGACACCCCAAGGTATTCTGTGAGGGGCATGGTGAGTTCCTAGAATTTGTTATTTTTTGTCGCAAGTTAGTGGAATATGAGACTTTGTAAGAAAAATAAATAAATAAAAAATAATCATCATTTTCCGCTAACTTGTGACAAAAAATAAAAAGTTCTATGAACTCACTATGCCCATCAGCGAATACCTTAGGGTGTCTACTTTCCGAAATGGGGTCATTTGTGGGGTTTTTCTACTGTTTGGGCATTGTAGAACCTCAGGAATCATGACAGGTGCTCAGAAAGTCAGAGCTGTTTCAAAAAGCGGAAATTCACATTTTTGTACCATAGTGTGTAAACGCTATAACTTTTACCCAAACCATTTTTTTTTTTGCCCAAACATTTTTTTTTATCAAAGACATGTAGAACAATAAATTTGGCGAAAAATTTATATATGGATGTCGTTTTTTTTGCAAAATTTTACAGCTGAAAGTAAAAAATTTCATTTTTTTGCAAAAAAATCGTAAAATTTTGATTAATAACAAAAAAAGTAAAAATGTCAGCAGCAATAAAATACCCCCAAATGAAAGCTCTATTAGTGAGAAGAAAAGGAGGTAAAATTCATTTGGGTGGTAAGTTGCATGACCGAGCGATAAACGGTAAAAGTAGTGTAGTGCAGAAGTGTAAAAAGTGGCCTGGTCATGAAGGGGGTTTCAGCTAGCGGGGTTGAAGTGGTTAATGGTGAATCGCGTTAAAAATGGCTATTTCCTGGCTGCAGAGAGTCTTTATAGTGGTGTAAAACACTGTGCCTTGCAGTAACACACATAGGGAGTCTGTGGTGGTAGTGAAACAATACTGTGAGTCAATATGACATGTAGATGACAGGCTTCGTTCTTAGAATCACTGCACACTTCCCTTATTTGGGAGTCACGGGGCCAACACTGACCAAATAACTCAAGTATGAACACAGCCTTACAGGTCAATGTTAGCGCCAAGTAGAAAGAACCGTGCAGAGGTCCAAGATCCTACTGTAGTGTGAAAGAGCGCACTCCTTTTACAGAACCTGTTCTATTAAACGCTCATACAAGTAGAGACGCCCCCCCCCCCCAACAGAGTGGAGTGGGTGTCAGCAGTAAGTTTGTGTTGATGTCACTGATTATTTTGCCCTTCCTCTGATCCGTCAGGACAATACCCTCCAAAAACGGATCCTGTCTGTGCAGCATGCACCTTTACTCGATCAGCATTTGGTCAGTAATCCATTAGTATTGCCAAAGCCAAAAAAAAAAACAAGAGTGGATCCAAAACAGAGATGACACGTGAATGGAATATTTGCATGTCTTCTGTGTTTTGTACCCACTCCCGCTTTTGCAAAATAGGGACAATGTCATGCAGGCCTTACAGCTGTTACATAGACAGGATCCGTTGTGTGTCTCATTTTTCCTTCCTTCTGACAGATCAGAAGAAGGGTCAAATAAATGATGATGTCAGCCAGGCCGAAAGGCAAAATAGTGTCCCAGTCATGAAGTGGGGAAGGTGGGAACAGCATGAGGAGACCACAGAGTGGCCTAATTACAGAGTCTGGAGGTGGCAGAGCATCAGGAGGAGGCACAATGATAGTGTGGAGATGGCAGCAGCATCAGGAGGCCACAGAGTGGCACAATGACAGTGTGGAGGTGGCAGCAGCATCAGGAGGCCACAGAGTGGCACAATGACAGAGTGTGGAGGTGGCG
The DNA here is from genome assembly GCF_014858855.1 of Bufo gargarizans. Taxonomy (NCBI): domain Eukaryota; kingdom Metazoa; phylum Chordata; class Amphibia; order Anura; family Bufonidae; genus Bufo; species Bufo gargarizans. The sequence goes on from NC_058082.1 coordinate 478,829,552, forward strand.
GCAACAGCAGCATCAGGAGGAGGCCACAGGATAGTACAATGACAGTGTGGAGGTGGCAGCATCAGGAGACCTGAGTGGTGAGGTGGCAGCAACATCAGGAAACCACAGAGTTACCCGTTGACAGAGTGGGGAGGTGGATGGCAATACCAGTACCAGCTGAAGATGGTGGGTGAAAGAAGGAGCACTTGGCATCAGATGTGTGTCATCAGGCGGATAGCAGTATCAGAATAGTAGCTGAGGCAGGTAGCCAGAAGAAACTGGTCTCTTTTGTCAAAGTGTTGGTGTGGCACCAAGGATGATCTAGTCGGATGCATCAGGCATTGTTGGGTGGAAATCCTGGCTGATCCACACCTGATTCATTGTGACAAAGGTCAGTCTCTCCACATTTTGGGTGGACAGGCGAGTTCTTCTTGGGGTAAGTATGGCACCCGCCACACTAAACACCCGCTCTGATGCCACACTACTGGCCGGGCAGGACAGCTTTTCCAAGGCAAACTCTGCCAGTTGCGGCCACAAATCCAGTTTGGCTGCCCAGTAGTCCAGCGGATGTTCAATGTGAGGTGGCAGGGTGCTGTCCAAGTATGCCACCACCTGCTGGTTCAGGTCCTGCTCCAGGTCTAGCTGCTGCTGCTGCTGGTGAGTAGTTTCTTCACTAGGCGGTTGAAGAAAGCTGCTCATCAGCGATTCTAGACTCAAGTTGCTGCTGTTGGAGCTGGAACTGCTCCTACCCCCCCCAGCCTGCCACAGCAGCCATGGCAGAGGAATGCGAGTGCACCGCGGTCAGACCTGCAAGACGATGGACGATGGCGCAGATAGGCAGCGGCCAACTGACTACATAGGTTGTCTCTATAGTAGTTCAGTTTGTCCTCCCTCTCAGCGGGTGTAAAAAAGGCCCCCATTTTGGACCGGTAGTGAGGGTCCAACAAGGTGGAGAGCCAGTGGTCATCCCTCTGCTGAATGCTTACAATTCAGTTGTCACTACGCAAGCAAGTGAGCATGCATCGGGCCATTTGTGCAAGTGACTCGGAAGGACTCCTTGCCTCCACCTCTACTGCATACTGCCACTGTGTGTCTGGGTCCTCTTCCTCATCGCCCTGTAGCTCCTCTTGCTGCTCCTCTTCTCCTGTCACCTGTGTATAAAAAACACCCATTTCACTACACATTTCTTGTGCTCCAACGACCTCCTCCTCCAGTTCAGCCCCAACAGGGCTCATGTGGCCATTAGATCTAGGCGCCATGTCTCCAGTCCCCTGACCAGCCAGATTTGTCAGCATCGGTTCCAGGACATGAAGCAGTGGAATGACAACCAGATTGAACACATGTGCCATGCAGGGCGCATGGCTCAGCCATCCTTGACACAGCACCGACACCATGTTCTTCCCGTTGTCGGTCACCATGGTTCCGATTTTGAGTTGTCGTGGGGAAAGCCAGGATTCAATTTCTTGATGAAGGACACAGAGCAGTTCCTCCCCTGTGAGACTCAGTTTGCCCAGGCAAACGAGGTGCAGAACAGCATGACACCGCCGTGCCCTGCACATGTGGTATGCTGGAGGGGCACTGTGAATTGTCCCTGCAGTGGAGGCTGAGGGCACAGTGGAGGATGAGGAGGCGGACATTGTCTCTCCTCCTCGGCACGGCACAAGCCATCCGTTCTCTGAAAGGTGCAGAGTCCATCACTTGGAAAGGGAGGGACTGCAGCACCAGCAACTTGGCCAGGAGCACATTTAGTTTCTGCGCCGTTGGATGAGTGCACGGATACTGTTGTCTCATGGCAATCGCTTCGGTGATCGATTGCTGACGGAATGACTGACGAGGAGGAGGAGGAGCAGGGCTAGCAGATGATGGGAAGGACAGACAGCTCCCTTGGGCTGAGGTGGTGGAGACTTGACTGCCTGAAATCGGGTGCGTGCCACTGGGTGATGCAGCGGTTTCTGCGGCAGGCTGGACCACCACATCAGAGCCACGGTTCTCCCAGGCCACTTTATTGTGACGCTGCATATGTTGACGCAGGGCCGTGGGGCCAACATTGGCACCATGGCCACGCTTCACCTTCTGCCCACAGATTCTACAAATGGTCATGTTCACCTCCTCTGGTGGCTTAACAAAAACTGCCAAACCGCAGAGTAGGTGATTTTACCCCCAACACTCTGGCACTGGCTGACTGCTACTGTTGCTGCCTCCGTAAACCACTGCACCACTACTTTCCGGGCAGGTAGGCTCCTGCAAAGCGGATTGCCTACCACGTTTGGCTCCCCACCTCCCACTGCTGACACCCTGTTGACTCCTGGCCATGCTAGTGACTTGCTGGCTCCGTCGCTGCCTCACGGGCAAGCTACCACCCTCTTCTCCCGATGATGATGAAGCCCATAATTCACCCGGCTCCCCAGTGCGATCAGCTACATCATCATCATCTCGTACTGTCTGCATGTCACTGATGTTCTACTCAGCGGTCTCCTGACCGCTTGCAACACTAGCTCCCAGGCCACTCTCCTCCTCACTACTTGCATGCCTACTGGAGGAAGCGGCAGATGTCTCCTCCACATCTTGGCTGGCCAGTAGCTGCTGACTGTCCTCTAGTAGCTCATCCTCGCTGTATAGTGGAGATGAGCCCACAGCATATAATACTTGTCTGGCTGAGGGAACAGAAAAGGACAGAGGCAGGTTAACTAAGGGCCATGTCAACTAAGGGTTGTGTCTGACGAACTCACGACTCTTGGCTGGGGGTGTCTGATGTCACCTGGGACAAAGTGGATGACCGAGTCAACCATTCAAGAACCGCTGGGTTGCTGCCGCTGGTCAAGACACGAATGCTAGATGACACCGGGAGCTCAGGCCTCTCATTGCGACTCCTGCTGCCACGGCCCATTACTCTGCTGCGACCTGTGCCTGCGCCAGAAACATTCAGGCCTCTGCCACTTCCCTGTGCAGGGCCTGTTACTTCTCTGTCTGACATACTGTTGGATCAAATAAAAATAAAATGGAAATTGAAACACCCCAAAAAAGTCTGCCCTTTTTTTCCCACTAATACACTCCAAAGAAGGCTTTAAAACAGGGGTGCACAGCCTCTTTTGGTCTTAAGGCCGCATTATCACATTGCTCTAGTTCAAGGGGCCGCAAAAAAAGCTACAGTACAGGGGCAGGAGCTGTCATCCTGCCTTGTGCGGCGCTCCAGTAAGAAACACAGCTGATCGCACAATGAGCTGTGTTTCTGTCCAGCAGGATGGGGTCTGCACTCCTGGTTTAGAACATATAACTGCACCGCTGAATGGCAAATAGGCCCTTACTTTTTTCCACTTATACACGCCACAAAAGGCTTTAGAACATATAACTGCACCACAAAATGGCAAATAATATTATATATTTTTTTGCCACTAATACATGCTTAAAAGGACTGTAATTTTCTCACTTCACCACACAAAGGCAAATACATTTTTTTGTGCCACTAATACATGCCAAAAAATGGCTTTAGAACATATAACTGCACCGCTGAACAGCAAATATATATTTTTTGCCACTAATACACGCCAAAAAGGGTTGCAATTTTTTCACTTTACCACACAACGGCAAATACTTTTTTTTTGCCACTAATACACACCAAAAAGGGCTTTAGAACATATAACTGCACTGCTGAACGGCAAATAATATATATTTTTTTGCCAGTAATACATGCCAAAAAGGGCTTTAGAACATATAACTGCACGACTGAACGGCAAATAGGCCCTTATTTTTTTACACTTACACACCACAAAAGGCTTTAGGACATATAACTGCACCTCTGAACAGCAAATAATATATATGTTTGTGCCACTAATACACGCCAAAAATGGCTTTAGAACATATAACTGCACCGCTGAACGGCAAATAGGCCCTTACATTTTCCACTTATACACGCCACAAAAGGGCTTTAGAACATATACAGTTGCAAGAAAAAGTATGTGAACCCTTTGGAATGATATGGATTTCTGCACAAATTGGTCATAAAATGTGATCTGATCTTCATCTAAGTCACAACAATAGACAATCACAGTCTGCTTAAACTAATAACACACAAAGAATTAAATGTTACTATGTTTTTATTGAACACACCATGTAAACATTCACAGTGCAGGTGGAAAAAGTATGTGAACCCCTAGACTAATGACATCTCCAAGAGCTAATTGGAGTAAGGTGTCAGCCAACTGGAGTCCAATCAATGAGATGAGATTGGAGGTGTTGGTTACAGCTGCCCTGCCCTAAAAAAACCACACACCAGTTCTGGGTTTGCTTTTCACAAGAAGCATTGCCTGATGTGAATGATGCCTCACACAAAAGAGTTCTCAGAAGACCTACGATTAAGAATTGTTGACTTTCATAAAGCTGGAAAGGGTTATAAAAGTATCTCCAAAAGCCTTGCTATTCATCAGTCCACGGTAAGAACAATTGTCTATAAATTGAGAAAGTTCAGCACTGCTGCTACTCTCCCTAGGAGTGGCCATCCTGTAAAGATGACTGCAAGAGCACAGCGCAGACTGCTCAATGAGGTGAAGAAGAATCCTAGAGTGTCAGCTAAAGACTTACAAAAGTCTCTGGTATATGCTAACATCCCTGTTAGCGAATCTACGATACATAAAACACTGAACAAGAATGGATTTCATGGGAGGATACCACAGAAGAAGCCACTGCTGTCCAAAAAAAACATTTCTGCACATTTACAGTTTGCACAAGAGCAACTGGATGTTCCAACGCAGTACTGGCCAAATATTCTGTGGACAAATGAAACCAAAGTTGAGTTGTTTGGAAGAAACACACAACACTATGTGTGGAGAAAAAGAGGCATAACACACCAACATCAAAACCTCATCCCAACTGTGAAGTATGGTGGTGGGGGCATCATGGTTTGGGGCTGATTTGCTGCATCAGGGCCTGGACGGATTGCTATTATCGAGGGAAAAATGAATTCCCAAGTTTATCAAGACATTTTGCAGGAGAACTTAAGGCCATCTGTCCACCAGCTGAAGCTCAACAGAAGATGGGTGTTGCAACAGGACAACGACCCAAAGCATAGAAGTAAATCAACAACAGAATGGCTTAAACAGAAGAAATACGCCTTCTGTAGTGGCCCAGTCAGAGTCCTGACCTCAACCCAATTGAGATGCTGTGGCATGACCTCAAGAAAGCGATTCTCACCAGACATCCCAAGAATATTGCTGAACTGAAACAGTTCTGTAAAGAGGAATGGTCAAGAATTACTCCTGACCGTTGTACACGTCTGATCTGCAAATACAGGAAACGTTTGGTTGAAGTTAGTGCTGCCAAAGGAAGTTCAACCAGTTATTAAATCAAAGGGTTCACATACTTTTTCCACCTGCATTGTGAATGTTTACATGGTGTGTTCAATAAAAGCATGGTAACATTTAATTATTTGTGTGTTTATTAGTTTAAGCAGCCTGTGATTGTCTATTGTTGTGACTTAGATGAAGATCAGATCACATTTTTTGGCCAATTTGTGCAGAAATCCATATAATTCCAAAGGGTTCACATACTTTTTCTTGCAACAGTAACTGCACCCCTGAACAGCAAATATATTTTTTTTACCACTAATACATGCCAAAAAGGGCTGCAATTTTCTCACTTTACCACACAACGACAAATACTTTTTTTTTGCCACTAATACACTCCAAAAAGGGCTGTAATTTTCTCACTTCATCACACAATGGCTAATAAGCCCTTTTTCCCACTAATACAAGCCAAAAAATGCTTTAGAACATATAACTGCACCACACAAGGGCAAATAAGACGTAGAAAATTTTCCTTGTAATAAACCCTGTTAATGGCTGTATCAAACAGCACTTGCACCCTAATAACAAGCACGGTTTGCTGGAATTATAGAGCTGTATAATGGCAATTTGGATCCCCAGTCAGTGCAGCAAGGTGTAATAGGATTGTTCCTATTACCCAGGCTGTAAACTCCCCTACTGAACCCTGTTCTGCTTCAGTACTGTTGAATGATTCCTCCCTATTGTTTCCCTGAACTTCTATACAGCAAAATAAAAGTTTTAAAGTCTTTTCTACCACTGTCCCTAGCGCCTGCTGACGTCTCTATCTGCACTAAGTACACTGGAAAAATGGCTGAATCCAAGATAGCTGAGGCTATTTATAGGGCTGTGACATCACAGGGCTGGCTGGCTGCTGATTGGCTGCATGCAAGGCATTGTGGGTAATCCCTCATTCCCTGTTTCTTGCTCCATGTCCTAACCCGAGCAGCAGCCATTTCAGGAAAAAATTTGATTCCTTACCACGAAACGTAAGGAAATTCAGATTCGGTACAAATCAAATTTTTCCTGAAATTCGGATCGAATTCCACTTTGTCAACTTCGGCTCGTTCATCTCTATTCAGCGCAGCAGGAAGAGAGCACTAGATCTCCCGAGTAGTGGTGTTGTCCAGAGCAGGAGAGGTAAGTTGTTTAATTTATTTTTTGTTGATCTAAAGCCTAATGAAGATTGGGAGTCTGATGAAGATTGGGGGTCTAATCTGAGGTATGATGAAGATTGGGGGTCTAATCTGAGGTATGATGAAGATTGGGGGTCTGATGAAGATTGGCGGTCTGCTTGAGAGGGTTTGATGAAGGTTGGGAGGCTTATCTGAGGTTTGATGATGATTTGGGGTTTGATTAGGGGGTCTAATGAAGATTGGGGTTTGATCTAAGGTCTAATGAAGATTGGAGTATAAAAAACTGACTAAAATAAAAATGACAAAAATAAAGTAACATGTGTCACTGAAATCAATAGCAGAAATTATTTCAATAACTGAACAGAAAAAAAGAAAAATTGATTCTTTTGAAGCCACATGTACTAAAAAAAAGGGAAAATGTGTCTGGTCTTGAATAGGAGAAAGTAGTGCGGTCTTCAACTGGTTAAGGATATTAGGCAAACTATTTTCAGAACTCCAATAGAAATGAATAGAGGGTGGCTGCGTATGTGGGGCTGCCCTCCATTCACTTTGCGGGTCCTGTTCTGGAGATAGGAGTGGGTCCCAGATGTGGGACCCACACCAATCTGACATTGGTGGCCATAGACAACACATGATTCACCGACGTATGAAAGAAGCCTTAATTTGTAGCTATGTATCTGTGAACTGAAACACTAAAACTAAAGCAAATTTCCAATCTATGTTTCTGTGAGGCCACTAACATGAAACACAAAGGTTGTGGGGTAAAGAGCAATATGGAGCCCAGAAAAGAAAACTGCAAAATCTTTAGGGTATGTCCACATGGAATGGAAGTGCAGCAAGCCCCTGAGGAGCCGGTCCAGGGGATGGGAGTGGTAGTGGCCCTGAAGAAATGTTTTGTCACAGTGTACTCATGTGGCAGTACCCTTACTGTATTAAACCAGAGGACTTTCCAATACTTGTAATATATAATATTTTTTTATTGAACATATAGAGAACACAATATACACTAGAGGCACCCAGGACTACACATGGCCTGAGATGCTATTCTGTGCGGCTTCCAACCTACATCTTCACAAGACATGTAGACTGTGTGTGATGACTTCTCAAATGTATAGTGACCAATATTGTCAAATCAGAAACAGATAAGAACATGAGAGAGGGCGCATTTTAAATGGCAGAATAACTCAGAAGTGGAGAGGATAAGTGGTGCAGATAGACGTGTGTGTAGGTAGATGTTTGTGATGTTAGTATCATGTGACCAGTGCACCAAGGGACAGATCTCAGTGCAGTGGAAAAGTGGTGACTTGAAGACTTGTGTCATTGCAGTACAGGGGGTATCTGCAGATGTTTGGTGTGTAATGTTATTTAACCACCTCAGCTCCCTAGATTAAACACCCTTAATGACCAGACCACTTTTTACAATTCTGCACTACACTACTTTCACCGTTTATTGCTCGGTCATGCAACTTACCACCCAAATTAATTTTACCTCCTTTTCTTCTCACTAATAGAGCTTTCATTTGGTGGTATTTCATTGCTGCTGACATTTTTTTGTTATTAATCGAAATTTAACAACATTTTTGCAAAAAAATGAAATTTTTCACTTTCAGTTGTAATTTTTTTTTTTTAAAACGACATCTATATATACATTTTTCTCTAAATTTATTGTTCTACATGTCTTTGATAAAAAAAAATGTTTGGGTAACAAAAAAAAGGGTTTGGGTAAAGGTTATAGCGTTTACAAACTATGGTACAAAAATGTGAATTTCCGCTTTTTGAAGCAGCTCTGACTTTCTGAGCACCTGTCATGTTTCCTGAGATTCTACAATGCCCAGACAGTAGAAAAACCCCACAAATAACCCCATTTCGGAAAGTAGACACCCTAAAGTATTCGCTGATGGGCATAGTGAGTTCATAGAACTTTTTATTTTTTGTCACAAGTTAGTGGAAAATTATGAATTATAATTTTTTCCTTACAAAGTCTCATATTCCACTAACTTGTGACAAAAAATAAAAACTTCCATGAACTCACTATGCCTATCATGAAATACCTTGGGGTGTCTTCTTTCCAAAATTGGGTCACTTGTGGGGTAGTTATACTGCCCTGGCATTTTAGGGGTCCTAATGCGTGAGAAGTAGTTTGAAATCAAAATCTGCAAAAAATGCCCTGTGAAATCCGAAAGGTGCTCTTTGGAATGTGGGCCCATTTGCCCACCTAGGCTGCAAAAAAGGGTCACACATCTGGTATCGCCGTACTCAGAAGAAGTAGGGCAATGTGTTTTGGGGTGTCTTTTTACATATACCCATGCTGGGTGAGAGAAATATCTCAGCAAAAGGCAACTTTTCTTATTTTTTTATACAAAGTTGGCATTTGACCAAGATATTTATCTCACCCAGCATGGGTATATGTAAAATGACACCCCAAATCACATTCCCCAACTTCTCCTGAGTACGGCGATACCACATGTGTGACACTTTTTTGCAGCCTAGATGCGCAAAGGGGCCCAAATTCCTTTTAGGAGGGCATTTTTAGACATTTGGATCCCAGACTTCTTCTCATGCCTTAGGGCCCCTAAAATGCCAGGGCAGTATAAATACCCCACATGGGACCCCATTTTGGAAAGAAGACACTCCAAGGTATTCAATGAGGGGCATGGCGAGTTCATAGAATTATATTTTTTTTGGGCACAAGTTAGCGGAAATTATTTTTTTTTTTCTCACAAGTCTCCCTTTCCGCTAACTTGGGACAAAAATTTCAATCTTTCATGGACTCAATATGCCCCTCAGCGAATACCTTGGGGTGTCTTCTTTCCAAAATGGGGTCATTTGTGGGGTGTTTGTACTGCCCTGGCATTTGAGGGTCTCCGCAATCATTACATGTATGGCCAGCATTAGGAGTTTCTGCTATTCTCCTTATATTGAGCATACAGGTAATGAGATTTTTTTTTCCGTTCAGCCTCTGGGCTGAAAGAAAAAATGAACGGTACAGATTTCTTCATTCGCATCGATCAATGTGGATGAAAAAATCTCTGCCCCCCAAAAAAAGGAGGGGAAAGGCATCTGCCAGGACATAGGAGCTCCGCCCAACATGCATACCCACTTAGCTCGTATGCCCTGGCAAACCCGATTGCTCCATTCACTCATCAATCGATGTGGATGAATAAATCATTGCCGGGATTTTTTTATTTATTTTTTTATATACAAAGTGTTTGCCAAAGCATATGAACCCTGCCGCCCCCTCAGCTCATATGCCTCGGCAAACGTATCTTTTACTGCAGAGGAGAAATCTCGTCTTGCAGCTCCGCATACACCGACTTTTGTGTAATCTGACAGCAGCGCAATGCTTCTGTCAGAATGGACATCAGTGCTGCAGCTAGTCGATTGGTTGGTCCACCTGGAAGGTAAAAAAAAACTAAACAAAAAAGAAAAAACCAGGCCGCAACGCAATAAATTTATTAACTTTATAATAACATTTGAACGGAACATATAAACTTTATTTAACTTTTTGAACAGAACGTTAACTTTTTTGCTTACCGGTGATTTTTTTTTTTGTTTGCTTTTTTTAACCTTTATAGGACAAACCTCTCCTTCCCCATGGGACAATGTGCAAAGCGCAAAGCGCCCAAAGATGTGGCGAAGTACATTATGCACTTTGTCCCAGGTGAAAGGAGAGGTTTGCAGCAGCTGTGAGTGAATGGGCCCTAATGGCCCTGTGTGCATGTCCTGTGAGATGCAATCCCTATGCTAAGTGTACCTGTGCATGGTACTTCCGGAAACACTCCCCTAAGCATAGGGCAGGGTGGTCAGGGCAGTCAGGACAGAAATAGCGGGTGTCACGCCTTATTCCACTCCTGCTACAGACAGGGGTGACGGTTGGGTTGAGGTACTACACTGGTGGATGGGGCCACGGAACCTCAGACTTACCGTAGATAACAAAACTATTGTACATAGCCAATTGAATCAAATATACAGACACCTTCTTATACCAGCGTCTGGTGCGTCGGGAAACTAAATAAGGAGCCAACATCTGGTCATTGAAGTCCACCCCTCCCATGATCGAAATATAGTCGTGGACACAGAGGGGCTTTTCAATGACACTGGTTGCTCGTTCAATTTGTATTGTCGGGGTATACAAATCTGCTAATTTGTTGTTGAAGTGGTCTATGAGGGGCCGAATTTTGTGGAGCCGGTCAAAAGCTGGGTGGCCTCTGGGACGGGAGGTGGTGTTGTCGCTAAAGTGCAGGAAACGCAGGATGGCCTCAAATCGTGCCCTGGACATGGCAGCCGAGAACATGGGCATGTGATGAATTGGGTTCGTGGACCAATATGACCGCAATTCATGCTTTTTGGTTAGACCCATGTTGAGGAGAAGGCCCAGAAAAAAAATTTATTCGGAAACTTGGACGGGTTTCCACCAGAAAGGCTGGGCATAATAGCTTCCCGGGTTGGCGGCTATAAATTGAGTGGCATACCGATTTGTTTCTGCCACAACTATGTCCAAGAGCTCCGCAGTCAAGAACAGCTAAAAAAATCCCAGTGCCGAACCGATCTGAGCTGTCTCAACCCGAACTCCAGACTGGGCGGTGAAAGGGGGAACTAATGGTGCGGCTGAAGTTGGGGACTGCCAATCAGGGTTTGCCAGCACCTCAGGGACTCTAGGGGCTCTACGGGCCTGTCTGTGCGGTGGCTGCGACGGGGTAACTATTGCACGTGCCACCGTACCAGCTTCAACTGCCCTTCTGGTGCTCGCCACTTCACCATGTTGTACGGCAGTGCTGGTACTCGGTCCAGGGTGGGCTGCGCTGCTGGTGTATGCCTCACCATGTAATTCGCCAGCGCCAGCCCCACTCTGCTGCCCTTGAAGCGGATCCTGCGCAACCTGTGGTGTAGCAACACGGGGCCGGGTACGCCTGGTGCTATCAGGGACCTCAACCTCCTCGTCCGAACTTTGGGTCAGACTGCCACTGCTTTCTACAGGTTCATATTCTGACCCGCTGGATTCGTCAGATGAGGGTTCCCATTCCTCATCCGACTGGGTCAGAATCCTGTAGGCCTCTTCAGAAGAATACCCCTTGTTTGACATTTGAACTACTAAATTTAGGGGGTATTCCCTGAGACTACCCAAGAAAAAAAGCAAGCCTGTCTTACAAATGGGAGGCTAGCGAAGTATCGGAGGCCGCTGCGATTGATAAAAAATATCAAAACTGATTTTTTTTATCGCCGCAGCGCTTGGAAAGTGATTGTGCAGTGATCAAAAAATATATATATTTTTGTCACTGCGGCGGGGCGGGCGTGGGTGAACGCACGTGTGGGCGACCGATCAGGCCTGATCGGGCAAACACTGCGGTTTTGGGTGGAGGGCGAGCTAAAGTGACACTAATACTATTATAGATCTAAATGTGATCAGTTTTGATCACTTACAGATACTATAAAAGTACAAATGCTGATTAGCGATACGCTAATCAGCGAATCAGTGACTGCGGTGCGGTGGGCTGGGCGCTAAACGATCGCTAACTGATGACGCGAGATGACACGTCGATGCGTGACTCTGCCTGAGACAGCCGCCTCCGGAACGCGATCCTGCGTTAGGCGGTCCGGAGGCGGTTAATGTTTGTACTGTATACCAGCTGGTGAGGTATGGTTGACATCACGAATAGGCTACCCTCCACATTTCTTCCCTCTTGGTAGGAGTGACCTGGTACTATTATCTACAAGGGGAGGGAAGTGTTAGCTAGGACATTGAGGAGTGAGGAAGCACGTCCGATTGCTCCTGCTCCATGTGCCTTAAAGATCAGAGGACTAACCCATCTGTGAGACCACTACTCCAGAGAGACTTCAAAACTACAGATATGGTGCAAAGCTACAGCATTACAGTCAGCAGAGTGACCAGCAACCATAGCTATCCAGATATTGCTGCAGGTGAGGGTCTACAGCTCAGACACCCATCACCTTAGATCACTTCCAGGCCAGGCCAACTGAAAAAACCTGCAACATCCACACCGGTGGACACCAACAGCCACAAGTAGTAGCTTTCAGTTGTTAGCCAGAAGTTCTGTGGAAAGATATCAGCAAGGTAGCACAGCAGAGGTGACATTATCTGCCACTTTGCCAGCCACCATACCACTTCACCTGGATGAGAAATTGCACTGTATACAACTACTGCTAGATGCACTACAACTCCTATTTTGCACTTAGTAAAGGAAAAAAATAATTTTAGTACTTCTGGCCTGATTCTTTAAACACATATTGTTGAGCATTAAGGGGCTAAACTCCCTGTTTGGTGAAAAACAGACTATTGTTAAATGTTAAACACATGATGACATATTTATGTGTTGGTGATAGGAGAATACTAAAAGCTTTCTATTGCACTTTAGTGTGGATAAACCTGCATTTAAAAGAACATAATTTATGAATGGTGTAGCTAGACTTGACATCACAGATGTAAAAGAAAGAAAATTTAATAACAGCATTTCCCCAGTCAGCGCCATGCCCAGATCTCCACTCAGCAAATGTTCTGTTGTGTCTCCTGACATTCACTTCTTTCTTCTGGCAATATTTTCCTAGTTTTTATACTTTCAACCAAGCAATGTGAGAGAACATACTTCTGTATATAATAAAATCTGTTAAAGGGTTTTCCATGTCAAACTTTAATGGAATACCTACTAGGTATACCATGAGTCCATTCAATAGAGGGGCAACTTCTGGGGCCATCACCAATCCCAGAAACAGGGATTAGTGGAGGCCTCTGTTCCCATTGAGATGTGTGTGTACATGCATATCCAGTCTCTAGTGCAGGCATGCTCAACCTGCGGCCCTCCAGCTGTTGCAAAACTACAACTCCCAGCATGCCCGAACAGCCTACAGCAGGGCATTGTGGGAGTTGTAGTTTTACAACAGCTGGAGGGCCGCAGGTTGAGCATGCCTGCACTAGAGAATGGGTTATTTGGTGTATGAACCCCTTCTAAAATACTCTATTATGGCAGTCTAATTTAGTAGAACTTAATAGAATACAGGCTCTCCATCAATTAGAGCCGAGAGTGGCTACAAAGAGCATCAGTATTTCTGGAGGACCCAACCTGTCCATGCATTACAGAAACAGCACATTGATTTCAGTAGGCAACATGTAACTCTTCATTTTCCCTGGGGTGTCTGCCTTGTAAAGTCACACTTAAACCTTGTGGGAGACAGGAACTCACACAGCTCTGACTTTAATTGACCAAGCTGGGACCTCCATTGAAATATTCTCTTCAGTAGCAAGTTTTTGTTGAGTACGTGGCAAAGATACCAGACTGTAATGTCTCCTGTGTGCCCAATTTTTTTTTACATTGCCCTGAATCTGCGTAAGTAGCCACAAAAGGAATAATACATTCTCATTTTAACCAAGTCTTATTGCTCCGTCCCTAAGCTTTTTGAGAAACATTACAGTATTTAGCAATGTATTTGTATAAATTTCTACTTAATCCTTTCCTGGCATGGCGATTTTCCATTTTTGCGTTTTTGTTTTTCACTCCTTGCCTTCCCAGATCCATAACTTTTTTTTATTTTCTGTTTACATATGAGGGCTTGTTTTTTTTAGAGAAAAGTTGTATTTTCTAATGCCACCATTTAATATTGCATAGGATGTAGTGGGTAGCAGGAAACAAATTCCAAATGGTGTGGAATAGGGAAAAAAAAATGCAATTCCGCCAGATTTACTGGTTTTGTTTTTTACTGCGTTCACTATGCAATAAAGCTGACTTGTGCTCTTCATTCTCCAGGTCAGTAAGAATTCGGTGATACCACATAAGTATAGTTTTTCTTGTGTTTTAATACTGAAAAAAAGAACTTTTGAAAAAATTATTTTTTATTTTCATCGCCATATTCTGACCCCCATAAATTATCTGTACTTACCTAACCTTACCTACGTAGATGTTTTTTTCGGGATAATCTGTAGTTTTTGATAATAGCATTTTGGGGTGTTTATGACTTTTTGATCACCTTTTATTCCATTTTTTTGGGAGATAAAGTAGTGAAAAAATGCCTTAAAAATTGGTTAAATGTCCACAGTCAGCATTACCGCCGATCGCAGACATTAGTTTCATACAGCAGGCACCCGGCGGGTATGGCGCTCGCTCCACTTCGGAATGGGCGCCATCTTTAAAGACCCGACATGTCAGGAAGAGGTTAAAGGTTCTTTTCAGGATTACTATGGTTTTTATCAGATATGCTCATGTAATTGCTTACCTCATGTACATCTTTCCCGTGCTTTTTTTCCGATTTGGACTCTCCTCACCCATTTTCACTGTATAAACAAATCACTCTGATTTCTCTACATCCTGTATGTAGCACTTCCTGTTGCTATATTCAACCAACCTTTCTCATTTCTCTCCCACAGCTCCAGCACCGCCCCTAACACTCAGCCACCCAGACAGTTATATATACACTCCCCTATCACTGCCCCGTTCCTGTTTTGACACGCCCATGGACAGGACTTCACAGGAAATAAGAAAGAGCTGCATGGACATGGTCATGTGACCTCTGCCTAGAACAGGAATTAGGAGCAATAAAGGTGAAATAAATAAAAATAACAACTACCCTCATAAATGATTATTTTAACCTGGAACCTGTCACAGTGAACATGGTGTCTGAGCTGCAGGCAGCATGTTATAGAGCAGGAGGAACTGAGCAGGTTGATGTATAGTTTTATGGAAAAATATTCAGTAAAACTTGTAATTTATTAATTTAAATTCCTGATCATTCTGGGCTTTGAAGTCCAGAGGTGGTCCTATGAGTGATTGACAGCCTTTCCTCTATGACTGTGTATACAGAGAGAGCTGTCAATCACTGATAGAACCGCCTCCTGGACTTCAACGTACTGAATGAGCAGGAAATAAATGTATAAATTACATGTTTTACTGAATCTTTTCTGACAAAACTATGTAATCAATCTGCTCAGCTCCTCCTGCTCTATAACATGCTGCCCGTAGCTTACATTACATATTCATGGTGACAGGTTCCCTTTAAAGGACATTGCTGCAAGCCTGAAAACCCCTTCAAGTGAAAAATGTGAATACCTTCTGGAAATGAACAAGAAAATCGCTGGTATCTTTTTTGCATTTGATAATAAAATCCGCCACATAATGTAACTGAGTGCACAGCATATGATATTGAGGTTATGAGTATCTGTATAACATCAGTAAGGAATAAAAGCTTTTATGGCTGGAGGCAAGAGCTGAGGAATTCCACGGTTAACACCCAGGAGAATCCAGTGATGCTGTTCACTGTGAAAACTGCAATAATCTGCTTGTGTCATCAGCCCAGCATCTGAGTTGGTTTGTCCTAAGAGGACGATTCCACTTGAGAAGCCTTTAGCAGAGGCTGGGGCAGGGCAGCAGCAGTCTGCAGCAAATCTACCAAAGAGCTAGAGCTTCACGTAGGATCCTACACCGCCCAACTCTCCAGCCAGCTCCTCTGTAACTCACGAAGACCTAGCTCTCTCCCTTCACATACAACACATTTGCTGCTTTGCCTTAGCCCTTGTCTAAACTGTCTCCATGGGATTTTAGCAGCTCTGAAAGAGAATATTTTTTCCCTCACTTTTCTCAATACTGCAATAGACAGTGTGGAGGAGACGAGCATCATTGTCATGGCCATTAACACAGATGACCAGTATGAGAAGACACTGAGCGGATCAGGTAACCCTGTACCTGCGGATGACCATGAAACTGAGAAACTCCTCACATCTGCCTCTGAGGCAAAAGAAGAGAATGGGATGAAGAAGTCTTTCTCAGTTACCATGTCCAGCGAAAAGTCTATAGGAGACCTGGACCAAAATGGGCACAACCTGCCCTACAAGTCAGTCTCTGCAGGACAATTGGAGTCTTCTCCCCTCTCGCCTTCCAGAGGCAGCCTGGCCAGGGCTTCTTCTACAGCCACCACCACCGCCCAGGAGCAGAACAGGCCCACAGACTATCTGGTCTTGGCCATCTTTTCCTGTTTTTGTCCTGTTTGGCCAGTCAACATAGTGGCTCTGGTCTTCTCCATCATGGTGAGTAGTATGGTCCCAGATGGGAATTTTATAGTGGCATGTCACCTCGCTTTGTGACAGGGTGCACTGCATGAACTGCTTTATAGACTATAAATATGATATTTTAGTATTCCGCGTTACATACAATATTAAACCTTCTATCAGAAATGAGTTACTGCATCTTAATGCATCTGAGACCCCACCCAACAATATGAGGTAAGGAAAAAATGAAATCCTAAGTATAGCAACCCTTTATGGGCACGTCAGCAATGGTATATGATATATATGGAGTGTAACCGGCTGCATGACGATATATGTGGTACATCTCTACCCATTCTGGTATAATATATAGCTGTGCTTTCCTGGTATAGGTTGGGTTTGGCTAGATGCCCTCCATGTGCTGCTTACTGTACCATATTACAAATGCCATTTCTGTTAATGGCACCTAGGAAGGTACTGACTCCTCCCTGCTGCTTCCCGCATCCAATATTCTTCTGACCATCTCAGCACTTGGAGATTGAGCCAGTTCTTTTAATCAGACTGAGAACCGGAGAGG
This sequence comes from Bufo gargarizans, assembly GCF_014858855.1. Lineage (NCBI taxonomy): Eukaryota > Metazoa > Chordata > Amphibia > Anura > Bufonidae > Bufo > Bufo gargarizans. The sequence continues at coordinate 478,846,544 of NC_058082.1, forward strand.
GAGCGTGCATGACAAGCCCGAGAAGATTTACGTGTCACTGGTAGCTGATTTTCAGCGTTTAACCCTTGCTTGTGTCTCACGAGCAAGAACTTCCAATATTGTTTAGTGAAATGTCAGCATTATCCGGCCATTCTTAATCCTGATAGCAGAGGACTTTCAATTGGTATTCTATCAGTAATGGATGATTGTGTCGGCTGCCTGAAATACGCCTTGGGGTATATGGCCCAGAAAAGGTACTGACTATCCTTCTGAAAACACTTTAGTTCATGAAAGGACCTTAGACCAATGCCAATAATGCCTCAACACCATTGATATAGACTTAAAAGGTAACGCCACCTTTAGGATCTCTTTAACTATTCCCAAAGGATATAGGGGAGCAGCTGCAGCGAACAACACCATTGCTATAATGTAGGCTTGAAGGGTAGTTTGGCCTTTAGGACCTCTTTACCCAGTCAAAGAATATTGGGGAGCAGCTGTAGGGAATAGTGTTGATCACGAATATTCTATTCGCTAATTTTTATCGCGAATGAGAATTCGCGGATACCTAGCATATAGTGCTATATATTCGTATTCGCAAATATTCTAAAAAAAATTTCATCTGAACCCATGATCCCTCACTGCTTCTAGCTTGGGGGCAAATGAGAAGGCTGCAATATCTTTGACTTGAGGAGTAGTGTTGATCGCAAATTTTCGTATTGCGAATTTTCCAATTGCTGATTTTCTCAATCAAGAAAATAATGACGAGATCACAAATTCTCAAATTCGTGAATATATGGCGAATATTCGCCCAAATATTTGCAAAATATTGCAAATTCAAAAATTGCCCCTGCCGCTTATCACTGGTAGAAAACAACACTATTAATATAATGCAGGCTTAAAGGGTAACTACACAGTTAGGACATCTTTATCTATGCAAATAATATAGTAGAGCAGCAGCTGGGAACAACACCATTAACATAATGTAGGCTTAAAGGGTAACTCCATCTTTAAGACCTCTTTATCTATCCAAATAATATAGTAGAGCAGCAGCAGGGAACAACACCATTAATATAATGTAGGCTTAAAGGGTAACTCCATCTTTAAGACCTCTTTATCTATTCAAAGAATATAGGGGAGCAGCTGCAGGGAACAACACCATTAATATAATGTAGGCTTAAAGGGTAACTCCATCTTTAGGACCTCTTTATCTATCCAAAAAATATAGGGGAGCAGCTGTAGGGAACAACACCATTAATATAATATAGGCTTAAAGGGAGTCTATCACCTAAAATGACCATTATACACCCCAAACATGATGATATCCATTACATTCCCCATTTTATAATCTTACCTTTGATATTGCTGTCCGTCGCCTATTCGCTCTTAAAAACACTTTTATTCCATATGCTAATCGGGTTCTGAAGGTGCCCAGGGGCGGCGTTTATGCGGCCGGTGCCCAGGCTCCACGGCGCTGTTCAAATCAAATCCCTCCCCTTTCACCCCTCTGGCCCGCCCTCGGTTCTTCAGATACCATCCTCCAGTCAATGAGCAATCCGGCGCCTGCGCCTGCGCCCTCCATTACTCACTAGGGCAGAGGCAGCAGAGCGTTTAATGCGCATGCGCCGGCCCGTACATCCCGATATTTTGGCAGTTTACTTCCGCCGGCTAGATCGGGATGTACGGGCCGGCGCATGCGCATTAAACGCTCTGCTGCCTCTGCCCTAGTGAGTAATGGAGGGCGCAGGCGCCGGATTGCTCATTGACTGGAGGATGGTATCTGAAGAACCGAGGGCGGGCCAGAGGGGTGAAAGGGGAGGGGTTTGATTTGAACAGCGCCGTGGAGCCTGGGCACCGGCCGAATAAACGCCGCCCCTGGGCACCTTCAGAACCCGATTAGCATATGGAATAAAAGTGTTTTTAAGAGCGAATAGGCGACGGACAGCAATATCAAAGGTAAGATTATAAAATGGGGAATGTAATGGATATAATCATGTTTGGGGTGTATAATGGTCATTTTAGGTGATAGACTCCCTTTAAAGGGTAACTCCATCTTTTAAAGGGTAACTCCATCTTTAGGACCTCCTTATCTATACAAAAAATATAGGGGAGCAGCTGTAGGGAACAACAACATTAATATAATATAGGCTTAAAGGGAACTTGTCACCGGGATTTTGTGTATAGAGCTGAGGACATGGGTTGCTAGATGGCCGCTAGCACATCCGCAATACCCAGTCCCCATAGCTCTGTGTGCTTTTATTGTGTAAAAAAAACGATTAGATACATATGCAAATTAACCTGAGATGAGTCCTGTACATCAGATGAGTCAGGGACAGGACTCATCTCAGGTTAATTTGCATATGTATCTAATCGTTTTTTTTACGCAATAAAAGCACACAGAGCTATGGGGACTGGGTATTGCGGATGTGCTAGCGGCCATCTAGCAACCCATGTCCTCAGCTCTATACCACAAATCACGGTGACAGGTTCCCTTTAAAGGGTAACTCCATCTTTAGGACCTCTTTATCTATCCAAAGAATATAGGGGAGCAGCTGTAGGGAACAACAACAATAATATAATGTAGGCTTAAAGGGTAACTCAATCTTTAGGACCTCTTTAACTATCCAAATAATATAGTAGAGCAGCAGCAGGGAAGTCTCTTTACTCTCCACTATTACCTGAATCCCTTTCACTTGTAAAAGGAGAAATCCTGGTAATAGATGGATATTTAAAGAACTGGGAAAACTGCTCAAGGGGTGGAGTTTCCCTTTAAGTAAACAAGTATCTCTGCGGTTTACAGCACAGTTGAGGAATGTATTATTCTTTCAACACTTTCTAGTTGAGATACATCAGAGATTGATGGTTGTTACACTGTAGCACTGTTTTCAAATAACAAAAACAATTGGGAAACTAATGGGAATGCGCCCTTCTCTCATTATGTCCATGTCTTGATTTAGTGCTGGCTTATAATGCATCCCACAGAAAAGGATGGAATGTATTCTATGTGCGATAGCACCGCAGGGTCACAGAATTGACTGTTTAACAAATGCAGCGGGTCCGTGAAGCGCCTGCATGGGAGGAGCCCTTTAATGTCCTAATAAAGCACTGCCATCGATTCCCAGAGAGATGTGGATCAATACTCAACTCTGGGATTTACATCAGACCTGCAGACTTGGTTGACTTCTTTTTTTTTTTTCTCTCACTTTCATTCATCTTGTAACTCAACTGTGTAGGAACAGAAAAAATTTAAGCTTGGTGAAAAACCTATCCCTAAAGCTGTTAAAGGCGTATATTATCTAATTGTAGAGTGCTGCTGGAGTATGGGATCTCATGCATGTGTAGAATGATAGGGTGAGTTCTCTCTGTCTGTAAATCTGTCATAATAGAGAAAGCGAGCCTAATAGGGAGGAGACTGCAGCATGCCGTAGTAGATGTGTTGTGTAGAGATTCTATAGGGAGATGATAGGGCATTCAGTCAGGAGCTCTCCATGGTCCTAGTGCTCTTGTGAGTCAAGGCAGGGATCAGCAACCTCTGTCACTCCAGCTGTTCTGAAACTACAACTCCCAGCATGCTCCATTCACTTCTATGGGAGATACAGGAACAGCCGAGCAAGTGTGGATGCTGGGAGTTGTAGTTTCACAGCAGCTGGAGTGGTAAAGATTGCTGAACCCAGGTCTGAGGGATCTTGCACATCCATGTCCGATCCGGATTTTGTGGACCCATTCATTTTTATAGGTCCACAAAAAAAAATGACATACGCATGCTGTCCACATTTGTACGTGTCCTATCCTTTTCTGTATTGTGGCCAAGAATAGACATTTCTAGTGATGGGAGTGATCGCATTATTCCGTATTTTGAAAATCCATGGTTTGCAGACTGAAATAGGGACACGTTCTTGTGCATGAGCCCTAAAAAGAAGGTACAATTCACAAGTATCACATTATATTATTACAAGGTGCAGCAGTGGCACGCTTCCAGCTGGTTATCCATGTGTTATTTTAGGGGGAACTCGATGGCACTGATATGTACAATCTACAATCTACAGAAGATTCCTAGTCATGGAATAGGAACTTTTCATGTATAGTGTTTCATAACTAATGAATTACAGCTATTCATTGCAAAGTAACCAATATAATATGTTCTACATTTTTACCCCATTCTAGATATTCTTCTAAGAACGTATCCCATTTGATGTAAAAGGATACGGTGGTTCACTCCGTCCACGTATTGAGAATTACATAAATGTTCATTAATTATTTAAATTTTTTATGTATTTATGGTGCATTTGCAGTTGTTGCCCATATTCTCCAATGCATATGGCTATGCATTTGGCCATTCAAGTAAGAGAATAGTATCCCTTTGGTTATATCTTTGGTTTTTCTTACATTAGTATGTCCATGCACATAAACATGCTGTCCAGTATGATGTGTGTGTTAATGACCGACATTGATAGTAACGTTTGGGTCCCTAGACATAGAATATCTAGCCATTGGAGACACCAGCTGTATCTTTCGGGAAGTCAGGTACATCCTATAAGGAGGAGCACAAACTACTCTTCTACAGCCACTAAACAAGGGGAAAGCATTAATCGCACTGTGAAGGAGGTCAGGAGATCTTTGACTGCCTCTTAATTGACTTAGGCTCTGTTCACATCTATGTGTAGCCTTCCCATTCAGGCTTCCCTCACTTTTGATGTCCAGCATGGCTTTTCTTACCAGCAAAACTACAGAGAATCGATGGAGCCCAAACAGACTCCCATTAAATGTCAATAGGGGTCCATGGGGCACTAGTCTGTCATGTTACGAATCTGGCATGCCACTATGACTTCCTTTTTGAATAAAAGCTACAGCATAGATGTGAACGGAGAATTATAGGACAGCAGTTCTTCCATTAGAACTCATTGTATGGCCTCCGGATGGTGTGGTGGAGTTGTACAAAGTACTAACGTTAGCCCTACATACACTCACATTTCATGAATAATTTAAGAGGAAGAAATGCGAAAAGAGCAGTTTTAGGAGAAAGACAAAAATACATAATTAAAGGGGTTTTCTGCTTTGAATAATATGCTTTTGTAACAAAGGTACCCCAATAATATGCTGGGGTAGCTTTCACATTTATCTGTGTGGAACCCAACAATTCCCTGTCAACCCCAGCAGAGGGAAAATGAAGGATTACACAGTTCCCATAAAGGCTAATGGGCTGTCCAGGTAACACAGGGATAGCTCAGGTTCTTCGGGGCCCTCTCTTTATTTAGCATTCCCTAAAAGGGAAACCAAAAATCTAAATCTGACAACCCCTTTGATATACAATCCAACAGCTCAGACAGCACCCCAAGTAATACTGGTGGATGGGTGCGTCTAAAACCTCCACAGCAATGGATAATCCAAACCAAAGAAGCTGGAGGCAGCGCTCCAATGCAAGCGTAGAAGAAGCGTGCTCTTTTATTCCAAATTCGACATTTCGGCTAGCAAAGCCTTTTTCAAGCATTCAACCCCATTGATCGTCTGTGGTCTAGAACTGTGTATATCTGAACTTAAATTATGCCAGGCACTGCTGAGGCCATTGATGTAGCGGCAAACAGGACATCACCTGCACATGACACCACAGCTGCAGCCCAGTGATGGAGGGACCTCTAGAAGGTAGTTAAAGGGAACCTGTCCTCATTTTTTACCAGGATTACCTTCATTGTTCAAAACAAAGCTTCCATTATCTTCTCAGCAATTTCATGTCATTGTCTATCTGCCCAAAAAAGTTTTCCTGCCAGTATGCTAATTACTTTATCTATGGCATTCCCCTTGCATTATCTTCACCTATTCCCCTCCCTCTGAACATTGATTGACAGCCAAGTGTGCTTTTCTCTGCCCGTACTCTTGTCTGAAGTCTCTCGCACATGCGCCTATTGTTCCTTATGTCAGTTCAGTAACCCAGCACTGCCCTTCCCTTAGCTAACAAATATGATTAAGGGCTCATTCAGGCGGCCGTAGTTCTGGGTCCACATCTGTTCTGCAATTTTGCGGAACGGGTGTGGACCCATTCATTTCAATGGCGCCCCAAAACATGCAGATAGCGCACAGTGTGCTGTCCACATCTGTAGTTCCTTTCCGCTGTCCCGCAAAAAAATAGAGCATGTCCTATTCTTGTCCACGGACAAGAATAGGCATTTCTATCATAGGGTTGGCTATTGCAGTACGCAAAATGCGGAACGCACGCGGCCGGGATCCGCAATTTGCGGGCCTCAAAACACTGCCATCTGAATGAGCCCTAAACTGCACATGCTAGCGCATTTTCATATCACCATGCGCCGGAATCCTCTGTGGAGTGTGTGACGTGTGAGCAATGCGCTGATTACGCTTAATCAAGTGTTAGCAAAGAAAGGATAATGCGATCGCGCATTGATAAGAACTGAATGCACAGGCAAGAATTAGATCATGCGGCCATTTCTTAGACAAAGCTGAAAACGCGACTTAGAACAGAAATAATTCTTCTCACGCTAGGAATGTAAGATATAACTCTTTTGGCGTCATTTGCATATAGCGTGGGAAAGATTAAAATCAATCTATATGTACAGTATATAAAGAAGGATGTATATATGTATGTATGTATTTATGTTCCACGATCACTCAAAAACACAACCATCGATTTCAACGAAACTTGGTATACACATCCATGGCTACCTGGAAATAAATCTTGTTGGGGTCACAACTCTCTAGCACGTACCGTTCCTGAGATATTCCCAAAAAAATGCAAATATAACACATCATATGACCTACATTAGCCAATAGAAGCCTGCAGATCTTTCTCTTCATATCCCAACTGCAATACACACAGTCACATGTCCCTTATCAGCCAATAGAAGCTCGCAGGTCCTTAGTCTCCACATACACACAGTTTTACACCAGGTTTCCATAACAACCCAGCCATTTTTCTTCACTGCTGCAGGTCAGCTTTAAAGGGGCAGGGCGCTGTGGAGGTGACAGTTTAGGGGGCAGGTAGGATGGCCATTCAGGCCACCCTCAAAACACGGACTTAAAAGCCCCACCCCCAGGCTCTGCTAAGCAACACTCTCAATCTGGTTAGGCCACGCACCCTCCTACTCCGCAGCCGACGGGGATAGAAAAAATTAAGGTAAAAAACAACTGCAGGGGTGGGAGGGATGATGACTTTCTCCCTGCAGCTCACTCTCAGACAGCACAGTGCTGCTGTCTGAGAGTGAACTGTTCAAAAGGATATTCCCCAAAAATGCATTAGCCAAAAGAAGCATGGTCACTTGTCCCTTATCAGCCAATAGAAGCTCGCAGGCCCTTAGTCTCCACATACACACAGTTTTACACTAGGTTTCCAAACTTTCCATAACAACCCAGCCATTTTTCTTCACTGCTGTAGGTCACCTTTAAAGAGGCAGGGTGCTGTGGATGAAACTGTTTCCATAAAAACCCCGCCACTAGGTCCAGCTTAGCCATGCCCCCTCCTACTCCACAACTGATGGAGATTGAAAAGATGAAGGTAAAAATTAACTTCTGTGAGCTGCAGGGGATCGAGGGAGGGTGACTTTCTCTGTGAAGCTCATGCTCAGACAGTACAGTGCTGCTGTCTGAGAGTGAGCTGTTCAAAAGAACATCCCTGTGTCCATCCAGGCCCCACACTGGACAGAGGACAGGGAGTCTGAAAGCCGGACTGTCCAGTCTAAAACCGGACCTCTGGCCACCCTCTGGGCAGGCTGCTGTGGAGGTCACTGTTAAAGAGGAGAGCACTGTGGATGTTACTGTTAAGGGGGCAGGCCGCTGGGGAGGTCACTGTTAAAGGGGCGGTGTACTGTAGATGTCACTGTTATAGTGGATACTGTCGATATCTTTTAATGGCATACACAAACATCAAATAAAATGGATGAAATATACCGGTGCGAAGCCGGGTCCTTCTCATAGTAATAAATCAGAGTTACATAGATTACTTAAAAAGCAACACACTTTAATACAGACTAATTGGAATATAGAAATTATAGATGGTTGGCCCATCTGATACATGGGGGCATATCGCTAGGATCAGAGCCCACAAAGTGAAGGATACTTTGTACCACTGCCACAGTCCAAAATGACTGCTGATTATGTAGGGGCATGCCCCTTTGACAAGTTAACACCTAGCTGTCAGTTTATTCATAAATAAAAGATGATACTGTATTGTTCTTTCATGAGGAATATAAGAATCTACTTAAACAGATGTGTCAGAAGTGATGAAAGGTCCCTTTTGATGGGTAGATACCTGCACTAATATAATTAATACTGGTAAAATAAAAAATTAAGCTGTTTGGATCATTATGGAAAATGCCTGTTATAACCCAGGAAATAAAGATTTTTTTTCTTATTGTTGGAGGAAAAAGGACCATTAGTGCAGTCTATGATAAACTATGGTCCTGATTTATCAAGACTGGGATGTGCTATGTCAGTCTCGATGGGTCTTGGGCTGCCGAAGAATGCATTTAATTTATGATAAGGCACAGGCCTCACACGCCGTAGACTTAAGGGCTCCTTCATACAAATGTGGCTTAGTTCTGCATCTGAGCCGCATTTTTTGCGTCTCGGATGCGGACCCATTCACTTCAATGGGGCTGCAAAAGATGCAGACAGCATTCTGTGTGCTTTCCAGCCTTACAGGGGGTGATCAATGACAGGGGGTGATCACCCATATACACTCCCTGATCACCCCCTGTCATTGATCACCCCCCTGTAAGGCTCCATTCAGACGTCCGCATGTGTTTTGCGGATCCGATCCATGTATCCATGGATCCGTAAAAATCATACGGACGTCTGAATGGAGCCTTACAGGGGGGTGATCAATGACAGGAGGGTGATCACCCATATACACTCCCTGATCACCCCCTGTCATTGATCTCCCCCCCGTGGACCCGCAGAAATTATAGATCATGTCCTATTCTTGTCCTTTTTTAGGACAAGAATAGGCATTTAAATAATGGGCCGCCCATTCCGTTCCGCAAATTGCAGAAGGCACATGGGTGGCATCCGTGTTTTGCGGATCCACAATTGGCGAACCGCAAAAGACAGCACGTTCGTGTGCATGAGCCCTAAGTCATTACTTATGCCAGCTGCTGACGTAAATACTGATGAATGTGCCGGGACCCACCCACACCCACTCTGGCCAGGTTTCTGAAATGGGGGCGTAAAAATGGCAGTCTCAAAAGCATTTAAAAAGTCACAAAACTGGGTTCTCCAACTTTTAACTTTTCCAACACTGAGTCATGTAAATCTCAGTGTAATACCAAAGGGGTTTGCTTGTGGCACCGGTTCTAGTTAATTGCCCCTTAAAGGGGTTGTGCCAAGTTTTTAAGAAATCCCCTAAGGATAGGGGATAACCAACTGATTACTGGTGGTCTGCACTGATCACAAGAACGGGGATCCAGTTCCTCTGTTCTTATGAGCGGTAGGTCATACATGCGCACTTCTGCTCCATTTATTTTCTAGGGCTGCGCTGGAGATAGCCAAATACATCGCTGGTCTATCTCCACCACTTCCATAGAGATTGAATGGAGCAGCAGTGCGCATCAGAATGAGGGAACGAGACCCCCTTTCTCATCTCAGTGGTTGGACCCCTAGAAATCAGTTAGTTATCTCTTGTGGATAGGGGATAACTTAAAAACGTGGCACTACCCCTTTAAGGGTATGGCCACACAGGATGTATTTTCTGCATACAAACATGTATTGCAGAAGGTAAACTCTGTGGTGGAAATCTGCAGCCTAAGTTGCTACAGTTTAAAGTCCCTCCCACATTTCAAATCACCCTGCAGATGTTTTTTTTTTTGGCAGCGTGTGGATGAAATTTCTCAAAATCTCACCCAATTAGCTGGTAGATTTCCTGCAGATATCTGTCCCACATGGACGTACCCTCTAAGGGAATGTGTCAGCAGTAAATGACCAATTTTATATATATTTTTTTCATTTTCCATGTCATATTTAGAGCAGTTTTCACCCTGGCCACTAGGCCTAAAATATGTTTAAGGGGTTGTCCCACAAAAAATATTTTACAGTTTTTAAACCAGCACTTGGATCTGAATACTTTTGTAATTGCTTGTAATTAAAAATGTTGTATAGCCACTGAGTTATTCAATAAAATGCATCTGTATAGCGCCACCTGCTGTTTGTATCTTTCTTATTTCTTTGCCATTCTCAATGACAAGGCCGCACATGCTCAGATCAGATCATTCTTTAACTGCCTCCTGAGCTGTGATAGGGAGAGCTGAGACATGCCCCCGAGCTGTGATAGGGAGAGCTGAGACACGCCCCCTGAGCTGTGATAGGGAGAGCTGAGACACGCCTCCTGAGCTATGATAGGGAGAGCTGAGACATGCCCCCTGAGCTGCAGCAGAAAAGACACTCCCCTGATATAAATCTAGCAGAGTAATGAATGGGGAGATCTCTAGATCCATGTGAGGTACAGGGCTGGTTCTAGCTTTGTTAGAAAAAGAGACTGTCATGTACTATATGATGTCTGATTTTTTACATTAGTTTTGGGATAACACCTTTAAGATTTCCTGTCTTTTGAGAGCAGCCACATGGGACAATATTCACAGAAGGGGACTTCACGGACTTCTAAGGCCTCTTCACACAGGCGAGTTTTCCGCGTGGGTGCAATGCGTGAGGTGAATGCATTGCACCCGCACTGAATCCGGACCCATTCATTTCTTTGGGGCTGTGCACATGAGCGGTGATTTTCACGCATCACTTGTGCGTTGCGTGAAAATCGCAGCATGCTCTATATTGTGCGTTTTTCATGCAACGCAGACCCCATTTTTTTGCATGGTTGCTAGTAGACGTTTGGGATGGGGACCCGATCTTTATTATTTTCCCTTATAACATGGTTATACGGGAAAATAATAGCATTCTTAATACAGAATGCTTATTAAAATAGGGATGGAGGGGTTAAAAAAAAAATATATATATTAAACTCCCCTCATCCACTTGTTCGCACAGCCCAGCTTCTCATCTTTCTTCTTTTTTGATGACCTGGGAAGAAAAGGAGCTTTGGTGATGTCACTGCGCTCATAACATGATCCATCACATGGCCCATCACCATGGTGATGGACCATGAGATGAGCGCAGTGACATCATCAAAGGTGCTTTTGCCAGGTCAAGAAGAAAGAAGATGAGGTGCGCTACCCCTCAATGGACATTTTACTAAGAATTCTGTATTAAGAATGCTATTATTTTCCCTTATAACCATGTTATAAGGGAAAATAATAAAATCTACAGAACACTTAACCAAAACCCGAACTTCTTTCAAGACGTCCGGTTTCGGGTCTGGGTACCAAACATGCAGATTTTTCTCAACGCTTTGCACTCACGGGGAAAAATCGTGCATTTTCCCTCAACGCGCCTGCATCTTTTCCCACACGTCACCCGCAGCGCCCGTGTGAACCCAGCCTTAAGGCCCCATGCACACGGCCGTGTTTCACAGCCGTGTGCGGGCCGTGGAACCGCGGCCTGGATCCCTCCTGAGAGCAGGAGCGCACGGCGTCACTGGTTGCTATGACGCCGTGCGCTCCCTGCTGCCGCCGCAATACAGTAATACACTGGTATGATCTATACCAGTGTATTACTGTACTGTGCCGGCAGCAGGGAGCGCACGGCGTCATAGCAACCAGTGACGCCGTGCGCTCCTGCTCTCAGGAGGGATCCAGGCCGCGGTTCCACGGCCCGCACACGGCTGTGGAACACGGCCGTGTGCATGGGGCCTAAGGGGGAGTTTTCTACGCATGTTCTGTGACCTGTGCAGATGTCAGGAAGGAGCTGATAAGCTGTGATATCACCTATTGTAAATGATGGATCCTGTGTTATCTATACAGAGGTGTTACTTGTTATTGCAATTCTGGTAATGATAATAGCTATTGTATATGTCCTATTATTAGGCCTAATGTCCAGTGTGAAAACTGACTGACTATTGTAATGCCGTGAGCTCCTATGATAAGTTTTAAAGAAAGGCAGGGACACAACAAAGTCTCTTCAACACTGTTTATTGCTTGTTCCAGCCAACTTACAGTTCAGTTCAGCCTGATCGCAGCCGGGTCAGGTAATCAGTCCACAGGCCAGTGTTTGCCTCACACGTGCCTTGCAGTGTGTGATCTGCAGCCTCTCACACAACAGACACACCCTGCCTCATTCTGCTGACTTTTAAACGCATTCGTGGACATGAGCCACGTATAAACCCCGGAATAGATAGTGGGGAGTAAGTACCCACCCAACTCTTTGCTTACTCCCAGTAAAAGTCAGGCCCGGATTAGCTGTTTCTAGCTATACTAGGTAACAGCAGTGTCCACTATCCATCTTAGTGGACACTCTAGCTTCTGGCTTCTACTCCACCAAGGCTGGGTACCTTGGTCTCACGTCTAAGGTGCACCACAGCAAATGACGATATGCATCTCCTTAATAGGTTTCCTGCACCATTCTGGGAGATGCATGCCTTCCTTTATATATGAGGCCTGTCACTGCCTCACACTATATACATTTTTATAAAGATAGATATGATAGTGATATGAAAAAAACTCACCAATAATTAAAACAAATGTATGTTTAACATAAAAAACGTGATTTAAACAATAGGTCATTTTCTGATGACACATTTGCTTTAATGCAGCTGTTATTTATACAATTTGAAATCATTCTATCTTATTTCAGGTACTAAATTGTGAAATATACCCTAAAGAACTTGTAAAAGTATAGCCAGATCATGGCAGTCTTCTCCATATCCCGGGAGGCATAGTCAATTCATAATAATGAAATACTTTATGCAAAGATTACAGAGAACGGTCTGCTTATATTATACCAGATATTCATAATTCCCACTGAAACATCTGATGATATGTGATGATAATGTGATGTTCCCTTTGAGAAGGCAATGACTAGACTGTAGCTATGTCCGTTACTACATAACCATCAGATATACACCCTTTTTTGCAATATGTGTCTATATGGCATAGTGTTGGCAAAATTAGAGAATTCAACCATTTGTAATGTGAGATTATATTCTGTAAAGTTAGTAAAACAGCCACTATGGAGCACATTAGATTTTGAAAATAATACAAATTAAATGGTTAGCAATAAATTGTACAAACTATCTTTCAAATTTAAAGGGCCTTTCATATTATCTTGTAAAAAAATTGTAAAATCGAGCAACTGTTTGCAGTTGTTGGATCTTGTAAACGCACCATGATCACACAATCAGCTGGAAGTTGTCAGTCTTTCATTTCATAATGTCCTATAAATGATATTTTTTGTTGATGTTATAGTCCCTTTTCTCCCATTGGTCAATTTGGTATTACAGGAACCTAATAAAAAACTTGCAACTTTGGTCACCTCTGACATTTGTAAGGCTGCTTACCATCAACCTGAATGATGTGTTCCAAGACTTGAGTCACAAGCCTAGGTTCCATCCCAGACCAGGGTTGATTTGGCATTTCTGTGGACCCAAATAAGGTTATATCTGGGGACCCCAACATCCTCACTCAGCTCTGACCTACCATCCTGCTAAGTTCCATATCGTCATCCTGCTAAACTCTACTTTGTTGGCCTACAAAGCCCCACTCACAGCTTACAGCCTGGCCCTTCACTTGCTCTACAACTGTGAAGGGTCCCTTGACCAATGAGACGGGGAACTGGCTGCACAGGTGGCACGTTTGTTCTGTTAGTCTTTTTTTTTGTTGCAAACTGATTGTGGCCAGTAGGGGGTCTCCTGATCTCTGGGGTCATTTGCTTGGTTGTAAAGTCGACCACTGACCTTGGTGCTCATGCTGTAAGAAAACCCTACGTTCTTTACTCAACACAATACACAATAAATTAAAACAGAGGCTGTTTTCTGGAGATTGGTCTCATAAATAGTTCAGTAGGTGGAAAAAAATGGCTTTTCTACAAACCCTATTCACACCTTTCTACTTCATAAATTATCATCAAAATGCATACAGTTATGGTTACATAGAAATTCTTCTTCTGAACATTAAATGGGTTCTTTTTCTTACTGATGATCTATCCTCAGCTGTTTGAGAAAGCCACGGTGCTCACAGTAGCAGCGCTCGCAGTAGCACCATGGCCTTCTCACAGTTTCTTGCAGGCCAGTGACGTCACAAATATGTCACGTGGATCGGGCGCAGCTCGGCCCCATTCATTTCAAAGCAGTTGAGCTGAGCGCAGGCAACATGACATAGCTACTGCAGTGCCACTGCCTTCTCAAACAGCAGATCGGTGTGGGTCCTGGGTGTCGGACCCCCACCGATCTGATACTGAAGATCTATCCATAGATCATCAGTAAGAAAAAGGTAAAGAACTCCTTTAATTATTTGTTGTATCATCGATCGGCGCTTGTTTTTGTATGAAAGGGCCCTTATTCTCTGTCTAGTTGTCCTTTTCATACACCTGATAAATTAGGAAGGAAAATATCAGCTGTGATAGAAATTTCAATATGCATCACCCTTTTTTACCTTTTGAAGTGTGTCATGGGTCAGCGAGTGTGGACCCACTGTGCCAACTAACTGCTTTGGTTTGGGCTAAACCCTAAGGGCGTTATTCTGGTGCTCCCCTGTTATTCACCCTTCAACCCCTGTACAGGGATCTGGCCTTCACTGCATGAGAGCAACCAGACCGCTACCTCTTAGGATAATCCCAGTACAGTTGGCAGCTGACCTACCGAGCTCAGAGACACTCTAGGCATAGAAAACGCACCAAAAACACATTGAGTTTTTAGGCAGAACTTGACTTAGGAAACTTGGCTGGATGGCTAGGATGCTGGGAAAGCGCACCACAATCACAAAAGCAGATGTCTGTCAACAATGAACAGGAGACACTAGGAGAGCTTGCGGGCGGGGTAGTGGTGGATGCAGGAACAAGGCAGGAACAAACCAAGACTGTAGCACAGACAGACTAGGATAGCTAATACAGACTTGAACTGAAAATGAACAGTGAGGTCAGGAGCGCACAGGCAGGATGTGTACAGAGACAACGCAGGCAGCAAAACACAGGAAATCGCAAGGAAATCACTGAATCGCAAAGTCTTCCAAACACTTTTTCTGGTCACAGGGAATCTTGAAGCTCAGGCAACCTCTGCCTGGAGAGGATACCTTAAAAACCTAGGGACCTTCAGACATTGGGGAAACTAAACTAAATTAAAAAAGGAAATATTATGTCATAGTAAAAACATTCATAAGTATCTTTATTTATCAAAAGAAGCGCGTTTTCCCTAAGGAGTTATCATTGTGGGACCCTAAAATGGATGCCATCAAGTCATTGCGTCAGCCGGTCCTAGTGAGTGTACTGGGCATTCTAGGACGGGCTGCATCAACACCAGCCGCTCGAGACGCTGTTCAGCCTGAGGTAACAGCTACTTCCTGGTTAAGCTGACTGCTAGTGAGACGTGAACGCTCATATTAGAGCATGCGCACTGTGCTTAGGCGGTTCCCAGTGAAGAGGGATATCGAAAACAATTCCCTGCAGACTGTGTTTGCGATTCGTCTCAGGCACCTGGCAGGGCTCTGAAGCGGCAATTTTAAAAGGAATCTACTCTTATCACAGTTTGTGGTGTGCCCTGACACGTGGTGAGCGCGGTGACATCACCGCAGGTCCTTCTATCTTCATTCAGCAGGGCCTGCGGTGACGTCCCCGCGCTCACCATGTGATGTCATCGCAGGTCCTTTCGGAGGTCCTGAAGAAAAGAGGCTGCGCGATCAAGTGGATGAGGTGATATCTTTTTTTTTAACCCCTTAGTAGACATTTTATTTAGCATTCTGTTTAAAGAATGCTATTATTTTCCGTTATAATCATGTTATAATGGAAAATAATAAAATCACCTGAACACCGAACCCGGACTCCAGTAAAAAAGTCCGGGTTTGGGTCCGGGTACCCCAACTCGCAAAGTTCGGGTCTGCTAAACTCTACTTATAAGACGCCACTTAGTAATGTTTTTTCTTTTATATCCTATACCTTACGAAACTTCATAAACCTCCCTTCGGGTATGACCACTTGGCGCAGTTGTCATGTGGTCAGGAACCGCAGCATCTAATTTCCCAATAGAAGTGAATAGGAAAATAGGTTTCTGAGATAGACCTGGCGCTTTCAAAATTGTGATGACTGCACCTGATTGACTGCATGTACTGTATGTCCTGCTGCTTGCAGCTGCTGACTGCATGAGATATACAGTTGAGTAGCCGCTTGCGGAATATGTTTTATCACAGGTGTTACTATTTGAAGTTAATGAGAATGCTAAAGGACCAGGAACATTCACAGTTCAAACAGTGGCAGAAAAAAACACACACCCTAAACGCATGATTATGCATCTGGTAACCAACCGCATGCGTTTCCTAACCTCATCACCACCGTCCCGTGTTGCCATACCCTTAGACCGCAAGTAGCTGGCTTCAGAGAACATGTGAAGTAGTGAAGTAGCCGAGAGTACTTGCTGGATCCAGCCTGTGCTCTTTGCAAATTAATGCAGTAGAAAACTGCTGCTGTATTGGCAGCATTTCCCATGTCTACAAGTAATCGGCAAAAGTATGCTGAGATTTACAAGACAGCTGCTTGCCGTGCTCCACAACTAATTGTTATTTTATTCATAGCCAGGACTCTATCGACATTTTCGGAATGATTACTTTGATTTAACTGAGGTTTCATGGTGATAATAAATTCTAATGTTGTAGAGTTGTAGCTAGACTTTTTTCACCTTGGGCAAGGATTCAATTCTTTGCCCTAGCCTATATTTATGATCCCAGGCCATGGTGGCGTTGCTTGTAGGTGCCCCCTTCTGGCTACCTCTCTGTAGATGTGATCCCGACATTAATGAGGCTAAAACGTTGCAGCAACTCGAGTAGAAATGCAAATATTATTCTACATCAAGAATATAGTCCTTAAAGGGTTTGTCTAAAATTTTGATGATCTATCCTCACGATAGGGTCATCAATATGAGATCAGCAGAGATACGACTCCCGACACCCCCACTGTTTGAATAGACCGCTGGTAAAGACTGTGACATCACATCATCGTTCATGTGGCCTAGGCGCAGCTCTGTCCCATTTTAGTAAATGGAGCTGAGCTGCAATACCAAGTGCAGCCACTATCCAGTGGACAGCGCTGTGCTTGGTAAGCTGCAAGGAGACTGCCGCGCTCACAGGAGCACCACGGCCTCCTCAAACAGCTGATCGGCAGGGGTATCCGAGTATTGGACCCATGCCTGATATCAGATTAGCAGAAAATCATTTTCATTTAGTATAACCCATCATTGTAAGTATACACAGAGGCTCTGATGAGAAAATGTCTGCGCCAACATTTTATAATATATAGCTTTGTAAAAGCATCTTAATAGTTGCCAAATGTCTACATCAAGATGTATACATTGATATTGTGACCCTGTAGCCAGGGGGGAGCCCTTCAAAGCTCCATAATATTTCAGAAAAGGGATAGGGCTTACCTGAGTAGGGCTGCCATCTCCATGCATCATAGCAACAATTAGAGATAAGATAAGATATATACATCCTAGCCAAAACCACCTTGACTATTCTGGCTGCGTTTGAATTCTGGTGTAATTTGCACCCAAATTTGGTGAATTTGTGGAACGATTTAGCGCATTTCATTTGAGACATATCTATGCAGAAAGTAAGCAAATCTATTATTTTTAAACTAGTTATATTTTGCATTTACATGTAAGTCTGAGTTTGGTGATGTACCAATGAACGCATTGGTGGCCAAACAATCACTTTGAAGTAAATTGTAGATTTAATCCCAATAAGAGATTACAATATCAGTCTCTGTGTTTCCAAATCCATGTCATCATAAGTGGCATCAGCAATTTAGATAAGTTTGTGAGACTCAACTAACTCCTAAGATAGCTGTTGGCTGAAAGCTTATTTGGCTCTCATTCCCGTTTCACCTGCTCAGTAGGAAGAGGGGGAGAAAGGTACTACTAAACTTCTCTGGGACTGGCTTATCTCCACGAGAAGAAAGGGATCAGGCAGCTGAAATGCAACTTGTATGATCCTTATCTTACTTCATATCTGCCGTCGGGAAAAGTCGTAATGCCGCCATACACATAAGATGGCCAGCCAGTCTGAAACCAGTAGGTTCCACTGACATACATGTATTGTGTATGGTCAGCTTTATACAGTGCACCAGACAGTGATTTTTATATATTTGCATCCGTGAGACTCCAACCAGAAAAGCTGACTAGGCAGACCAGTACATTATGGTGAGAGCTGAAATGAAACATGAAAAATTCACTTCAGGATGAGGAGAGGTTTACTGTACAGTTTCTTATGGGATTGCGGACAATCCAGAAAAGTGTATAACTTCATTATCACTTCTCCAGTTCTGATAACTTTCAGACATCTACATCTACAGGAGCTCTTATGACATCCCACTCTAAATCCATAAGCATTAATATGAAGTTGGTCCTTTCTTTGCATCTAAGGCTATTCTCACACTAGCATTTTAGTTTTCCGGTATTGAGGTCCGTCATAGGATCTCAATACCGGAAAAAAATGCTTTCGTTTTGTCCCCATTCATTGTCAATGGGGACAAAACTGAACTGAACAGAACGGAATGCTCCAAAATGCATTCCGTTCCATTTAGTTGCGTTCCCAGACCGGAGAGCAAACCACAGCATGTTGTATTTTGCTTTCAGTCCTGGGATGCAGAGCAAGACGGATCCGGCATTACCCCCAATGCAAGTCAATGGGGACAGATCTGTTTACTCTGCCACAATCTGCCACAATAGAAAACGGATCCGTCCCCCATTGACTATGTTAAAGATAATATAACTAGATCCGTTCATAACGGATGCAGATGGTTGTATTATCAGTAACAGAAGCGGTTTTGCTGGACCCTGGGGATCCAGTAAAAACTCTAGAGTGAAAGTAGCCTGTAAAATCTTCCACTCTTCTGAGAAGACTTTGGAGTAAGTCTGTGGGATTTTTTGCCCATTCATCCAGAAGACGATTTGTGAGGTCAGACACTGATGTTGCATGACACAGCCTGGCTTGCAATCTCCATTCTAGTTCATCCCAAAGGTGTTGGATGGGGTTGAGGTCAGGGCTCTGTGCGGGACAGTCAATCTCTTCCAAACCAAACTCACCCAACCATGCCTATATCTTGCTTGGGTACAGTCATACTGGAAAAGAAAAAGAGTCTTTCACAAACTGTTCCCACAAAGTTGGAAGTATACAATTGTCCAGTGTCTTGGTATGCTGAAGCATTAAGGTGTCCCTTCACTGGAACTAAGGGACCTAGTCTAACCCTTGAGAAACACCCCAATAGCATTATCCCTCCTCCAACAAATTTTACAGTTGGCACAATACAATCCTAATATTCTCCTGGCATTCACCAAACCCGGGCTGTCAGACTGCAAAATAGAGAAGTGGGACTCATCACTCCACAGAACAGTCTCCATTCCTTCAGAGTCCAGGGCGGTGTGCTTTACACTACTCCATGCAATGCTTTCCGTTTTCTTGGTGATGTAAAGCTTGCATGAAGCTGCTCAGCAATGAAAACACATGCTATGAAGCTCCAAGCACACAGTTTTTGTGCTGATGTTAATGGTATGGAGGTTTGGACTGTGCAGTTAGCAGAACGTTGGTGACTTTTATGCACCATGCACCTCAGCACTTGGTGACCAGGATCTGTAACTTTACATAGTCTGCCACTTCATGGATGATTTGCTGTGGTTCCTTTCACTATACAATAATACCACTCATATTTGATCGTGGAATATCTAGGAGGAAAGAAATGTCACACACTGACTTGTTGCAGCGGTGACAACCTATTACAGGGACCACACTGCAATTTAATGAGCTCTTTAGAACGAGCCATTCTATCACAAATGTTTGTAAAGACAGTCTGCATGGCTGAATGTTATATACTTGTGGCAACAGAACTGAAAGAAACACCTGAATTAAAAGGTTAAGAGGAGTGTCCCAATACTTTTGTCCATATAGTGTATTTCTGAACGGGATTTTTGGACCTGCACTTTAATAAGGTATTATATACAGTACTCCCTCATGATACAATGGCCTCAGGATACAATATTTTCAACATACAATGGTCCTTCCTGGGTCATCGTAAGTTGACACTAGACTCAACATTGAAGCCTCAGACTCAGATCCAAATTGTCATTTCTCTGGTAAAACACCTGTATTTGGCATCTAGTGGTTCTTCTTTACAGTACAGTGCGGTACTACATGTCCTGTACTGTTTGTCTGTACAAGGATGAGCTGCTCCTTTGGAAACCAGGTGAGGATGGCTCCGTCTTATTTTTATGGGACATGTGTGTAATGTACAGGCCTCGGAAGTAGCTCCTGTCCTCGTCATAGAAAGTGATTTACAGCTTCCAGTATCTACTTCTGAATGTTACATATAGTGACTCGTTTATCTCTCTTATTCTTATAACTTCATTATTTATTATTTTGGGATGGCATTTTGGGCCTTGGGACCTGTTACTGGTTTAACATAGAGTTATGGACTCCAGTTACAATTTCAACATACAATGGTTGTCCCGGAATCAATTAATATTGTAACTTGAGGGACCACTGTATAAATGTGGTGCCCCTTTAATTCTTTCACCTTCGCCCTGTGGTGCCTGAATGTATGACCTTCTAAGCAGATACAATTCACTAAAATAGTTTATACAAAGTGTCGCAAAGTATATGGCTCCACAGTCCATATACCAACCCAATCATATCCTAGAAAGCAGAGTACCGCATCTTCTGTAGGCCACTGCAGTCACATCTTATATGTCAACTTAAGGGTATGTCCACACGGTCAGGTTTCCTGATGCAGTTCTGGAAGTTGTGTCTGTCCTTCATACTTTCTCTCCTTTTGGAGCTGGCACTTATGGGGCTTCCTGTGGATACTAATATGGGGAAAGAATGCTTTTTTCATGTTCCGAAATAATAAAGTACAATGTTCAGCAAACTATAGTAGGATAAACACCTGATTTACTGAGAAATAAAGTATTAGTGAATATTTACTAAAAGATGTGACTGGAGAACAGACAGCTAGTTTTTAAAGAAGACTTGTCTCCTGAAATTCAACACAGAAGTTGAATGCAAGCTTACATACAACATGGAGAACCCTATGAAATGGTTTATTTTTTGGCACCAGGGGCATTCTGCTCCTAGAGTCAGAGTCTCCTGCTAGAGTATTAGAACATCCTCCAGTAGGCCTCAAAGGTTTAGTAGGAAACAACTCCATTTGGAGGTGACTGTGGAGCCATCACTTTCTCTAGAAGCTATTTCTTACGGGTTGATTCCCCGATAATCTATAGCACGGGTGTCAAACACAAAGCCTGCGGGCCGAATCCGGCCCGCCAGACCTCGTCATGTGGCCCGCGTAGCCGCCGCCGGCCGCCAGCCTTCACCTTTTATTATCACTTCCTGCAGGCGGCCCCTGCAAGAAGTGATAATAAATCGCATAATGAGCGGCAGGGCTTTTTCCGTTCCGCCATCGCAGCCTGCCATGCTCCAGCATCGCAGGCTGCGATGTATCAGCGGGGAGGGACTGGGAGGAGGAGCTGGGGGCCGGTGCGTTCACTGTGCTCCGGCCCCCAGCTCCAGTAGTTATAAAATGTGTACAATTAATAAGGATTCTATTCATGAGGCCCCCTCTGCAGTAGAACATTCAATATAGCCACATCCTACTCACAGGGCTGTTATCTTAATGCTGGCCGGCCGGGCAGACGAGCGGCAGCGTCACGACTGACGTCATGTGCCCGGCCTACTTTCTGAATGAAGGAGGCGGCGCAGGCATGTGACATCAGTCGTGACACTGCCGCTCGTCTGCCCGGCCGGCCAGCATAAAGATAACAGCCCTGTGAGTAGGATGTGGCTATATTGAATGTTGTACTGCAGAGGGGGCCTCATGAATAGAATCCTTATTAATTGTACACATTTTATAACTAGTCTGTACTGGAGCTGCAATGGGGGGGGGGGTCTGTGGATGGCACTGTTATGGGGTGGGTGGGGGTCTGTGGATGGCACTGTTATGGGGTGGGTGGGGGTCTGTGGATGGCACTGTTATGAGGTGGGGGGGTCTGTGGATAGCACTGTTATGGGGTGGGGGGTCTGTGGATGGCACTGTTATGGGGTGGGGGGTCTGTGGATGGCACTGTTATGGGGTGGGGGGTCTGTGGATGGCACTGTTATGAGGTGGGGGGGGTCTGTGGATGGCACTGTTATGGGGTGGGGGGTCTGTGGATGGCACTGTTATGGGGTGGGGGGTCTGTGGATGGCACTGTTATGGGGTGGGGGGGTCTGTGGATGGCACTGTTATGGGGTGGGGGGGGTCTGTGGATGGCACTGTTATAGGATGGGGGGGGGTCTGTTGCATCCCTGTTCTCTAAAGGGGCGGTTTTAGGGGGCAGTCCTAGGGGTGGGCAGATCCCCCATAAGTGTCACCCACAGATCCCCCATAAGTGTCACCCACAGATCCCCCATAAGTCCGATACAACCGGCCCTTTGAGGATGACCAAACTGCTGATGCGGCCCCCGATGAATTTGAGTTTGACACCCCTGATCTATAGTATTAGACTTTATTGATGTATGTGCAAGATAACAGCAATGTCTATAATGCGATGTGGACGTACACAAGTTCTATATAGATGGAGAATCACTTTCACTGTAACCTAAATATTCAGTCTAATCAATATCTTATTATTTCACCATCTAAAGACGTTAATGACAATAGAAACTGGACTTCAAAAAACTTGTTTTTTCACTTATGAAGAAATTCCTGAAACATTCATTAGCGATATTAATGTTTGCTGGCTCTACATGTAATGTAGTCTTGTAACATAGTAACATAGCTTATAAGACTGAAAAAAGACATTTGTCCATCCAGTTCAGCCTGTCATCCTGCAAGTTGGTCCAGAGGAAGGCAAAAAAAAAAAACTGTGAGGGAGAAGCCAATTTTCTTCACTTTAGGGGAAAAAATTATTTCCCGACTCCAATCAGGCAATCAGAATAACTCCCTGGATCAACGACCCCTCTCTAGTAGCTATAGCCTGTAATATTATTACACTCCAGAAATACATCCAGGCCCCTCTTGAATTCCTTTATTGTACTCGCCATCACCACCTCCTCAGGCAGAGAGTTCCATAGTCTCACTGCTCTTACCGTAAAGAATCCTCTCCTATGTTTGTGTACAAACCTTCTTTCCTCCAGACGCAGAGGATGTCCCCTCGTCACAGTCACCGTCCTGGGGATAAACAGATGATAGGATAGATCTCTGTACTGACCCCTGATATATTTATACATAGTTATTAGATCTCCCCTCAGTCATTTTTTTTGTAAAGTTAATAACCCTAATTTTGATAATCTTTCAGGGTACTGTAGTTGCCCCATTCCAGTTATTACTTTACTTGCCTTCCTACTATTGTGTGGGGGCACCAAGGGAGCATTCTACTGTGGCGGGGCACTAAAAGGATATAACCACTGTGTGGGGCACTAAAGGGGCATGACTACTGTGAAGGGGATACTAAAGCATCAATCTACTGTGTGGGACACAAATGGGGCATTACTACTGTGCAGGGCACTAAGGAGGCATACAGGACCTGAGCAGCATACAGTAAAGAAACTGGAGAGGACCAATGGGGAACAGCTAGAGGTATTGACAATACATAATTTTATTTTTAAATATAAATAAATCATAGGATGTTTTACATACCATTACTATGGCTGACAATTCTCCTATTTCAGTAAATGCATTCCCATGAAATAAAAATTCTGCAGCATTTTTCTTAGAAATCTGTATTTTACTGTTTCTCTGTTATTTCACCTTGTGAACCCTTCTCAATGGGACGTATATCATTCTATGAAGAGACACTCAATTGACAAAGGAATGGTAACACCCACTTATCAATTTAGTTGTTTATTTCATGGAGGAATAACAGAGGTATAGCACAACGTAGAGTCCTAAGAAAATGTTCAAATATTTTATTTATTACCAATGCAAACATTATAATATAGCTAGGATTTACATTGCATGTAAAAAAAATTGTCATCCACCCTCCAAAAAAAAATAATTACCGATCACAACTATAGATTAATTAAAGCCAAAAAAGTGTAAATTTAAAGTTCTGAATTTAGAAAGATTTTCTATAAATATCGACATGGATGCTAAAGAGTACAACTAGAAAATTTGGCTCAAGTAAGCAATATTGATTATGCACAGAATTCTAACTCTGCCCAATCACTGTTTGGCTACTTTCACATCTGCATTTTCCTTTCCAGCTTTGAGATCTGCCAGAAAAGTTGTTATGTCCCCATTTATTGTCAATGGGGAAAAAACTTTAAAAAACTGAACAGGGTTCACCAGATTGCATTTCATTCTGTTTTGTTGCATTCCCATGCCGGACACAAAAACGCTTGTTCATTTTGGAGACAGTACAACCGAATCCGTTCTGAACTGATGCAGACGGTTGTATTATTGAACGGATTCATTTTTGCTGATCCTCTGACAGATCCAGAAAAAACGCAGTTGTGAAAGTAACCTAATGGAACTGATACCGAGGGTGGCCACTAATATGTTAACTTTTGCTCACCCAAGCCAGGATCATTCTAAGGGCTCATGCACACGAATGTATTTTTTGTCCGTGTCCGCCAAAAAAAAGGAAATTGCTCTGTGTGTGTTTCATGTCCACCACTCCCCTTCCTTCAGCCCCTCCAACATACAGTCCCATGTAAATAACATCACTCCCTCAACCAAGCAGGGAGGTGGTGTGAGAGAGAACTAAAACTCCCAGCATTCTTTTGGCTTTCACACTGAATCTCTCCCTTCCCTCTTGTCATGTCACAGAAGTCATCACAGGGTCTTCTCCACTAGTTCTTCTCTTCACAGCTGAGCTCCGCCCCCTCCAGCACTGATCTCGACAGTGACATCTTCGCAGGTCCTTCTCCACCACCTAACTCTGTCTCTAGCACAGATCACCTGATTGTGATGTCATCACACGTCCTTCAGCTCCTGCAGTGCTTCCTGTTCAGTAGTCACCCTTGTTTTTTCATTATCTCTGGACATATGTGTCCAGCAGGCAGTACATTCGGGGCTTTGGACAAAACATCTGGGGCCCATGCTCCGAATGTTTTAACCTAGTGACGCCTATGCCTAGAAGAACTGATGCTGTTTTGAAGGTAAAGGGTGGTCACCCCAAATATTGATTGGATTTACATTTCTATTTTGTTCATTCACTCTGCAATTTGTTAGTTGATAAAAATAAAGTATCAAAAGAGTTTTCCAAGATTTTAATACTGATGACCTGTACTCTGGATAGAGAAACCAAATTAAGGGGGCACACCAAATACACTAAGAACAGTGCAAACCACTGTATTAATAAAAACCATTAAAACAAAACAAAAGAAATACCACATACAAGGCTGCACCTGTTATAGTAAAAATATATAGTTTATTTGAAAGCACAAAACCCACAGATTAAAATCATTGTACATAATTGCAGAACTGTGTGTGGACTACAAATATGTCCAACACACATACTAACAACCACCAGTTTCTAAATGGAAACAAATGAACACCACCAGAGTAATACACAATATCTAGATATAGCATAATAAATATGGCATCAAAAATTGCAGATACGTATATAAATAGGTAGGTCAGCGGGCATGGTGTGTAGGTAAAATACGCCCCACACGTATCGCCAGGTCAGACTGGCTTTCTCAGGGGTCCATTAGGGTCCATCAGGACCCCTGAGGAAGCCAGTCTGACCTGGCGATACACGTGGGATGACAATTAGATGTGAGAGGGCGACCTGTTTTATTTAAAGAACAGAGATCAAAGTCTAATCTTCACAACACATTTGTTGAAGTGTATCATGGCACAAACAATGGAAATTTCTGAGGACCTTAGAATAAAAGTTGTTGATGCTCATCAGCCTGGAAAAGGTTACAAAACCATCACTAAAGAATCCAATCCACAGTAAGACAGATTGTGTACAAATGGAAGAAATTCTAGACTGTTGTTACCCTCATGGTTATGCAGCAAGAAAACAACCCTAAGCGCACAAGTTAATCTACCAAAGAATGGTAACAGAAGAATGACATTTAAGTTTTGCAATGGGTAAGGCAAATTCTTGACCCTAATCCAACAGAAATGTTGTGGAAGGGCCTGAAGAGAGCAGTTCATGGTAGGAAACCTACCAACATAACAGAGTTGAAGCCGTTTAGTGCAGTGGCCTACAGGGGAGGTGTGGATGAGAGGAGTGATGGCGGTAGTAGTACTCAAAGTTCACAGTGACAGTCCTCACCCTGGTCTGGGCACAGTGAATGTACCCTATCTTCCCATGGGACAAACCCTGGACTTGGGACTCCTGTCTAGTGTTAGGTGGGGGCCCTTGGTGATGAACAGTTGGCAGGGTACAAGGCAGGAGGGCAGATATAAGGGCCAGCAGATGGTTGTGAAGTCAATAATCAGGCCCCTTTGGATGAAACAGATAGTCTCTGTACTGAGGATGGCAACCATGGCCTTGTGAAGGCTCCCAGGCCTTCCATAGTAAAAGGGGTTTTCTGGGAGTACAATATTGATGAACCTGTCCTCAGGCGCAGGGGGCGGGTTGCGGAAAAATCTAAGGGAAGCATGGCTAGTTTAACTACATAAACAGTTCACCTTTTCAGTTTGGTGACAAGTCTTCTTTGAACCTCTATGGGGCACATTTATTAAGACCTGGCGTGAGCGGGGAAAAGTCGTAGATTTCAGCGCAAAGGACCTTTGTGCTGCAATTTGCGCCAGAAATACCTCTAATATAGGCATATTTCTGTTTCATAAATGACCCCCTATGTTTCCAGCATAAGCCTTTATGTTCCCTATATACTATACAGGGCCAGATATTTTCCTTATGTTAGCATTGTGCTTTTATTAAAAAAAATAATAATAAAATGTTTAAACAAAGTATAAAACATTGGACAGCAGTGACAAAATGATTGTGGTCTCAGGGGATGTGTGAATCAGACGCTGTCCCAAATGTTTTTCCAAAAGCTTTTTTTATATTGATCACTTTATCAATATCAGATCAGCAGGGGTCCGACTCCCGGCACCCCTGCCCATCAGCTGTTTGAAGAGATAGCAGTGCTCGTACCAGCGCTGCCTTCTCTTCACGGTTTACTTGCTTGCTGTAGCGATGAACAGGTGTAATTACAGCTTCCTTCTTCCTCATTTACTTGAATGGGAAAGAACCATCCCATAGAAGTGAATGAGACGTCCTCTTGTAATTACACCTGCTCGCCGTCTACATCACAGCGGCGAGCAGGTGAAATTACAAGAAGACGTCCCATTTGCTTCTATGGGATGGTTTGTTCCCATTCAAGTGAATGGGGGCGAAGAAGCTGTAATTACACCTGTTTACTGCTGCAGTTGCAACAGCAAGCAGGTAAACAGTGAAGAGAAGACAGTGTTTGCACGAGCACTGCTATCTCTTCAAACAGCTGATCGACGGGGGTCCAACTCTGATATTAATATCCTATCCTAATGGGGGAAATAAACTGTTAACCCCTTTAATAGGGTTCTGCCAAGTTTTCAAGTTGTTTCCTATCCACAGAATAGGGGATAACTAACTTAGTCTACTTTCACACTAGCGGCAGGATGGATCCGACAGGCTGTTCACCCTGTTGGATCCGTCCTGCCGCTATTTCGCCGTGCTGCCGGACTGCCCCTCCGTCCCCATTGACTATAATGGGGACGGGGGGCAGATCTCTAGCGCAGCACGGCAGTGTGCGGTGAGAGGCCGCCGGACTAAAAAGTACTGCATGTCCGACTTTTTAGTCCAGTGGCCTCCCACCGCGCACCGCCGTGCTGCGCTGGAGCTCCGCCCCGTCCCCATTATAGTCAATAGGGACGGAGCGGCAGTCCGGCGGCACGGCGAAATAGCGGCAGGACGGATCAGACAGGGTGAACAGCCTGTCGGATCTGTCCTGCCGCTAGTGTGAAAGTACCCTTATCTGTGGGGGTCTGACTGCTGGGACCCATATGATACTGAGAACAGCATCCTGTTCCCATGGGTGGACTGGGAAATTAAAGTGGCTCTGAAAAAAAAAAATTGGCCCCATGTTGTAGTTAGGTCCAAATTAACAGAAGGCGGAGCAACATAAGTAAGTGGGGTCAGCAATACTGTAGAGCATAACAAAATACTGCTTCAACAGAACCAAATACCCCAGTGCAGCACAAAATACTGCCGCCCTCACTACAGTATTGATGAGGGTACTTGCGGCTGTTGGGCCGGTGCATAAGTACCTGATGCTCCTAAGATTCATAATGCTGAGAACATCAGATCGTTGTGTACCTGGCCAGCAGCCGTGAGGAGGGTTTGGTAGAACATAGTGGGGGCCTGCACTCTATGTATGTTGGTGGCATTGATTGACAGTCAATCACAATGCATAAGAAATTATTGGCGGCACTCAAGGTGAAGTATGCAATTTAAAGTGTCAGTTTATTACAAGACATGACATCCAAAGTACATGATCCAGACATGAAAGATAGCTTGACAGAAACCACAGTGTAGATCATACACCGGACGTTTCGGTCTAACAGGACCTTCCTCAGTGGTATTATCTGAGGTATGGGAATCCTTAGTAAGGGAGTGCTGGAACAATCCAGTGGTTTTTGTCAAGCTATCTTTCATATGTCTGGATCACGAACTTTGGATGTTATATATTAGAGAATGGAGTACCCCACACTGTTTTACTCTTCCTGGTGCCAACACAGACCCGATGGTCATCCAACAATAGTATAATTATGCGGCAGGGCACACAGAATATTTTTTGCACTTTAAAGGTAATTTTATTCAGTGATTTTCACAATAAGGGGTTTATGATCCAGTTTATAGGAAATTAAATGCTGCATAATCACTATCCCTATATGAGCCGGACGTTTCGGTCCATAGGGACCTTCTTTAGCGGCTTGGAGTTTCTATAGGAAAATAATAGCACATCTATAATGAGGTATCTGAACCCTTTGTGGTAAATGAAGTATTCAATATGGATATAGATACACAATTGATTATATACATAGTGAGGATAAAGGCCAATATATAGAGGAAAAGTGGTGGAAAGAGAGAGTATAGGAGGAATCCTGTGTGGTGGTGTAATAAAAATATAGGAAAGTTGTGATATGGGAAATAGCTCACCCCCTCACACGCACGGAAAGGTGCTCTAGTCTAATATGATTCACCCTTCAAGAATGCAAAAAGTAATATGTGGTATTGGAAGACTGGCACACTCATCACATGGGACCATATGGATTGGCAGAAATCACAAAATTTATTGTACATATATAAAAGTGTAAAAGAATAAAAAATTTATAAAAATTTGATACGTAATATCACTTGATTGCTGTCTAATAAGATAAAATTTTACACAGTGTGATAATTATTACGGCATAGTGTCATAGGGCATATATTTCAACATTCTATGTCATACATAATAATCCGATGTATGAAGAAAAAAGGGATTTTGTCCAGCTTGTAATTGTGGTAATCCAAAGGCTTTATTCAATAATCACATAGGTATAAAATCCAGGTACAAGAAAGCAAGTCTACATGTTTCGGGCCCAATTCAATTTTAGCCCTTACTCATGACAAATTTAAAATACACTGTGAGTTGTTCTTAGGCCTCTTTCACACTACCGTTTTTTTTTTTTCAGTTTTGCGGTCCGTTTTTTGCGTTCCGTATACGGTCCGTATACGGAACCATTCATTTCAATGGTTCCGCAAAAAAACGGAATGTGTTCCGTATGCATTCCGTTTCCGTATTTCCGTTTTTCCGTTCCGTTGAAAAGATAGAACATGTCCTATATTTGGCCGCAAATCACGGTCCGTGGCTCCATTCAAGTCAATGGGTCCGCAAAAAAAACGGAACACATACACATCCGTATGTCTTCCGTATCCGTTCCGTTTTTTGCGGAACCATCTATTGAAAATGTTATGCCCAGCCCAATTTTTTCTATGTAATTACTGTATACTGTATATGCCATACGGAAAAACGGAACGGAACAACGGAACGGAAACGGAACCACAACGGAAGCAAAAAACGGAACAACGGATCCGTGAAAAACGGAACGCAAAACACTGAATTCAACATACTGTAGTGTGAAAGAGGCCTTATAGAGAGGAGGGGGAGGCTCCCACACCTGAAGCAATCAGGCTGAGAGTCAATCCCTCCTCTCCACAAGTGTGCACATAGATAAAAACATACCAAAATTAATCCATATAGTCTATATAAAACAAAAGTTTAAAGGAATGGAACAAACAGGGAAGGAAGGAAGAGGAAGAAAAGAGAAAAAAAATATATAAAATAATTAAATAAATAAACAAAAAGCTGGATATACAATTAATACTGTAGAATGAGATCCAGCCTTCTGTTTAGGCCTTGTGGTTGGCGACTTTCTAATCGGAAAATCCAATAAGATTCCCTGTTTAAGAGTTTCCTTTTTCTGTCACCACCTCTTATTGGTTTTTTAACCTTTTCAATACCCTGTACTGACATATAGGAGACATCACCACCATGTATTGTAGCAAAATGAAGGCTTGCCGCAGATATATTGCGGCTCTCATGGTGCGGTATGTCTGATATATGTTTTCTGATGCGTGTTTTTATTGCATTAGTCGTACATCCTACATATTGCAACTTGCACATTGTGCATGTTATACAATAAATTGCATAGGTAGTATTAGAGAGACATCTAATCACAAAAGAAAAAATATTTTTGTCACACAATATAGTAATGAATATAATCAAATTTGTAACATCGTCAAAAAGCACTTCCCAGTGCTAGCGTGTGACAAGAAATGGGCAGCAATGGCACAAAAAGGCATCAAATGTGCAGCCAGAAAGGCACCTACCATAGCCAGCTCTGTGAGTTCATCTCTCTTCAAAAATGATAAGTCCCGTACACTTCAGAATACCTGGTTGTCAACAAAAGGGAACTATAAATGTGGTCATTCCATTTGCACTTGCTGCAGACATATGAAAATCTGTCAAAGTTTTGAGTCCAGCGTTAATGGCCAGGTTTTTAAAATACAATCTTTCCTTAACTGCAATACTACCTATGCAATTTATTGTATAACATGCACAATGTGCAAGTTGCAATATGTAGGATGTACGACTAAGGGCTCTTTCACATCTGCGTTATTGTCTTCCGGCATAGAGTTCCGTCGTCGGGGCTCTATGCCGGAAGAATACTGATCAGGATTATCCTAATGCATTCTGAATGGACATTCCGTCCTTCAGGATGCATCAGGATGTCTTCAGTTCCGGAACGGAACGTTTTTTGGCCGCTCCGGCCAAAAATCCGAAACACTCGCCGCAAGGCCGGATCCGGAATGAATGCCCATTGAAAGGCATTGATCCGGATCCGGCCTTAAGCTAAACGTCGTTTCGGCGCATTGCCGGATGCAACGTTTAGCTTTTTCTCAATGGTTACCATGGCTGCCGGGACGCTAAAGTCCTGGCAGCCATGGTAAAGTGTAGTGGGGAGCGGGGAGCAGCATACTTACCATCCGTGCGGCTCCCGGGGCGCTCCAGAGTGACGTCAGGGCGCCCCAAGCGCATGGATCACGTGATCGCATGGATCACATGATCCATGCGCATGGGGCGCTCTGACGTCATTCTGGAGCGCCCCGGGAGCCGCACGGACGGTAAGTATACCGCTCCCCCCGCTCCCCGCTCCTACTATGGCAACCAGGACTTTAATAGCGTCCTGGCTGCCATAGTAACACTGAAAGCATTTTGAAGACGGATCCGTCTTCAAATGCTTTCAGTACACTTGCGTTTTTCCGGATCCGGCGTGTAATTCCGGCAAGTGGAGTACACGCCGGATCCGGACAACGCAAGTGTGAAAGAGGCCTTATGCAATAAAAACACGCATCAGAAAACATATATCAGACATACCGCACCATGAGAGCCGCAATATATCTGTGGCAAGCCTTCATTTTGCTACAATACATGGTGGTGATGTCTCCTATATGTCAGTACAGGGTATTGAAAAGGTTAAAAAACCAATAAGAGGTGGTGACAGAAAAAGGAAACTCTTAAACAGGGAATCTTATTGGATTTTCCGATTAGAAAGTCGCCAACCACAAGGCCTAAACAGAAGGCTGGATCTCATTCTACAGTATTAATTGTATATCCAGCTTTTTGTTTCTTTATTAAATAATTTTTATTTATTTTTTTCTCTTTTCTTCCTCTTCCTTCCTTCCCTGTTTGTTCCATTCCTTTAAACTTTTGTTTTATATAGACTATATGGATTAATTTTGGTATGTTTTTATCTATGTGCACACTTGTGGAGAGGAGGGATTGACTCTCAGCCTGATTGCTTCAGGTGTGGGAGCCTCCCCCTCCTCTCTATAAGAACAACTTACACTGTATTTGAAATTTGTCATGAGTAAGGGCTAAAATTGAATTGGGCCCAAAACATGTAGACTTGCTTTCTTGTACCTGGATTTTATACCTATGTGATTATTGAATAAAGCCTTTGGATTACCACAATTACAAGCTGGACAAAATCCCTTTTTTCTTCATACTTCTGCATTTCTCCTGATTCGGGTGAAGGAGTTGTTCCGTGCTACACAGTGGAATCCTCGGCAGGTGAGAGCTGCTCAAACCTTTGATTTTTACTACATAATAATCCGATGGTAACTACAACAGAGATGTCGTTATTCACAGAATAAATTCCTATAAAGAAAAAAAGGAACAAAGTCTGCCTTAATTTTCTTCTTTTGTGAAGACAAACACGGTAAATGTTCCAATGCTGCTTGTTTAAATGTAAATATTTCTTTTTGCCCAAGCATGACTTGAAAATTAGCAATTTCAATGTACCTAATAATCACCCACTATTGTGGGCTTATCTTCCCTCAATGCCGACTGGTCAGTCAAAGTATTCGGGGCTTGCTGGATGCCGGCGTCCCGGCCGTCTTTCTGGTCAGCGTCCCACGTGTGTTCGGAGATAGGCTTGTCGCTCCGGAGATGACGTGTCGGCATACAAAGTTAGAGTTGTCGATTTTTTTGGTCTCGAAAATTCGTTTCGATTGCCAATATTTTTCGAGAAGGAAGGAATCCTGTATCAGTCTTTACAGTGCACTGTTATTTCGCATAATAGAAATGCTTCTTTTATGGAAGGGTCATATTGCGATCTTGTGGTAGATCTCTCGAAACCAAACGCGTTTCGGGGACGGCTCTCCCCTTCTTCACTGGTAATGACCCTCCTTTGTTTCTGGTTGGTTTTTATACCCTCAATTGGTAAATTGCAAAGTCCGAAATGGAATATACGCATTATCATGTCTTTCGATTCTTAGTGATTTTGAACATGATTTATTTGTATCAGCCACCTTCATTGTCATTTTCTTCCATTCGATATTTCATATGTTCAGTTTTTTCTCGATTTTTCAACTTGCGATTTTAATGCGCTTTTAATGCGTTTTATTTTTTACTCATGCGTTTTTTTGCCGTAGGCTATAATTTTCCTTATTGTGCAAGCTCCATAGAGGGTTTTATTGCACCGGTCTTGGTTGGACTTAGATATAATATATATGCAGTTGATCTTCATTCGTATCTATCATTATCCAGTTATAATGGTTATCAAAGATGTTGAAAGCTTTAAAATTACAGTACAACAATTAACTTGTATAATTATACCCACACATTTGGTACATTGTAATTTTTCATATTCTCATTAGTTCATACACATCAATACATAACATTGTATAGTCACTAATAACAAAATGAAAAATACATGTCTGCTAAAACCTTAATGTAAAGACAAGAATATACAATGTTATGTATTGATGTGTATGAACTAATGAGAATATGAAAAATTACAGTTATATATAAAATGCAAGGTAAAAGACAAGGTAGTATAGTAGGCAACATAAATGAGCATACAGAGATGTCAGTAATATAGTGAAGGTAGAGGGATGTAAAGACCTGCATACATGTAGGCAAAAGTAAGTACAATACCTGTGGTCAGAGATCAAGGGATATCTGGATTGCATTTTCAGCCAGATCTGGCGTCTATTTAAAGTGTATTGGCTTCTCTGAGTGCCGGTCACGTGATTACGTCGTCACGTGATGTTATGTCATAAACTGACACCTTAAT
This sequence comes from Bufo gargarizans, assembly GCF_014858855.1. Taxonomy (NCBI): domain Eukaryota; kingdom Metazoa; phylum Chordata; class Amphibia; order Anura; family Bufonidae; genus Bufo; species Bufo gargarizans. The sequence goes on from NC_058082.1 coordinate 478,880,642, forward strand.
TTGCATAATTCAACTTGAGTGCCTCAAATAATTTCTTATGCAGAGAGCAGGGCTTGGACGGTCCCCTGGGCATCATCCCACAGAGAAATTTCTCTGTAAAGTCTATGTCAGCCCACCCCTGCCTGTTCCCCAGTCTGGCCCGCGCTGCATGGATGTTGAAAGGCATCAGGTCATAGTGCTTGCCTACATGCACTATGTCCTGGCATTGTACACGGTGAGGACATTTGCACAGCAGGGTCAAAAAAGACCAGGTAGAGGTGAGTACAGCTAGCAAAGCACTAGACTCATTGCTCCCTGGGGCTCCTGCATACTGATGACCGTTTCCATTATGGAAACGGTCATTAGCATTCACTCTATAAGAAGCACTGCGATTTCCCCCTTGACTTTTTCCGCGTCTTATAGCCAAAAAAATATTGTAATTAGTATCACTAACATATTTCCTCAAACATTTATACACTACACACAAAAAGTTAGGGATATTTGGCTTCTGGGGGAAATTTCAGGATGAACCTAAAATGCACTCTAACCTTTACAGGTTAACTTAATGGGACCTTCTCTAAATTTTTTAATGCACATGTCCAACTGTTCTATGTTTCAGTACTTTTTGCAAAACTTGCTGTTCTCTAACAAGGAGCTTAACGGAAAAATTCACAACAGGTGTTTGATCCATGAATCACCCCAAAAAATGTCCTAGTTCAATTAGAATTAGTATTTAAACAGTCCTCCTATCATGCTGTTCACATTTTGACATCATGAGAGCAAGATGACACCTAACAATTGATCAACAGTACCTCGCCATTGCAAGGCTTCAAGCAGGATGTTCTCAGACGGAAGTGGCCACTGAGCTTCGAGTGTCACATAGTGTCATCAGCAGGTTGCAACATAGATACAGAGAGACTGGAAGAGTCACAGAAAGACATGGATGTGGATGCCCTTTGGCCACATCCCACACTGATGGCCGCTTCATTTTGAACAATGCCCTGCGGAACCAGAGCATGAATGCCACACAACTCCAGTCACATTTAAGGGAGGTGAGAGGCACCCAAGTGTCATGTCAGACCATTTAAAACTGTTTACATGGACCAGGGAGAATCTACACTGAATTAGGGACCAGTGGACCTCAGTGCTGTTCACTGATAAAAGTTGATTCACACTGAGCAGAAATGATGGCCGCCAACGATGTTGGAGACATCAAGGAGAGCGCTATGCATCAGCCACTGTTGTCACCAGACGAGCCTTTGGTGGTGGTGGTGTTACAGTGTGGGCAGGTGTGTCTAGTCGATACAGAACTGCCCTACACTTTGTGAATGGTACAGTGACAAGCCCATACTACTTGAATAACATGATTAACCCAGTCATTGTGCCTGTGCATGAACAACGCAGGCCTAATTTCATCTTCATGGATGACAATGCTCCAGCTCATCGAGCTCACATCATTGGGAAACGGCTGCTTGAGACTGGGGTACCTCAAATGGAGTAGCCTGCACTTTCTCAGGGCCTGAATCCCATTGAGTCGTCGTGTAGAGGCTCATAACTCTGTACCACAGAACCTCAATGACCTGAGGGCTGCCCTTCAAGAAGAGTGGGATGCCATGCCTCAGCAGACAATAAGTCAACTTGTGAACAGCAGGAGATGTCGTTGTCAAGCTGTAATTGATGCTCAAGGCCACATGACAAGTTATTGAGACAGTGGCATTTTTTGTGGGGTATACCCACCACTGGTGTTGGCTTTTGTTTTAATAAATTGTTTGAGATGAGGAAATCACCATTGCATGCTTCTACTTAAATGAGCTACTTTCATGATATAATATCACTGTCGCGTGAACTTTTTCCATAAATTTCACCCGAAAGCCAAATATCCCTAACTTTTTGTGAGTAGTGTATATAGACACATACATGGACAGAAATAGACAATAGGTACCTATATACATAGACACACAAGATCCTGAGCCAGCGGTCCTGAGCCTCTACAGAGGCATGTTAGTGACTATAGCCCAAAACAACTGACGTTGTTCAAATTCATTTTCCTAAAGAGACTTAAAGTGGTTGTCCACCTCTTTGGGAACACATCACTGCTGTGGCCAGTCCATGCCGGAAGTTTACTTTACACATGGGGACAAGAGTGTGGACAACAGGTCTGGTGCGGAGGGGGAGAATTAAAAACAAAAAGCTCGACATTTAAAGATCATTGGTAGATTTTATCAAGCCCTGTGTGCCAGAGAAGTGGCATAAAGAAGGCACAAATTTGTGTGCAAGCACAATAACACAAAAAATGTGTGACTTATTTTTTTTTATTCTGTGTCCTGCTCACCACTTTTGAGGAAAGAGGAAATTACATAGTGGTAGAGTAGAGGCTCCCCATGGCCTGAAAGATTTACTACAATTCACGTTCTTCTAGCTGGCGTAGATTTGCTCTCCTTGTGCACAGACTGCCAGAAGATGTGCCACATGTATTAACAGAACTGTGCCTTTTAATACATTTGGAGCATCTTAAAGGGATTATTTCAGCATCAATTGACAGGAAATTACACTTGTTATCACTTACTAATAGCAATTGTTTATCTGTAGTGACCTGTTTTCCTGCACTCCATCCTGGTCATGTGACATTTTGCACTGTGTTGGTTCCCTATCCTGATGACATCACATCTACATCTGAGGTATCGCAAGGCTTGTAAAGCTCTGCCCTATAGACACAACATCATCAGTGACCTTGCCTCTGAGGTCGGTGTTCTGCTCATTCTCCTGGACCCTGCCCTGTACACGTGATGTTAGAAAGATGCTTATGAGGGCAGGGCTTCAAGCAGGCTTTCCAGGGCAGCTTTTAGGAATTTCAGGGCTCCATACTGGCAAACCATGTGCCTATCCCCCCCTCCACCAATTTTTATTTATGCTGTTTACCACCACCATAAATAATATGTTCACTATACAGATTATTATCATTACAGGAATACCAAATACTGTTTTGTGATATTTAATTTAAAAAAATGTCTATAGAAGAGTGGATAAGGCAGTTATTTACTATACAGAAGTTCTGGGATTCAAATCTCACTGAAACCTTTAAAATAATCTTTATTGTAAAAGTTTGGGCAGAAAATAAAGTAAAAATTATTTTTACTTTCTAGCTTTTTTCATTTATGGTGAAAGTTACAATTTTCTGCAAAGTTATGCAAACATTATAAAAGTTTTTGTAACAAAGTAACATACTTAGTATGAAATGTCGCAAAGCAGTATTTGGTATCCATGTAGTCATAATAACACATTATTTATCGTGATTGGTAAAGGTCACAATTTTTTTCCTTTCATTTCAGTAATGCACTATTTATTTAGTGTTATGCCTGTGATCAAAATAGCCCTTTCAACAGAGCAGGTCTGTAGTGTAATGGTAACTCTTCTGCCTGACATACAGAAGGTCTGGAGTTCAAATCCTGATGAAATCCTATTAATTTCTTTAGTAAAAGGTTACATGCTGGAACCTCCCCCCCAACCTATATCGCACACAGCTTCATTAATATTAATTGACTTAAATACTAATGAGGCTGTCAACCCCTGCTTGAATCTATGATGTTCCAGCTGGGAGGGGAAGGAGAGACGGAGACCTGATGCTACAGACACTCTCCGTGAGTCATGCTCTAGAATGTAAACACACGGTGCAAGTCACAGATTGCAATTATGCTGGAGGACCCAAAATGCCCTCAGAACTTCATCATCTGATTTATATAATGCTGTAAGGTTCAAAGCTGGTGTTTTTTTGGGTTTATTTTTTTTGTGTAACCAGAAAAAAAAACTATTAAAACTGAAAAATCCCAATGGAATTTGAAATGTGCATAATGCATTCATGTTGAGTTCTATTTTGTACAGAGATACAATAGTGCTGTTATAGAGGTCTATAGGTCGTCTACTGAACCTCTGTATATCTTTGATTTAATAAAATTACGTGTTGTGCACTCTATCGGACTCTGTATGTTTGAAGGTATTCTAACAAGCCCGCTGATTCATGCACTGCCATACAAATTTTCTGCACAAGAATCTGTTGTGTGTATGAACCCTAAATGTCAACCTCAATGTCTTTTTCAGTTTTTGGCAGAGGTAGGCCTCTTGTGGTTCATGCTAGTAGTTTTATTGTTAAAAAAGCACAGTTGAGCTCTGCATGGTATAATGGGTCACACTGTGTGCAGAAGGAAACATAAACCTATAATGTTTAGTTTAGTGTATACTGAAGGAAGCGAAAGGTTAAATTATCCACCACATCGGTTATTTAGCGGATATAAACTGCCTGTCCAAAAAATAAGTCACCACCTGGATTTAACTAAGCAAATAGGTATGAGCCTCCTATAGGATAATTACTGCATGGGCGATTATCTTTCAGCTGGCAACAAGTTATTTAACCCCAACTGCTGCAATGAGTTGCTTCTTATTTCCTAAACAACCATGTCGAAAGACACATCTCATGGTCGTGGAAAAGATGCTAGTCTGTTTGAGAAGGGTCAAATTATTGGCATGCATCAAGCAGAGAAACTACTAAAATTGGGCTAAGAACTGTCCAATGCATTATTAAAAACTGGAAGGATAGTGGAGACCCATTGTATTCGAGGAAGAAATGTGGCGGGAAAAAATCCTGAATGATCGTGATCGGCAATCACTTAAACGTTTGGTGAAATCAAATCGGAAAAAAACAACAGTAGAACTCAGGGCTATGTTTAATAGTGAAAGTAAGAGCATTCCCACATGCACAATGCGAAGGGAACTCAAAGGATTGGGACTGAACGGCTGTGTAGCAGTAAGAAAACCACTAATCAGTGAGGCAAACCAGAAAAAGGCTTCAATTTGCTAGGGAGCATAAAGATTGGACTCTGGAGCAATGGAAGAAGGTCATGTGGTCTGATGAGTCCAGATTTACCCTGTTCCAGAGTGATGGGCGCATCAGGGTAAGAAGAGAGGCAGATGAAGTGATGCACCCATCATGCCTAGTGTCTATTGTACAAGCCTGTGGGGGCTGTGCTATGATCTGGGGTTGCTGCAGTTGGTCAGGTCTAGGTTCAGCAACAGTATGTGCTCCAAGAAAGAGGTCAGCTGACTACCTGAACATACTGAATAACCAGGTAATTCCATCAATGGATCTGTTCTTCCCTGATGGCATGAGCATATTCCAAGATGACAATGCCAGGATTCATCGGGCTCAAATTGTAAAAAGAGAGCATGAGACATGATTTTCACACATGGATTGGCCACCACAGAGTCCAGACCTTAACCCCATTGAGAATCTTTGGGATGTGCTGGAGACGGCTTTGCGCAGCAGTCAGACTCTACCATCATCAAAGCAAGATCTTGGTGAAAAATTAATGGAACACTGGAAATAAATCTTGTGACATTGCAGAAGCTTAACAAAACAATGCCACAGCTAAAGGCGATCCAACGAAATATTAGAGTGTGTGACCTTTTTTTTTTAGTGTCGACTTTTCTTTTTGGACAGGCAGTGTATTTCCTGACTAAAGACATGGTAGGCTGACTCAAACTGAACAACCTGTAATTTGATGATCCTGTCAAGTCATGTGATTCCTCTATATTCCGGTTTCCCTTCCAATGTTTAGCCTCTTGCTGTTTCTCAGTCAAAAAATGCAATTGAACAAAGATACAAACTTCTTTATAGAAAGTTGCAAAAAGACATTTAAAGAGCAAAGTAGCGATACCTAGAGGTTAAAATATATATCACTGACTTCACCATACACAAAGGAATAGAAACCTGTCTGTAGGTTCAGTCATCAAATCTTTACCATAATTTATACCTGTGGCTACTTACTAATTGTACTTTATCTTACTGTTTTTTTTCACATGTCACTAGTCACGGAATAGTATGCAACAGGGCGATATGGATGGAGCCCGGAGATTGGGACGTTTGGCCAGACTACTGAGTGTTGTATCTATCTTGCTGGGAATTGTCATCATTATCCTCGTTATCCTCAGTATGACAGGTGAGAAGTAAAGGTTTTTAAGTTTCTTTAGGTTTATCAGATTTGTTCCGTTCAACTGCAATTTGTCTGCAGCTGAGTGTCCTAGCCCATTGGAATGCATTCATGCTAATATTAAAGGGGTTATCCAACATCATACAACAGCCCCCCCCCCCATGTGCCGGGCACCTTAGAGGGAATATAGTTACCCCGCTCCCTGCGCAGCTCCTGGTCCCCGAACTGCTGTTGCTCCTTCTCCCTGTACACGGATGAAAACATCTTGTGTCGGGTGGGGGGGGTAGGGGGCGGAGCGGCCAATGGCAGACGGGGACGAGCCTCCCTAGCATCACCCTTGGCTGTGCTCCCTAAGTATATTCCCTCTGAGTGGCCCGGCACATGGGGGGCTGTTGTATGATGTTGGATAACCCCTTTAATGGTAACGGGGTATGGCCATCATAGACATTTATGGCATATCCACAGGATCCATAGAGGATCTCCAGTCCAGACCACTCTCCAGCCTGGGGAGGTAGCTGTTTCCCCTCTGCATTTAGGCATGACATGACTGGAGAAAAGGATGCACGTGGGCATGGCTCTCTCTATTCATTTCTATAAGAGTTAATGACACAGTCGAGAATGCTTTGTTATTTCCGTATCTACTATAGACCGGAATGAAGAGAGCTGCATGTGTGGGGCCACATCTCCACCTGGAACCATTGGCTGGCAGCCATCTTACCAGGTGGGACAGGAGATTGGTGGAGATGGTAATACCCACCTATAAACTCCACAAAAACATCATGTAGGTTCTTTAATGAAGCTGTACATTATAACAGTGATTATAACAGTGAATTGGTTTCGACTACCCCTACCTATGTCCCATATGGGAAAGCAGTATTCTAAAATCATGGTGATATATGGTTATTAGACAGTAGCACAATATTTAAAGAAATATACTTTCGGCGGAGAATATAACTAGTCAGCCACTTACATGGGGGTTTTGAAGGTGTTTTCAGCTTTTGACAGTACCTTGCTATATGCTATTGTAGAGAATATTGATCTAAAAAGGGCCTGCTCAAATTAAACAAAGACATCTATAGGATGATATCAGGGATGAACAAGAGTGGGAAGCGCTATATCCTGCTTCTGACAATCGGGTAGCAATTCCTGAGAGTCCTGTTAGTCAGAGGTTCTTCTCCAGTTGGCTTCGACTAGAGGGCTCTGGTTCAAAGGACTATTCAACTGGCACACTGCACCCCACTAAATTGACTGATTATGATGTTTGATGACATAGTCTTGAACATAAATTTGGGCATACTGGTATTTATAATCCAATGAAAAGGTACATGTACCGTATAAAGCTATCCTGTTGGTGGTCTGCGGCACAGAGAGCCTGCAGTCCCCAAGGAAGGTGGCTAGCTGTCATAGTGTTAACAAGTAATATTAAGTAACATTGAACTTATAAGTAAATTTCAAAATGATACATTGGTCCGAAACTCCGACTTGTTTTGGAAATCCGTAACTCATGTATTTCTTTTCTTTGTTTCGAGGTCCAGTTCTTGTTGCAGACATCGCAATATTTTTGTTTGTTTTTTACTGATCAGGCAGACAGTCTGTTGGTAGAGTGGGCAACACTTTTTCCCATGCATCCCAGATTTTGTGATAGTTAAAAAGTTTGCGAGTAGCAATATAGCTAAGCTCTTCCATACAGGAGATTTAAGCTATTTTGTGGGTCCAGTGAGAGATTGGAGGGATGTTGGTGTCTCTCCAGTAGAGGGGGATCATTGCCTTTGCGGTGACTACTAGGATAGCCCAGAGCTTTTGTCACGGCTGAGGATGGGGGAAACCCTCAGCCGTGCGATGATCAGAAGATGTCAGGTCGCTACTCGGCCAGGACGACAGAATTTGGGAGCAGGTCAACTCCTATTGCGTCCCTAACACTGACCCTGTCTCCTAGCCGTATGAGCCGACCCTGATGGTAGGAGGGCTCATACTCTGGAACCTGTAGTCCCTACAAGCCCTCAGGGTGGCCCACACCCACACACACACTGGGAAAAGAGTTAACCCTTCCCTCACCAAACCAGGTAAGTGTCACTAAAAGGGGAAGTGTACATTAAACAATTACACTGCAGCTGTTACCGCAGGCAACGACATGCGTGGCAACCATGTCCTGGGAGTCAGCCAGAAGGCCGAGACACTGCCACCACATGTACACAATACAACACGTTGCCACGGGCAGCCACAAGTGAAGGGAAGTGTCACAGTGCACACCTATATAAACCGCGTGCACACCAGACATACAAAGTGCATACTTACAAGGAAAGGTTGCCAGAAGTAACCGCATGCACTTGACAGCAAGCTGCCCAGCTACAGCACAGGCTGCTATACTGCCAAGTACAAACATGTTGCCAGCGGCAACCACATGTGAGGCAACATACCAGCCGCCCTCACCATGTGGTTGACAATAAACCAAACCGCAGGCAACTGCATGCGGGTCCAGGAGTCACGACCATGACCATGGTCATGACAGCTTTTTGTTAAATCGTGGTGGGAACCCTGATGATAGGCCTATGAAAATGACCTGTGGATTTAAAGGTCGGGCACCTGGACATATCTCGTTTATGATCTCCCCAACCCTTTGCCAGAATGGTTTTATGACGGTGCATTCCCACCAGATGTGTGCATAAGTCCCTACACCGAAGAGACATCTCCAGCATTGGTTTAATACAGAATCATTAAACTTGTGTAAAACCACTGGGGTCTTGTACCATCTGCTCAATAGTTTGTAATTGGTCTCTTGTACGTTTATGCATTGGGAGGGGCCACAACTATTCTTATATACTTGGGATATTTCTGTGGAGGTGAGGGTCTGTCCTAGTTCTTGTTCCCATGCCTTGATATATGGGAGTTGTGAATTTAGGAGGAGCATTATCAATTCCTTATATATAATGTTTGGAAGTCCAGTAATGTGCCATCCATTAAGATGTCTCCTATCTTCCTTGTGTTTAGGTTTCTTTGTAATAGTAGGCAAGAAGATGTGTATGGAATGTTAAGTCCCACAAGATCTCCTAAGCCATTGATAGGAGAAGGTGATGACCAAAAGTGAGCAGCTTTGTATTGAAATTCCCATACCCGGAGTGCTGCCTTTGTGATAATGTTCAAGGTGGAGGGAGGTTGTTTGCCAATTTGAAGAAGTAAGGGAGCTTGAGTAAGTGGAAAGCCCGTCACCACTTCCTTTATAGGGACATACAATTTATTGGTGCCTTTCCAGTACCAATCTGCCAATCCGGATCTTGACTAGAAAAGACAGCGGAAGGTGTATGGGCAGTGCTTGGAATAAGTAGAGGAATTTTGGTACTATCATCATTTGAAGTAGGTTCGCACGACCAAACCATGAGATATATGGGACCCTCCAACTGTCTATAATCGATGAGACCTGAGACAGCATAGGGACATAGTTAAGAGAAACCCAACTCCCAGAATTGGCCGATATATTGAGACCCAAGTATTTAATGGAAGTGGGCGCCCAGGGGAAAGGGGAGTTAGCTGCTGCTCTGGTGACTGTTCCCTCAGAGCAGGTGATATAAAGTGCCAATGATTTTGTGGTATTGATCTTAAAATTAGAGAGATCGTGGAAGTAATAAAATATATGTTGCAATGCTGGGAAGGAGATATTTAGGTTGGATGTGATTATTAAAAGGTCATCAGCATATGCTGCCATGAGGTGCGTTTGGTTCCTTACCGTGATGCCTGTTATGTCTGGATGTTGTCTGAGGTGTTGAATGAGAGTCTCTATGGTGAGAACAAAAAGTAAGGGAGATAGTGAGCAGCCTTGGCGGATTCCATTAGATATTTTGAATGGGGGAGATAGAGATCCATTGACCCTTACACGTGCAGTAGGATTTGAGTATAGTGCCATTATTCGGGAGATGAAGAGCGCAGGTTTTAGGTGTTAGGGTTTGGGACATGAAGATCCAGTCCACCTGATCAAACGCTTTTATTGTGTCGGTTGAAAGAAAAGCCAGAGATATTTTAGCCAACTGGGCAAGCTTGATCAATTGAATGGCCGTGTTGTATTGTCTTTAAGTTCTCTCCCTTTCACAAACCCTACTTGCTCCGTGTTTACTAATCTCGGCAAAAGTGCTTTTAATCGGTTCGCAAATATTTTTGCATACAGTTTAATATCTACATTAGGGAGTGAGATAGGGTAATTTGGGTAATATTGTTATATGGGCTTCTAAAGATTGCATGGGAAAGCTACATCCGTCACCTAGCAAGTTGAAGACTTTTAGCATTTGGGGGAGTAGTGTCTCTTGGAAAGATTTATAATATTGAATTGGTAGCCCATCTGGGCTTGGGCTTTTACCCTGTGAGGATGATGAAAGGGCCAGTCTCAATTCTTCTGAGGTAAATTTTTTTTCAAGATCGGCTTGTTGAGAGTTGGTTAGTGAAGGCAGAGGCAACTTGTCTAGAAAGTAAGCTATAGCTACTTTACATTGGGCTTTTATAGTTAGGGGTTCGTTTTTGCGTATATTATATAAGTCAGCATAAGGCTACATGCACACGACCGTGCCAATTTTGCGGACCGCAAAAAAACGGAAGCCACCCATGTGCCTTCCACAATTTGTAGAACGGAACGGGCGGCCCATTGTAGACATGCCTATTCTTTTCCACAAAACGGACAAGAATAGGACATGTTCAATTTTTTTTTGCGGGGCCTCGGAACGGAGCAACGGATGCGGACAGCAGATGGAGTGCTGTCTGCATCTTTTGCGGCCCCATTGAAGTGAATGGGTCCACACCCGAGCCGCAAAAAATGCTGCTCGCATGCAGACCCGAAAAACGGTTTGTGTGCATGAGGCCTAAAACTGTTGAAATTGTTGGGCAATACCCTGGGTGTCTGTATATTGATTCCCCGATGTAGAAGTTATGTTTTTAATGTGTAATTGTTCTTGTCTCCGTTTAGCAAGTAAAGCAATCAGCTTCGACCCTTTTTTTCCATGTTGGTATATTTTGTGCTGTAAGTATAAATAGGCCTTCGCCGCTTTTAGATTTAAAAGCTGTTTTAGTTTCTCCAGTAATTTAGTGAGATTATCTAGAGTCTCTGTGACCCGTGATTTCTTTTGTAACCTCTCCAAACTCGCTATGTCAGACATAAGGGAGTCAATTTCCTTAGTACGGCTCATTTTAAGTATCTATAAATATGAATTCGCCAAGGATCACTGCTTTATGAGCCTCCAAAATAGTGGATGGAGATATAGCTTCAGATGAATTTACATCAAAATAGGAGGTGAGGGAGTTCAGGATCCTACATTTATAGGAATCATTGTTAAGGAGAAGTTCATTTAGCTGCCAGGTGTACGCACCCCTAGGGAATGTCTGTATTTTTAGCCCGATTAGAACTGGCGCGTGATCTGAGCCAGCTATTTGTCCTATGTGTGCCCTGTAATCAAATGTAAATATGGAGCGGAAATAAATAAGTAGTCTAAGCATTGGTATGAATTATGTGGAATGAAGTAGTAGGTAAAATCTCTGTGGGAGCGATATATGGAGCGCCACATGTCTCTAGCTCCCAGAGATTGAAGAGCTAGATTTATGTTTTTCAATTTGGAAAACGATGTATGAGAGCCAACTGAGGAAGAGTCCAAATGGGGTTCAATAGCTACATTAAAGTCCCCCCCCGTCCCCCCCGTCCCCCCTACACAAATGCCTTCTTTGAAAGACTCAAATTGGCGGAGGACCTTCACCAACCACTGGCCCTGCTCCTTATTCAGGGCATTGTATTTGCTATGGTGCCTTTTAAAAACAGAGATCTGCCTTCTGGATCAGATATGCTAGAGGATAATGTGAAAGGAACTGTTTTTTTGAGAGCTATGGAGACTCCTCTCTTTTTGGAAGTAGGGTGGCATGAGTGGAACCATTGTGAGAAAATGGTGTGTGATAGTGCTGGGATTTTACCCTGTTTGAAGTGCGTTTCCTGAAGGATCGCAATGTCTGCACGTAGGGACCTCAGCTGCTGAAGGATCCTGGACCTCTTTGTCGGAGAGTTTAGGCCATGAGCATTCCAGGTAACTATCTGAACAGTAGACATAAATGAGTAATTTAAATAACAGTCTAGACCAAGTCACAGATAATGTCCAACAGTTTAACAAAATATATTCCTAAGCTATTTTAGGGTGAAGTATATGTCTCACCTTAGTGCCGAGGAGGGGCATACACCTGTCTAAATTGAATAATTTTATAATCCTTACATATTATTTTGCTAGGCGTAGTGTAAGGGAGGATAGGGCTCTGAGTCTCCCAAATAGGGAAAGCAGTTGTAGGCTACACAGGACTCCATCCCACCCCACAGCCTAGGGAGGCTTCTGATGTCTCGCTGGTATAATAACAAAAGGAGAAATTTGAATTTAGAAAGACGTCATTTCTAAGGAGACACAGTCTTCATCTTAAATAGAGAGAGAAGATACATTTCACTGAGTTCTTAGAGGGAACAGCAGATCTTTTTCTGGAGTTGGATCCTGTCACCGTCTTCCATGGTTGGGTTTCTGGAAGCCCAGGTAGGTCTAATACATCTGAAAATTGGAGCAAGGAAGAGATAGTGTCGGGGTCCAAGTCCAAGGCTTCACAGACTTAAGGGTGATCCTCAGGGTGGCGGATTGCCTTGAAAGCTCTGCCAAAGGAAAAGGATATGCCAAATGGGAACAGCCATCTGTAGGGGATTTTCTTCCTTCTCAGCAACTCTGTGATAGGTTTAAGACATCTGCGCTTGTTGTGAGTCAGAGGAAAAAGATAAAACGTAATATGGGCACTATCGTAAGTGATATTTTCCAGGCCCCTGGTTGATTTTAGAATAAGGGATCAATCACTTTATTAGTATGGTAAAAATAACATTTTTTGGACAATATAAAAAGGGGATATGGAGAAGACAATATTTTTAAAAACTTATAATACCACCTTAAATAAATGACATGATGTTAGACATATAGTAAGTAATACATAGTGAGTTGTGTAACCAATATCGGGATAGTAGCGAAGGTTGTTAATAAAAGTAACGAAATTCATAAAATACAATAAAAAATGCAATAAAAAATTTCTTGTTAGGAATAAAAGCAGTACTTCTGTGTCCACTTGCAGTAGAAACTTATAATGCCTTGGGTGATAAACAGTTTGTGATGAACCCAATTGTTCTTTAAGAGAGGGGTATTATTAGTACATTTCTATAATAATGAATTCCTCCTCACCAAAGTTTTTCAAATGCTGATGTTAGAGTCCTTAAATCGGACCTTTCTGAGCAGCCAATAGAAATTATTAGTTCACTGTAAGGGATCTTTAGGCAATCTATGATTGTTCTGTGATGCGGCTCATGTGTTCCTGGCCTGGCGGCGTCCCGCTTACGGTCAGTGTAACAACTATGATAATGTTGCCGACTTTTAATTTTGAAACAGTCTTACCGGTATAGTTGATCCCCGGTCTTGTTCGGCGGTTTCTTCAATCCAAAGGAAGCTTGCCCAGGTCTCCTCCTACAATCCGGAGGATGGCGTGTCTACCGTGTTCAGCGTTTGCTCCACGTGGGATCGCTTGTTGGAACGAGAACGCCGTCTCACTTTTACCTTTCAGGCTTTCACTTCTCACTTGGTCTCCGCGGTATTCGTTAGAGATTGTATAGATGTGGTGCACTCACATATATTCGGGGGTCCGACCAGACGCGTTTCGGGGTTAGAGTATCCCCTTCTTCAGTGGTAGACACTCCGGATTGTGTGTAGTGAATCTATATTTTAGATTCATTACACACAACTGAAGTAGTTCAAGCCTTTTATTGTTTTAATATTGATGATTTTGGCATGCAGCTCATGAAAACCCAAAATTCCTATCTAAAAAAATTAGCATATTTCATCGGACCAATAAAAGAAAAGTGTTTTTAATACAAAAAAAGTCAACCTTCAAATAATTATGTTCAGTTATGCACTCAATACTTGGTCAGGAATCCTTTTGCAGAAATGACTGCTTCAATGCGGCGTGGCATGGAGGCAATCAGCCTGTGGCACTGCTGAGGTGTTATGGAGGCCCAGGATGCTTCGATAGCGGCCTTAAGCTCATCCAGAGTGTTGGGTCTTGCGTCTCTCAACTTTCTCTTCCCAATATCCCACAGATTCTCTATGGGGTTCAGGTCAGGAGAGTTGGCAGGCCAATTGAGCACAGTAATACCATGGTCTGTAAACCATTTACCAGTGGTTTTGGCACTGTGAGCAGGTGCCAGGTCGTGCTGAAAAATGAAATCTTCATCTCCATAAAGCTTTTCAGCAGATGGAAGCATGAAGTGCTCCAAAATCTCCTGATAGCTAGCTGCATTGACCCTGCCCTTGATAAAACACAGTGGACCAACACCAGCAGCTGACATGGCACCCCAGACCATCACTGACTGTGGGTACTTGACACTGGACTTCAGGCATTTTGGCATTTCCCTCTCCCCAGTCTTCCTCCAGACTTCCGAATGACATGCAAAATTTGCTTTCATCCGAAAAAAGTACTTTGGACCACTGAGCAACAGTCCAGTGCTGCTTCTCTGTAGCCCAGGTCAGGCGCTTCTGCCACTGTTTCTGGTTCAAAAGTGGCTTGACCTGGGGAATGCGGCACCTGTAGCCCATTTCCTGCACACGCCTGTACACGGTGGCTCTGGATGTTTCTACTCCAGACTCAGTCCACTGCTTCCGCAGGTCCCCCAAGGTCTGGAATCGGTCCTTCTCCACAATCTTCCTCAGGGTCCGGTCACCTCTTCTCGTTGTGCAGCGTTTTCTGCCACACTTTTTCCTTCCCACAGACTTCCCACTGAGGTGCCTTGATACAGCACTCTGGGAACAGCCTATTCGTTCAGAAATTTCTTTCTGTGTCTTACCCTCCTGCTTGAGGGTGTCAATGATGGCCTTCTGGACAGCAGTCAGGTCGGCAGTCTTACCCATGATTGCGGTTTGGAGTAATGAACCAGGCTGGGAGTTTTTAAAAGCCTCAGGAATCTTTTGCAGGTGTTTAGAGTTAATTAGTTGATTCAGATGATTAGGTTAATAGCTCGTTTAGAGAACCTTTTCATGATATGCAAATTTTTTTAGATAGGAATTTTGGGTTTTCATGAGCTGTATGCCAAAATCATCAATATTAAAACAATAAAAGGCTTGAACTACTTCAGTTGTGTGTAGTTAATCTAAAATATATGAAAGTCTAATGTTTATCAGTACATTACAGAAAATAATGAACTTTATCACAATATGCTAATTTTTTTAGAAGGACCTGTATATGCCAACAATATGTATATAATCAACTATAAATATGTATAAACACAGCACCAAGGGGACAATTTTTATTATATATTCTAACAATTTTTATTATTATATTCAGTTCACCAGGGGCATAGTAATTATAAGGAAGCCTATATATATATATATATATATATATATATATATAACACACCACTTATGGGGGCACTATAAATAATGTTCTCTCTCTCTCTCTCTCTCTATATATATATATATATATATATATATATATATACATATATATATATATATATATATACATATACATATATATATATAGAGAGAGAACATTATTTATAGTGCCCCCATAAGTGGTGTGTTTTATATATATATATATATATATATATATATAGGCTTCCTTATAATTACTATGCCCCTGGTGAACTGAATATAATAATATAAATTGTTAGAATATATAATAAAAATTGTCCCCTTGGTGCTGTGTTTATACATATTTATAGTTGATTATATACATATTGTTGGCAAATATATGTGCCAATATCTTTTCAACTGCCACTATTCCTTATTGTGAATAGCCTCCCCATTGTGTCCATTATATTTATATAACTATCTTTGTAATTTTGATAGTATTGCCATCCTAACTAGATATATATATATATATAGATAGATATTTATAAAGTATAATTATTCAACAATTTTCTATATATTTTCTTCCTATAAACCTTATATTATTGAATAGAATCTAAAGGGAGCCTCTCAAAAATCCAGCCTGTGCGATCCAAACCTCCGAACAGCTTTGAAGCCGGCTGTAGGAGGTTGGATGGCTGGGATGGGCTGTAAAAGGGCGGTTTGTGGAGGTTCGAGCGATGTGCGCCGCCCGGCGCATGCGCACTTCACTAAACGAGGCCAATGCCAGTAGTCCGCACGGGCGCATCAGGTTATACCTAGTGCGCGTGCGCGGGATCTGGCTGAAGCGAGCGGAGGTTACAGAGGCGGCCATGAACTGAAGTAGGCGGATATAATAAGAGGGAGGGCGGCGATTTCACTTGAGGAGGTGGCGCTGGGCACATAAACGAGATGGCTGCAGCTGGGCACCTTTCACCATGAGACGTCCCCTTGGACACATTTTGAAGTGATTGGCAGGTGATATAAACTTCTTTTTTATGATTATAGACCCACAGGATCATTTGATAAAGTCACTTTAGAATTCACTGAATTACCAGGGACATCGCCATATGTTTAGGTTATAGGAGTAATTTCTGCTGACAGAATCCCTTTAACCATTTTGTGTCTACTAAAATATGGGCAGTGTGAGGGCACGTTAAATTCTTCTCTGGTGCAGTATATAGATTGATGCATAGCACTATATTTAAGGATCTTTATGAAACAGGTTGTCTTCCCCTCCAAATTATTGTGGTATTATTCCTCCATCCCTTTGACTTTCCAGGGAATGGTTCAGGAAAAATTGAGGTTGTGTTTTTCCTCAGGTATAGCAGCACTGCTGTGTTACCGCTCAATGGGTGTGCAGTGGTGTCGTGAGGTGGGGGGGGGGGAGGCCTGGGAGGTAAGATGAGGAAGGCAAAGCAGGCTGCCGGTTTGTAAAGTGTCTATGCCTCCGGTGAAGTTCCTCTGTGGTCTGGAGGTGGGGTACCTACTTCCGAGTTCCCAGCGCCCCAGTTGGAAATTTAGACCGGGGATCCGGATTGTCCGCTTGGCCACAGCTGCTTTTTTTTGTTGGCTGGGATCCACAGATAGCAGTGTGGGCTCCTTCTGTAGCAGATGTAGCAGATGTGGTGAGGAGGTCAGATGTAGAGGTTTTGGAGACCTAGATGGCCAGGATGAGGGTGGATTTCAGAGGATTAGATAACAGCCGCAGGAGCTGTGGTGAAAAGCGTCCGCTCCACTCTGCTGCAGGCCACGCCACCATTATGGCCCTTGTTTGATGCATCACAGTCTGCTCCCAAGTACATAAAAACTGTTTTCAGAATACCATTGCTCACCTTCCAGTAAAACAATTCTCATGTTGAATGTATATTCAATTCTATAAGAAGTCAGATGAATGCATTTAGCTTATTGCTTTCTTCAGTTGTTTCTCTGCTCTAACACCATTGCTTAATTATTTTCCAGTTTTCAAGTAAGATTCTCTGATGATCCGGGGCTCAGACGGAGATCCAGAAAAGGCCTGCCTTATCGTTTCCTTCAGTTTTTAACCTCTTCATTGCAAAAAGACCCTTTCTATTTTGGAGGCTAGCTGGAGGAAAGAACAGGCCCAGCTCTTCCCAAGGTCCAAGGGATTGCATGCAGCACTTTACACGCCCTTGGAAATTGAGAGAGATACAGGAGAACAGCACAAAACAAGAGGGATTTTGCAAAAGGGGAAATTGAGAGATGCTTTGAGGTTGCTCTCCTATCATGAAAGCCTACAGATGGACAATTTATGGAAGGGCATCTGGGGACTGGCAATCAGGTGATAGCACAACTCCTTTTTTATTGCCAGCTTTTGTATCAAAGGAATGAAAGTTATCGTCTGTATTAAATAATAAAGCTGAAAACTGCCATATATAGGGTTGTGATTAGGAAAGAACTTGACACTGCATCATGCTGTGTGACCTCCTCCTGTTTTGGATGATGCTGCTTCCTCGCTGACAAAATGGAACAGGACTTTCAGTCTCTTTTTTAGCATTTTTCATGAAACTACAACATATATAGAAAACTTCAGCTAACCATTTGCATGGTTGCTTGTCCTCCTCGATCAAAGAACCTCTTCTCCTTCGCGTTGCTGTGACGTTCATACAAGTCAGGGGTTTATTGACTCGGGGTGGCTCCTACAAAGGGCATACTTAGGAAATGTCCTGGATATTTGCAGTAGCTATATATAGTTAATGCTGTCATTTATTCTGTCTTTCAATCAGTCAAGTTCATGGCCACTCATACACATGTCACCGAGAGATGCATCTCAGGAGATAGGAAAATGATCACATATGGAAAAACAGAAAGGCCACCAGTTCTATTGATCTACAGCCTCCTTAGTTTATTAGAGCACCCAACTCAATTATGTGGGAAAGGATCGCTAGATATTGATATGAAAAATAAGTCTAAGCTGGCCAGTCCACTATGTATAAACGTGTCAACTGGAAACCAAGGGTATACTAAAATTCAAGGAGTAATGTACTGAACCTTTCAGTACTGGTCCATCAATACTGGACTTCAATATCAGATGTCTCCATAACCAAGAACTAATGGATGAGTTGACTTAAATAAGGAAACCCATCTGTTCATTTTCTGGGGCCCTTAGCTAATCTCAAGAAACTGGTTGTAGTGTTGTTGCTGAAGATATCAGCTCAAAAAAAGTCAAATATACTTATCTCTTGCATGTTATGCCACCAACAAATGGCCTTACTCATGATTTAGTAATTCGCATTTATCTTCGCTTTCTTTGCCTCTATGTTGGGCTACTAATTACATCTGAGTATCAACATTGGCAGACCATTAGAGCTAGTGTAAGCTATATGTTCTCTTTAATGACTTTTTAATGAGCAAACTAGTCATTAAAATACATTTAGCACTAAATTATAACATTTCAAAAAGTTCCAAATATTTTATTGAACTATCATTTAGATTGCTAATGTATCCTGCAGTGTTTTACAGCTATTGGCACATGCAGGTGGCAAGGTTGATATATTAGGAACAACATATTCCTTCAATGGAATGGATGCAATTCAAAAATCAATTAAGTGGTCTATATACTATACATGAACAAACAAAATATGACCTGCATACAGCACAGGTCAGAAAAAGACACGCTGGTGGATCCTGATGGACTCTATCAAAGGGTCCATTTAGCACCAGCGGCGTCAGTTGTGTGAAGGAAGGCTCTATGCTGATGTGAACAGACTCTTAGCATTTTGGAAATTCTTCCATCTTTGCATATTATGCATTTATGCATAAGGTATTATAGTCAGTCAAACAAAAATGGATAGTCACCGTTTTTCTCCCCTCTACTGGATTTTACTTGTGTTTTAGACATTCTCTCAGTGTGAAATCTACAGGATGCATAATTAATAGTAACATACTTTAAAACTCATAGGGCCCATACAAGGCTAAAGACTGTAAAGTGGCTATACACACTACATCTATATTGGCTGAGCCCTCTGATTTTGGCAGGTTCCGCTAACCATCTAATTTGTAGTCTCCTGACTTTTTCCAAACGGCTGATGTCAGAGGAGATAAGGATCATGATTACGAACATTGGATTTAATAAGCCACTCTCCATTCAATATATGTGCATGCTCAGTTGAGCATGCGTGTATATAGGAAGATCAGGCAGAAAAATTGGCTGACAGTTATCTCATGAGTATGGCCAGCTTTAAGAGGTTGTCTGGTTTGAAGGGGCCGTGGCGCTCATACGAGTACAGTACTGTGTCCTCTTCAATGTTTACCTGCACACCATCAACATTGTAACGGGGGTGCAAGGTAGGCCAGGTTCACATCACCGTTTCATTTTCATTGATCCATCAGAAGAACAGAAAACAAGAAGAAAACAGATCCTTTATTTTGAGCATTTGTTATTCTCAATTGGCATCCATTTTAGCTATTTCCATCTGAAATCCGTTATTTTAGACGGGGAAAAAAGTCCTTTGTGCAAAATAATGGATCTCATAGAGAAATGGCTAAAATAAAGGATCCTTTTTTTTCCCCTTATTTTCTGTTCCGACAAAAATGGTGATGCGAACTTATTCTTACTCTACCATTCAAGTTAATGGAATGATCAGCTGTAATTACACTGGACCACCACTACAATGTAGATGACGTGCAGGTAAACATGGAAAAGGACACAGGACTCGCACAAGCACCACAGCCCCTTGAAACAGCCGATTGTTGGGAATGTCGTGAGGTGGATCCCCGCCAATCCAATATTGGTGATCTATCTTGAACATACGTAGGTAATCAATATCATGAAGCCGGAATACCCCTTTAAGTCGTACAAAGATAATGTTTGCCTAAGGGCTCATGCACACAAACATATTTTCTTTCCGCTTCTGTTCAGTTATTTTTTTTTGTGGACCGAATGCCATTCACTTTAATGGGTCCGCAAAAACAACGGAACGTGCTCCGTGTGCATTCCGTTTCCATATTTCCGTATTTCTGTTCCACAAAAAAGTGGTGCATGTCCTATTATTGTCCGCAAATCACGGTCTGAGGCCCCATTCAAGTTAATGGGTCCGCAAAAAAATACAGAAAGCACACGGAACACATCCGTATGTCATCCGTATGTCATCCGTATTTCATCCTTATTTTGCGGATCCATACTGTAGAAATGCTATGACCAGCCCATATTGCTCATGTGATTAATAATTAACTGTTTCCGTTTCCGATCCGCAAAAAAAGGATCAAATACGGAAATAATACGAATATGTTTTGTGCATTAACGGAACGGAAGAGGACTTAAATCAGAGAAAAAAAAAACTCAGATACGGACTGGATCTGTGAAAAACGGACCGCAAAACAACAACAGTCGTGTGCATGAGCCCTTAGGGCTCATGCACAAGGCCGTATGTATTTTGCGGTCCGCAAAAAATACGGATTATGTCCGTGTGCATTCCGTATTTTGCGGAACGGAACAGCTGGTCCCTAATAGAACAGTACTATCCTTGTCCGTAATGCGGACAATAATAGGACATCTTCTATTTTTTTGCAGAATGGAAATACGAACATACGGAAACAGAACGCACACAAAAAAACAAAATATTTTTTTGCGGACCCATTGAAATGACTGGTTCTGTATACGCAAAAAAACGGAACGGAAAGAATATACGTTCGTCTGCATGTGACCTAATAACAATCCAATTTGCCAGTGAGGCCACAAAGTAATGAACATGATATTACAGTATGTGTTGATCTTTTCAGTTATCTCGAGATTCCACATTGTACAATACTTGGTGAGCAGGTTTTATAATGGTGATTGACGTGTGCCTAAGGCCGAATGCACACGGCCGTGTTCCGCGGACGAAAGCGGTCCGTGGTAACACGGCCTGGCATTCTGTTGAGAGCAGGAGCGCACGGCGTCATTGGTACTCGTATAGTGTATTACTGTAGTCCAGCGGGGGCATGAAGCGCACGGCGTCAAAGCAACCAATGACGCCGTGCGCTCCTGCTCTCAACAGGATGCCAGGCCGTGTTACCACGGACCGCTCTCGGCCGCGGAACACGGTCGTGTGCATTCGGCCTAAGAGTGATATAAATTTGGAACTCAGGGCAGGAAAAAGCCATGCTGCTAATGACTGCAAATAACTTCACCATTGACGCCATTTATATTTTCAGTATTTTTATTGTATTTAGGCTACTTTCACACTAGCGTTAAAATTTTCCGGTATTGAGAGCCGTCATACGGAGCACGTTTTCTGTGACACAATCTGACACAATAGAAAACGGATCCGTCCCCTATTGACTTTCAGTGGAGTTCATGAAGGATCCGTCTTGGCTATGTAAAAGATAATACAACCGGATCCATTCATAACGGATGCAGACGGTTGTATTATCAGTAACGGAAATGTTTTTGCTGAACCCTGCCGGATCCAGCAAAAACGCAAGTGTGAAAGTAGCCTAAGTTAGATATTTGTGTTCACTATGCAGCATACAGGATAGTCAAGACTGAGAAGGCAATCTTTAGCATAAATGCAAAAAGGTAACTCATATTCCATCATTCACAACCATGGTGGGTGGTTGGCAGGGGTGGGACAAGCTTTTCTGGTGCCCATGGCGGTGGTTTCAGAATGTGTCCAGTTGCTGAAGTTCTGCTAACGATTGGACGATCGTTCATTTAATTGTCCCCCTTTGTGCCCATTCTCTAGTGGTCAAATTGACACACAAACCCTGATTGGCAAAAAAAATAAATACATTCAGAACAATTCTCTTTTCTTTAATTTAAAAAATAAATTTAAAAAATTGTACCCTCTCGCACTCATTGGTGCCCTAGGTGATCGTCTACTCCATCTTCCCCCTCATCCTGCCCCTAATGGGTGATTTGGAGGTTATCAGTCAGTGCTGGATGACTATACTCTTCTTTGCAGTTTGTCCCTATCCATGCTCCTTCACATTCATTGCTACTATTGTTATTTGGCCTTCTTCTAAGAACAGCGCCACAAGAATCTACAGATTGTGTGTGGTATTACAGCCCAGCTCCATTGACTCCAATAGAGCTGACCGGCAATTCCAGACACGACCCATGGACAGGTGTGACGCTGTTTCTGGAAGATAGCAGCCATGTTTTTCTAATCCTGGGCAACCCCTTTGACCAGCCACCACAGTTACGTTGTGTAAGGGTGCATTCACACGACCATATTTTTTGTCTGCATCTGATCCATGGATAGGACGTGGACCGATTAATTTCAATGGGTCCGCAAAAAATGCAGACAGCACACCGTGTGCTGTCCACATCCGTAGCCCCGCAAAAAAAATTGAACATGTACTATTCTTGTCTGTTTTGAGGACAAGGATAACCATTGTTACAATAGATGCAAAAAAACGTATGCAACAAGGATGTCACTCGGACGTCATCCGTATTGTTTGCAGACCACAAAATACATACGGTCTTGTGAACGCACCCGAATGCTGAAGGCTGCCTCCTCTGATGTTGTTACATATGTATTGTGTGATTCCAATGTTGATGCAAAATTTTGCCAAAAATTGTACAATGCTCAGTTCCACGTGCCATGTGTATTAGGTGTTGAAAAGTTCTATATATTAGCAGGAGCGCAGATACACAGCATACAATATACACGTCAGTCACTCCTGTTGTGGACTGGAGATGCAACCCCCCTCTCAATAACTCCTATAATCTCTATAATCAGGATCTTTTTCTTGCTGATTAGAAGAGACACTTAATGGAGACATAGCAGGAAAGTATTTATGATGAAATGCGGTGCAATGCAGGTAGGGCATAATGCCATGAGACTAGGAGCTACGTGGCTGTGCTCCAACCCTTGCTAAGAAGTGGCATGACCATTAAGCATTTGCATACAACCCCCACAATTCTCCTCTAGCGTACACAGCTGACCTTTCCCGGATAATGAGGTCCTTCCTAGAGTCTTATATCACTCAGTCAACAAACAGTAGCATGCAGGAATCCCACACTGACTCCCTCTTGCCAAAAGACAAGGAATATATATGAAATGTAAGGGAGGAGGTTAGGGATTGAATGCATTCCATTTTATATTTTTGGCATGACCGAAATAAAGTTTGACAATGCATGGGCCACTTGTCTTGGGTCTAATCTTTTGCTTGCCCATAGGGCGACAGCAGTTAAGAGCTCTGTTTAGCCTCTATTGACGAGATCCTTCTGGCAGCTTCACCAAGGAGAGAATGTGCATCGGGATGGAACGCACTGGATCCAGGCCAGATATACAATATATCAATGGTGAAAAATGAGAGGAAGCAAGGAGCAGGTTGTGCTCACAGGAGGGGAACATTCATCAAGCTGAGTTTCCTGAGTATTAGCCTTTGCATTTCAGTTAGCTTCCTATTTCACAGAGAGCTCTGATCAAACCCGAGGAAGCTTCATTTTTACAGAAACATAGCATAACATGTTCTGTCCAATTTTACGGCTTGAAATTGGCTGAAGATCTAAATCAGAAAGATAGTTAGTTTAGGAAGAAAATGTTATGATCTCTGTCATGGGGCATGGCCGTGTGGAGTAGTAAAAATGCAGCTTATTTGTTAGAGGGGTTATCCTATGATTAATGTAAAAAAATGAAAATCAGACATCATATAGGACAGGACAACCTCTTCCTAACAAAGCTAAAACCAGCCCTGTACCTCACATGGATCCAGAGATCTCCCCATCTATTAGTCCAATTGCTCTGCCAGATTTATTTCAAGCAGTGAGCTCAGGGGGCGTGTCCTTTCTAAGAGCACGTGCTTCCATCTCAGTAGCAGGACAGAGAAATTATAAAAAGGGCAAACAGCAGGTGGTGCTATGCAGATAGAATGACTCAGTAGCTATAATACATTTTTAATTACATGCAATTACAAAAGTATTCAGATCCGGGTGCTGGTCTGAAAAAATGTAGAATTGTATTCTTGGGATAACCACTTTAAAATGTATGCCATATTTTCAGCACTGGTTATTGATGTAGATGATAAATCGGTAGGATAGATAGATAGATACAGTGCCTTGCAAAAATATTCCCCCTTCTTGACTTTTTTTGTATTTTGTTACATTACAGCCTTAAGTTCAATGTTTTGTTAATCTGAATTTTATGTGATGGATCAGAACACAATAGTCTAAGTCGGTGAAGTGAAATGAGAAAAATATATAAATAAAACTATTGTTTAGAAATAGAAAACAGAAAATTGGCATGTGTGTATGGAAGCCCATAAAAAGCTATGTTGCAACCAATTACCTTCAGAAGTCACATAATTAGTGACATGATGTCCACCTGTGTGCAATCTAAGTGTCACATCATCTGTTATTACATATACACACCTTTTTTGAAAGGCCCCAGAGGCTGCAACACCTAAGCAAGAGGCATCACTAACCAAACACCGCCATGAAGACCAAGGAACTCTCCAGACAAGTAAGGGACAATGTTGTTGAGAAATACAAGTCAGGGTTAGGTTATAAAAAAAATATCCAAATCTTTGATGGTCCCCATGAGCACCATCAAATCTATCATAACCAAATGGAAAGAACATGGCACAACAGCAAACCTGCCAAGAGACGGCCGCCCACCAAAACTCACTGACCAGGCAAGGAGGGCATTAATCAGAGGGGCAGCACAGAGACCTAAGGTAACCCTGGAGGAGCTGCAGAGTTCCACAGCAGAGACTGGAGTATCTGTACATAGGACGACAATAAGCCATACGCTCCATAGAGTTGGGCTTTATGGCAGAGTGGCCAGAAGAAAGCCATTACTTTCAGCAAAAAACAAAAAGGCCCGTTGTGAGTTTGCGAAAAGGCATGTGGGAGACTCCGAAAATGTATGGAGGAAGGTGCTCTGGCCTGATGGATGAGACTAAAATTGAACTTGTCGGCCATCAAAGAAAACGCTATGTCTGGCGCAAACCCAGCACATCACATCACCCAAAGAACACCATCCCCACAGTGAAACATGGTGGTGGCAGCATCATGCTGTGGGGATGGGACTGGGAAACTGGTCAGAGTTGAGGGAAAGATGGATGTGCTAAATACAGGGATATTCTTGAGCAAAACCTGTACCACTCTGTGCGTGATCTCAGGCTAGGACGGAGGTTCACCTTCCAGCAGGACAATAAAGCCAAACACACTGCTAAAGCAACACTTGAGTGGTTTAAGGGGAAACATGTAAATGTTGGAATGGCTGAGTCACAGCCCAGATCTCAATCCAATAGAAAATCTGTGGTCAGACGTAAAAATTGCTGTTCACAAGCGCAAACCATCCAACTTAAAGCAGCTGGAGCAGTTCTGCAAGGAGGAATGGGCAAAAATCCCAGTGGTAAGATGTGGCAAGCTCATAGAGACATATCCAAAGCGACTTGGAGCTGTGATTGCTGCAAAAGGTGGCTCTACAAAGTACTGACTTTAGGGGGTGAATAGTTATGCACACTGACTTTTTCTGTTATTTTGTCCTATTTGTTGTTTGCTTCGGAAAAAAAAAAAAACACCTTCAAAGTTGTGGGCATGTTCTGTAAATTACATGATGCAAATCCTCAAACAATCCATGTTAATTCCAGGTTGTGAGGCACCAAAATATGAAAAAAGTCAAGGGGGGTGAATACATTTGCAAGGCACTGAAGATAGATCAATAGATAGATAGATGATATAGAGATAGCATCCATGAATAGAAGGAAGAGCAATATGTTTAACATGATTTATGCAATGAAGATCATTAATCATGGTCACAGACAGAACTTTGATTTGGCAGACTTTGTATCACATTCATACATTACAATATTCAATAATCTCACTCATTGTGCTTTTATTACAATAAGATAATAATTTAGTAAAATGAACAGTGAGGTCCGAGTGACTAGATTACACCGCCATATAGTGTCTGGATAACAACCTCATACAGTAACTGGATAAGGCTGCCATACAGAGACTGAATAACACCACCGTACAGTGACTGGATAATACTGCCATACAGAGACTGAATAACACCACCGTACAGTGACTGAATAATACTGCCATACAGTGACAGAATAACACCCCCAAACAGTAACTGGATATCACCACTAGAGATAAGCAAATTTTATGTTATGAAATTCGTTCACACTTCGTTTGGTGGTAAAAGCAGAATTGCTTTATGGTTTCCGTTACTAAGGACCATAGCGCAATTCTATGACAGAATGCATAACGGAAAGCCTTTAGAGGCATTCCGTTATTCATTCCGTCGTAATAGAAGTCTATGGCCTTCATAACGGATCCGTCCCATTTCCGTCATGCAGGAGAGGACTCCCTTGCATAACAGAAACGGGACAGATCCGTTTTGCAGCCTATAGACTTCTATTATTACAGAATGAATAACGGAATGCCTCTAAAGGCATTCCATT
The DNA here is from genome assembly GCF_014858855.1 of Bufo gargarizans. Taxonomy (NCBI): domain Eukaryota; kingdom Metazoa; phylum Chordata; class Amphibia; order Anura; family Bufonidae; genus Bufo; species Bufo gargarizans. Next base: position 478,907,379 of record NC_058082.1, read on the forward strand.
ATGCATTCCGTCATAGAATTGTGTTATGGTCCGTGGTAGCAGAATCCATAACGCAATTCACCTTTTACCACCAAACTAAGCGTGAATGAATTTTAAAATATGAAATTCGCTCATCTCTAATCACCACCATACAGGGACTAAATAACACCAAAATACGGTGACTGAATAACCCTATGCAGTAACTGGATAACATCAAAATACAGTGACTGGATAACACCTCCATAATGAATAAGACCACCATACAGAGACTGGATAGGACCACACCATACAGAAACTGGATAAGACCACCATACAGTAACTGGATATCACCACCATACAGTAACTGGATAACACCTCCATACAGTAACTGGATAACACCTCCATACAGTGACTGGATAACAACTTCATACAGTGACTGGATAACACCTCCATACAGTAACTGAATAACACCTCCATACAGTGACTGGATAACAACTTCATACAGTGACTGGATAACAACTTCATACAGTGACTGGATAACAACTCCATACAGTGACTGGATAACACCTCCATACAGTAACTGAATAACACCTCCATACAGTAACTGGATAACACCTCCATACAGTAACTGAATAACACCTTCATACAGTAACTGGATAACACCTCCATACAGCGACTGGATAACACCTCCATACAGCGACTGGATAACACCTCCATACAGCGACTGGATAACACCTCCATACAGCGACTGGATAACACCTCCATACAGCGACTGGATAACACCTCCATACAGCGACTGGATAACACCTCCATACAGCGACTGGATAACACCTCCATACAGTAACTGGATAACACCTCCATACAGTGACTGGATAACTGTCACGGTCATTTTAGTGTTTGACCGTGACGCGGTTGCCGTGCAGACTCGTTGCTTGTGGCAACGTGTAGTTTGTTTGCACGTGCACTTTCCTTTTATATGGTATTTTCCCTGTTTTGGTTGGCACAGGGTTAATTACTAGTGGTGTGGTGGGTGTGACCTCAGGCCTCCTTATATATTGGTGTGTTGGAGCCTGAAGTCATAGTTTGTTGGTTGTCAGTCTGTGTAGGAGCTTTGCTCCCTGGCTGAATGTGGTGTATTGTTTACCTTGCCCTGGCTGTGTGTCCCCTCCGGTGTGTTTCTGTTATTCCTCCCCCATCTGGTGTATGTTATTTTGGTGTGGTCCTTGTTTGGAGTTTTATATGTTGGTGTGCCTGCTCCGAAAGGGGCTTTCTTTCCCAGAGGGGTTTAAGCAATAGCAAGACTGTGGGCTTCCCAGCCTGGAGCCGTCCTTCCATCTCGGCTGCGGCAGGTAAGTGTGGATAGCATTTGTTTTGTTGCTGTGTTACTTACCTGTCGTACTGCTTATCCCATAGTCTGGCATACTGCCAGCTACTGCGCCTCTGAGGACACCATTCATCCGTGGTGAAGGATAAATGGGTGGTCTCTGCCCTGTCATAAGGCCTAGGGCATAGCAGGGATACCTAGGATTCTAGGTTGGTGAGCATGAGCCCCCTTTCCCTCAGAGGCGGCTCATGCACTAGGAGTCTAGGGAGATTTTAGGGTTGCATTAGGAGGTGACCTGCTCCCTGTTCCCTGCTATCTGGCGTTGCAGCCACTGTCATTGCACGTGGGGGGTTTCCCCACTTCCCGCCGTGACAATAACACCTCCATACAGTGACTGGATAACGCCTCCATACAGTGACTGGATAACGCCTCCATACAGTGACTGGATAATGCCTCCATACAGTGACTGGATAACACCTCCATACAGTGACTGGATAACGCCTCCATACAGTGACTGGATAACGCCTCCATACAGTGACTGGATAACGCCTCCATACAGTGACTGGATAATGCCTCCATACAGTGACTGGATAATGCCTCCATACAGTGACTGGATAACACCTCCATACAGTGACTGGATAACACCTCCATACAGTGACTGGATAACACCTCCATACAGGGTTATTTACTGGCACAGATGGGTGAGCACTATGGGGGCATCTACTAGGGGGCATTATTTACTGGCACACATGGGGGAGAGGAGCAGTATGGGGGCATCTACTGGGACCCCTATATATTAGAATTATTCTGGTGCTATGGGGGGAGAGGAGTCATATGAGGGCATCTACTGGGGGCCCTATATATTGGCATTATATACTGTCACACATGGTGGGCACTATGGAGAAGTAGGGGAGAGGATCACTATGGGGGATTCTGCTGGGGGGCATTTTATACTTGCACAAACTATATGTGGAATATGGGGGTGGGGATGAGTACTATAGTGGACTTTTATACTGGCATACATTATGGGGGCACTATGGAGAAGGGGGGAGAGGAGCATTATCTGGACATCGACTTGGGGCACTCTATAGCGGCATTTTATACTGGCACATTATGTCAGGCACTATGGGATGGGGGGAGGAGTACTATGGGGGCATCTACTGGGGGCACTATATAGGAGTAGTTTACACTGGTGCAAACTATGGGGCACTATGGGGACCTTAGCTCAACTGGGGGCACTAAGAGGGGTTTTTGGGCACACAGTAGGGACATTGTGTCACGGACGTTCCCACGACAGGTGGCAGGAGATCGGTGAGACTGGCAACACGTGGTTTGAACTGACATGTTTTCTATTTGGATCAAATGACGTCTGTGTTGTTTCTGGTTCTTACCACACTTTCTTTCCCCAGGTGTGGCACTATGAAGAAGGGGGGAGAGGAGCACTATGGGGGCACTATATAGGGGTATTTTATGCTGGCACATTATGGGGGCAGTATGGGGACATTAGCTCAACTCTCAGCATTAAAAGGGTGTATTTTTTGCATTGGCACATTATAAGGAAAATTATTACTACTGGGGGGCATTATGATGGGCTTTATGACTACTGGTGGTCTATGGGGAACATGATTACTAGTATGGGCACTATGGGAGCATTATTACTTCTGGGGAACAGTGGGGACATGTTGGGGGCACTGTGGGAGCACTATTACTACCATGTGTACTCTAGCAGAGAATTATTCCTATTGGTGGGACTTTTGGGAGCACCATTACTGTGGGGGCACCTTGGCACAGTATCAGCTTGCCACAATTATTTTTAGGGGACATTATGTTTACACTATTAGTGTCAGGGGCACTATTTGCTGGGCGCAGTTATTTTAGGGCACTGTGTTCCAATTGAATGGCACTATCTGCATGGTACTACTATTATCAGGGGGTTTATCTGTTTCTGCAGTATAGTATTGTGGAGCACAGCGGCACAGTATTAGGGGTGGTAGGGCGATTTGTCCAGAAGATGGAAGGATGATGGAAAAGTAGTAAACTAAGATTTTGTTTGTCAAACTGCAGAGACGAGAAATGGCTGAAAAATTGTGGTCTGGTCTGAAAGGAGAAGATGAGGAAAGAGAACATCTACATCAAAGAGACGTCACTGGATGCAAGAGGTATGTGGCGCTGTATTATGGAGGGGTTAGTAGTACAGTACTATCTGCACATTTTTTCTATATATTAACCTGTTGGGGACATATGACGTACTGGTACGGCATTATGTCCCGGTACTTAAGGACACATGACGTATCGGTACGTCATGTGTAGTTCCGATCCCCGCCGCGCGGCAGGAGGTGATCGGAACAAGGTGCCTGCTCAAATCATTAAGCAGGCACCCTGGGAAAAAGCGCAGTGGGGTCAATTCAGACCTGCGGTTTGCGGCAATTACGGGTGATTGCGGCAGTGATCGGAGGTGCCATCGGGTCCCTGTGTGGCTGTAATGGGGACCCGATGGCATGGAAGGTAGCACGATGCCTTCCTTAGGCATCGGCGCTGCCTTCCGGTGACGAGCCTGTAATACAAAAAAGAAAGTTAAAAAAAGGTGAAAAAATAAAGTTTTCCCCCAAAAAAATGTAAAGTTTCAAGTAAAAAAACAAAACTAAAACGTAATTTCCCCAAAATAAAGTTAAAAACAAAAAAATTGTAAAAAGTTGACATATTAGGTATCGCCGGCTCTATAAATATATCACATGACCTTACCCTTCCGATAAACACTGTAAAAATAAAAATAAAAACTGTGCTAAATAAACAATTTTTTTGTCACCTTACATCAGTAAAAAAACAGCAAGCGATCAAAAAGGCATATGCCCACCAAAATAGTACCAATCTAACCATCACCTCATCCTGCAAAAAAATGAGCCCCTACCTAAGACAATCGCCCAAAAAATAAAAACTATGGCTCAGAATATGGAGACACTAAAACATAATTTTTTTCGTTTTGAAAAAGCTGTTATTGTGTAAAACTTAAGTAAATTTAAAAAAGTATACATATTAGGTATCGCCGCGTCTGTATCGACCGGCTCTATAAAAATATCCCATGACCTAACATCTCAGGTGAATACCGTAAAAAAAAAAAAAAAAAAAAAGGTATTTTTGTCATCTTACATCACAAAAAGTGTAATAGCAAGCAATCAAAAAGTCATATACAGTGGCGGAAATAATTATTTGACCCCTCACTGATTTTGTAAGTTTGTCCAATGACAAAGAAATGAAAAGTCTCAGAACAGTATCATTTCAATGGTAGGTTTATTGTAACAGTGGCAGATAGCACATCAAAAGGAAAATCGAAAAAATAACTTTAAATAAAAGATAGCAACTGATTTGCATTTCATTGAGTGAAATAAGTATTTGAACCCTCTAACAAAAAAAGACTTAATACTTGGTGGAAAAACCCTTGTTTGCAAGCACAGAGGTCAAACGTTTCTTGTAATTGATGACCAAGTTTGCGCACATTTTAGGAGGAATGTTGGTCCACTCCTCTTTGCAGAACATCTCAAAATCCCTAAGGTTTCGAGGCTGTCTCTGTGCAACTCTGAGCTTGAGCTCCCTCCATAGGTTTTCGATTGGATTAAGGTCCGGAGACTGACTAGGCCACTCCATGACCTTAATGTGCTTCTTCTTGAGCCACTCCTTTGTTGCCTTTGCTGTATGTTTTGGGTCATTGTCATGCTGGAACACCCATCCACGACCCATTTTCAGTTTCCTGGCAGAGGGAAGGAGGTTGTCGCTCAGGATTTCACGATACATGGCTCCGTCCATTTTCCCGTTTATGCGAATAAGTTGTCCTGTGCCCTTAGCAGAAAAACACCCCCAAAGCAAAATGTTTCCACCCCCATGCTTGACGGTGGGGACGGTGTTTTGGGGGTCATAGGCAGCATTTTTCTTCCTCCAAACACAGCGAGTTGAGTTAATGCCAAAGAGCTCTATTTTGGTCTCATCAGACCACAGCACCTTCTCCCAGTCACTCTCTGAATCATTCAGGTGTTCATTGGCAAACTTCAGACGGGCCTGCACATGTGCCTTCCTGAGCAGGGGGACCTTGCGAGCCCTGCAGGATTTTAATCCATTGCGGTGTAATGTGTTTCCAATGGTTTTCTTGGTGACTGTGGTCCCTGCTAATTTGAGGTCATTAACTAACTCCTCCCGTGTAGTTCTAGGATGCTTTTTCACCTTTCTCAGAACCATTGACACCCCACGAGGTGAGATCTTGCGTGGAGCCCCAGAGCGAGGTCGATTGATGGTCATTTTGTGCTCCTTCCATTTTCGAACAATCGCACCAACAGTTGTCACCTTCTCTCCCAGCTTCTTGCTAATGGTTTTGTAGCCCATTCCAGCCTTGTGCAGGTCTACAATTTTGTCTCTGACATCCTTGGACAGCTCTTTGGTCTTTCCCATGTTGGAGAGTTTGGAGTCTGCTTGATTGATTGATTCTGTGGACAGGTGTCTTTTATACAGGTGACTAGTTAAGACAGGTGTCCTTAATGAGGGTGACTAATTGAGTAGAAGTGTCTAACCACTCTGTGGGAGCCAGAACTCTTAATGGTTGGTAGGGGTTCAAATACTTATTTCACTCAATGAAATGCAAATCAGTTGCTATCTTTTATTTAAAGTTATTTTTTCGATTTTCCTTTTGATGTGCTATCTGCCACTGTTACAATAAACCTACCATTGAAATGATACTGTTCTGAGACTTTTCATTTCTTTGTCATTGGACAAACTTACAAAATCAGTGAGGGGTCAAATAATTATTTCCGCCACTGTACACCCCAAAATAGTGCCAATCAAACTGTCATCTCATCCTGCAAAAATCACATCCTACCCAAGATAATCGCCTAAAAACTGAAAAAACTATGGCTTTCAGACTATGGAGACACTAAAACATGTTTTTTTTTTGTTTCAAAAATGAAATCATTGTGTAAAACTTACATAAATAAAAAAAAGTATACATATTAGGTATCGCCGCGTCCGTGATAACCTGCTCTATAAAAATATCACATGACCTAACCCCTCAGGTGAATACCGTAAAAAAACTGTCATCCCGCAAAAATGATACCCTACCCTAGATAATCGCCCAAAAACTGAAAAAAAATCAGTTTTGAATACCTTGAGGGGTGTAGTTTCTAGAATGGGGTCATTTTTGGGTGGTTTCTATTATGTAAGCCTCACAAAGTGACTTCAGACCTGAACTGGTCCTTAAAAAGTGGGTTTTTGAAAATGTCTGAAAAATTTCAAGATTTGCTTCTAAACTTCTAAGCCTTGAAACATCCCCAAAAAATAAAATGTCATTCCTAAAATGATCCAAACATGAAGTAGACATATGGGGAATGTAAAGTGATAACTATTTTTGTAGGTATTACTATGTATTTTAGACGTAGAGAAATTGAAACATAAAAATTTGCTAATTTTTTCAAAAGTTTGGTAAATTATTATTATTTTTTTTATAAAAATGAAATTTGTTTACTCCATTTTACCAGTGTCATGATGTACAATATGTGATGAAAAAACTATCTCAGAATGGCCTGGATAAGTCAAAGCGTTTTAAAGGTATCATCACATAAAGTGACACTGGTCAGATTTCCAAAAAATGGCCTGGTCCTTAAGGTGAAAATGAGCCCGTTCCCTAAGGGGTTAAGGGACACTATAGTCACCAGAACCACAACAGCTAAACGTAGTAGTTCTGGTGTCTATAGCATGTCTCTGCAAGCTTTTTAATGTAAACACTGCCTTTTCAGAAAAAAAGGCAGTATTTACATTAGTGCCAAGGAACACCTCTAGTGGCCACTTATAATTAAAGTTTTTTACTCTACGAGGTGTGTGTTTTTTTTTTTTTGTGTGTGTGTTGTGGTGGAGGGCGTGATTGCATGTTAGGGTGTGGGAAGGCAGGATCCAGAGGGCCCAAGTAAATTCTGTTCCCAGGATCCAATCAATATTAAAGACGGCCCTGGATAACGCTCCAATACAATGACTGATAATATATTCAGTAAAGTTGCCTAAATATTCATTTTATCATACATGATCATTGTGGCACCAGAGATAGAACGCTTATTGCTAACAAATAGTGTTACAATCATATTGTACGTATCTATGGCATTAGTGTGTGTGGTTATAAAGGTTTTGAAACAAAAGATGTTACATTTTTATATCACAAATTTTTAATAGCGCTAATTACCGGAAAGGGGTTGTTATTTACTGAGGTCAGTAGGCAGAACCTCTGTGGGTGCAGTAATAGTGCCTATATTCCTGGCCACCCAGCTTTCCCAGACACCTACACCATATATGAAGCCTACCTTGTTATACGGAAGTACAGGAAAGGGGGTGTATTATACTGAACTATAATACAGACAGGACACTAGGATGGATGGTAATCTATATGGATGCTGTCACATTGTCAATATTCCTTCCTTAACTTTTCCAGATACAGATATGACTAAAATAATCTAAAAAAAAAAAAAAAAAAGGGGTCAAATATTTGGAGAAGCTGAAGGAGTCCTATACAGTAAAGCAGGACGTGCCGCACTATAGTCCACAAATGGCCATACAGCTGTCTGAACAACAGCAGCTATACCCCGGTGACTGCTCTGCTCATCTGCTGAGGAATGTGGAAGGAAGAAGAAGCTGAGCAGGTGAGGTGATGTGCTCCTAGTGTCAGGGCCATAAATACATACCAGTTACTCACTGAACTTTTAGGGTACTGCTACACTGTGACATGTGTCGTGTGACAAGAAATTTGCGCAAAATTTAAACATTTTATGTAATGTATGTCAATGATGACTGTGACAGTCGCAGAAAATCCAACAGCACTATGGTGATCCAACATAAATCATTTATTTTCTCAGTGATCTGCCGCCCCCTTCCATCCTGAAACCCTAGGCACATGCCCTCACGTCCCTTGTTGTAAATATGGCCCTGAATTTATTCATTTAAATCTCTGCTCAATCTAGGCTTAGGAGTCCAGTGGGCGGTCCTATCAGTCATTGACAGCTATCTTTATGAACCGTCATACAGAGAAGGCTGGCAGTCACTGACAGGACCGCCCACTGGACTCCTAAGCCCAGAATGAGCAGTAATTTAAATGAATAAAATGTAAGTTATACAGAGTATTTTTCCACAAACTATATATCAATCTGCTCAGCTCCTCATGCTCTATAACATGCTGTCTGTGGGTCAGGCACTATGTTCAATGTGACAGGTTCTTTTTAAAGGGGTTCTTCAGGAATGCTTTGAAATGGCTGAAAAAAAATTCTTACAATGTGAGCTGGACTGGTTGCCTCTACTTGCAGCTGCCTAGGGGGGTGAAGGGGCACATCATTAGGAGGACTCATCAGGATGCAGGAGGGGGATAATGGTTACAGCACCACAGGAAGGGGGTTGTAGATGTTCAGAAGCAGGACTCTCCCAGCTATACAACAGTGCTATTAGCTACTGTGAAAAAATGTGGTAAAAGATTCACTTAGGACTGATGAAGATAACCAAGGGCAGTGCTCCAATATATCCAGCAGCTCTATAGAGTTTGAATAAATCAGCAATGTGTTTGCCCGACCACCAATCGGATCTTCAGGGGCCACAGTGGTCAGACTACCATGAATCAAACAATTATCCCTTATCCTAACATAGGTAAGAAATAGTTAATCTGGCACAACCCTCTCAGTAACTGAAGTCACCGCTATTCTCCATGGCCAGTGGGCGAGTTTGTAGAAATTGTGGAGCTACAGAGAATGATACTGGTCACTGTTCAGAGCTTTGATCTTGCAATCTGTGTGGGTCCAGATCACATCTGGCAAGATCCTGCTCCAAAAGACCAGTGGCAGTTTTGCCAATACTGCCCCGATCTGACCGAGGACCCATCTTTTTTGAAGCAGGTCTGGTAGAAATGGAGCTTGCATCTCCTGCAAGATCATCTGTTACTGCAGCAGTTGTGCTACTAGTGGAAAAGCGGCCAGACATTGATCCAACTACAAAAGCGACTGATCCAACTAAAATTACTGTTCCTGTTACAGATCCAGCAGCTCTTGCTGCTGGTACTGATCCAACTAACATTTCTGTTACTCTTAAAGAAAAGATTCCAGTTCCAAGTCTTCAGGATTTGACTAATGCCTTTCCTCCACCATATGAACAAAACCTGACAAATGAAATAGAAGAAATAATCTCTGAAACACTACAATTTGATTTAGGTATTAGCAGTGCCACCATTTTCTGGTCTGACACAGATCCAGAAAATATGGAGGTTTTGGAATCTTCTGCCTCTGGATCCATAATTCCTTCAACACCATGGCAGGTTCAAGACAAAGGATCTCGCGGTAAGCTGAAGAAAGAGAAACCTGGCCCTCCTAAAAAGAAACTAATGGAAGATACTGTACCTCCAGTAGCAACAAATACAAAGTCCTATCTTAAGATGACGAGAAGCAAGATCATCCATCCATATCACCATTGATACCTTTCCTAGATACCACTGCGATTTCCAAGATATAAGTGCCTAATTTTTATTAATTGAATTTTATATAGATTAATTGAATTGTATATGGTTTCATTATATAAAAAAAGTCTACTCTTAAAACAATGTAACTGAATGTGAGAAATTTAAAGGGCTCAAGAAGATGAGCTGCCTTAATATTCTACTTATCAACCTTACATTTTAATGTATGATTCCTTCAAGAATGCGGGATAGAATACAGCGCAAATTATACTGAATAAAGGAAAATCTGGACCTTAGGCCTCATGCACACGACTGTAGTTCTGGTCCACATCCGAGCCCTAGTTTTTGCGGCTCGGGTGCGGACCGATTCACTTCAATGGGTCCGCATCCTTTTCTCCGTTTCCGTGGCCCTGCCAAAAAAATAGAACATGTCCTATTTTTGTCCGTTTTGCGGACAAGAATAGGCATTTCTACAATGGGCCTCCCGTTCCGTTCCGCTAATTACGGAAGGCACACGGGCGGCTCCCGTTTTTTGCGGATCGCGGTTTGCGGACCGCAAAAAACGGAACGGTCGTGTGCATGAGGCCTAAGGGCCAGGAGACAATAGCAACATGTCAACAGGTGTAGGTCTATTATTTAAATGGCAAGATTTGCTAATTATTTCTTTCATGCAAATTATCCCCAGAAGGGCTGTTAGGCTGGCGGCTCATGTCCGCCGTTGTCCTGCTGCCCCAGGCAAGCGCAGGCATCGTTCCATTCTCCATATGCGTACTGGGACCAGGGCTAAGTGAACCCCTTTCAGCACCAGGAGAGTTAATCCCTTTCTTTTGCCCCAGTCCAGGTGCTGGTTAAGTTGCTGATCAGCCTCCTATTCAGCTGGGCTCTGAATCCACTTCCTCGCCTGAGCTTTGAGGTTTTCTTCTAGTTAGTACCCAGTGAAAGTGATCTTGTCTGAATCTCTGTGTACCGAACCTGTCTGTTCCTTGCTGCCTCCCCCTGAACTTGAAATCGCTATTTGGAATATGCAAGGACTCAGCCGTCCTTACTATTGGACTTTATTCAGACTACGCTTTTGCCTGTGTCCTAAGTGCCTCACATCGGTGTCTCTGACTCCTGTGGGTCAGCAGCCAACTACAACAGGTCTACCTGGTTGGTTCATTGCGGCAAAGTCCAGATCCCTGTATTGGGGTTAAAGGGTGAATACCAGAGAACCACTACGACAACGCCTGTAGGTTTAGCCTAAAGACAAACTGGTTAGTTGGCACAGTGGGTCCACGCCCACTGTCTATAACAAGTGCCTTATTGGTTCACATAAAATTTAATGAAGAAGAAATTAAACTTCTAAATGTGTATGCCTCACCAGACATCCATGAAAGGGCAGAACTATAAAATATCCAACCATTTATTGCAGGGACAACACCCTTAATTATGGTTGGAGATTTCAATTGTGGATTAGAAAAAGAAAACAGGACTGGTAACCAAATAAGGAGATTTGACAAAAATGAAAAACAAATGAATAATTTAATTGCTGACCTTAATTTAGTAGATGCGTAGAAAAACATCAACAAGACTGATCCCGGAAACACTTCTGTTATTTTCAGACCAGGCTATGTTTTTGTTTCCTATGTTTTGAAGCCTAAATGACATTAGAAGATAATATCTTTTCAGATCATAAATGTTTGCACGCACAAATAAAAATACCTAGCATAAAGAAAGGAAAAGGAGAGTGGAGACTCAATATTGCTCTTTTGGAAGATAAATAAGTAAAGAAAAGATTCGCTGAAGCCTATAAAAAATGGAATAGTGAAAAAAAAACATCCATCAATCATACAGTGGTAGGACAAAAACACTGTATACAAAAACAAAGATCAAAGAATTCTTTCTAAAAATTGGGATAAAAGTGCAAGAGAAAGAAAACAGTGGTTTAAAAAACCAAATACAAAAATGAAAACTTACTTGAGGGTGAGAGAAGCTGAGTCTAATTTATAAAACAAGAGAAGATATTAAAAAAGCAACCCTCCGTGAGCGGGCCATATCATCATAGATTACAATGATGCTGTGCACGTCAGGCAGGCCGCGGGACTATTGTCCCGCACTCATAAGATCATATGAGTGCGGGACAATAGTCCCGCGGCCGGCCTGACGTGCACAGCATCATTGTAATCTATGATGATGTGCGCTCCTGTGCGCATGATCAATGCCGCTTCGGGACATATGGGCCGCTCACGGACCGTATGTCTCGGAGGGCATACGTTCATGAGCAAGAGGCCAAAGACAAAGAAATAATATTTAATATTAAAGTAAAACAAGTTGAAAATAACGAGAAATGCTCAAGATTTTTTTTCAAAAAAATTACAAGCCATAATACTGTAAAATCTAATATTGCTGGCAAAACTGGAAAAGTAGAATGTTAAAAGAAGTGAAATAATTCTACCAGAAATTGTTTAAAAAAACAAAAAAAAAAAATAGACTATCATTTTGTAGAGGATGCTTTAAATTCACTGGAGTCCAAATTTAAAAGGGATGAACAGGAAGCACTAGGCAGAGACATCTTTTTGGAAGAACTACATAATGCCTTCAAAAGCTCTGCTAAAGGAAAAACTCTAGGATCCGATGGATGACCAGTTGATTTCTATCTTACCTTTTGGAATGTATTAAAAGAAGACATAGGGGGGGCATTTATTAAGACCGGTGATTTAGACGCCGGTCTTAATCCCTCTGCACTGCCGGTGGATGCTCCAAAGCTATGATGAGGAGCGGCCTTTACATAACTTTGGCGTCTGCTACTGCCGACCTTGCGACATGTTTTAATCTACACCAGCTCCCTTACTGGCGTAGTTTAAGGTAATTTTCAATGCCAAAAAATTATCAATGAGATGAGCCTGCTGGCCAGCCCTCTTCCATGCCACCTTTTTTCAACACTTTACAAAAGTGCTGTGATCGGGTAAAAGTCACCGATTTTGCCGCAAAACTCTTTGCAACAAAATCTGCAACATGAATAAGCCCAAAAGTGGTGCAAAAATGTTAATAAATGACCACCATAGCATTTATTTACAAAGAGCCTCTGAACTCTGAAATACTACCGGAGTCTTGGTGAAACTCATTGTAAACAGAATAAAGAATGTAATTGAAAAAGTCATACACAAAGAACAAGTGTATGGAATTCCTTGTAGAAGCAAAATCTAAATGTGATAAGAGACTGTATTTGGTACCAAAGTGAAAGGATACAGGACCTAGCCATTTTGTCCTTAGATTTCCTAAAGTCCTATGATAGTGTCTCAGGATTCCTTATATGGATAGCATTAATGAACTTTCCAAACAGCATAATAAAACAAATCTTGTTACTATACAAAGAATCGTTCTGTCAAATTCTCATCAATGGCTTTTTATCTGAAAAGGTTTTTCTGGAGTCAAACAAGGCAGCCCCTTATCACCTATTTTATTTATCTGTATCATGGAGCCATTACTCGCGTTATTATCAAAAGATAAATGAATTAAAGGTGTTCCTATTCCAGGTTGCTTTGCAATTGGGAACTGGAACAAAGTAACTGTTCCGGATCTAAAAATTCTAATAGAACAGATAAAAATATTACAGTAGGAGTTGTCTTTGATAAAAAGAACAATGGGGAAAAGAGCTGGGAAGATGTCAAAACAAAGGTTCCAAAGAATATAGAAATGTGTAAGTTACGTAAACTAACAATGGAAGGGAAAAATCTCATTACTAAAGCTCCAATCATACCTATATTAGGCACTTTCACACTAGTAATTTACTGGATACGGCAGGGTTCAGCAAAAACGCTTTTGTTACTGATAATACAACCATCTGCATCCGTTATGAACGGATCCGGTTGTATTATCTTTAACATGGCCAAGACAGATCCGTCATGAACACCATTGAAAGTCAATGGGGGACGGATCCGTTTTATATTGTGGCAGAGAAAACTGATCCGTCCCCATTGACTTGCATTGGGGGTCATGCCAGATTCATCTTGCTCCGCATCCCAGAACAGAAACCAAACTACAACATGCTGCGGTTTGCTCTCCGGTATGAGAATGGAACGGAACGCATTTTGGAGGATTCCATTCTGTTTAGTTCTGTTTTTTTCCCATTGACAATTAATGGGGACAAAACTGAAGCTTTTTTTCTAGTATTGAGCCTATGACGGAGTATATACTGTAGGTACATTATGTAATTGAGTATATACTGTAGGTACATTATGTAATTATTACATAATGTACCTACAGTATATACTCATAAGTGGTCAATGGCTCATACCTATGCTCTATATGCTATATTATGCATTGTACTGCACGTTGCCTCACTGTATATCCTATATTTTACCACAACGTCTCTGCTATATATTTTTAAGCTTATATATTTTTTTTTTTCCCGATCTCAGCTTCACATTTTGTGTTACCTAATATTTATATTTCTTTATGATATTCTTCTCCAGATCCCCTGATAAAGGTCATTATTGACCGAAACGTCGGGACCACTGTACATAATCGCATGCTATGCCTTGAAATAATATTGGATGTAATGTGACACAAAGTGTTCAAAAAAATGAATAAAACTACACTTTAATATCATTCAAAATTGGTGTGCCATAGATTTTCTCCTACACATTGACCTATCTCTCTGCGAGCACCCACCTCTAAGAAAGGTGTGCAGATCTCAATAACCAAAACTTAAATAATTATGGGCACACATTGTCCTAAAATAACTGCGCCCAGCAAATAGTGTCTCTGATCAAACACACCTGGTAGTAATAGTGCTCCTACAGTTCCCCCAACATGTCCCCACTGTGCCCCAGTAGTAATAATGCTCTCACAGTGCCCATACTAGTAATCATGTTCCTCATAGTCCCTCAGTAGTATTAAAGCCCACCACAATGCCCCCCAGTAGTAATAATTCTCCTTATAATGTGACAGCAGAAACATGTCCCTAATGTGTGCCAGTACAAAAAATGCCCCATTATAATGAAACATTTTCTCCGGGTAAACTCTGCCAATCAGGGAAGAATAAAGCCAGGGGTAAAATATGCCTTTCCAAAAACTGTCCACTAAAAATCTCCTTTTCCATTTTAGACCCTTCAGGTAGATTTATTATTCTGCCAGCTACTATCAATGGCACCATCCTTTGTACTTTGTAATGTATATCAATGGCACCCCCTTTGTACTTTGTAATGTATACGCCCCCAAGGTTCTCCTCAAGGTCACTGCTTTACCATCTGATTTTAGGAGGGGGATTTAAAAAAAAAAATCTGAATGTCTGGCCAGATTCTCCTTTAACTCGACCCTTCCTACATTTGCCTCAATGTAAATTATTTAAGGATTTTAGGAAGCCTATTCATAAATTTGCCTTTTATGATTTGTGGAGGATTAACCATTCAACAGACAGATATTTTTCATTTTATTCCCACCCACACAGCACCCATGCACGAATTGATAACTTTTTTGGTAATATTACAGCTTTCCATCTACTTGCAGAAGAGGATATGGGAAAAATTACATATTTTGATCCGTTCTGGGGTTTACTTGATTATGTAATTGAAAATTAAATGAGTCCCTACTCAAACACCTATTCCTTAAGGAAGAACTCCACTTTAGACTCCTAGAATATTTCTTTGAAAATCAGAACTCTGTCTCATCTATAGCAACACTTTGGAAGGCCCATAAGGCAGTAATTAAATGACAGATGCAGTACTGTACCTCAGAACACGATACTTAAATTTTTTTCTTGTTATCTGATGATAATTAATGCTTTGTAATACACCCAAAATAATTTTGTATGGATCTGTCTGGGTTAATAATCCTGACTCAGCCCCTGCAGGAAGTTAGGTGTGGACATCAGTCCCCCCTATCACTGTCTCTGAGGATATTTTCATCAAGCAAGCCATCACTATGTTATAGTACTCCAGGAATAGAGAGAGAAATTAAGAAACAAGAAGGTCCAGTATTTGCCTAGCCGAGCACTGGAATCAGTCAGTAAGGTATTTGTTGTTTAAGGCTGAAAGACTTTACAGCAGTGAGAGGGATATTGCTAATACACCCTTCCACACTCAAGGATCAAAGCAGAATTCTCATTTATTAGAGGAAGTTAAGTAGTATATATGTATTTCAGAGGGGGTGTCCCCCCTGAGGCTTGTGGCATTGTTACATTGGTCATTATACCAAAAAAAAAATTCACTTCTGCGCAATTAGAATAGGTAAGGAATGTAAACTATAGCTCCTGGATGCCAGCACCATCTTGTAATGGCTTCAGATCTTTCAGTCTCATATCCACAACAGTACGTTCTCATCGCTTGCTTACACAAATTGTAGATACTTGGGCGCGTGTCTAGGATTTAGCTTTGCACAAGACTGAAAAACTGTTATAGTCTAGCTAGTGTTGAGCACGAATATTAGAATCGCGAATTTTAATCGCAAATATCGCCACTTCGAGAATTCGCTAATATTTAGAATATAGTGCTATACAGTATATTCGTATTCGCGAATAGTGTTGAATATTGTAAACGCAAAATTTATTGTGAATTTATAGCGAATATATTACATTGCCGATTTTTGCAATCAAGTAAACAATCACTGGAGATCACGAATTCTCGAATTTTCAAATTTATGGCGAATATTCGGCCACAAATTTGTGAAATGTCGCAAATTCGAATATTGCCTATGCCGCTCATCACTAATTCTAGCCAGAGATGTTATGAAAGAGGAAACAAGGCTCATTCTCTTCTAGCCCGTCAGTTTAGAGAATAGTCAGCACAGAAAAATACCTACGCTATGAGGAAAGCTGATGGTACAATGGTGTACAATCCTACTGCAATTTCAGAAATATTTCATGATTACTTCTCTACATTATACTTCCTTCCTGATAATCTCCCAAGAGAAGTGATGGAAAGGGACCTAATGTTAAAATGTTTTCCCAGTTCTTGTGGCTTACCATCTCTTCCCTCAAAAGCTGTGACTTCCCTTAATGCTCCTCTAACTAGTGAGGAGCTTATAGAGGTTCTTAACAATTTGACAGGAAATAAAACCCCAGGACCAGATGGTCTGACTTATTTGTACTACAAATATTTTGCCTCTGTTCCTCCTCCCCGTTTGCTTTCTCTCTTTAATACATTCTTACAAGGCACTCCAAATCCTAACACTATGTTGCATTCCTATATCACTGTAATCCATAAACCCAATAAAGACCCCCTTCATTGCTCTAATTATTTTAATTCAGATTTAAAAATATTCAGAAAACTGTTACTGCTAACCGGTTGTCTTTTTGGCTGCCCCACCTTGTTCGTACGGATCAGGTGGGCTTGGTGCCATGCAGGCAAGGAGGTGATAAGACAAGACGGACAATAGACCTTATAGATGTAGCGAATAAATCTAAAGACTCTGCTTAAGCCTAGATGAAGAAAATGCTTTTGATAGTTTGGGATGACCTTTTATGGTATCAGCTCTGAGCACTTTTGGTGTGAGGGGGTTTCTTCCTTTCTGCCTTATATTCTCTTTACTCTACTTCCACTGACACTATTAAGCTACCTCAAGCCTTAGGCTACTTTCACACTTGCGGCAGGACGGATCCGACAGGCTGTTCACCATGTCGGATCGGTCCTGCGGCTATTACGCCGTGCCGCCGCTCCGTCCCCATTGAATATAATGGGGACAGGGGCGGAGCTCCGGCGCAGCACGGCGGTGCACGGCGAAAAGGCCGCCGGACTAAAATTACTGCATGTCAGGCTTTTTAGTCCGGCGGCTTTTGCCGTGCACCGCTGCGCCGGAGCTCCGCCCCCGTCCCCATTATAGTCAATGGGGACGGAGCGGCGGCACGGAGAAATAGCCGCAGGACGGATCCGACATGGTAAACAGCCTGTCGGATTCGTCCTGCCGCAAGTGTGAAAGCCTTATCTAGCCCTATAGTTATTCACAATGAAACTCGTCAGGGATGCCACCCCATCCCACCCGGACATTCAGGGGATCACTATTAGGTAGAGATGAGTGAATCGAAGTTTACGAAGTGGAATTCAATACGAATTTCACGAAAAATTTTATTCACACAGAATCCGAATTTCCTTATGCTTCGTGGTAACGAATCGCATTTTTTACTAAAATGGTTGCTGCACATGTTAGGACATGACGCAAGGAACTCTGGGAATGAAGGATTACCCACAATGCCATGCATGCAGCCAATCAGCAGCCAGCCAGCCCTGTGATGTCACAGCCCTATTAATAGTCTCATCCATCTGGGATTCCAGACATTTTACCGTGTACTTAGTGCAGGGAGAGATGTCAGGAGAAGCTAGGGACAGTGGAAGAAAAGACTAGGGAGAAATCATTCCACAGTATTGAAGCAGAACAGGGTTCAGTAGGGGAGGTTATAGCCTGGGTAATAGGTACAAGCCTATTACACCTTGCTGCACTGACTGGGGATCCAAATTGCCATTATACAGCTCTGTAATTCCAGCAAACTGTGCTTGTTATTGGGGTGGAAGTGCTGTTTGATACAGCCATTAACAGGGTTTATTACAAGGAAATATTTCTACATCTTATTTGCCCTTGTGCGGTGCAGTTATATGTTCTGAAGCCTTTTGTGGCGTGTATAACTGGAAAAAAATAAGGGCCTATTTGCTGTTCAGCGGTGCAGTTATATGTTCTAAAGACCTTTTTGACGTGTATTAGTGGCAAAAAAATATATATTATTTGCCGTTCAGCAGTGCAGTTATATGTTCTAAAGCCTTTTGTGGAGTGTATAAGTGGAAAAAAGTAAGGGCCTATTTGCCGTTCAGCGGTGCAGTTATATGTTCTAAATGCCTTTTTGGCGTGTATTAGAGGCAAAAAAGTATATTATTTGCTGTTCAGCGGTGCAGTTATATGTTCGAAAGCCTTTTTGGGCGTGTATTAGTGGCAAAAAAATATATATTATTTGCCGTTCAGCGGTGCAGTGATATGTTCTAGTGGCACGCACCTGATTTCAGGCAGTCAAGGCTCCACCACCTCAGCCGAAGGCAGCTGTCTGTCCTTCCCATCATCTGCTGTATCTTATGCTCCTGCTCCTCCTCCTCGTCAGTCGATCTGTCAGCAATCGATCACCGAAGCGATTGCCAAGAGACAACAGTATGCATGCACTCATCCAACGGAGCAGAAGCTGAATGTGCTCCTGGCCAAGTTGCTTGTGCTGCAGTCCCTCACTTTCCAAGTGGTGGACTCTGCACCTTTCAGGGAACTGATGACTTGTGCCAAGCCGAGGTGGAGAGTCCCAAGCTGTCATTTCTTTGCCAAAAGGAAGTACCAGCCCTGCACACATATGTAGAACAGAAGGTAGGCCAGTCCTTGAGCCTGTCGGTGTCTGCCAAAGTGCACAGCAGCGCCGACGTGTGGAGCTATATCTACGGTCAGGGACAATACTTGTCCTTTACGGCCCACTGGGTGAATGTGGTTCCTGCACAGCCACACCAGCAACTTGGCCAGGTGATGCCGCTTCTGCCTCCACGTTCTCACTCTGTTGGTCCTGCGACAATGTCCGCCTCTGCCTCCTCATCCTCCACTGTGCCCTCAGCCTCCATTGCAGGGACAATTCACAGTGCCCCTCCAGCATACCACATGTGCAGGGCACAGCAGTGTCACGCTGTGCTGCACCTCGTTTGCCTGGGCAAACTGAGTCACACAGGGGAGGAACTGCTCCATGTCCTTAATCAAGAAATCGAATCCTGGCTTTCTCTGCGACAACTCAAAATCGGAACCATGGTGACCGACAACAGGAAGAACATGGTGTCGGTGCTGCGTCAAGGAGGGCTGAGCCATGCGCCCTGCATGGCACACATGTTCAATATGGTTATCATTCCACTGCTTAATGTCCCGGAACAGATGCTGGTAAATCCGGCTGGTCAGGGGACTGGAGACGTGGCGGCAAGATCTCACAGCCACATGAGCTTTGTTGGGGCTGAACTGGAGGTGGAGGTAGAGGATATTGGAGCACAAGCAATGTGTAGTGAAATGGGTGGTTTTTATACACAGGTGACAGGAGAGGAGGAGCTACAGGGCAATAAGGAAGACGAGGCAGAGGACCCAGACACACCGTCGCAGTATGCAGTGGAGATAGAGGCAGGGAGTCCCTCCGAGTCACTTGCACAAATGGCCCTGATGCATGCTCACTTGCTTGCATAGTGACAGCCGAATTGTCAGCATTCGGCAGAGGGATGACTTCTGGCTCTCCACCTTGTCGGACCCTCGCTACCGGTCCAAAATGGGGGCCTTTTTTACACCCGCTGAGATGTAGGAAAAACCTAACTACTATAGAGACATCCTATGTAGTCAGTTGGCCGCTACCTATCTGCACCATTGTCCATCCTCTTGCAAGTCTGACCGGGGGGGCCCTCTGTGCTCTTGTTCCTCTGCCATTGCTGCTGTGGCAGGGGGGAAGGGGGTAGGAGCAGTTCCAGCAACATCAGCAGCAACTTGAGTCTACTTGAAGAAACTACTCACCAACAGCAGCAGCAGCTAGACTTGGAGCAGGACCTGAACCAGCAGGTGGTGGCATACTTGGACAGCACCCTGCCAGCCAACATTGAACATCCGCTGGACTACTGGGCAGCCAAACTGGATTTGTGGCTGCAACAGGCAGAGTTTGCCCTGGAAAAGTTGTCCTGCCCAGCCAGTAGTGTGGCGTCAGAGCGGGTGTTTAGTGCGGCGGGGGCCATAGTTACCCCAAGAAGAACTCGCCCGTCCACCAAAAATGTAGAGAGACTGACCTTTGTCATGAGGATTCAGGCATGGATCAGCCAGGATTTCCGCCCACCAATGCCTGATGCATCAAACTAGATCATCCATGGTGCCACACCAACACTTTGACAAAAAAGACCGGTTTCTTCTGGCTACTTGCCTCAGCTACTATTCTGATGCTGCCTCCCGCCTGATGCCACACATCTAATGACAAGTGCTCCTTCTTTCAACCACCATCAGCTGGTACTGGTATTGCCACCCACCTCCTGTCAACGGGTCACTCTGTGGTCTCCTGATGCTGCTGCCACATCACCACTCAGGTCTCCTGATGCTGCTGCTGCCACCTCCACACTGTTATTGTGCTACCCTGTATGGCCTCCTCCTGATGCTACTGCTGCTGACTCCTCCACACTCTGTCAATGTGCCACTCTATGGCCTCCTGATGCTGCTGCCACCTCCAGACTGTTATTGTGCCACCATTTGGCCTCCTCCTGATGCTGCTGCCACCTCCACACTGTCATTGTGCCACTCTGTGGCCTCCTCCTGATGCTCCTTCTGCCACCTCCACACTGTAATTGTGCCACCCTGTGGCCTCCTCCTGATGCTGCCGCCACCTCCCCACTCTGTCATTGTGCCACTCTATGGCCTCCTGATGCTGCTTCTGCCACCTCCACACTGTCATTGTGCCACTCTGTGGCCTCCTCCTGATGCTGCTGCTGCCGTCACCTCCGCACACTGTCATTGTGCCACTCTGTGGCCTCCTGTTTTGTGCCACCACACTGTTTTGTGCCACCACACTGTTTTGTGCCACCATGTGGCCTCCTCCTGATGCTGCTGCCACCTCCACACTGTCATTGTGGCCTCCTCCTGATGCTGCTGCTGCCGCCACCTCCACACTAGTGATGAGCAGGAGGTGCCATATTCGATTTTGCGATATTTTGCGAATATTCGTATGAATATTCGTGTTATATTCGTCAAAATTGAATATTCGTAATTATTTCCAATTATCGCGAATAATATGCGATTTAATTAATCGCGTATTGCGATTTTTATTTTAATAGTATAATGCAACGTCCTTATGACTAATTGACTATGGCTCGGCTAATATGTGTATTTTACGAAATTTCGTTATATTGCTCTAACTTCGTCTTTTAGAATATTACGAATATTCTAAAAGACGAAGTTAGAGCAATATTACGAAATTTCGTAAAATACACATATAGATTGTAATTTAGCTAATATAGTGCTATAATCCTTTTTTTTCTCTAATTTTTTTGCCTCTTCTGAACTTAAGTTTAGTTAAATATGTACACTATTAAAAAAATTACTATAGCACTATATTAGCTAAATTGCAGTCTATGTGTATTTTACGAAATTTCGTAATATTGCTCTAACTTCATCTTTTAGAATATTCGTTATATTGCTATTAGAGTTGAGCGAACACCTGGATGTTCGGGTTCGAGAAGTTCGGCCGAACATCCCGGAAATGTTCGGGTTCGGGATCCGAACCCGATCCGAACTTCGTCCCGAACCCGAACCCCATTGAAGTCAATGGGGACCCGAACTTTTCGGCACTAAAAAGGCTGTAAAACAGCCCAGGAAAGAGCTAGAGGGCTGCAAAAGGCAGCAACATGTAGGTAAATCCCCTGCAAACAAATGTGGATAGGGAAATGAATTAAAATAAAAATTAAATAAATAAAAATTAACCAAAATCAATTGGAGAGAGGTTCCATAGCAGAGAATCTGGCTTCCCGTCACCCACCACTGGAACAGTCCATTCTCAGATATTTAGGCCCCGGCACCCAGGCAGAGGAGAGAGGTCCCGTAACAGAGAATCTGTCTTCATGTCAGCAGAGAATTAGTCTGCATGTCATAGCAGAGAATGAGGCTTCACGTCAGCCACCACTGCAACAGTCCATTGGCATATATTTAGGCCCAGCACCCAGGCAGAGGAGGGAGGTCCCGTAACAGAGAATCTGTCTTCATGTCAGCAGAGAATTAGTCTGCATGTCATAGCAGAGAATGAGGCTTCACGTCAGCCACCACTGCAACAGTCCATTGGCATATATTTAGGCCCAGCACCCAGGCAGAGGAGGGAGGTCCCGTAACAGAGAATCTGGCTTCATGTCAGCAGAGAATCAGTCTTCATATCATAGCAGAGAATCAGGCTTCACGTCACCCACCACTGTAAGAGTCAATTTTCATAAATTTAGGCCCAGAACCCAGGCAGAGGAGAAAGGTCCCGTAACAGACAATCTGGCTTCATGTCAGCAGAGAATCAGTCTTCATATCATAGCAGAGAATCAGGCTTCACGTCACCCACCACTGTAAGAGTCAATTTTCAAAAATTTAGGCCCAGAACCCAGGCAGAGGAGAAAGGTCCCGTAACAGACAATCTGGCTTCATGTCAGCAGAGAATCAGTCTTCATATCATAGCAGAGAATCAGGCTTCACGTCACCCACCACTGTAAGAGTCAATTTTCATAAATTTAGGCCCAGAACCCAGGCAGAGGAGAAAGGTCCCGTAACAGACAATCTGGCTTCATGTCAGCAGAGAATCAGTCTTCATATCATAGCAGAGAATGAGGCTTCACGTCAGCCACCACTGCAACAGTCCATTGGCATATATTTAGGCCCAGCACCCAGGCAGAGGAGGGAGGTCCCGTAACAGAGAATCTGTCTTCATGTCAGCAGAGAATTAGTCTGCATGTCATAGCAGAGAATGAGGCTTCACGTCAGCCACCACTGCAACAGTCCATTGGCATATATTTAGGCCCAGCACCCAGGCAGAGGAGGGAGGTCCCGTAACAGACAATCTGGCTTCATGTCAGCAGAGAATCAGTCTTCATATCATAGCAGAGAATCAGGCTTCACGTCACCCACCACTGCAACAGTCCATTGGCATATATTTAGGCCTAGCACACAGGCAGAGCAGAGAGGTCCCGTAACAGACAATCTGGCTTCATGACAGCAGAGAATCAGTCTTCATATCATAGCAGAGAATCAGGCTTCACGTCACCCACCACTGTAAGAGTCAATTTTCATAAATTTAGGCCCAGAACCCAGGCAGAGGAGAAAGGTCCCGTAACAGACAATCTGGCTTCATGTCAGCAGAGAATTAGTCTGCATGTCATAGCAGAGAATCAGGCTTCATGTCAGCCACCACTGCAACAGTCCATTGGCATATATTTAGGCCTAGCACACAGGCAGAGGAGAGGTTCATTCAACTTTGGGTAGCATCGCAATATAATGGTAAAATGAAAATAAAAATAGGATTGAATGAGGAAGTGCCCTGGAGTCCAATAATATATGGTTATGGGGAGGTAGTTAATGTCTAATCTGGACAAGGGACGGACAGGTCCTGTGGGATCCATGCCTGGTTCATTTTTATGAACGTCAGCTTGTCCACATTGGCTGTAGACAGGCGGCTGCGTTTGTCTGTAATGACGCCCCCTGCCGTGCTGAATACACGTTCAGACAAAACGCTGGCTGCCGGGCAGGCCAGCACCTCCAAGGCATAAAAGGCTAGCTCTGGCCACGTGGACAATTTAGAGACCCAGAAGTTGAATGGGGCCGAACCATCAGTCAGTACGTGGAGGGGTGTGCACACGTACTGTTCCACCATGTTAGTGAAATGTTGCCTCCTGCTAACACGTTGCGTATCAGGTGGTGGTGCAGTTAGCTGTGGCGTGTTGACAAAAGTTTTCCACATCTCTGCCATGCTAACCCTGCCCTCAGAGGAGCTGGCCGTGACACAGCTGCCTTGGCGACCTCTTGCTCCTCCTCTGCCTTGGCCTTGGGCTTCCACTTGTTCCCCTGTGACATTTGGGAATGCTCTCAGTAGCGCGTCTACCAACGTGCGCTTGTACTCGCGCATCTTCCTATCACGCTCCAGTGCAGGAAGTAAGGTGGGCACATTGTCTTTGTAGCGTGGATCCAGCAGGGTGGCAACCCAGTAGTCCGCACAGGTTAAAATGTGGGCAACTCTGCTGTCGTTGCGCAGGCACTGCAGCATGTAGTCGCTCATGTGTGCCAGGCTGCCCAGGGATAAGGACAAGCTGTCCTCTGTGGGAGGCGTATCGTCATCGTCCTGCCTTTCCCCCCAGCCACGCACCAGTGATGGACCCGAGCTGCGTTGGGTGCCACCCCGCTGTGACCATGCTTCATCCTCATCCTCCTCCACCTCCTCCTCATCCTCGTCCTCCTCGTCCTCCAGTAGTGGGCCCTGGCTGGCCACATTTGTACCTGGCCTCTGCTGTTGCAAAAAACCTCCCTCTGAGTCACTTCGAAGAGACTGGCCTGAAAGTGCTAAAAATGACCCCTCTTCCTCATCCTCCTCCTCCTCCTCCTGGGCCACCTCCTGTTCCATCATCGCCCTAAGTGTTTTCTCAAGGAGACATAGAAGTGGTATTGTAACGCTGATAACGGTGTCATCGCCACTGGCCATGTTGGTGGAGTACTCGAAACAGCGCAACAGGGCACACAGGTCTCGCATGGAGGCCCAGTCATTGGTGGTGAAGTGGTGCTGTTCTGTAGTGCGACTGACCCGTGCGTGCTGCAGCTGAAACTCCACTATGGCCTGCTGCTGCTCGCACAGTCTGTCCAGCATGTGCAAGGTGGAGTTCCACCTGGTGGGCACGTCGCATATGAGGCGGTGAGCGGGAAGGCCGAAGTTACGCTGTAGCGCAGACAGGCGAGCAGCGGCAGGATGTGAACGCCGGAAGCGCGAACAGACGGCCCGCACTTTATGCAGCAGCTCTGACATGTCGGGGTAGTTGTGAATGAACTTCTGCACCACCAAATTCAGCACATGCGCCAAGCAAGGGATGTGCGTCAAACCGGCTAGTCCCAGAGCTGCAACGAGATTTCGCCCATTATCACACACCACCAGGCCGGGCTTGAGGCTCACCGGCAGCAACCACTCGTCGGTCTGTTGTTCAATACCCCGCCACAACTCCTGTGCGGTGTGGGGCCTGTCCCCCAAACATATGAGTTTCAGAATGGCCTGCTGACGTTTACCCCGGGCTGTGCTGAAGTTGGTGGTGAAGGTGTGTGGCTGACTGGATGAGCAGGTGGAAGAAGAGGAGGAGGAAGCCGAGAAGGAGGAGGTGGCAACAGGAGGCAAAGAATGTTGCCCTGCGATCCTTGGCGGCGGCAGCACGTGCGCCAAACAGCTCTCCGCCTGGGGCCCAGCTGCCACTACATTTACCCAGTGTGCAGTTAGGGAGATATAGCGTCCCTGGCCGTGCTTACTGGTCCACGTATCTGTGGTTAGGTGGACCTTGCTACAGATGGCGTTGCGCAGTGCACACTTGATTTTATGGGATACTTGGTTGTGCAGGGAAGGCACGGCTCTCTTGGAGAAGTAGTGGCGGCTGGGAACAACATACTGTGGGACAGCAAGCGACATGAGCTGTTTGAAGCTGTCTGTGTCCACCAGCCTAAATGACAGCATTTCATAGGCCAGTAGTTTAGAAATGCTGGCATTCAGGGCCAGGGATCGAGGGTGGCTAGGTGGGAATTTACGCTTTCTATCAAATGTTTGTGAGATGGAGAGCTGAACGCTGGCGTGTGACATGGTTGAGACGCTTGGTGACGGAGGTGGTGGTGGTGGTGTTGGTGGTACATCCCCTGTTTGCTGGGCGGCAGGTGCCAACGTTCCTCCGGAGGCGGAGGAAGAGGCCGAGGCGGCAGCAGCAGAATAGGCCGAGGCGGCAGCAGCAGAAGAGGTAGCAGGGGGAGCCTGAGTGACTTCCTTGGTTTTAAGGTGTTTCCTCCACTGCAGTTCATGCTTTGCATGCAGGTGCCTGGTCATGCAGGTTGTGCTCAGGTTCAGAACGTTAATGCCTCGCTTCAGGCTCTGATGGCACAGCGTGCAAACCACTCGGGTCTTGTCGTCAGCACATTGTTTGAAGAAGTGCCATGCCAGGGAACTCCTTGAAGCTGCCTTTGGGGTGCTCGGTCCCAGATGGCGGCGGTCAGTAGCAGGCGGAGTCTCTTGGCGGCGGGTGTTCTGCTTTTGCCCACTGCTCCCTCTTTTGCTACGCTGTTGGCTCGGTCTCACCACTGCCTCTTCCTCCGAACTGTGAAAGTCAGTGGCACGACCTTCATTCCATGTGGGGTCTAGGACCTCATCGTCCCCTGCATCGTCTTCCACCCAGTCTTGATCCCTGACCTCCTGTTCAGTCTGCACACTGCAGAAAGACGCAGCAGTTGGCACCTGTGTTTCGTCATCATCAGAGACATGCTGAGGTGGTATTCCCATGTCCTCATCATCAGGAAACATAAGTGGTTGTGCGTCAGTGCATTCTATGTCTTTCACCGCTGGGGAAGGGCTAGGTGGATGCCCTTGGGAAACCCTGCCAGCGGAGTCTTCAAACAGCATAAGAGACTGCTGCATAACTTGAGGCTGAGACAGTTTCCCTGGTATGCATGGGGGTGATGTGACAGACTGATGGGGTTGGTTTTCAGGCGCCATCTGTGCGCTTTCTGCAGAAGACTGGGTGGGAGATAATGTGAACGTGCTGGATCCACTGTCGGCCACCCAATTGACTAATGCCTGTACCTGCTCAGGCCTTACCATCCTTAGAACGGCATTGGGCCCCACCATATATCGCTGTAAATTCTGGCGGCTACTGGGACCTGAGGTAGTTGGTACACTAGGACGTGTGGATGTGGCAGAACGGCCACGTCCTCTCCCAGCACCAGAGGGTCCACTAACACCACCACGACCATGTCCACGTCCGCGTCCCTTACTAGATGTTTTTCTCATTGTTATGGTTCACCACAACAACAAATATATTATTTGGCCCAATGTATTGTATTCAAATTCAGCGGGATATAAATTTGAGGCCTAGTATTTAGGCGCTGGGTGACCGGTATGGATTTAGTGACAGAATTAGACTTGGAAATTCACAGAAGCGGGTGTGTGTGAAGTTATTCTGAATGACCCAATGTGCACCTTGAATATTATATACCCTTTTAGGGATAGATTTCAAATAGCTCTGATATAGCAGAAACCACTAAATTATGAAATTGCTAAATTGGGAATTGTATTTCAACCCAGAACAAGAAATGTGCTTGAACGGACACTAAATAACTCGCCCAGCTACAGCACTAAGGACAGATTTCGCGGGATATAAATTTGAGGCCTAGTATTTAGGCGCTGGGTGACAGGTATGGGTTTAGTGCCAGAATTAGACTTGGAAATACACAGTAGCGGGTGTGTGTGAAGTTATTCTGAATGACCCAATGTGCACCTTGAATATTATATACCCTTTTAGGGATAGATTTCAAATAGCTCTGATATAGCAGAAACCACTAAATTATGAAATTGCTAAATTGGGAATTGTACTTCAACCCAGAACAAAAAATGTGCTTTGACGGGCACTAAATAACTTTCCCAGCTACAACAGGACAACGGTAACGAGAGATTTAGAGGGATTTAAATTTGAGGCCTAGTATTTAGGCGCTGGGTGACAGGTATGGGTTTAGTGACAGAATTAGACTTGGAAATACACAGTAGCGGGTGTGTGTGAAGTTATTCTGAATGACCCTATGTGCACCTTCAATATTATATACCCTTTTTGGGATAGATTTCAAATAGCTCTGATATAGCAGGAACCACTAAATTATGAAATTGCTAAATTGGGAATTGTACTTCAACCCAGAACAAAAAATGTGCTTTGACGGGCACTAAATAACTTTCCCAGCTACAACAGGACAACGGTAACGAGAGATTTAGAGGGATTTAAATTTGAGGCCTAGTATTTAGGCGCTGGGTGACAGGTATGGGTTTAGTGACAGAATTAGACTTGGAAATACACAGTAGCGGGTGTGTGTGAAGTTATTCTGAATGACCCTATGTGCACCTTCAATATTATATACCCTTTTAGGGATAGATTTCAAATAGCTCTGATATAGCAGGAACCACTAAATTATGAAATTGCTAAATTGGGAATTGTACTTCAACCCAGAACAAAAAATGTGCTTTGACGGGCACTAAATAACTTTCCCAGCTACAACAGGACAACGGTAACGAGAGATTTAGAGGGATTTAAATTTGAGGCCTAGTATTTAGGCGCTGGGTGACAGGTATGGGTTTAGTGACAGAATTAGACTTGGAAATACACAGTAGCGGGTGTGTGTGAAGTTATTCTGAATGACCCTATGTGCACCTTCAATATTATATACCCTTTTTGGGATAGATTTCAAATAGCTCTGATATAGCAGGAACCACTAAATTATGAAATTGCTAAATTGGGAATTGTACTTCAACCCAGAACAAAAAATGTGCTTTGACGGGCACTAAATAACTTTCCCAGCTACAACAGGACAACGGTAACGAGAGATTTAGAGGGATTTAAATTTGAGGCCTAGTATTTAGGCGCTGGGTGACAGGTATGGGTTTAGTGACAGAATTAGACTTGGAAATACACAGTAGCGGGTGTGTGTGAAGTTATTCTGAATGACCCTATGTGCACCTTCAATATTATATACCCTTTTTGGGATAGATTTCAAATAGCTCTGATATAGCAGGAACCACTAAATTATGAAATTGCTAAATTGGGAATTGTATTTCAACCCAGAACAAGAAATGTGCTTGAACGGACACTAAATAACTCGCCCAGCTACAGCACTAGGGACAGATTTAGCTGGATATAAATTTGAGGCCTAGTATTTAGGCGCTGGGTGACCGGTATGGATTTAGTGACAGAATTAGACTGGGATATGGCCAAAAAATGAACAGACTATTGCTGGTTAAATGCACTTGGTGTGACAGCTTCACCCTGATGTAGGCTTTAGCCAAAAAACAACCACACCATTGAGGGTTAAATGCACTTGGTGACAGGCGCAGCTTGCCCCTGATTTTGTATATGGCCAAAAAATGAACAGACTATTGCTGGTTAAATGCACTTGGTGTGACAGCTTCACCCTGATGTAGGCTTTAGCCAAAAAACAACCACACCATTGAGGGTTAAATGCACTTGGTGACAGGCGCAGCTTGCCCCTGATTTTGTATATGGCCAAAAAATGAACAGACTATTGCTGGTTAAATGCACTTGGTGTGACAGCTTCACCCTGATGTAGGCTTTAGCCAAAAAACAACCACACCATTGAGGGTTAAATGCACTTGGTGACAGGCGCAGCTTGCCCCTGATTTTGTATATGGCCAAAAAATGAACAGACTATTGCTGGTTAAATGCACTTGGTGTGACAGCTTCACCCTGATGTAGGCTTTAGCCAAAAAACAACCACACCATTGAGGGTTAAATGCACTTGGTCGCAGCTTGTGCTGGCGCACCACAAGACACAAAATGGCCGCCGATCACCCCAGAAAAATGAGACTGACAAACGGTCTGTGCAGCCTAAAAACAGTGAGCAATTGAGTATCAGCAGCTCAATGGTCCACAGCTGCAGATCGATCAGTTAATCAAGTCCTTTGGAGGAGTTAATCTGCCTAATCTCGCCCTACTGTCGCAGCCGCAACCTCTCCCTACGCTAATCAGAGCAGAGTGACGGGCGGCGCTATGTGACTCCAGCTTAAATAGAGGCTGGGTCACATGGTGCTCTGGCCAATCACAGCCATGCCAATAGTAGGCATGGCTGTGATGGCCTCTTGGGGCAAGTAGTATGACGCTTGTTGATTGGCTGCTTTGCAGCCTTTCAAAAAGCGCCAAGAAAGCGTCACAAAAGCGCGAAGAAAGCGACGAACACCGAACCCGAACCCGGACTTTTACGAAAATGTCCGGGTTCAGGTCCGTGTCACGGACACCCCAAAATTCGGTACGAACCCGAACTATACAGTTCGAGTTCGCTCATCCCTAATTGCTATAACTTTGTCTTTTAGAATATTACGAATATTCTAAAAGACAAAGTTAGAGCAATATTAAGAATATATGTAAAAAGTTGAAATCGCAATTCGATTATTATAACTTGAATTAATCGAATTGCGATTTCAACTTGGACCTGGTTTACTATGGTTGCTGCTATATTCCATATTCGTTAATTCTTGCCTAATATGGAATATAGCAGTGCTAAGTTGAAATCGCAATTCGATTAATTCAAGTTATAATAATCGAATTGCAATTTCAACTTAAACACTATTGCCTACTCGGCTATCTAACCACTCTTGTCCCAGACTAATAAAACATAACTTTTACTTGTTCATGTTTAAAAAACAAAATAATATATTGTGAGCTACCTATAGGGTTAAAAACACTGTACCCCATGTGGCTTACTGTATATAAAGAAACACTGGGTGTATAAGTTAGCGGGAGTGCACTAACACCGCTCAGTCATACATCATATTCCCAGTTGTATAGACAGGTTCAAAAGATGCCTGATAGCTGCTTGGCCCCCATGTCCGGGGAATACCACACCAAGGTTGAATAAACTAGAAGGTATCATATATTGTGGTATTAGGCACACAAAAACACTGTAAGGTCACAGTAGGGTCAGCAAGTTAAAAAAACTAAATTCCGCCCCCCAACATGTTTCGCCAGCTAATCTGGCTTCATCAGGGGTATCGGGCAGACTTGAGTATCTGACACTGGTGGAGGAATTTAAACTCTCAGAACTCATTTCTGCTGCTGACACCTTCACACTGTCATTGTGCCACTCTGTGGCCTCCTGATGCTGCTGACACCTTCACACTGTCATTGTGCCACTTTGTGGCCTCCTCCTGATGTTGCTGCCACCTCCAGACTCTGTCATCGGGCCACTCTGTGGTCTCCTCATGCTGATTCCACCTCACCTCTATGTCATAGGGCCACTCTGTGGACTTCTCATGCTGTTCCCACCCTCCCCACTTCATGACAGGGCCATTATTTTTCCTTTCGTCCTGGCTGACATCATCATTTATTTGACCCTTCTTCTGATATGTCAGAAGGAAGGAAAAATGAGATGCACAACGGATCCTGTCTATGTAACAGCTGTAAGGCCTGCATGACATGATCCCTATTTTGCATCAGAATTGGCTTATGATTTGGTAGCCCAAAAGCAGGAGTGGGTACAGAACACAGAAGACATGCAAATATTACATTCACGAGTCATCTCTGTTTTTGGTCCACTCCTGTTTTTTTGTTTGTTTTGGCAATACTGATGGATTACTGACCAAATGCTGACCGAGTGAAGGCAGATGCTCCACAGACAGGATCTGTTTTTTGGGGGTTATTGTTTTGACGGATCAGAGTAAGGGCAAAATAATCAGTAAGGTCAACTAAAACTTACTGCTGACACCCACTCCTCTCTGTCGGGTGGGGGGTCCTCTACTTGTGCAACGGGCTCCCCCCCTAGGGCCCTCTATATAACGTGTCTCAGGTGTAGGAAATGCCAAGTGGTGTAATGGTGCAGCCCAAATGTCTCTTCCTTTTTTTTTTTTTTACCTTTTTCTTTATGTGTGTAATGATGCTTAAATAGGGGGAATAATTGAGGAATAAAAGAATAACGAGTCCAGACCTTAAGATAAAGTTGAATGGCAGCTTTACTTGAATAAATGTTTATCCAAAACAGTTTACAGGCCTTGTCTTGGTTCCAGCAGGCTTTAGCATTAAAACTTGCAGGCAAACTTCACTCTGCTACATCTGTTTCTCCCTGGCTCTGCTGTACTGACAGGATGACTGTATGGACTTTGCTTTTTCTTGTATGCTGCACTTCTCTTTGTATGGTCTGTGTCTAGATTAGGCCAGGGAACTTTCCTCCTGGATCATGAGGCTCTAAGATTTGGCCTCCATGGCCAGCAGAGCTGAGGGTGCTCTAGCTGGCTTGGGCACGTCCAGCAGAGACATGCCTCTGCACACCTGTCCCCTAGCAAACAGATTAGGAATGCACATTGTGGAGGACCTGGAATAAATGCATAAGATGACATTCAGGTTAGACCAATAAAGACAGCAAGGTGAAGGAGTGGTAACTCTGGGGTGTTACACTTGTATAAGCGTTTAATAGAACAGGTTCTTTAGAAGTCTATGTGCAATCAGTGAATTGGTGTAAAAGGAGTGCGCTCTTTCACACTATAGTAGGATCTTGGGTCTCTGCACGGTTCTTTATACCTGGCGCTAATATTGAGTTCACGCTTGAGTTATTTGGTCAGTTTTGGCCCCGTAACTGCCCAAATAAATGAAGTGTGCAGTGATTCTAAGAGCAATACCTGTCATCTACATGTCATACTGACTCACAGTATTGTTTCACTACTACAGCAAGGCACAGTGTTCTACACCACTATACAGGTTCCCTGCAGCCAGGAAATAGTCCTTTTAACGTGATTTGCCATGAATAAATACGGATCGAACCAAAATTTTTAGGAAAATTAGGGGAACTGGCCGAATCGAATTTATGAGAAATCTCTATTCGGGAGCACCAAGGCTGCCACACTCATCTTCTGGCTCCCCGGTAGGGGGAGCCGGTGCACACCCGGAGGCCAGGGGCGTAACTACCATAGCGGACCATGCGACTGCTATGGGGCCCAGGGCAAGAGGGGGCCCAGTCTTAGTTTGGATTATCTCTACCCTCTAAAGAAACAACTTTTAGCAAATGAGGCAGTGGAAAAATGGCCTATGGGTCATTGAAAAGGGTTTAGGCAGAAACCCTTCTGTCCTATAGAAGGGGGTGGGGGCTTGATTTGATCCTTGTATGAGGCTCATACTTCTCTATGTATGCCATTCCCAGATTCCCACTTTGATTGTATCCAATCAACAGTATAATTGATCACATACATTAGTACAGAGTGCTGTTTAAAACAGAAGGCACCTGGGCTCTTTGTACGGCACTGGATCTGGAAGGGGTTAATCCATATACATTTATGAATGGCCTGTAGACAAATTGTGGTGAAAAGCTGTTCCATGTAAAATCCCGTCAGAAGACCAGGGGGCACTGCCTTGGTCTGAAAAAATATAGCTCAGTCTAAAAACGCAACAAGGCTTCTTTACCGTAAAAACTGTAAAAAATGTGGCATAGTCTACCTCAGGACATGGTCACAGCTGAACAGACTGTTTAAAAAAAAAAAGCTTAGCTTATTTTAGATGGAAAAAATACATTGTATAGGACTTTATTTTCATCTAAAATAACGGATCTCAACCGGAAATGGCTGAAACGAATGCAAAATGTGCATAACTGAGCATAACGGATGCATAAAATACAGGATACATAGTATAATGCTAAATATTTGAGAGTTTGACCTCCATAAGGCTGCTTTCACACATAGGTCTTTTCTGTTCTTTTTTTCTCCACATTTGTGTTTATGTGGCATTTTTGCATCTTATTTTTGTTGGTATGTTTTTTTTTCTCCTGTAAAAAACTCCAGCTCCAGATGTTAGCTAAACGTCTAAGGACAATATGAAACACAGGACACATAAGCGATTTTCTCTACTACTATTTTTGTTATGTCTTTGTCTTTCTTACTTTTGTTTTAAAAAATGCAGCATGTTGTAGCTCTTGGCATATTTTTCAGGTATTTTCACATCACCGTCTCTACAGAGAAAAAAATCTATGAAGAAAATGCTAATGGTAAGGCACACTGTGTATAATAAACACCATAAAAAAACACTACAACAAACATAAATTTTATGTCATGTTACATGATCCCAATGTTTGCAATGATTCACACCAGGCAACACACTGAGATCTTGCTTAAAGGGCATCTGTCAGCAGATTTGTGCCTATGACACTGGCTGACCTGTTACATGTGCACTTGGCAGCTGAAGACATCTGTGTTGGTCCCATGTTCATATGTGTCCGCATTGCTGAGAAAAATGATGTTTTGATATATGCAAATTAACCTCTAGGAGCAACGAGGGCGTTGTCATTACACCTAGAGACTCTACTCTGTCTGCAACTGCTGCGCCCTCTGCACTTTGATTGACAGGGCTAGGCATGATGACCTCTACATTGCACTCGGCAAAGAAAAATGTTTGTTGTTCTTCTAGGTCTGCCCGATCCTTTCACACTTCCTTTTTGACTGCACCGAACCCCAGGGAGCAACGGCTCGAGGGAATCCCCCGTGACACAGCATCTCATCTGGGCCACTACCACTCCCATCCTTTGCACTGGCTCCTCAGAGGTTCATTGCACTTGTCTCCCTCGATATTATCTGTCTGTCAGGGGAGAGTCAGGTTATCCTGCTATTTTCTGCGGGTTCAGCTGACAGAAGACTAATGTGTATGGCCAGCTTTACACACATGGTCATATTTGTTGGACTGCCTTCTGTTTTCCAGAATTTCTTTATTCTTCCTGTACAGCAGGCCTCGTAACTATAATGCATATCATTTATTGTTTGATGGAGATTTATAAACCTGTAAAAACAAATATGCAACTTGTGAATGTCCCCATTAGAAAAAAACAAGTTAGGCCTTACTCACACGTATGTTTGATGTCCATGAAGGGTCCATTTTTTAGTCCATGTGTCCGTTTTTCTTGCAAAGCATTTCTTACAAAGGGTCAGTGAAAACCGTTGACAGAACATGGATGTCTTTCGTGTTTTATCAGTGGTTTTCACAGACCCATAGACTTCAATTGCAATGTTTGGTATGTAATATGTACTAAAGTAGTGCATGCTTGCATTGTTTTTCAGCAGTTAAGTGCACAAGGGGGGGGGGGCCACACTGTGCACTCTTGCCCCTCCTTCTTCCTCTTCAGCTCCTCCTCCCTTCTTGATTGACAGGGCTAGGCAAGATAACAATGGAGGAACCTGGTCCTTTCATTTAATAATAGGAAGGAGGAGCTGGCAGAGGAAGCAGAGGAGCAAGGGTGCACAGGATGAGTCCGCCTTAAGTGCACTAAACTGCCCATTTGAATATTATTTAAAAGTACTTTTCCTCCAGAATGAAGCAACATATCGCTAAGTGAAAGGTATCATTACATTCAGCTGAGGTGGCCCTACAAGGCATTATGCCTGGTTTTTCAGTGAATTTCATAATGAAAGACTTCCTTTTAAATGATTCAATTGATTGGCCTCAGCGATGACGTGTCCCCAAGTGGCATGTGTCTCTTGGGGACACATCACTGCGGAGGCTAGTCATTGCAAACAATGCAAGCATGCCACAATATTCGGGCACCGGCCGTGTGCTCCCCGCATCACGGATGCGGACACATTCCCTTGTAGTGCTTTCGTGGGTTTTCTCTCTGTGCCCCTACACCGCAAAAAAAATAGAACTTGTTCAATTTTTTTACGGTGCAGACGGATCACGGACCCATTCAAGTTGAATGGGTCTGGATCCGTCGCAGCTGCTGCACAGATGGGGCCCATGCATTGGGGACCGCAAATTGTAGTCCCTAATGCACGGAACGGCCGCACTACGGCCGTGTGCAAGGGGCCTAATGGAAGTGCGAGAGCAGGTAAGTACAACTCTCTTCACAGTTCTCGCTTGTTTTTATTTAAATCTTGGACAACCCTTTTAAAGCATAATATTCTGGTTTTATGCTTTATGAATTCAAAGAAATTGGTTGGAGATTTGGATTATTTATTCCTGTTTAATCAGTGGATGATGGGGATGGCTGTGCAGCAGTGACTATATCAGGGTCTGGCTTCAGACAGTACAATGTGTCAGATAACACGATGAATACTATAGCATCAACTGCAAGAAATCTGAGGCTGGCCAAGGAACAGGCATGGCAATCATAGCAAGTGGCTCTGTTTCCCCATATTCTGTAGGAAAGGGAAAGAAGCTGCCAGAGCGTTGGCTTGCTGAATAATTAATCACGCTGCCTGATGTGTTGATGAATAATGCATGGGTGGGAAATGGCACTTGGTTCTCCTTCCTCCATCCAAGCATCATCCACTTATCCAGCACTGGACAGAAACATATTTGTTTTTCACGTCTGCTCTGTTAGAAGTGCATTATACTATAATAACGCAGCAAAACATTGGAAGTATTAAGTCACTGAGTAGCTGGAAAATGCCGTCTGGTCAAGTCCTTAAAGAAGAACTCCTGCAAAAAATGTTATTATCTGACCTGCTAGAAAGGTACATGATGTAATCTGTAGTGAAGGTAATCTTCTTACCAGCGTCTGTATTAGTGAGTGACCCTCTCCCTTCTTCTTCTCGATGAGTCTAGTGTTGCCACCTTTCCCAACAAAAAAATACAAGACAAGTTAAGCCACACCCCAAAGGGGGTATGGTTGTGTGGGGACTGGTTTAACACCGGGTGTTAAGTCGCTATCATACTGTGGCTCGCAGTATTAATAGTGCCCCCAGTAATAGTAATGCCTCCATTAGTGCCCCCAGAATTACCGTAATAATGCCCTCATTAGTGTCCCTGGTAATAGTAATGCCTCCATTAGTGCCCCCCAGTAATAGTAATGCCCCAAGTAGTGCCCCCCAGTAATAGTAGTTCCCCCTAATAATAGTAATGCCTTCATTAGTGCCCCGAGAATTAATAATGCCCCAATAATCCCCCCAATAATATAATTGCCCCCATTATCACCCCCCAGAATTAATACTGTCTCTATTAGTGCCCCCAGTAATAGTAATGCCTCCATTAGTACCCCCCAAAATTACTAATGCCCCCTTCCATTCTCTGCGCAAAAAAATAATAATAATTAAGCTGAAGATCTATTTTTTTCTGTTAATTTTAATATACTGAGTGCAAAATGTACTCTGCAGTGCAAAACATTGTAATGCGTTTTGCACGCGCGTGAGAAAAATTGGCATGTTTGGTACCCTGTCTGGCCCTGTAAAACCCTATATATTGAGAATGATGTCAATAGTAGTTTAAAATACTATTGACATCATTCCCAATATATAGGGTTTTACAGGGCCAGAGAGGGCAGGTACGGGGACAGGGAGATCCAACCATTAGGGATTATCCCTGGGCAAAGGCTAACCTATGGCTGGTGCAGGGAGAGAGTTTCCGCCTGGTAAACCTATAGAGAGCCCGGTATATCACCAGATCTCCTGAATCGCACAAGGAAAAGGAGAGCATCGGAGCATGAAAATATGGGTATGTCCGGGTTCAGCTCTGAACCAGGACAACTCCTTTAAATGTGCACCGTACCTTACTGACTGACTCCAATGCACAGCCTTGCAGATTCTGGACCTTCTAATCTTCCTTCCCTTTCTCTCTAAAGCACGTTGGATAACTGGAAATGTCTCAGAGATGATGGTTCTCTGGAACTCGGGCCTAGTCCTGAGGAGCAAGCAAACATATGCACTCTCCCAGTTACAGATACACCAACAGGGCTTTTGCATTTTACAAAGGAAATAATTTAGAATTTTTCAATTCTCTATTAAATTAAATTAAATTGTGTGAAAGAACAATGATTCTTTAAACCTAACACTTTTGTCTAGAAAAGATATTCCAGTTTTCCTAATCCACCCTCCTACTGGAGTGAAATTGCGACTATTTAGCATTTTGCTTTTTAAAGTCTCAGTTATAAATCTGGAGGGGAACTCATTAAAGCTGAATTTTGTGACTTTTTGAAGCAAGAAATCTAGAGTGAACGCATGATAAATCAGGATCATGGACTGCAGAAGGTTTGTACTGGGTACATATATTGCACCCATGTAATATGTACATAAGGCCTCCAGCTTTCACTGGGGAAAATAAACCACCACTGCAAAAGGATCTTTTCAAATTTTTAGGCCGGATTCACACACAGTTGCAGTAGCAAGTTATTGAAAAGTCTGCATACCTAGAATTTGTGTTTGTGGCATTCCTGGGATTTGGGGTGTTTTTTTTTAATTGCAGCACACTCTGGGAGTAATTTCTTTCCATAGGCTACTCAATAGAGTTTGAAAATTGCATGTTAGAAATGTAATAAAATAAAAAAGCTAAAATAAAAATACTACAATAAAAACGCTATGTGTTTAAGAAGGATGAAATACGGTAAGTAGTATGTAAGGAGTTCTTACAAACCATAGTAATCCAAGAAAATCACTTTATCAGATGTGCTTATTCAGTCGCTTACCTCTTGTACATGTTTCCCATGCTTTGGTTTTTTCTTTTTCAAATTGGACTCTCCTGATCCGTTTTCACCATGTAAACAAATCACTCTGGTTTCTTTCCATCCTGTATGCAGCACTCCCTGTTTCTGTATCCAACCAAACCCATGATGCACTTCTTCTTTCTCTGTCACAGCTCCAGGACCGCCCCTAACACCGCCCAGCTACTTTATAGCTCCTCCCACCCAGCTAGTTACATAGATACTCCCCTATCACTGCCCCACCCATGGACATAACATCAAATGAAAAATCTGCATGGACATGGTCATATGATGACAGCCCAAAATGGAAGTTTGGAGAAAAACTAAGTAACAGAAATATATCACAAAATTAACGCTACGCTCTTGATTATTTTAAATGATGTTGATGAAAACCAGAAGACAAATTTAAAGGAATGAATCACTCAAGATTCATTGCAAAATTATTTTTATTTTATGTTCATGATTACAGGATGGCGGTCTTGCCTGAGCATCTGTTTACAGCATTCACAGATTTATGTTTGAGTAGCCACATGAACCATAGAGAACTGTAAACTGGAGAAGTTCATTGATTTATTTGAGAGAGTCAGGTGGACATGTGCAGTGAGCCCCTGAAGAGCCAGCGCAGAGGATGGGAGTGGTAGTGGACTTATTGAAGTGTTTTGTCATGGTGTCCTCCCTCGGCCCATCGCTCACTGGGGTTCGGTGCAGTGAAAACGTGATGTCAAGGAACCGGGCAGAGATTTTAAAACCAAAAAACATATTTCTTTAATGAGCGGGGGGAAAAAATAGTACATCTAGCAGCAGTTCATACAAAGTGCAATTTCTACTCCAAGATAATGGGGTATGATGGCTGAAGATGAATGTGGCAGAAGATTGCTAGCTGACAATATCTCTATCCTGATTCCCTTCCCCACGAATGTACTCTGACACCTGTGGCTGGAAGAATTCACTGTGTGATGCAGGCTTCTAGCTATGCTTGTCCTGAACTGTGGTGGTGGTGTCTAACATGTTTCCCCTCACCTTGCAGCCGAGCCTTTATAGCTTCATTGCATGAACACAGTTAATATGCTATAGTTTACAAATCTTCTGTAGCCTGAGACTCTGCAGGCTCTCTAGAGTAGTTTTCCTCCTAGATGAGCCAACACTGTGGTCCTCGTGGCCTGAAGGTGTGAGAGATGGATCACAGTAACCAGAGTGAGTACTGCAGAATTTCAGGATATATATTTTTTTTATATCATCAAAAAAAAATCTGGGTTTAAAAGATATTGCTCCTGCCCCGCTATCACCCAGTGTAAATGATCCTTGCAAGATATTTGGGTGGGGACTGGTGGGATAATTTAATTACACAACCAGTCATGTTCATGGTCATGACCTTTAAGATCACATTATCACTGACTGATGGTAGTAACAGAGACAAGGAAGCGACAAGGTCACATTCATTGTAAAGACAGAGAGTGATAGGCATAATAAATAACACAGCAGTACAGATGGATCTCAAGAATGTGTGATGAAAATTTAATATGGGAAATATAAGCTATAAAAGTATAATTACCTTTTTACTGGGTGATTCAATTCACATCCAAGACAGTTTCAGTATTTTTAAAGACAAGAATACAGACTGTTCTGTTTTTGAAGTAAAAATGAATGGGAACCTGAACAGACTTACCGCTAATGTGAACAGAAGCTTATATTCTAAAAATAAATAAATAATTAAATATAAAATAATTGCTTATCCAGTTCATCTCGCTCCAGGACTGAAGATGGCAGACATCTTGCTCATACCAATATACAGTGTCAGCATGTGCATTGACTGTGATGGATCTATTTTTTCCTGTGTGGAGATAGGGGTAACCTGATGCTCTTTGGCTCCTGTACAGAATCTATGAAGGGCCCCCACTTATCATACATCATTTATAGCATTGGTTTCTGACATGTTATCATACATCATTTATAACATTGGTTTCTGACATGTATCAGACAGAAAAATGTTTTGCTCCTCAGGCACCAGCTGTAACTGTAGTCTGCAGAATTGATTATTTCAAGGGAAAACTGACATTTTATAGCTATTAATGTTGGGCAAAAGAGAGGTACTGTAGGTGGAGTATCTAATGTGTGATCCCCTTATAAGTAGTTTAGTTCTGCACTGAGATACTGTACAGCACAATGAGCTGCTGCGGCTGCCGCCTTCAGCTTTCACACTAGGAAATTCAATTTCCCACAGGGAATCCCTTCACAACAAAGGATGATTGCAAACGTGGTCTGCATACAACTGCAGTCAGCAGTCTAGCCCAGTGACGGCATGTAACCACAGTCCCTGATTCAGCACGATAGATATTTTTACATCTCCTCTACTTCCTCCCTCCATCTTCCTACCTTCCAG
Source organism: Bufo gargarizans (assembly GCF_014858855.1). Taxonomy (NCBI): domain Eukaryota; kingdom Metazoa; phylum Chordata; class Amphibia; order Anura; family Bufonidae; genus Bufo; species Bufo gargarizans. Next base: position 478,948,125 of record NC_058082.1, read on the forward strand.
ACAAACAAAAAAATGTGTCAATGTCAAACAATAGGAGATAACACAATAGCATCATGGTCTACACAATATATAAAAACGATTTATCCATCTAAAAAAAAGTGGCACTGCTGTGAAAAAGTATAGCTGGTGTGCCAGTAGCTGTGGACGTGATCAAAATAACCTCCAGTAAAATAGAAGAAATTCCACAACACCCCCAAAAAGAATTTAGTAGTAGTGTCTAGGGATGTGCTAACACGTGAAAGTTCGGGCTAGACTTCAGGTCAAAGTACGGGTTTGGGACCCAAACTTGACTGAACTTGACCACGAACCCTATTAAAGTCAATGGGAACCCGAACTTCACTTTATTATTTTCCGTTAGAACATGCTTATAGCAGAAAATAATAGCATTCTTAAGACAGAATGCAAAAAAATATGGCCATTTAAGGGTAAAAAAACAAAAACGAAAACCAACTCACCTCATCCACTTGATCGCACTGCCGCAATGTCTTCTATCTTCTTTCAGAAAAACCTGCAAAAGGATCTGGGATGATGTCACGTGGTGAGCGCAGTGACATCATCGCAGGAATTTTTGCAGATCCTGCTGAAAGAAGATACACTGCGGCAGCGCGATCAAGTGGATGAGGTGAGTTGTTTTTTTGTTTTGTTTTTTTTTTCACGCCTAAATGGCCATATTCTTTTGCATTCTGTCTTAAGAATGCTATCATTTTCCGCTATAACCATGTTCTAACAGAAAATAATAAACTCACCCAAACACCAAACACGGACTTCAGTGGAAAAGTCTGGGTTTGGGTCCGAGTACCCGAATTCACAAAGTTCGGTACGAACCCAAACTTTGCAGTTTGGGTTCGCTCATTCCTAGTAGTGTCCTTTATTCACCAATGCAATGTTATCACACAGTTATTAATGGTTTTTAGTGTAGTACTGGGCTACATGAACGGTCAGAAGTCACAGGGGGGCGGTATACTATTATGATATCACTACAGTATGTACAATCACCTAAAGAATTATTAGGAACACCTGTTCTTTTTCTCATTAATGCGATTATCTAGTCAACCAATCACATGGCAGTTGCTTCAATGCATGTAGGGTTGTGGTCCTGGTCAAGACAATCTCCTGAACTCCAAACTAAATGTCAGAATGGGAAAGAAAGGTGATTTAAGCAATTTTGAGCGTGGCATGGTTGTTGGTGCCAGACGGGCCGGTCTGAGTATTTCACAATCTGCTCAGTTACTGGGATTTTCACACACAACCATTTCTAGGGTTTACAAAGAATGGTGTGAAAAGGGAAAAACATCCAGTATGCGGCAGTCCTGTGGGCGAAAATGCCTTGTTGATGCTAGAGGTCAGAGGAGAATGGGCCGACTGATTCAAGCTGATAGAAGAGCAACGTTGACTGAAATAACCACTCGTTACAACCGAGGTATGCAGCAAAGCATTTGTGAAGCCACAACACGCACAACCTTGAGGCGGATAGGCTACAACAGCAGAAGACCCCACCGGGTAGCACTCATCTCCACTACAAATAGGAAAAAATAGGCTACAATTTGCACAAGCTCACCAAAATTGGACTGTTGAAGACTGGAAAAGTGTTGCCTGGTCTGATGAGTCTCGATTTCTGTTGAGACATTCAAATGGTAGAGTCCGAATTTGGCGTAAACAGAATGAGAACATGTATCCATCATGCCTTGTTACCACTGTGCAGGCTGGTGGTGGTGGTGTAATGGTGTGGGGGATGTTTTCTGGGCACACTTTAGGCCCCTTAGTGCCAATTGGCCATCGTTTAAATGCCACGGGCTACCTGAGCATTGTTTCTGACCATGTCCATCCCTTCATGACCACCATGTACCCATCCTCTGATGGCTACTTCCAGCAGGATAAATCAATATGTCACAAATCTTGAATCATTTCAAATTGGTTTCTTGAACATGACAATGAGTTCACTGTACTAAAATGGCCCCCACAGTCACCAGATCTCAACCCAATAGAGCATCTTTGGGATGTAGTGGAACGGGAGCTTCGTGCCCTGGATGTGCATCCCTCAAATCTCCATCAACTGCAAGATGCTATCCTATCAATATGGGCCAACATTTCTAAAGAATGCTATCAGCACCTTGTTGAATCAATGCCACGTAGAATTAAGGCAGTTCTGAAGGCAAAAGGGGGTCCAACACCGTATTAGTATGGTGTTCCTAATAATTCTTTAGGTGAGTGTATATGAAAGGTCAGAAGTCACAGAGGGGTGACATAGCGACTATTATGACATCATCGTGTTCGTTCTAGACAAAAAGTTGCTGCTCAGGAGACACAATTGTGAATGTGAAGATAGGAGACGGCGGACACATCACTCCCCTGCGATATCAGTTTTCTTGTTGGAAAATGATGACTGTATTGCTGTTCTTTTGTAAGCCTTATGTGTCCTGCCATCCACTACCTCCACTGCATGTGGAGGACATTGTAGACAAGGAAAAAACATTGATTCTTACGGATACTCAAATTTCATCAGGAGCTAGTCAATAAGTGTCCTCCATGTGTAAAGTATGGCATTTATAAGATTAGAGAAATGCATGCATTAGGCCTTATTCAGATGTCATGTCCCCACCCCCTCAACCCCTAAGCAGTCCTACAAGTGGAGGCAACCATGCCCTCCCTACATTCTAGGGCAAGTTGCTGGCAGACATTTTAAAACATTCCCAGAGAACCCCTTTAAGGCTGTATGCTAATTTCATGACATACACAAATCTAACTTTTTGCTCAAGATGCTGCTTGCACAAAATGTGACTTTTTTGAGTTTCAGACACTTTTAAAAAAAGTGGGCAAGGCTTAGCAGAAGGAAAGGGGTGCCTCCAGAAAATAGCATAAATTATAGGGCAAATCTATGACAGTTTATAGCTCACTTTCTAATAAATGTGGCATATCTTGCTCCAGCATACCTCTTAATAAGAACCATAGGAATAAATTGAGTAACTTGGAAATAGTTTCAAAATCGCTGTTAGGTGATATGTTCTATGACAGAGGAGTGAAGCAATAACTATTATGACATCCCCAGGTTCTAGAAAAATGTTCAGTGTTCAGGAGATGTAGAAGTGATTGTGAGGGAATGGGTGAGATATTGCATCACTTTTACATACTCAAATGTGCATCCCTAGTAACATGAATACTTTTTCTGTTAGGAGTCCGGAAACCATGGTTTTTAGACCTACCGTATAACAAACTAGTGAATTCCTACAAAAAATACCAATAGTGGTAATAGCAGGACTGCCATTTCTAATAATATTTTTACAATACTGTGCTACTGTATGTATGTAGTATTTCACTTTACTTATAACACTATGAAATTCAGGGGCGGATTGGCCATAGACCTTACAGGGAAATTTCCCGGTGGGCCGATGCCCAGGGGTCTGCCTGAGCCCTCCTCACAGCCGACCAGTCGAAGTTTTTGGGTTGGTATTTTGTGCTGCTGGCTGAAAGGTTAAATAGAATAAGCTATATGATCTGTAGGAATGACAGGATGTTGGGTGACATCATACTAGAGGGTGAATGTATTTACTTTAGCCTTATGTCCATATATGGAATTGGTTCTGCCCAGCACCATTGTATATGTGAACCACATCTGTTTCCTATATGTATGTATGTATGTATGTATAAGAGGCTGGATTCTCAGAATTAAATCAGAGCTGTTTCAGAGACACACCATCTGTGTGTATCATTGAGATAGCTCTCCAGGCGCCTGTCTTTGGAGACAGAGGAGGAATCAGGGTGCATTCAGAAGCAGATTTCTTTCAACTGGGGGCTCTGTCCGGAATAAAACATACAGGAACTCGGTAAGTACGGAAAATTCCTGTCTTTAAGGACTGGGGACATTCCGATGCTTTCTGAAAACTCACTGTTGTTTCTATTTTGAATCCACTTCAGACACACTGAAAGGAATAGTATCTATCTTTAGGCAAGATAGATTTTAAATAGACTACTGGCCAAGTCTAACAGATAAATTCTTTAGGGAAGGATTTAAAAGAGGAATTATTTTGGGAAGTATTTTACAATCCTGTTCTCAGTAAAGGTGAGAGGAAAATCAGCCATGCCAAAATTACCGCTGTACTGGGTCTGCCCCGCCCACAAACCAAGAAAGACATGTTGACCTTTCTTGGCATGATTGGTTACTGCCGCCAATGGATTGCTGATTGTTCCTACTATGATAATATTCTGAGACAAGCCACTAATACTGATATGCCTGACTTCATTAAATGGTCTGATGAAATGTTACAAGCTTTTAGTCATTTATAATGTGCAATGGTTTCCAGTAGTGGTTTGGGCCTACCTGACTATGGCGTGATGTTTCACTTATTTGCCAGGGACAATTGTAAAACCATGGCGGGAGTCCTGGCGCAAGATCATGGAGGCAAAGTCTGCCCTGTTGCTTTTTTCTCAAAAGTGGTTCCCGTACAGGTTCAGGGCATGCCTGCGTGTCTCCGGAGTTTGGAAGCCTGTGCTATGGTCGCTAAGATGGCCACGCCTATCACCCTAAGTCATCCCACCACTATGCATACCTCACACAATGTTCAGGCCCTATTGAAGAACATACATACACAACATATGTCAGCACAAAGACTGAGGGGATATGAAGTTTTGTTGCTATCTAATCCTCAACTTCATATCAAATACTCAGCACCCACATTCGGTCCAATGGCTATACTGAATGGCCTACTTGGCTACAAGGGAGAGCAGGATGATTTGCCTCCTCCCCATGCATGTACTGAACTTATACATGAACATACCTCACCTAGGCCTGACTTACAGTCCACACCCATTGAAGGAGCACCTGATAGTTTTGTGGATGGATCCTGTTCCCGCCCTAATGACAACACTTATCATGCAGGATACGCTGTGGTTCAACTCCCTGATGTTATACTGGAATCGAATCCTATAATTTTCAGTCCGCCCAAGCAGCTCAACTGATTGCCCTCACTAGAGCTTGTTGTCTTTTTTAGGGGAGAGATGGAAATGTATACACCGATTCCAAGTATGCCTCTGGGGTTGTACATGATCATGGGGTAATCTGGCAGAGGAGAGGCTTCATAGCTGCAGATGGGAGACAAATTTCACATTCCACCCTAGTACATGATCTCCTGGCCGCCATCCAATTACCAAGCAAAGTTGCTATTATCCATTGTAAGGCACATACTGGTCTCCAAACACAGATAGCTAAAGGGAATGCCCTAGCTGATCAGGCAGCAAAAGAGGCTGCTATTAGAACGGCAGCAACAGTTCAAATGCCCTCCCTAGTTCCAGACATTACCCTTACTTACAATCTATTGCTCAGCCTCCAGGATTTGGCTACCAGTAGTGACAAAATGAAATGGCAGTCATTAGGTGCAGTACAAGACCCTGATATGGGTCTTATCTGCAAAGAGGGGAAACCATGTATCCCAGTTGCAAGCTCCCCGATTTAAATTGCACAATATCATGGTCTTGGCCATAGGGGAGCACAGGCAAACACTGACCTCATTCGGAGAGATTATTTTATACCAGGTCTTAGATCAAAGGTACAATCTTATGTTTCACTGTGTATTATATGTCACAGAAACAACCCAAATAATTCAAAGAAGGCCCAACATCAGCATCTGAATTACCCGACTTCGCCATTCACTTGACTTCACCCATATCCCAGACAGGAAGAAAGCAGGAGTATGCCCTTGTAATTGTGGATATGTTCTCTAGATGGCCAGAGGTCTTTCCTACCACCAATGGAACCACACAAATTGTGGTAAAAATTTTGTTACAAGAGATCATCCCCAGATGGGGGTGTCCTGTTCAAATTGACTCAGATAATGGCCCAGCTTTTGCGTCCAGAGTATGTAAGGAGCTTTCCAAAGCCCTTAGGATTGACTGGAAGTTCCACCTCCCTTATCACCCACAGAGATCCGGGGTAGTAGAAAGGATGAATAGAACAATTAAAGAAAAAATAAGGAAAATTACTGGAGGCATGTTCACTAATTGGAAAAAGTTCTTGCCTACAGCCCTAGCAGAAATTAGTATGCAGCCTAATAAGAATACTGGTTACTCACCATTTGAGGTCCTAATGGGAAGACCCTCACCCACTCCTTGGGTTCCAAAGGCCCCTGTGATAGAAAAAGGGGATCTAGAAGTAGTACAGGCAGAATATGTGAGAAAACTTGTAGAAACTTTAGATCAAATTGAACGAGATGTTGCTCGTGCCTCTCCTTTCTCTCCACAGGAACCTACGCATCCTTTCCAACCAGGAGACGTGGTGATAGTCCAGTGCCTAGCAAAAGGACGAAAACAGACTGAGTTCCCGTTTGGACCACCCACCCGAGTGATAGCAGTCACCAGAACAGCGATTCTCACAGAAGAGGCTCCAATCTGGATTCACACTAGCCGAGTGAAAAGGGTCCCTTAGGCTTCTTCTCCGGTAACGGACAAAGACAAAGAGGGTGAAGCAGGTGTGAAATCCCTGAACAAAAAGGGGAGCTCAGAAAACATTTCCCTGAAAAGTGCCTTGCCAGAGGCTGAAGATGATGACCCCACAATATTCTGGGAGATTTTTTTGTCTGCTGATAATTAATAATCTTTGTATTTTCTTGCCAGTCTGGCTTATTACTACATGTATTTATCACCCAGAGGAGATGAGTTTCTTCTGCGGTGCACCAAATAATCAGTCAGTATATAAAAGAACTCAGGAGCAAGATCCCTTTGCTCCTGTCCTCCTTTATTCTGAACAGAATAGTATAGTTAGCATGGCAAATGCCCTAAATGTTAGTTCATTATGCCTTAAAGACTTACAGAGCCCACGGGATCTTATACAAACATGTGTTATTTGCTGTGCCTACATCCGATGAATCCCTCCTTGAAGTCTGGTTGAAGGCTAACAATACACAATCTTTTATTCCCTTCTATGACTTCTGTGGGGAGTGTCAGAAATTAGGAAATAGAAGGGATAATATTAGAATAATTACTATTAATGTGACTGCAGCAGAGACTTGTTTTACCTTTCCCAGGATATGACTTTAAATTGTGATAGTAGAGACATAAAAAGTGGATTACCTAAGAATAGTGTATATGATTATATTGACGACACCTGTAAAAAGAATAGTAGGCTTGTTAGCTCCCCGAATAATTCCATGAGTTGTAATAAGACCATTGTAACTCCCAGTTTTATCTATAATATAATGCTCCCTAAGGGATGGTTTTTGTATTGTGGTAACAGCACTTACAATTACATTCCTGCTAATGTTATTGGAGGTCCCTGTGTGTTATCCAGGCTGACTTTGGCCCTTCCCAGTCAACCCCCTATCAGGAGAGTTTACAGATCGGTTACCAAGACTTTATCAGAAGACTGTGACTCTACTTTACCCCTTCTCAGCCGTACAGAATATACAAGTTTGGGCGCCTCTATATTAGGAGTGCCTGGACTGGCTATATATAATACTCGCATGTGACTTGGCTAAATCTCTGAATCATACCTCTATCGCCTTATCAGACATGCTTTTAGATCTACAAGGCGTAAGAGGGGCAGTGCTAGAAACTAGGTTTGCTGTGAATTATCTGTTACTTAAACATAATATAGGATGTCAAGATTTTAAAGGAATGTGTTGCTTTAATTTATCTGACCATTCCAGATCAATCCAGTCCCATATTCAAGCGTTACATGAAATTGCTAATAATATCAAGAAAGATGTTGATTCATCCTCTTGGTGGGACTGGTTATTGACCTGGCTGCCGGATTTGAGTTGGTTAAGAACATTATTTATCAGTATTATAATTGCTTCCTTGATTATCATACAGTCCTGATCAAAAGTTTAAGACCACTTGAAAAATGGCAAAAAATCATATTTAGCATGGCTGGATCTTAACAAGGTTCCAAGTAGAGCTTCAACATGCAACAAGAAGAAATGGGAGTGAGACAAAACATTTTTTGAGCATTTAATTTAATGAAAACAACGAATAAACTGAAACAGGCTGTTTTTCAGCTGATCAAAAGTTTAGGACCACACCTCCAAAAAAAAACTAAACCCCCCCAAAACAGAAATCCAACTTCCAAACATGAACTCAGCAATGAGTAGCTCCGCCGTTATTGTTGATCACTTCAACAAGCGTTTCCATGAGGTGAGTGGGAACATTTCTCCAAGTGGTGAAGACGGCCGCACGAAGGCCATCTACTGTCTGGAACTGTTGTCCATTTTTGTAAACTTCCCTTGCCATCCATCCCCAAAGGTTTTCAATTGGATTTAGATCAGGGGAACACGCAGGATGGGCCAAAAGAGTGATGTTATTCTCCTGGAAGAAGTTGTCCTGTTGAAAAACCCAGTCGTTACCACACAGACGAGGGCCCTCAGTCATGAGGAATGCTCTCTGCAACATCTGGACATAGCCAGCGGCCGTTTGACGCCCCTGCATTTCCTGAAGCTCCATTGTTCCAATGAAGGAAAAAGCACCCCAGACCATTATGGCGCCCCCTCTACTGTGGCGCGTAGAAAACATCTCAGGTGGGATCTGCTTGTCATGCCAGTAACGTTGGAAACCATTAGGACCATCAAGGTTACATTTTTTCTCATCAGAGAATAAAACTTTCTTCCACCTTTGAATGTCCCATGTTTGTTGCTCTCTTGCAAAGTCCAAACGAACAGTTCTGTGGCGTTCAATGAGACGAGGTCTTTGAAGACGTTTTTTGTTTTTGAAGCCCTTCAGTCTCAGATGCCATCTGATGGTTATGGGGCTGCAGTCAGCACCAGTAAGGGCCTTAATTTGGGTTGAGGATCGTCCAGTGTCTTGATGGACAGCCAATTGGATCCTCCAGCTCAGTGCTGGTGACATTTTTTTGGGTCTTCCACTTGACTTTTTTGTTCCATAACCCTCAGGATCATTTAGGAAATTCCAAATGACTGTCTTACTGCGTCCCACCTCAGCAGCGATGGCGCGCTGTGAGAGACCCTGCTCATGCAGTTCAACAACCCGACCATGTTAAAAAAGGGAGAGTTTTTTTGCCTTTGCCATCACAAATGACAATGAATCCACATCTTTGCACAGATTTGGCCTTTTAAAGGCATGTGGTCCTACAATTTGGATCAGCTGAAAAACAGCCTGTTTCAGTTTAATCATTATTTTCAATTAATTGAATGCTCAAAAAATGTTTTGTCGCACTTTCATTTCTTCTTGTTGCATGTTGAAGCTCTACTTGGAACCTTGTTAAGATCCAACAATGTAAAATATTATTTTTTTGCCATTTTTCAAATGGTCTTAAACTTCTGATCAGGACTGTATGTCGTTGTATCCAATGTATCCCTTCCCTCATACAGATGTTTTGTGTAATGTGTCCAAAACCCACAGACCCTGGACAATCTATGCTACTTACCTCTCTATGAGAGAAAGAAGAAGGGGATTGAAGGGTTAAATAGAATAAGCTATATGATCTGTAGGAATGACAGGATGATGGGTGACATCCTACTAGAGGGTGAATGTATTTACTTTAGCTTTATGTCCATATATGGAATTGGTTCTGCCCAGCACCATTGTATATGTGAACCACATCTGTTTCCTATATGTATGGATGTATGTATAAGAGGCTGGATTCTCAGAATGAAATCAGAGCTGTTTCAGAGACATGCCGTCTGTGTGTATCATTGAGATAGCTCTCCAGGCGTCTGTCTTTGGAGACGGAGGAGGAATCAGGGTGCATTCAGAAGCAGATTTCTTTCACTGGCCACAGTATTTTGTGGCGGACTGTGTTATTTGGCTCTGTTGGGGTAATATAATGTGCCACAATATGGTATTGCTGGCCCTGCTTTCCATCAATTTGGACCCAACTACAAAACAGGGCCACTTTTAGTATTTTTTCCAGGGCCACTTTAAGTTCCCAGTCCGCCCCTGACGACATTAGAAATTCACTCCTTAGATCTAAGTCATTATTACAGATGTTCTGATAGATCTTACAATCTTAGAGAGATAAAACACATAATGTCACCTTCCTAGCCGCACATTCTGTCATCACACACTGCACATAACTGCTCTCTCTCTATATGTATACTATAATAATGTCATTGTGTTTATTACAGGATTTGTCTGGACCCACCAGAGACATAAAACCATCAGAACCATGCTCAGGCAACATTTATTACTATTTCAAGGGCCAATGACCCAAATTTTTTATTGGACTACCTCCTCTGGTGGTCCATACCTTAAAATTGTGAGGGCTTAGTGTTAATTTATTCTGGACTTCCTATGAGAGGTCTACACACCAAACTCTTACTCAGACTCCCTAATTTTTAAGGATACATACAAAGTCCAACTAATATTCAAGAAGATGACAAACCTTGCTGCTCCAACATCTAACAGGTTGAGGCAGCTACCTTCAGGCAAGAATTAGACCTTCCACATTCTTCACATCTAGCAAAGTTGGATGCAAGGTGAAGACGCGTCCCCTGAATAGCACCAAAAGCATTGTCTTACTTCATGTATTAAAGACCAACACTGCAGATATTAATTCCCCACCATCCTAGATCCCAAATCTGGACTTGTCCTCATTGTTTCTTTAACCAAGGGATCACATGAATAAAAATCTCCTGGGCTTCCTAAGACCCCAATCAACCCCTGCTAATACCCAATAACCATGTGCTCCCTGTTATATTTGTTCAATGAAATGTATAAGTTCAATAAAAACTTTTTTTTTTTTAAACACAAATGACTGACATAATTTGAGAATGTGGTACATAGTGGCAGGTTTGTACACCATAAGCCCTGGGCTCTTCTCCAGTATTGCTCTTGCACTTTCCACTGGTCAGATCCCAAATCAGATAAAAAGAAATATTAAAGAAGTTGTCCAGGACTGCAAAAACTGGGGCAATCCAAGGTTTTATTCAGAAATAACAGCAAAACGATTGAATATAACTTTCAGTAAGATCAGAATCTCAGCACATCTGCTTCTGGCTTTCTTCTCTCTCCGCTCTCTCTCTCTGTACATGTGCAGCAAGTCTCTGCCCATTGCTGCCCTTTTCTTTTTTTTAGCAGTACTTTATTAACAACGTAACACTGTGTCTGGAAACAAGCAATCACATAATGTAGTTTTGCATATACTCTTCTAGAAAATAGATGAGACATTTAAATGGGGACAAGGCTGCTGCCAGTGGGGAAGGGGTTTTGAGAACACAATAATGCTGTGTATTTTGTACTTCACAATGGTATTTATTTAATGCTGTTTGGGAGATATTTTGAGATGCATGCTGGTACCAGATGCTGCTCTGAGGCATTTTAGGCTGTATGATAGTATCAGATGCTGCTTTGGAATTATTTTTAGCTTTATCATGGTAGGTGTTTCTGTTGGGGACGGTAACATATGTCCCTGACCATGTGGCATTTTTGTGTTCCACTTTTATTTCCTTTCTTTCACTGATGGTTTACATAGGGGCATTAGCAAGTAAATAAAAAGTCACCTCCGCATGGTGCATTGTGCACCATTATTTTTATGCAATATTGTATGTGGACTGTTTGTGTGCCAGGGCTGTTTTGTAATCCCAGTATGGCCCTTATGACACACTATATAACATGCAGGAGCAAGTACAGTTCATGGAGCAAGTAGAGGGGCTATAAATGTGTAGTGGGAGGAGCTGTGGATGGGGTAAGGGGGCCAATTCAAATTTTTGCTATTGGGCCCAATGATTTTAATGTACACCCTTGGTCAGAGTTAGGGATGAGCAAACTTGTGTTTTCAAGTTCGGAGTATCTAAGAATTCTGTTATGGATTCCACTACTATGGACCATAAGTTATGGTCCGTGGTGGCGGAATCCATAACGGAATTCTTAGATAACCTGAACCTTGTACGCCGAACTTGAAAACCCAAGTTTGCTCATCTCTAGTCAGGGTGTTTCACCTGTACATCACTGCTACTTAAAAGAACTAGTGAAACATGGGAGGCTCTAGTCCTGAGCAGCTGCCCAAACCATCCATATTATAATCCACCACTGGTGATAGTATCTGCATTATGTCTCCCAAATACTGTAGTTTACTGGACACCTTTTCCACACTATCATATTTTAGTTGTTTTTTGCTATATTCTTAAAGTAACTACTTACTTTATGGTTTCAAATATGTTTCTCGTAACTGGTTATGAGTGGAGGACCTCCCTCAATGACAACCTTATGATCTAATAGGGCATATAGGCAGGGGTTGCCTTCATGTTACTGGAGTTGTTACATCACCAACAGCTTTGTATTTTCCAGAGTAGATATCTGTTAGGCTGGAATGTACACTGAAAGAATAATATGCCCAGTGGTGCAGTGGTGAAATGACATCAGGTGGAGGCGTTCCTCCTGGTAGAGGTTCATCATCAGATCATACATGGCTTAAAAGCTCTAGATGTTTTTCCTTAGGACAAGGCTTGGCATAACTCATCATATTTAATTATTGTATAGTGAACCTGGGGCCTCTGCTGGTAATATCTCCATTAGAATTATTGCTATTGACTCTTCGTAAGTACAGTCATTTGATAGAGTTGCTCAAAAATTAGCTGATTTTTATCCTAATGGTCTCTCCAGCTCGACAATCAGATCAGGTTAGCTGAAGAGAAAGCTCTGATACAATCTCAAGAGAGCAAACAGCAATGTCCAGTCATTTACTGAGAAGGATGGAAACACACCTCCAAATATTTAAAGGGAATGTGTCAGTGAATTTATTTTTTCCTGCCAGGTAAAACCAGATAGCAACACATTCTTTTTTTTTAAGTCTGTTTTTATTTTCTGATTGCAGATTATTATTTTCTATTCTAGATGATTTTTTTCTATTCTATTACTTGAACATGATTATGGAGGTGGCCATCTTGCCTGAGCTGTTGTTAACAGCATTTAGAGATATTCTTTACAGCAGACACTGTGGGCCATAGACATAATGGACAGGAGGGGACCTCATTGACTTGTATGAGTTTTCTAGGCATGCTCTGTGACCTGTGCAGAGGTCAGGAGGGAGTAGGCAAGCTGTGATATCACCTATTGTGAATGGTGGATGGTGTTATCTATATATAAGTGATATCTATCATCCTGCCTGTAATGATATGCAGATAACTCCAGTAAAGTGATCTGTATGGACTAAGAAGTGGTGTCCATTATTAGCCTCAGTGGCCAGTGTGAAAACTGCAGGATTTTAAAACTATAGATATTGACATGCAGAATTAAAAATAACCACCAAAAAATCTCTAAAATATGTTAAACATACAAACATGATTTAAACATGATTTTGGATACATAGATTATTCCTTGATAGTGACATACACTATTATATACCATATTGTTTGGACTATAAGACGCACCTAGGATATAGAATATTTTTCATCAGACCTCCAAGCTCCATCAGACGTCAGATAAGATCCCCATCAGGCCTCTACATCAGAGCCCCATTGCTCCTAAGACCTCAGATCAGAATGAATCACATCCCCATTCCTCCTCAGACCTCAAATAAGACCCCCAAGCTCCATCAGACCTCTCTATCAGACCCCCATTCCTCCTCAGATCAGACCCCCATCATTTTCCCATTTCTCCTTAGACCGCAGATAAGACTCATATCAGACCTCTGTATCAGACCCCCATTTCTCTTCAGACCTCAGATCAGACCCCATCATACCTCTATTCCTTTTCAGACCTCAGATCAGACCCCCATTCCTCCTCAGACCTCAGATGAGACCCCCAAACTCCATTACACAAGAAAATAAATGAACCTGCTTACCTCTCCTGCTCCGGACTGCACTGACACTCACCGCTCTCTGGTCTTCCTCCAGCTAGTACTGCACAGCATCAAGTCATAGTTCTCGCCTACGTGCACTACGTCCTGATGCTGTACGCAGTCAGGACTTGTGCAGTGAGGCGCCTAGAAGAAGACCAGGATGCAGTTAGTACAGCCAGTGCAGCGCTTCTCTCATGAGTACCTGCGCCTCTTTCATAATGTAAGCAGTCATTAGCATTTGCACTATAAGATGCACTGCCATATAACCCCTGCTTTTGGGAGAAATATTGCATATTATAGCCTGAAAAATACAGTACTCTGTCAGGCAGTATCGCGTATATACAGTAGATCGCTCTGGGATAGAATCTGACCCTGAATGAAGGAGTTTGTATGTTTTGTCCAAAAAATCCACTAGTTTCCTATGAAATTTGATCTAGTGTGTGTGCATACAATTGTGTGTGTGTGAGAAACAGATTGTAAACCCCATTGTGACTGATGTGACTGAGAACAGCATCGGTACAGCACTGCAGAAGATGTTGATGTTCTGACCTGTCGAGGCATTCACTATCCCTATAGTGCCACCCAATAATGTGCCAGTAAGATGTGCCCCCATAGATGTCCCCTAATCATGTGCCAGTAAGATGTGCCCCCAATCATGTGCCAGTAATAAGAGCCCCCATAGATGCCCCCAATCATGTGCCAGTAATATGAGCCCCCCACCATCATGTGCAGTTAGCCAGAGTGCCCCCCATCATGTGCCAGTAGCCCCTATATGTGCCAGTTGCCCACATCATGTGCCAGTAGCCCCCCTATCAAGTGCCAGTAGCCCCCCTTATGTGACAGTAGCCCCCCCATCATGTGCCAGTAGCCCCCCTATCATGTGCCAGTAGCCCCCCTATCAAGTGCCAGTAGCCCCCCTTATGTGCCAGTAGCCCCTCTTATGTGCCAGTAGCCCCCCTTATATGCCAGTAGCCTCCTATTATGTGCCAGTAGCCCCCCTTATATGCCAGTAGCCCCCCTTATGTGCCAGTAGCCCCGCTTATGTGCCAGAAGCCCCCTTATGTGCCAGAAGCTCCCTTATGTGCCAGCAGCCCCCCTTATGTTCCGGCACCCCCCTTATGTGACAGCAGCCCCCCTATCATGTGCCAGTAGCCCCCTTATGTGCCAGTAGCCCCCCTTATATGCCAGTAGTCCCCCTTATGTGCCAGTAGCCCCCCTTATGTGCCAGTAGCCCCCTTATGTGCCAGTAGCCCCCCTATCATGTGCCAGTAGCCCCCTTATGTGCCAGTAGTCCCCCTTATGTCTGTGCCAGCAGCCCCCCCTTATGTGCCAGTATTGTAATTTGTACATATATATATATATATAAAAAAAACAACTTATACTTACCTCCTCCAGGATGCGATGTAGGCCTCTTCCGGCCTGCGTCCCCTGCCGGCTCAGGCGGCTCGATGACGTCATCGCGCCGCCTGCACCGGCCTCTGATAGGCTGCCGGCCTAGTGCTGGCAACCTATCAGAGGAACAGGGAGGGGACACACCTCTCCCTCCCCTGCCAGCTGCCGCAGCACAGGCATTTGTATCGCCGTCCTGAGGACGGCGATACAGATGACTATAGAGATGAGTGAGCGCTTCCACAATGGAAGCGCAGGGCTCATCTCCTGCTGTGCCCTGCCGGCGCCCCCCTTCTGACAGCGCCCTGGGCGGCCACCTGGCCCGCCCGGTCCAAGAAACGGCCCTGGTCATGCATGAAGATGAATTTGCTATGAAAGGCACAGTTGTTCATTTTGTACCATGGAAGAAAGAGGTCAGTCAGAAACTCTATATACTTTGCCAAGGTCATTTTCACACCTTCAGGGGGCCTACCAGCTCTCTCCTCATGATATTGGCCCAAAACATGACTCTGCCTCATCCTTGCTGATGTTGCAGCCTTGTTGGGACATGGTGGCCATCCACCAACCATCCATCTGGACCATCCAGGGTTGCACCGCACTTATCAGTAAACACAACAAAACAAAAATGAGTCTTCATGTCTGGGCCCACTGAAACCGTCTGTGCTTGTGAGGACTGGTTAGGGATGGCTGAATGGTAGGTTTATGCACAACTGCAAGCCTCTAAAGCAGGGGTGCCCAACCTTTTTTGGTCTGAGGCCTGCATTGTCACAACGCTCTATTTCAAGGGGCTGCAAATTAAAAATAAATTGATCAGCGCTCATTTGCATCGGCCTATTACACAGGCCAATGTAAAGTGACTGGGGAGGAACGATCCCTATCACAGTCATTCCTTTTTCATTTAGTTATATTGATTATCGGCAGCACATCCCTGATTACACAGAGAGATGTGCGGAACGATTATACCGGCCAGTTATCAGGAATGAGCATCCCTATGAAGACTTGTTCCCAGTAATTGACCTGAATATCTCGCAGTGTAACAGAGGCTTAAAGGGATTTCCCAGTAAAAATGAATTTTTAACAAGTTCTTGCATAGGCCCCTGAAACCGAAGAGTTATACTTACCTGCTCCCTGCGCTGTTTTTAGTTGGCTGTGCATGGCCATGGTCACATGCACCTGTCAAGCCAATGACTGGCTTCAGCGGTGAAGTGGCCACAAGCAGCATGTCACTGCTGAAGCCAGTCATTGGCTGGAGCGGCGTATGTGACCATGGCCATGCACTGCCGAGTGTAAAAGTGCAGGAACTGAAAGATGGAGGCAGAGGGGGACAGGGCGGCATGAAGCAGGTAAGTATGAATCTTCTGTTTCAGGGGCCATGCTGCAGGAACTTGTTAAAAGTCATTTTTACAGGAAAAGTGGCAACATTTTCTTCCATTCGGCCTCCTATTCATAAGGGTTCTTTCACACTTGCGTTGTTTGATTCCGGCAGGCAGTTCCGTTGCCTGAACTGACTGTCTGATCAGGCAAACTGTTTGCAAACGCATGTCATTTTTTCTGACTGATCAGGCATTTTTCAGACTGATCAGTCTGAAAAATGCCTGATCAGGCAGAAAAATGCATTGCAATACCGGATCCGTTTTTCTGGTGTCATCAGGCAAAACGGATCCGGTATTTATTTTTTTCTCATTTTTAAAGGTCTGCGCATGCGCAGACTGGAAGGACGGATCCGGTATTCCGGTATTTTCCGGTATTCCGGCACTTATACATTCCTATGGAAAAAAATGCTGGATCCGGCATTCAGGCAAGTCTTCAGTTTTTTTCGCCGGAGATAAAACCGGAGCATGCTACTGTTTTCTCTTTTGCCTGATCAGTCAAAATGACTGAACTGAAGACATCCTGATGCATCCTGAACGGATTAGGGTACTTTCACACTAGCGTTTTTCTTTTCCGGCGCTGAGTTCCGTCCTAGGGGCTCAAATCTGGAAAAGAACTGATCAGTTTTATCCTAATGCATGCTGAATGGAGAGTAATCCGTTCAGGATGCATCAGGATGTCTTCAGTTCAGTCTTTTTGCAAACTGATGGCATTAGTAAGACTGATCAGGATCCTGATCAGTCTTAAAAATGCCTGATCAATCGAAAAAATGCATTGAAATGCCGGATCCGTCTTTCTAGTGTCATCCGGCAAAACGGATCCGGCATTAATTTTTTAACTTTTTTTTCAGTCTGCGCATGCGCAGACCGGAAGGTTGGATCTGGCACTAATATATTCCTATGGGAAAAAACTCCGGATCCGGCATTCAGGCAAGTCTTCAGTTTTTTTCGCCGGAGATAAAACCGTAGCATGCTACGGTTTTATCTTTTGCATGATCAGTCAAAACGACTGAACTGAAGACATCCTGATGCATCCTGAATGGAATGCTTGATCAGTTCTTTTCCGGTATAGAGACCCTGTGACGGAACTCTAGTTCCCTATTTTGTGTCAATCGTTTACTTAATTTTTAATATATTTCTGCTACAAATAATATCCCCCAAGAGGTCAGAAAAAGACCTTCGGGGGACAACGATACGTTTGTTGGTATTTTATTAATATTGTATTGCATTAATTATGTATCTATTTTTTTATAATTGGTTTATTACTTATTATTTAAATATATTTTTAACCACATAACATGTCCCCCAAGAGGTCATAAAAAGACTGTTGGAGGACAATGAACACTCTACTATTTTGCACTTTTTCATATTTTTTTTATATTTTATTGTTTTGTTTTTTGTTTTTAAATTTGTGTTATTTTTTGTTGTTTTTTTTTTAAATATATTTTTGCCACATAATGTTTCCCCAAAGGGATCATAAAAAGACTGTTAGGAGAGAGTGAACACTCTTTTATTTAGTAATTTTTCCTTTTATATATATATTATATATATATATATATAATTTTTTTTTTTTTTTTGCCACATCATACCTTATTTCTTTTTTTTTATTATTTCTTTTTTTGCTTTAAATTTTTTAAATATTTTTTAAACTTATTTTTAATATATTTAATATATTTTTTTCACATAATATGTCCTCAAGAGGTCACTGAAAGACCTTGGAGGACACAGACTTGTTTTTGCACTATTTCCACTGTAACTGCGGCATCCAAAGGATCCCCAGTTACAGGGGAAATCAGACTGCTGTGGGGGCTGAGCAGGGTCTCCTGACCCTGCAGCTGTGCACTCCTCTGCCCCCAAGCAGCGTCTACCCTGCATAGCGCTCACTTATCTGAGGAGAAGGCAGAAGCGCTGATACACTGCTTCTGCCTTCTCCTCTGCTCCCCCGCTGTCACTGACAGCGGGGGACCTATCCCGCTCCTGTTACAGTGCGGGAGCAGGAGCTGTAATGCTCCATCATGCGGCGCTGCGGGCAGAAACGTAGCTAATCACACCATCAGCTGTGTTGCTGTCCAGGAGGACGGGGCCGCAAACCTTTGCTCTGGGGGCCGCATGTGGCCCGCGGGCTGTGCACCCCTGCTCTAAAGGATCCTAAACCTTGAAGTTCACAGGACTTTAGAGGCACCAGCAGCTTCAAATACCTGTTTGCTGCTTTGTAATGGCATTTTAGCAGCTGGTCTATTAATCTAATGAATTAGTCTGGCATTGGAGTCAATGAGAATTTTAATATGTTCCTATGGAGCCCTGACACAGACAGGGGCTCCATAGAAACTAATGTGCAGCAGCCTCCTGTCACACAGGAGGACAGGGGTTGTTGCATATATGCTCCAGCTCCACCTAACCCAGCGCATGCTTCCGGGATTTAGGGCATCCAGATGTCGTGGTCACATTTGACCACAACATCTAAAAGGTTAAAAGTCCTGGTCTCGGACATTAGTGCTGTTTTAAACACGTGCCAGTGGGCGCCATTTTTAAATGCCCGGCCGCTGAAGTTAATTTACGTTGGGATGTAAAGGATAGGTCATCAATATCAGATCGGTAGGGGTCTGACACCTGGCACCTCCGCCAATCAGCTGGATAAAGAGGCCGGTGGGAACAGCTACTCCAGTAGCAGAATAATATTTCTGCTCATTTGGACTCCTTGGGGGTCCTTCTCCACCTCCTCAAGCTGCAACGATTCATTAGTTGCCTACCTTGTCCATGTGTTCCGATTTTCGTCTAACACTGCCACCATGCTATAACAGAGATCTTTAAACCTGTCATGGATCCCTTAACCCTTGCACTATCCACTTTGATTTACAGACTCATCAGTTTCCTACTGACTAGGCCAAGGTTGCCTTCCTGGTGTTGCCTTGGAGAAGCTTTAGCCTGGGCTACACCTCTGTCACGGATGATGTTGCAGATAGCTGGAAGTTATGAATAAAACGTCCGACTGGCTTGATCCCAAACTAAGGAGCATCTAGGTGACCCCTATAAAACCCTAAGAGCTCACCCTGACTGTTAAGCACATACAAGGGTCTCAAAAGGTAGACGATTGTATGCCCACGTACCTAAGACTGTGTGACACCTGAAAACCCTATAATAGTGAGGGGACACGACCACCGGCTCCCTGCACTTCATACGGAGGGAGTCAGAGTCACCTAGAATCAAGCTAGCAAAGAAACACAATACATGAAAGGACTTATCTGAACAAGCAGCAGCAGAAGCCTCCAGCAGTGAACACTTCAATCCAGAAAGTAGTATAAACCGCAAAGTGAGGCAGTATGGGAGGGAATATAAAGGAAAGAGGATTAGTCTAAATAGGTGACACCTGGGAGAAGGAAATTAGATGAGAAAGTGAAACCAAAACAAAGAACATCATGCAAGAGGTAGAGAAGGACATCTGTCAGACCTTCTCACAGAACTGGCGGTGACAACCTCAAAGGGAAAGGAGTGACACCTTGATCTATAGCTGGAGCCTGGACAGATGGCCTCCACTGCATATTCCTAATTGTGTCCGATCAGGGCAACCTTACGGTCGGGCAGTATGCCATCCAGTTCCGTATCCTCTTCTCAGAGCTTTCCTGTAACAGGGAGGAGGCTTTTTGGGAGGGTCTTGCAGGACACATGAATGAATTAACAGGTTGGGACCTTCCAACTACCCTGGACAATCTTATTTCATTGGCTACACGTACTGATCTGTGTTTCAGGGACTGTCTTAAAGAGATGACTTGTGAGAGGAAAACACCACTTTTGGCACGTTCTTTCCAGAAGCCTTTGATACCTTCTTCTTCATCCTCATTGGAACCCATGTAGCTTGAGTCAAATTGTCTGAGGTGCGTCAGCATAGATGCAGCAATAACTTTATGTGTATAAGTTATACACATAACAGTAACATATATATAAGTTATATACAAGGCAGAAAGCTCCAGTGTCTAAGTTCGATTGGAGAGACAGTTCATGGTGAACATACTCTCTTCCTGGATTCTGGTTTGACCAGCAACTTCCTGCATCAAGCTTTACTCATTGGTACCACATACCTACCCTATCCAGTATGCCACTGAGCCCATTGAGCTCCAAGACGGAGTTCTACATATTGAGATCTCTTTCTACATACCGCCAGAATCCATCAGTGCTCTGTTGCTGGGGTTATCGTGGCTATGCTTCATGCTTCTGTGATTGATTGGACAATGGGTAGATTCTGCATGAGTATCACAATGTCACTCACAGTGTCTGGGTACTATATTACCAGCCTTTAGGCCTCAGTTCTGAAAAGTTTACAGGGTATGCTTCCATCCTATGTCAGCTATGCATACAGACGTGGACAAAATTGTTGGTACCCTTTGGTCAATGAAAGAAAAAGTCACAATGGTCACAGAAATAACTTTAATCTGACAAAAGTAATAATAAATTAAAATTCTATAAATGTTAACCAATGAAAGTCAGACATTGTTTTTCAACCATGCTTCAACAGAATTATGTAAAAAAATAAACTCATGAAACAGGCATGGACAAAAATGATGGTACCCCTAACTTAATATTTTGTTGCGCAACCTTTTGAGGCAATCACTGCAATCAAACGCTTCCTGTAACTGTCAATGAGACATCTGCACCTCTCAGCAGGTATTTTGGCCCACTCCTCATGAGCAAACTGCTCCAGTTGTGTCCGGTTTGAAGGGTGCCTTTTCCAGACTGCATGTTTCAGCTCCTTCCAAAGATGCTCAATAGGATTGAGGTCAGGGCTCATAGAAGGCCACTTTAGAATAGTCCAATTTTTTCCTCTTAGCCATTCTTGGGTGTTTTTAGCGGTGTGTTTTGGGTCATTGTCCTGTTGCAAGACCCATGACCTGCGACTGAGACCAAGCTTTCTGACACTGGCTAGTACATTTCTCTCTAGAATTCCTTGATAGTCTTGAGATTTCATTGTACCCTGCACAGATTCAAGACACCCTGTGCCAGACGCAGCAAAGCAGCCCCAGAACATAACAGAGCCTCCTCCATGTTTCACAGTAGGGACAGTGTTCTTTTCTTGATATGCTTCATTTTTTCGTCTGTGAACATACAGCTGATGTGCCTTGGCAAAAACTTCGATTTTTGTCTCATCTGTCCACAGGACATTCTCCCAGAAGCTTTGTGGCTTGTCAACATGTAGTTTGGCATATTCCAGTCTTGCTTTTTTATGATTCGTTTTCAACAATGGTGTCCTCCTTGGTCGTCTCCCATGTAGTCCACTTTGGCTCAAACAACGACGGATGGTGCGATCTGACACTGATGTTCCTTGAGCATGAAGTTCACCTTGAATCTCTTTAGAAGTCTTTCTAGGCTCTTTTGTTACCATTCGGATTATCCGTCTCTTAGATTTGTCATCAATTTTCCTCCTGCGGCCACGTCCAGGGAGGTTGGCTACAGTCCCATGGATCTTAAACTTATGAATAATATGTGCAACTGTACTCACAGGAACATCTAGTTGCTTGGAGATGGTCTTATAGCCTTTACCTTTAACATGCTTGTCTATAATTTTCTTTCTGATCTCTTGAGACAGCTCTTTCCTTTGCTTCCTCTGGTCCATGTCGAGTGTGGTACACACCATATCACCAAACAACACAGTGATTACCTGGAGCCATATATATAGGCCCAATGGCTGATTACAAGGTTGTAGACACCTGTGATGCTAATTAGTGGACACACCTTGAATTAACATGTCCCTTTGGTCACATTATGTTCTGTGTTTTCTAGGGGTACCATCATTTTTGTCCATGCCTGTTTCATGAGTTTATTTTTTTACATAATTCTGTTGAAGCATGGTTGAAAAACAATGTCTGACTTTCATTGGTTAACATTTATAGAATTTTAATTTATTATTACTTTTGTCAGATTAAAGTTATTTCTGTGACCATTGTGACTTTTTCTTTCATTGACCAAAGGGTACCAACAATTTTGTCCACGTCTGTATGTGTTTAACAAGGTTAGACTCTGACACCTTGTTGGCCATATGGCTTTCGAATTAACCTTTTGCCTGTAATCAAACCCCCCCCCACATGGTCATTTGTACCCACTGTCTCTGCCAGAGACCCAAGCCATGTTGGACTATATTAAGGAGAACACTGAGAGGATTCATCTGGTAGTCCTTCTCCCCAGCTGAAGTTGGCTTTATTGTGAAAAAGAAGGATGGATCTCTTCAGCTATGTATATACTCCCGTGGACTGAATAAGATCATGGTGAAAAACAAGTACCCCTTAATCTCCAAGCTCTTTGACAAGTTTCATGGGATAAGGGTCTTGACAAAATTGGATCTTTGTGGGGGCTTATAACTTAATCCGCGTTTGAGAGGGCGATGAGTGGAAGCCAACTTTTAACACCCATGAAAGTCATTATGAGTACAGATTCATGCCCTTTGGACTCTAAAAGGCCCCACTATGTTTCAGGAGTTTATCAACAACATCTTCTGTGATTTACTCTACGTTTGTGTCATGGTTTATCTTGACAACATCTTTATCCAACTGACCTGACATCACCCCAGAAGGATTTTCCTACAATCCTCCAATGTCTGTGAGAGAACAGACTACAGATTTGAGGATGTCTTCCTTTCCCGGGATATGTAATTTCTGACTGTAGACCTAGAGAAGTTGCCTGCAGTTCTGGACTGGCCTCATCCTTGGGCCTGAGCATCATGCAATAGTTCCTGTGCTTTGCCAACTATTATTCCACACTTTTCCATACTTACCTACCCTATCTCAGCTCTCACCTGAAGAGAAGTGACATTACGGAATAGACTCCTGAGGCCGCCTTCTAGTCCCTCAAGCAGGCTTTCTCTTCTGCCTCTATTCTGCATTGCCATGCTCTCTAAGCAGTTCTTTTTGGATAAAGACTTGGTGCAGTACATGCTGTACCCAGAAGAGGAGGTGCTTTCTGGGATGGGTACATTGGTATAAAGAAGTTAGTCACCTAGGCCTCTGCAAAACATTGCACCTTATCTTGTATTTATGGTTCAATAAATCTTTACATTAGCAAAATAAATGGCAAAGATGTATGGACATGACAGATAGCAGTCAGTACAGACATTTTCAAGGTACGGAAACTAAACCTAATAACTAGATGGGCAACTGCCAACTATACCTAGCAAGGGACCAAGGTAGCACAGGAGAAAAAGGTGGGCAGAGGATCAGGGTGGTGACTAAGGACAACTAACCTAAGATGGGAGGTGTCCCCCCGAGATAGAAAAGAAATAGAGATGAGTATTCAAACATCAAACAAATATTAAATTTTGGGTAGGGAGCCTTTTTTAGATTACACTCCCCCCCATCACCGCACACCGAACACGCGGCACCGAGCCCAATACTCTCCCAGAAGAATATCCCGTTTAGATTATCTAAACCCCCCAGTTCAACACACATACAACCTGAGAAACAAACCAAGCACACAGAACTGGGATTATGGGGAGACATTATACAATCCAGCACCCAATCACAATCCTTATCGGAGACACAACAGAACACCAGAGAGAACACACAGAACACCAGAGAGATCCCACAACTGGACACAAAACCACCAAGAACTAAGAGGAAAACAAGAAGGGCAAAAATAAAGAAGATACAAACACAATCATTAGATACAGAGCCCTATTATCCTCACAGAGCCCTATTATCAATTTAAGTAAAACAAACTTGACACCATTTCAGATTTCACTGTTGAACAAGGGTCTCAAATTTGCCCCATATTCTGGCTTGAGTAAATTTGACACCTATGTGGGGGTTGAAAAATTTGTGAGGAAAATCTGTCTTAAAAAATATATTTTTTAAAACCCTATTAGTATCAATACTTCGACAACATCAAAATTTATACACACGGCACTGAGGGCTAAATCGATCAAATACCCTAGAAATGAAATCAGTTCCGAAATAGAGACCTTTAGGAAAAATGTAGAACAGGATATCAGATCCATGAAGAATGGTAATAAGAATAGATCAAATCTTTCGAATCAGGAAATTGCAGCCATTAAATCGCTTCAGAAGAATGAGGCAATCACAATCCGACCTGCGGACAAAGGCGGAGCTATAGTGATTTTAAATACAGAAGATTATAAAAAAGAATGTCTCAGACAGTTAACAGATACGGTGACCTATACTAAATTGCAGTGGCGTAACTACCGGGGAAGCAGGGGAAGCAGCTGCTTCGGGGCCCGGCGCCCCGGCAGCGTGTGTGACAGTTTATTTTTAAGTTAGTTAAATATCGTGTTCAGGGCCCCTTCACAGCAGCCGCTAGTGTGATCTAATTTTACTGTCTGCTAAAGTCTCCTGGTCTGGGATTCGAACCCACAACCTCCAATCTATTAGTGAATCAGTGGCAAAGCATTTACCCTCACAGCCATAAAGGCTGCATTACAACTGACTGTAAAAAAAAAAAAATACATCTATACACATGACAGCTGCCCAAACACACCTAGCACTGCTATATCTGTATATGACAGCTGTCCCTGCACACTCAGCTCTGCTATATCTCTATATATGACAGCTGCCCCAGCAAACCCAGCTCTACTACATCTATACACATGACAGCTGCCGAAACACAGCCAGCTCTGCTACATCTATACACATGACAGCTGCCCCCAACACACCAGCACTGCTATATATCTATATGACAGCTGTCCCAGCACACTCAGCTCTGCTATATCTCTATATATGACAGCTGCCCCAGCAAACCCAGCTCTACTACATCTATACACATGACAGATGCCTAAACACACCCAGCTCTGCTACATCTATACACATGACAGCTGCACCAGCACACTCAGCTCTGCTATATCTCTATATATGACAGCTGCCACCAGCAAACACAGCTCTACTACATCTATACATGACAGATGCCCAAACACACCCAGCTCTACTACATCTATACACATGACAGCTGCCGAAACACAGCCAGCTCTGCTACATCTATACACATGACAGCTGCCCCAACACACCAGCACTGCTATATATCTATATGACAGCTGTCCCAGCATGCTCAGCTCTGCTATATCTCTATATATGACAGTTGCCCCAGCAAACCCAGCTCTACTACATCTATACACATGACAGATGCCTAAACACACCCAGCTCTGCTACATCTATACACATGACAGCTATCATATATAGAGATATAGCAGAGCTGAGTGTGCTGGAACAGCTGTCATATAGAGATATATCTGAGATACTGCTATATCTGTATATGACAGCTGTCTCAGCACATTCAGCTCTGCTACATCTCTATATATGAGCAGCTGCCATGTGTATAGATGTACACTTAGCCAGCTATAACAGTAGAAGTCTCATATTTTTTCAGCCAGCATCAAGGCAGCTCCTATGGTCTAGTGGTTAGCTGCTCTGCCTCTCTGAAGCAGAAGGTCGTGGGTTCGAATCCCAGCAGACTCTTTTCTGAAATACAAGCACTGACTCCATATAAGGACATACAGGGCGGGACACAATACAAGGCGGGACACAGGAAGAGGCTGCATCGCATCGCTGACATGGAGGTAAGTAGAAGTGTTTATTTTTATTTTTTTAATACCCACTGTTACTGCCATGGGGGGAGCGGAAGGCACCTGATACTGGCACATGGGGGGGAGTGGGGTTGGCACCTGATACTGGCATGGGGGGGGGAGAGAGGCACCTGATACTGGCATGGGGGGGGAGGGAGAGAGGCACTTGATACTGGCACTTTTTTTGTGGTGGTGGTGGGGGGGAAGATGGCACTATGATACTGGGACATGGGGGGGGGGAGGCACCTGATACTGGCACCTGGAGGGGAGAGGGGGGGTTGGCACTTGATACTGGCACATGGGGGGGGGAGGCACCTGATACTGGCACATGGGGAGGGGGGAGGGAGAGAGGCACTTGATATTGGCACTTTTTAGTGGGGGGGGGGGAGATGGCACTATGATACTGGGACATGGGGGGGAGGAGAGAGGCACTTGATACTGGCATGTGGGGGGGGGGGGGTTGGCACTATGATACTGGCACATGGGGGGAGAGGCACTTAATACTGGCACTTTTTTGCGGGGGAGATGGCACTATGATACTGGCACATGGGGGGTGGGAAGGAGAGAGGCACTTGATACTGGCACATGGGGGGAGATGGCACTATGATACTGGGACATGTGGGGGGGGGGGGAGAAGCACTTGATACTGGCACATTATTGGGGGGCATTATGGGGGACACTAGGCTGGCAGCCTATCAGAGGCCGGGCACTGAGGGGCATCTACTGGGGCACTATATATGGGGCATTTTATACTGGTACATTTTGGGGGGCACTAGCAGGAAGGGGGGAGAGGAGCACTATGGGGGAATTTACTGGGGGCACTATATAGGGGTATTTTATACTGGCACATTATGGGGGCACTATGGGGACATTAGCTCAACTGGGGGCATTACAAGGGTGTATTTTTTGCACTGTCACATTATAAGGAGAATTATTACTACTGGGGGGGGGGGGCATTATGGTGGGTTTTATTACTGCCCCATGGTATGACCCCCTAGTAGCAGCACCGGCCTCTCCCTGCTTTGCTATCCCACTGCCCCTTCTCCAAATCCTTATTATAAAATCTTTCTCATTAGGATAAAACACAACATCAGCTCCGCCGAGCCCCCGGCCAAGTGTGGAAGTGGCGTCCGAGATCCCCAAGGGCCGAGCCAAGTAACTGTAAGTGTTCATGTGGAGTATGTTTATGTTATGCACATATAGCCTACACTGTGCCCCACAATGTACAGTATACTGCTACACTGTGCCCCACAATATACAGTATACCGCTACACTGTGCCCCACAATATACAGTATACCTCTACACTGTGCCTCACAATATACAGTATACTGCTACTGTGCCACACAATATACAGTATACCGCTACACTGTGCGACACAATATACAGTATACCTCTACACTGTGCCTCACAATATACCGCTACACTGTGCCACACAATATACAGTATACCGCTACACTGTGCCTCACAATATACCTCAACACTGTGCCACACAATATACAGTATACCGCTACACTGTGCCTCACAATATACCTCTACACTGTGCCACACAATATACAGTATACCGCTACACTGTGCCTCACAATATACCTCTACACTGTGCCACACAATATACAGTATACCTCTACACTGTGCCACACAATATACAGTATACCTCTATACTGTGCCACACAATATACAGTATACCGCTACACTGTGCCCCACAATATACAGTATACCTCTACACTGTGCCACACAATATACAGTATACCGCTACACTGTGCCACACAATATACAGTATACCTCTATACTGTGCCACACAATATACAGTATACCGCTACACTGTGCCAAAGGAGTGGGGTTTACACAGGAGGAGGGAGGTGCGAAGCGCGCCGAGGGGGGCCCTTACAAATATTTGCTGTGGGGCCCAGTCACTTCTAGTTACGCCCCTGCTAAATTAACTATGGTTAGAGCAGCGGTTAGGACCCCTTGCCATGCTGAGAACCGTGACGTGGTGCATGTGGGCTCCGATATATCCATGACTGGAATATATTGGCAAAAGTCTCAGCTTTTAATACCTTTATTCATGTCTTGCCAGCATAGTCAGTGTTATATCTGTTTGGTGCATTCTCTCTGTGTGTTTCATATGATTGCTACATTTTTTGTGTAGTTTGCTCTTGTGGTGCATGTGGACCGCGCCGACATCCTCCATTGTATGCATTATTTGCTGGGGTTAGTCGATTACTGCGGTCCACATGCGGTTGGGCTGCTCCCCCAATAAAAGACACGCCACAGTGTCAGGGGTTTAGCAGCTCCTCCAGAATTGCCACTATATTTTTTTGTTTTTCTCTTTCTGCCTTCTAAATTGACTAAGGACCCAATAAACAAATTTTATCCACAGTTGGTGGAATTATGTGAGAAGGGTGCACAGATGAACATTCTATTGGAGAGTGAGGCGAATTTTATATTAAACACACAGTGCAGGCTTCCGGTTTTTTACTATTTACCGAAGGTGCACAAATGCCTTTTAAATCCTCCGGGCCGGCCGATAATTTCGGGCATTAATTCATTGACGGCCAACCTCTCACAATATGTCGATCGCCAATTGCAACCTATAGTCAAAAAAAACGAATTTTATTTGAAAGACACTACACAAATAATCAAAATTTTTTAAAATTTTACAGTAGGCCAGAATTGGATATTGGGCACGTTAGATGTCCAATCCCTATATACATCTATAAGACATGAACAAGGATTGGAAGCACTGTCATCCCAACTATACAAAAGTGGTAGGTTTAAACCCATGCAGATAGATTTTATATCAGAAGATGCTAATTTTATTCTGAAACAATTATTTTTCATTCGATATGGAATTATTTCTACAGAAGTCTGGTACCGCGATGGGCACCAGATTCGCCCCCAGTTATGCAAATTTATTTATGTCGGATTGGGAGGATGAAAATATCTCACCTAGACTGGGGTGGATCTGGTGCTCTGGAGGCGGTACATAGACGATGTGGTTTTTATATGGAGGGGATCAGATCTAGCCTTGAATTTGTTTTTATCTGAGATTAATTGCAATAACCTGAACCTCCATTTTACATCCAATACCAGTAAAACCCATATTGAATTTTTAGATTTGAATATTGATATTGATGCAGGGAAATTGATTTGTAGTACTTACCACAAACCCACGGCTAAAAATAATTTTATATTACATTCTAGCTGCCACCTCCCGATGTGGCTGATGAATGTCCCTGTGAGCCAATTCAGACGCCTCAAGCGAAATTGCACAATTGACGATACATGAGGCTGAAGTTTTGAAACAGCAGTTTGTGGATAAGAACTACCCAAACCAATGTATTGAGGGAGCTCTGAGTAAAGTCAAAAGCTTGGATCGCAAAGACTTCTTTGTAGAAAAAGGGACAGAATCTCAAAACGATTTGACTACACAGGAAAGTATCCAACTTGTGTTGCCTTTTAATACTCAGTAGTGGAAGCCAGTATTACTAAACATTGGCCCTTTTTATTAAAAGATAAAATTATAGGACCCATGTTTCCAACAAAACCTACTATAGTATATACAAGTGCCGATAATCTGGGCGTCAAAATTGCCCCTACAGTCAAAAGACTGAACCAAAAGAGAGATAAGAACTGGTTATGCTTTGAGGGGTGGTTTATAGATGCAATTCATGCCCTAACTGCAAGCTAACAAACTTCCCGAAAAAAAACTGTGAAGGTCATCTCTAGCAGTAATGGCTATTCACATGAGATAAAAACATTATTGACCTGCAACAGCAAGGGTGTCATCTATTTGCTGACATGCCCTTGCAACAAACAATATGTTGGCCGCACAAAGAGACTTTTTAAAAAAAGAGTCTCTGAACATGTGGCCAACATACGTCGGGGCATACGTATCAAGGCATTTTAAATCATACCATGATAAGATCCTGCGGGCCTGACATATATAGCCTTAGCTAAGGTAGAACCAGATT
The DNA here is from genome assembly GCF_014858855.1 of Bufo gargarizans. Classification (NCBI taxonomy): domain Eukaryota; kingdom Metazoa; phylum Chordata; class Amphibia; order Anura; family Bufonidae; genus Bufo; species Bufo gargarizans. The sequence continues at coordinate 478,978,129 of NC_058082.1, forward strand.
GGAGGGGCGATCTCATAAAAAAGATGTCCAGACTAGAACCGAAATTGACTTCGGCTTTTCGACTTCGGCTCTTTAGCTCCAAATGGGTTAAATGCGGATTGGGAACTATTTGGATTCCTGTGAGTGCGGTTTTTCTCAATATTATGCTGAGCAATTTTGATGTCTATCAGACACATACCAGAGAATCCAAATGTTCCCAAACTGAGTGAATATCTCACTACAATAATTGAGTATTTTCTGGAGTTGCCATATACCCATTAGAGTCTTCATTCAGGCTAACTGGATAAATACAATTATGATACTGGTGTAGGTCCTTTATATGCACATTTATACCGAGAATTTAATATGCATTGCGGATCTAATATGCATTGGAATTTATCCTAGCACAAATTGTTAAGTTATAGTGAAATTGATGTTTTTATCACTTATTTTATTGAAATTTTACAATTTTTAACATCTATTGTTTTATAAATCACTTTTAAGCAGTGTTGGCACAAAAAACGCAATCTAAGAATAAAAACCGCATGGGAAACGCATAAAAATCGCAGCTCAGCAAATCCGGGTTTTTGCACTTACCAAGGTATTACTACCATTCCGGTCCAGCCCTTGAAATTTACCAAGATCGTAATATAAAAGAAGGAGGGGAAGCAATACAAGGTCACCACTGAGGAAGGGGCACGCCCCCGAAACGCGTATGGGACGAACCTTGTACCGGCATGCTGGAAAAATCTTCCCTGAATTTGAACTGACTTCCGAAGTAAAGCTCTGCAAATACCTCACTTGATTCCATTAAGTGCGTAACTGGCTGACGATACTGGACACAGAGTCAGCTGGTACAGACTTGCTTGCAGATTGGGGAGTCGACGCCTTAGAGAAACAAAGCGACCAGACCAAGGTAATGATGCGCGAGTGGGTGGGACGCCACCACGAGCGCTTACTGATTTGTACCTGTGGTCAGACTGCAAAGACTGCAAAGATTGATAAACCACCAACCTTTGCTCCAATACAGCGAGGTAGGAGTGGAATCGTGTATACCTACGCTTCTTGGATTTGGAGAATACTATAAAGACATTATTGCGGTTCTCTATAAGGAACTATTGTTGCTGCTATTGCTACCATCAGCCTGATTCCCTAGCCACAGTTGCGGTTTATTGTGGACCTTATTATCGCTAAACAGATTGCGATCTTTTACCTCTATTTTTGCCACTATTTGCTACACTGTTGCATTGATGTATTATTGCTGCTAAAACTGTCACATTGTTGCTGTCATATTATATATTGTATATTGTTACACACCATCAATGGTCTAGCCGGAGTAGTTAGAATTTATGTCTTTATATGTCACTATATGTCATTGTAATAAATATCTCTTTTTAGTAACATATATAGAGTGCCTGGTCTATCCCTTTTATATTATTACTACTTGCTTGTGGCCGGGTGGGCCACTTAGACCAAGCGCACCTGTTCCATCTTGTCTAGCTGAAGCGATCCACAGATAATTTATTGAAATATAACATACAAGTTAGATGAACAAAAGATGTTTCAAAGATGTATAAATATGAACTAAGTTCGGCACACCACAGATAATCAGATACCGATACTTATGCAAGCAAAAGACCCCTACGCGTTTCACCTAAGAACAAGGATCATCAGGGGGTAGATAAGGTAATACAGTGTAGATATAATAAATGTATACTTAGCTCCCCGTTCTGATATTGGGAAACATCAATCTTTGCTGGATTAATTATGGCCTGAAAAGATCAAAGTTAAATGTCACATGAACTGTGCCAGAGATAAAGATACCAGGTGTAAATAAATCCAAAAAAGTGCCTACTTACATTCTGCCAAGAAAATGGTTAAATTATGTTCCAAGGGAGCTGGGGAGCTGTCAGGCTTATCTATACCTATTTATAGTGTGTTTTTCCCGCGTCCAAATTGATATCCGGACGCCGCATGCGCCACTTCCGGTGCCATGGAACGCACCAGTGGAACGCATCACGTGTCCGCACGCCACCCCTGCTACTTCCGGTGCTGTGGAACGCACCATGGAGCGCATAAGGTGACTGTATGCGAACCGGAAGTTACAATAAAGCGCGATTAATGCGCATGACGAAGTCCAGTAATTCGGTGCCAAATATTCGGGGAAGGGGGCGCTTGGCTAATTAATAGGTTTGACCAGGCATAATGTACACAGTGCCAGAAGCCTGAATTTACTTAGGGATGTATAGATTAGAAATAGAGCATTTTTATAGTCATACAATATAGATTATTATACCAATATAGGCCTCATGCACACGACCGTTGTTGTGTTCCGTTATGCAAAATGGGGTTCCGTTGTTCCGTGATCTGTTTTTGTTTCTGTGTCTTCCTTCATTTTTGGAGGATCACCAGACATGAAGGAAAGTAAAAAAAAATCTAAGACAGGTTTGGCATGCAAATGATAGGAAAAAAACGGACGCGGACGCGGATGACAATCTTGTGTGCCTCCGTGTTTTTTAGCAGTCCCATTGACTTGAATAGGTCCGCAAACCGTTTTCCGCGAAAATAATAGGACAGGTTATATTTTTTTGACGGACTGGAACCACTGATCACGGACGCGGATGACAAACGGTGCATTAGCCGAGTTTTCAACTGACCCATTGAAAGTCAATGGCTCCGCAGAAAATCACAAAAAACGGCACAACGGACACGGAATAAAACAACGGTCGTGTGCATGAGGCCATACCCTCATTGATTCAGAAGGGGTATAATATTTAAATACTTTGGGCTAAGATAAGGTGAATCAATAAATATTGCCTTTTAAACAAGATGCTTTTCGCATCAATGAGACCAGTCACGGGTCAATCATCACAGTGACTGAGGGTAAGCTTTTGCTGACCATGAGATTTACCAGGAGAAACACAATTGTATGTCAATTTTTCAATTAAATAAAGCAAGCGAATGTGGGTCTTTCGTTTAAACCACCAGGTGACTGGGAGCGGAAACGGTAGATCCACTCTGTCTCCTTCTGGAGGATTTTCCTATCCCAGTCACCTTTTCTCGGAGAGGGGGGGACAGTTTCAAGGGCCACAAAGGAGATAGATTTCAAATCTCCATTGTGGTGTTCATTAATGTGGTTGGCCACAGGGGTGTCGTTTAATTTGACGATGTCATTGATGTGCTCACATACTCCCCTCCTGAGCTCTCTCTTGGTTTTGCCAATGTAATCCTTTGGACAGGTATACTGGCAAATATAAACGACACCCATGGACCTACAATTAATAAAATCCCTGATGGTGTAAGATCTTTGAGTAACTGAACATACCACGATTTTAGTTTTCTTGATATAATTGCAGGCTTTACATAAACCACATCTGAACATCCCCACTGGCTTTCTATCCAACCTATCCAACCAAGTACCCTCTTTTTTGGGACCCACGTAGTGGCTGTGGACAAACGATCCCGTAGGCTTCTGCCCTTTCGATAGGTAATCTGAGGGTATTCATTAATGGCACCTATGAGTTCAGGGTCCATGGTAAGGATAGGCCAGTATGTGCAGAGGGTGGCTAGAACTTCCTTATTGGCGGTGTCAAATGTGGATATAAGACAAATTAATTTGTTGTCTTTTCCGTCTTTTAATTTGGGGACAAGAAGATTTTCCCTATTACTTGACCCCGCATGTTGGAAGGCATCTCTCAAAAGATGCTGTGGGTAGCCCCTCAGTGTCAATCTTTTCTTCAGTTTTTTTGACTCCCTATGAAAATTTACCAGGGAAGAACAGTTCCTACGAGTCCGTAGGTACTGACCCCTGGGAATTCCTCTCTTAACTGCTGGTCGATGATGACTACTCTAATGCAGTATATTGTTGGTGGCTGCTGGTTTCCAAAAGACTGATGTGACTAACATGTCGTTAACCTTAACCACTTCCACATCCAGAAAGGTGATTCGTTCTGACTGAATTTCAGAGGTGAAGCTCAAACGAATTTCATTATGGTTGAGTGTATTGATGAACCTACTTTCAACTATCCCCATCCCATATCAGGAGGATATCATCAATATAACGGATATAGAATGTGATGTTATCATTCCACCAGCATTGTTGGTCGGGGAAGACATATTTATCTTCCCACCAGCCCAGGAGGAGATTAGCATATGTAGGGGCACAGGGACTCCCCATTGCTGTCTCCCTGAACTGGTGATAGCCTGATCCGTTATTAAGAAAAAAATTGTGAGTTAGAGTAAATACAAGTCAACGTAAGATAAAGTCATTGTGGATATGGAATTGTGTACCTCTGGAGTTAAGGAAATAGGATGTTGCTGCCAACCCTTTTTCATGGGGAATCGAGGTATAGAGAGATTCGACGTCTATACTTGCAAGAAGGTTAGATGAATCAATGGTTATGGTCTCAATCTTGCAAAGGAAGTCCATTGTATCTCTTGTAAATGATGGTAAAGACCAGACAAAGTTTCTCAGGACTTTGTCCAGATAGATCCCACAATGGTGTGTTAACGAGTCAACCCCAGACACAATGGGGCGACCCTTTAGTACCTTGGGTAGGCAATAGAAGGTGGCAACTTGTGGATATTTGGGGAGTAAAAACTCCAACTCAGACTTACTGATGACTCCCTGTTCAAAACCCCAGACGAGGATGGTTTTTAATTCGGCTAAAAAGGAGATAGAAGGGTCCATGGTTATGATACTATAACTTTTCTTGTCATGTAACAAGTCACGGCACATTTTTTGATATTTGTTGTGATCCAGTACAACCAGGTTTCCACCCTTGTCAGAGGGTTTTATTATGATATAGTTATTTTTCTCTAGATTCTGGAGTACTGATAATTCAACATCACTCAGATTTTGAGAAACATGTTGATTTATTCTTAGACGTTCAAGGTCAGATACAACTAAGCGTAGAAAGATGTCAATATGCTCTGAGTTAAGGGGTGGGGGTAATCTCGTACTCACTGGATGTAACTCAGTAAACGGGCCTTTACCTGGTGTTCTGGCTCCTTCCTCCCATAAATCCATGAGGTTTTGTAGATCAGGGAAATCTCTAGTTTCAATCCCTAGATCAATGCATGTTTTTTTTGTTTGTGTTTTGAAAAAACTTGTGCCATTTTAATCTTCTACAAAATAAGTTAAGGTCCTTAACCCATGTGAAAATATTAAATTTGTGGTGGGTACAAAAGACTAGCCTCTTTTTAATAAACTGATCTCAGAGTCGGTCAGAATGTGATTAGATAAATTGATAATCTGCAAAGTATCTGTAAGATGCGATTGTCGGTGTTCTTTGTCCGATCCCTCAATTGATAAGAGAGCGGCTTGTTGGCTAAAGAAGAAGGAGTAGAAAAGGCAGGAGTTGGTGAGGGTGATGGCGGTGCAGACATAGGTGCAGAGACGTAAGTTGGTGCCCCTGTGTATGAGGCATAGGAAGAGGAGGGTGCATATGATGTTGCTCTTGTATCCCCCCTTCCTCTCTGTCTGCCCCAGTTTTGCCATCTCTTTGCCGTCGCTTTCCTGGATTAAAACCACCTCTATAATAGCCTCTGTTTTTAGGAACAACGGCTGACTCAGAATCCGAGTATTCTGCCTCGGATGAAGATATTTCTGAGTCAGTCTGAAGTACTGATGTTTTTACAAAGGTGCATTGTTATCCCTAAATTCGCCTAAGTCTCTCACAAATTGTTTATGCTTTCTCTCCTTGATGAGGTTCTGAAATTTTTCTACTGCTGTTTGTAAAGAAGAATCTCTTTTGTCAAATTCAGAATCAGACCTGAATTTTTGCGCAGATTCGATCAATTCTTTGAGTTTAGTGGATGTTAACTCAAAGACTTTCTTCTCCTCATCAAGGAGAATTGTCATCAATCTTAACCAACTACTGGTCAGTTCTTGTTCCCAGACAGTTAATAATTGGCAGGACTGGACGCGTTCAGCTGGTCTTAATGGTATACGCAGCCCTTTAGGGACTATTTTTTGTTCAAGATAGTTTTCCAGTGATTTGATCTCCCACCATGATTTAATATTTTCTTTATATCCTGAGTACAGGTCACAAAATGCTATTTTGCACGTAGATGATGAGCTCAAACCCGGTATCTCTCTATCAGAGAAGATATCCTTAGCTTCATTTATGAGAGCCTCAGTAAAGATGGTACCCGATAAGAAACTGGCCATAATAATTCCATAAATATATCACAGCAAAAAAGGATTCAAATGATTCAGCCAAATCACGTTACAGATTAGGTCAGGTTTAACACAGGAAAGAATCGTGACTTAAAGGGAACCTGTCACCAGTTATATGGTGTCCTAACTTAGTGACTGATTCTCTTAGCAAAATGCTGGGTCACTTTCTTTAATTGACCTAGTCAATCTGCCAACATCTTGTATTGAAAAGCTCCAGCTGATAATGATGAGTCATGAATATTTATGAGCTCCTGACTCTCCCCGCCCACCTGCTGCTGATTGACAGTTATTTTCCATATGAATCATCAGCAGGTGGGCAGGGGAGTGGCTATAGCTCTGAATTAAATATACGCTGGACTCAATGACATCACGCTGGACTCAAATCAGCTCATTAGCATGTGGCATGCGGCATCTTTGTGTGTATATTTTGAGGTAACCATCTGTCACACCAGTAAGTGAATACATCTAAGGCACTTTTTAGTAGTTAATGATTGTATATAATTACAAACCGGATTCCAAAAAAGTTGGGACACTATACAAATCGTGAAATAAAAACTGAATGCAATGATGTGGAGGTGCCAACTTCTAATATTTTATAGAGAATAGAACATAAATCACGGAACAAAAGTTTAAACTGAGAAAATGTACCATTTTAAGGGAAAAATATGTTGAATCAGAATTTCATGGTGTCAACAAATCCCCAAAAAGTTGGGACAAGGCCATTTTCACCACTGTGTGGCATCTCCCCTTCTTCTTACAACACTCAACAGACGTCTGGGGACCGAGGAGACCAGTTTCTCAAGTTTAGAAATAGGAATGCTCTCCCATTCTTGTCTAATACAGCCCTCTAACTGTTCAATCGTCTTGGGCCTTCTTTGTTGCACCTTCCTCTTTATGATGCGCCAAATGTTCTCTATAGGTGAAAGATCTGGACTGCAGACTGGCTATTTCAGTACCCAGATCCTTCTACGCAGCCATGATGTTGTGATTGATGCAGAATGTGGTCTGGCATTATCTTGTTAAAAAATGCAGGGTCTTCCCTGAAAGAGATGACGTCTGGATGGGAGCATATGTTGTTCTAGAACCTGAATATATTTTTCTGCATTGATGGTGCCTTTCCAGACATGCAAGCTGCCCATGCCACATGCACTCATGCAACCCCATACCATCAGAGATGCAGGTTTCTGAACTGAGCGTTGATAACAACTTGGGTTGTGTCACCACCAGACATCTGAGAAGCTCTGACAGATGTCTTTCAGAACCTCCTCCTTGAGCTTCCTTTTGTTTTGCTTTCATTTTTTCATCTCGTTAGCCTCTCTCAGCTGTCATGTAGTTGCTCTGATTGCATCCCTTTAAATCCCTTCCCAGACTGCTTCACTTTGCAGTTTATATTCCTTCCTGGAGTGTGTGCATGCTGATCCTACTTCTGAGTCTTCTACAGATAAGTTTTGTTCATTCATTTGTGTTTTTCTGTTTGCTGGATCCCAGGTGACCCTGACTCCCTCCGTATCAAGTGTAGGGAGCCGGTGGCCGTGTCTCCTCACTATTATAGGGTGTTCAGGTGTTATACAGTCGAGGTACGAGGATATGCGATCCTCTAACATTGGGATTTTCACATAGGCTGAGCAGTGAGGGAGAGAGCCAGGTCTGATGCAGGGCTCTCCCTTTTGTTCCTTAGTTTTGGATCTATTGACTCGGATATTCATTTTGTGTCTTCTAGTTTCCTGTACACCTTCCGTGACATTATAAAGCCAAAACTGTCTCAAGCATGGATCCGGTTTCACTTTTGACTGAACGCATGCAAGGTCTTTCATTGGAGGTAGCAGATCTCCGTAAGACTCTTTCTCAGTTTCAGCTTGCGTTCATGGAGTTTGTTCTGAGCCTAAGATCTCGCTCCCGGATACGTTCTCCGGGGGTAGTGAGAATTTTGTTCGTTTTAGAGAGGCTTGCAAACTCCATTTTCGCCTACTTCCCCATTCCTCTGGTGATGAGGAACGGATGGTGGGGATCATCATCTCACTGCTCAGGGATAACGCTCAGTCCTGGGCCTTTTCGCTGCCGGTGGGGGCACGGACCCTCCGTTCAGTGGATGAATTCTTTTTAGCCCTGGGTCAGATATATGATGATCCGGATCGTATTGCTCTGGCTGAGTCTAGACTACGTCTTTTATGTCAGGGTAAACAATCCGCAGAGATATACTGCTCAGAATTTCGGAGATGGGCAGCTGATACTGGTTGGAATGATGCTGCACTCCGAAGTCAATTTTGCCATGGTCTTTCAGAGGGATTGAAAGATGCATTTGCCTTTCATGAGAGACCTACCTCCTTGGACTCTGCCATGTCTCGGGCCGTTCGTATTGACAGGCGTCTTAGAGGGAGAGGAGAAATCACTCCTTCCTGTCATACTCAGTCCCAGGACAGTGCGGCGGTCTCATTCAGTGCACAGGGGTCTCAGTCGCTCTCAATCCCTTTCTGAGCAGGAGCCCATGCAGCTCGGTTTGATTGCCTCTGACAGTGGAAGATTCAGTCCTCATAGGAAGGTTTGTTTCTGTTGTGGGGGTATAAATCATTTGGCAAATGTTTGTCCCTCTAGGAGATTCAGACAGTCTTTTGAGAGTAATAAAGAAACTAAAAGAAAAAAAATCCTTTAAAAATGTTCCATCTGTTGCCATTGGCAAGGTTGATGCGGAAATTGAAGGTTTTCCGTTTGCTTGTAATTCCCGTTTTGTCCTACCTGCCAGGGTGGCGCTAGAGAGCAAGAACATTTTTTGTGAGATTTTTGTAGATAGTTGAGCAGCTGTCAATCTTATTGATAATCAATTTGCTATAACTCATGGTTTCCAGGTATGCACTTTGGGAAAGGATATACCTGTTTTTGCTAAATGGTTGGAGTGACTTTTGCAGAGAGAATTGCCTCACGACATCTGTTTCTGAGGTTTCTACTAAGACTGTACCATCTTTTCTCTCTGAATTTTCGGATGTCTTCTCTGAGAGTGGTGTTCAGGACTTGCCCCTATTAATATCACCCCAGGCACAAAGCTGCCTAAATCTCGTTTATACAATCTCTCCCAACCTGAAAGGGTTGCTATGCGTGCTTATATCTCTGAGAGTCTGAGAAAGGGACACATACGACCCTCGAAGTCACATGTTGCCGCTGGTTTTTTATTTGTTAAGAAAAAAGATGGTTCTTTAAGACCATGTCTGGATTTCAGGGAGCTGAACAGTATCACAATTCGTGACCCTTATCCGCTTCCTCTGAGCCCGGACCTGTTTAACCAGATTGTTGGGGCTAAAGTTTTTTCCAAGTTGGATCTAAGAGGGGCATACAACCTGGTCAGGGTCAGAGAAGGAGATGAATGGAAGACGGCCTTCAATACCCCTGAGGGCCATTTTGAGAATTTGGTTATGCCTTTTGGTTTGATGAATGCTCCAGCCGTCTTTCAGCACTTTGTGAACAGCATTTTTTATCATTTAATGGGGAAATTTGTATTAGTGTATCTAGATGACATTTAGATTTTTTCTCCTGATTTCAAAACTCATAAGGAACAGTCAGGTCTTGCTCATCCTGCGGGAGAATAAATTGTACGCTAAACTGGAAAAATGTGTGCTTGCGGTTCCAGAGGTTCAGTTTCTGGGGTTTCTTCTCTCCGCTTCTGGTTTTCGCATGGACCCCGAGAAGGTCCGCGCTGTGCTTGAGTGGGAACTTCCTGAGAATCAGAAGGCGCTGATGCGTTTTTTGGGCTTTGCCAATTATTACAGGAAGTTTATTTTGAATTGTTCCTCTGTTGTTAAACCACTCACTGATATGACTAGAAAGGGGGTAGATTTTTCCTCCTGGTCGGTAGAGGCGCGTAAGGCCTTTTCCAAAATCAAGGAGAGTTTTGCTTCTGCTCCCATCTTGGTACAACCTGATATTTCTCTACCCTTCATAGTTGAGGTCGATGCTTCTGAGGTGGGTGTGGGTGCGGTCTTGTCTCAGGGTCCCTCTCCTGCCAAATGGCGACCGTGTGCCTTTTTCTCGAAGAAACTCTCCTCCGCAGAGAGAAATTACGATGTGGGAGATAGGGAGTTGTTGGCCATCAAGTTGGCTTTTGAGGAATGGCGCCATTGGCTAGAGGGAGCCAGACACCCTATTACTGTGTTTACTGACCATAAAAATTCTGGCCTACTTGGAGTCAGCCAAGCGTCTGAACCCGAGACAGGCCCGATGGTCTTTGTTCTTTTCCAGGTTTAATTTTGTTGTCACGTTCCGCCCTGGGGTTAAGAATGTGAAGGCGGATGCCCTGTCACGTTGTTTTCCGGGAGGTGGGAATTTTGAAGACCCGGGTCCCATTTTGGCTGAAGGTGTGGTGGTCTCTGCTCTTTATCCTGAATTGGAGGCAGAGGTTCAGGTAGCCCAGTCAGAGGCTCCTGATCTTTGTCCTCCTGGGAGGTTGTTTGTGCCTCTCACTTTAAGACACAAGATTTTTAAGGAACACCACGATACTGTCCTTGCTGGGCACCCGGGGGCAAGAGCCACAGTGGATCTCATCGCTCGGAGATTCTGGTGGCCGGCGCTTCGTAAGTCGGTTGAGGGTTTTGTGGCAACCTGTGAGACCTGCGCTCGTGCCAAAGTCCCTCATTCACGGCCATCAGGTCCTCTCCTTCCCTTACCCATTCCTTCCTGTCCTTGGACACATCTGTCCATGGACTTCATTACGGACCTGCCTCGTTCCTCGGGGAAGACTGTGATTCTGGTGGTGGTGGACCGTTTTAGCAAAATGGTGCATTTCATCCCTTTTCCTGGCTTGCCCAATGCTAAGACGCTGGCGCAGACATTTATTGATTACATTGTCAAATTGCATGGTATTCCTTCAGACATAGTCTCTGATAGGGGCACGCAGTTTGTTTCCAGATTCTGGAAGGCTTTCTGTTCTCGCTTGGGGGTTCGGTTGTCACTCTCTTCTGCTTTCCACCCACAGTCGAATGGCCAGACAGAACGCGTCAATCAGAATCTGGAGACATATCTGCGCTGTTTTGTGGTGGAGAATCAGGAGGATTGGTTTTCTTTTTTGTCCCTTGCTGAGTTTGCTTTAAATAACCGTCGTCAGGAGTCCTCTGATAAGGCAATTTTTTGGTGCATATGGGTTTCATCCGCAGTTTGGGACATTCTCTGGAGAGGGGTCTTCTGGTTTACCTGATGAGGACAGATTCTCCTCGTCGTTGTCATCTATTTGGCAAAAGATTCAGGATAATCTAAAGAGCATGAGTGAGAGATATAAGCGTGTGGCAGATAAGAGACGTGTGCCTGGTCCGGACCTGAATGTTGGTGATCTGGTGTGGTTGTCTACTAAGAATATCAAATTGAAGGTTCCCTCCTGGAAGTTGGGTCCTAAGTTTATTGGGCCTACAAAATCTTGTCCGTCATCAATCCTGTTGCCTACCGTCTTGATCTTCCTCAGACTTGGAAGATCCATAATGTTTTTCATAAGTCCTTATTAAAACCTTATGTCCAACCCATTGTACCCTCGTCTTTGCCTCCTCCTCCGATTGTGGTTGATGGTAATCTTGAATTTCAGTTCTCTAGGATTGTGGATTCTCGTGTTGTCCGCGGTTCTCTCCAGTACCTCGTTCATTGGGAGGGTTATGGTCCTGAGGAGAGGATGTGGGTCCCAGTGACGGACATTAAGGCCACTCGTCTCATCAGGGCTTTCCATAGGTCCCATCCTGAGAAGGTGGGCTCTGAGTGTCCGGAGTCCACTCGTAGAAGGAGGGGTACTGTCACCACCAGACATCGGAGAAGCTCTGACAGATGTCTTTCAGAACCTCATCCTTGAGCTTCCTTTTGTTTTGCTTTCATTTTCTCATCTCTTTAGCCTCTCTCAGCTGTCATGTAGTTGCTCTGATTGCATCCCTTTAAATCCCTTCCCAGACTGCTTCACTTTGCAGTTTATATTCCTTCCTGGAGTGTGTGCATGCTGATCCTACTTCTGAGTCTTCTACAGATAAGTTTTGTTCATTCATTTGTGTTTTTCTGTTTGCTGGATCCCAGGTGACCCTGACTCCCTCCGTATCAAGTGTAGGGAGCCGGTGGCCGTGTCCCCTCACTATTATGGGGTGTTCAGGTGTTATACAGTCGAGGTAAGAGGATATGCGATCATCTACCATTGGGATTTTCGCAGAGGCTGAGCAGTCAGGGAGTGAGCCAGGTCTGATGCAGGGCTCTCCCTTTTGTTCCTTAGTTTTGGATCCAGTGAGTCGGATATTCATTTTGTGTCTTCTAGTTTCCTGTACACCTTCCGTGACAGGTTGTCCTTGTCCTCTTTGGTCCGGGTGACATGGCGTCCCAGATTTCCAAAAAGAACTTCGAATCGTGACTCGTCTGACCACAGAACAGTCTTCCATTTTGCCACACTCCATTTTAAATGATCCCTGGCCCAGTGAAAACGCCTGAGCTTGTGGATCTTGCTTAGAAATGGCTTCTTCTTTGCACTGCAGAGTTTCAGCTGGCAACGGCGGATGGCACGGTGGATTGTGTTCACTGACAATGGTTTCTTGAAGTATTCCTGAGCCCATTCTGTGATTTCCTTTACAGTAGCATTCCTGTTTGTGGTGCAGTGTCGTTTAAGGGCCCGGAGATCACGGGCATCCAGTATGGTTTTACGGCCTTGACCCTTACGCACAGAGATTGTTCCAGATTCTCTGAATCTTTGGATGATGTTATGCAGTTGATGATGAAGATAGATGCAAAGTCTTTGCAATTTTTGATATTTCTGATATTGCTCCACTCTTTCTGCGCAACATTGTGGGAATTGGTGATCCTCTACCCATCTTGGCTTCTGAGAGACACTGCCACTCTGAGAAGCTCTTTTTATACCCAATCATGTTGCCAATTGACCTAATTAGTGTTAATTGGTCTTCCAGCTCTTCGTTATGCTCAAATTTACTTTTTCCAGCCTCTTATTGCTACTTGTCCCAACTTTTTGGGGATTTGTTGACACCGTGAAAATTTGAATCAACGTATTTTTCCTTTAAAATGATACATTTACTCGGATTAAACGTTTGATCTGTCATCTACGTTCTATTACAAATAAAATATTGACATTTGCCATCTCCACATCATTGCATTCAGTTTTTATTCACGATTTGTTTAGCGTCCCAACTTTTTTGGAATCTGGTTTGTAGTTAGATTATAATCAAATATCCACATGACCTGTGTGTATTGGGGCTAGTGCTCAATAAACTTCTGTGTGGTATAGCTAGAGTTAAAAGAGTTTTCCAAGTTTTTAATACTGATGACCTATCTTCTGGATAGGTCATCAGTATCTGATCGGTGGGGGTCTGACATCTGAGACACTGTTGAGCTGTTTGAGAAGGCACAGGCGAACTGAGCGCTGCAGCCTTCTCGCAGTTTACCAAGCACAGCGTCGTACATTGTACAGCAGCTGTGCCTGGTATCACATCTCAGCCCTATTCGTTGGGTATTGATAATTATCAATGGATCATAATTTATGTATATATTGTAGACATGCCTGGTGCTCAACATGTAATTTTTATTTGGCATTTGGGTTGCACATGGCGGCGCATTTGCACTCCACGGTGGGACGCACACCAGATGTTCCAGGTTGTGCGTTCCATCGTGGAGCGCATGAGAAATCTGCCGTCCCTACTACTGCGTGAGTATGAGAGGTTTCCTGTTTCAGGTCCTGCGATGTTTGGGCTTGTGTTCCGCGGTGGAGCGCATACCGGAGGTTTCAGTTTATGAACAGTGCACTCCTCCGTGGTACGCAGGTGATTGGCATCCTTCTCATCGCGCTTCATGGGGCGGGTAATGGCCCCACTTGGGACATCTATTTAGATACTGATATGGGAGTAGTGGGAAAAAAAAAGTCCTTTTATTTGTGAATAGTAGCTGGCCGATGAGGGAAGGTACAAGAAATGATGGGAGGAAGTGATGTCATGCGTTCCACTGTGGAACGCACGCCAAACAACATATACTGGAGCATGTGGGCCCATGTCGAGTAAGGCTACTTTCACACTCGCGTTTGGTGTGGATCCGTCATGGATCAGTTCAGATAATACAACCGTTTGCATCCGTTCAGAACGGATCAGTTTGTATTATCTTTAACATAGTCAATCCGTCTTGAACACCATTGAAAGTCAATGGAGGACAGATCCATTTTCTATTGTGCCAGATTGTGTCAGAGAAAACAGATCCGTCCCCATTGACTTACATTGTGTGTCAGAACGGATCCGTTTGGCTCAGTTTCGTCTGACGGACACCAAAACGCTGCAAGCGTCATTGTGTCAGAGAAAACGGATACGTCCCCATTGACTTACATTGTGTGTCAGGATGGATCCATCTTGCTCCGCACCACATCGCGGACAGAAAAACGCTGCTTTCAGCGTTTTTCTGTCCGCGATGGGGATGCAGCCAAACGGAACGGAATGCATTTTGGTGCATTCCGTTTCGTTCAGTTGAGTTTTGTCCCTATTGACAATTAATGGGACAAAACTGAAGCGTTTTCTTCCGCTATTGAGATCCTATGACGGATCTCAATAGCGGAATTGAAAACGCTAGTGGGAAAGTAGCTTAACATATCCCACCCTTTGACAGGTGCGATTGAAACATAATCAATGTTATTCTCTTAAAGGGGTTGTCCCATGAAAAATATATGGATACCTTTGTAACTGCATGTAATTAAAAAATTACTATAGTCACCGAGTTAAAGAAATCTATCTGTATAGCACCACCTGCTGTTTGCACATTTTCTAATATCTCTGTCCACCTCACTGAGGTGGACGCACATGCCCAGTTGAATCCTTCAACTATCACCAGCTGCAGCAGACAGGACATACCACCTGAGAATGGGCATGCCCCCTGATCTGCCAAAATTAAAATAAGTCTAGCAGAGCAACTGGTGCAATGAATGGGGAGATTGCTGGATCCATGTGAGGTACAGGGCTGGAAAGGCATTCTCATGTACTATGTGATGTCGGATTTTTGCTTTTAACATTAATCATGAGATAACCCCCTTGAACTGTAAGTAGTTTTAATGGTATACATTTTCAGTGTATACCGTCAGTGAAGGGATATTAACCACCTCAGCCCCCCTAGCTTAAACACCCTTAATGACCAGATCACTTTTTACAATTCTGCACTACACTACTTTCACCGTTTATTGCTCGGTCATGCAACTTACCACCCAAATGAATTTTACCTTCTTTTCTTCTCACTAATAGAGCTTTCATTTGGTGGTATTTCATTGCTGCTGAAATTTTTTTGTTATTAATCGAAATTTAACGAAATGTTTGCAAAAAAATGACATTTTAAAAAAAACGACATCCATATATACATTTTTTGCTAAATTTATTGTTCTACATGTCTTTGATAAAAAAAAATGTTTGGGTAAAAAAAAAAATGGTTTGGGTAAAAGTTATAGCGTTTACAAACTATGGTACAAAAATGTGAATTTCCGCTTTTTGAAGCAGCTCTGACTTTCTGAGCACCTGTCATGTTTCCTGAGGTTCAACAATGCCCAGACAGTAGAAAAACCCCACAAATGACCTCATTTCTGAAAGTAGACACCCTAAGGTATTCGCTGATGGGCATAGTGAGTTCATAGAACTTTTTATTTTTTGTCACAAGTTGGCGGAAAATGATGAATTTTTTATTTTCTTTTTTTTCCTTACAAAGTCTCATATTCCACTAACTTGTGACAAAAAATAAAAAGTTCCATGAACTCACTATGCCCATTATGAAATACCTTGGGGTGTCTTCTTTCCAAAATGGGGTCACTTGTGGGGTAGTTATACTGCCCTGGCATTTTAGGGGCCCAAATGCGTGCAAAGTAGTTTGAAATCAAAATCTGTAAAAAATGGCCGGTGAAATCCGAAAGGTGCTCTTTGGAATGTGGGCCCCTTTGCCCACCTAGGCTGCAAAAAGTGTCACACATGTGGTATCGCCGTACTCAGGAGAAGTTGGGGAATGTGTTTTGGGGTGTCATTTTACATATACCCATGCTGGTTGAGATAAATATCTTGGTCAAATGCCAACTTTGTATAAAAAAATGGGAAAAGTTGTCTTTTGCCGAGATATTTCTCTCACCCAGCATGGGTATATGTAAAATGACACCCCAAAACACATTCCCCAACTTCTCCTGAGTGCGGCGATACCACGTGTGACACTTTTTTGCAGCCAAGGTGGGCAAAGGGGCCCACATTCCAAGGAGCACCTTTCGGATTTCACCGGCCATTTTTTACAGATTTTGATTTCAAACTACTTCGCACGCATTTGGGCCCCTAAAATGGCAGGGCAGTATAACTACCCCACAAGTGACCCCATTTTGGAAAGAAGACACCCCAAGGTATTTCGTGATGGGCATAGTGAGTTCATGGAAGTTTTTATTTTTTGTCACAAGTTAGTGGAATATGAGACTTTGTAAGAAAAAAGAAAAATAAATCATCATTTTCCGCTAACTTGTGACAAAAAATTAAAAATTCTAGGAACTCGCCATGCCCCTCACGGAATACCTTGGGGTGTCTTATTTCCGAAATGGGGTCACATGTGGGGTATTTATACTGCCCTGGAATTTTAGGGGCCCTAAAGCGTGAGAAGAAGTCTGGAATATAAATGTCTAAAAAATTTTACGCATTTGGATTCCGTGAGGGGTCTGGTGAGTTCATGTGAGATTTTATTTTTTGACACAAGTTAGTGGAATATGAGACTTTGTAAGAAAAAAATAAAATCAATTTCCGCTAACTTGTGCCAAAGAAATGTCTGAATGGAGCCTTACAGGTGGGTGATCAATGACAGGGGGGTGATCAGGGAGTCTATATGGGGTGATCACCCCCCTGTCATTGATCACCCCCCTGTAAGGCTCCATTCAGACGTCCATATGTGTTTTGCGGATCCGATCCATGGATGCGTGGATCCGTAAAACACATACGGATGTCTGAATGGAGCCTTACAGGGGGGTGATCATCCCATATAGACTCCCTGATCACCCCCCTGTAAGGCTCCATTCAGACGTCCGTATGTGTTTTGCGGATCCGATCCATGGATGTGTGGATCCGTAAAACACATACGGATGTCTGAATGGAGTCTTACAGGGGGTGATCAATGACAGGGGGTGATCAGGGAGTCTATATGGGGTGATCACCCCCCTGTCCTTGATCACCCCCCTGTAAGGCTCCATTCAGACGTCCGTATGTGTTTTGCGGATCCGATCCATGGATGCGTGGATCCGTAAAACACATACGGACGTCTGAATGGAGCCTTACAGGGGGGTGATCAATGACAGGGGGGTGATCAGGGGTTCATAAGGGGTTAATAAGTGACGGGGGGGTGTAGTGTAGTGTGGTGTTTGGTGCTACTTTACTGAGCTGCCTGTGTCCTCTGGTGGTCGACCCAAGCAAAAGGGACCACCAGAGCACCAGGTAGCAGGTATATTAGATGCTGTTATCAAAACAGCGTCTAGTATACCTGTTAGGGGTTAAAAAAAATCGCATCTACAGCCTGCCAACGATTGCCTGTGTGCGCGCGTTCACAGGAAATCTCGCGTCTCGCGAGATGACGCACGGATGCGTCCAGGAGGAATGAATCGACCGTCGCCAGGACGCATCCGTGCGTTAGGCGGTCGGAAAGGAGTTAATCAGCAGCAATAAAAAATTTGAACATTGCATTTAAAAGGGTTGTCTCAGGATAGGTCATTGATATTTGCTTGCGGGGGTCCAACACCCGGCACCCCCACCCATCAGCTGTTTGAAGAGGAGGCAGAGCAACATGTGAGCGCTGCTTCCTCTTCATTACACTGCCCGACGTCTCCCTTGCCACGCATAACACTTCCTCCAGGCCTTGCCGCTGCATGAAACAGGAGATCACTATTATTTTAAATGCATGTAATATTTAGGATTTTCTAATAATGTTGGTGCCTTTGCTTTTTAACAATTATATTCCTTGATAAAAATATGAGCGTGTAACAATTCACATTTTTCAGTCAGGAAATAATGCACACACCTGGACTGTAACACTGACGTCAACCATTAATCAGCCGATTCCGTACTTTACAGTCCAAAGTCAGCAGCAGAAAATGCTAAATAAGAAGAGTAAAAAGGGCAAGAAGATAGAAAAAGACTAAGAGCATTTCTTCACTCTCCAGTGGTTTATTCCTTTTGTGGCATATAATGAAATAGAAATGATCGGGATGCAGGGTGAACTTCAGCTGTATCAAGCTGATATCTCATGTCATAGATTCCAAAAAGGGTAGGTCTCCGCTCAAAATATTTCTCCTAAGGGCTCATGTACACGAGCGTGTGTGGCTCATGCCCGTACTGCGGGTCTGCAATATACGGGCACCGGCCGTGTGCACTCATGGATGTGGACCTATTCACTTGAATGGGTCCGCAATCCCCAAGATACGTTGCGGAGGCACGTGGGATTTCGTTCTGTGTCTTTGCACCACAAAAAAAAAAAATAGAACATGTCCTACTTTTTTGCAGTGCGGACCATCTCTTGCAGATCGCTGACCCATTCAAGCCAATGGGTCCGCATCCGCAAATGGCATGCACATGAACAGTGCCGTGCATTGCAGACTGCAGCATGGGGCACGCACACTTGTTATGCATGAGCCGTAAATGTCCTTTTCAGTTGGATACGAGGCACAGTATATTGCCCCCAAAACCTGGGTTCTGAGAACCATATAGTAGTGGCACACAGCATGCTGGTTTAACCCCTTAATGACCACCCACTGTCTTTTGCCGTTGCTGTTTTAGAGGGAGCAGACCTCCTCTGTGAGCACTCCTGATCTACAAATGAACTGTAATGAAAAGCTCTGGTTCTTGGAGCAGCCTTTTACCTATAGCTCCAATCCCAACTGTCACCTCTGCAGTCCTTGACCACCGCATGATCAAAGAGTATTTCCTTTTCTGATTGGGTCCCAGTGACCTGATTACAGGAAACCCCTCTGCAGTAAGCCCTGGGGACCTAGAAAGGACCCCAGGACTGTAAATTCAGTAATCCTGCTGTTGGGGTGCACTAGTCTTGCACTAACCACACCCTGTGCCATAGAGACACAGAGCACAATGTACTGGCATACCCAAGTACAAGTATACATGTTTAAAATAATTTTGGAAGACATGAATTACTCAATGGGATTTTGCAAAAAAATAAAAAATCTAATTAAAAATGCAGTTAAAAGATGTACAAAAATGTTTTATAAAAAACAAAACAAAACACAAAAAGCAATAATTTTACATAAAATAATCATTATCGTCTGTACACTATGTAAAATCAAAAAACTATTAGGTATCTGCATGACTGAAATAATCTAAACAACTCATTTACCAGGTTATTCAGTGTGAAATATGTACAGTAAAAACAAAAAAGTAAAAAAAAACAATGTAAAAAATCACTTCATAAGATGCACCTAGGTTTTAGAGGAGGAAAATATTATTTTTCATCAGACCTCAAATTAGACCCCCAATCTTTATCAGACCTCCAAATCAGACCCCAATCCTCATCTCAGATGGGACATAAAATAAATAAAAGA
Organism: Bufo gargarizans; assembly: GCF_014858855.1. Taxonomy (NCBI): domain Eukaryota; kingdom Metazoa; phylum Chordata; class Amphibia; order Anura; family Bufonidae; genus Bufo; species Bufo gargarizans. Next base: position 478,997,817 of record NC_058082.1, read on the forward strand.
ACTTACCTCTTCTGCTTTGGAAAGCACCGCCACTTAGAGGATCCAGCGCTCTCTTCCTACAGCGCTGCACTGTGACCTTACGTAGTACGTTCTGACGCTGTATGTAGTCAGGACAGAGCATTGCGCCGGCAGAAGACCAGGAAGAGGTGAATATTCGCTTCATAAGACGCACTGCCACCACCATTCTCCCCACCACTTTTTGGGAGAATAAAAGTGGATCTTATAGAGTGAAAAATAGGGTATATGTACTGTTAAACAACATTTAAAAAATGCAATTTCTTCCTTATACAGTCATGTCAGTGAAATTCTTTAAATTTTTTTTAAAGTTATAGCTGCTTAAACATGGATAGGCAAAAACTGAAGAAAAAAGAAAAGCTGGGATATCCCTTTAAATGCATCCTATAAAAGTGAACGACTCAATAACACTTATCATTAAGAATTCTTGTCATGAACACTAGATTTAATCTATGCAAAAGGAGCATCGGCTGTTCAACAGTTCAGTGCACTGTGTACGGTCTCTGCTGGGTAAAATATTGCTCTGCATTGCAGTTCTAGGACCTTACGGTGTCCAGTAAGTACTGACTAGAACAAAGCTTTCTATATTTCAGCATTTAAACAAAGAGAACAGGTATTGCTTTATCTTTATCCATGCGACTAGGACAACTTAGTCTTCTTTAAAGTGAATCTTTGGAGCGACTTTATCATATATATTACAGAACAGCATCCTGAGCCATTGCCAAATAGCTGTGCCATGAAAAGAGACAGTGGATGCTCCAACTACACGAATTGCTCCCGTTAATGAAAGGGAATCTGTCACCCTGACCTTGGACTATTAACATGAATAGTACTGCATATAAGGAGTCCGGATCACAACTTTTTTTTTTCCTACTGCCCTCCATTTCCCGCTATTAGGCATTAAAGTAGGAAAACAAAACAAAAAAAAACCTAGCGATCTGGACAGCCTATGTGCGGGACTGCTCATGTAGTACTGCAGATAAAAGATCAAAATCAGGGTGACTGACTACTTTCAAGGCTACATTCACATGAACGTGAAAAATGGCTGTATGACTGACGTTTTTGTCACAGGCGTCACACGGTCATTTTTAGAACCAATTGGAATCAATGGGGCTATTCACATGAGTAGTGCTTGTCAAAAAATAGGACATGTCCTATTGTTGTCCGTTTTCATGACCACACTGAAATCATTGGGACCATTTTTAATGGTCGTTTATACAGGACTGTACCCATCTAATGGTTGTTAAAAACAGGTGCACTGTGAATAAAGGGCCTTTCAGAGGTTAAAAAAATAACAATAAAATACTCCCCTCATCCACTTGCATGGGATGGAACACTCACTCGGTACTGGAGGCAGCAGGACCTGCACTCTCAGCGTCGGGACTTCTCACATGATATCACAAGGCTTGCAACGCCAGGTCCTGGTGCATCCGGTGCGGAGCGAGTGTTCCACTGCATGCAAGTGGATGAGGTAATTTTTTTTATTTTTTATGTCAGCACTGGTTGGGTTGGGGGGAATGTGGGTGCATTATATATAGCGGCACAACTGGGGGCTAATCTTTATGCTGGGGCACAACTTGGGGGCTGTTATAACTACTGGGAGGCACTAAGGTGGCCATTAGCTATACTGGTGGCACAAAGTGCATTATTTATAATTGGGACACTACAGGGGTTGGGGTTCTAACTTAAAAAACTCAATGAAATTCATCCACTTTTAACGACTCTAAAATGGATGCAAAATGGCCATGAAAAACTGACACTAAGTCCATTTTTAACAGCCGTCTTTTTTCATTGTCGTGTGCATGTAGCCTAAGGAAACGATGCAGGTCATAGATGTAGAGTAGACAATCACTCACAATGCAATTCCCTACCATATCAAAGTGGCTCTAAGGCCTTCTGCACATGACAGTAGGTGTCCCGTTGCCGGATTGCAGACCGCATATGCGGATACGCAATACACGGGCACCGTTCCGTGTGCATTCCGCTTCCGTGACCGCGGCCCATTGACTTGAATGAGTCTGCAAATCCGGAGATGTGGAACGGAAGCACGGAACGGAACCCCCACGGAAGCACTACGGAGTGCTTCTGTGGTGTTCCGTTCCGTGCTTCCGTCCGCAAGAAGATAGAACTAGATTAACCTATTGGTCCTAAAGGTCCTATTGATTGTCTGTCTAGGCTGTTAGAGAGACGCCTGCCCCTTCCAGGTCCTGAGGGAGCAGGCTGCCTCTTTTCCCCTTTCACCATCTTAAGGATTTTAGGGTATCTTCAGCCTAGGCACGGGGACACGTTCATTCCCACCATCAGGGTCTGAACATGGGCATAGAAGTCTAGAAAGAGCTGGTAGGGATTTGTCAGGAGGTGACATTTATCCCCAGCTTCTTGCCTAGACACTTGTTTGGTTGTATTCTGTGTATCTTGTATTCTGTCCAGCGTGACATTATAACCCGCCAATACTTTGACTGCCATTTCTCAACTGTTTTGAGATGGAGTCAATTGATGCGCTAGTTGATCGCATGCAGGGATTATCCCTAGAGGTTGCTGATCTGCGTAATTCGGTCACACGGTGTCAGAATGCTCTTGCATCAGGTGCAATAGGAGGAAGTAAAATTTATGGGGAGCCTAAAGTCGCTCTCCCTGATAGATTTGCAGGGGGTGTGGATGACTTTATCCGCTTTAAAGAGTCATGCAAGCTGTATTTTCGGCTGCATCCATCTTCGTCTGGTGATGAGAGTCAGAGGGTAGGGATAATCATATCCCTGCTTAAAGGGGACGCGCAATCCTGGGCCTTTTCTCTGCCGTCCGGTTCTATGGCCCTCCGGTCTGTGGAAGAAATTTTTTAAGCCTTGGGATTAATTTATGATGATCCAGATCGGGTCTCGATGACTCTTGGTAGTGTGAATGGGGTGGTGGAGCAAGCAGGTATGCAAGCTCCCTGTAATACTCGTTTTCTCCTTCCAGCTATGGCGGCGCTAGACTCAAGAATTTTTTTGTTGAAGTATTCCTTGACTGTGGTGCTGGGGTAAACCTTATTGATTTTCTTTTTCTTCAAAATCTGGGTCTAAGTACTTGCACTTTAGAAAGAGAGATCCCGGTTTTTCGCAATTGATTCTTCCCCTCTTTCTCAAAGGAGTCTCACTCATATTGCTCATGGTATTCAGTTAAGGGTGGGTGATTCACATGTTGAGATCATGTCTTGTTTTGTCATGAAGGACTTGCCCGCTACTATAGTCTGAGGTTTACCGTGGTTGACTTAACATAACCCAATTATACACTCACCAAAAGAATTATTAGGAACACCATACTAATACGGTGTTGGACCCTCTTTTGCCTTCAGAACTGCCTTAATTCTACGTGGCATTGATTCAACAAGGTGCTGATAGCATTCTTTAGAAATGTTGGCCCATATTGATAGGATAGCATCTTGCAGTTGATGGAGATTTGAGGGATGCACATCCAGGGCACGAAGCTCCCGTTCCATCACATCCCAAAGATGCTCTTTTGGGTTGAGATCTGGTGACTGTGGGGGCCATTTTAGTACAGTGAACTCATTGTCATGTTCAAGAAACCATTTTTCCAGTCTTCAACAGTCCAATTTTGGTGAGCTTGTGCAAATTGTAGCCTTTTTTTCCTATTTGTAGTGGAGATGAGGGGTACCCGGTGGGGTCTTCTGCTGTTGTAGCCCATCCACCTCAAGGTTGTGCGTGTTGTGGCTTCACAAATGCTTTGCTGCATACCTCGGTTGTAACGAGTGGTTATTTCAGTCAACGTTGCTCTTCTATCAGCTTGAATCAGTCGGCCCATTCTCCTCTGAACTCTAGCATCAACAAGGCATTTTCGCCCCCACAGGACTGCCGCATACTGGATGTTTTTCCCTTTTCACACCATTGTTTGAAAACCCTAGAAATTGTTGTGCGTGAAATTCCCAGTAACTGAGCAGATTGTGAAATACTCAGACCGGTCCGTCTGGCACCAACAACCATGCCACGCTCAAAATTGCTTAAATCACCTTTCTTTCCCATTCTGACATTCAGTTTGGAGTTCAGGAGATTGTCTTGACCAGGACCACAACCCTACATGCATTGAAGCAACTGCCATGTGATTGGTTGACTAGATAATCGCATTAATGAGAAATAGAACAGGTGTTCCTAATAATTCTTTAGGTGAGTGTAGATTGGCAAGCAAGACAGATCATTGGTTGGAGTGAATTTTGTTCGGACAATTGTCTTGGCACATCTATCTCTGGTGTGTCTACTACGGCTTTACCTCAGTATCTCTTAGATTTTGCAGATGTCTTTTTGGAGGGTGGGGCTCAGGAATTGCCCCCTCATCGTGACTATGATTGTCCAGTTAATCTCATTCCAGGGGCTAAGTTGCCAAAGTCTCGGCTTTACCATCTTTCTCAACCTGAAAGAGGGGTCATGTGGAAGTATATTGCCGAGAGTTTGGCAAAAGGTCATATCAGGTCTCCGGTTGCAGTTGGTTTATTCTTTGTAAAGAAAAAGGATGGATCACTGAGACCTTGTTTGGATTTCCAGGAATTGAACCGTATTACGGTCCGTGATTTGTATCCCCTTCCTTTGATCTCCGATCTTTTTGATCAAATTGTTGGAGCCAAGGTGTTCTCTAAGTTGGATTTAAGAGGAGCCTACAATCTGATCAGAATCAAGGAAGGGGATGAGTAGAAAATGGCCTTCAAAACGCACGAGGGTCATTTCGAGAATCTGGTTATGCCTTTTGGGTTAACTAACGCGCCAGCGGTATTTCAGCGATTCATCAATGACATTTTCCATCATTTTGTGGTGAGGTTCGTGGTAGTTTACTTGGATGACATTCTAATTTACTCTTCTGATCTGAAGACCCATCAGGATCACGTGAGACAGGTTTTGTCGATCCTTCGGGAGAATAAATGATATGCCAAATTGGAGAAATGTGTCTTTTCTGTGCAGGAGCTTCCGTTTCTGGGATATTTGCTTTTTGACTCTGGTTTTCGTATGGACCCTGAAAAGGTCCGGGCGGTTCTGGAATGGGACCGACCGGAGAATCAGAAAGCTTTGATGCGGTTTTTGGGGTTTACTAATTATTATAGAAAATGTATCTTGAACTATTCTACCATAGTAAAACCTCTGACCGATATGACTAAGAAGGGCGTCGACGTCTCTGTCTGGTCGGATGAGGCATTGCAGGCCTTTTCAACTATTAAGGAATGTTTTGCGTCTGCTCCCATTCTGGTGCAGCCCGATGTGTCTCAGCAATTCGTGGTGGAGGTTGATGCATCAGAAGTGGGGGTTGGAGCAGTGCTGTCGCAGGGTTCATCCCCTGGCAAATCGGTTCCGTGTGCTTTTTTTCCCAAGAAGCTCTCGGTCACCGAGAGGAATTATGATGTAGGAGATAGGGAATTGCTGGCCATCAAATTAGCCTTGGAGGAATGGCGTCACTGGTTGGAGGGGGCGTCTCATCCCGTTACGGTATATACTAATCATAAGAATTTGGCTTACCTGCAGTCTGCCAAGCGTCTGAAACCTAGACAGGCTAGATGGTCACTGTTCTTTACCAGGTTCAATTTTGTGGTTACTTTTCGCCCGGGGGTTAAAAACGTCAAGGCGGATGCGTTGTCTCGCAGTTTTCCTGGGGGATGTGATTCAGAGGATCCTGCTCCGATTTTGGCTGATGGGTGGTGGTCTCCGCTCTTTACCCCGAATTGGAGATGGAGGTGTTGGGAGCCCAGGAGGGGGCTCCTGGTTCTTGTCCCCCAGGGAGGTTGTTCCTGATGGACTGCAATACAAGGTATTCAAGGAACATCATGATACTGTCCTTGCTGGACATCCTGGTGGTAAGTCCACCTTTGATCTTGTGTCCCGGAGGTTCTGGTGGCCCGGGTTACGTAAGAGTGTTGAGGATTACATAGCAGCCTGTGAAACCTGTGCACGGTCAAAGGTTGCTCACACTCGACCTTCTGGTTCACTTCTTCCTTTGTCTATTCCGTCTCATCCTTGGATGCACTTGTCAATGGACTTTATTACGGATCTGCCGAGTTCCTCCGGGAAAACAGAAATTTTGGTTTCAGTAAAATGGCTCACTTTGTATCGTTAGCTAGTCTGCCCAATGCCAAGACTCTTGCTCAGATTTTTGTTGATAATATTGTGAAATTACATGGCATTCCCTCGGATGTGGTTTCTGATAGGGGCACGCAATTTGTCTCCAGGTTTTGGGGGGGGTGTTCTGCTCTCGGCTTGGCATTCAGCTTTTGTTCTCTTCGGCTTTTCATCCGCAGTCGAATGGGCAGACAGAGCGTACTAATCAAAACCTGGAGACCTACTTGAGGTGCTTTGTGGCTGAGAATCAGGAGGACTGGTCCTCATTTTTATCCCTAGCAGAGTTTGCTTTGAATAACCGTAGGCTGGAGTCCACGGGTAAGTCGCCATTTTTTGGCGCATATGGTTTTCATCCTCAGTTTGGTACCTTTTCTGGGACTAGTAGGAGGAGAGATTTTCTTCTTCCTTGTCTTCTATCTGGCGGAGGATCCAAGTGAATTTGGAGAAGATGGGTTAGAGGTATAAGCGAATGGCTGACAAGAGATGTATGACTGGTCCGGACCTGTGTGTGGGTGATCTGGTTTGGTTGTCTACTAAAAATATTAAACTGAGAGTACCATCTTGGAAACTGGGTCCAAGATTTATTGGACCTTACAAAATATCTGCGGTGGTCAATCCAGTAGCGTTTCATCTGGATCTTCCGCAGACTTGGAGGTCTTTACTGAAGAAATATGTGAAACTGGTGGAACCATCGCCATTGCCTCCTCCCCCTGTTCTGGTTGATGGAAAGTTCGAGATCTCTAGGGTTCTCAACTCAAGAGTTCTTCAGGGTTCCCTTCAGTACCTGGTACACTGGAGGGGATACGGCCCTGAGGAGAGGATGTGGGTTCCGGCTGTGGATGTTAGTGCCAGACGACTGGTGAGGGCTTTTCACAGATCCTACCCGGATAAAGTTGGGCCAGGGTGTCCGGAGGTCACCCGTGGAGGGGGGGGGGGGGTTACTGTCATGCCCTGCTCAGGTTATGTGCGGAGGTCTGCCAGGTTAGCAGCTTGTGTGTAGCCTTTTGTTTTGGAGTTGAGCTGTATCCGCCTCCCTTCAGGTGCACTCCCAGTGTCCTGTGCGGGTTATAGCTTCTGTCTTGCTGATAAGAAGGAAGGAAGGATTTGCTGTTCCTGCTCACTAATAAGATCAGTTGGTTTTGTTTTTCTTGTGATTGTCTGTCTAGGCTGTTAGAGAGACGCCTGCCTCCTTCAGGTCCTGAGGGAGTAGGCTGCCTCTTTTCCCCTTTCACTATCTTAGGGATTTTAGGGTATCTTCAGCCTAGGAACGGGGACACGTTCATTCCCACCATCAGGTTCTGAACGTGGGCATAGAAGTCTAGGGATAGCTGGTAGGGATTTGTCAGGAGGTGACCTTTTTCCCCAGCTTCTAGCCTAGACACTTGTTTAGTTGTATTCTGCGTATCTTGTATTCTGTCCAGCGTGACAGGAACATGTTCAAAATAATAGCAGTGTAGAGTTCAATTACTGAGGTCATTCATCCTTTGAAAAACAGGTGGTAATTATTGCCCTTATTTAAGGAAGGAAGGCAGTAAATCTTGTACATGTTGGTTACGGTGCATTTCTCTCTGAAATTTTTAGGAAAATGGGTCATTTCAGACATTGTTCAGAAGAACAGCGTACCTTGATCGTAGAAAATGATCCGCTGCTCAGTTAAATGATCGCAATTGCTACCAAAACCTGAAAGATGTGGAAGAAAGCGAAAAACTACCATTTGAATGGATAGTAGAATAGCCAAAATGGCAAGGACTCAGCCAACAATCAGCTCCAGGAAGATCAAAGAAGGTCTGAAGTTACCTGTGAGTACTGTTACAATTAGAAGAGGCCTATGTAAAGCCAAGCTATCTGTAAGAAGGCCCTACAAAGTCCCACTGTTGAAAAAAAGACATGTGCTGAAGAGGTTACAATTTGCCAAAGAGCACATTGACTGGCCTAAAGAGACATTTTGTGGACTGATGAAAGTAAGATTGTTCTTTTTGGGTCAAGTGGCCGGAGACAGTTTTTCAGACGACCCCCAAACACCGAATTCAAGCCACAGTACACTGTGAAGACAGTGAAGCATGGTGGCGCAAGCATCATGATATGGGGATGTTTCTCATACTAAGGTGTTGGGCCTATATATAGCATACCAGGGATCATGGATCAGTTTGAATACATCAGAATACTTGAAGAGGTCATGCTGCCTTATGCTAAAGAGGTGTTCCAACCAGACAACGACCCCAAACACACCATTAAACGTGCAACAACTTGGTTCCAGACCAACAAGATTGACGTTATGGAGTGGTCAGCCCAATCCACGGATCTTAATCCAATAGAAAACTTCTGGGGTGACATAAAAAACGCAGTTTCAGAGGCAAAACCAAGAAAAAGAGAAGAACTGTGGAATGTAGTCCAATCATCCTGGGCTGGAATACCTGTTCACAGGTGGCAGAAGTTGGTTGACTCCATGCAACACAGATGTACAGCAGTTCTCAGAAACAGTGGTTATACAACAAAATATTAGTGAAGTGATTCAAAGGAAAGCAACATCTTCATTTTTCAGTTTATATAGTGAACTAGGTGAAGGACTCGGCTTTGCTCGGGTATATTTCATTTAATGTTTGTTGATAAAGATATCAACACTATCCACTATAAGTGACATCTACAGCACCCCACCCCCAAAACAGTGACCTCCACAGCCCCCCACCCCCATAGTGCCCCATTATTTAACTTAAATTTTCCAAAACCCACTTTTTAAGGACGAGTTCAGGTCTGAAGTCACTTTGTGAGGCTTACATAATAGAAACCACCTAAAAATGACCCCACTACACTCCTCAAGGTATTCAAAACTGATTTGACAAACTTTGTTAACCCTTTAGGTGTTCCACAAGCGTTATTGGCAAATGGAGATGACATTTCAGAATTTCAATTTTGTGGCAAATTTTCCATTTTAATCCATTTCTTCCAGTAACAAAGCAAGGGTTAACAGCCAAACAAAACTCAATATTTATTGCCCTGATTCTGTAGTTTATAGAAACACCCCATATGTGGTCGTAAACTACTGTACGGGCACCTGGCAGGGCGCAGAAGGAAAGGAACACCATATGGTTTCTGGAAGGCAGATTTTGCTGGATTGGTTTTTAGACACCATGTCCCATTTGAAGCCCCCTGATGCACCCCTACAGTATAAACTCCCAAAAAGTTACCCCATTTTGGAAACTACGGGATAAGGTAGCAGTTTTGTTGGTACTATTTTAGGATACATATAATTTTCGTAACTGAAATATATTATACTTTTTGTGAGGCAAAGTAACAAAAAACTGAAATAGAAAATGCTTTTTTAACACATTTTTTTTTTTTTTAAATTACAGTGTTAACCTGAGGGGTTAGGTCATGTGGTATTTTTATAGAGCAGGTTCTTACAGACGTGGCAATACCTAATATGTATACCTTTTTTTATTTTATTTAGGTTTTACACAATAATATCATTTTTGAAACAAAAAAATAAAACATGTTTTAGTGTCTCCATAGTCTGAGAGCCATAGTTTTTTTTATTTTTTGGGCGATTTTCTTATGTAGGGTATAATTTTTTTGCGGGATGAGGTGACGGTTAGATTGGCACCATTGTGGGGGGCGTACGCCTTTTGATCGCTTGGTGTTGCACTTTTAGTGATGTAAGGTGACAAAACAAATGTTTTTTTTAGCACAGTTTTTATTTTATTTTTTTGACAGTGTTCACCTGAGAGGTTATGTCATATTATATTTTTATAGAGCCGGTCGTTACGGACGTGGCGATACCTAATTTGTATACTTTCTTTTATTTTTTAAAGTTTTACACAATAATATCATTTATAAAAAAATATAGATCATGTTTTAGTGTCTCCATAGTCTGAGAGACATAGTTTTATCAGTTTTGAGGCGATTATCTTAGGTAGGGTATTATTTTTGTAGGATGAGATGACGGTTAGATTGGCACTATTTTGGGGGGCAAGCAACTTTTTGATCGCTTGCTATTACACTTTTTGTGATGTAAGGTGACAAAAAATTGCTTTTTTGAAACCGTTTTTATTTTAAAAAATTTACGGTGTTCACCTCAGGGTTTAGGTCATGTGGTATTTCTATAGAGCAGAAATTGTTACCTTTTTTGGGAAGTAAGGTGGGCAAAAATTTATATTTCATCATAGTTTCTACTTAATTTTTTTATGGCGTTCACCGTGCGGGGAAAGTAACATGACCGTTTTATAGATCAGGTCGTTAGGGACGCATTGATATCAAACATGTTTAGGGAATTTTATTTTTTTATTTTAAATCAGTGATAAATGTGTTTTTTTATTTCCACTTTTTTTTTTTTTACCCAGACCCACTTGTTTCTTGAAGATCCAGTGGGTCTGATGTCTGCATAATACAATACAGTACACTATATAGTGTACTGTACTGTATTTTCACTTTACTTAGTCTGATCACCAGCCGGAAGTCTGTGAAGGCGTCTGGTTGCCATGGTAACCATCACTCGCTGCCACAACAGCTCTGTTATCCAGTCAAGAATCGGAGGCTGAAAAGGCACAGCAGCCCCCGATGGGAGGGAGCTCCCTCCCTGTTAACCTCTTCCATACAGCGGTCCCTACGGACCGCGGCATGGAAGGGGTTAAACGGCTGACATCTGTGTGATGATGTCAGCCGTTTCAAGCAGAGTGTCAGCAATGCATGCTAACACTCTGCTTGCTAACCCCTCAACCATCCTGAAAATGAGAGGGAGGGTAGGCGGATGATCGCGCGCCCGTCCCCCCAGCACCGCCCATAACCTCCCCGCTGTGCCCACCGGCACATAACAAAGAGGGCTGCAGGGGGGGGGGGTTAAACAAAAAATAGGCATTTTGAGCTTTCTGATCCCCGTGGTCACTTCCGAAAACGCTGCAAACCACAGGTCTAAATTGACCTGCGGTTTGCTGCGATCGCCGATACGGGGTGGTCACAGGACCCTCCTCGGCATTGACCCAGGGTGCCTGCTAATTGATTTCAGCAGGCATCCAGTTCCAATCACCGCCCGCCGCACGGCGGTGATCGGAACTACACAGGACGTACGTGTGCGCCCTGTGTCCTTAACTGCCTCCGGACCGCCTAACGCAGGATCGCGGTCCGGAGGCGGCTGTCTTAGGCAGAGTCACGCATCTACGCGTCATATCACGAGACGCGAGACTTCCTGTGAACGCGCACACACAGGCGCGCGCGTTCACAGGAACTGCAGGTAAGCGAGTGGATCTACAGCCTGGCAGGCAGGCTGTAGATGCGATTTTTTTAACCCCTAACAGGTATATTAGATGCTGTTTTGATAACAGCGTCTAATATACCTGCTACCTGGTCCTCTGGTAGTCCCTTTTGCTTGGATCAACCACCAGAGGACACAGGCAGCTCTGTAATAAGTAGCACAAAGCACCACACTACACTACACCCCCCCTGTCACTTACTAACCCCTTATTAACCCCTGATCACCCCATATAGACTCCCTGATAACCCCCTGTCATTTATCACCCCCCTGTAAAGCTCCATTCAGAAGTCTGTATGTGTTTTGCGGATCCACGGATCGGATCCGCAAAACACATACGGACGTCTGAATGGAGCCTTACAGGGGGGTGATCAGGGAGTCTAGATGGGATGATCACCCCCCTGAAAGGCTCCATTCAGACGTCCATATGTGTTTTACGGATCCAAGGATCCATGGATCGGATCCGCAAAACACATATGGACGTCTGAATGGAGCCTTACAGGGGGGTGATCACCTCATATACACTCCCTGATCACCCTCCTGTAAGCCTCCATTCAGACGTCAGTATGTGTTTTGCGGATCCACGGATCGGATCCGCAAAACACATACGGACGTCTGAATGGAGCCTTACAGGGGGGTGATCAGGGAGTCTATATGGGATGATCACCCCCCTGTAAGGCTCCATTCAGACGTCCATATCTGTTTTACGGATCCAAGGATCCATGGATCGGATCCGCAAAACACATACGGACGTCTGAATGGAGCCTTACAGGGGGGTGATCAATGACAGGGGGGTGATCACCCCATATACACTCCCTGATCACCCCCTGTCATTGATCACCCTCCTGTAAGCCTCCATTCAGACGTCAGTATGTGTTTTGCGGATCCACGGATCGGATCCGCAAAACACATACGGACGTCTGAATGGAGCCTTACAGGGGGGTGATCAGGGAGTCTATATGGAATGATCACCCCCCTGTAAGGCTCCATTCAGACGTCCGTATGTGTTTTGCGGATCCGTGGATCCGCAAAACACGGACACCGCGGATCCGCAAAACACATACGGATGTCTGAATGGAGCCTTACAGGGGGGTGATCAATGACAGGGTGGTGATCAATGACAGGGTGGTGATCACCCCATATAGACTCCCTGATCACCCCCCTGTCAGGCTCCATTTAGAAAATTTTTTGGCACAAGTTAGCGGAAATTGTTTTGTTTTTTTTCTTACAAAGTCTCATATTCCACTAACTTGTGTCAAAAAATAAAATCTCACATGAACTCACCATACCCCTCACGGTATCCAAATGCGTAAAAATTTTTAGACATTTATATTCCAGACTTCTTCTCACGCTTTAGGGCCCCTAAAATGCCAGGGCAGTATAAATACCCCACATGTGACCCCATTTTGGAAAGAAGACACCCCAAGGTATTCGCTGAGGGGCATATTAAGTCCATGAAAGATTGAACTTTTTGTCCCAAGTTAGCGGAAAAGGAGACTTTGTGAGAAAAAAACAAAAAAACAATTTCCGCTAACTTTGCCCAAATTTTTTTTTTATATGAACTCGCATGAACCCCTCATTGAATACCTTGGGGTGTCTTCTTTCTAAAATGGGGTCACATGTGGGGTATTTATACTGCCCTGGCATTTTAGGGGCCCTAAAGCGTGATAAGAAGTCTGGGATCCAAATGTCTAAAAATGCCCATCTAAAAGGAATTTAGGCCCCTTTGCGCATCTAGGCTGCAAAAAAGTGTCACACATGTGGTATCGCCGTACTCAGGAGAAGTAGGGCAATGTGTTTGGGGTGTATTTTTACATATACCCATGCTGGGTGAGATAAATATCTTGGTCAAATGCCAACTTTGTATAAAAAAATTGGAAAAGTTGTCTTTTGCCGAGATATTTCTCTCACCCAGCATGGGTATATGTAAAAAGACACCCCAAAACACATTGCCCAACTTCTCCTGAGTACAGCGATACCACATGTGTGACACTTTTTGCAGCCTAGGTGGGCAAAGGGGCCCACATTCCAAAGAGCACCTTTAGGATTTCACAGGGCATTTTTTACACATTTTGATTTCAAACTACTTCTCACGCATTAGGGCCCCTAAAATGCCAGGGCAGTATAACTACCCCACAAGTGACCCCATTTTGGAAAGAAGACACCCCAAGGTATTTCGTGATGGGCATAGTGAGTTCATGGAAGTTTTTATTTTTTGTCACAAGTTAGTGGAATATGAGACTTTGTAAGAAAAAATAAAAATAAAAAAAATTATCATTTTCCGCTAACTTGTGACAAAAAATAAAAAGTTCTATGAACTCACTATGCCCATCAGCGAATACCTTAGGGTGTCTACTTTCTGAAATGGGGTCATGTGTGGGTTTTTCTACTGTCTGGGCATTGTAGAACCTCAGGAAACATGACAGGTGCTCAGAAAGTCAGAGCTGCTTCAAAAAGCGGAAATTCACATTTTTGTACCATAGTTTGTAAACGCTATAACTTTTACCCAAACAATTTTTTTTTACCCAAACATTTTCTTTTAATCAAAGACATGTAGAACAATAAATTTAGAGAAAAATGTATATATAGATGTCGTTTTTTAAAAAAAAAATTTACAACTGAAAGTGAAAAATTTCATTTTTTTTTCAATTTTTTTTGTAAATTTCGATTAATAACAAAAAAGTAAAAATGTCAGCAGCAATGAAATACCACCAAATGAAAGCTCTATTAGTGAGAAGAAAAGGAGGTAAAATTCATTTGGGTGGTAAGTTTCATGACCGAGCAATAAACGGTGAAAGTAGTGTAGTGCAGAATTGTAAAAAGTGGTCTGGTCATTAAGGGGGTTTAAGCTACGGGAGCTGAGGTGGTTAAGTACCAGGACATCAGGGCATGCAGGTACGCCCTGTGTCCCCAACAGGTTAAAATTGGACATCCACAGCAGCCCACCACCTTAACTTTGACCTTTACAGCAGCCTTCCCCTTTAACAGTGATTTTCACAGCATACCACCCCTTTGACAGTGCCATCCACAGGGGCCCACCCCCTTAACAGTGGCCTTTACTGGATCTGGGGCGTGTCCTTTTGAACAGCTCACTCTAAGACAGCAGCACTGTACTGTCTGAGTGTGAGCTGTAGGAAAAAAGTCACTCTCCCTCCCACCCCTGCAGCTGACAGAAGATTTTTACCTTCATTTTTTCAATCCACGTCGGCTCAGGAGTGGGGGCGGGCGTGCCCTAACCAGATCGGGGCGTGGCTTAGCAGGACCTAGAAGTTGATTTTTAACTTCATTTTTTTCAATCTTAGTCGGCTGAGGAGTGGGAGGGGGCATGGCCTAACCGGATAGGAATTCAATTTATTGGACACATATTATTGCATAGTGACGCGTTTCAGCACTAGTGTGCTTTCATCAGACTACAAATTAACATCTCACTTACAGACTTTAAATAGACAAATGAAATACAGGGGAACTGACGTCATCAGTAAAGCTCCTCCCCTTCATTGACGATAGTAGTCATATCATCGAAATTTTATAATACAATATACTCCAATATGTTAGGGCTCTTTCACACCTGCGTTCTTTTCTTCCGGCATAGAGTTCCGTCGTCGGGGCTCTATGACGGAAGAATCCTGTTCAGTTTTATCCTAATGCATTCTGAATGGAGTGAAATCCGTTCAGGATGCATCAGGAGGTCTTCAGTTCCGGAACAGAACGTTTTTTGGCCGGAGAAAATACCGCAGCATGCTGCGCTTTTTGCTCCGGCCAAAAATCCTGAACACTTGCCGCAAGGCCGGATCCGGAATTAATGCCCATTGAAAGGCATTGATCCGGCCTTAAGCTAAACGTCGTTTCGGCGCATTGCCGGATGCGACATTTAGCTTTTTCTGAATGGTTACCATGGCTGCCGGGACGCTAAAGTCCTGGCAGCCATGGTAAAGTGTAGCGGGGAGCAGCATACTTACCGTCCGTGCGGCTCCCGGGGTGCTCCAGAGTGACGTCAGGGCGCCCCACGCGCATGGATGACGTGATCGCATGGCACGTCATCCATGCGCATGGGGCGCTCTGACGTCATTCTGGAGCGCCCCGGGAGCCACGCGGACTATAAGTATACCGCTCCCCCGCTCCTACTATGGCAACCAGGACTTTAATAGCGTCCTGGCTGCCATAGTAACACTGAAAGCATTTTGAAGACGGATCCGTATTCAAATGCTTTCAGTACACTTGCGTTTTTCCGGATCCGGCGTGTAATTCCGGCAAGTGGAGTACACGTCGGATCCGGACAACGCAAGTGTGAAAGAGCCCTTAAGCAATCAATCGTGCTGGGGAGAAAGGAAAAAATGCATTTGTAAACTTTATATGAGCAGGATGCCTCATAGGAAGCAAGACACATTGTATTCACGATTGAGGCCCCTAGGTTCCATCGTTTGTAAACGATAGATCCAGTAGGCCTCTCTTTTTAGTAACATTTTATTTCTGTCGCCCCCATGACGGGGTAACGACACTCCCTAAATAATCTGATACCGTAACTGTGAAATGTTATGTTTTTTTTTTTCTTGGAAATGAAAGGGTATTGGAAGCAATAAGTTTCCTTTTCTGATAGTAGATTTGTGCTTACTTTTAGTCTGTCCTTCATTCTCATAGAGGTTTCCCCCACATATAATAATCCACATGGACACTTAGGAATGTAAATCACAAATCTACTATCACATGTAAATGTGTCCCTTATCGAAATCCTTTCACCTGAATGGGGATGAGAAAAACATGGACCCTTGATAACACTGGAACAATTCACACAGTTAAGACAGGGAAACGTACCCTGGCTAGGTGCTGACAAGGTACTCTGCCCTCTTTCTGTTTTATTACTTCCCACGTCAGCCCGAACTATCTTATCTCTAATGTTATCAGCACGTTTATAGCATATCATAGGTGGTCTCTGAAACTCACTTATCTGAGGATAAGATTTAGATAGTATGTGCCAATGTTGATTAACAATAGTCCTCAGACGTTGGGACCATGGGTGATACTTAATCACTAGAGGGATCCTTGTCTCTTTCTTATTTCTATCCACCTGTGTGTTCTCAATTTTGTCTCGCTGTATCTTTAATAATTCTAGGGGGTAGCCTCTCTCTCTAAATTTATGCGTCATATCATCTAATCTTTTTTGACACGTGTCTTGTTACTGACAATGCGTTTTAGTCTCTGATATTGAGAATACGGAATTGATTCCTTAATAGATGTTGGATGACTGCTAGAAAAGGCCAATAAACTGTTTCTATCAGTAGTCTTGATAAATAAATCTGTCTGTACCTTGCCATCCTTTCCCTTGACCACCCATGTATCTAAAAAGGAGATCCTGTCTAAACCTTGATTTACTGTGAATTTCAGCTCATCCCAGATGGAATTTAAATACGTAGTAAATTCCGTGAGGGATCGAATGTCGCCTCGCCATACGCAAAAAATATCATCGATAAAACGACACCAAAATATGCAATGTTGTTTATATAGTAAATTAGAGTAAACAAACTGACTCTCAAAGTACGCCATATACGTATTTGCGGATGGCGGTGCGACGTTCAATCCCACTGCGGTCCCACGGCACTGCTGATAAAAGTATAAAAATAATTTTGCTCAGGTACTATCCTCAAAAGTTTCAGAAAAAAATTCTTTCACTTGCTCTTTATATGTACTCGTGTCCAGGAGACCCGCGACTGCATTAATTCCCTTCTCATGTATGATTGACGTATAAAGACTGCACACGTCAAGAGTGACGAGTATGCAGCCTTCATCCACCTGGAGTGAGCCAATTTCTGACAGAAAGTGGCTGGTATCACGAATATAGGACGGTGCATGTTGAGTTAAAGGAGTCAATAGCAGAACATGAGAGAATGGAGTCAGTGGACGCCACAATTGGGCGGCCAGGTGGATTAATAAGTGACTTATGCACTTTGGGCAAAGTGTAAAATACAGGAGTAATCGGGTGTTGATTTAACAGTTCGGTTTAAATATTAAGGATTTTTCCTTTAACAAGTAATCAAGGGCATGTTTCTCCTCCACTGGTAAATTGTGTTTTATATATAATTAACCCTGTTTACTCTGTTGCAACAATGTGTCCACATCTCGCCTTACTAAATTAACAAAAGTCTCAATCGGATGATGTGTTTTCAGTGGTGTATAGTTACTCCTTATTCTCAGAATAAACTGTTTCACAGTCAACATACTAGTGGGAGAAAAATCATCCATCTGATCCACACTCAACTGAGAGGCAGCTTCATTACCACCAAACTGAGCCTTTAAACGTACGGAAGAAGTGATGCAGGTCCGTGTCCAAGGTGAACGTATCGAAGCTACCGGTCGGGCTAAAGGATAAGCCCTTTTTCAATAGATTCATCTGGGCAGGACTGAGGCTCTTAGATGACAAATTCAATACTAAGTTTTGTCCCGTACCTGTGACCGCGTACCTGGAAAACCTGTAAATAAGCAAATACGTATATGGCGTACTTTGAGAGTCAGTTTGTTTACTCTAATTTACTATATAAACAACATTGCATATTTTGGTGTCGTTTTAGATGATATGACGCAAAAATTTTGAGATAGAGGCTACCCTCTCGAATTATTGAAGATACAGCGAGACAAAATTGAGAACACACAGGTGGATAGAAATAAGAAAGAGACAAGGATCCCTCTAGTGATTAAGTATCACCCATGGTCCCAACGTCTGAGGACTATTGTTAATCAACATTGGCACATACTATCTAAATCTTATCCTCAGATAAGTGAGTTTCAGAGACAACCTATGATATGCTATAAACGTGCTGATAACATTAGAGATAAGATAGTTCGGGCTGACGTGGGAAGTAATAAAACAGAAAGAGGGCAGAGTACCTTGTCAGCACCTAGACAGGGTACGTTTCCCTGTCTTAACTGTGTGAATTGTTCCAGTGTTATCAAGGGTCCATGTTTTTCTCATCTCCATTCAGGTGAAAGGATTTCGATAAGGGGCACATTCACATGTGATAGTAGATTTGTGATTTACATTCTTAAGTGTCCATGTGGATTATTATATGTGGGGGAAACCTCTATGAGAATGAAGGACAGACTAAGTAAGCACAAATCTACTATCAGAAAAGGAAACTTATTGCTTCCAATACCTTTTCATTTCCACGGGAAAAAAAAACATAACATTTCACAGTTACGGTATGAGATTATTGAGGGAGTGTCGTTACTGTTAAAGTAGCCCTAAATTAGAGCATTTGAGATGCACTCTGGTGCTCCAAATCAATGTACCCCCAGGGGGTTAATATCCACGCATGGTTGAGACTGGACACTGACACAGAAGCTGGTCAAAGCAATCTCTAATTTATCACAGAAAATAAGCGGTATATGTATCTTCAGAAAAGGGCAGTACTTTCTGAGGCCAGGCATTATTTCATTGGCTCAAAAGGAAGAAGAGATAAGAGAGAGGAGATAATACACTAGCATCTGCGCACAGGGCACTACTTTGGAATGTGAACTAATGTAAACATCTGGTTATTGTCGCCATGTTGTAATGGCGTCTATCCTAACAATAATACTGCATACGTCATATGTGACACTTCAAGGAGGTGCTTCTCTATAGGTAGTGAATAATATATACATATCATCAAGTCATATGATTGGCTTATGCATTCCTCCACAATCTATACACCTCCCTTGGGACACCTGTACAAAGATGAGAAAACAGACACTTCCCACAGCACAGCTCTTTGCCCCCCCCCCCCCTCTCTTCTCCAGTCTTGAAACAAAGAGGGGGGTGGGAGGCACTTGAAGAAGAAAAAGTTAACTCATTACAGTCCTAGAGATACAAAAAAATAGAATAAAATTCACACATCTTTAACAGTCCCCCCTTGAATTTTAATTCTCCTCCCTAAACATCTGTCCCAATGCTCCGCCTCCTCTTCACCAGCTTCCATGACAAGCCATTCCTAGTGAACAGCCTCCAATGACACTGGATTTGAGCACGGGGAAGTCAGATGATCTTTCCCTAATTTGCATTGACATCATATGGGGGAGACTGGAGGTCATCAGTGCTTCTGATTTGACTGGACCGAAGTTTTCATACAATTTTCCATATTCTTTTGAGTCATGATCAACAGTCACACAAGGGAAAACCAGTCTCAACACTTCCTTGAAATCAATCCAATTATGCTTTTCTTTGAGCTTCACGGTGCTCGTGGTCAACAACACTCGGAATGGACCATCAAACCAGAGTTTTAAGACTTTTCTAACGTGTCTTTTACTACCACCCAATCTCCAGACACAAGTGCGTGGGTTCCTGGTACTTTATCAAAACCTGGAAGTGAAGCAAAAACTCGAAAATGTACTTTAGTCAAATGTACAAAACTGATCACATATTCTGTCAGACAACCATGTTGCATCTGAAGCTGCTGTGGGAAATAAAATCCTATCCTAGGGGCTGGCCCAAAAAGGGCCTTATAGGGACAAAGGCCTGTCTCACGGTTAGGCGTATAGCTTACTAAAAGAGGGCTACTAGCAGGCACTCTATTAAGGCTTTTGAATCTTTAACTTTAGTGTTCCGTTCAGTTCCTTTTCCCTACTCTACTGCTGCTTTGTGGATGGTACGAAGCATGTAAGGCCTGTCCTACACCCAAAACCTTCATCATCTCCTGCCTCACTTCACCTGTGAAGTGAACACCTGTGTCACTTTCAATGATCTACGGTACCCCATACCTGCACACAACTTCGGCCATAATCTTCTTTACTTCTTTGGGTACGGTTTTGGCCATCCTGAAAACAAGTCATCACATATCAATACATACTCATACATGCCCACCTTGGGTAGTTGAAGGTAGTCTGCAAACGTTGAAACAGATACAAAAAGCAAGACGTGTTTCTTGGGTACCTTAACCACCTTGCCCACGTTGTTCTGGGCACAAATCATTTATCCTTGAGTATGTCTGACTGTTACAGTGCTGAACCCTGGGGCATACCATATGCTACGTACTAAATCACACATAGCAGTTTTTGTCTGGTGCATCACTCCATGGGTTGCCTGTGGCATCGTGGAGTAGAGCGACCTGGGAAGGCAAAGTTTCCCTTCTTATTTGTAGTCCCCACTTTTCCATCCAGTCCCTTTCCTCCTTCCCCATCTGGTTCTGTAAGGTCTTAAGAACTTTCGGGAGACAGGAGGAGTTATTTCAGGGACCTGAACTGTGGCCACTTAAGACAGGGGTTTGCTTAGGTAATTTGGCAGCCATTTTTGCCACCTGATCTGCCGTGGCTTTCCCCTTTGCCTCCTCTGCATGTTTAGAGTGGCCTTTCGTTGCTATCATCACCCCTTATGTTAGTGACAAGAGGGCTTCCATCAGAGACCTCACTGATTCCCCATTTTAAATGGGTTTACCTGAAGCGATCAAGGAGTCTCTGGCTTTCCATATGGGCCCATAGTCATGGGCTATCCCAAAAGCACACCTGGAATCAGTGTAAATGTTGGCTGTTTCCCATCTGCATATCTGCAAGCCATCTTCAGAGTCTTTTAGCTCCACTTCTTGAGCAAACATGTGTGGTAGTTCACGTTTAATCACCACTGCCCAACCTGTGAAGTACCTGCCATCCTGGCCATACCTCGATCCATCCACAAAGAGCACATGATCTAGATTACCTAATGGCTGATTTACCAAATCCCACTACCTCTTCTGACATCATCTGCAAACAGTCAGGAGCCTCTTCCTTTGAATCTGGAAGAAAAGAATAAAGTGCGGTTGCCCTAACTCTTCCCTCCTCCCTTGATCCAGAGGCAACAGGGTGGCTGGGTCCAAAGTATTACACCTTTGGAGAGAAACATTGTCAGGCAACAACATGGAACACTGCATTGTCAAATAACAGGCAACAAAACAATCATTTGGATTGTACGTTTATGAGGATAGATAATATCGCCATCACTTTGTGGTTCAGAACTATCTCAGAACTTTCATCAAGCATAGCTAGTACAACTACTACAGCTCTGATGCAGAAAGGGGCACCTCTGGCCACGGGATCAAGTCTGACTGAATAATATGCTACGGGGAGTTATTGCTGGCCATGCAATTGGGTGAGAACAGCTGAGTCATGGCCAGTCACTTCATAACAATACAATCTAAATGTAATAATCTGATAGGCCCAGTGTAGGGGAACACAAAATTGCCAGTTCTAGGCATAAAAAGCATCTACCACCTCATCTGTGAGGCGGTAGGGACTAAAGGACAAATCAATCACAGTGGAGTGAGTAGGGGTAATGGGAACCTCAGCCGACAAGGGGTGTGTGTGTGTGTGTATTGGGCATGATGTGGGTGTTAGAAACTGTGGCTTCATTAACGGCATGTAGGTCATGTACCATCCAATGGTGAGTGGTTTGCTTTTCTCAGCTTCTGGGAGTACTGATACAAACATGGACCAGGGAATTTTATCACTAATTGCCAACAAACAAAGTTCCTGGTCGTTGAGGGCACCTGTAAGCTTCACAGTGCCGTCCTCCTGATATGAGATACTAGCATGTACTTTTGCAAGCAAATCTGCACCCAGGAGGCAACAAGGGGCGTTACCACTGACCAGCAAACGGGCAAGCGCATCTTGGTTAGTGGCAAATCTAATATGGATGGTTTCTGTTGAAAAGGGAGCGTACTACTTTCCCATCCACTTCTACCCAAAGACTGGTGTCCTTGGAGAGTAAATCAGGGGAGGCCATGTTTGCTGTGCACAACTGTCTTGGCTGCTCCAGTATCAATCAAAAACGGGACTACTTCTTTTATCACCCAGAATGAGGGATATCATTGGGCCAGACTGAATCTGCTAAAAATGTTTAAAAGTAGAGCCGATACTGGATTTCCTGTTTCCTAATCTTGATCTAACTCTCCTCCCTCACCTGTCTTTGTGTTTTCCTTATGACAAAAAAACATGGGTGTCTGTGGGGACGGAGAGTGATTCGGGCATGGTAAACATAGAATACAATCCTCTCGTGTGGTGTGGACGAGGAGTACCACACACAGCACAACACTCTCTCTTCTGGGATCTGGGTCCCATCTCCCAGGACCATTATAGGGTGGCAGACTTACTTTTTCCTCACTTCAATGAGGCGTTTGACATCAGGGCTGAAGCAATGCCAAAGGAACACTACCTATGGTTGGCACCACTGTACCACCCAATGCTGCTTGATGTTACTCTGCATTTTGGCTTACCTTACAGAGGTATCCAACTTTTCCTATCGCGGAATTAATAGACTGGAAAACAGGACTTCTCATCTTCCATGGGAGTGTCTTATAACTAGGGGATGGGCACAGAGGCTGTTGTTATCTGTAACGTCCACCCCTATCCTCCTCCCTCCGCTCTGAGTCATCTAAGTCCACCCCTTTTAGTCGGACGCTGTGGTCCTCCTTCTGTCCGTCAGTAGTGTCCCAGCTATCCATAAGAACAGAGCTGCACAACACTTAACATGTAACACGTAACTTCAAACATTGAAACAAACAAATCTGACAATTCAGACATGAACACACAAAGGGCCCATAAGAAACTTTTCATTGACTTCAATTTAAAAAAATGTACAGCTCAATCAACACTGTTGGCACCAATAAAAAACAAAAAATCTTCCAAGAAAAATAAAATAAAATTCTCAATGCGCATATTATTTAAAAACAAATATCATACTCCATACGCATTCACATTTTCATGTACTCATTTTCACAAACAGCTCATAACCACGCCCTTATACATAAAATATGAATTGCATTCACAGCTCTGCTAAAAACATCCATCAGTCTTCACACATTTTCGACTCAACTACAACTCAAAGCCACACCCATTCACATTCCACTGAATCATTTATGTCTTCCAACCCAGCCACACAGTTTTCTTTGTTTCATCCCAAAACTTGCAGTACAGACAAACACAGCTTTCCTGGAAACAGATAGCCACACCACACCCAGAATTGCTGATGTTCTATGTCGCTGTTGTGCTGTGTTTTCCAATCTCTTCTGGTCTTCACTCTGTGATTAATCAACTCTTATAAGAAGACAATATACATGTTATAATCATACAGTCATTTTGTTAAAAGCTGGATTCCCACATTACACTGCTTGGGAAAGAAGAAAGAAAATTATTGAACAATTCTTCGTCTTGTATAATATATTACACATCACTTACTCTGCATGATTCCCTCCCCCCTTTCCTTTGCCCGTTTCTCTTATCTCAGGAATGTTTCTGTGAAGGCAGGGGAAGTGAATCTTTGTAGCTCACACTAGGTACAATACTTATCCATTAACTGATCAGGCTATGGGTCTTCCCTATTTAAACACACACATATTATTAGGGTAACAAAACTTAACCAGTTCATTTCGGAACATTTAACACAAGCGCCTTTCTGATTGCAGACACTGGGGCACTTTCTTTCTTGCTAGTGCCATCAATTAACATCCTGACACTGCTCTGTAACATTCTTTTTTTACATTTTAACTTTCAATTCTCCATTAATATCACATCCCATAATCTCCCTCTTCCCTCGCTACTAGCTAGGGGCTGTATTTTCTCCTTGATAATACTGGAACTGACCCATTTCAACCGCAGTATTTCAGACTGACGCACACAAAACAGAGGCGTAAAGAGGCACCTTTAACCCTTTCCTCCACAGACAAAGGATTCACCCTCCCCTCTGGTTGGCTCAAATCTGACTATCACGTCTGACTAGTGAGCTGGGACTCCCCGCACGTCTTCCCCCTCGAAGGGGGGTCAGACGGGCTCCGCACGCGTCTTCCTGGAGTCAGGTCAGGTGGAGAATATCTCCGCAGTCTTTCCTTTTATAAGGGTCATGTGGCTCCACGCGTCTCCCTGAGGTCAGGTCAGTGACGTCAGCACAGGTCCTTTGACAGGTCCTGAAGAAAGAACAGGAGACCGGCAGCTACGCAATCAATTGGAGGAGGTGAGTTAATTTTTATTTTTTTTTAACCCTCAATTGACCTTGTACTAAGCATTCTGTATTAAACAATGCTATTATTTTTCCTTATAACCGTGTTATAAGGGAAAATAATTACATCTACACAACACCGAACCCAAACCTGAACTTCAGCGAAGAAGTTCAGGTCTGGGTACCACATTCCGTTTTTTATCACGCGCGTGCAAAACACATTGCACCCACGCGATAAAAACTGAACAACGGAATTGCGTACCTACTCGCGTGGGTTTGCCGCAATGTGCCCGGGACGCATCCGGACACGCTCGTCTGCAACCAGTGTCACTTTAAAACGATTTTTACTTATCCAGGTCATTAAGAGATTGTTTTGTCGTCACATATTGTACTTCATGAGACTGGTAAAATGGAGTCAAAAATGTTTTATTTATTAAAAAAAATACAAAATCTACCAAAACTTTAGAAAAATTTGCAAATGTCCAAGTTTCAATTTCTCTACTTCTATAATACATAGTAATACCTCAAAAAATAGTTATAACATTCCCCATATGTCTACTTCATGTTTGGATCATTTTGGGAATGACATTTTATTTTTGGGGGATGTTACAAGCCTTAGAAGTTTAGAAGCAAATCTTGAAATTTTTCTGAAATTTTCCAAAACCCACTTTTTAAGGACGAATTCAGGTCTGAAGTCACTTTGTGAGGCTTACATAATAGAAAGCACCTAAAAATGACCCAATTTTAGAAACTACACTCCTCAAGGTATTCAAAACTGATTTTACAAACTTTGTTAACCCTTTAGGTGTTCCACAAGAATTATTGACAAATGGAGATGACATTTCAGAATTTCAATTTTGTGGCAAATTTTTCATTTTAATCCATTTTTTCAAGTAACAAAGCAAGGGTTAATAGCCAAACAAAACTCAATATTTATTTCCCTCATTCTGTAGTTTATAGAAACAACCCATATGTGGTCGTAAACTACTGTACGGGCACACGGCAGGGCGCAGAATGAAAGGAACACCATATGGTGTCTGGAAGGCAGATTTTGCTGGACTGATCTATTTACACCATGCCCCATTTGAAGCCCCCTGATGCACCCCTAGAGTAGATACTCCATAAAAGTGACCAAATATAATTAAAATTGGGGAAGGGGATTATAAATGTAGTACTCCATGGAAGTGTGGTACTCCCTGAAGCAACCGTCAATGCAGAGGCCTGGATGATTGGGGCACATGTCACACTGAGTGGTGGTGTCCTTCCGTATCCCCCTCCTGTGACACACTGTGCACTTTTTTGGGGACCGTCCCTTCTTTCCAGTATGGGGGACCACAAAAGGAAAGTGTTGGCC
Organism: Bufo gargarizans; assembly: GCF_014858855.1. NCBI lineage: Eukaryota > Metazoa > Chordata > Amphibia > Anura > Bufonidae > Bufo > Bufo gargarizans. The sequence goes on from NC_058082.1 coordinate 479,023,445, forward strand.
AGGGACGATCCGGGCGCCTCCAGTTCCCGAGGTACTCCGGCCTGCTCTTTCCCGGTCAAAAAAGATCAGGGCCTTGAGGACTGCCTTATAGAACTGCAGGGATTTCCCTTTTGTTGCCAGCGCTTTGGGACAGCACAAAAGAGTTGTAGAAGGCAACCTGTGTCAAGTAGACCGCAACTTTTTTGTACCATGCCCGGGTTTTGCACATGGCGTCATATGGTTTGAGGACTTGATCAGAGAGATCAACTCCTCCCATATACCAATTGTAGTCCACGATGCAATCGGGCTTGAGGACTGTTGCCGCGGTACCTCGCACAGGGACAGGGGTGATGCCGTTACCGTGAATTGTGGACAGTACAAAGACATCCCTCTTGTCTTTATATCTGACCAGCAACAGGTTTCCACTGGTAAAGAAACGAGTCGCACCCAAGGGGATAGATATCTGGAGGGGGTGGGTAGGGAGGCTGCGTTGATTTTTCCGCACGGTCCCACAAGCGGACGTGGATCTGGCGGCGAGGGACTGGAACAAGAGGATACTAGTATAAAAGTTATCCACGTAAAGGTGGTAACCCTTATCTAGTAGTGGGTGTATAAGGTCCCACACAAGTTTCCCGGTAACACTCAGAGTGGGAGGGGACATTCTGGGGGTTGAATACGAAAATCTCGTCCCTCGTACACACAAAACTTGTAAGTGTACCCTGAGGTACTCTCACAAAGTTTGTACAGCTTCACGCCATACCTCGCCTGCTTAGAGGAAACATACTGGCCGGAAAATGTGTCTCCCCTTGAAAGCAATGAGAGACTCATTAACAGCGACCTCCCTTCCAGGTACATAGGCCTCAAAAATTTTTGCCCTGAAGTGATCAATGACCGGCCTGATTTTGTACAGGCAGTCATAGGCAGGATCACTTCGGGGGGACATGCTGCATTATCTGCATAATGCAGGCATTTCCGAATGGCCTCAAAACGGGAACGTGTCATGGCCATACAGTAGAGTGGGGTCTGGTAGAGGACGCCCCCACTCCAGTACTGCCTGACACTGTTTTTTTTCTGACTAGGCCCATGTGCAGCACGAGGCCCTATCTAGGTCCTCATCTCGGCTGCACTGACCGGAGTCCAGCCACTGGACCTAGCCAAAAAGAAGCCCGGGTGTTGAGCAATGAACTGTTGGGCAAACAAGTTTGTTTGCTTCACCATCAGATTCACAAAGTGGTCACTGAAAAAAAAACGATTGTCATATTCCGTGAAGCCCACTGTGGGAATCTGGATTCCTGGTTGGCCAACAAAGTCAGGAATAATGGGCATAGAATCCTCTGGGGTACACAAGTTCACCGCTAGGGGGCTCAGGTGGACTTATCTGGTGGGCCAGAAAACTAGTACGAGCCCCAGGGCTGCTCATACTAGTGTGGGCCACAGGGTCCTTGGCATGAGGGTCCTTTGGCAGCGTCATCACTAGATGAGGAGGATGCGGATGACAAGAGGAAAGTGGGGTCATCCTCGTCCCCGCTGGGGCTCTTGGAGTCGTAGACAAGCAGGGCGTATGCATCCTCTGCCGAGAACGTCAGCCGGGCCATAGGGTAGTGTGTGTGCGTGTGGAGGGATGGGTGTTCACTTATACCCTACCCTAACACACCCTAGACCTAACAGAAAAAATAAAATAAAACTACATAAAAAAAAAAATGAAAGCCCCCAAATAAAATAAAAAAAAGGATTCAAACTTGCTGATCAGCGGTGGGGTGGGCGATGCGCTAACAGTGGCTGGACGCTAAGAGTGCTGGCCACAGTCAGCGCACGCACAGAAAAAAAAAAGCGCTTGTGCACAAAAAAAAATTTGGGGTCTAGGGTCGCACAGCTGAGTGTGCTATGGCCCACAGACACCAGATCAGGGTGAAGCCCTAAAATAAAAATTTTCCCTAAAACTATCCCTCAGTCTCCCTGCCTAATCTAACCTTTCCCTAATAACTTTTGAGTGCCAGATGGCACTATGGTGGCTCACGTGGGGGTGCTGGGATTAGAGGTGGACGGACAGGCTCCACGGAAGCAGTGTGGGGGAGAAAAGCAGAGCTGGGGGAAGTTAACGCTCGCCCGTCCGTCACCGCCACCTCTCAGGATCTAAGGATGGTGATTGGTGGTGTATTATCACCATCCTATTCCGGGTTATCGGGTCACCGGAGACCCGAATGACCCAGAAACGCATCAAACCGCAGTTCTGAATTGAGGGGCTTACTTAATGGAAACCACCTATAAATTACCCCATTTTAGAAACTACACCCCTCAAATTATTCAAAACTGATGTTAGAAACTTTGTTAACCCTTGAGGTGTTCCACAAGAATTAAAGGGGTTATCCCACTTAGCATTTTCAAACTTAACTGCTGCCAGCGCGCCGTTCACTTCCTGGATTCTGGCTGGGGGCGGGCCTCATCTTGATTGAAGTCTTCTCCCGGCCGGGCCGTGCGCTGGCCTGAATGCGCATGCTCCATGGTGGCTTATTCCTGGCCAGTATAGTACAGAGTCGGCATGCGCGTTCGCGGCTCTGTACTATTCTGGCCAGGAAGAAGTCACCATCGCGCATGTGCGGCGGCATGCGCGTTCAGGACAGCAAGCGGCCCGGCCGGGAGAAAAGGAGTCTTCTGCGCAAGCGCGGCCACTGGGATTCCGGAGAAGAGCGGTGGCCGTAACCAGGGGAGACCAAAAGACAACAATGAGAAGTGGGGATGAATTTTCTAATAAAAGCTGGGAATTGGGTAACCAAATATATTTACAAAAATTATCACTGTCAAATTATTAACAGATTTAACAGTGATCATTATGATGGGATAACCCCTTTTGATAAATGGAGGTGAAATTAAAAAGGTCACTTTTTTGGTAGATTTTTTTGTTAATTTTTTTTCTTGCAACACAGCAAGGGTTAACAGCAAAATAAACCTTAATATATATTACTCTGATTCTGCAGTTTACAGAAATACCCCAAATATGGCGGTAAACTGCCCTATGGGCACGTGGCACTGGTAAAAAGGAATGGAGCGCCATATGGATTTTGAAGGCAGATTTTGCTTGAATGGTTTTTAGGCACTATTTTGTAATTGAAGAGACCCCGACATACCCCTACAGTGGAAACCCTTATAAAGTGACCACATTTTGGAAACTACACTAAAGAATATATTAAGGGAAGTACTTAGCACTTTGACCCCCTAAGCGTTTTACAGAATTTGGAAACACTTGTGAAAATGAAAAGTTTCATTTCTTCCAAGAAAATGTTGCTTTAGCCTCAATTTTTTTTATTTTCACAAGGGGTAACAGGAGAAAAAGCACCCCATAATTTACCAATTTTCTCCTGAATACGGCAATACCCCATATGTGGTGGTAAGCGGCTGTGGGGGCTCATGGCAGGATTCAAAAGGAAAAAAGCACCATATAGCTTTTGCAGCGCAGATTTTGATGGATCGGTTTACGGGTGCCATTTTTTTAAGTGATTGTCTTATATGGGGGCTAATGTTTTGCAGGATGAGATGACTGTTTGATTGGTACCAATTCGGGCTAAATACGCCTTTTTGATCGCTTGGTATTACACTTTTTGTGAGGCAAGGTGGAAAAAAAAAAAAGCTCTTTTGGCATAGTTTTAAAAAACAAATGTATTTACAGCATTCACCTGAGGGGGCATATAATGTGATATTTTAATAGAGCAGATTGTTATGGACACGGCGATACCCAATATGTATAATTTTTATTTTTGTTAAGTTTTACACAGTAAAAGCCTTTTTAAACAGAACAAAATCTTGTTTTTGTATTGCCATTTTCTGAGAGCAATTTTTTTTTATTTTTTGGGCGATTGTTTAAGGTGATGGTTTGATTGGTACTATTTTGGTCTAAATATGCCTTTTTGATCACTTGGTATTACACTTTTTGTGAGGCAAGGTGACCAAAAAATGGTTTTGGCACTGTTTTTAGTTATTTATTTTTATGGCGTTCACCTGACGGGGTGGATCATGTGATATTTTTTATAGAGCTGGACGATATGGACGCGGCGATACCCAATATGTCTACTTTTCTCTTTTTCTTTTTACAATTTTGTTAAACTTTATTTAGGGAAAAGGACTTTTTTTTTTTTTTTTACTTGAAACTTTTTTGCAAAACTTTATTTTTATTACTTCTTTTTTAACTTTATTTTTGTCCCACTCTGGGACTTCAACTTTTGGGGGGGGCTGGATCTCACACGGATGGCAGCCATGATGCCTAAAGAAGGCATCAGGTTGCTATTCAAGCCATCGGGTCCCCGTCACAGCAGCGCGGTTACCCGATGGACACCCGGCAGGATACCGCAGTCAGCGCTGACCACGGCAGTGCAAGGATTAATGCGAAGGCATCAGTGTTTTCACCGATGCCAGAGCATACAGCAGGAGTCCGGCTACAAGTGACTACCGGACCCCTGCAGCTGATCGGGTGGGCGCAGCTGCTGCGCCCGGCCGATTAGAGCGCCGTAGCTGTACGGCGCTGGGATTTGTGACCCTGTTACGGCGCTGGTATCTTACGGGTACTGTCAACAGTTTCCAGACGGTGTTGATGTATCTAATACTTTTTATGACACTATACTGTAACAGTAGGTCTCACCCTAACCAAATACCATAGACGAGACAACACAATGAGGGGGTGGAAAAAAAAAAAAAAACACACAAACATGTATAACTCTAATTTATTATTAAATTACATAACAAAGCTTTTTTTCTTTATTACAGACAGGATTTGCACATTAGGTGCAGAAATGAGGAAATAATTACAAGAGCAATAAAATATAATTAGTTCCAATGAGCAACTTGTAAAGCAAAATAAGAAAGTGCTATTAGATGAGAAAGGTTATATATACAGGTGGATACTTTGGGTTCAGATATCACTTCCTAATGAGGTTTGGTGAATAAATTAGTTGTCACATTCTACAGGAGACCACACATTTACATGGTATGTCAGAAAGAGATTACGCTCAACATTTGTGCCTGGCTACACCCTTCTATAGGAGCTATACGTTTTAGCATGTTAACATTTTGTACCTAATGGCGAATCATTTAGGCCGTGTTCACATCTTAAATTTTAAAAATACCAGGGAAAGTGGAAGCATCTCTAACATAAAGAATAAAAGCATCCCTTTATGCTTTTCCCCTATGAGGGTACTAAACACATGCAGAATTTCCGTGGATTTTACCCTATGTATTGTAAAGTGGTGAAATTCACGGTAAATATTTTTCGTAACGCGTGGATGACATTTCTTAAAGGGCATCTGTCAGCACAGCAGATTTGTACCTATGAAACTGGCTGACCTGTTGTATGTGCGCTTTGCAGCTGAAGGCATCTGTGTTAGGCCTATTGAACACAACCGTACTGCTCTTTCAGTATTTTGCGGTCCGCAAAAAATACGGATGACGTCTGTGTGCATTCCATTTTTTGCGGAACGGAACAGCTGGCCCCTGATAAAACAGTACTATCCTTGTCCGTTATGCGGACAATAATAGGACATGTTCTACTTTGAACGAAACAACGGAAATACGGAAAGGGAATGCATATGGAGTACATTCCGTTTTTTTTTTGCGGACCCATTGAAATGAATCACATGTAACAGGTCACCCAGTTTCATAGGTACAAATCTGCTGACAGATGCCCTTTAAAATATCATCCACTTTGCTGGTACTGTAAAATGCTAAGGATTTGCCGCACGCAAAGCCATCATAAACTCGCAGTGCATTCATCTCGTGTGGACATGCCCTTGAAGCACTATTACAGAACCTATTAGCTTTTGGTAAAGTTAAGAGCGTAGACAAATTGATAATAGATATAATAGAGAAGCTAAAGGGTGACCACATTACAGCTGTCTGAAATTATCCAGAAATCTACTGGCAAGTGCAAAGTGGATTCATAAAGTGTTCTGTGGTTTTGGTATAAACTAATCCGCCCATGTTTCCACTGCTCATTAGGACTCATTCATATGTATTATGTCTCCATTATCCCCATAACTAAATTATATCATTTTTGGGGCTAAATATCAAGTTTTCATATAGGCCAGTAAAACACTTATTTGAATACTCCCTTCAGGTCTACCGATAATCGACAGATTTTATTAATACAAAAACCATATAAACCTGCGGCTGTGCATGATGATAAAAGATATGTTCCCAGGGAAAATAATGGCAGGGCACTACCTCATTCCTGAGAAATGTATTGGTAGAATTTACTAGTATTTTACCATGTTGAAATTGCAATGGCAGGCAATAATTCAGCACCCGATCCTTGGTTTCCCTCAAGGTCTGTATGTGTACAATGTGGTCTTCACACTTGTGTTCAGGAGATCAAATCTCCTTCAAGTCTCTTCTTTCATCCGACATGTAGATTCTAGCGCAGCCTCAGATGCAACATAAATTTTGCCACAAAACTCCCGTCATAAAGTAAGCTAACGAGTAGTTGGTATAGATTTAGACAGAAGTGTCTATCCCTGCACCAAATGTATCCAGCCTGAGCCCCTATGATACATCTGGTGCAGGGCTAGACCGCATTTACCCCATCTTAAGGCTTAGTAAATCTGCCCACCGGCTCTTTTTTTCCCTTTGGTTGTCGGCGCAGTTCCCACTTTTGATGAATAAAGCTTTAGGCAGAGTGGATCTCCTGAACACAGTGTGAAGGCCTGCTGACTCGGTGCTACAATGGTTGCTATTAATAAATGCCATGAAATGGAAAAATGAACCATCAGAAAAGCTAGTTTTCATGTTTCTAAAGGTTAACAGCTACTGTATTCCAGGAAATAAAATATTTTGCTGGATAATCCCTTAAAGAGGACCTGTCACCACAAAATGCAATGCAATCTGAAAGCAGCAGGTTATAGAGCAGGAGGAGCTGAGCAGATTGATGTCCCGTATATTTCTGTTTGAAAAGATTCAGTAAAACCTGTAATTTATACATTTGATCTCTGCTTTTTCCACCTCCTGCGCTATCAGTGAGCATTTTGTATACAAGTGTGCCTACAGTGATAGCTCTCAGTCACTGATAACCCCTCCCGTCTGTACCAATCACTGTTAGAAAAAGTAGAGATATAACTGTATAAATTACAGTTTTCACTGATTCCACAAAAAAAGTTTGTATATATATATATATACACACATATACATACATACACACACACACACACACACACTCAACTTGTCCTGCTCTATAACATGGTGCACTAAAGGGTGTTTTCCTGGAAAAAAAATTGACCTATCCTCATGAGATCCTGCTCTTGGCACCCACCACAATTAGCTGTTTGAAGGGTCTACAGCACTTTCCTCGGTCTGTGACTTCATGTCCATCTGTCCTGCCCTTTCTCCAATGTAGTTCCAATCAAGCGAAAAGCAATACCAAGCCCAGCTTACAATGTATGGTGCCGTGCTTGGTATACTATAAAAGTATCTTGAAACAGCTGATCAGTGGCATTGCCAACAGTCAGACCCCCCCCCCCCCCCCAACTATAAATTTTTTTTTTAATCCACTCCCCTCTGTTGCAATACTTTAGAATAATGGCTATTCACATCCGATAATTTGGTCCCATGCCAACTGAGGTCCCTCTAACGTCCAAGCAGGGATGTAATGATAGCAATTATTGCATTCGCACAATCTACAGAACAGCACAAGTATAAGAATGCAATAGGCTGGGCAACAAGGAGGAAGATTTCATTTGCTGCATGGTATATGGTGCAGGGGCCAGAGCTGAACTCTAATTTCAGTCTAGTAATCCCCATCACATGTAGGTTATGTCATGCCATTATGTGAATGGGAATAAAGACCACAACAATACTGAGGTCACTAGACACTACCAATGTGTGTGTGCTACATTCACATTACAGTGCGGAAACGCTAGTTGCAACTATGGTTGTGTCTCTGTAGGAGAAACGGTTGCATGAGATCTGACGGTACACACTACATACATATCAAGTCAGAGTTTAGCCAGGTCCCGAAACCAAGTTACATAATAATCGCAACTTCTATGACTGTCACATGAAAGGATTGCAGCAAGTTGCAATGAGCTGCAACATTTGGAAGTAGATGTATTTGAGTTACAATGTAGTATAAAGCATACCTCCAGTTGTAGGAAACGTCACAGAGATGCAATTGCGTACACCGCATCTTTGGCTACTACTAGAGCGTTGGCCATTTTTAATGACTGGATATGGGAACAAAATAAAACTTGGGAAAAGGGGAAGCATTACCATAGGGAAGATCTTAGTAATTTTCTTTCTCTGCCTTGAGCTGGGTTTGATTTTGGTAACTAAAGGGGACGTCATGAGGATTTAGGCCCCCCAAACTGCTATTCAGGACAGTAAGGGCTCTTTCACACAAACGGATCCCGTGCGTGTCATCCGCTGCGTGAAAGAGTGCCAAGCCCCGTTCCGGACAGCAGAGACCCGGAGCATTAACATGATTGATAATACTCCGTGCCTCTCTGTGATCTTTTTACTACAAAATCACAGTGAGGTAAAGTTGTCAGTGTGATTTCGTAGTAGAGAGGTCACAGAGAGGCACGGAGCATTATCAATCAATCTAAAATGCTCCATGTCTCTGCTGTTCAGAGCGGGGCTTGGCTTTCTTTAACACAGCAGATTACTCACACGGGATCCGCTCGTGTGACAGAGCCCTAAGACGTTCGCCAATGGTGTACTTCTATACTCTGGGATATGTGGCAGATAAAGAAATTTGAATGCTCTATTCCAGTGTTTCCCAACCAGTGTGCCTCCAGCTGTTGCAAAACTACAACTCCCAGCATGCCCAGACAGCCTTTGGCTGTGCGGGCATGCTGGGAGTTGTAGTTTTGCAACAGCTGGAGGCACACTGGTTGGGAAACACTGCTCTATTCACATAAACTATAAAGAGTCATGAGGGTGCTGCCGCTATTCTGAAGAGTCATACTGGCCAGTCCCCCTCCTGGTTTGACTCATGTCTCAAAGGCTGTGTACTTTATAACAAGCCACCTCCAGTGACACCGAGCGCATGCGCAGATGAACCCTGGGCAAGTACACCTTGCTTCACTGTACATGCTCTGGATGTGGACTGTGATGACGATCACGACAGGCACACCTGACTCTCTTGAGAAGTGGCTCCATCTCATGATTTCTAACAGAGCATTTGACTACAGTGTTCAAAGTTATGCCCAGAATATAGAAGGCAATGCCTGTGAACACTTTGGATAACAGGTTGGTGGCAGTTTGAGGCCTGAATCCTCAAGACAGGTTCCCTTTAAGGACTCAATTGAGCATGCAGTTTAAATCCACAAAAAAGAACGCATGCAAGTTTCCATCTAGAGAAGAGTGGAAACAGTTCAAATCAGACATTTTCTCTAACTGGAGATAAGCTTTAAATGACAGTTTTCTTGGATTGTCATCTTAAAGGGATTTCCCCATGACAACAATTTATCTCCTAACCACAGCATGGGGGATAAGTGTCTGATTGGCGGGGGTCCGACTGCTGCTCCCCCCACTAATCACTATTAGAGGCCTGTGTTCCTGTTTGAATGGAGTTACAGACATGAATGTGTGGGGGTTGCGGAAGAAGGCCAAGTACAAGCTATTTCCAGCAGCCCCTTGAGCTGAGTAAAGCAGTGGACACGCATGTGTGCCTCCACTGAAACAGGGGAACACGGTGGCCTTAATGGACATACTCCCCGTCGATCGGACACTTACCTCCTATCCTGTGCACAGGGGATAAATTGTTGGCAAAGGACAACCCCTGTAAGGGCACTTTCACATGAGTGGGTTTTGAACGGACAGCACCTATTCGATTGAATGGCAGCATTTTCTGTCTTTGTCCATTTTTCCTGCAATAATGCAAATAAATTACTCCATCAGCGTGCAGGTCTTTTAGAACTCTTCTGGCCAGAACACATACAGATGTTTCAATCACCTTGAGGCTCTCAGTCACCCCTTAGCTGTTGCAATTAAACAATAAAAAATGACTTTTCATCTTGGGAGAATAAACTAAGTGCAAACTTTCTATGCGCCCCCAGTCAACAGTACAGAAATAATTATCAATAAAGAAAGCAACATTGCAATTGGTCTTGATTTAAAGCACCCTTAATAATTTTGGATACGCAGCTCCTTATTGGGGTGGGGACCCATTGTATGTGTCCTTATAGTGACAACTACAAATAAGCCCTGTGTAGTCTGAACCTGCAGTCATGTGCATGTGCTTACATTAGCTCCCTTCCAGAGGAAACTGGAAATTACACACATTTTGAGCCTCATAAAAAAAAACTGGAAATTCTGATACATTTCTCTTTGTAGAATCCAGAAACAGAAGTGAATGCAAAGTCTGCATAAAAAAGATTTTGCAAAAAAATAAAAACACAGTTTGACAGCGACATCGGAATACGTCCATCCACATGACTGCAGATTACACATTAGGTTTGTTTGTAGTCTGTAGCAATGGAGACATGTAGGTCTGCATAGGGGCTGTATACATAAAATAGAAGGACATTTTTAACCAAGACTAATTGTATAAGTTGCTTCATCATGTTATTTAAAAGCATGCTGGTCTACTAGAGCAGTGTTTCCCAACCAGTGTGCCTCCAGCTGTTGCAAAACTACAACTCCCAGCATACCCGCACAGTCAAAGGCTGTCCGGGCATGCTGGGAGTTGTAGTTTTGCAACAGCTGGAGGCACACTGGTTGGGAAACACTGTACTAGAGCACTTTGTTCCAGCTACACAGCACTCTATTGTATTTGATTTTGCAAACGGGTAGCATTAACTTTCACCATAAAAAGACAACCTTTTTTTCCCCCAAAAACCACCAACTATTAGAATTACTTTTGCGTCGCTCTTACAATGACCAATTCTCTCTGCAGAAAAAGGCTTAAATGTGCTTAGCATGTGGGTACTATGTGTGAGAGTACACATGACTGCACTCATCTCGAGCACCACATTTCCAGCCTGCCAATCAATAATATAAACTTGAGGGAAAAATATAATTGCATATTCCTAGCCACAGACAGTACTTTATGTTGCAGTGCAATTTGTTTTGTTGCTTTAAGCCAGGCATGCTCAACCTGCGGCCCTCCAGCTGTTGCAAAACTACAACTCCCAGCATGCCTGAACAATCTACAGCAGGGCATTGTGGGGGTTGTAGTTTTATCAAATCTGAAGGGCCGCAGGTTGAGCATGCCTACTTTACGCTAAATGCATTTTGCAGTCTACATTTCACCGATGCTCTGAACCGCACCTATGAACCTAAAGCCCAAATACTTGGCCCTCCCGTAGTTTTACTGAAGGAAGCGTAGATCACCATCGTTTTCCACGGTCATACAAGTTCACTTCTGTAAAATGGCAGGAGGTCTGAGTAAGGCAGCCTTAATACAAACACTAAAATGTGCCATCTGAAAAACCCCTAAACTTGTATATAAGAGAAATGCCTAAAAATTATTATTTTATGCACTCCATTTTGGAACAGCATCCATAAGGGCATACTTACACAGTGATATAGAAAATTAATGTCCCTGCTTTTTTGGGGGGCTAAAACCAGAAATATATCCTAGTGGGAAGTAGTAGAATCCTTTCTTTAGCGCTGATTTTTAGTCTTTTACTAGGATCTACTCCTGCTTTTGCCAAAAAACAGCATATATTAAAACCAGATATGTGCCCTTATAAGCCAATAATACTGCAGCGCAGCAGCTGAGAAATCAGGTTCACCGGGGCTGCCAGGAGCCAGCAGAATGCACTGTTTTACGACAATCTGTGTCTGAAGCGCCAAAGGGGGAAAACAGCCTGCCATAAACAGCATCTGCAATTGGCTTATAGACGGGAATTTGGAAGGAAATTTGATTTCTGCATATTGTTCTGCTCTATTATTGCATCACTTTAAATTAAAATTGCAATGTTGCCAGTTTAAATTAAAACGGGTATAGATATATACTGTACATTTTTACTTCTGTAAAGTGTTCTCAAACACGGACTGTATGGTCACAGTGTACATAAGCGATGTCTTCCACCCCCTGGCAATAACCATTAAAGGAGCACTAAACCAAAGCGATTACACTATGTATGGGTCCTCCATTACCACAAATACATATACAGTAGATGAGGATTGCACAAATGACAATCTGTGATGTATGGATACTGGAGAGAGAGCCATTTTGTGCTGCATGCCTTCGTAGTTTCATCAGTGCCTAGTAAACTGGTTATGTACATGTCTGGTATTCGGAGTAAGAACTATATTCCCTAGTAATATTGGTGGTGACTGAGGCTATCTTACAAACCTTTACTGCAATGCCTGCCATATGGTACATTATAAAAGATGTTTCCCTAGTTTAACTGGAAAATGTACACACCATAACTTTTATATACGTTTAGTGGTCCTTTAAGGTCCCAGCTCAACAATTCCTACAGCGGACATGGACGAGCCTTTCACAAATCTCAAGATTCAGTATGTACGTAGACGGTTAGATGACAATGACTATGTACAGCTACTGGCCTGAAACCCGCCTGGTGCCAGTACGATAGCCTGTCAATATAAAATGTAAAGTATTCCTGTAATATTCCCACTCCCTTATGTACAGTTGGTGTGTGCAGAACTGCAACTTCCACGTTTTTTCCAACCCTGATGTCGCTGCTCTTCCGGATTGTGGCAGAGTCTCTGTCAGCTATCAATGGAACGCGTAAAGTAGCAGCAAGATAGTGCAAATGCCAATGACGGCTCCCAAGATGAGCGAATCCCGGCGCTTCCGGAGGTTAATCCTCTGGATGAGACTGTTCACTGCAGGAAAACGATCTGAGAAGGTGGGTTAAGGGCAGCAACGTGAAACAGACATCAACTATGAAACATAAAAAGAATATCCACGTTCGCATTCACAGACAGATATGAGACAGAGACAAATGGAGGTCCTTACAGCAGGAAGCTTCTATGCTGGGTGTTGTTGGTTTGCGACCCCTTAGAATCATAGATTTAAGATCACTACCAGATGTTTAAGCAAAAGAGGCAAAAACCATACTTTAAAGCAATTTTCTGGGACTTATTGATAGCCATGGTGTTATGGCTGCATTTGCCACTGCAGCTAACCCCTATTCAAGTGGATGTGACTGAGCTGCAGTACAAAGCACAGCCACAACAGTACACATGGCGCTGTGCCTGAGTAAACAATAAGGGACAAAGGCCCTTTATTAGGTGAACTGGTATTGGGGAAATCAAGAGAGTCAGACTCCACCAATTAAACATTGATGATCAATCCTAAGGATGGGCCATCAGTATTAAAGTCTCTGAAAACCATATAGCCAAAATGAAAAGAAGCCTTTTGTGGCTTAAATATTAAAGTTAAAGGCGTTGTGTCCAGGTTTGATTAAAGGGGTTATTTATGATGAATGTAAGTAATAAAATCAGACATCATATAGGACATGACAGTCTCTTTCTAACAAAGCTAGAACCAGCCCTGTACCTCATATGGACCCAGAGATCCCACAATGTATTGCTCCGCTAGATTTATTTCACGCTGACAGCTTAGGTGGTGTGCACTCTCTCAGGAGGTGTGTCCTTTCTGCTGCAGCTGGTGGCAGTTGAAGGATAGAACTGAACATGTGCTTCCATCTCAGTGAGCAGGACAGAGAAATTAGAAAAACAGCAAACAGCAGGTGGCGCTATGCAGATAGATTTCAATGAATATCTCAGTGGCGATACAAAATTTGTAATAACATACAATTATAAAAGTATTCAGATCCAGGTGCTAGTCTGAAAACTGTAGAATATTGTGGGACAACACCTTAAAGTGATGGCCTATAATTTGAATTGATTAGAGACTGCAACATGTCCGTCACAGGCACCCCACATTGCTTACAGGTTGCGGATTTCATATATTCTAGCAGCTTTGACTGTTCTGCTTTTCCAGCACCTATTAACTATTATCCATGTCTACGGATATATTTTCCTACATAATGGAAACCGCCTCGAAAATCATATCTAAAGTTAATCTGTCTAATGATTTCTTACATATCTCTAGCAATGAACTCAGGATCATGAAACAGCAGCTCAATGGTTAATGGCATATGAACTTCATTGCAGTATCATATGTATGATTTCTCTGTGTAGTTCATGAAGATCATAAATAATATCAATGTTATAGACTCATAGCATAACAAAATATTAATCTATAGCATTGAAATTATTTATGAACTTCATGAACTACACGGAGAAATCATACATATGATAGACTAATGAAGGAGATTAAAACTCACAGTCTGCCAAGCCGTCATTGACGGCATGTGATAATACCAAAAGGGACCAAGACCGATTGACTTGATTCTACTTTATTTTATTTATTTATTCATTCTATTGGGGCTATATGTGAGATCTCAATATATAATATTTTATTTATCCATTTTTATTCCTATCTCTATTATAATTATGTGATAGCTACACGTTCTTAATAACAAATGTAAACTTTTTCTGTGAGCCAGCCATTTATATATTTCTGTGATTAAGGCTACTTTCACATTAGCATTTTAGTTTTCCGGTATTGAGATCCATCATAGGGGCTCAATACTGGGAAAAAAAAAAAAAGTTTTGCCCCCATTTATTGTCAATGGGGACAAAACTGAACTGAACTGAACAGAACAGAACAGAGTGCTCCAAAATGCATTCCGTTTAGTTGCGTTCACAGACCGGAGAGCAAACTGCAACATGTTGTATTTTGCTTTCCGTCCTGGGAAACTGATCAGGACTGATCCATCATGACCCCCAAGGCAAGTCAATGGGGACGGATCCGTTTTCTCTGCCACAATAGAAAACTGATCCATTCTCCATTGACTTTCAATGGAGTTGATGACGGATCAGTCTTGGCAATGTTAAAGAGGACCTTTCACCGATCCTGACATTGTGAACTAAGTATACAGACATGTAAAGCGGCGCCGGGGATCTGACTGCACTTACTATTATCCCTGGGCATCGCTCCGTTCTCCCGCTATGCCCTCCGGTATCTTCGGTCACTAAGTTATGGTAGGCAGAGTCTGCCCTTGTTCTGCTGTAGCGCTGGCCAATCGCAGCGCAGAGCTCACAGCCTGGGAGAAAAGAACTTCCCAGGCTGTGAGCTCTGCGCTGCAATTGGCCAGCGCTACAGCAGAACAAGGGCAGACTCCGCCTACCATAACTTAGTGACCGCCTACCATAACAGTGACCGAAGATACTGGAGGGCATAGCGGGAGAAGGGAGCGGCACCCAGGGATAATAGTAAGTGCAGTGAGATCCCTGGGCGCCGCTCTCCATGTCTGTATACTTAGTTCACAGTGTCATAATCGGTAAAAAATCCTCTTTAAAGCGAACCTTTCACCTGCCTTTCACTTAATAAACTATCAAAAGTACCTTATAGATCACCCTCATTGTGTTATCACACAGTCTTGTCCCGCTTTTCTGCCATGTATATGCATGAAAAAAATCGCCTTATAAAGTACTCTTCTCCAGCTCCACAAGTCACGATAGAAGTCAAGGGGGTAACCCTTCCCTCACTCCAGGCTGTAACTCCCCTGCCCTAACCCCCCCTCTATGCAGTCTAATTGACACCCGGCTCAGTCGCCGGGACCACGCTTGTACAGGCGGCGCATGCGCCGTCGGCCTCAGTAGCAGCACGATCCTGTAACTGAATTACAGGATCGCGCTATAGACGGGATCACGCTGCTACTGAGGCCGACGGCGCATGCGCCGCCTGTACAAGCGCGGTCCCGGCAACTGAGCCGGGTGTCAATTAGACTGCATAGAGGGGGGGTTAGGGCAGGGGAGTTACAGCCTGGAGTGAGGGAAGGGCTACCCCCTTGACTTCTATCGTGACTTGTGGAGCTGGAGAAGAGTACTTTATAAGGCGATTTTTTTCATGCATATACATGGCAGAAAAGCGGGACAAGACTGTATGATAACACAATGAGGATGATCTATAAGGTACTTTTGATAGTTTATTAAGTGAAATACAGGTGAAAGGTTCGCTTTAAAGATAATACAACCAAATCCGTTCCTTATCAGTAACAGAAGCATTTTTGCTGAACCCTGCCGGATCCAGTAAAAAAGCCAGTGTGAAAGTAGCCTAATTGGAAGCTTTTTGGTAGAGAGCAGGCCAAACTCCGGAATATTAATATCTGGTGAGCCTACTTATCTATTAATTTAAGAATAGGACAAGCTCTATATTTTTTGCGGGGCAGCGGAACTGAACTATGGATGCGGACAGCACTCTTTGTGCTGTCCGCATCTTTTGCAACCCTATTGAAATGAATAGGTCCGCACCTGTTCAGTGAAATTGCAAAATGGATGTGGACCCATTCATAAGGTCGTGTGAATGGACCCTTAATATGCTCTTTTCTGGACCACTGTTCCATTTGGTATATTAGATTTATGTAATATATATTATGTGTATACATACAGTATGTCTGTTTGATGTGGCTAACTTTCCTATTTATCCATCCGCATACAAATCAATATATTTTCATCCCTCGTTAAATATATGAAGGAAACAAATGCAACTAGGCTCATGTTCTGCTTCAGTGTTGCTTCCCTTCCATAATAGAGGTGACTGGGAGCTGAAAGGGAACAATGGCACAGTGGAAATAACTCGCTGGTTACTGTTCAGTACACTTTCCCATTAACCGCCTAATAGAGGTGTCAGCAAGACAGCTGCTGAAATATTCAGAGCTTTTCCTGGATCTACTCATTACTACCTTCTGTAGTAATTAAATCTAGGACTCCTAAATCTCCATTGATCGGTCTGCTCATCTGTCACTGAGAATAAAATGGAAAGTGATGAGAAAATGTGAACAAATCTTGTAAAAATGTCAGTTTTAATACAGCGTAATTACTACATATTAAATAATTGAATATATACCAAGTCAGTATTTGGTTGGGGCATTTGTATACAGTCCTCAGTCTGTTGTGTGGATAAATATGCAATTTTTGACGTGGGGAGACTGCAAATCTGGCCTACATTCTCAAGAACTTGGCTACTCCAGGGCATTACGACTGGAGCGGGCTCCATGCTTGGGGATATGGTTTGGTTGAAACATAAATGTCTCTCAGTTCTCTTGAAGACCACAGCACGTTTTTGTGGCATTCATTTTATCCTCTATCACCACAAGGTTTAAAGTGCCAGTGTCATGAGATAACGCAACACATTTCCAAGAGTTTAAACTGTTTATCTGTAGGGTGTGAGAAACGTTGACTGACAGAGCTATGTAGGGGTTGGAATGAGGAGAGTAAATGACATTTTATTTCACCATGCCCTGCAAGTGCCCGGGAGGCAGTGCCTCCCTGTAAAGTGCCCTCTGCAACAAGCTCCTTCACAATCCTACCCCTTGGCTACAAGTAGCAGCTGTATGTCCAACCAGGAGACCACTACAGAGGAGAGGGACTGTCATGTAGCTACTAACTGCAGAAGTAAAACTTCACTTTCTCAGTCCTGTAAATAAAAGAAAATCATCATAAAAGGTATGATTACCCACCTCGCATTGACTGCCATCTGGCTTTATCATAAGTTTGGCTGGGTCAATACTGCTGACCGCCTCCCTTTAAAAATAATGTACAGAATTTGGCTACATGCACACGACTATGTGTTTTGCAGTCTGCAAAAAAAAACACAAAAAAAAAAACGGATGCCATCTGTATGCCATCCGGTTTTTTTTTTTTGTTTTGTTTTTTTGGCGGATCCATTGTAACAATGCCTAAAACGGACAAGAATAGGACTTTTTTTTTTGCGGGGCTACGGAACAGACATACTGATGCACACGGTCTGCTGTCCGCACTTCTTGCGGACCCATTGAAATGAATGGGTCCGCATCCTATCCGCAAAAAAAAGCTCAAGAACGGAACGGACACGGAAACAAACAACGTTCGTGTGCATAAGACCTTTTCCATAGAGAAAACTTTTCACAATTTTGCAAATATTTTTCTTCTGCATAGCACATTTTGCTCTTGCACATTTACTATTTTGTCACCATTGCGTATGTTAAGTCTGTAAAACAGGTTTTGATACCGTGATGGTAAATGATAACATATAGCTGGGATATTCCATCACTTACTATTCATGGGGTTCCGATTGCTGCGATTGTCACTCAGGAGCACCAGAGCTAATTAACCACTACTGAAGTTTCCCAGTACAGTGGTCCCTGAAGATACAATGGCCTCAGGATACAATAATTTAAACATACAATGGTCAATCCTGAACCATCGTAAGTGGAAACTAGACTCGCCATACAATGCTTCAGCTACTATGGATACCAAGTAAGGGGTAGCTTAATTTTATTTTTCCGGTACATGTCTGTACTATACAACACCCTGAAGAAGGGCATGTGCTCATCATAGCAAGTGATTTAAAATGTCCAACATCTATTTCTGGCCGGTTTATGTAAAGACTTGCTTTATCTGTCTTTGTTGTTTTCATACTCTGGGATGACATGTTGGGGCTTTGGAACCAATTACTAATTTCAACATCCAATGGTCGCCCCGAAACCAATATTGGAACTTGAGGGATCACTGTATTCCAAAGCTCCTGTGATCCTTACTATGCCACCACATTATAAGATGTGAACACCCCTGTAATGATTATCAATGTCTGCAGTTACAGCTTAGCCAGCAACAAGAATTCTAATGTACATCACTCTACAAAAAGAATCCAATATGCTGCAAATGACTGAAAAGCTGAGATGAAGTGTGACCATACTTAATGTATCTTACTTTCTAAAGAGCACAGATAACCATTATATAGTTATGCTATAGTTGAGGTCAATAACATTGCTGCTGACAATGCAGGTTGTAAAACTGCTTACCAACACTTAGAACGGAAAACAACTTCCTCAGGACTTATTTTCCATCCACCATATGTGAGGGATCGAGAGTGCAGTGATTTCATACAAACACTTCTATTTCTAAACTAGGTAAATGTCAAATACATGGTATAAACTGAAGGAATGTATGGACTCCTCAGCCCATGGCCTCAGAATAGGAATATAAAGAAACATGTTCTGGCTTACAAAAATGACTTGTCAACCGTGACAAACTTCAGCAGGAGAAGTGGTGACTATTGAATATTCTTTCAAATATGATTATGCTTTCCAATATGGAGTATCAGGGAGCGGTGACACAAGGGAATCATCAGGGGTGACCCCGGGCACTCATTGCCGCTTAGAGAATAAGTATCGAAAACTGTCCCACCCAACCAAAAATAAGCACAAAAGCAAAGCCTTCCACTAATTAACTAAAAGCTAGTGCTAAATGGTTGGTTGCAAGGTTTACGCTTCAATTTTTTTTCAAACTAGGGTAGATGGACATTATGACTATAGTCCACCTGGTTTAATGCAAATAGGCCTGGACAGAAGAAGCCTGGTGCTGTCACATCAGCAAGGGAACCTCATTATCTTTCTTCCTATGGTTTTGGAGAAATCAAATGTAATATTGTATTTTATGTACCTAAGTGAACTGTTTAATCTGTAAAGAAAATGTATATATATATATATATATATATATAATAAAAAAAATATATATGTACGTGTGTATATATATGTATAGCTTGACAAAGGCCTCATTGAGTAGGCCGAAACGTTGCTGGGAATAAAGTTTTGGGGTCTTCACCCTGTCACCGAAAGCTGGAAGTGCTGCCTCGTTATTTGGAGAGTAAGTATTGTGGAGGAGAAGCTGACCTCTGTGAGGAATTGCACCCAGTGCACGCTGTCTGACTGTGCTGCTGCTGTATTGGTGGGGGTGTGTGTGTATATATATATATATATATATATATATATATATATATATGAAATAAAGAAATATATATGTACGTGTGTATATATGTATATATCTGGCTATTTAGGGTACTTTCACATTTTCGTTCGGAGCGGATCTGTCTGGTATTTGTACAGACGGATCCGCTCCTATAATGCAAACGATGGTATCCGTTCAGACGGAACCGTCTGCATTATATTTTACTAAAAAAGTCTAAGTACAATTTGTATTCAGACGGATCCGTCCAGACTTTACATTGAAAGTCAATGGGGGGGCAGATCAGTTTGAAAAATGCACCATATTGTGTCCCCTTCGAACGGATCCGCCCCCATTGACTTCCATCGTAACCCTGGACGGATCCGTTTGCCTCTGCACGGCCAGATGGACACCCGAACGCTGCAAGCAGCGTTCGGGTGTCCGCCTGCTGAGCGGAGCGGAGGACAGACGGTGCCAGACTGATGCATTCTGAGCGGATCCGCATCCACTCAGAATGCATTAGGGCTGGACGGATCCGTTCGGGGCCGCTTGTGAGAGCCTTCAAACGGAACTCACAAGCGGAGCCCCGAACGCCAATATGAAAGTAGCCTTATCTACAAGGAAACTGCATACTACAATAACTTGAATAAAAGTGCAAAAGATTTATTTACCCACGTCTCAGCTATATAGTGTGTGTGTGTGTGTGTGTATATATATATATATATATATATACACACACACTATATAGCTGAGACATGGGTAAATACATCTTTTGCACTTTTATTCAAGTTATTGTAGTGCTGCAGTTTCCTTGTAGATAGATAGCCAGATATATATAGATATATACATATATACACACGTACAAACATACGGTATACACATTTTTTTATTATTATTTTTTTTTCAGGTGGATTCCATAAGATTCAAAAAGATTGAGTACTGTCTTTATATCAGGGAAATCATGACATCTCAATCCAGGAATCATGCTCTGGGTAAGCTAGAAAGCCTGCAGAAGCTCTGTATCATTGCTGGCAGATCCTGGTACTAAGTATATATTTAGCTTTCACTCAGAGTACTGCTTTAATGTGACAGCTGCTTGCCTGTAAAACATGAATATATGCAAATATTAGCAGGTTCATAAGGATACTAGCCAAGGTGTTCATCCGGCTTTGTATGGATTTAAACAACCCCCTCTGCGATGTCATGTTTTCTTTCGTAGCCATTGCAATGCTGGAAAGATAAAGAAAGCATTTTATTTCAGATCATTTATTCAGCCAAAAAATAATAAAAAAAAACACAATCATGATGGGATTTTGCAGTCTGGTACCATAGTCTGGACCCTGGACCATGCAAAGTTATGTGTATTTGCACTTATGTCGAGAAGGGGAATCTAGCACACTTGATGGGTTGTTTCTGTAACTTCCATGGAACAGAATGGAGAAAAACCAAGTCTCTCTCCACAGATCATAATCTTGTAATTTTTGCAGATGAGAATAGCTCTATCGATGGAAGCAAGGCTACTTTCACACTTGCGTTATTTTCTAGTATTGAGATCTGGCAGAATATCTCAATACCAGAAAAAAAAAAAATATTCTGTTTAGTCCTCACGCATACTGAATGGAAAGAGATCCGGTCAGGAAGCCTTCCGTTCCTGCAGCATTCTGTTTTGTGCAGTGTCTGGTCAATAAAAAACAACAAAAAAAAAACGGATCCGGCACTGAAAACAGTGTAGGTCAATGGTGACAGATCGGTTTTTTTTTTTTTTTTTTAGGAGTCTATATTTAGTGACGGATCAGTTTTGATTTCACACAACCGCATCCTAACAGAACGGATGCATCCTGATGTGCAGAATCAAAACGCATCCTAATTAACAATGCAAATGTCAAAGTAGCCTAAGAAAAAGCAAAATGCGCGCATAAGATATCCACTTTCGGACGACAATCAGACACGACTGTGTGCATGAGCCCTTATGGTCATAGATTTTTTTAGGCGTGCCAGGACCTGCTGAGGTTTATTTTACCAAATATAACGAGTGTGTATTGTACTCTATTGTATAAAAATTAAGTGATAGTGTCTCAAACATTTTATGTTTTCAGGCCTTTTTCTATCGTCAGGTCTTTATTTATTTTTTAATGAGATCTCACTTTTATTCCGTGCTCTAAGAGAATAATAAAAAAATGCAAGTTTCTAGATATTTGGAAAACATTTTGTATATACAATATATTGTACATGTCATGGCAGTATTTTTGTGTCATCCCTAAACAAGGGCTCTAACCATGTTCTCTGCCATGCTCCAGATCTTGAACTTTAGTCTAGGGGCAAAAGAATGGGAAGACATGACTCTTGGTATTCGAGTCTTCCTCTCCCTCTTTCAATAATAAGCCTTTTATTAGAAAAACCTGGGTGTCACCCTTACAACCTAAAAATACAAATGAGCCAATAGGATTGTGACGTTTAAAAAAATTAAATAAAAATCGAGGGATATCCAAGAGTTAATTATGTTAAATCAATCTTTCTATATAAGTGCAGCTCTTTTTTTTTTTGTTTTGTTCCTTGCTTTTTTGGTTAGTAGATAATTACATATTTTGAATCTCTCTCAATATATTATTTCGAGACGGGCAGTTTGGAAAACCCGATAAAATGTAAACCATACAAAACCAATAAGAACACAAATGAACCACGTGTATATATCATTTCTCCTGCTTCCAAGACAGCAACCAGCACTGCTTAATCACCACTGCAGGGAAGGCCGCATCTAGCTTAAGGCCATGCCAGGACAACTTGCCATGTCAAAGACTGGCAGTTTCTGCAGCCAAGCTCTTCCACTGTAATTAATGTGATCCTGACTTCTTCCATTGGCCAGCAGTTATTCTCCCAGCGAATCTCTGCAGTGTCCCTGGACTCATTACGCCAGTTATCATCGTTGCTTAGCAGGTCTGCACGGCTTGGATCCAGAGTGCTGCTGGCTTATGTAAAGAGCACCCCAGGGACACAATTATAAAACCTCATTAGGAATATATCCTGAGAGTGAGTGCTTTTAACATCTGAAAGGCAGAGCTCAATAAAGTAAGGCAGGCAAATGCACGGAGCTTTCAAGCCTGTACATTGGGGAAGGCGATAGCTTTACATTCTCAAAAAAAAAAAAAAAAAAAGAAAGAAAGAAAAGAAAAAGTGAAACTTTTTGATGAAAAAGGAATTACTGAAAAAAGGCTGTGTAGCATCGGGCAGAATACCTAATAAGCAAAGTCTTCGATAGCGGGAATTCCCAGCCGTAGGTTGTGCTGAGCAACGTGAGCACAAATCATCCCTGACCATTTAGCATCCTCAGTAGATACACATTTGAGAATCATCAAACTTTTAAAGTATATTATCTCCTCAGATCTTGTTTGCATCTATTTTCTCTAATGGCTGCTAAAGATCAATTAGAAGATGTGATCGGAGGGAGATGATTATAGTATGTGAAATAAAATCACTTTGCTGACCGATGTGTTTGGGCTAATGTGCCTCCAAGAAGGCGCTCAACTAAATTTAAAAGGGTTTTTACCATCACCTATACAAAAGCAGCCAATAAATGTTGATTTCCTAGGAACCCCTGGTTCCTAGCAATCTCCTGGTTCTGTAAATCCCATGGATGTGTATGGAGCTGTGGCAGGCCTGCTTGAGCACCACACCAAGACTTGAAGACATGCTAGTGAGGAGAAGGGGGCCTAGGACCCCTTACTAGTGATCGGTGGAGACTTAAAGGGGTTGTCCCACAAAAAAATATTCTACAGTTTTTAAACCAGCACCTGGATCTGAACACTTTTGGAATTGTATTTAATAAAAATTTAGCACAGCCAGTGAGATATTCAATAAAATGTATCTGTATAGCACCACTGGCTGTTTTTTTTTTTCTTATTTCTTTGACCTGCTCACTGAAGAGGCCGCACATGCTCAGTTTCATCCTTCAACTGCCTCCTGAGCTGTGATAGGGAGAGCTGAGACACGCCTCCTGAGCTGTGATAAGGAGAGCTGAGACACGCCTCCTGTGCTGCAGCAGAAAAGCTAGCTGAGCTAGCAGAGCAATGAATGTGGAGATCTCTGGATCTATGTGAGGTACAGGGCTGGTTCTAGCTTTGTTAGAAAGAGGTTGTCATGAACTACCATATATGTATCTTATTTTCCTTTTTTACATTATTCATGGAATAACCCCTTTAAGTGATCTAATATTTATCACCTATCCTGTAGAAAGGTGATGAATCTTCAGCCTACTAAGATCCTAAAGTAGTGACTGACGTAAACTGCTGGTTGCATGTGCTTGGCAGCTCAAGGCATATGTTCATATGTGCCCGCACTGCTGAAAAAGTTTTAATATATGCAAATGAGCCTCTAGGAGCAACGGGGGTGTTGCCTTTACTCATAGAGGCTCTGCTCTCTCTGTAACTGCCATGCCCTCTCCACTTTGACTGACAGGACCAGCAGCTATGATGACGTTTACACTGCCTGGCCCTTTCAATAAAAGTGGAGAGGGTGCGGCAGTTGCAGAAAGAGCAGAACCTCTAGGAGTAATGGCAAAGCTCCCATTGTCCCTAGAAGCTCATTAGCATATATAAAAAGTTCACAGATGCCTTCCGCTGCCTAGCGCACATGCAGCAGGTCAGTCAGTCATAGGTACAAATTTGCTGAAAGATGCCCTTTAAGATCCTACTGATACCAGTAACAGTAAGTATGTGAGGCCTGGATTCTCTACTCACATGGCTTTCAGACACCTGTAGTGCCATCCTGCCCTCACGGACTACAACACTGATTAACTGGGCATGTCAGCTCATTCAGCAGCTTCTCTCATATCTGTTCACCTATACTGTCTGCATTAATACAAAGAATACATTATATTTCAGGCAGTGAGGAAAGCTGCTAGAGAATGTTCAGATTGCTATAAATGTGTCTACCAGTGATGGTCAGACTGCAGACCACAATTTAGGACTCTGTATCATATAGATAAAAGCTGATCTGGTAAACATAGTATAACTTAGCAGCTTACGTAGGCCTTGCAATAGCCCTCCTGGCATTTTCAAGCAAAATTGAAATCAGTAACACTAAAAGATTAACTTCCTAGGTCTCTAGGTACCATGATAAAGGAATATTTAATCAATATGCAGCAATTACATGTAATAAAAATATCAAAAATACTGTATTTTTCACCCTATAAGAAGCACCTTTTTCCCCAAAAGTGTGTGTGTGTGTGTGTGTGTGGGGGGGGGGGGGGGGGGGGGGGGAGGTGGGGTGGCAGTGCGTCTTATAGGGCAAATACTAATGGGCACTTCCATTATGGAAGCGCTCATTAGTACAGGAGGACCAGGGATTGGTGAGCGCAGCGCTCCTTGTGCTGGCTGTATTCACTGCTTCCTGGTCTTCTCCAGCAGGCTCCAACTGCTGTGCTGTGATCAGCACACAGTGTGAGGACATGGGCGCGCTCTGGGACCTCGCTTTGTGCAACGCCCAGTCACAGCACGGCAGGAAGAGAACTGGATCTCCAGAGTGGCAGTGGTGTCTGGAACAGAAAAGGTGAGTTGATTTTTTGTCATATCTGAGGTCTGATTAACACTGGGGGTCTGAATGTGTATCTGAGCTGAGGTCTGATTGACATGGGGGTCTGAATGTGTATCTGAGCTGAGGTCTGATTAACAATGGGGGTCTGAGCTGAGGTCTGAATGTGTATCTGAGCTGAGGTCTGATTAACAATGGGGGTCTGAGCTGAGGTCTGAATGTGTATCTGAGCTGAGGTCTGATTAACAATGGGGGTTTGATTGGGGGTCTGAGCTGAGGCCTGAATAACATTGTGGGGCTGATCTGAAGTCTGAATAAGACATTGGGGTTCTGATCTGAGGACTGATTAACACTAGGAATCTTATTTTCTTCCTCTAAAACCTGGGTGCGTCTAAGGCTACTTTCACACTAGCGTTTTTGCTGGATCCGGCAGGGTCCATCAAAAACGCTTCCGTTACTGTTAATACAACCGTCTGCATCCGTTATGAACAGATCCGGTTGTATTATCTGTAACATAGCCAAGATGGATCCGTCATGAACTCCACTGAAAGTCAATGGTGGACGGATCTGTTTTCTATTGTTTCAGAGAGAACGGATTTGTCCCCATTGACTTGCATTGTGGGTCATGCCGGATCTGTCTTGCTCTGCATCCGTGATGGAAAGAAAACAGCTTCCTGCGGTTTGCTCTCTGGTATGAGAACGCAACCAAACAGAACGGAATGCATTTTAGAACATTCCGTTCTGTTCAGTTACGTTTTGTCCGCATTAACTATGAAGGAGGACAAAACGGAAGCGTTTTTTTTCCGGTATTGAGACCCTAAGACGGATCTCAATACCGGAAAATAGAAACGCTAGTGTGAAAGTAGCCTTATAGAACTAAAAATACAGTACACACCAAAACAATGAATTTGAAACAAAATACAATAGAAACAATGTTTTAAATTTTACGCCTGGGACAACAATATTTAGCCGACCGCTGGGCCCTAGCGATAGCTATAACAGCTCAAGACGTGTTGTATAACATTCATTTTATGGTTTATTGTAACCAGTTTCTGTTGTATTTTGTTTTTAATTAGTGGTTTTTGGTGTTTATATCTGATATTTTAATTACAATTATATTATACTGCATTATTGATTAAAGATTTTGTATTTACCATGGGACCTAGGGAGTCAATCTCTTTCAGTGAAGGCTGTTCTGCCACAAAATAATGCTCCTCTCAAAGGTAATTTTCTGACGGATGCCAGGCACAGTATACAGAATGACTAACATGGGCACATCTGTCACAACAATTCCTCAAAAGTGTCCATTTGCAACTGCAGCCATGGCTTGCTATATACTGCTGAGCGACTTCAATTGATGTCAGAATAGTCCCAGACTGACAGCTCAGTGCAATTATAGAAGTGTAGATGAGTGTCGCAGCAGTGGCAAGGAAAGGATGAAAGAACACTCTGCCAACACACGCTTCAGAAGAGGACCCCTTGCACTGGGATATATTTGCCATGCTACTTTGCATCCAGTGTTCATGGCATTAAGGTGATGCAGCTTGATAGCTCAGAACGCAAAGGGCCCGCTGGAGGGGGGACAAGTATGAACACAGGGGTAAACATACTGGCAGCCATGCTGCTCCTAAAGTCATACCTTTTGTCCTAGCGGTCAGACCCTTTCCAAACTAACAGTTATCCTCTCTCCAGTGGATAAAAGATAATCTGTTCTAGCCAGGGTACCAATCTAACAACTCTATATGTTGGCTGCTGCCTATATATTCACTATTAATGAGGGGCTTAAGAGAAGTGCATTGTAAAGGACAAAATATCCCTAATATAATTACTCCCCGTAGATGTAACCAAAAACAGCAATATATTACTAAAAAGATGTACAATTATGCCAAAGCCAAACTCCAGTTAAAAGGAAATAATTCAGATTGACTACTCCTGCCCAGTAGGCAGTGTCAGCAGAATACAGGAGCCATTTACGCATGGGAGGTTATCAATTCTCTGCAGCTCTGACGCTAATTAGCAGATCGCTCCCGCGTTACATATGTATAAAGAAATTACTTTAAAGGGAAATTCCTGTAATACTGTTTCTGTAAGTTCCTTGCAACTACGGTTGAGTTCACCGTTTTCCGTATCTCTGTTCTGTCCGGCTAAGGAGCTGTTCACATCACATTTAAGCGGGTTGTGCAGACCATATATACTATGTCCTATCCTCATGGCCAGACACCCGCTGTCAGCTGTTTAAAGAGGAGGTGGCGCTTCATGCGAGCGCTGCTTCCTCTTCATTACACTACGTGTCGTCTCCCTTGCAGCGGTGGCAAAGTGTAATTACAAATGCTCACCCCATTCTCTTTGTCATTACACTGCACTGACCAAAGTTCTGAGACAACGGGTAGCGTAACGAAGAGGAAACAGCGCTCTCATACAGCGCTGCCTCCTCTTCAAACAGCTGATTGGTGGGGGTGCCGGACCCCAGCTGATCAGATATTGATGACCTGAGGATAGGTCATCAATATATATTGCTGCACAACCCCTTTATGTTGGGAAAGAAAGATGCAAAACCATAGTTCACTACGCATTTTAATCCTGAAGAGTCCAGCAAAAAACATAAGTTAGCACCCCTTTTTTTTTTATAGTGGAACCTTATGAGGACGGCTGCCACTATATAACATCCCTTTAACATATATGTCATGTGTATATGTTAAACATGGGACAAAAACATGATGTGAACAAAGCCTAACAGAAAAAAAATACAAAAAAAAAAATGATTTGTTTGTTAGAATGAGTTATTGTGAGCATCGGTTTGTGTCAGCCCTGTCAGGTTTCATTTATTTTTTGACAGGAGAAAAAAAGTACAACATAACTAAGACCTGATGAAAGCTGAGCACAAACTAAGGCAACGTACACATCTCTGTTTTGGAGATCCGGCACAAATGCCGGCCAAACCTGGCATTTATGCTGGAAATTGGCAGGATCAACGCTGGACCTCACTGCAGTCAATGCCAGATCCGGCAGGCTGTTCTGGCATAGAGAATCTCCAAATGGAGATGTGAATGAAGCCTAACCCATTCAAACACAAGGGGATTAAAATGGATCAGCTTCTTCTGTTTTCAGTCTCTCTGATGGAAAAACAACACTGATGTCAACTCGACGTTAAAGGGGTATTCCCATCTCAGACAAGGGGGGCATATTGCTAGGATATGCTCCCATTGTCTGATAGGTGTTAGTCCCACCTCTCGGACCCACACCTATCTCGTAAACAGAGCCTAGAAAGTCACAAAGGGCGCACTGCGAATGCGTGGCAGCCCTCCATTCATTTCTATGGGGCCATCGAAAATTGCCGAGCACTGGCTCTAGAAATGAATAGGAGCGGTGGCCGCGCATGCAATATGCCTCCACTGTTTGAGATAGGAATACCCCTTTAACTGCCTGGACACCACTGCCTCCACCACTGTCAGAACTATTGGGTATGAATAAAGTCCATAATTATAAGGCCTATATAAGTGTATGGACATGAGCCTAAGGGACAACCATTTTGTCTTATTAAAAGACAGAGTGATTTTTTTTCCTTTACTCTGAAATTGCTAACCTAAGGTTTACGATATATACCAAAGTGTTTACCTAAGTCTGTTTTGTGAGAAGGAGATGTCCCAAGGTCTAATGAGATGTCATGGCCTAGATAAGACAATGTATTTGAATTCTGATGATTTTAGTGAATAGAAAGACTCTAATCTTTCTTTGGGGTTTTTATATTAATCAATATAGGAGTAGATTGATTTTATATAATCAATTTTAATAGGTGTGCTGAATATATAGTATATATATAAGAGTATAGTCCTCATAGATATATTCAATTGTAAGATTAGAAATGAGGTATAAACTCCTCTGTCATGTTTAGAATCTGTCTCAGTGGAACACACAAATTAATTATTTCTTTCCTGGAATGGAAAAATGTGGACACAGGTGATCATGAACAAACCCTGTCTCCTCCACGAACAATGAATTGAGATAGCCCTATTTATCTTGATTTAATCAAGTTTGGTCAAAAGACTTAAGGATACACAAGTTAGTTGACCAAGTATAAAACTCATTGTCTCTTCAAGATCTTCTCAAGGTTTCGTCTGAAACCTTAGATTACATTTTATTGCTAGTATATGAATAAGAGAAATAAATGAATGCTTCGATTTTTGTATGGAATACTAGTGCCATCTAGTGTTAGGGTAACAAAGATCTAGGGTATATTTTTCCCTAGAGGGAGGTTCTATTAATTATAAAGTGAGGTCACTAGTTAATGATAAAACTTGGCCAAGCCCTTTCTAAGAGAGGATAAAAAGATGGTATGGGCTGACAGAAAGGAGATCTCGCTCTCTCTCTGAACATCATCTTGACCATCTTGCCAGTCATTGGAGGCAGCCATCTTAGAGCCATTGAAACTGATTTCTGCTAGCTGACATTTTGGTATAGTATAACCTTACCTATATTTTATAGGATAATTAATTAATATAATACATATCTATAGATATATTCAATTAACCATACTTTGTGTATAGTATCTGTTTTGGAATAAGATTGGGGTGTACCTGCAGCATCATCCTGAAAATTAATCCAATACAGGGAGATTAAAAATATACTAGTGAAAACACGGTATTATCTCCAAGGAACTGAATTCAGTTCTAGACCAGTATGGTTGATAATATATATATATTTATATAGATAAAAGATAAACCAGATTTGGGTTTAATCGGACATTTGTCGGCTGAGAGAAATCAAGTATTAAATTGACTTTTAAAATAAGTGAGGGGTATTATTATAAGAAGGCATAATTGTGTATATATATATATATGTTCTCAATTATTTTTGTCTTTACCACTATTTTGCATATCATTGAGTGAATTTTATTACCGCCAATTTTATTATATATATTATTTTGCACTATAAATTGTATTAATAAATTACATATATATTTTGTCTGTAACTGGGTTTTGTCTTCAATTCAACGCAGATCACGAGCTTGTTTTAGCTTGATATTTATGATAATAAGTTAGAATCTCCTTTATTACCGATTTTAATTTATTCACATAAATCATATAGACTGTCAATCGGAGACAGCATAAATATTCCGACATTAAATTGGAGGTCCCTACCGAGATCTGCTTGTAATAGAAACAAAATTTTGGGGTGCAAAATATATATTTGATAAAGTTATTGTGGTACTTGTAGTGCAACAAGTAAAAAAAATGTCTGATAACAATGGCGAGGCTAGCCAAGGCATGCAGGCTGCTGCTGCAGTGGTAAAGACTGATATGCATGATAGAAAGACTCAAGAATTAATTGAATATATTGTGTTGGGTCATATGCATGACAGGTTGGATATTAAGAGAGAGTTAAAGGATTGGAGGTTTGAATTGGAAAAGAGAGCTGTAGAATATGCAGATGATATCTGGTCTGATAAATCCCGGTTTGCTGATTATCTCTGTCACATTTCCCAAGCTAAACATAAGAAAGATAAGGATTCATTAATCCTTCAATCTTGGCCTGAATTTGTATATTTAGTTATTGAAATAGCAAAGCAATTAGAAAAAGCAAAATATAAAAATGTTGAACAGGCATATGAAATTGATAAATTTCAAAAAGATTTATCTGAAATGGAAAATAAGGCGGCCATGGTTTCTGGTGAATTAGCACAATGGTCTGCTAAATTATCAGAATATAATGACAGAGACAGTCAACAGCAAGAAGTTATTAGGACTCTGGAATGGAAATTAAGTCAGGCTACTAATGAATTGTCTAAATGTCAATTGTCTATGGTGGATCTAGATGAGGAATGTAAAAAGTTGTATAAGGACAATAGAAATTTACAAACAGAGTTAGATAACCGGGATCTTGACCCTCTTCAATTCAGACAGCCTAAGGATTCTAATAGAGTGCAGGTAAAATATTCCAGGGGGGAATTAGATGCAGAAAGTAAATATGACAACCCCTTTAATGGAGAAGAATTAATGGCTCTGAGAGAACATTCTCTTCCTAAATTAAGACCGATTTCACCTCCTAGGTCCTCTAAAAGTTCAGTACAGAGATCTTATCAACCCATGATAGACACTACTAAAGTGATCAAATTTCTCAAGGAAACTGTGGGTCAATTTGCAAAAAAGGGTTCACCCTCCATAATAAGTCATTTGGAAATATATGAGGAGGCCATGAAAACTTTACATTTAGAAAAGGACATACAGAAACTTGAATTTATTACCTGGGTTTTCGAACCAAAACACCGGTATTTCTTTAATTCCCTTAGAGATATGGGTAGGGATTCTTGGTCAGATGTAGGTCGCAGAAATAAAAACTGAATTTGGTCCCTATAAGTCCACTACTGCTGCAAGGAGGGCCTTATTTACCCTGAAATGTAGACATAATCAAAGTCCCAGGGAATTTTTGTCAGTCCTCAAAAATGCCTATAGTTTATCTGAAAAAGATCCCAATTTTGAAGGTAGTGAATTTATCCAGTTATTTTATGACGCTTTGCCCAATAAAATAAAATTTATTTTGGCCAGGGATTACCATCCCAGAAAGACTCTGGATTGGTTACTCACTGAGAGTACAACTCTGTACGCTGCAATACAAAATTGTGATGAGTCTCCTGATAGAAAATTTAAAAAAGCGAGTGAGGAAATAGCAGAAACTCACATAAAAAGAGATCAGGGAAAATTTGAAAGCCCTAAAAGAAGTTATGCTGATGTGTTAAAAACTCCTAGACCTTCCGAGCCAAATAAAATTCAGCCTAGGCCAGATGGGAATAAGGGTCCAAATGTTGCTGAAAAGAACCCAAACCACCAGAAGGAGTTTAGAAATAGACGGTTCCCTCCTTTTCAAAGATATCAGAATAATTATTATAGGGGATATCAACGTAGGCCAGAAAGGGCTCAAAGTGGTTCTGAGTCAGATGGTTCTGGGAGATCACAATCATATCGGTACCAAAATCAATCTCCCAAAGGTTATGGGAGAAAGAGAAGTAACCTATATGATCGAATGGATCAAATCCAAGATCAGTTTGGTATGTTGATGCAGCGGATGGAGGAATTGTCTAAAACAATCACTGCTAACCCTAAAAATCCTTTTTTAGGGGTAACCCCTCCTGTAGAGAATCCTCCCCAAATATAAAGGGGGAGAAGCAGGTAAGTATGTCAAATGTTGCAGAGGTTGATGACTTAAATGTATGTAAAGTGGAGCAATCTAATATAATTGTCTTTCCCTTTAAAAGAATTTAACCCTTACAAAGCCACATGGCAAGGGGGAGGGGAAACCTGTTTGTTCTGTCTTACAGCACACAAAGTCTTCAGCTGCACAGAAGAAGACATGCGATCCTGCTCATAAAAGGAAGGAGGAGGAGTTGAGGACAAGTCTAACTGCTGAGCAGGAAAACCATTTCAATAATCATGCCAAATATCTTTGTTCCATACAGGAAATAGATAATAGATATTATATGAAAGTTGAATTATTTGATAATTTCTCGCCAATAATAGCCTTGATAGATACAGGTAGCCAAGCAACTTTATTATCTGTAAAATACTTCCAACAATTGCAGGATGTATCTTCTAACAGGTATAAGTTAAAAAGTTTTAATGCTAACCTGGTAAGTGTCTCAGGCAATGCCCTCAAGGTTTTAGGTAAAGCTTGGCTGGATTTTAAAGTAGGAAACAAAGTAATTAGCCATCCTACATTGATCGTGGATATGCCCATTGATAGATTAATTATTGGCATTGATTTCCTGAAAAGATTAAGTCCAGTTATTGATTTTGTTAATAAGGTGATATGGTCTCAAGTGAGGATGCCCATTAATTATGAACAATCACAATCCTATCACAATAGGCGTAACTGCCATGTGATAGAGGAAAGGCCGGATTCCATTGAGGTACATTTCCGAAATAGCCAAGTCCCTGATGTCTCTTTCCTGCAAATCACTCCAAATTCCACTATAGGTGAACAGGAAGATAACACCATATGTGTGTCTCCTGAACGAGTAAAAGATGTCTGTTTGGAAGGGGATGTTCTTACAATCCACCTACACCCAGAAACTACTGACCCTATTGGGTTTAATG
Source organism: Bufo gargarizans (assembly GCF_014858855.1). Lineage (NCBI taxonomy): Eukaryota > Metazoa > Chordata > Amphibia > Anura > Bufonidae > Bufo > Bufo gargarizans. The sequence continues at coordinate 479,056,768 of NC_058082.1, forward strand.
GTCACGAACAATTCCTAGTGGGAATGGAAAAGGTGGATGATGAGATGTTCTTCCCAGTACAGGTGAATGACTTAGGAAGAACTAAGAGGGCTAAATTGGATTTGCGCCATGAAAACAGTTATATTAGTAGGGATCTACTAAATCAAGTGGCCAATTCTAAAGTGATTCGATATCCAAATCCACAAGATAATTGGATACATGACTTAGATAATGATTCTGATGATCATAATATAATTGCAAAATGTATATTAACCATTTCTATTGCAGGAAAATCGGCTACTCATTTATTCCTGGTGCTTGATGAACCCAGATATCCTATGTACATTGGCAACGATATTTTACATCGTTTTGCTATCCATGTGGATATAGTGAATTCCACATTGTGGACAAGATTAAAAGGGAATCCTGAAGGTTTTATGGATGAACATGAAGCACTCAAGTCATCCCAGATACTGCCTTATGCAGTCAGTGTATTAGTGCCACGAGATATAATCATCCCTCCAGGTACTAATAATTTCCTGTTACCCATTCAGGTGTCAAAAGGCCAAAAATTAAAGAATGGTGATGCATTGATATGCCTATCAAACAGAATGCAACTAATTAGGTATTTCAGTAAATCATACCCCTATGGTGAATTTACAAACCTTTAAAACCCAAATAATTGTGAACTAATGGTATGCCAAATGAAGTTCATTTGTCTAAAGACACTATCATTGGTATGGCATTAGATTCAGATTATTATACTTTTGGGTTTCAGAATATAATTATTGGCCTAATACCTGAATCGTATCTAACAGAAGAACAATTGGTTGAACAAACATTTTATTCTTCTCCTGAAGGATTGTTCACCATTAGTTCAGTATATCCTTTTAATCTTGAAGAAGGTACCTGTAAGGTAGAGGAATCCTCTCTTACCTTTGATCATACAATCAATGAGCAGGAAGCCCAGGAATATCATGAGTTTGCTGAAAAAGCAGGTAAGTCAAATCATGACCTCACTGACAGGTTGGAGGAAACCTATGAAATAGGTCAACCAGAAGTTTTTCCAGGGTTTATGGAAATGGTCCAGCAACAAATCTCATTAGCTAATGGATGCTCCAATGACCCAGAGCGACAACAACTAAAGGAAGTTCTCTTAGAATTCAAGGATATCTTTGCTAAAGATTCCTTTGATTGTGGTCTGACTGACATACACATTGCCAGGATCCAGACTGATCCTGAGGCACCTCCCGTTTATATCAAGCAATATCGTCTTCCACTAGCTTGTTATGACTCGCTAGCGGAAATAATCCAAAATCTCAAGGAGAGAGGTATTATAAGACCAGTGCACAGTTCTTATAACAATCCTATTCTTGGAATTCTTAAACCAAATGGTCAATGGCGTTTATGTGCTGATCTTCGTCAGCTAAATAAACGTGTATATATGTCCGGCTGGCCCGTGCCATATATAGACCAATGCTTGGTACAAATGCAAGGCGCTAGGATCTTTACCACCTTAGATTGCGCTCAGGGATATTGGACCATCAAAGTGAGCCCTGAAGATCAATACAAATTAGCCTTTACTTTTGGTAAAGAACAGTTTGCCTGGACTAGACTACCGTTTGGGTACATAAATTCAGGTCATGAATTTGCTGTATTTTTACATAAGGCTATGCCTGATGCCACAGAAAGAGGAAATTTAACTTATGTAGATGACATTTTGATGAAAAGTACTTCATTTGACCAGCATATTCAAGAAATTAGGCATGTACTGAATCAGTTGAAAGAGGCAGGTGTGAAAATTTCTTTACAGAAAGCCCAGTGGTGTCGAACTAAGGTAAATTTCCTTGGACATGAGGTTACCTGTGAAGGCCTGAATCCCCAGAAGAAAAAGGTGGAGGCTGTTATGAAATCTAAAACGCCTACCAACATTAGTGAATTAAGATCATTTCTGGGTATGATGAATTACTCCCGTAAATTCATTGATAACTATGCTGAGATTAGTAAACCATTGCTGACATTGTTAAAGAAAGGTGTACCCTGGACATGGGGGGAGGATCAGGAACAAGCTATGTCTGAGCTTAAAAGGAGACTCACCCAAGCCCCATGTCTAGCTTATCCCGAGGGGGGTAAACCCTTTTATCTGGAAACTGGTTTTACAAATCTTAGTATTAGTGCCTGTCCTATGCCAAAAACAGGATAAATTGCATAAAGTTATAGCTTATGCAAGTAAATCACTGTCACCAGTAGAAATAAAGTTTAGCAACTGTGAAAAAGCTTTACTAGCCACAGTCTGGGCGCTTCAAAACTTTAGAAGTTTTGTACAGGGTGAGAAAATCATTGTTGAAACGGCCCATCAACCCCTACAATATCTACAGAGTGATAAAATTAGGGATGGTAACTTGTCTAACAGCAGGATCACTGCTTGGACCTTGTCTTTACAAGGATGGCCGTTGGAAGTTCAGTATAAGCAAAATAGAAAGTGTCCAGTAGCCCAAGGACTTGCTGAACTGCATAATTGCGCTGCTAATTCTCAAACGGAAGAACTGATAGATGATTTTCTAGAGGAACAAAAATCTTCCCCTTACAAAGCGTATGAAGACGACTATTGCTCTCTACTCCCTTGTGCGTACATAGATGGTTGTGCTTACCACACCATTGTAGGGGACGAAAGAAAACTAGTGGCAGGAATTGGTATTACGTGGATAGATGGGTGCCCGAGTATTTCAATAGGTTATAGTATTGGTGCTAAGAGTAGCCAGGTAGCCGAATTAGCAGCTGTCTACCAAACCGTTAAAATTGCTATAGAGCACAATATAAAGGAATTCGTCATAGTTACCGATTCAAATTATGTGCGGAACAGTTTTGTAGAATATATGCCCACATGGAAGAGGAGTCATATGTTACGGTCCAATAACAAACCAGTGAAACACGCCAAGTTGTTTTGTGCCATAGATGAGCTAGTCCGACATAATGATCTAACCATTTATTGGAAAAAGACTAAAGGTCATTCCAAAACCCAAAATAAAGATAAAGAGGGTAATGACCTAGCTGACAGACTAGCCAAACAAGGAGCCATAAATGGTGATCATGTGAATATAGATCATCTACTAGAGATGATTCCCATTGACGCTATCACTAGACAACAGGCTAAGGCCCAAACTGAAAATAGTATAGTTCAATGGAGCCAAGAATCTTCTAGTGAGGATCTGATCAAAAGCCAGAAGGAAGATGTTATATTGGGAATCTTCTATAAACATATTGAGGATCCTAATAATAATCCCATATCGGAGGATAATTTTACCCAAAAAGAAGACCTCCGATTACTTATGAAATCCAAATCCCAATTTAGTATTCAGGATGGGTTATTAATGAGAACCTCTAAAAATGGTATTCAGCAGTGGGTAGTTCCTACTACATTTAGAGGTTTAATGTTACAGCATGCCCATGATGCACCTACAGCTGGTCATCGTGGAGAAAAGATTACATATGAGTCACTACGTGATTATGCCTACTGGCCTCATATGTTAAAGGATGTCCAGAGTTATTGTCAAGGTTGTTTGGTATGTGCGCAATTTCAACCGCAAGGTCCTAAACATCGTGCTCCACTTCAGAAGAAAGGTTTTTCATTACCATGGTCTGACATCCAAATTGATTTTATTGGTCCTGTTACCCGGTCATCCCGAGGAAATAAATACATGTTAACCGTCACTTGTGTGTTTACAAAATGGGTAGAGTGTCTACCGGCCCGCAATAACACAGCCGAGACCTGTGCATTTTTGTTGATTAACCATGTATTTTCTAGATTTGGGTTACCATTAAGGATTGATTCAGATCGTGGATCACACTTTGTAAGTGAGGTAATGGCGAAGATGTGGAAGATGTTGGGTGTGAAGAGAAAATTACACATTGCTTATCGTCCAACATCTAGCGGATCCGTTGAGCGCTATAACCAGTCTATTGTCAACATCCTTAAGAAATATGTTAAGGAGTCGGGTAAAGACTGGGATATAAGGTTACCATTAGTACTCATGGCCATTAGAGCTACTGCAAGTACGGCTACCCAGATGTCACCTTTTGAGCTGATGACAGGAAGAAGAATGGTACTTCCTCAACATCTGTTGTATCGCACATCAGATCATAACCTGATCAATGCAGCCACTACACATCAGTATGTGGAAGACCTTCGTAAGTATCTTCAACACGCGTTTGCTTTCGCGCAGAAGAATCTTGAGAAAGCCGCCGTAAGTAACAAAACTTATTATGATTTGAAAACTACCAAAAAGGAATATGAGGTAGGAAATAGAGTGTATCTCTATAACTTTGCCCGGGATCGGGTAAAAGAAAGAAAATTTCTCCCATCATGGAAAGGTCCGTATGATGTAATTGATAAAATATCACCTGTAGTTTATAAGGTGAAAATTAATACCAAAGATGGTTTCATCGAGAAATGGGTCCATGTAAATCAATTGCGAGTATGTCATCCAAGATCAGAACTGAGAATCATAGAAGATGACGCTGAATAAGAGAATGAATAAGGATGCGTTAATCTGATTTCTCTCAGTTCACAGATGTTCCAATTCTGGGGTTTCCATATAAAGCATTTTACATAGCAACGCTAGGGAAACTGTATAGCTCAAAAGAAAAAAGAAATAAATATATATATATATACTGTATTCATACTTTCATTTTCCTTTATAGAAAAAGGACGGGCGGAACCAGACGTGATTCCTGGCGATGATGATGACAACAAAGATACAGATATCGTGCAGATGGTGTTGATTCAAGAGGTCCAATTAAAGACGGAACTAATCATCAACCCGAATCTACAGTCGTGTTTCAGATGTCCCAGGATTGTGAATGATGGCTAAGAAGATTATATTTCAGGAATCTTTGCGAAACTGGATCCAAGGACATTCATTGGATGAAGATACCGGATATCACCATTTTAGCTTGGGAAAGGAACCAAATTGGTACATTATGCATGAGAACAAAGTCACAGCAATAATGGCATGATTGGTGCCAAGTTTTGCATTTTTTTCACATGCTAAAACCATTGGACACAGAATTTCTGTGATAATATACTTTTCCAGGATTGACGTTATGATGCGATAAAAGACTCAGATACAATATTGATGAACATGAAAATTCTTCCGACCTTCTCCCAGTTAGGTCTTAAGGGGATCCTTGACTAACGTGGGAAGAAGGGGGGGGATTTGTCAGAACTATTGAGTATGAATAAAGTCCATAATTATAAGGCCTATATAAGTGTATGGACATGAGCCTAAGGGACAACCATTTTGTCTTATTTTAAGGCAGAGTGAATTCAGGATTTTTTTTTTTTACTCTGAAATTGCTAACCTAAGGTTTACGATATATACCAAAGTGTTTACCTAAGTCTGTTTTGTGAGAAGGAGATGTCCCAAGGTCTAATGAAATGTGATGGCCTAGATAAGACAATGTATTTGAATTTTGATGATTTTAGTGAATAGAAAGACTTTAATCTTTCTTTGTGGTTTTTATATTAATCAATATAGGAGTAGATTGATTTTATATTATCAATTTTAATAGGTGTGCTGAATATATAGTATATATATAAGAGTATAGTCCTCATAGATATATTCAATTGTAAAATTAGAAATGAGGTATAAACTCCTCTGTCATGTTTAGAATCTGTCTCAGTGGAACACACAAATTAATTATTTTTTTCCTGGAATGAAGAAATGTGGACACAGGTGATCATGAACAAACCCTGTCTCATCCAAGAACAATGAATTGAGATAGCCATATTTATCTTGATTTAATCAAGTCTGGTCAAAAGACTTAAGGATACACAAGTTAGTTGACCAAGTATAAAACTCATTGTCTCTTCAAGATCTTCTCAAGGTTTGTCTGAAACCTTAGATTACATTTTAGTGCTATTATATGAATAAGAGAAATAAATGAATGCTTCGATTTTTTTGTATGGAATACTAGTGCCATCTAGTGTTAGGGTAACAAAGATCTAGGGTATATTTTTCCCTAGAGGAAGGTTCTATTAATTATAAAGTGAGGTCACTAGTTAATGATAAAACTTGGCCAAGCCCTTTCTAAGATAGGATAAAAAGATGGTATGGGTTGACAGAAAGGATGGATCTCGCTCTCTCTCTGAACATCATCTTGACCACCTTGCCAGTCATTGGAGGCAGCCATCTTAGAACCATTGAAACTGATTTCTGCTAGCTGACATTTTGGTATAGTATAACCTTACCTATATTTTATAGGATAATTAATTAATATAATACATATCTATAGATATATTCAATTAACCATACTTTGTGTATAGTATCTGTTTTGGAATAAGATTGGGGTGTACCTGCAGCATCATCCTGAAAATTAATCCAATACAGGGAGATTAAAAATATACTAGTGAAAGCACAGTATTATCTCCAAGGAATTGAATTCAGTTCTAGACCAGTATGGTTGATAATATATATATATTTATATAGATAAAAGATAAACCAGATTTGGGTTTAATCGGACATTTGTCGGCTGAGAGAAATCAAGTATTAAATTGACTTTTAATATAAGTGAGGGGTATTATTATAAGAAGGCATAATTGTGTATATATAGATATATGTTCTCAATTATTTTTGTCTTTACCACTATTTTGCATATCATTGATTGAATTTTATTACCGCCAATTTTGTTATATATATTATTTTGCACTATAAATTGTATTAATAAATTACATATATATTTTGTCTATAACTGGGTTTTGTCTTCAATTCAACGCAGATCACGAGCTTGTTTTAGCTTGATATTTATGATAATAAGTTAGAATCTCCTTTATTACCGATTTTAATTTATTCACATAAATCATATAGACTGTCAATCGGAGACAGCATAAATATTCCGACATTAAATTGGAGGTCCCTACCGAGATCTGCTTGTAATAGAAACAAAATTTTGGGGTGCAAAATATATATTTGATAAAGTTATTGTGGTACTTGTAGTGCAACAAGTAAAAAAAAAATGTCTGATAACAATGGCGAGGCTAGCCAAGGCATGCAGGCTGCTGCTGCAGTGGTAAAGACTGATATGCATGATAGAAAGACTCAAGAATTAATTGAATATATTGTGTTGGGTCATATGCATGACAGGTTGGATATTAAGAGAGAGTTAAAGGATTGGAGGTTTGAATTGGAAAAGAGAGCTGTAGAATATGCAGATGATATCTGGTCTGATAAATCCCGGTTTGCTGATTATCTCTGTCACATTTCCCAAGCTAAACATAAGAAAGATAAGGATTCATTAATCCTTCAATCTTGGCCTGAATTTGTATATTTAGTTATTGAAATAGCAAAGCAATTAGAAAAAGCAAAATATAAAAATGTTGAACAGGCATATGAAATTGATAAATTTCAAAAAGATTTATCTGAAATGGAAAATAAGGCGGCCATGGTTTCTGGTGAATTAGCACAATGGTCTGCTAAATTATCAGAATATAATGACAGAGACAGTCAACAGCAAGAAGTTATTAGGACTCTGGAATGGAAATTAAGTCAGGCTACTAATGAATTGTCTAAATGTCAATTGTCTATGGTGGATCTAGATGAGGAATGTAAAAAGTTGTATAAGGACAATAGAAATTTACAAACAGAGTTAGATAACCGGGATCTTGACCCTCTTCAATTCAGACAGCCTAAGGATTCTAATAGAGTGCAGGTAAAATATTCCAGGGGGGAATCAGATGCAGAAAGTAAATATGACAACCCCTTTAATGGAGAAGAATTAATGGCTCTGAGAGAACATTCTCTTCCTAAATTAAGACCGATTTCACCTCCTAGGTCCTCTAAAAGTTCAGTACAGAGATCTTATCAACCCATGATAGACACTACTAAAGTGATCAAATTTCTCAAGGAAACTGTGGGTCAATTTGCAAAAAAGGGTTCACCCTCCATAATAAGTCATTTGGAAATATATGAGGAGGCCATGAAAACTTTACATTTAGAAAAGGACATACAGAAACTTGAATTTATTACCTGGGTATTCGAACCAAAACACCGGTATTTCTTTAATTCCCTTAGAGATATGGGTAGGGATTCTTGGTCAGATGTGGTTGCAGAAATAAAAACTGAATTTGGTCCCTATAAGTCCGCTACTGCTGCAAGGAGGGCCTTATTTACCCTGAAATGTAGACATAATCAAAGTCCCAGGGAATTTTTGTCAGTCCTCAAAAATGCCTATAGTTTATCTGAAAAAGATCCCAATTTTGAAGGTAGTGAATTTATCCAGTTATTTTATGACTCTTTGCCCAATAAAATAAAATTTATTTTGGCCAGGGATTACCATCCCAGAAAGACTCTGGATTGGTTACTCACTGAGAGTACAACTCTGTACGCTGCAATACAAAATTGTGATGAGTCTCCTGACAGAAAATTTAAAAGAGCGAGTGAGGAAATAGCAGAAACTCACATAAAAAGAGATCAGGGAAAATTTGAAAGCCCTAAAAGAAGTTATGCCGATGTGTTAAAAACTCCTAGACCTTCCGAGCCAAATAAAATTCAGCCTAGGCCAGATGGGAATAAGGGTCCAAATGTTGCTGAAAAGAACCCAAACCACCAGAAGGAGTATAGAAATAGACGGGTCCCTCCTTTTCAAAGATATCAGAATAATTATTATAGGGGATATCAACGTAGGCCAGAAAGGGCTCAAAGTGGTTCTGAGTCAGACGGTTCTGGGAGATCACAATCATATCGGTACCAAAATCAATCTCCCAAAGGTTATGGGAGAAAGAGAAGTAACCTATATGATCGAATGGATCAAATCCAAGATCAGTTTGGTATGTTGATGCAGCGGATGGAGGAATTGTCTAAAACAATCACTGCTAACCCTAAAAATCCTTTTTTAGGGGTAACCCCTCCTGTAGAGAATCCTCCCCAAATATAAAGGGGGAGAAGCAGGTAAGTATGTCAAATGTTGCAGGGGTTGATGACTTAAATGTATGTAAAGTGGAGCAATCTAATATAATTGTCTTTCCCTTTAAAAGAATTTAACCCTTACAAAGCCACATGGCAAGGGGGAGGGGAAACCTGTTTGTTCTGTCTTACAGCACACAAAGTCCTAAGCTGCACAGAAGAAGACATGCGATCCTGCTCATAAAAGGAAGGAGGAGGAGTTGAGGACAAGTCTAACTGCTGAGCAGGAAAACCATTTCAATAATCATGCCAAATATCTTTGTTCCATACAGGAAATAGATAATAGATATTATATGAAAGTTGAATTATTTGATAATTTCTCGCCAATAATAGCCTTGATAGATACAGGTAGCCAAGCAACTTTATTATCTGTAAAATACTTCCAACAATTGCAGGATGTATCTTCTAACAGGTATAAGTTAAAAAGTTTTAATGCTAACCTGGTAAGTGTCTCAGGCAATGCCCTCAAGGTTTTAGGTAAAGCTTGGCTGGATTTTAAAGTAGGAAACAAAGTAATTAGCCATCCTACATTAATCGTGGATATGCCCATTGATAGATTAATTATTGGCATTGATCTCCTGAAAAGATTAAGTCCAGTTATTGATTTTGTTAATAAGGTGATATGGTCTCAAGTAAAGATGCCCATTAATTATGAACAATCACAATCCTATCACAATAGGCGTAACTGCCATGTGATAGAGGAAAGGCCGGATTCCATTGAGGTACATTTCCGAAATAGCCAAGTCCCTGATGTCTCTTTCCTGCAAATCACTCCAAATTCCACTATAGGTGAACAGGAAGATAACACCATATGTGTGTCTCCTGAACGAGTAAAAGATGTATGTTTGGAAGGGGATGTTCTTACAATCCACCTACACCCAGAAACTACTGACCCTATTGGGTTTAATGGTCACGAACAATTCCTAGTGGGAATGGAAAAGGTGGATGATGAGATGTTCTTCCCAGTACAGGTGAATGACTTAGGAAGAACTAACAGGGCTAAATTGGATTTGCGCCATGAAAACAGTTATATTAGTAGGGATCTACTAAATCAAGTGGCCAATTCTAAAGTGATTCGATATCCAAATCCACAAGATAATTGGATACATGACTTAGATAATGATTCTGATGATCATAATATAATTGCAAAATGTATATTAACCATTTCTATTGCAGGAAAATCGGCTAATCATTTATTCCTGGTGCTTGATGAACCCAGACATCCTATGTACATTGGCAACGATATTTTACATCGTTTTGCTATCCATGTGGATATAGTGAATTCCACATTGTGGACAAGATTAAAAGGGAATCCTGAAGGTTTTATGGATGAACATGAAGCACTCAAGTCATCCCAGATACTGCCTTATGCAGTCAGTGTATTAGTGCCACGAGATATAATCATCCCTCCAGGTACTAATAATTTCCTGTTACCCATTCAGGTATCAAAAGGCCAAAAATTAAAGAATGGTGATGCATTGATATGCCTAGTCAAACAGAATGCAATATTAGGTATTTCAGTAAATCATACCCCTATGGTGAATTTACAAACCTTTAAAACCCAAATAATTGTGAACAATGGAATGCCAAATGAAGTTCATTTGTCTAAAGACACTATCATTGGTATGGCATTAGATTCAGATTATTATACTTTTGGGTTTCAGAATATAATTATTGGCCTAATACCTGAATCGTATCTAACAGAAGAACAATTGGTTGAACAAACATTTTATTCTTCTCCTGAAGGATTGTTCACCATTAGTTCAGTATATCCTTTTAATCTTGAAGAAGGTACCTGTAAGGTAGAGGAATCCTCTCTTACCTTTGATCATACAATCAATGAGCAGGAAGCCCAGGAATATCATGAGTTTGCTGAAAAAGCAGGTAAGTCAAATCATGACCTCACTGACAGATTGGAGGAAACCTATGAAATAGGTCAACCAGAAGTTTTTCCAGGGTTTATGGAAATGGTCCAGCAACAAATCTCATTAGCTAATGGATGCTCCAATGACCCAGAGCGACAACAACTAAAGGAAGTTCTCTTAGAATTCAAGGATATCTTTGCTAAAGATTCCTTTGATTGTGGTCTGACTGACATACACATTGCCAGGATCCAGACTGATCCTGAGGCACCTCCCGTTTATATCAAGCAATATCGTCTTCCACTAGCTTGTTACGACTCGCTAGCGGAAATAATCCAAAATCTCAAGGAGAGAGGTATTATAAGACCAGTGCACAGTTCTTATAACAATCCTATTCTTGGAATTCTTAAACCGAATGGTCAATGGCGTTTATGTGCTGATCTTCGTCAGCTAAATAAACGTGTATATATGTCCGGCTGGCCCGTGCCATATATAGACCAATGCTTGGTACAAATGCAAGGCGCTAGGATCTTTACCACCTTAGATTGCGCTCAGGGATATTGGACCATCAAAGTGAGCCCTGAAGATCAATACAAATTAGCCTTTACTTTTGGTAAAGAACAGTTTGCCTGGACTAGACTACCGTTTGGGTACATAAATTCAGGTCATGAATTTGCTGTATTTTTACATAAGGCTATGCCTGATGCCACAGAAAGAGGAAATTTAACTTATGTAGATGACATTTTGATGAAAAGTACTTCATTTGACCAGCATATTCAAGAAATTAGGCATGTACTGAATCAGTTGAAAGAGGCAGGTGTGAAAATTTCTTTACAGAAAGCCCAGTGGTGTCGAACTAAGGTAAATTTCCTTGGACATGAGGTTACCTGTGAAGGCCTGAATCCCCAGAAGAAAAAGGTGGAGGCTGTTATGAAATCTAAAACGCCTACCAACATTAGTGAATTAAGATCATTTCTGGGTATGATGAATTACTCCCGTAAATTCATTGATAACTATGCTGAGATTAGTAAACCATTGCTGACATTGTTAAAGAAAGGTGTACCCTGGACATGGGGGGAGGATCAGGAACAAGCTATGTCTGAGCTTAAAAGGAGACTCACCCAAGCCCCATGTCTAGCTTATCCCGAGGGGGGTAAACCCTTTTATCTGGTTTTACAAATCTTAGTATTAGTGCCATCCTATGCCAAAAACAGGATAAATTGCATAAAGTTATAGCTTATGCAAGTAAATCACTGTCACCAGTAGAAATAAAGTTTAGCAACTGTGAAAAAGCTTTACTAGCCACAGTCTGGGCGCTTCAAAACTTTAGAAGTTTTGTACAGGGTGAGAAAATCATTGTTGAAACGGCCCATCAACCCCTACAATATCTACAGAGTGATAAAATTAGGGATGGTAACTTGTCTAACAGCAGGATCACTGCTTGGACCTTGTCTTTACAAGGATGGCCGTTGGAAGTTCAGTATAAGCAAAATAGAAAGTGTCCAGTAGCCCAAGGACTTGCTGAACTGCATAATTGCGCTGCTAATTCTCAAACGGAAGAACTGATAGATGATTTTCTAGAGGAACAAAAATCTTCCCCTTACAAAGCGTATGAAGACGACTATTGCTCTCTACTCCCTTGTGCGTACATAGATGGTTGTGCTTACCACACCATTGTAGGGGACGAAAGAAAACTAGTGGCAGGAATTGGTATTACGTGGATAGATGGGTGCCCGAGTATTTCAATAGGTTATAGTATTGGTGCTAAGAGTAGCCAGGTAGCCGAATTAGCAGCTGTCTACCAAACCGTTAAAATTGCTATAGAGCACAATATAAAGGAATTCGTCATAGTTACCGATTCAAATTATGTGCGGAACAGTTTTGTAGAATATATGCCCACATGGAAGAGGAGTCATATGTTACGGTCCAATAACAAACCAGTGAAACACGCCAAGTTGTTTTGTGCCATAGATGAGCTAGTCCGACATAATGATCTAACCATTTATTGGAAAAAGACTAAAGGTCATTCCAAAACCCAAAATAAAGATAAAGAGGGTAATGACCTAGCTGACAGACTAGCCAAACAAGGAGCCATAAATGGTGATCATGTAAATATAGATCATCTACTAGAGATGATTCCCATTGACGCTATCACTAGACAACAGGCTAAGGCCCAAACTGAAAATAGTATAGTTCAATGGAGCCAAGAATCTTCTAGTGAGGATCTGATCAAAAGCCAGAAGGAAGATGTTATATTGGGAATCTTCTATAAACATATTGAGGATCCTAATAATAATCCCATATCGGAGGATAATTATACCCAAAAAGAAGACCTCCGATTACTTATGAAATCCAAATCCCAATTTAGTATTCAGGATGGGTTATTAATGAGAACCTCTAAAAATGGTATTCAGCAGTGGGTAGTTCCTACTACATTTAGAGGTTTAATGTTACAGCATGCCCATGATGCACCTACAGCTGGTCATCGTGGAGAAAAGATTACATATGAGTCACTACGTGATTATGCCTACTGGCCTCATATGTTAAAGGATGTCCAGAGTTATTGTCAAGGTTGTTTGGTATGTGCGCAATTTCAACCGCAAGGTCCTAAACATCGTGCTCCACTTCAGAAGAAAGGTTTTTCATTACCATGGTCTGACATCCAAATTGATTTTATTGGTCCTGTTACCCGGTCATCCCGAGGAAATAAATACATGTTAACCGTCACTTGTGTGTTTACAAAATGGGTAGAGTGTCTACCGGCCCGCAATAACACAGCCGAGACCTGTGCATTTTTGTTGATTAACCATGTATTTTCCAGATTTGGGTTACCGTTAAGGATTGATTCAGATCGTGGATCACACTTTGTAAGTGAGGTAATGGCGAAGATGTGGAAGATGTTGGGTGTGAAGAGAAAATTACACATTGCTTATCGTCCAACATCTAGCGGATCCGTTGAGCGCTATAACCAGTCTATTGTCAACATCCTTAAGAAATATGTTAAGGAGTCGGGTAAAGACTGGGATATAAGGTTACCATTAGTACTCATGGCCATTAGAGCTACTCCAAGTACGGCTACCCAGATGTCACCTTTTGAGCTGATGACAGGAAGAAGAATGGTACTTCCTCAACATCTGTTGTATCGCACATCAGATCATAACCTGATCAATGCAGCCACGACACATCAGTATGTGGAGGACCTTCGTAAGTATCTTCAACACGCGTTTGCTTTCGCGCAGAAGAATCTTGAGAAAGCCGCCGTAAGTAACAAAACTTATTATGACTTGAAAACTACCAAAAAGGAATATGAGGTAGGAGATAGAGTGTATCTCTATAACTTTGCCCGGGATCGGGTAAAAGAAAGAAAATTTCTCCCATCATGGAAAGGTCCGTATGATGTAATTGATAAAATATCACCTGTAGTTTATAAGGTGAAAATTAATACCAAAGATGGTTTCATCGAGAAATGGGTCCATGTAAATCAATTGCGAGTATGTCATCCAAGATCAGAACTGAGAATCATAGAAGATGACGCTGAATAAGAGAATGAATAAGGATGCGTTAATCTGATTTCTCTCAGTTCACAGATGTTCCAATTCTGGGGTTTCCATATAAAGCATTTTACATAGCAACGCTAGGGAAACTGTATATCTCAAAAGAAAAAATAAATAAATATATATATATACTGTATTCATACTTTCATTTTCCTTTATAGAAAAAGGACGGGCGGAACCAGACGTGATTCCTGGCGATGATGATGACAACAAAGATACAGATATCGTGCAGATGGTGTTGATTCAAGAGGTCCAATTAAAGACGGAACTAATCATCAACCCGAATCTACAGTCGTGTTTCAGATGTCCCAGGATTGTGAATGATGGCTAAGGAAGATTATATTTCAGGAATCTTTGCGAAACTGGATCCAAGGACATTCATTGGATGAAGATACCGGATATCACCATTTTAGCTTGGGAAAGGAACCAAATTGGTACATTATGCATGAGAACAAAGTCACAGCAATAATGGCATGATTGGTGCCAAGTTTTGCATTTTTCTCACATGCTAAAACCATTGGACACAGAATCTCTGTGATAATATACTTTTCCAGGATTGACGTTATGAGGCGATAAAAGACTCAGATACAATATTGATGAACATGAAAATTCTTCCGACCTTCTCCCAGTTAGGTCTTAAGGGGATCCTTGACTAACGTGGGAAGAAGGGGGGGGATTTGTCAGAACTATTGGGTATGAATAAAGTCCATAATTATAAGGCCTATATAAGTGTATGGACATGAGCCTAAGGGACAACCATTTTGTCTTATTAAAGACAGAGTGATTTTTTTTTCCTTTACTCTGAAATTGCTAACCTAAGGTTTACGATATATACCAAAGTGTTTACCTAAGTCTGTTTTGTGAGAAGGAGATGTCCCAAGGTCTAATGAGATGTCATGGCCTAGATAAGACAATGTATTTGAATTCTGATGATTTTAGTGAATAGAAAGACTCTAATCTTTCTTTGGGGTTTTTATATTAATCAATATAGGAGTAGATTGATTTTATATAATCAATTTTAATAGGTGTGCTGAATATATAGTATATATATAAGAGTATAGTCCTCATAGATATATTCAATTGTAAGATTAGAAATGAGGTATAAACTCCTCTGTCATGTTTAGAATCTGTCTCAGTGGAACACACAAATTAATTATTTATTTCCTGGAATGGAAAAATGTGGACACAGGTGATCATGAACAAACCCTGTCTCCTCCAAGAACAATGAATTGAGATAGCCATATTTATCTTGATTTAATCAAGTCTGGTCAAAAGACTTAAGGATACACAAGTTAGTTGACCAAGTATAAAACTCATTGTCTCTTAAAGATCTTCTCAAGGTTTCGTCTGAAACCTTAGATTAAATTTTATTGCTAGTATATGAAAAAGAGAAATAAATTAATGCTTTCGATTTTTGTATGGAATACTAGTGCCATCTAGTGTTAGGGTAACAAAGATCTAGGGTATATTTTTCCCTAGAGGGAGGTTCTATTAATTATAAAGTGAGGTCACTAGTTAATGATAAAACTTGGCCAAGCCCTTTCTAAGAGAGGATAAAAAGATGGTATGGGCTGACAGAAGAGGTCGATCGAGCTCTCTCTCTGAACATCATCTTGACCATCTTGCCAGTCATTGGAGGCAGCCATCTTAGAACCATTGAAACTGATTTCTGCTAGCTGACATTTTGGTATAGTATAACCTTACCTATATTTTATAGGATAATTAATTAATATAATACATATCTATAGATATATTCAATTAACCATACTTTGTGTATAGTATCTGTTTTGGAATAAGATTGGGGTGTACCTGCAGCATCATCCTGAAAATTAATCCAATACAGGGAGATTAAAAAGATACTAGTGAAAACACGGTATTATCTCCAAGGAACTGAATTCAGTTCTAGACCAGTATGGTTGATAATATATATATATTTATATAGATAAAAGATAAACCAGATTTGGGTTTAATCGGACATTTGTCGGCTGAGAGAAATCAAGTATTAAATTGACTTTTAAAATAAGTGAGGGGTATTATTATAAGAAGGCATAATTGTGTGTATATATATATATATATGTTCTCAATTATTTTTGTCTTTACCACTATTTTGCATATCATTGAGTGAATTTTATTACCGCCAATTTTATTATATATATTATTTTGCACTATAAATTGTATTAATAAATTACATATATATTTTGTCTGTAACTGGGTTTTGTCTTCAATTCAACGCAGATCACGAGCTTGTTTTAGCTTGATATTTATGATAATAAGTTAGAATCTCCTTTATTGCCGATTTTAATTTATTCACATAAATCATATAGACTGTCAATCGGAGACAGCATAAATATTCCGACACCACGCCACAATGAAAGGGGTATTCCAGTATACATAATACTTAACTCCTATTGAAAGTATATGATACAAAGTAAAAATCCTTAATATACTACAATGCACAGTACAGGGACTGCATCATTCAGTTGGATACATCGATAGAGAGCCATAGTGCTGACGGCTATTGTGCCATTTAAAAATATCTAGTTATCTTTATCTATATATACAGACGTGGACAAAATTGTTGGTACCCTTTGGTCAATGAAAGAAAAAGTCACAATGGTCACAGAAATAACTTTAATCTGACAAAAGTAATAATAAATTAAAATTCTATAAATGTTAACCAATGAAAGTCAGACATTGTTTTTCAACCATGCTTCAACAGAATTATGTAAAAAAATAAACTCATGAAACAGGCATGGACAAAAATGATGGTACCCCTAACTTAATATTTTGTTGCGCAACCTTTTGAGGCAATCACTGCAATCAAACGCTTCCTGTAACTGTCAATGAGACATCTGCACCTCTCAGCAGGTATTTTGGCCCACTCCTCATGAGCAAACTGCTCCAGTTGTGTCCGGTTTGAAGGGTGCCTTTTCCAGACTGCATGTTTCAGCTCCTTCCAAAGATGCTCAATAGGATTGAGGTCAGGGCTCATAGAAGGCCACTTTAGAATAGTCCAATTTTTTCCTCTTAGCCATTCTTGGGTGTTTTTAGCGGTGTGTTTTGGGTCATTGTCCTGTTGCAAGACCCATGACCTGCGACTGAGACCAAGCTTTCTGACACTGGCTAGTACATTTCTCTCTAGAATTCCTTGATAGTCTTGAGATTTCATTGTACCCTGCACAGATTCAAGACACCCTGTGCCAGACGCAGCAAAGCAGCCCCAGAACATAACAGAGCCTCCTCCATGTTTCACAGTAGGGACAGTGTTCTTTTCTTGATATGCTTCATTTTTTCGTCTGTGAACATACAGCTGATGTGCCTTGGCAAAAACTTCGATTTTTGTCTCATCTGTCCACAGGACATTCTCCCAGAAGCTTTGTGGCTTGTCAACATGTAGTTTGGCATATTCCAGTCTTGCTTTTTTATGATTCGTTTTCAACAATGGTGTCCTCCTTGGTCGTCTCCCATGTAGTCCACTTTGGCTCAAACAACGACGGATGGTGCGATCTGACACTGATGTTCCTTGAGCATGAAGTTCACCTTGAATCTCTTTAGAAGTCTTTCTAGGCTCTTTTGTTACCATTCGGATTATCCGTCTCTTAGATTTGTCATCAATTTTCCTCCTGCGGCCACGTCCAGGGAGGTTGGCTACAGTCCCATGGATCTTAAACTTATGAATAATATGTGCAACTGTACTCACAGGAACATCTAGTTGCTTGGAGATGGTCTTATAGCCTTTACCTTTAACATGCTTGTCTATAATTTTCTTTCTGATCTCTTGAGACAGCTCTTTCCTTTGCTTCCTCTGGTCCATGTCGAGTGTGGTACACACCATATCACCAAACAACACAGTGATTACCTGGAGCCATATATATAGGCCCAATGGCTGATTACAAGGTTGTAGACACCTGTGATGCTAATTAGTGGACACACCTTGAATTAACATGTCCCTTTGGTCACATTATGTTCTGTGTTTTCTAGGGGTACCATCATTTTTGTCCATGCCTGTTTCATGAGTTTATTTTTTTACATAATTCTGTTGAAGCATGGTTGAAAAACAATGTCTGACTTTCATTGGTTAACATTTATAGAATTTTAATTTATTATTACTTTTGTCAGATTAAAGTTATTTCTGTGACCATTGTGACTTTTTCTTTCATTGACCAAAGGGTACCAACAATTTTGTCCACGTCTGTATTTCTCTTCCCCTGATGAATCCGGTCATATTTGTATTGGAGGAAACGCGTTGGAAATTCAAGATTTTTTCATTATTGGCTGTACTGACACTGGGAGTCATCATTCAGGGACAGAATAACAGGGACAGCCGTCGATAAGTGGGGTCGCTCCCTTTGGGGTGATTCTCCCGCATTTAGGCGGGGGACCTCTCCGCTTTCAGGCAGAACTGTATCAGTGGGATAGGGATATTATCTCCCCAGCCTCTTCCCCCCCCCTTTTTTACTGTCCTCTTTAAGAAGAGCCGTATTTCTTTTTCATCAAGATTCCGGTGGACCCTCCCACAACGTTCCTTCCTGCTGTGGTATGATCCATCTCCATAAACAGAATAACCATCAAACCGTGAGTGGGACTACATGGTCCAAATCCGAGCTCTTGATTCTGTAAAGTCACCCTGTGTCTTATTGTACATAAGTCCATTGTGTCCTATTTTTGCAGCTATCAATAATATTCTTCTTTTGTGGGCCTTATTTTAATTAATAATGACTAAAAGTTAAGTTTTAAGTAGGATAACTATTCAGTGATATACAGATTATATTCCTACACCATATGTATTTTTTCTCTACTGTGAATTTTTTACAATGCACAGTAATTAAATTTTTCTCAATAGTTTCCCACAGTTGATCACCACTTACTGGCCCGCAATATGATGTTTATAGCCCGATGTCTAGGATTACAACCTGTAGTTTAACTTCAGGGTCCCCTGTTCTTGTGATTGGTGGGGATCCCTGGGGTCAGATGGAAAATGCTGGACACCGGAACAGCTCTTTAACATGATGCTAGTGTAAATGTCCACTCAATCTGACTGCACATGAATAGTATGGATAATCTCCTTACCTTATTGTTTCTTCTATAAGACGGTCAGAGCTGTAAAATAAATAAATAAATATGATCATTTAGACACACTGATCACTCCTTTATCAATGTAGAGATAGTTTTTAATTAGTGGTTTTTGGTGTTTATATCTGATATTTTAATTACAATTATATTATACTGTATTATTGATTAAAGATGTCCTATTTACCATAGGACCTAGGGAGTCAATCTCTTTCAGTGAAGGCTGTTCTGACACAAAATAATGCTCCTCTCAAAAGGTAATTTTCTGACGGATGCCAGGCACAGTATACAGAATGACTAACATGGGCACATCTGTGACCAGAAATGTTCACCTGTCACAACAATTCGTCAAAAGTGTCCATTTGCAACTGCAGCCATGGCTTTATCAATGTAGAGATGAAAACACAAATGTAAATTAATTCACACAAACTGATTCAAGTGACTTTAAAAATGGGACTTATAGCTTCTCACAGCGCTCTACACAGTCGGGTTTCATCGGCTCTGCTTGGTTTTCCAATGATTGGAGGACAGATCCTATATGTTTTCTATGGATCTGTACTCTGCATGCTGGAAAAGCAGAAAAGAGCCAATGAGACCCGAAAGTGCAGCGCGGTTTCACCAAAGGTTTTCAGTTCCTTTTTTTTAAAATGAGAGAAAACAGATGCATTTCATGTACCATTTTTTTTTGCTAAATATCACATCTGTGAGCGACCATCAGCAGCAGCCAGCTCAGAGGCCATATGGCTCACCAAGCTGTCTAATGGCATACTATCTGGGTGAGCATCCTCTTACTGCTCTGCCTTTGCGTTCATCTTTAATCTAGCATTCCCCTAGCAAATCAGGATGAACACATTAGCATACGCCCATGTCCTAGGACGTTGTATTCACATCTTTGGTGTTTTTATTTCTGTTATTATTTATCATGGGTTGGGATTCCCTTTCCAAAACCACACTGGTATTAGCATGCTGCCATATCCGATGATAATTGTTTTGCTCTCAACCCTCAAAAACAATTAAGGATTGGAAAATTCAAAAGCAAATTATTGCAAATGTTATCTCTCTTTTGCTGTTTCTCCCTTATATATCCTAAACAGAAAAAAGGGGGGAATTGTAGCTGGGTAATAGAGGCGGCCAATATACCACAAAGCCAGACATGTAAAATACACCAAGAATGGTGACATGTATATATATTCTTAAAAAAAACAAAAAAAAACTATATACATAACACTGCATACTACTGGCGGGAAAAAATTAAATAAAAATCGGGGCTGGGTAATGAGAACCATAGTCTTATATAGATCCTAGGATTTGATATGTTGGGCTGACACCCACCAAACCATGGTATAATCACACTTTAACCATCCTCTTTATTGCATCTTTGCCAATTCTTGAGTCTTCATCTTAGTACTTGTTCCCTGCTATTAACAGGATCAAGAGGAAGTCTATGGGCCTGTCTAAATTCCATCCCCCACAGCTAGAAGAGTGGGTGCACTGTTTGAGCACTTATCTACAATCATAACTGTTGGGGGTATCTTGTCATGCCATGTCTTTACAGCTTTGGTTCAGGTGGATACAGCCAGATTTAGAAAAAAATTGCCAACTTTGCCAATACCTGAGTCCTCATCCGAGTACTCGTTCCTTAATAGGCTCAAGAGGAAGTCTATGGACCTGTCTTGATTCCATCTCCTGCAGCTAGAAGAGCGAGTGCACTGTGTGAGCACTTCTCCTGTCATTCTAGCCATAGTTTGGAGATCTCAGCACTCAGACCCCCACCAATCCACACCTTTGATATGTCGCTATGACTTATCAAATATTGTTTTCGGTGATATTTTGAAGATGTTACAAAAAAAAGATGGCAGCCAGAAAAATTAAATACAGATTCAACGGCTTCTTACAAAGCTGAATTAAACTACTGCAAGAAAAATGTTTGTTTCATTGTAAGTTTCCATTACACCAAACGTGTATAATGCATAAATTTAACTTCAAAGATAGTGTGACAAGCAGGAGCAATTTATTTTATGGGTTCTGCAA
Organism: Bufo gargarizans; assembly: GCF_014858855.1. Classification (NCBI taxonomy): domain Eukaryota; kingdom Metazoa; phylum Chordata; class Amphibia; order Anura; family Bufonidae; genus Bufo; species Bufo gargarizans. The sequence goes on from NC_058082.1 coordinate 479,078,224, forward strand.
GCACCAAGATTCCTGACATCTAACAAAGTGAGCAGGAACAATATGATGGGTTCCTACCGCATGAGTGTATTTAAGCTTTCTCCTCGTCAGGCCAGCAGTTGGTAAGCCTTTCCTATGTCATTTGCTATGCAGGAGCCCATTGCAAGGCAAAATTATGCAGGCAAAAGGCATTACTGAAAGTCATTAACATTAACCGCAATGGTTCCAGCCATGCCAGGAACAAATCTAATGGATTCTCTTACTCCTCTAAAGTAAAGGAATTAACATATACAGCTGCAACAATAAGAACACCATACCTCGCATAACCTGCACTTAACCTACTTGTGATCAGGAATTTTCCGAAATAATCCACCTAGGAACTAAAACATCAGATATGTCCACCATGAATCAAGCTTTTTAGTGAACGCAGCATATGCAAGCTGGTAAGTATAATAAAGACCAAATGTACCATTGCAAGTTTCTTCTTTCTTTTCGTGTTTATGAAAATAGGTATACGCTGCAATGAATCAAGATGAAAACTTTATTTTCTTCGTAAACATCTTGCCCCACTGCTATTCTGTCACTGCAGGCAGGTGGAGAGCTCATAAAGAATGACCCACCACTAGCGATAAGTCATAAAAAATACCCATCATTGTTTTTATTTATCTATAGTAGTGTATGCAAATCTAATAAAGTTTTATAATATATTGTGTTAATGTGAATTGCCTCTTTCTCCACATATCAGATGTCTCTTTCCCCTATCCTTTGAATTTGCACTGACTAACTTTTCAGAATCTCTGCACTCACTGAAAAATCCCAAGGCTTTTGTGAGAGCTTTCCCTGAGAAATCATATTACACAAAGCACAGCTGAAGAGAGACTGTGCAAGAAGCATAAAGAGGGAAGAAGGAAGCCTGCACACACAGGCTAATAGACCTTCTTCTAGCAAGCACTGTATTACACAAACCCATACCAGCACTTTCAGTGTGAAATCTTTGTTGTGTGTGTGTGTGTGCTCACATTGTGGAGGTGATCACTGCATGTAGATGTAGCACTTCACCCTCACTGAACCAGTTGTTGGGAAGGAACACTCTTAGAGGCTCATTTGCATAAATTAAGACATCATTTTTCTCAGCAACGTGGGCACATATGAACATTGGACCACCACAGATGCCTTCTGCTGACAGATGCCCTTTAATGTGTATGGCACCTTAACTCAGCACAGCTTAGACAAACTAGAGAGAGGAAAAAGAATTAGCAGCAGGTATAATTCAGTCCCATCACATAAGGTGGTCAGGGCTCCAAAGCTTTACATGGCTGTCGCAGCTTACGGTTTCTTGGTCTCAGCTAGGAGGAAGAGCTCAGGAGCCAAACAGGCAGGTCCAGTAAGAAGGAGAACCGCACACAGAGATACAAGAGCTCTTACAATAGATAACTATATTTTTGAGGAGAGATCAGAATGGAGCGCTTCTGCTTACGCACAGTGCTTGTCTGTCACCTGATCTTTGATACCGGCAAAACCATCAGTAATCATCTAATATTTATAGGCGTCTAACACACTGACAGTATCACTCCATAACCACTCTATTTCTACTCACTTAAGTAGCCGGCCAATGGTTTAAAAAGCAAAGTTCCCCTGCCAGCTCCATCCAGGCACAATTATTTTCACAAAGCAATTATCGTTCAGATCTGAACAATTAAACAATTATTAAAGGCGTTTTCCGGGACCCAACAGGACCAGCGGAGCCACATTAATTACACAGAACACACCAGTAGGAGAAAGTGTCTTGCAAAATTGGAAGGATTGGCCTCCCGGGTTATGTGACATTCCTTTCCTGAAAATTCGGCTTCCACCAAGATGTCCGCTACCAGTTTTCAACCTGGGTTATCGATAAGGCCAGAAGTACTCCGCTCCCTCATGCACCAGATAAGGGAACTGTTGAAGCCCCATGCACAGCAAAAGTGACACGCCATCTGTAGCCCAGGCTGAAAACTTGTTGCAGGACGTGACGTCAGCAGAAGCTGGAACTTCAGTAGCATTATATAACCAGGTTCCCAGAGGCTGATCCATGCAACTTTGTAACGGTATATTACATTATTTCTCCTATAGGCGTGTTATGTGTAATTAAGGCAGGTTTGTGGGAGTCCTGGAAAACACTTAACTGCCCAATGTAAATATGCGTAAGAAATCAATGATGCATGTACAATTATTTTTAAAATGTTATAATTCAATAGAATATACATTAAGGTTAGCTAATATTAATATCAACCCCTTGCACATTGCTCAGCACTGCTAAAGTGAAACAAAGACAAAAAAAAATTGAGGGATCTTCATCTCTTAGTTAGAGTAAAGACTGTATACAAAGAGCACTACTTGCTCTGGAGGACCTGTCCTGCATTACATGTGTAATGCCCGCTTTTCCCTGTGGTGGTGCAGCAGGAAAACTGAACACTTACCACCAAGATTCCCCACAGATTCCAGCAGACTGATGGAAGCTCCAGCAGAGAGACACTCTGTCATCACTTTACTGTCAAGGGTCCAAACCACAGAACCCCCTTCAAAGGAAATGTGTATCCCCAAAAAAATTCTGCCAGTTAAAACCACATAGTAAGGGTCCATTCACACGTCCGTTGTTTCTTTCCTGATCTGTTCCGTTTTTTGCGGAACAGATCTGGACCAGTTCTGTACCCATTAATTTTCAATGGGTCCTGAAAAAAAAACGGACAGCACAATGTCCGATTTTTTTTCAGGACCCATTGAAAATTAATGGGTACATAACTGGTCCAGATCTGTTCCGCAAAAAACGGAACAGATCAGGAAAGAAACAACGGACGTGTGAATGGACCCTAACACATCCTTTTCATCGGTTTTTATCTTCTGATTGCAGATCTCTTTATTCTCTTTCCTGAACATGATTATGAGGGCAGCCATGTTGCCTGAACTGTTCTTAACAGCATTTAGAAACCATTAAGAAGATCTGAATTAGACTTACCGGCCTCACAAGGAGATTGACCTTTGTAGGGGCAGGAACAGGGAAAGGTTAAACTCCCCCCCCCCCCCCCGCCTCCCCCCCCTATACACCAGTGCTTTCTAAATTACTAGAGAGTGAGATGGTGGAGATTTAATTATAGTAACATAATAATATAGAAACTGAAGGTATTACTTCATACCATATAAGATACAAAGTAAACTAATAAAATGGGAGGGATTAATGGGCCGTCATGGGGATCTCATGGATACCAAATTACCGGTAAATTTTATTCAGATTTTACGACCTCACAAGGAGATATACAAAATTATAACATTAAGGGGGAGCTACTGCCTGGAGGACTTTACGTCCAAAAGACAATTCTAAAGTATTGGATAAATCTAACCGGTATTGCTTTATAAAAGTATGCATACTGGACCAAGTAGATGCTCTACACATGTCTTCCAGAGATGAACCCGCTTTCTCCACTTATGAAGAGGACAAAGCTCTAGTTTGGTGAGCTTTTAAGTTAACAGGACAAGAAACTTTATCTTTATCCACCTGGCAATCGATGACCTAGAAACTGTTTCACCTTTGTTTTTCCCTGAGAACTGAATAAGAAGACTATCAGACTTCCTAAAATTCTTAGTCACATCTAGGTATTTTAAAACTGTACGTCTTACATCTAGAGTGTGAAATGTAGACTCCACACTATTTTTGGGGGGTTTTACAGAAGGATGGAAAAATAATCTTTTGATCATTGTGAAAATTTGACACCACCTTGGGAAGGAACCCCGGGTCCAGTCTAAGCACTATCCGATCTTCCAAGATTCTAAGGCCTGGATCTCACCCCAGCCTTCTTGCGGACAAAATCGCAATTAGAAAGATAGGAATTTGAGCGGACATTCTTCCAGAGGTTCGAATTGACTCATCGTTAGACCCTTTAAAACGGTTTTAAGGTTCCAAGAAGGGACTTGTGTTTTCAACGTGGGCCTCAGTCTAGACGCGGCTCTCATGAACCTCCTGATCCATCTATGATCGGCTAAGTCTGAATCGAAGAAACAGCTGGGTGCCGATACTTGCACTTTAAGTGCACAGGGACTGTGGCCCAGGATTCTTTGAATTTATGGCCTCTCGAGTTTAGGAGATGGTTCCCCTGACAAGGAGCAGAACCTCTTCCAAATCTTCAAGTACATAGCGGAAGTCACCTTCTATCTACTGGACCTTAGTGTGGTTATAACCTTGTCTAAAAGGCCTTGACGTTTAAGTATCTTGCCTTCAGGATCCAAGTTGTCAGTTCTAAGAATTCTGGGTGAGGATGCAGGATGGGACCTTGATGTAGAAGAAGGTCCTTCCTGAGCAGAAGGGTCCAAGGGTTGGAGATTGAAAGCCTTTTGAGGGAGGAGAACCAACTCCTTTTCGGCCAAAAGTGAGTTATCAGGGTGACAGTCAAACTTTCTTGTTGGATTTTCTGAATCACCCTCGGCATTATCGGCATTGGTGGAAACGCATAACACAGACTCCAGTCTCATGTCGTGGCAAATGCGTCTATCAACCAAGAATTGCCCCTGGGATCAGAATCGCTTCCACTTACGGTTGTCTTTTGAAGCAAACAAGTCTATGTCTGGAGTTACCCATCTGTCGACTATAATTTTGAAGACCTCCAGATTTAGGAACCATTCTGTTTGGTCTATTATGCGTCGGCTTAGATAGTCCGCTTCCTGATTTAGAGATTCTTTTTGAGATGGGTCGCTGAAATAGACTTTACATACTTTTCTGCCCAGTAGAAAATTTAGTTTGAAAGGTCTAGAAGCTTTTTTCATTTCTTTCCCCTTGATGTGAGAGGTAAGCCACTGTTGTTGTGTTGTCTGAAAGGATCCTCAGGTGAGGATCCTTTGCCATGTAGAAACGATATTTCTACATGGCAAATAATTTACTAGCAGGTGTAGTAGAGTAATAGAAACCCAACAGTCATGACATGCATGCTGCTGACTCTCTGTAATTCAATCACTTATTGAAAGGGGCATGTTCAAAATAATAGCAGTGTGGAGATCAATGAGTGATGTCATTCATTCTTTGAAAATCAGGTGGCAATTATTGCCCTTATTTAAAGGGAGTCTGTCACCACTTTTTTGCATGTTAGACCATTAAAATAGGGTTATTTGATCCAGCCAGAACATAAAAACGGTACCTTTGTGGTAGAAAACGGACTTTTCAATTTGCAGAAAACGAACTTATAAGATTATTTTCGGAGCCCTCTCAAGTGCCCAGGGCGGTCTCTCAATCCTCGGAGCCCCTGGCTGGCACCTCCTAAACGGCTGATAACTCCGCCCTCCGTGCGCCTCTGCCCGCCCGTTTACTCCCCTCTCCTGTCCCTTTCCACTGCGGCTGTGCGGTCCAAATCGTAGCGGGCGCATGCGCAATGCGATGCCCGCTCCTGGCAGGGCATCGCAATACCTATTGCGCATGCGCCCGCTACGATTTGGACCGCACAGCCGCAGTGGAAAGGGACAGGGGAGGGGAGTAAACGGGCGGCAGAGGCGCACGGAGGGCGGAGTTATCAGCCGTTTAGGAGGTGCCAGCCAGGGGCTCCGAGGATTGAGAGACCGCCCTGGGCACTTGAGAGGGCTCCGAAAATAATCTTATAAGTTCGTTTTCTGCAAATTGAAAAGTCCGTTTTCTACCACAAAGGTACCGTTTTTATGTTCTGGCTGGATCAAATAACCCTATTTTAATGGTCTAACATGCAAAAAAGTGGTGACAGACTCCCTTTAAGAAAGGAAGGCAGCAAATGTTGTACATGCTGGTTACATTGCAGTTCTCTCTGAAATTCTGAGGAAAATGGGTTGTTCAGAAGAACAGCGTACCTTGATTAAAAAGTTGATTGGAGAGTGGAAAACATATAAAGTGCAGAAAATGATAGGCTGCTCAGCTAAAATTATCGCAAATGCTTTAAAATGGCAATCAAAACCTAAACGCATTTTTTTTTGTCTACTTCTAATTCCTATCCAGCCATACATTATGTTATTAATAATTTTCGTTCAGTAGATTTAGCCAAAAACTTACTTTTATGATATGCTAATTACCTTTCTACCAGCAAGTAGGGCGTCTACTTGCTGGTAGCAGCCGCAGAAAACCGCCCCCTCCTTGTGTTGATTGACAGGACCAGCCGCGATCTCCTCCTCCGGCCAGCCCTGTCAGCTTTTCAAAAATCGCACGCCTGTGTTGATTCGGCGCAGGCGCTCTGAGATAAGGAGGCTCGCCTCCTCAGCCCTCCCTCAGTGCGCCTGCTCCGATGACGTCTTCTCTTTCTTCTGACGTCTTAGCATATCATAAAAGTAAGTTTTTGGCTAAATCTACTGAACGAAAATTATTAATAACATAATGTATGGCAATATGGCAGGATAGGGATTATAAGTAGACAAAAAAAAAAAAAAAAAAATGCGTTTAGTGGGGTGACAGAAGCCCTTTAAAGACGTGGAAGAATGCGAAAAACTACCATTCGAATGGATAGAAGAATAGCCAAAATGGCAAGGCCAACAATCAGCTCCAGCAAGGTCAAAGAAGGTCTAAAGTTACCTGTGAGTACTGTTACAATTAGAAGACGCCTATGTGAAGCCAATCTATCTGAAAGAAGCCCCCGCAAAGTCCCACTGCTGAAAAATGACATGTGCCAAAGAGCACATTGACTGGCCTAAAGAGACATTTTGTGGACTGATTAAGGAAAGATTTTCTTTTTGGGTCTAGTGGCCGGATACAGTTTGTCAGATGACCCCCAAACACTGAATTCAAGCCACAGTACACTGTGAAGACAGTGAAGCATGGTGGCGCAAGCATCATGATATGGGGATGCTTCTCATACTACGGTGTTGGGTCTATTTACCGCATACCAGGGATCATGGATCAGTTTGAATACATCAGAATACTTATAGAGGTCATGCTGCCTTATGCTGAAGAGGAAATGCCCTTGAAATGGGTGTTCCAACAAGACAACAACCCCAAACACACCAATAAATGTAATATCTTGGTTCCAGACCAACAAGATTGACGTTATGGAGTGGCCAGCCCAATCCCTGGATCTTAATCCAATAGAAAACTTGTGGGTTGACATAAAAAAATGCAGTTTCTGAGGCAAAACCAAGTAATAGAGAAGAACTGTGGTATGTAGTCCAATCATCCTGGGCTGGAATACCTGTTCACATGGTTGACTCCATGTAGCACAGATGTACAGCAGTTCTCAGAAACAGGGGTTATACAACTAAATATTAGTGAAGTGACTTAAAGGAAAGACAAATCTAAAAACATTTTTCAGTTTATATAGTGAATGAATACAAACACTACTATTTTTTGAAAAGTCTAAAATTCACTTTTCTTCAATTTATTTAGAGGAACAACAAAAATTTGATATTTTTTCTTCATGTTTTGATTTGGAATACAATGTGTAGTGTTCCCAGTGCATTTGTGTGTATGGAAATAAAAGCTATTAGAAGGATTTTGAGTTTTATTCACTTTTTTAAACACACCGCTATTATTTTGAACACAACTGTACCAGGATGCCATAGGGAATTCGAAAGCCTGGCTAATACAGCTAAATGCCATTCTATCTCCTCAAGAACTTGCATTATAAGGAAGCATACAGCGGAGAGCGGTGAAAGAAAACGGATTGTGTTTCAATGAGAACATGGGTGAATTAGGAGGAATTGCAGGGAACTAAATGCCACATGAAGTGCCGAGACGCTCAGAGGCTATCCCTACACAAATACCTTTGGATCATGAACTGCTGTAAGTCCTTTTGATATATTTAGTGTGACAACTTAATCCAATCAGTAGGATTGGACTGAGCGTTGTTGTTGGCTCAGTGTCTCTACCTAACACTGGAACTGGTGCTTCATCCTGCCGTCATGCCAGCCCGGACCTCATATCCAGATTAGGCTTAATAAAGGCCCTGTTGGACCTTGCTTGCTGTGTCATCTGGACATATACCTACATTCATGTTTTTCGACTGGATAAAGCAAATACTGAAAGCAATACTGTCGTATTAATGTGCGAGAGACTCCTTTGCATCGAGTTGGAGTGCCATGGTTCCATTTCATCTACCTAACTTTGGAGCTGTAAAATTAACATATGAATTATTCTGTCCCCGCAAGTAAAATCCCTATGTACGGGTGTGATGGCTAGTAGTGACATAACATCCAATGACATGATGTGTTGTCACATCAGATCAAACGCAATATTACTTCAGCCTAGTCGTCAACCAGGACAGAAGGTTGCTGTTGGCAGGGGGTCATAAAATAAAGCCTATATTACACAGGCTGACTGAGCAAGCGATTGTCGGGAGGGAAGTGTTCCCTTCCGGCAATAGCTTGGTAGCTGGCGGAGGAGACCGCTGCTATTACATGCAGTGATCTCCTCTGCAGCATGGGGAGGAGCGATCGCTATGCCATCGCTCATCTCTATACTGTCTAGTGGTTTGCCAGCAACAGCTTGTGATTTGACAGCACGATCTGCAGACAGCAAGCGCTGATTTTTAAAGGCTATGTACACCTCCAGGGGCATATTTTTTTATTATTATTATTGCATTGTACTTATTTTGAGCAAAAAATTATTTTTTCTATTGGTTTTTATTAACAATATGGAGTCCGTTTCTCTGTACAGAGCTGAGATGCTCTACTAGCTGCCTGTGTATTTTCTGTCTTTTCCGTCATCTGAGGAGCAGACAGACGCCTTATCTCTGCTCTCTGACCTTATAAACAAACACTCATCAAAGTTCAATCATTATCTCACTGATAAGAATGTGGCTTAAATAAGTGTTTATGACCTCTTAGTACTTTAGAGATAAGGTTATTAGATGACCGGCACAAAGTGAAAGTACCAGTCACACAGCTAGAAAAACAGTGAAGCCTTTGTGACAGAATGGCTCAATATTTTTTAATAAAGGCCAATAGAAAATATGATTTTTAGCCAAAAATTGGTAAGATGCAATTATAAACAAAAATTGCCTCCAAAAGGTGTACCTAGCCTTTAAGCATGCTTAAAAGAAAAATCTGAATTTCCCGATGAATGAGTGTTTGCTCGTTCATCGGGCAATCGATGGCAGTATTACACTGCAAGATGATTGCTAATGAGTTGTTCATGCAAGTGCTCATTAGCGATTATCAGCTGAAAAATCGAAAGCCTTTAGAATCCCAAGGTTGAGTATATTACAAAGCTATTTTTCTGATAGACCAATAGTCTATAACATTAAAAACTGAAAAGCGCTACTGCATTTATCTTTATATATTTCAATCTTTTTATTGAGTTATCAGTACATAAAAGATAAACATATTTTAATAGGCGCAGCCACGTATATATAGATGTGCACATTGTATTTTGCATCAACAACAACCCATGCCTTCATCCATGGGTAAGAAATAACATTCTATTATACATTTCTCTTTCTCTGTGCTTGGGTACCAGGGCATACGCATAGATGCTGCCAAACCTGACACCCCTACATACATCAGCGTAAGGTGAACTATCTAATAAACAGGAACAAACTAACTATAATCCTGATTCCCCCAAATCCTATTTTGCTCATTGTTTCGGAATGTTTTATGAGTGTCTGATACAAAATGTCAAGGTGTAATTCTAACATGCTTCATCCACCTCTCCCAAATATGCTCCACCCTTTCCCTATTGATCATTGTACTTGGTAACATTTTTTCATACCGGCATGTCGTGTTTAGGGTGCAGTATACTTCGTCTATCAGTGGGCCATTCGACTTTTTCCAATGATGTCCGATTACCAATTTAGCGCTAAGGAGTATAGAAGAACAAACCCGGAATATGGATAGGCAGGGTGCGTAATACATATATCAGTTTTGGAAGTGTCATCATTTGGAAGGCCGATACCCTACCCTACCCACCCACGACAGCTGCTTTAAAGCAAAAATGCAAAAGTCCTGTTCCAATGTCTTCAGTAATGGTAAGAAGTTGTGGCTATAAAGAAGTAAGCATGGAGACGTCAAATGCATCCCCAGATAAGGGATACTAATTTTTTGTCAATCCAGCTGGTATGTAGATTTAAGAACCCGTAGTTCCCCTGGAGGTATCTGTATTGGTAATGCCTGTGACTTGGCCTTATTGATTTTGTAGTAAGACAGGGCGCCAACTGAAGATATGACTTCCATGGCTTTGTGAAGGGACTGTCTCGAATCCATGAGAGTTAAAATAATATCATCCGCGTATAATGCCATTTTATGATTACAGTTGCCAATGGTGATTTCTTTTATTTCTTCACTATGTAATGTATTGTGCTAGGGGCTCCAGGGCAAGAATGAATATTATTGGTGAAAGGGAACATCCTTGACGTGATCCATTTGTGATATTAAATCTACACGAGGCAACACCATTTGTGTAGACCTGAGCGGATGGATTTGCATATAAGCTAGATATGGCCTGCATGATTAAACCATGAAGCCCCATCTTATCTAACACGGAAAAAGCATACGACCACCTAAGTCTGTCAAATGCCTTCTCGTCATCAAGGGTCACTGCAAGATGTTTAGTATCTTTCTGGTGTTGTCTGCTGCCTGGCGTCCCTTAATAAATCCTGTTTGGTCTGTTTTGATAAGTGATGGTGATATAGGTGCTAGTCGGTTTGCTATCAGTTTGGAGAAGATTTTTATGTCCGAGTTAAGCAATGATATGGGCCGAAAGTTTTGTGGGATATTATCAGGTTTACCTGGTTTGGGAAGGGTAATTATAAGTGCTGTTTGCATTTCAGCTGAAAAGGTATGCCTGTGGCAGCTCTTTGGTAAATGGAAGTCAAATGTGGAATCAATGGTTTAGTAAATTGCTTATAGTACTCGCCTGATAGGCCGTCCAAACCAGGAGACTTACCCGAGGGAAGTGAATTGATAATTTTCTTAATTTCTCCTTCTGAGATGGGGCCGTTAAGGTCAGTTAATTGGACATTGGAAAGCGTAGGGAGGGAAGCGTTTGTTAAGAAGTTCTGCACTAATTCAGGGAAAGATTTGATCTTTGTGGTTGTACAGTTTTTCATAATAAGATCTAAATTGGTCTGCTATGTCTCTGGGATCTATGAGCTTCCCATTGGTCTGAGGGTGTAGAATGTAGGGTATCTGGGATCGGGTGTGCGATGCTTTTAGTTTGGAGGCTAATAGTTTACCTGCCTTTTTACCTTGGGCGTAGTATCTGGACTTTGTACGTGAAAGAGCTTTCTCATAGTTAAACAGAAGGAGTATTCTCAATCTCTCTCTCAGCCATTATTTCTGCCGAGATAGCAGCAGTCGGTTTTTGTTTGTTGTTCTGCTTTAAAATATCTAGTTTAGCTAGTATGGTGTTTATATCTTTTTCTCTAGCTTTCTTCTCTTGGTGGCCTATTTTAATCATTAATCCCCTTACATAAGCTTCATGGGCTTGCCATACGATGTATGGGTCAGATACAGAATTTGCATTAATCGTGAAGTACTCTGTCAAAGCCTCTGTAATTTCCTGGATATATTTCTTATAACTCAAAATGAATGTATTATTCCTCCAGATTGGAGCTGTGTGTGATTGGTATTGTTCCTTTACGGATAATGTCATTGGTGCATGATCTGACCATTTAATGAAGCCTATTGTGGTAGATGTTGAATGTAATAAGGTGGTGCGGTACACTAGGAACATATCTAATCGTGAATGGGACAAGTGAGAAGGGAAAAAAATAAGTATAATCTCATTCAACACTATGTTGAGCCCTCCAGACATTGTTAAGCAGGAATGATAATAAACCCCCATTTTGGCGTCGACTGCTGTTGGTAGAATCTATTGCGGGGTCTACAACAGTGTTAAAGTCACCACACACCATTAGTTTTCCAATTCATGAGCCTTTTTAGCAAAACCAGTTGACATACATTTGGGGCGTTTACCAGGGTATATACTATGTTGTTAATAGAGCAAACTAGAATGATAAATCTGCCTTGGCTATCAATCTGTTGAGTGATTGAAGAGGCTATTGAATTCCTCAAGGCAATAAAAACACCATTTTTTTTTTTCATGTTATGTGCGTGTATGATGATTGGGTAGAGGCGATGTCGCATGTGGGGAGCATCTGACTGTAGCAGGGGAGATTCCTGCACAAATAGGATGTCCGCGTGGGCCTCCATCGCCTCCCTCCAAGCATAAGCTCTCTTCTGTGGACTATTTAACTCCTTGATGTTGAGAGAAATGCTGATATATAGTAAAGGCATATGAGGGAACCATAAAACAGTTAAGCTGAGAAATAAAAACATTATCAAACAAAAAAAAAGCCCTGAAAAAAAGAACAATACGGCAATCAGTAACACGGGGGAATAGTTCCATGTGGAAACCGAGTATTGAGGCTACTTGAGGCGGGTGGGAATCTTGTCATATTGTCTATGTTCATCTCTTTTTTGTTTTCTGCCTTGGGGGACCCTGTTCCACTCCTTGTTCAAAGGCGTAAAGTTAACAGCATCTTTATCTCTGTTGTTCTATGGGGATTTTCCATTCAGTGAGCAGTTTCTTTCCCTCTTCGTAAGATTTCACCATGTGTGTGCTGGGGATATCAAATTTTATTGGATTTCCCCAGCGGTATGCGACATTGCGGCCCCGTAAAACTGTTGTGATGGGGATAAGGTTTCTGCGTTGTCAGAGTGTGGCCGCAGATAGGTCCGTAAAAAGCTTGACTGACTGGTGGGGTGGAGGTATAGTTTTGCCCATGCGTGCTGCCATCATCAGGGCCTCTTTGGTGTGGAAATAGTGAATTCATGCCAGCGTATCTCGTGGAACATCTTTGTCCAAGAATAGTGGTTTTGGCACCCTGTGGAGAAGAGCTTGTGAAGATAGGGTCGCAGCTCTCTGAATCTGATGTTATTACGGCGGGAGTGGTCATCCATGTCTGCCATCTTTGCTTTAAGAGTCTCCACTTCCTCCGCCACATCATTATGCGCATCAATGACGGAATTTTGCGAGTCTGCAAACTCTACGTGGTACACCCTGCCTTCTAGGTCCTGTATAGATGCGGACAGCGGTGCAAGGGGAGTGTTGGGGAGTGTAACCCTGCTTTCACACCTGAGCGTTTCTCAAACGCGCGTTTTTGTCGCGCGTTTTTTGCAATAGTAGACGCGCGTTTGTGTGATTGACTGCAGTGTCCTATGGCCACAAACGCGCGTCAAAACGCCCCATAGAAGCTCAAGAACTTGATTATGCGTCGGGCGTTTTACAGCGCGATCGTACGCGATGTACAACGCCCAGGTGAGAACCATTCCCATAGGGAAGCATTGGTTTTCATGTGTTGAGCGTTTTACAGCGCGTTTGAACACGCTGTAAAACGCTCAGGTGTGAACTTAGGGTAAGCGTGGTGTTACTGAGGCTGGAGAGCTGTGATAGGAATCGAGAGCAGACATTGAGCCCTGTACTTCGGCGCCATCTGTGCTCCGGTCCCTGTCAAAGTACTGCTCCAAGTTATTTGAGAGCCTAGGGAGCTGTCTTTTTGTCTTCCCCATCATCTGTGTCTGCTTACCCAGCAGTCTGGCAGGTTCTGTCTCTTATGTGGCGAGATGTTGCTGCTTATTCAGATGCTTGATGCCGGAGCACCCCAACTAAGCAGCCATATCTCTCGTCGGCCTAGCCACGTGCCCCTATGGCATTTATCTTTACCCTGTTGCAAAATAGCAATTGCAGCTCTAAATGGAAAGCCGGTCAGTTTTAAACACTAATGAAAGCCGTACATTGAAACCTGAAGATGCTGCACAAATGGACAAACACTTATGCGTAAGCCTGAGCTAATTTCATTTCTGGTCAAATTCAGCACAGAGCCTAACAGGTCAGTGCTCACTGCATTGTGCTTCACAAGGACCAGGATGAAGCAGATGGTCACAGCTTGGCCTCTGTGAGCACTTGACCTGTAGATCATAAATGCAGCATTTGCTCAGTAATAAATGTGATATACAAGCTTGAGCACATGGCTAAATGAAACAGCCAAACCTCAAATAAACATAACTAACAGCTTCTTCCTGCGGCTTTGCCACATATTTAGATAAAACACATATATAAACTGTACTAACAAAACGTATACAAAATACCGTAAATACAAAAAAACAGCTAATACTATGGAGGAAATGTATCATTCCCTGTGCGCCAGAAAAGTTTCTCCAAAACACCGAAGAGTGTGAAGTATGTTGTAGCTGTACAAAACTTTACGCCTTTTTGGGGGGGTTTTAGGCACCGCTCCACACTTTTCAAAGCAGAGAGCTGTGTGGGGGCAGAATCACATTTATTATATTCTACGCCTGGAAACTGCCATAGATTATAGAAGAAATCTACAGCATCTCCCTCGCTGGCGTAGATCTCCAGTTCAGCTCACTGACCTGCACAGACGTGCCACAAACATTAAGAGGCGTGCACCACTTAATAATTGAGCACATCTGATACAAACAGGGGAGAGAGATTAAGACCCGCCAGCAAAACGCTGGTCATGATAAATCTTCCCGTAAAACTTTGTAATATCTGAGGGGTCAGAAAAGATGAGACAATGAACTCAGGGGAACATTTATTAAGACCAGCATTTTAGACGCCAGACTTAAAAAGGCCTGGCGGTGGATCCGTCGATGTTATGTAAAAATGAAGACCTCTACACAACTTTGGAGGATCCACTGGCGCTTCTAAATGTAGCGGTCTTACATTTATAACATTTTCTACACCTAAACCAGGCATAGAAAATGGTAAATGAGATGGGCCTGCCAGCCTGTCCCCTTCACTGACACACTCACTTCTTTAGACCTGGGGTGAGCAGTAGTTGTAGATTGAGGAAAAGTTGGACATTGAGGCGCAAAGGACCTTTGCACCACAATCTGCGCTAGAAATACACCTAATATAGGCGTATTTCTGTTTAATAAGTGACCCCCTCAGTTTTAAAAATAAGATATGCCATTTATGTCCGATTGATGCAGATAAACAATTGGAGCCGGACCTGTGTGGAAATCTGGGGTCCCGGCCCACCTGATAGATAATGCAGGCATATCCAGGCGGGGGATGATTGGAGAGCTCAGCTGTTGCTTTCACTCCCATACAAGTTATCTCTTGGTTCCTTCTCCGCCTGGATTTGGCAGCCGCTTTACTAGGTAGTTTGGGCCCTAGAGGTGGGATCCACATCTATCAGACATTAACAGCTTATCCTGTTGGTATGCTATAAATGTCCAAGGTGGGAATACCACGATAAGGACACAGACACAGCAGGCAAAAGCTTTCTGGGCAAAGTAATGCTTTATACAGGTTGAAAACCTGTTTGGGGAATCAGTTCTGACTGTGTTAGACTATTTAGAGAGTTGTCAATTTATGTACATATTTTCAGGGGGAATAAATTTATTCACACATTTTCTGTAGTAACAGCGAAATGGAATAATGCATAATATTAAGGAAAAGTGTTGCAGAATTAATATTTAAAGGGATTCTGTCACCAGATTTAACCCTATTAAAGAGGAGCTTTCACCAATTTTTACACTGTGAACTAAGTATACAGACATGGAGAGCGGCGCCCGGGGATCTCACTGCACTTACTATTATCCCTGGGCGCCGCTCTGTTCTCCTGCTATGCCCTCCGGTATCTCCGCTCACTAAGTTATAGTAGGCAGAGATTTCAGTCACTAAGTTATGGTAGGCGGAGTCTGCCCTTGTTCTGCTCTAGCGCTTGCCAATCGCAGCGCAGAGCTCACAGCCTGGGAGGTTATTTTCTCCCAGGCTGTGAGCTCTGCAATGCGATTGGCCAGCGCTACAGAAGAACAAGGGCAGACTCCGCCTACTATAACTTAGTGAGCGGAGATACCGGAGGGCATAGCGGGAGAACGGAGCGGCACCCGGGGAGAATAGTAAGTGCAGTGAGATCTCCGGGCGCCGCCCTACATGTCTGTATACTTAGTTGTAATAATCGGTGAAAGGTCCTCTTTAAGCTAGCTGACATTAGCGATGTGCTAATGTCAGCTAAACCTAACTAACCTATTCCTACTTTTATCTATGCCCCGTTACGCCAGAAATCTAACTTCTATAATATTCTAATTAGCCTCTAGGAGCAGGGGAAGGGGGGGGGGGGGCGTTGTTCCTGCTCTTAGAGGCTCCGTTCTCCCACCTCGCATCTGTCTGCCAGCCCTGTGCTCTGGTGAAATCTCGCACAGTTCAGCATTCGGCGCGGTGAGGGAAAGACGCTCGAAGGCTGCCAGCTTCCTCACCGCGCCTGCGCCGAATGCCGAGCGGCGCGAGATTTTACCAGAGCACAGTTCTGGCAGACAGATGCGAGCGCTGCCTGGCCCTGTCAATCAGGACTTGGAGGGAGGCGACAAAGGTGGGAGAGCGGAGCCTCTAGGAGCAGGAACAACGCCCCCCTCTGCTCCTAGAGGCTAATTAGCATATTAAAGGGTTCGATTTCTGGCGTAACGGGGGCATAGATAAAAGTAGGAATAGACTAGTTAGGTTTAGCCGACATTAGCACATCGCTAATGTCAGCTGGCTTAATAGGGTTATGGTGGGAATCTGGCGATTACAGAAGGAACATGAGTAGCAGGATATGCGGTGTCAAGTGGAAAGGGGTTCTAAATCTAGTAGACATTATTAGTCTTCTCAACCATGTGCCACAAGATTTCCATACGCTAGTAATCAACATGCACGCAATCCAACAAAAACAGGATCTTTACTGCTTGTCACACTGTGTGCCAAATGCAATTCTTTGTACCCATTTCATAAAGGTTTTTTTCCCTTTGGAAACTTAAGGGCATTAAGACTATGCACAGTATAAGAATATTCCCCAACCGATGTCCACAGTTTAGCGCTGTAAGATATACGATCGCATTAACAAGACTGACGTAATATAAATGTGGAGACAGCAAAGTAATTATCGGTGTCTCATTCAGGGTCCCAATCTAATTAAAAGACAAAAGTCTAGCTTTCTGTTCCCTCTGAAAACGTATAGGAGATTGGTCACTTCAGAAGAAGATTTAATTCTTTGTTCAGAAAATCTTCGGGTGAATAGGTTAAAGCACACACGGCGACAGAGAAATTGCTTCAACTTGCATCAAATGGGCAATTTCTAAGAGAGGCAGAAAAGATTGAAGCCTAGAGAAATCACGCTAGCTCTCATTTGTCTGCAGTGCTGGGAATCTTCGAGGATCAGAAACGCTTGGGAGACATGAAAGATCTGGGCCCATCCGCATCTGGTTGGAATAAGAATGTTTATAATTAGGTGGAAGCTCTGGTTCCCTTGAGCTGTCGGCTTCATTAGTACACAGCTCCTAGGGTTCTGAGACTACTCGCAGCAGTAATATGGGCTTTTTTTTCTCTCCTTCAATAAACTTTGCTTCCAGCCAAGTAAACATTTTTTTTTTATGCAATTAGTAAATATTCAACACACAATGATACATTAAAATGATTCAGGGAAAAAAGGGATGCAAATGAGCTCTTAACAAGCTCTGCCTCTAATGCCACCAGATGTAAGAAGGTCAATGTTTAACCCTTTAAGTAGGCCTTGAGACATGACTCCGATATTAAGTAAGCCAGCACCTCATCTGCAGGAAGCGGTTTCAGGGTGATTGCCCCTCATTAGTGCAGAGCAGAGAGTACTGGCTTAACTGGGTGAGAGGCCAAGTCAGGATTTGGGGGCCGGGGTACTGTCTCTCCTTGGGGAGAGGGCGCCTTAGTCGGTGTGAGGAGACTTATAGGTTATACATGCTCCTCTGGAATTCAGGGAAGAAAGGGATGCAAATGACTAGTGTTGAGCGAAGCGAGCTTCGGATGCTTAATCCGAAGTCGCTTCGTTCAAAACTTCTGAATAATACTGTACGTTGATTCATCTTCATACAGTATTAGAATGTATGGGCTCCGATGAGTCGAAGTAAGTTATTCACAAAGTTGAGCGACATTTCGTTGAATAACTTCGGTAGTTGATTTTTAAAGTGGAAAACCCCTTTAAAACCGAACTCTGCTTCGGCTCAGACTAGTACCTTTGAACTGAAGCAGAGTTTGGTTTAAAGTTTTAAAGTGGTAAAAACTTTAAAAATCAACTACGGAAGTTATTCAACTATGTCACGCTCGACTTCGTGAATAACTAACTTTGGCTCATCGGAGCCCATATATTCTAATACTGTACGGAGATGAATCTCTGCACAGTATTATTCCGAAGTTTTGAACAAAGCGGCTTTGGATTAAGCATCTGAAGATTGCTTCGCTCAACTCTACAAATGAGCTCTTAACAAGCTCTGCCTCTAATGTCCCCTTTCTTTCCAGAATTCCAGAGGAGCATGTATGGCCTAGACGTCTCCTCACGCCGATTAAGGCACTCTTTTCCGAAGGAGAGATAGTACCCCCCAAATAATGATTTGTTACAAATTCAATATGTTTATATGAATGCTCGTCAGAAAGTTAGTAAACCGTATGGGATGCCTAGAAAAGACACAGTTAATATCTAATCCTTATCTAAATGATAGTATTACACCAGGCGACTGTCGTGCCAACGTTTGTAGGAATACTCGTTAGCGATGATCCAGCAATCTAAAGCTGCCGGAGATTATACAATGAACGAGCATCAGGTTCTTTCAGCATCTTTAAACATCTATCATATATCCAAAAGAACAGCCAAAAAGATAGATGTGGGTTTCATCCTCTGGACCTACATCAATCTCCAGCCCCAGTCTAGCCTGGTCAGGTGGTGGCTGACTGGTGCCCATGTATGTACTCAGTTCTCTCCATTCACATATGGGGAAAAATTGAACACACTTGATTGAATGTTTCCGTAACTCTTGTAGAAGTGAACAGAGAGCTATGTACATGTGCAGCTACCTCTTCTTTCAGTCTCTGCCTGGACGCTCCTTCCAGGTATTTTAATGAAAAATATCAGGAATCCACTGAAGTCAAGAAGTGATGCATTTTGTGGCAAACATAACTAGACAGCCTGATCTGAACATAATCTTGTTGTGGTCTGACAGAAACGAATATGAATGTGGTCCAACATGTTCATATACAATGTGGCCCTGAAAAGTCCTGCCCATCTCCTCTGGCTTTTCTACTCAACAAGCCAGTTTTGATCATAGGAATGGCATTTACTATTTTCACACTACATTTATTGCTTGTGTACAGTACATAAGGTCACAGAGATGCACGCCAAGCACTTATCATTTAC
This sequence comes from Bufo gargarizans, assembly GCF_014858855.1. NCBI lineage: Eukaryota > Metazoa > Chordata > Amphibia > Anura > Bufonidae > Bufo > Bufo gargarizans. The sequence continues at coordinate 479,097,336 of NC_058082.1, forward strand.
GTATCAGGATGTATTCATACAATTCCGGTGAGAGATGTTTTTTTATAAAGCTGTGCTACAAACCTGCTGACTGAGTATTTAGTTGCAATAACATTTCTACAGACATCAATGACACCCACGTAGCTCGTAAAGGCTCCTGTACAATATAAATTCAATCTTGTGGAACGTCAGGGCGCTTGTCGCCAAAACAACCCTATTCAGATGAATGGAACTGATTTTATGTGGCAGAAATCTTCCGCGTGTGAAGGCACCCTTGTGTGCTCAGAACCTCTATCTACGTATTTTTAGGCTCAAATTGAACAACCAGCGTAGGGCTGGCGGGCAGCTCCAAATGACGCCAGCCAAGCGTAGGGTACGTAAACTATTAGGCAGCAGCTCCAATGTAAGCCAAGCTGAGGTCTACTGTGGGACAGACCACAGGATTCATATTGCGAGAAGTGAATGAACATCCTTCCGGGATCTGGTTTTACCCTCAGAGAATTGATGAGAATAAAGATGGTCACAAACTAGTAAAAAACTAAAATAAAAATAAGGCGACCATACAGTAGCATGTCACTTTTATGAGCTGGGGTCTAAAGTAGTTGAATTAAAATAGTGCGTATTGGAGGAGATAAAAGGACCAGATGAGGAATAAATCCAGATTAGGTGACCTACTGGATTTTGCATTGAATACTAAAAGCCCTAATGGGTTAAATTAACTATATGTTATATTTTTTTGAATCAGATCTTTTTTTTAATTACTATTATATGATCAGTGCAATTACACCATATAACAAGCGAAATTGCAATATACAGTGTTACAATTGAAATAACACACCGGGGTAAACTGAGGTACAGAGTACAGGTCCTTCTCGAAAAATTAGCATATTGTGATAAAGTTCATTATTTTCTGTAATGTACTGATAAACATTAGACTTTCATATATTTTAGATTCATTACACACCAACTGAAGTAGTTCAAGCCTTTTATTGTTTTAATATTGATGATTTTGGCATACAGCTCATGAAAACCCAAATTTCCTATCTAAAAAAATTAGCATATTTCATCCAACCAATAAAAGAAAAGTGTTTTTAATACAAAAAAAGTCAACCTTCAAATAATTATGTTCAGTTATGCACTCAATACTTGGTCGGGAATCCTTTTGCAGAAATCACTGCTTCAATGCGGCGTGGCATGGAGGCAATCAGCCTGTGGCACTGCTGAGGTGTTATGGAGGCCCAGGATGCTTCCATAGCGGCCTTAAGCTCATCCAGAGTGTTGGGTCTTGCGTCTCTCAACTTTCTCTTCCCAATATCCCACAGATTCTCTATGGAGTTCAGGTCAGGAGAGTTGGCAGGCCAATTGAGCACAGTAATACCATGGTCAGTAAACCATTTACCAGTGGTTTTGGCACTGTGAGCAGGTGCCAGGTCGTGCTGAAAAATGAAATCTTCATCTCCATATAGCTTTTCAGCAGATGGAAGCATGAAGTGCTCCAAAATCTCCTGATAGCTAGCTGCATTGACCCTGCCCTTGATAAAACACAGTGGACCAACACCAGCAGCTGACATGGCACCCCAGACCATCACTGACTGTGGGTACTTGACACTGGACTTCAGGCATTTTGGCATTTCCCTCTCCCCAGTCTTCCTCCAGACTCTGGCACCTTGATTTCCGAATGACATGCAACAGTCCAGTGCTGCTTCTCTGTAGCCCAGGTCAGGCGCTTCTGCCGCTGTTTCTGGTTCAAAAGTGGCTTGACCTGGGGAATGCGGCACCTGTAGCCCATTTCCTGCACACGCCTGTACACGGTAGCTCTGGATGTTTCTACTCCAGACTCAGTCCACTGCTTCCGCAGGTCCCCCAAGGTCTGGAATCGGTCCTTCTCCACAATCTTCCTCATGGTCCGGTCACATCTTCTCGTTGTGCAGCGTTTTCTGCCACACTTTTTCCTTCCCACAGACTTCCCATTGAGGTGCCTTGATACAGCACTCTGGGAACAGCCTATTCGTTCAGAAATTTCTTTCTGTGTCTTACCCTCTTGCTTGAAGGTGTCAATGATGGCCTTCTGGACAGCAGTCAGGTCGGCAGTCTTACCCATGATTGCGGTTTTGAGTAATGAACCAGGCTGGGAGTTTTTAAAAGCCTCAGGAATATTTTGCAGGTGTTTAGAGTTAATTAGTTGATTCAGATGATTAGGTTAATAGCTTGTTTAGAGAACCTTTTCGTGATATGCTAATTTTTTGAGATAGGAATTTTGGGTTTTCATGAGCTGTATGCCAAAATCATCAATATTAAAACAATAAAAGGCTTGAACTACTTCAGTTGGTGTGTAATGAATCTAAAATATATGAAAGTCTAATGTTTATCAGTACATTACAGAAAATAATAAATTTTATCACAATATGCTAATTTTTTGAGAAGGACCTGTATATGTGCATCCATAGATAAAGACAATGATCTGAAACCATCCCATCTGCCAATCTGCAAAATTCCCCCCCTCCCTCTTTCCGGTGTTGTTTACATCTACTCCGACTGTCTAAAACGATACTTATACGCCAGCCACGGTTCCCACAGCTTTTCATATTTAAGAGGACACACCCTTTTCTGAAAAACAGCCTTTTCATAACCAAGCATGATGCTTACTTTACGTAGAAATTCACCAAACGTAGGAGGGCTGGTCTGTATCCAATGCTGAGCAATCAGTTTCCGGGCAACATAAAGCAAGCGGCCCACAGCCACTCTAAGTGATTGATCAAGGGCAAGCTCAGAAAAGTACCCCAAAATGCAGACTATGGGATCACGTGGAATACATACTGAATAGGCTGATTGAACAGCAGTAATGATCTTCCTCCAATACACAGTCAATGCCGAACAGCGCCATAACATATGGATCAGATCTGCCGATTCCTCAGCACATCTAGGACATTTAGCATCAAGTCTGACCCCAATTTTCTGTAAAAAGATTGGCGTTTTGTAAACTCTGTGTATAATAAACAATTGCGAGAGCTTTCCACCCTCACTCAAGGATTATCTGGGCACTGCCTCCAATATATCCGCCCATTGTTCTGGAGAGATATTACCTATATCCTGAACCCATTTCTGCATTCTAGACATCGGATGCGGCCTGTAGACATCGGATGATCCCTCTGAGAACACACATTGTCCTTCTGGGTCGTGGCCATATAGGCATGACGTAATTGTAGGTATTGATAGAATTTGCGCCTGGAAATACCAAATTTCTCCTGAAAGCTAGCAAAAGTTCTAAAGACTCCACTTTCTAGCAGATGACTAAGCCGCCAGACCCCTCTCTCCTTCCATTCCTCAAAACCGTTCAGCATCGTAAATTCAGATAGAACTGGGTTACCCCGTAATGGAGTATATTCCATACCAAGTACATTGTACGAGGCAAGGGAAGATCTGACCTCCTCGTTTTCGCCTAACTATATGTTATATTAAATGCTTTTCTGTAGCAGTGTTTATACTGAACTGATTGGGGCTGTGTGAATGTGTCCCTACCTCAGTCACGAGTGGAATAGGGACTTTGCAACTACTTATGGCACAAAGTGATATTGTAGAGATGTTACAAATATTCCTTTATCAAGACCTGCGGACACAATGTTTTTTTTGGTGCTGTTTTTTGCGTGTCAAAAACAGCCTGTAAAAAAAAAACGCCCATTCATGTCAATAGGAGGCAGAACTACATATATTTTTTTCCACCTTAAAAAGCAGCAGCATGCTCTATCTTGGAGCAGAATCCGCGCTGATTCTCCTATTGAAATGAATGGGAAGCTTTTAAAAAAAATGATGCTTAATTCAATTTTATTGATAATTTGTAGGTGATTAAATAAGTGTACTATTTCAGACTGGTGATGGGTTTTGCAGGCATACTTGAGAAATAGGGTGGATTTCCCTCAAAAAAGGTTGCAGGTAGCGTGTGGTCGGACTTCATCCACCTGCTATGACTCTGCTGTGAATGCCACAGATAACAGAAGCTTTTAACTTCAATGAAATGAGGACTTGGATGCACCCTATGGGTGATGTTTTTGTGATGCGTGTTTAATACCAGGAATAAAAGATGGCATCTGATGTGGTGTACTATGTATTTATTCATACAAATGAATGATGAAGGGAAGCGGGTTCTTGTGTGCATGGAGTAAACAGCGTCGCTTTACAAAAACGTGGTACTGTATTGACTGGATTGTCTACTGAAGCTGCTCAGCTGCTGCAAGATGGTGTCTCGGCACGTGGACATGAAGGAAGTACCAGCCCTCCAATACTTCTGTTGGTTAATATCTATAATTTCTTTCTATCTATTTTATCTATGGCCTCATTCAGACAGCCACATTTTAGCGTCCGTATTACTGCTGCAACATAACCATAAGTCTAGCCGACCACAGGTCTAACCCATATGATGCTGTTGCTTCAGGTTATTAGATCGCTAAAATGTGGCTGCACTACAGTCATCTGAATGAGGCCTACCATCTTCCCCATGCCTTTTCTTTTTCAACTTGGACTTTCTGACCAGTTTTCACCATCCTGTATGCAGCACTTCCTGTTGCTGTGTCCAACCAAACCCATGATGCACTTCTCCTTTCTCTGCCACACCTCCAGCTCCGCCCCTAACAATGTACAGCAAGTTTATAGCTCTTCCCACCCAGCTAGTTACATAGACACTCCCCCATCACTACCCGGGCCTGTATTGTGGCCTGCAAACAGCGGGGTCGCAATATATACGGGCATGAGTGCTTCCGTGGGGTTTCTCTCTGTGCCTTTGCACACGAACACGTTCCATTTTTTAGAGGTGTGGACTGATCCCGGAACCCATTCAAGTCGAATGGGTCTGGATCCGTCTGCAGCAGCCACAGGGATGGTGCCCATGCATTTGGGATCGCAATTTGCGGTCCCCAATGCACGGCCAGCACACAGTCGTGTGCAAGAGGCCTAAAGGATGTTGATGCAAACCAGAAAACCCCTTCAACGTGACCTATGGGCATTACTACAGTGTGATATCATTTATGAAAACAGTACACGGGTAATGCCTGTATATTTCGATCCAGCGCTTCTTACTCTTCAAGTCGGCACATAATCCTCAAACTTATAAATTGTGCAAAAATTTTAATAAATGACTTTGACAAATCTTTTCAACTACTGCGGGGAAAAAAACTCATCAATTTCTTGCAGCAAAATATAAATTAAATAGCAACTTATGCAAAGCTAATTGACTGCTGCAGTCGTAAATCATGGGAGTCAATGTGACAAGACAGCACAAGTTGATGGAGAAATTGAAAAAGGTTATTTAGACTGAAAAAAAAAAAAAAAAATGAAAACCTCTACTCCTTAAAGGGATTCTGTCACCTCGTTTTAGCTTATAGTGATGCGGACATGCAAGGCTAGATCGCCGATAGCATCTCCGCAATATACCGGTCATATAGGGCTGTGTCCTTTTATTGTGTTTAAAAAATGATTTTAGAGATATGTAAATGAGCCTTGTAAGGTGCCCAAGGGGCTGTACTAACCTTCTTGGAGCCCAGCCATGCCCCCCTGTGAAGGAGCCCAGCACCGCCTGCGTCCTCCAAATCTCCTCCTTACTTCACAGTTAGATTGGCGTAACCTCGCGATGCGCGAGCTCGCGCATGCGCAGTGCCGGTCTAGTGTTCCTTCCCTATGCTGGCATCAGCCTCAGGGAAGGAACTGCGCATGCGCGAGCTCGCGCATCGTGAGATTACGGCAATCTAACTGTGAAGAAAGGAGGAGTTTCGGAGGACGCAGGTGGTGCTGGGCTCCTTCACAGGGGGCGTGGCTGGGCTCCAAGGTGGTTAGTACAGCCCCTTGGGCACCTTACCAGGCTCATTTACATATATTTAAAATCCTTTTTTAAACACAATAAAAGGACACAACTTTATGGGACAGGTATATTGCGGACATGCTAGCGGCGATCTAGCCGTGCATGTCCGCATCTCTATGGGCTAAAACGAGGTGACAGAATCCCTTTAAACATCCTGACAAGTCATCAGTTATGGATGGTGTACTAGAAGACTCAGGTTCAGTCCATCACAGTCTGTTAGTGGTACAGCTGATGGGTTATTTGTTGAGGTTAGTCTTTTTGTCAGTTTTGTCACCAGCAGATGGCATTTATCACGTAGACAAAGTTAATATAAGGCACTTACTAATGTATTGGGATTGTCTATATTGCCTCCTTTGCTGGCTGTAAGCATTTTTCCATCACATTATACACTGCTCGTTTCCATGGTTATCACGACCCTGTAATCCAGTAGCGGTGGCCATGCTTGCACACTATGGGAAAAAGCTCCGGCCTCTCTGGTGGCCAAGACTGCCAGAGGGTGCATAGGACGACACTTTTTCCTATAATGTGCAAGCACGAACATCACTGCTGGATTGCAGGGTGGTCGTAACCATTGAGACGAGCAGCGTATAAATGCGATGGAAAAATTAATGAAGCCAGCAAAGGAAGCAATATGGACAATAACATCACATTAGTAAGTGCATTGTAGTAACCATGTCTACATCATAAATGCCATTTGCTGAAGTGAGACAACCCCTAGGCGTTATCTGATACCAAAAAAGCAAGTTCAGTAGTGTGAAAATGTAAAAAAAAAAATAATAAATAACATATTTGCATGTATTAGCTTGTATTATAAGTTGCGAGAATTAAACAAGAAATCATAATATTGTTCACGAAACAGCGATCTTTGCACTGTGTGATAGTTTCCAGCGACTGGAAAATAGTTTGGTTCTTGCTGATTGTGATCTTTCAGCATGCTTAAAAATTCTTGTTCTTCGAGCACATATCTTTTTATCTGGACTTCTCCAAAGCATTTGACACTGTACCACATAAAGGTTAGTATATAAAATGAGAATGCTCGGACTGGGAGAAAATGTCTGTAAGTGGGTAAGTAACTGGCTCAATGATCGAAAACAGAGGGTGGTTATTAACGGTACACACTCAGATTGGGTCACGGTCACTAGTGGGGTACCTCAGGGGTCAGTATTGGGCCCTATTCTCTTCAATATATTTATTAATGATCTTGTAGAAGGCTTGCATAGTAAAATATCAATTTTTGCATTGACATTAAACTGTGTAAAGTACACAGAAGAGGACAGTATACAGCTACAGATGGATCTGGATAAATTGGAGGCTTGGGCAGAGAAGTGGCAGATAAGGTTTAACACTGACAAATGTAAGATTATGCACGTGGGAAGGAATAATGCAAGTCACCTGTACATACTAAATGGTAAAAAACTGGTTAACACTGACATGGAAAAGGATCTAGGAATTTTAATAAACAGCAAACTAAGCTGTAAAAAAACTGTGTCAGGCAGCTGCTGCCAAGGCCAATAAGATAATGGGTTGCATCAAAAGGGGCATAGATGCCCGTGATGAGAACATAGTCCTACCACTTTACAAATCACTGGTCAGACCACACATGGAGTACTGTCTACAGTTCTGGGCTCCTCTGAACAAGGCAGACATAGCAGAGCTGGAGAGGGTTCAGAGGAGGGCAACTAAAGTAATAACTGGAATGGGGCAACTACAGTACCCTGAAAGATTATCAACATTAGGGTTATTCACTTTAGAAAAAAGACGACTGAGGGGAGACCTAATAACTATGTATAAATATATCAGGGGTCAGTACAGAGATCTATCCCGTCATCTATTCCTTCCCAGGACGGTGACTGTGACGAGGGGACATCCTCTGCGTCTAGAGGAAAGAAGGTTTGTACACAAACATAGAAGAGGATTCTTTACGGTAAGAGCAGTGAGACTATGGAACTCTCTGCCTGAGGAGGTGGTGATGGTGAATACAATAAAGGAATTCAAGAGGGGCCTGGATGTATTTCTGGAGTGTAATAATATTACAGGATATAGCTACTAGAGAGGGTTCGTTGATCCAGGGAGTTATTCTGATTGACTGATTGGAGTCGGGAAGGAATATTTTGTTCCCCTTAAGTGGGGAAAATTGGCTTGTACCTCACTGGGGTTTTTGCCTTGCTTTGGATCAACTTGCAGGATAACAAGCCGAACTGGATGGACAAATGTCTTTTGTCGGCCTTATATACTATGTTACTATATCTTAATGTGTAATAGGTTGCCATTCGCTCATTAGAAGATCAGACTGTAGGTGTAGTCTAGACTGTTTCTAAGAATCGAATTACCAATAACAGCGACCATCGCTCTGTGTAATGTCAGCACTTTCAAAACGCTAACAGTTTGATCATCAATCGTCATCAACATAAAATCTACCTGTAACACAGCCCTTAGCTAGTGAACTGAGGCAGACATCAAGCCCCCTTCATACAGATCTCTGGTCACATGCCGAAACACAGGGGGGTGGAGGAAGCTCCCTGTCACATGAGCCGGTGGCAAGGCGTCACAGGAAAATCTCCGAACTACCGGGATCACTGCGGTTGCAATCAGTGCAGTTATGAAAAGGAGAGAATATTAGTACGTTGCTTCCTTTCTCATTTTCATACCATTGAACATATTATTTGGTATTGAATAACAACTTCAAAGATGATGTCCAGTCTTTTTAAATAAAGTGTGGATTTTAAATCTACCCATTCTAATAAGGAGAATTTTAAGTGACCAGGATGCACAATGGATAGTTCAGAGTTAAGAAGAGGCACAACTCATCTTGCCTTTGATATTTTAGTTAGCTATAGTTGCAAAAGTTACAGGGGATCGTCTTGCCTTTTTTAAGCAATGGCCTATCTTTTGGATAGGCCATCACTAGCTGATCAGTGGTGGTCCGGCACCACGCACCCATCAGTTGTTTGGTATAGCTCCATCACCGGAATTACACATCACCATTAACACTGAAGTCAATGGGAGCGGCGCTGTAGTACACAGATCCCTCCTTCAAATTGTTGACAGCTTTGGTGCTGACTTCTGGTGATGGAGCTACACCAAACAGCTGATGGGTGTGAGGTGCCGGACCACCGCTGATCAGCTAGTGATGGCCTAACCTCTGGATAGGCTATCACTTAAAAAAGGCTGGACAATCCCTTATAAGCAGGGATGCCCAACCTGCGGCCCTCCAGCTGTTGTAGAACTACAACTCCCACTATGCCCTGCTGTAGGCTGTGCGAGCATGCTGGGAGTTGTAGTTTTGCAACAGCTGGAGGTCCGCAGGTTGGGCATCCCTGCTTTAAAGCTTACAAAAGTAGCCAGTCTAATGATAGCCATGAATGTCCCAATACTACAAAGAGAATAGACCAATATTGAAGAGAAGATATGACGAGGGAGTTAATGAAAGCCCATCTTGGAGCAATTTAACCCCTTCCCGGTGCTGAATGTCAGTAAATAAGTCCCAGTGCCATACATTTATGGCTCTGTAATCTCATGGGGCTCATTAATTGTTCAGTGGCTAGGATTGCAAAAACAATAGCGATGGGTGCATCACAAAGGAGGGGGCAAAGACAGAACAAAAGCCTCCAGAGATGTCGTGAAGTGTGCCCTGAGCAATTTACATTTAATAGAATAACAAAACGTAGAGGTAGACGTCCACAATACATACGCAAGACAAGAGTGGTCAATCTTATTTTTTTTTTATGTTTTATACATTTTTTAAGTATATCAACCGTATGCATCCCAACATGATCGGCACGTGCCTATGGGTTTCAATGACAGCCATGGGCCTAACAATGACCGCCATGTTTGACTAAAGGTCCATTCACACGACTAAGTGTTTTGTGGTGTGCAAATTGCAGATCCGCAAAACACGGGTACCGGCCGTGTGTGTTCCACATCTTGTGGAATGCAATCAGCCAGCCCTATGGTAGAAATGCCTATAGGGGCCGCAGAACGGTACTTCAAACATCAAGTCCCAGCCCCCTACCCCCACTGAAAAAAAACAACCAAACCCTTTATTTGTTAAAAGGATTTTACTGTTTTATTTTAAATTATTACTTTACTGTTTAATTGGAAAGAATAGGAAAAATTAATGTGGCAATGAAAAAAAAAAAGTGCTGAATACAGAGGGCTCAAAATAAGGCAGTCCATTCTGATCCCGGCAAATCCCCTTAAACACCAAACTGTATGTACCTGACAATGGTATAGACAAAATTCTTGCCCCCCAAAAAAGTACAATACAATCTAATACACAATGTACAATAAAATCTTATTATATTTTCATATAGGAGGACTCAATTTAGTTACATCTCCTATTATTTTAGGAAACCATAGCACTTCACAGAAGCATAACAAGTCCACATTTCTGCGCCCATAATATGTCTGCAAATCCGACCTGAATGCTGGTCTGATCATCCAAACAGTGCCCATATTATTCACATGTGAAGTTGACAGGGTCGCTGCGGTCATAATGAGTCTACTGGTTGGAACTTTAAGGTGGACATACACATTAGAACAGGGATCAGTAACCTTCGGCACTCCAGCTGCTGTGAAACGACAACTCCCAGCATGCACATGTACTTGGCTGTTCTTGTAACTCCCACAGAAGTGAAAGGAGGATTCTGGGAGTTGTAGTTTCAGAACAGCTGGAGGGCCGGAGGTTGCTGATCCCTGCATTAGAAGGATGCTGGCTGAACCTGCAGATTTTGGCTGGACTGACTGACCATTCAACGTGTATGCAGGAATCCCAACTTTCCCCTGACGGCATGATGGATTTCAACATGCACAAACTTTTGTTGTCAAGGAAGACAAGCCATCAGTGGCCTAACCCCTTCTCCTGTAACACAACCGTAAGTGACCAAGCAGAGTGTGCTTGTCTAGGAGGAACAGCTATAGACTCAACGAATGATCAGCCTACAGCTAGCTACAGTGAACAGCCAGCTTAAGCATGCATGGGATAGGCATAAGGCCATCCTTCATATAAGATAGGGCCAGGGGCTATCCATAGTATTTAGTATATTGGGCAGACTAGATGGGCCAAATGGTTCTCATCTGCCGACACATTCTATGTTTCTATGTAAGAGGACCTGTCCCCCTCCAGACATGTCTGTTTTAGTAACTTATGCATCCCCCATGTAGTAACTATTATTATGGCTCTATGTTGTGCCTTTCCTTTATTATTCCTGCTAGAAGTTATAAATGAATTAATAGCCGTTTGCAATAACGGTCTACAATAGTGTTACCAGTTGGGGGGTGTTCATGCACAGTCTGACACTATCCAATCAGTTCTGGCAGTGTCAGACTGTGCGAGGACACCCCCCCCCCCCCCAACAGGTAACACCCATCTGGACTTTCATTGCAAACGACTAGTAATTCTTTCATAACTTCTAGCAGGAATAATAAAAGAATGGCACAACATGGAGTCATAAGAATAGATGCTCCAGAATTGTTATTATAGGGGGAATGCAAGTAGTTGCTTAGTTGCTAAAAGAGACATGTCAGGAGAGGGGACAGCTCCTCTAAGTGTGGCCTCTCTGCAATCACATTCAATGTTCCTCTAATGCCTGGCAAGCCAGCAACCAGCATTATAGGATGACTGAGCAGAAACAGAACCTCTAATGAATATTCATAAGCATGCATTTTCATACACTTTATTCAAGGTGTCATTGAGGTCTCTGAAAAAAATAAAAGAAAACTCACTTTTTTTTTATTTTATTTTTTTAAATGACAGGGTCAAAAATTATTTAAAAGAACCTTCTGGGGTAGATGGCCGTTATGTTAGTAAGTTAGTAACTTTTTAAAGGGAACCTGTCACAGGGATTTTGTGTATAGCGCTGAGGACATCTGCAATACCCAGTCCCCATAGCTCTGTGTGCTTTTATCATGTAAAAAAAAAAACAACGATTTGATACATATGCAAATTAACCTGAGAGGTGTCCTGTCCCTGACTCATCTCAGGTTAATTTGCATGTGTATCAAATCTTTTTTTGTTGTTTTTTTTTTACATAATAAAAGCACACAGAGCTATGGGGACTGGGTATTGGGGATGTGGTATCGGCGATCTAGCAACCCATGTCCTCAGCTCTATACACATCCCTTTAAATATCATAAGAATGCATTTGTTTTATACCAAAGTCCCTCACAAGCTGCACTTTTATTTCAGTCTTCGAACTAAAGTACATTTTAAAGCGTCAGCTCTGGAAACTGCAGGACACTTACAGCTAACCAAACTTGTGATCGTTTTTCTTCATTACAAATGGCCCTCTAATATAAATCACGCATATTGGCTTGTCAGATTATAAGGAGAATGTATTAGGCAGAAGCTGGAAATAGACTTCGGTAATATAAAGCGACAACCGGTTTCTGAGCTGCAGATGAACTGTGCAAATTGTCTGATTTGTCTTAGAAGAGGATACACAGCGGCAGGAAAAGTGAATGGAAACTGCAGGGGTAGCCAGAACTAAGCGGTAACTTGTCAGACTCAAGAAAAATCGGGCAAAGTGTGACTGGAAGGTAATGTGGTCATATATCCAGAGGTAGAATATGCCAGAGTAAGGGGTAGAGATATTTATTTCATATTCCTAGGGCAAGTGGAAAGTATGAATTAAGAGGACCTTTCCCCACTCCAGACATGCCTGTTTTAATAGCTTCATGGATTTCCGATGTAATAACAGTTCTTTAGCATCTATTCTTTTGGCTCTATGTTGTGCCATTCCTTTATTATTTCTACTAGAAGTTATCAATGAATTGCTAGCAGTCTGCAGTAAGGGTACAGAGGGGGGGTAAACCAGTTGGGGGGTGCACTGGGGGGGGGGGGGAGGAGAGCTGATGGCACAGGGGTGGGGAGCAGAAGAGAATATGGAAATAATAGCGCAGATGTGAACACAGCCTTATTCCAGTAGTGTACAGGAGGTACAGAATTCTACAGTATAACCTATTTCAACCAGAAAGCTTGTGACAAGACAAGACAACACAACCTTTACTCCCGTTGCTTCTACAGGGAAACTTACCATAAGGGGTAAGCAGTGCTTGCCCCCTCTTGTGACTGGCACATTAGGGGGGGGGGGGTTAGGGGGGGGGCCCCCCACTCGTGACTGGCACATTAGGGGGGGCCCCCCCCTCTCGTGACTGGCACATTAGGGGGGGCCCCCCCTCTCGTGACTGGCACATTAGGGGGGAGCCCCCCCTCTCGTGACTGGCACATTAGGGGGGAGCCCCCCCTCTCGTGACTGGCACATTAGGGGGGAGCCCCCCTCTCGTGACTGGCACATTAGGGGGGAGCCCCCCTCTCGTGACTGGCACATTAGGGGGGGCCCCCTCTCGTGACTGGCACATTAGGGGGGCCCCCCCTCTCGTGACTGGAACATTAGGGGGGGCCCCCCCTCTCGTGACTGGAACATTAGGGGGGCCCCCCTCTCGTGACTGGCACATTAGGGGGGAACCCCCCTCTCGTGACTGGCACATTAGGGGGGCCCCCCTCTCGTGACTGGAACATTAGGGGGGCCCCCCTCTCGTGACTGGCACATTAGGGGGGAACCCCCCTCTCGTGACTGGAACATTAGGGGGGGCCCCCCCTCTCGTGACTGGAACATTAGGGGGGCCCCCCTCTCGTGACTGGCACATTAGGGGGGACCCCCCCTCTCGTGACTGGCACATTAGGGGGGACCCCCCCCTCTCGTGACTGGCACATTAGGGGGGACCCCCCCTCTCGTGACTGGCACATTAGGGGGGACCCCCCCCTCTCGTGACTGGCACATTAGGGGGGACCCCCCCTCTCGTGACTGGCACATTAGGGGGGACCTTCTCGTGACTGGCACATTAGGGGGGACCCCCCCTCTCGTGACTGGCACATTAGGGGGACCCCCCCTCTCGTGACTGGCACATTAGGGGGGGCCCCCCTCTCGTGACTGGCACATTGGGGGGGGGCCCCCTCTCGTGACTGGCACAGTTGGGGGGGGGGCCCCCTCTCGTGACTGGCACAGTTGGGGGGTGCACTGGGGGGGAAGGGGAGCTGATGGCACAGGGGTGGGGAGCTGATGGCACGGGGGGGGGAGCAGAACAGAATATGGAAATAATAGCGCAGATGTGAACGCAGCCTTATTCCAGTAGTGTACAGGAGGTACAGAATTCTACAGTATAACCTATTTCAACCAGAAAGCTTGTGACAATACAAGACAACCTTTACTCCCGTTGCTTCTACAGGGAAACTTACCATAAGGGGTAAGCAGTGCTTGCCCCCTCTCGTGACTGGCAACAAGGGCCCCCCCCTCTCGTGACTGGCACATTAGGGGGGCCCCCTCTCGTGACCGGCACATTAGGGGGGGGCCCCCCCCTCTCGTGACTGGCACATTAGGGGGGGCCCCCCCTCTCGTGACTGGCACATTAGGGGGGGCCCCCCCTCTCGTGACTGGCACATTAGGGGGGGCCCCCCCTCTCGTGACTGGCACATTAGGGGGGGGCCCCCCTCTCGTGACTGGCACATTAGGGGGGGGCCCCCCTCTCGTGACTGGCACATTAGGGGGGCCCCCCCTCTCGTGACTGGCACATTAGGGGGGGCCCCCCCTCTCGTGACTGGCACATTAGGGGGGGCCCCCCCTCTCGTGACTGGCACATTAGGGGGGGCCCCCCCTCTCGTGACTGGCACATTAGGGGGGGGCCCCCCCTCTCGTGACTGGCACATTAGGGGGGGCCCCCCCTCTCGTGACTGGCACATTAGGGGGGGCCCCCCTCTCGTGACTGGCACATTAGGGGGGGCCCCCCCTCTCGTGACTGGCACATTAGGGGGGGGCCCCCCCTCTCGTGACTGGCACATTAGGGGGGGCCCCCTCCTCTCGTGACTGGCACATTAGGGGGGGCCCCCCCTCTCGTGACTGGCACATTAGGGGGGGCCCCCCCTCTCGTGACTGGCACATTAGGGGGGGCCCCCACCCTCTCGTGACTGGCACATTAGGGGGGACCCCCCCTCTCGTGACTGGCACATTAGGGGGACCCCCCTCTCGTGACTGGCACATTAGGGGGGGCCCCCCTCTCGTGACTGGCACATTAGGGGGACCCCCCTCTCGTGACTGGCACATTAGGGGGGGCCCCCTCTCGTGACTGGCACATTAGGGGGGGGCCCCCTCTCGTGACTGGCACATTAGGGGGGGGCCCCCTCTCGTGACTGGCACATTAGGGGGGGGCCCCCTCTCGTGACTGGCACATTAGGGGGGGCCCCCTCTCGTGACTGGCACAGTAGGGGGGGGGGCCCCTCTCGTGACTGGCACAGTTGGGGGGTGCACTGGGGGGGAAGGGGAGCTGATGGCACAGGGGTGGGGAGCTGATGGCACGGGGGGGGGGAGCAGAACAGAATATGGAAATAATAGCGCAGATGTGAACGCAGCCTTATTCCAGTAGTGTACAGGAGGTACAGAATTCTACAGTATAACCTATTTTAACCAGAAAGCTTGTGACAAGACAAGACAACCTTTACTCCCGTTGCTTCTACAGGGAAACTTACCATAAGGGGTAAGCAGTGCTTGCCCCCTCTCGTGACTGGCAACAAGGGCCCCCCCCTCTCGTGACTGGCACATTAGGGGGGCCCCCCCCCCTCTCGTGACTGGCACATTAGGGGGGCCCCCCCCCCTCTCGTGACCGGCACATTAGGGGGGCCCCCCCCCCTCTCGTGACCGGCACATTAGGGGGGCCCCCCCCCCTCTCGTGACCGGCACATTAGGGGGGGGCCCCCCCCCCTCTCGTGACCGGCACATTAGGGGGGGGCCCCCCCCCTCTCGTGACCGGCACATTAGGGGGGGCCCCCCTCGTGACCGGCACATTAGGGGGGGCCCCCCTCGTGACCGGCACATTAGGGGGGGCCCCCCTCTCGTGACCGGCACATTAGGGGGGGCCCCCCTCTCGTGACCGGCACATTAGGGGGGCCCCCCCTCTCGTGACCGGCACATTAGGGGGGCCCCCCTCTCGTGACCGGCACATTAGGGGGGGCCCCCCTCTCGTGACCGGCACATTAGGGGGGCCCCCCTCTCGTGACCGGCACATTAGGGGGGCCCCCCTCTCGTGACCGGCACATTAGGGGGGCCCCCCTCTCGTGACTGGCACATTAGAGGGGGCCCCCTCTCGTGACTGGCACATTAGAGGGGGCCCCCTCTCGTGACTGGCACATTAGAGGGGGCCCCCTCTCGTGACGGGGCCCCCTCTAATGTGCCAGTCACGAGAGGGGGCCCCCTCTAATGTGCCACTCTCGTGACTGGCACATTAGAGGGGGCCCCCTCTTGTGACTGGCACATTAGAGGGGGCCCCCTCTTGTGACTGGCACATTAGAGGGGGCCCCCTCTTGTGACTGGCACATTAGAGGGGGGCCTTGTTACTGGCACAGGATTGGGGAGGCCCTTGTTACTGGCACAGGATTGGGGGGGCCTTGTTACTGGCACAGGATTGGGGGGGCCCTTGTTACTGGCACAGGATTGGGGGGGCCCTTGTTACTGGCACAGGATTGGGGGGCCCTTGTTACTGGCACAGGATTGGGGGGCCCTTGTTACTGGCACAGGATTGGGGGGCCCTTGTTATTGGCACAGGATTGGGGGGGCCCTTGTTACTGGCACAGGATTGGGGGGGCCATTGTTACTGGCACAGGATTGGGGGGGCCATTGTTACTGGCACAGGATTGGGGGGGCCATTGTTACTGGCACAGGATTGGGGGGGCCATTGTTACTGGCACAGGATTGGGGGGGCCATTGTTACTGGCACAGGATTGGGGGGCCATTGTTACTGGCACAGGATTGGGGGGCCATTGTTACTGGCACAGGATTGGGGGGCCATTGTTACTGGCACAGGATTGGGGGGCCATTGTTACTGGCACAGGATTGGGGGGCCATTGTTACTGGCACAGGATTGGGGGGCCATTGTTACTGGCACAGGATTGGGGGGGCCCTTGTTACTGGCACAGGATTGGGGGGGCCCTTGTTACTGGCACAAGATTGGGGGGGTTCTTGTTACTGGCACAAGATTGGGGGGGGTTCTTGTTACTGGCACAAGATTGGGGGGGTTCTTGTTACTGGCACATGATTGGGGGGGTTCTTGTTACTGGCACATGATGGGGGGGTTCTTGTTACTGGCACATGATTGGTGGGCACTATAGGGACATCTACTGAGGCCACAAAGAAGGGATATTTTATATGGGGGCTCTGTACAGTAGCATTTTATACTGGGACACATTATGGTAGGTATTATGGGGAAGGGGGAGAGGAGTATTATGGGGTCAACTACGGGGGGCACTAAGAAGGGGTATTTTATACTTGCAAATTATGAGGGACACTAAGGGCATCTACTAGGGCACTATATATGGGGCATTTTTATACTGGTACATTATGGGGGGCACTAGGAGAAATGGGGGAGAGGAGCACTATGGGGCATTTACTGGGGCCACTATATAGGGGTATTTTTACTGGCACATTATGGGGCACTATGGGGTTATTAGCTCAACTGGAGTCATTACAAAGGGGTATTTTTTGCACTGTCTATTAAAAGAAGAATTATTACTACTGGGGGGGGGGGGGGGGCATTATGGTGGGCTTTATTACTCCCCCATGGAATGACCCCCTAGTAGCAGCACCATCCTCTCCCTACTCTGCAATCCCTCTGCCCATTCTTCAAATCCTTATTATGAAATCTCTCTCATTAGGATAAAACACATCAGCTCCGCCGAGCCCCCGGCCAAAGTGTTGAAGTGGCGTCCGAGATCCAAGGGCCAAGCCAAGTAATTGTAAGTTTTCATGTGAAATATGTTTGTTATACACATATAGCATACACTGTGCCACACAATATACAGTATACCGTTACACTGTGCCACACAATATACAGTATACCTCTACACTGTGCCCCACAATATACAGTATACCTCTACACTGTCCCACACAATAGTCTTGTGGCGGCGGACAGAAAATAATCTGGAAGTGCCCCTCCCGAGACCAGGCTCTGGATCCGCCACTGATTAGAATCAGATGTTTTTAGCTTGTGCACACTATAAGTACCAAAACCGCACATGAATCCGCACTATTTATCTTGGTTTTCGAGTGGTTATGCCTTTGTTGTGGATTTTGCTGCAGATTTTCTAGTTATGCTAAGAACCCCATTGCAGTCTATGGGGAAAACAACTCTACATAAGGTGCAGAATCGGACAAACAATTGACTTGATGCAGATCTTAAAACCCACACAACAGGTCAATTTCCTCACGGAAGAGAATAAGTAAATTGTACATGAGATTTGTCAAATCTCACAGTGCTCCAGACTAAAAAAAAATACCTAGTAGCCATTGGCTCCTGAACTGAAAAATGTAGAAGCCAAATTAAATTTTTAGTCGCCAAATCGAAACAGAATCTAAATTTTGGTATCGTGACAACGCTACGCCGATCAGATCGGCGTAGGGTTGTTTCGATACCAAAATTTTGATTCGCTTTCGTCACCATAAAAAAGTATTGCGATACTCAATACCACGCAAAAAAAATGCATTTCACATTTTATGAAACGTTCGGCCCATAATAGAACAGTCCTATCCTATTTTTTGGGGTGACAAGGTGACAAAAAAATGGCGAATGCTCACCGCATAGGAGATATTTTTAAATAATTTAATAGCTTGGACTTTTCGGACGCAGCGCTATGTAATATGTTTATTTATTTATTGTTTATATATTTTATATGTAAAATTGGGAAAGGGGGGATTTAAACTTAATATTTTAGGCTACTTTCACGCTAGCATTTTTCATTTCCGGCCTAGAGTTCAGTCACAGGGGCTCTATACCGTTCAGGATGTCTTCAGTTCAGTCATTTTGACTGATCAGGCAAAAGATAAAACCGCAGCATGCTATGGTTTTATCTCCGGCAGGAAAAAACTGAAGACTTGCCTGAATTTTTCCCTATAGGAATGTATTAGTGCCAGATCCGGTATTTAAAATACCGGAATGCAGTATCCGTCTGCGCAGACCGGTAAAAATGTGTAAAAAGATACAAGACGGATCAGTCTGTCCGCATGACAAGCGGAGAGATGGATTAGTTCTTGCAATGCATTTGTGAGATGGATCCGCATCCGGATGCGTCTCACAAATGCTTTCAGTCACATCCAGATCAGCGGATCCTGCAGGCAGTTCGGACGACGGAAATGCCTGACGGATCATACTGCCGCAAGTGTGAAAGTAGCCTTAGTGTTGTCCTATTCACCCTTAGGCCCCTTTCACATGGGCGAGATTTCTGCGCGGGTGCAATGCATGAGGTGCACTGAATCCGGACCCATTCACTTGTATGGGGCCGTGCACATGAGCGGTGATTTTCACGCATCACTTGTGCGTTGCGTGAAAATCGCAGCATGCTCTATGTTGTGCGTTTTTCACACAACCCAGGCCCCATAGAAGTTAATGGGGCTGCGTGAAAATCGCAAGCATCCGCAAAAAAGTGTGGATGCGGTGCGATTTTCACGCACGGTTGCTAGGATGAAAGTCTATTCACTGTGTTATTTTCCCTTATAACATGGTTATAAGGGAAAATAATAGCATTCTTTAATACAGAATGCTTAGTAGAAGGTCAATATAATAAACATTATATACACCCCAGTATAATAAACATTGGTGGCACAGTGCGCCCCCCCCAACACTCCAGTATAATAAACATTGGTGGCGCAGTGCGCCCCAACACCCCAGTATAATGAACATTGGTGGCGCAGTGCGTCCCCCCCAACACCCTAGTATAATGAACATTGGTGGTGCAGTGCGCCCCCCCAACACCCCAGTATAATAAAAAATGGTGGCGCAGTGCGTCCCCCCAAAGCACCCCAGTATAATAAACATTGGTGGCACAGTGCGCCCCCCCCCCCCAACACCCCAGTATAATAAGCATTCATTTGGTGGTATTTCATTGCTGCTGACATTTTTACTTTTTTTGTTATTAATCAAAATTTTAAAAAATTTTTGCAAAAAAATGACATTTTTCACTTTCAGTTGTAAAATTTTGCAAAAAAAAACGACATCCATATATAAATTTTTCGCTAAATTTATTGTTCTACATGTCTTTGATAAAAAAAAAAATGTTTGGGTAAAAAAAAAAAAATGGTTTGGGTAAAAGTTATAGCATTTACAAACTATGGTACAAAAATGTGAATTTCCGCTTTTTGAAGCAGCTCTGACTTTCTGAGCACCTGTCATGTTTCCTGAGGTTCTACAATGCCCAAACAGTAGAAAAACAACACAAATGACCCCATTTCGGAAAGTAGACACCCGGCCTAAGGTATTCGCTGATGGGCATAGTGAGTTCATAGAACTTTTTTTTTTTTGTCACAAGTTAGCGGAAAATTATGAATTTTTATTATTTTTTTTTCTTACAAAGTCTCATATTCCACTAACTTGTGACAAAAAATAAAAACTTCCATGAACTCACTATGCCCATCACAAAATACCTTGGGGTGTCTTCTTTCCAAAATGGGGTCACTTGTGGCGTAGTTATACTGCCCTGGCATTCTAGGGGCCCAGATGTGTGAGAAGTAGTCTGCAATCAAAATCTGTAAAAAATGACCGGTGAAATCCGAAAGGTGCACTTTGGAATGTGTGCCCCTTTGCCCACCTAGGCTGCAAAAAAGTGTCACACATGTGGTATCGCCGTACTCAGGAGAAGTTGGGGAATGTGTTTTGGGGTGTAATTTTACATATACCCATGCTGGGTGAGAGAAATATCTTGGCAAAAGATAACTTTTCCCATTTTTTTATACAAAGTTGGCATTTGACCAAGATATTTCTCTCACCCAGCATGGGTATATGTAAAATGACACCCCAAAACACATTCCCCAACTTCTCCTGAGTACGGCGATACCACATGTGTGACACTTTTTTGCAGCCTAGATGCACAAAGCGGCCCAAATTCCTTTTAGGAGGGCATTTTTAGACATTTGGATCCCAGACTTCTTCTCACGCTTTAGGGCCCCTAAAAAGCCAGGGCAGTATAAATACCCCACATGTGACCCCACTTTGGAAAGAAGACACCCCAAGGTATTCAATGAGGGGCCTGGCGAGTTCATCGAATTATTTTTTTTGGGCATAAGTTAGCGGAAATTGATTTTTTTTTGTTTTTTCTCACAAAGTCTCCCTTTCCGCTAACTTGGGACAAAAATTTAAATCTTTCATGGACTCAATATGCCCCTCATGGAATACCTTGGGGTGTCTTCTTTCCAAAATGGGGTCACATGTGGGGCATTTATACTGCCCTGGCATTTTAGGGGCCCTAAAGCGTGAGAAGAAGTCTGGAATATAAATGTCTAAAAAAATT
The DNA here is from genome assembly GCF_014858855.1 of Bufo gargarizans. Taxonomy (NCBI): domain Eukaryota; kingdom Metazoa; phylum Chordata; class Amphibia; order Anura; family Bufonidae; genus Bufo; species Bufo gargarizans. Next base: position 479,118,485 of record NC_058082.1, read on the forward strand.
TACGCATTTGGATTCCGTGAGGGGTATGGTGAGTTCATGTGAGATTTTATTTTTTGACACAAGTTAGTGGAATATGAGACTTTGTAAGAAAAAAAAGTAATAATAATTTCCGCTAACTTGGGCCAAAAAAAATGTCTGAATGGAGCCTTAAAGGGGGGGGTGATCAATCATATAGACTCCCTGATCACCCCCCTGTCATTGATCACCCCTCCTGTCATTGATCACCCCCCTGTACGGCTCCATTCAGACGTCCGTATGATTTTTACGGATCCACGGATACATGGATCGGATCCGCAAAACACATACGGACGTCTGAATGGAGCCTTACAGGGGGGTGATCAATGACAGGGGGGTGATCAGGGTGTCTATATGGGTGATTACCCCCCTGTAAGGCTCCATTCATACGTCCGTATGCGTTTTGCGGATCCGATCCATGTATCCGTGGATCCGTAAAAATCATACGGACGTCTGAATGGAGCCTTACAGGGGGGTGATCAGGGAGTCTATATGGGTGATCACCCCTCTGTCATTGATCACCCCCCTGTAAGGCTCCATTCAGACGTCCGTATGCGTTTTGCGGATCCGATCCATGTATCCGAGGATCCGTAAAATTCATACGGACGTCTGAATGGAGCCTTACAGGGGGGTGATCAATGACAGGGGGGTGATCAGGAAGTCTATATGGGTGATCACCCCCTTGTCATTGATCACCCCCCTGTAAGGCTCCATTCAGACGTCCGTACAAGTTTTGCGGATCCGATCCATGTATCCATGGATCCGTAAAAATCATACGGACGTCTGAATGGAGCCTTACAGGGGGGTGATCAATGACGGGGGGGTGATCAGGGAGTGTATATGAAGTGATCAGGGGTTCATAAGGGGTTAATAAGTGACAGGGAGGGGGTGTAGTGTAGTGTAGTGGTGATTTGGTGCTACTTTACAAAGCTACCTGTGTCCTCTGGTGGTCGATCCAAACAAAAGGGACCACCAGAGGACCAGGTAGCAGGTATATTAGACGCTGTTATCAAAACAGCGTCTAATATACCTGTTAGGGGTTAAAAAAAAATCACATCTCCAGCCTGCCAGCGAACAATCGCCGCTGGCAGGCTGGAGATCCACTCGCTTACCTTCTGTTCCTGTGAACGCGCGCGCCTGTGTGCGCGCGTTCACAGGAAATCTCGCGTCTCGCGAGATGACGCGTATATGCGTCGCTGAGTGCACAGCTGCCACCTCCGGACCGCAGATCTGCGTTAGGCGGTCCGGAGGTGGTTAATAGGCGATATTTTGACCACTTCTAAAATAAATTTCTATAGTGCATTGTATTTAAACGTCAGTGCTCTACTGACATTCGCCAGAGAGGTGCAGCCTACTGGGAAACGCTGGAGGCAGGCCTGTCTGCCTGCACTGACATCGGCACCCCGCTAGCTCATTTGCGGGGTGCTGATGGGCAGGGCCGGCCTTTGGGGTGTGCGGGCTGTGCGGCCGCACAGGGCGCCATAGCAACAGGGGCGCCAGGCGTCCGACAGCTCGCAGTGTAATATTCGGCAGGCGAGGCGGCACTTGTGTTCTCCCTCGGGGCGGGCCCCCCTGTTTGACCTGATTCCTCCTCCCCTGTGTCTGACCTGTCACCTGATGATCCACTGTGCCGTGCGTCTGGCACGTCTGCACCATTTCAGATTCACAGTTCACACTGGCTAATCAGCTTTTCGCAGCGCAAAGATCCTGCTGCTGATTGGCCAGTGTGTAGGACTGGAGCAGCAGGCGCTCCGCTCGCATCCCGCTCGTTCCTGTGTCACTCACCGCGTCAAGGTCTGCCGACTACAGCCCGCCCCAGCCCAGAGAGACTAAAGGACTGCTCCGGAGACTGTCGAACCGGACTATAAGGTAAGTTACCTTATAGTAATTTACATGCACTAGAAAACTGATCCATACCCTGCCCAATTTAGCAAAGTGGCAAGATTGAGCAAAAAGTCACAATTGTTTGAGCAAACCAAATCTTGTGCAAAAATGTGTGGCTTCTTAGTGCCACAATTCTGGTGCAGGGGGAATGATAAATCTACCCATTGTGTTTTCTAGCACCTTCTGAACTATGTTATAGGCACAGGTGCTAACATTGTTGGGCCCATGGAGGGAAAAGTAGTGTAAATTAATGATGGCACACCAGGACCGGTGTAACGTTATACTTCCCTACCTCGTGAGATTTCCCTACTCTCGTCACTTCTGGTCGCAACGGACATGACGTAAGGAGGTGTTCAGCACCGCGCAGGCACACAGCGATGGGTTAGGGAAATTTCAAAGCAGAGTGCGCATGCGCCGGGAGCCTCGCTGGCGGTTAGAGTTGGGAAAAATTATGGGCCAGTGCGCAGGCGCGGTGATCGGATGGATGTTCTCAGCTGGACACCGGCCGACACTGTGCATGCGCTGGGAACCTCACCAGCGGTTAGGGTAGGGAAAAAGCACTGGCCCGTATGAACATCCATCCGATCACCGCGCCTGCGCACTGGCCCATAATTTTTCCCTACCCTAAACACCGGCGAGGCTCCTGGCGCATGCGTACTCTGCTGTGAAATTTCCCTAACCTGTCATTGTGCGCCTGCGCGACGCTGCACACCTCGTCACGTCATGTCCGGTGCGACCGGAAGTGACGAGGGTAGGGAAATCTCACAAAGTAGGGAAGTATAACGTTACACCGGCCTTTGTGGTGTGCGGGCTGGTAACTACTTGTTTGGATTGCCAGCCAGAACAACGTTAGCTCGCACGGGGCGCCTGAACACCTAAGGCCGGCTCTGCTGATGGGAGACAAAGGGAGTCTGTTCCTAGGTGGTGGGCACGATTGCCTGTGGCATGTAAGGGGGTAAACAGCCCAGTTCAGTGATCCAGCAACATGCAACAGCAATGCCAACGCTCTCTGCTGCACGGGTCTCCGTAAAAAGTCGCGGACCAGCCTAAAGCCCTTTAGTGGCCGCCATAAAAAGCTGTATTGGTGATCACTAAGGGGATACACACACACTGACTGACAGAGCAATTACCCTCTATTACCTTACATAGCTACATAATGGTACAAAGTAACCTAGTGTCAAGCAGAGACTCAGCAAGAAAGTACATCGCTGCTCATGATGCACTTTATCTACTTCAAATTAACAATCTACATTTTAATTACTTGGAAATGCTTTTAGAGCATTTCTGGCTAAACTGGAAACTGCTGAATTTGTGTGGCCTATAAGACAGCGAATTGCAGTTCCATTAACATATAAGCAGTGCCCCCTGCTGGTAACTGGACAGAAGTGCAACTTTCCCAGAAATCCTGTTGTAAACACAATTTTTGCAACAGAGCATACCATAAAGAAAGGGAAAGCTGGTAAACCGGAGACAGAATGAACAAGAATAGCGCAGTCCACACATATCACTGTGTTAGTTATTCAAACTATATACAGAAACTAAATATTTTATCTGTTTTCTTTTCTGATTCCATATTTGTATTCAATTTTTGCAGATGATTATGGGGGCTGCCAGCCACATAGCTATAGGAACCTGTAGTTTGGGCATGACGCATTGACTTCTACAGAAAAGTGTTGCAGGAATGACCTGTGCAGAGGTCACTGTGCAGTAAAGGGAGGAGATGATCTGTGACCATCACCTATTATGAATCCTCTGTTTTATATAGATATACAGCAAACGCATTGCTAAGGTCTCAAAAGATCCAGGGCCCAAGCCCCAAGGAATATGGCCTAGTTCTCTAAGTCTACCCCCCTCCTCTCACATACCGCATTTTGCTGTACCTGCTATACAGCAGCACATACCTGTCACATCCAGGGCCTCCAGGTGACGTCTCCTCTGATATACGTCGTCTGTCATCATCTTCTCCATTAGGTTCGTATAACTTCTCCCAGACACGCCTCGTCTCTGCAGAGTGTGACACACAGACATCTTAGCTTCCGCACATTTCTATCATCATCCCCCAACCTGGAGTCCCCACAGTGTTATCCTGCTGCTCGCTGTGCTCCTCAATACCCCCAAAAACTATCCTGAAGAAATATGAGTGCCCCTATAGTAATAGTGCTCCTCATAGACCCACCAATAGTAATTCCCTTCTAGAATGCCCCCATTAGTAATACTGCCCCCTACAGTTCCCCCAACAGTAATAATGCTCCCCAAGAATGCCCCCATTAGTAGAAGAGCCACCCAGTATTAATAATACCCTTACAGAGCCCCCAGTAGAAATAAGGCCCCCTATTTTTCTCACAGTTGTAATAAAGCTCTCTACAGACCCCTCAGTAGTAATAAGACCCCCACAGTGCTCTTAGTAGAAATAAGGCAGATCTATAAGTCCCTCCTATAGAGCCTCCAGTAGTAATAAGAATGCCTAATGCCCCCTGGATTTATAATACCCCTACAGTGCCCCCAGTATTTATACTGCCCCTTACTGTTATAATAGTCACCCTGAAGTGCCCCAGTATTTTATAATGCCCCCTGCAATTATATTCCTCTGTCCACTATACAGGTCCATGTAAATAACATCACACCATTTCTCCTGCCCCTCCAAAATACAGTCCTATGTAAATAATATCACTCCCCTCCAACATACAGTCCCATGTAAATAACACTATTTCCCTGTCTCCACCATACAGTCCCATGTAAATATTACATCACACCATCTCCACAGCCCCCTCCAAAATACAGTCCCATGTAAAAAACATCACCTCCTCCCCAGCAGTCTCCAACATGCAATCTCATGTAAACATCATCCTGCCCCCACCAGCCACCTTCAACATACAGTCCCATGTAAATAACATTGCCCCCTCAACATTCAGTCCCATGTTAATAACATGACCCCCCTCCCAAGCCACCTTCCAACACACAATACCATGTAAATAACATCCCTCCCTTCAGCCATAACATACAGTCCCAGTTAAATAACCACAACTCCCAGCATTGCTCTGCCTCTCCCTTCACTTACCTCTCCTCATGTAGCAGACATCACCACAGCTTCTTCCCCCAGGAATTCTCCTCTTCACTGCCGTCCTCTCCTGCACTGGTCACATGATGGTGACATCATCGCAGGTACTTCTCAACCACTGCCTGTTTTGCTGGTCACATGACCTGTGATGTCACCACAGATCCTTCAGATCTTCCAGTGTATTAGATTTAATTGTATTGCTGTCCTGAGGATGGCAATACAGTTGTATCTATCTGGCAGGCAGGACATTCTGGGAAGGGACAAAACATCAGGGGCCCAGGCCCCAAATGTTTTAACCTAGCAACGCCCCTGATATACAGTATGTTACCTTTCAATGTAATCATACCTGTGATGATAATGAGATAAATGCTAATAAGTGGTCTCTACAGAATAGGAAGAGCCAGCCTCATGGGAGGGCTCAGAGACAAAGTGAAAATGGCAATATTTCAGGATTTTTTTTTTTTTTTTTTTAATAATATATTAACATGAAAAATCTAAGAAAACCACAACAAATAAAAAAAAAAATGTTTAGCACAAAAACTTGACTTAAACAATAGGTCATTTTCAAATACTAGATTCTATTCAAAGGGTTTCTGTCACCAGTTTCAAAGCAATAGAACAGGCTGGCGTTAGATCATAACTGATCTGTCTTGGCTCTGTCCCGATACGTGGCGGCATCTTGGTGAAAAAAATTAAGTTTTTATATATGAAACTTAGCTTCTAGGATTAACAGAGGAGTTGCCACTACTCCTAGAGTCTTTCTGACGCACCCCCTGTACTTTGATTGACAGGGGCTGGCATCGTGAACATGTCTGACTTCTCATAAAGTCTCATGCTGTTCTGTGTGGATAAGTAACAGCGCAGGCGCAGTGCAGAAGAGAACTGCCGGCGAGCCTCTTACCTGTAATATGCCTGCTCCTCTATATGGAATAACCCTACCTGGTCTCAACGAACCAGAGACTGAAATTCTACTAAAAGGATTTTTGTACTGACAGCCTATCCTCCAGATAAGATTGGTGGTTGTCTGACACCCCACCCACCCTGCTGACAATCAGCTGTTCGGTAGCAGCGTCGGCACTACATAGCTTCTTCCATTGGATTGTGGACGGAGCTGGTTACTGCAGTGCTGATCCTATTGAAATGAATCTGAGCAGCGCTGCAATAACAGCTCTGTCCACAGCATAATAGACTGAGCTGTGCAGTTCTGGCCCTAGAGCTCATGAACAGCTGATCAGCGGGTGTTGAGTTGTCAGACCACTGCTGATCTGATACTGATGGCCTATCCTGTGGATTTTCTATCACATTATAAACGGCTTTTCCCTGGGGTTCTGGTCAGTGCTGCAGAGCCGATAAGAGATATGCTTACGGGTGCTCACATTGTCCTGGCCACCTATAGTGTGAAAGCACGGCCACCACTACTTGATTTACCGTGGCTGTAATCCCTGGATATGAGCTGTGTAAAATGAATCAAGCCAGCAAAGGAGCCAATATGGGCAATCACAGTCCAAGGTGATACAACAGCGCTCACCTGCCCACCGTCTGGGAAGAACGGAGGTGCCTGGAACACGGCATGCTTGTGCGAATCCAAAAAAACGATAAAATCTAGCTTTCCAACAAAAACTACTGTGTATGTGCTTCAACCACAATCTTATTCATAGTATACAGGGTACCAGAAATATAACATGGCGCTGCCCTGGCCTAGGGTCCAAAAGATCAGCTATTCCTGGTACAGGTAAGAAGCAGCATGTAATACTTCACCGTACTCTAGAGAGGTCCTATTAGACAGCCTATGACTGCATGCACTTCTACCATACAGCTGCTTTACCACTGAAATTGCCCAGGCTGATTGCCTCGATCCTGCAATGACCACTGTAACCTTGTAATGTGGGCGGACGTCTTATAATAATGTAAGCTGATTTTAAGCAGAGATAAATCATCAATAAAATGCTAATAATGTGTAAGTTTCTAAAATATATTTACCATAGAATAAATATATGTAACTAGAAAAGCTACAATTTCTGGGGAAATTATGTGAAGTGTTCTTGCCTCCACCAGAAGTCTACAACTGGAGTGGGCGGCGTGCCTGGGTGGAGTGGGCGGCGTGCCTGGGTGGAGTGGGCGGCGTGCCTGGGTGGAGTGGGCGGCGTGCCTGGTGGAGTGGGCGGCGTGCCTGGGTGGAGTGGGCGGCGTGCCTGGATGGAGTGGGCGGCGTGCCTGGGTGGAGTGGGCGGCGTGCCTGGTGGAGTGGGCGGCGTGCCTGGGTGGAGTGGGCGGCGTGCCTGGGTGGAGTGGGCGGCGTGCCTGGGTGGAGTGGGCGGCGTGCCTGGGTGGAGTGGGCGGAGTAACTGTTGTGTAGCTGGAGTAACTGTGGAAAGGTTGGACTGGACAGAGTAACTGTGTGGAGTGTTTAGAGTGAGTAAAGATAGTAAACATTACACTAAACAATTGATTGATCAAATTTAAAAAGTGCACATGGTAAGCTTGTTAGAGTGAGAAATGCATTTCAACTTTTATTTATAGAGCACATTTAATTGCAATGTTGTTGCCCAAAGAGCTTCAGAGTTACATTAAATCATACATTTATTTATAAAAACATTAGCAGCATATTTGTGTAGGTGGGCTTGATGAGGGAGCGGTGGCAGTTTAGAAATCCTGTCCTGATTTTTTTGTCATTTTGCTGGCTGCTCACAAACCTGGGTTCCTATGGCAACTCACTCTACAGCAAGGGCAGAGAAGGGCGGTTCAAAACAAACTACTCCAACTTGCTGACTTCACTGGCGGTTGCCATCTTCAAACGGTTGTAGTTTAACCCCTTCAACCCCGGGCCTGTTTTCACCTTCCTGCCCAGGCCATTTTTTTGCAAATCTGACATGTGTCACTTTATGTAGTGATAACTTTATAACGCTTTTACTTATCCAGACCATTCTGAGATTGTTTTCTCGTCACATATCGTACTTCATGACAGTGGTAAAATTGAGTTAAAAAAAATCATTTTTATTCATAAAAAAATACAAAATTTACCAAAAATTAGGAAAAATTAGCAAATTTCAATTTCTCTACTTTTATAATAGATAGTAATAACTCCAAAAATAGTAATTACTTTACATTCCCCATATGTCTATTTCATGTTTGGATCATTTTGAAAATGACATTTTATTTTTTGGGGACGTTACAAGGCTTAGAAGTTTGGAAGCAAATCTTGAAATTTTTCGGAAAATTTCCAAAACCCATTTTTTAACCTCTTCAGGACACATGACGTACCGGTACGTCATGTATGGTTCCGATCACCGCCGCCTGACGGGCGGTGATCGGACCCCGGTGCCTGCTCAAATCATTGAGCAGGCACCTAGGCTAAATGCGCCGGGGGGTCCTGTGACCCCCCCCCCCCCCCATGTCGTCGATCGCAGAAAACCGCAGGTCAATTCAGACCTGCGGTTTTCAGCGTTTCCGGGTTATTCGGGTCTCTGAAGACCTGATAACCCGGAACAGGATGGTGATGGTGGTGTCATTTTACCCCACCAATCACCATCCTGCAATCCTGAGAGGTGATGGTGACATCACCTCTCAGGATCGCCTCTGATTGGTTGGCGGGCGGGCCGGCGGCAGATTCAAATGTTGCCAGCGCTCCTCTCCTCCTCCTTTTGTGTCCCGGAGCCGGAGGAGAGAGGAGCGCTGCCTGCACCTCGTGGATTTGTGCCAGCATCACCCCATCTGTGCCCCCCAGGACCCGATCTGTGCCCCAGCACACCCCATCTGAACAGCAGGTACTTAGGGAAAGTATAGGGAAAGGTTGGGCTAGGCAGGGAAAATAAAGGGAAAGTTAGTTTGAAAAACTTTGATTGCATCACCCTAAGTTAGGGTGTCTGGGGTCCACAGCACAGCTGTGTGACCCTAGACACCCCCCCCCCCCCCCCAGGGGTGCTGCCGCTTGCCCCCCCCCCAACTTTTTTGGGGTGCAGGATTTTTATTTATTTTTTGTGTACGCTGACTGTGGCCAGCACTCTTAGCGTCCGGCCACTGTTAGCGCATCGCACCCCCCCCCCCCCCCCCCACACACACACACGCACACCAAATAAAGATTTACACACACACTCCCCTATGGCCCGCCGGACGTTCTCAGCCGAGGAGGCATACGCCCAGCTTGCCTCCAACTCAGAGAGTCCCAGTGAGGACGAGGATGACCCCACTTTCCTGTTGTCATCCGCGTCCTCCTTATCATCTAGCAATGATGATGAGCCCCCAAGGCGGCGGAGACGCCGCTAGGCGGAGCAAGGGGACCGCCATGTTAGGGACCCTGTGGCCCACCCTAGTACGAGCAGCTCTGGGGCTCATACTAGTTTTCCGGCCCACCAGTTAAATCAACCGGAGCAGCCTGCCGGTGAACTGGTGTACCCAAAAGCGATACGAGCCCGTGATTCCTGATTTTGTAGGCCAATCAGGAATCCAGATTGCCACAGTGGGCTACACTGAATATGACTTTTTTTGTCATTTTTTCAGTGACCCACTGGTAAATCTGATAGTGGAGCAGACGAATCTGTACGCCCAACAGTTCGTTGCTCAGCACCAGGGCTCCTTTTTGGCCAGGCCCGGTGGCTGGACGCCGGTCAGTGCAGCCGAGATGAGGACGTTTTGGGGCCTCGTGCTGCATATGGGCCTGGTCAAGAAACCCAGTGTCAGGCTGTACTGGAGTGGGGACGTCCTCTACCAGACCCGACTTTACAGTACGCCAATGACACTCTCCCGGTTTGAGGCCATCCGGAAAAGTCTGCATTATTCAGATAATGCAGCATGTCCCCCCCGAGGTGATCCTGCCCATGACCGTCTGTATAAGATACGGCCGGTCATCGATCACTTCGGGGCCAAATTCATGGAGGCCTATGTACCTGGAAGGGAGGTCGTGGTTGATGAGTCTCTCATTGCGTTCAAGGGGAGACTCATTTTCCGCCAGTATGTGCCCTCCAAGCGGCGAGGTATGGCGTGAAGCTATACAAAATTTGTGAGAGTACCTCAGGGTACACTTACAAGTTTCGTGTATACGAGGGGCGAGATTCCCGTATTCAACCCCCAGAATGTCCCCCCACTCTGGGTGTTACCGGGAAACTTGTGTGGGACCTTATGTACCCACCGCTAGATAAGGGTTACCACCTTTACGTGGATAACTTTTATACTAGTATCCCCTTGTTCCAGTCCCTTGCCGCCAGATCCACGTCCGCTTGTGGGACCGTGCGGAAAAATCAACGCGGCCTCCCTGCCCCCTCCAGGGTACCTATCCCTAGGGGTGAGACCCGTGCCCTTACCACTGGAAACCTGTTGCTGGTCAGGTATAAGGACAAGAGGGATGTCCTTGTACTGTCCACAATTCATGGTAACGGCATCACCCCTGTCCCTGTGCGAGGTACCGCGGCAACGGTCCTCAAGCCTGATTGTATTGTCGACTACAATCGGTATATGGGAGGAGTTGATCTCTCTGATCAAGTCCTCAAGCCATATGCCATGCGCAAAACCCGAGCATGGTACAAAAAAGTTGCGGTCTACTTGGTACAGGTTGCCATGTACAACACTCTTGTGCTGTCCCGGAGCGCTGGCAACAGAGGGACATTCCTTCAGTTCTATCGTCCCTGGCCAACACTTTCCAGGTGTGGTCCCCCATACTGGAAAGAAGGGACGAACCCAAAAAAGGTGCAGAGTGTGTCACAGGAGGGGGATACGGAAGGACACCACTACTCAATGTGACGCGTGCCCCGATCATCCGGGCCTCTGCATTATTGGTTGCTTCAGGGAGTACCACACTTCCATGGAGTACTAAATTTATATCCCAATTTAGCACTGACATCGGATAAAAAAACTGGTTCTCAGACTTAAGACTGAAAAAAATTGTAAAAACTAAAATAATTTATTAAAAGTATACAAATTAGGTATCTCAGCGTCGGTAAGAATCTCCTCTATAAAAATACCCCATGACCCAACCACCAAGATTAACACGGTCCCAAAAAAAAAATATATATATTTTTTTTTGTCACCTTACATAACAAAAAGTTTAATAGCAAGCGATCAAAAAGTCATATAGCCCCCAAAATAGTGCCAATAAAACAGTCCTCTCATCCCGCAAAAAATGAGCCCCCACATAAGATAATCGGCTAAAAAAAAAAAAAAAAATGACTCAAGACTTTGTATTGTATTTTTTTTTGTATCAAAAAGGATAATAAAGTCTAAAACCTAAATAATTGTAAAAAAAAAAAAGTTCTCTTATTAGATATTGCCGCGTCCGTAAGAATCTCCTCTATAAAAATACCCCATGACCTAACCCATTGAAAATGAGGGAGTGGTGGCAGTTTAGAAATCATGTCCTGATTTTTCAGCTCCCACTCTAGTTTTGAACATTCCGCCATTCATTCCTATTAGACCAATTTCGCCACATAAACGCTGATATTTCGTGAACCATTCGACGAAACGTTCCACAAAGTAATAGCACACCAATCAGGAACAATTCGCATGTTTCGGTATATTACTGTCTATGTAGTAAAAAAACTGTGGGAGGAATTAGGGTGGTAAACTTGGCTATAATAATAAGAATATATATGTGAGATAACATTAAGGCTACTTTCACACTGGCGTTTTTGGGTCCACCTGTGAGATCCGTTTGAGGGCTCTCACAAGCGGCCCAAAACGGATCAGATCAGCCCCAGTGCATTCTGAATGGGTAAGGATCCGTTCAGAATGCATCAATTTGGCTGCGTTTGGTCTCCGTTCTGCTTTTGAGGCGGACACTAAAACTCAGCTTGCAGCGTTTTGGTGTCCGCCTGACGATGCAGAGCCAAACAGATCCGTCCTGACTTACAATATAAGCCAATGGGGATGGATCCGATTTTACTGACAATATGGTGCAATTGAAAACGGATCCGTCCCCCATTGACTTTCAATGTAAGTCAAGACATATCCGTTTTGACTTAGACTTGCAAACGGATCTATTATGAATGGATACAAGCGTTTGCATTATCGGTGCGGATCAGTCTTTGCAGATACAAGAACGCAGGTGTGAAAGGAGCATTAGTGGTCTTGCCATGCAAGAACACTTAATTATAGCTGGGCAGCGATCCGCTACGGACGAAATGGAGCACTAAGAGATTAGGGGGAGGCCTAATGTTCCTGTTCACTTTGTGTAAAAAAAAAAAGCAAAAATACCTCTGGCTCTAAATGTCTCTTCCAACAGTAACACAGAGGTCTCAGAGACTCGCACCACCTCAGAGGAGATGGAGTTCAAGAAGGCCTTCTATTCAGTCCGTTTAGAGCCAGAGATATTTTTGCTTATTTACCATAAAACGTCATACCAACCTCCAAACTGAGGCAAGTCCTGTGTAAAAATAATAAATTTTGGCTATGTAAATGACGACGGACAGGGCACCTGCCCACCGTACATCCCCCATAGTAAAACCGAAAGAGATAAATGACGTTTTCTAGACTCTTTTTGGAATATCCTGCTTCTTCAATAGCAGAAAACTGTGTCTGCAGGACAGAGATACGGGTTCCCAGTGGGTAATGGATTAGAAACAAAGAGGCGGCAGAATTGTGATGACCTACTGCTTTCGAGGAAGTCCCTATTCTTGTAATGAGGTCTATTCTTAAACTTGCTGAACGGGTGTTTTGCTTTAAAGCATGGACTCTCTGCTCAGCAAGCATAGCTGCTGGATCAGCCTATTGACTATTGGATCTTTGTGCAGAGCAATTAGGCCGCAGAAAGCTAAAATCCATAGTGTACACATTAGCTCCATACGTCTCAGAGATGACAGCCGCTTCTCCTACCTTCTGAGGTGCTCATGCTCTTTCAGGAACAGCTCCGTTCTCCTGTTGTTAACGCCAGAGCCTGTTTTGTAAGATCTGTAAAAGCAGAAAACATGCACATAATTTACTTCAACAGCTTTACTGACTTTAAGCATGTGAAGTATTAAAAAGGTTTTTCCAAGACTTAAATACTGATGACCTATCGACTGGATAGGTCATCGGTATCTGATGAGTGGGGGTCCAACACCAGGGATCTCCGCCGATCAGTCGTTTGAGAAGGCAGCGGCGTTCACAGTAGTCCTGCGGCTTTTTCCAACTTTCCCTAGGCCAGTCACACCACGGTCATCAGTCACATGACCTAGGCGCAGCTCTGCCCCATAGAAGTGAATGAGGCTGAGCTGCGATACCAAGCACAGTCACTATAAAACATACTGTGCTGCGGTTGGTGAGGAGGGAGAAGGCAGCTGCACTTACAGGAGTGTCAGTGCCTTCTCAAACAGCTGATCGGTGGGGGTCCCGAGTGTTGGAATCCACCGATCAGATACTGATGACCTATTCAGAGGATAGTGGGTCTGACTCCCGGCACCCCCGCCGATCAACTCTCTGAAGAAGCTGTGGTGCAACAGAGCTCACTTTTCGTAGGCCAGTGACATTATGTACATTGCTCAGTTGCTCAAGTGAATGGGCCTGAGCTGCAATACCAAGCAAAGCCACTATGCAATATACTGCGCTGTGCCTGGTAAGCGATGAGGAAGCCACAGTGATCACCATGGCCTCCTTAAACAGCTGATCGTCAGGGGTCCCGGGAGTAAGACCACCACCAATTAGATATTGATCACCTATCTTGAGGATAGGCCATCAATATCAAAATGTTAGACAACCCCTTTGATACTGGTTGTTCTGGGTATATTTCCTTGAATGGTACAAAGCAGCAATAACCAGCATAGCCAGCACTTAAAACAAATGTCAGCTGATATCTGGATATGACAGAGGGAGAGAAGCTAAGCTCTGTAATATATAGGTTTAGATATTTTGGACCACGATTTCTGTGTAAAAAGCACAGGACTCCTAGGGGTGACCGTGAGAGTCCTGGTTACCCTGCCCACACAAGATAACTGAAAGCCTTCTGTGTACACACACTGGGAAAACTGGCAAACACTTTGTGAAGGTCGACACATCAGGGGTCATTTATGACCAAATATACGGCACTTTTTACTTTTTTAGAGTATATTTGGTATAGGTTTTTTCGCAAAGGTGATTTGAGTCAAAACCTGCAACCTATTCCCCTTACACGCCACGCACGGCAGCTCTGAAAAAGGAGGCGTGATGTGCGAGGGAAAGAGGACAGGCAGGCCCGTCTCATTCATCATTTACTACGTTTTTGGCGTAGAAAATGATCTAAATTTACGCCAGCAAGGGAGCTGGTGTAGATTTAAGGCTGTTGTACATAACTTAGGCCCATCAAGCTCCAGAGCAGGGTTATTAAGACTGGAGTCTAAAACACTGGTCTTAATAAATTACCCCAATTGCCTGTCCTAGTATTTCTGTCAGGATTTACTCTGCTTTTTACCCTGCCACCCTGCTTCAAATCATAAAAACTATAGCCTACTCTCAGATGGGACTGCAGAAACAGCCCGACAGGTTCAACTTAAATTATGGGGTTGTGTAGTGTGGAGCAATGTAAGCAATGACGGAGCGGCAGCACTTGCCTGAGCTATGAGGCCCCCTCAAATAGCTGTTCAGCAGGGACCCTCGCAATTTGATATTTATCACCTATCTGGGGGCGCTGCCATTACTCCTAGAGGCTCAACTCTCTCTGCGACTGCTGCACCCTCTGCACTTTGATTGACAGGGCCAGGCAGTGTAAAAGTCATCATGCTTGTCTGGCTCTGTCAATCAAAGTGCAGAGGGTGCAGCAGTTGTAGAGAGATCTGAGCCTCTAGGAGTAACAACAATGCCCCCATTGCTCCTAGAGGCTCATTTGAGATGTTTTTTTTTACTGTAAGAGCAGTATGGAGCTGTCTGCCTGAGGAGGTGGTGATGGTGAACTCACTAAAAGAGTTCAAGAGAGGCCTGGATGTATTTCTGGAGTGTAATAATATTACAGGCTATAGTTATTAGATTTCTGGAGATGGGTTGTTGATCCAGGGAGTTATTCTGATTGCCTGATTGGAGTCGAGAAGTAATTTTTTCCCCTAAAATGAGGAAAATTGGCTTCTATCTCAGTTTTTTTTTTCCTTCCTCTGGATAAACTTGAAGGATAACAGGCCGAACGTGATGGACAAATGTCTTTTTTTCAGCCTTACAAACTATGAGGCATTTTAGACATCGGTCTTAAAGGGATTCTGTCACCTCTTTTTACCCTATAGAGATGCGGACATGCACAGCTAGATCGCCGCTAGTATGTCCGCAATATACCTTTCCCATATCTCTGAGTGGTTTTATTGAGTGTAAAAAATGATTTTATATATATGTAAATCAGCCTGGTAAGGAGCCCAAGGGGCTGCACTAACCGTTCTGGAGCCCAGCCATGCCCCCTGTGAAGGAGCCCAGCACTGCCTGTAACCACGAATCTCCTCCTTGCTCACGAAGTCAGATCGCCGTAATCTCGCAATGCACAAGCTCGCGCATGTGCAGTGCCGGCATAGTGTTCCTTCCCTGTGCTGACCTTTTTTTTATGAAACAGGCGTAGAAAATGGTAAATGAGACGGGTCTGTCAGCCTGTCCCCTTCCCTGCTCACGCCAGGCCCACAATTTTAGATCTGACATGAACGGAGAGAATTGCAGATTTAGGTGCATTTCAGATTGATAAATGACCCCCCAATGTTACTATTCTGAGGATAGGTCATCAATATAAATTGCTGCACAACCCCTGTAAAGGGTCATAGATGGAGCAGACACAGAAGTTCCTTGCCCGATTTAGTGTAAAACAGAAAGCAATAGTCTGCAGATGTAGTAAAAGAGAAAGCTGCTGAAAATGTTCAAGACCAAGATCTACGAAATTCCCTTTAATGTAATGCAGTGAAACCTCATTTAGACCAACTTCCAAAACTGCTCAGAAAATTAATCTTCGAGGAGGTTGGTCCTCTCAAAGAAGAGCCCAATACAGTAAAGAGAATAAGGAATTAAAAACCCATTACAGAAAAATCTAATTTAGACCAACCTAGCCTTTTGGAAAGATTTCTATATACTTGGAAAAACTCATGAAAATAAAATGAGCACTGGAACTGTAGTAAATAGAAATATCATTCCTCTTTATATTACTTTTATGGCTCTTTTCTTATATTGCAATATTTTCATTACAACTACAAAACTGTCAGGGCAAACTATACAACCCTTACCACATAGGTCTAAAAATAATAATCCCATAAACTCCAGAGGCTCCCAGTGCTGCTCCTCTGCTGAGTAGTGCTGCACAGTAACCATGAGAGAAATAACACGGGATGTGCCGTAATATTAGAGCCATAAACCTTTAAAGAAAAGCAGCACTCAGCACGGACCACTCAAGCCATCTGCGGAGAGTCTCTAACATCATTTGTGACTTACTCAATATCCTTCCGCACTGATCCCAAGAGGTCTTCTCTTTCTCGAATTGCTTGGAAATTAGCTTTTGTTTTGTGGAATTCATGTGTGTAATCCTGTAAAACAGCATTCTCATCTATTAATAAATCTGCTGTATAATGACTTGAAGGGGTTTTCCGGGAATTTAATATTGATGACCTATCTTCATGATAGGTCATCCACATCAGATCGGCAGGGGGTCAGAAACCCGCACCGATCAGTTGGTTGAAGGGAAGGCCGTGCTCCATGTGTTGTTTGTTTACCTGCTCGCAGTCGACAGCACCGTGGTGAGCACGACTAACTGCAAGCTGCACCATTCATTTCAATGGGACAGCTCTGTAGTATTCAAGAGTATAGGAACGAGCCATCCCATAGAAGTGAATGGGACAGTTTGTAAGTGCACCTGCTCATCACTGCGCTGTCGACAGCGAGCAGGTAAACAAACAAGAGAAGGCTCGGCTCGCATGGAGTGCGGCCTTCCCTTCAACCAGCTGATTCGCAGGGGTGCCGGCTGTCAGACTGATCTGATATTGATGACCTATCTTGAGGAAAGATCATCAATATTAAAATCCTGGAAAACCCCTTTAAGAGCAAGTGAACAAACACGCAGATTAAGGCCACATGCACATGGCTGTTGCCGTTTTGTGATTTGTAAAATACAGAAATACAGCCATGTGCATCCAGCAAATGCATATTCTTGTTCACAAAACGGACAACAATGGTACATGTAGTATAAATTTCGGAACTGCCGCACGGATGCGGAGAGCACACAGATAAAATCTGTGTGCTGTCCACATTTTTTGCAACCCAATACAAATGAACAGGTCTGCATGGGATCAGCAAAAAATGCTGACCCAAAATACGGTGATGTGCATGAGGTGAAAAACAAATCATAACTAGGAAGCAAAGCATTTTGCTAAAAACTAATATGAAGGCATTTTTTTAAATCATTCCCATCATTATTTTGTTTGGAAGGAAGAGAGTTACCAGATTCTTTAAACTGATCTCTCCGAGTCTACAGTAATGGAAAGCCTGAGAACTATACAACATTTCTAGAGTGTAATGGAAGGAGCATAAAGGGGTTGATGACTTATCCTCAGGGAGATTTTAGAGCAAAATCCACCAGAAAACTGATGCATTTTCAATAGTTAGTTTGCCCCCATGTGAGCACTTCAAAAATCTTCATTTTAGCAAACCTCTGTGATGTCACTGTGACATCATCATGAGACTGCTGGAAACCTTTTACATGCACACATCTTCTTTATGTGTCCACCTGCATCCTCTATTAGAGCTCATGCACACGGACGTGTTTTGTGGTCCGCAAAACACGGATTACGGCTGTGTGCATGCCACCATTTTTTTTTTTTTACTTCTGTAGAAACGTCCTATCCTTGCACACAAAAAGGACAAGAATAGGACACGTTCAATTTTTTTGCAGGGCCGCAGAGTGGACGTGCGGATGAGGACACCATATGGTTGGTGTGCTGTCTGCATCTTTGGCGGCCCAAATGAAATGACTGGGTCCAGATCTGATTCTGCAAAAAATACGGATCGGATGCAGACTGAAGCTACAGTGGTGTGCATGAGCCCTTACCTGCCTTGGGCAGCAGCCTCATACTGAACTGGATACTGCTGACACATGTCCAGCCAATATCGCTCATACTCATGATTATTAAAATAATAATCCCATAAACTCCAGAGGCTCCCAGTGCTGCTCCTCTGCTGAGTAGTGCTGCACAGTAACCATGAGAGAAATAACACGGGATGTGCTGTAATACCTGTGTAATAACAATTCTGAAGCATCTATTCTTTTAACTATGTTGTGCCATTCCTTTATTATTTCAACTAGAAGTTATGAATGAATTGCTAGCAGTCTGCAGTTAGGGTATAGAGGGGTGATAACAAGTTGGGGGGAGGGGTGTCCCTGCACAGTCTGAAAATAGCAGCACTGATTGGATAGAGCGAGTCTGTGCAGGCACACACCCACAACCGGTTACCTCCCCTCTGTACCCTTACTGCAGGCTGCTAGCAATTCATTCATAACTTCTAGTAAAAATAATAAAGGAATGACACAACATACAGACATAAGAATAGATTCTCCAGAATTGTTGTTATATGGGGAATGTATGAAGCTATTAAAACAGGCATGTCAGGAGTGGTGAGAGGTCCTCTTTAACCACTTCAGCCCCCTTAGCTTAAACACCCTCAATGACCAGGCCACTTTTTACACTTCTGCACTACACTACTTTCACCGTTTATTGCTCGGTCATGCAACTTACCACCCAAATGAATTTTACCTCCTTTTCTTCTCACTAATAGAGCTTTCATTTGGTGGTATTTCATTGCTGCTGACATTTTTATCTACATGTCTTTGATAAAAAAAAATGTTTGGGTAAAAAAAAAACAATGGTTTGGGTAAAAGTTATAGCGTTTACAAACTATGGTACGAAAATGTGAATTTCCGCTTTTTGAAGCAGCTCTGACTTTCTGAGCACCTGTCATGTTTCCTGAGGTTCTACAATGCCCAGACAGTAGAAAACCCCCACAAATAACCCCATTTCGGAAAGTAGACACCCTAAGGTATTCGCTGATGGGCATAGTAAGTTCATAGAACTTTTTATTTTTTTTCACAAGTTAGCGGAAAATGATGAATTTTTTTTTTTCCTTACAAAGTCTCATATTCCACTAACTTGTGACAAAAAATAAAAACTTCCATGAACTCACTATGCCCATCATGAAATACCTTGGGGTGTCTTCTTTCCAAAATGGGGTCACTTGTGGGGTAGTTATACTGCCCTGGCATTTTAGGGGCCCAAATGCGTGCGAAGTAGTTTGAAATCAAAATCTGTAAAAAATGGCCGGTGAAATCCGAAAGGTGCTCTTTGGAATGTGGGCCCCTTTGTCACCTAGGCTGCAAAAAAGTGTCACACGTGGTATCGCCGTACTCAGGAGAAGTTGGGGAATGTGTTTCGGGGTGTCATTTTACATATACCCATGCTGGGTGAGATAAATATCTTGGTCAAATGCCAACTTTGTATAAAAAAAAAATGGGAAAAGTTGTCTTTTGCCGAGATATTTCTCTCACCCAGCATGGGTATATGTAAAATGACACCCTAAAACATATTCCCCAACTTCTCCTGAATACGGCGATACCACATGTGTGACACTTTTTTGCAGCCTAGGTGGGCAAAGGGGCCCACATTCCAAAGAGCACCTTTCGGATTTCACCGGCCATTTTTTACAGATTTTGATTTCAAACTACTTTGCACGCATTTGGGCCCCTAAAATGCCAGGGCAGTATAACTACCCCACAAGTGACCCCATTTTGGAAAGAAGACACTCCAAGGTATTTCGTGATGGGCATAGTGAGTTCATGGAAGTTTTTATTTTTTGTCGCAAGTTAGTGGAATATGAGACTTTGTAAGAAAAAAAAAATAAATCATTTTCCGCTAACTTGTGACAAAAAAGAAAAAATTCGAGGAACTCGCCATGCCCCTCACGGAATACCTTGGGGTGTCTTCTTTCCAAAATGGGGTCACTTGTGGGGTAGTTATACTGCCCTGGCATTTTAGGGGCCCAAATGCGTGAGAAGTAGTTTGAAATCAAAATCTGTAAAAAATGGCCTGTGAAATCCGAAAGGTGCTCTTTGGAATGTGGGCCCATTTGCCCACCTAGGCTGCAAAAAAGTGTCACACATGTGGTATCGCCGTACTCAGGAGAAGTTGGGGAATGTGTTTTGGGGTGTCATTTTACATATACCCATGCTGGGTGAGAGAAATATCTCGGCAAAAGACAACTTTTCCTATTTTTTTTTTATACAAAGTTGGCATTTGACCAAGATATTTCTCTCACCCAGCATGGGTATATGTAAAATGACACCCCAAAACACATTGCTCAACTTCTCCCGAGTACAGCGATACCACATGTGTGACACTTTTTTGCAGCCTAGATGCGCAAAGGGGCCCAAATTCCTGTTAGGAGGGCATTTTTAGACATTTGGATCCCAGACTTCTTCTCACGCTTTAGGGCCCCTAAAAAGCCAGGGCAGTATAAATACCCCACATGTGACCCCATTTTGGAAAGAAGACACCCCAAGGTATTCAATGAGGGGCATGGCGAGTTCATAGAAATATTTTTTTTTTTGGCACAAGTTAGCGGAAATAGATTTTTTATATATTTTTTTCTCACAAAGTCTCCCTTTCCGCTAACTTGGGACAAAAATTTAAATCTTTCATGGACTCAATATGCCCCTCAGCGAATACCTTGGGGTGTCTTCTTTCCGAAATGGATGTCACATGTGGGGTATTTATACTGCCCTGGCATTTTAGGGGCCCTAAAGCGTGAGAAGAAGTCTGGAATATAAATGTCAAAAATATTTTACGCATTTGGATTCCGTGAGGGGTATGGTGAGTTCATGTGAGATTTAATTTTTTGACACAAGTTAGTGGAATATGAGACTTTGAAAGAAAAAAAGAAAAAAGAAAATCAATTTCCGCTAACTTGTGCCAAAAAAATGTCTGAATGGAGCCTTACAGGGGGGTGATCAGGGAGTCTATATGGGGTGATCACCACCCTGTCATTGATCACCCCCCTGTAAGGCTCCATTCAGACGTCCGTATGTGTTTTGCGGATCCGATCCATGGATGCGTGGATCCGTAAAACACATACGGACGTCTGAATGGAGCCTTACAGGGGGGTGATCAATGAGTGTATATGGGGTGATCACCCCCCTGTAAGGCTCCATTCAGACGTCTATATGTGTTTTGCGGATCCGATCCATGGATGCGTGGATCCATAAAACACATACGGACGTTTGAATGGAGCCTGACAGGGGGGTCATCAATGACAGGGGGGGGGGGGTCATCAATGACAGGGGGGGGGGGGGTCATCAATGACAGGGGGGGGGGGGTCATCAATGACAGGGGGGGGGGGGGTCATCAATGACAGGGGGGGGGGGGGGTCATCAATGACAGGGGGGGGGGGTCATCAATGACAGGGGGGGGGTCATCAATGACAGGGGGGGGTCATCAATGACCGGGGGGGGGGGGTCATCAATGACAGGGGGGGGGGGGGTCATCAATGACAGGGGGGGGGGGTCATCAATGACAGGGGGGGGTCATCAATGACAGGGGGGGTCATCAATGACCGGGGGGGGGGGGGTCATCAATGACCGGGGGGGGGGTCATCAATGACCGTGGGGGGGGTCATCAATGACCGTGGGGGGGGGGGTCATCAATGACCGTGGGGGGGGTCATCAATGACCGTGGGGGGGGTCATCAATGACCGTGGGGGGGGTCATCAATGACCGTGGGGGGGGGGGTCATCAATGACCGTGGGGGGGGGGGTCATCAATGACCGTGGGGGGGTCATCAATGACCGTGGGGGGGGTCATCAATGACCGTGGGGGGGGGTCATCAATGACCGTGGGGGGGGGGGGTCATCAATGACCGTGGGGGGGGGTCATCATGACCGTGGGGGGGGTCATCAATGACCGTGGGGGGGGGTCATCAATGACCGTGGGGGGGGTCATCAATGACCGTGGGGGGGGTCATCAATGACCGTGGGGGGGGGTCATCAATGACCGTGGGGGGGGTCATCAATGACCGTGGGGGGGGGTCATCAATGACCGTGGGGGGGGGGTCATCAATGACCGTGGGGGGGGTCATCAATGACCGTGGGGGGTCATCAATGACCGTGGGGGGTCATCAATGACAGTGGGGGGTCATCAATGACAGGGGGGGTCATCAATGACAGGGGGTGATCAGGGAGTGTATATGGGGTGATCACCCCCCTGTCAGGCTCCATTCAGACGTCCGTATGTGTTTTGCAGATCCGATCCATGGATGCGTAGATTCGTAAAACACATACAGGCGTCTGAATGGAGTCTTACAGGGGGGTGATCGATGACAGGGGGGTGATCAGGGAGTGTATATGGGGTGATCACCCCCCTGTCATTGATCACCCCCCTGTAAGGCTCCAGTCAGACGTCCGTATGTGTTTTGCGGATCCGATCCATGGATGCGTGGATCCGTAAAACACATACGGACATCTGAATGGAGTCTTACAGGGGGGGGTGATCAATGGCGGGGGGGGTGATCAATGACGGGGGGGGTGATCAGTGACGGGGGGGGTGATCAGTGACAGGGGGGGGTGATCAGTGACAGGGGGGGTGATCAGTGACAGGGGGGGGGTGATCAGTGACAGGGGGGGGGGTGATCAGTGACAGGGGGGGTGATCAGTGACGGGGGGGGTGATCAGTGACGGGGGGGGGTGATCAGTGACAGGGGGGGGGTGATCAGTGACAGGGGGGGGGGTGATCAGTGACAGGGGGGGGGGTGATCAGTGACAGGGGGGGGTGATCAGTGACAGGGGGGGGTGATCAGTGACAGGGGGGGTGATCAGTGACAGGGGGGGGGTGATCAGTGACAGGGGGGGGGGTGATCAGTGACAGGGGGGGGGGTGATCAGTGACAGGGGGGGGGGTGATCAGTGACAGGGGGGGGTGATCAATGACAGGGGGGTGATCAGGGAGTCTATATGGGGTGATGAGGGGTTCATAAGGGGTTAATAAGTGACAGGGGGGGGTGTAGTGTAGTGGTGGTTGGTGCTAATTTACAGAGCTACCTGTGTCCTCTGGTGGTCGATCCAAGCAAAAGTGACCACCAGAGGACCAGGTAGCAGGTATATTAGACGCTGTTATCAAAACAGCGTCTAATATACCTGTTAGGGGTTAAAAAAAAAATCGCATCTACAGCCTGCCAGCGAACGATTGCCGCTGGCAGGCTGTAGATCCAGTCTCTTACCTTCCGATCCTGTGAACGCGCGCGCCTGTGTGCGCGCGTTCACAGGAAATCTCGCCTCTCGCGAGATGACGCACGGTTGCGTCCAGGAGGAATGAATCGACCGCCTCCAGGACGCATCCGTGCGTTAGGCGGTCCTGGAGCGGTCAAAGCTCACTTGGTTGATTCTGTATCTCCTATGAATTTCTATGGAGGGGCAGACAAATGCTGGTCTTAGATCCATACAACGCCTTCCACTATGGCTGTACTCAAGAGGAACATTGGTTTCCCTTTCCAGTGATCACTGGACTCAGAGGTCAGACACCCACAGATGCAACATTCAACTATTTGTCTAGGTCTAGGATTAGGGGAAAAAAAAGGGCTGTTTTCTTCCAAAAAACAGCACCACATAGAATGTGTCGGCAGATAAGAACCATTTGGCCCATCTAGTCTGCACCTGTCCAAAGGTTGTGTGGTACAGCAGCGGAGATGAGATACCAGACAAAACCCATGGACAAGTGTGATACTGTTTTTGGAAGAAAACTGTGCTGTTTTTCTAATCCAGACAAAATGTGAACCACAGTTACCAGCATATTACGTAACCTACCTGTAATATATCTCGGTGTCTCTGCAATGTGTGCATTAGTGCTGCGTTTATTGATGTCACCCCAGCAGTACTGCTGTACTCAGCCATTTTGTCATTCACGCCAGTAAGCTACAAAATATTCAAAGACAAAAGAAATCATAAGTCAGTAACAATTAGTAAATCAGTTGATATGAATAGTCTCCCCTGTCCCCCTTACACATCTATCGTTACGGATGCCGAAAGTTTGGTATTTAGACATTGAATCAAGTGAAGGAAGGGATGGGAAGAAGCAAGAAAAACAAGGAAAAAAAAGTGTAAAGAAAAGGTGGAGTGGAGAAAAGGGGATAAAGCGAGAGAAAGTCACCAAAGCCCCATTAACACTTAGTGGAATCCATACATTTTGTGGAGTTTACCCGGAGGGGTTGTATGTGTGAATGCAAACATCTGCAATATCTGTCCTGGACTTTACGCAGACTTTTTCTCCTCAGAGCCATAGTACTACCTCCGGGTTTTGTCCGCGTGAGCTCATGTGTAAAAACAAGAGTAAAATGTTCCAGAAAATCAGTGGGCCATGCTTAAATTTACCACCCCTTGCCTGGGGATCTGGAACATTTTCCTTGTAGTGAGAACACACCCGACATGGAACATCTCTGGGTAAAAGTCCAACTTGGTAAATCTCCAGACCCGATCATCTGGAAATATTCCAGAGTTTAGGTGTGAAAGCAACTCAAGAGAACAAAATCTATTCCTGTCCTGGCAGCTCTATAGCAGTGGTGCGGCCCTCTCTGTGAGCACCCGCAACCTGGAAAATTGGATTTTTTGTGCTTAAAGGGATTCTGTCACCAGGTTTGGGGCTATAGAGCTGCGGACATGCACGGCTAGATCGCTGCTAGCATGTCCGCAATATATGTGTCCTATAGGGCTGTGTGATTTTAATGTCTTTAAAAAAGGATTTTATAGATATGTAAACGAGTGTTGAATGTGTCCAAGGGGCTGTACAAATCTTACTTGTGCCCAGCCGTGCCCAGCCACGCCCGCCTGTGAAGGAGCCCAGCACCGCCAATGTCTCCTCCTTTCATCAACGATAGATAGCCGTAATCTCGCGATGCGGGAGCTCGCGCATGCGCAGTTCTTTCCCTGAGGCTGATGCCAGCACAGGGAAGGAACACTATACCGGCACTGCGCATCGCGAGATTACAGCTATCTATCGTTGATGAAAGGAGGAGACATAGGCGGTGCTGGGCTCCTTCACAGGCGGGCGTGGCTGGGCACAAGTAAGATTCGTACAGCCCCTTGGACACATTCAACACTTATTTACATACCTATAAAATCCTTTTTTTAAAGACATTAAAACCACACAGCCCTATAGGACACACATATTGCGGACATGCTAGCGGCGATCTAGCTGTGCATGTCCGCATCTCTATAGCCCCAAACCTGGTGACAGAATCTCTTTAACTGTAAAATCTTTTTCTCGCTGAGTTCATTGGGGGACACAGAAGACCATGGGTACAGATGCTGCCACTAGGAGGTGACACTAAGCAAAAAAATAAAAATAAGTGTTAGCTCCTCCTCTCAGCTATACCCCTCCTGCAGACACTGAGCTGATCAGTTTGTACAAAATCAGTAGGAGCAGCCATGAGAAGCCAACAGAAAACAATAAAAAGTAAGAAAGGCAAAGATGGGTCATCATCAAGAACCAGAAGGACCCATCTAGGAGAACCAGCAATGTACATACCGGGTATCATTAAGGGACACAGAAGACCATGGGATGTTAAAGAGCAGTACCATAGGGAGGAAACAGAACGACACACCAGGAATACCGATTGGAAGAAGACGAACTGAAAATAGCGTCTGGATATCAAGGGCCAAAGAACTTCAGATGTGACAAAACTTGCCCCATGGGGGAAGAACTAAGCATGACCGAAGGCAAAGGCCCCACACACCATACCGGACTGCCAGAAGAGAAGAACACTCCAGCGGGACCATGACGAACAAGTCAGGGCTAGATAACCTGCAGGTCAAGCATGAGAAGTGCCCACAAGAAAAAATTATTGAGGGAGTGAGAAGAAACCCAAAAGGGAACAAGGCAGTGGAACAGACCCAAAACTGACAAAAAAAAAATTGGGGAGTAACCGGGTAGGAAAAGAGTGTCCTCCGGGATCAAAAACGTCCCCTTCAAACATACAACCAAAGGGGGTTTTCTTCATAAGAATGTTCCCCCAGGAAAACGCCAATGTGGTAAGCAGAGGCAAGTAGAGGAGGACCTTAAATTCCATAACAAGAGAGGAGAGAAGCCGTCTGATACTCTATGAAAGGTTGCCTGAACTGGCAGACCTAATCGGGGCCTGCAGACAGGAACCAGAGATAGGAATACTGCGCCAGGAAGCAAGTGTGGACCCCGAGCGCCACAAAGCCCCAGATAAAAACTGGTAACAGAACCAACACCACCTGCGCAGGCACCCCACAGAAGAAATGGGGCATGCGAGAACCCAATGGCTATAAACACTGGCCGAGCAGGCAGTAACAGAATGTGGGAGACTGCAACTACTAGCCCTGCGGAAGGGGAGAAGCAGAAGCAGCTGATGCAGCTTAGTAGAAAACCATCAGTTAGGGGTGACAACAAGGGCAGTACGACCGCTCGACCCGGTGAGGGGAGCCATGCAGACAACTCACATATGCAAACGGAATAAGTGCATACCCAAATTCCACACGGAGGGAACGCGGATGCTGTCACCATAGTAAATTGTAGAGGCGATCCGGAACATTTAAAAGGGAACAAGGCGCTAAGCCAGCGCAATAGAAATCGGTAGGTTATACCAGGTACAGAAAACGTACTAATGCCCAGCAGAAGTGAGCAAACCCTTCAGCGTGTCATGGCAGAACATAACCAAAGTGCCCCCTGTTGAAGAAGGATATCTAGACACGATCCCAACTACAACTAGCGAAAAGGCACCATGCCTAAAAGGAGAAATGCTGTGTAGATGCCGCCGGAAAGCCAGGGCCGATACTCCACATGGAGGAAGATGATGTGGAGAAAACCATAAATGTAGTGTCTCCCGCCCATGCGTCTTGTAAGCCGCAGTTGAAGAATGAACGCAAAAATTCCCCCTGGGAAGGGTTCACGCCGTAGTAGCCACGGAACCGTAGTAGCCAGAATATCTATGGGCAGCGCAAAGACTGCCTCACAGGGGTGAGGCAATAGCAACAACACCTGAAAATGAGGACAACAGCAACAGCCACCAAGAATTGGTGCTAGCGCAACACTCCACCTGAGAAAGAAGAAAACTGGCAATCAGAGCAGACGTTCCACCTATGGAAGGAGTGTGGACGCCGGGCGTGCCAATGACAATCAACCAAATGAGATTGCCCCTCACAGGGAAAGGTATGAGGTATACCAACAGCCTGTTAGCGCTACAGGCCGACCTTGAAGACAAAGGCTGCACGTAGGCGCCAGCCACCAATCTAAACTAAGACTACATGAGGAAGGGGGTAGTGTGTAGCAGTATCCAGCAGTAGTGTCAAAATACCACCTATGACGGGGGATAAGACGATTGTAGGTACCGTGTCTAGCCAATAGGCCACCCATGGAACGGGATGCCTTGGGACAAGGAACAAATGAGAGTAGTCGAGGAAGACCATGTTGAAGCAATTACTCTACCCAAGAAAGACAGATAATGTAATAGGAGGAAAGGTTTCCAGTGGTCGTGGAATTACTCCGCTGACAGGAAAAAGGGGGACCGAAAACATGTACAGGGTCCCCTGGTAGTGCAAGCACTACTGGTTGTGCAACTACTCCATCAATGGGGCGAGGGTAATGCTACAGTATCTATAGCATGAAATTGTGGTGCAACTAATCCCCCCAATAGAAGGGGGAAAGCTGATAGGACAGATAATATCCAGTATAAGAGTAATTACTCTGCCTCCGGAGGGGTTAATGCAACAGGACATATGGTATCCGGTGGAAGTGCAATACTCCACCTAAGGAAGGAGGGTAATGCAACAGTCTGTACAGGATCCAGTGATAGCAATTACTCTATAGAAGGAGGATAATGCTACAGGATCTACAGTATGCGACTGCGGTGCTACTTAACCACCTATATAAGGAGGCTAACAGACAGGACAGATGATATCAGCATTAATGCAATAACTCCGCCTGCGTATGGAGCAATGCAACAGGATGTATAGTATCTATAGTAATGCTACCGGAAGCATAGGATCAATTGGTAGTGCAACTACGCTGCCTCTGGAAGGAGGGTAACGGCTGTGCGGTATCCAGTGGTGGTATAAATATTAGGGATCGACCGATATTGCTTTTTAATATAATTTATACCGATATTCTGTGAATTTTCATTTTTGAAAAAAAATAAAACCTACACAAATCTGCTGAAAATGAATGTTTATTGTTAACGTGTAGTTTGTTTTTTGTAAATCTTTCTTTTTCATTTATACTTAATATTTTGGTTCTTTTTAAACTTCACACTGTCCCTGCTGCTCTGTGCTTTGTGCACACAGCAGCAGGGAGCTGACTATGGCAGCCAGGGCTTCAATAGCATCCTGGCTGCCATGGTAACCGATCGGAGCCCCAGGCTTGCACTGCTGGGGCTCCGATCGGAAACGGCCACGGAGGAGGAGGGGAGAGGGGACACCGTGGCCACTGCCACCAATGATTAATACTGGGGGGGGCGCACTGTGCCACCAATGTTTTTAATACTGGTGTGGCACCTGAGGGGTTAACTACTGCAGATCGCAGCTACTTGTCATAGAGGTCGGGAGCCGGTTATGTGATTCTGCAGCCAGCACCCGCCTCCTGTATATGAATTAATGAGAGAGTTATCTTCATTGGTGGCGCAGTGGCCACAGCCCCGCCCCTTCTCTTGTACTCCCTCCTGTCATTGGTGGCAGCGGCACAGAGGGAAGGGAGACAGACACTGCTTCCTCCTCCCGTGCTGCTGAGGGAGCACGGATTGCGCTGACAGCAGCGCGATCCGTGTTCCAGATTCGTTATAAGAATATCAGCAAAATAGATGCCGATACCGATAACCTTTAAAGCCGATAATATCGGTAAAACCGGTCGATCCCTAATAAATATTCCGCCCACGAACAGAGGGCAATGCTACAGGACGTATAGGAACCAATGGGATGTAAACACTCCGCCGATAGAGGATTATGCTACAGGCCGTACAGAACCCAGTGGATGTGCAATTAATGGAACTGGCTGTACAGTATCCAGTAGTAGTGCTATTACCCTGCCTATGGAAGGAGCATAATGCAATGGGCTGTACAGTATCCCGTAGTAGAGCAAGTACACCGCCTAGGAAGGAGGGTAGCGCTACAGGCTGTACGGCATCCAATGCAAGGACAATTACTCTGCCTATGGAAGGAGGGTAATGCTACAGAATGTACAGGGTTCAGTGGTGAGCACACATATTCCGCCTAAGGACAGAAGGGAATGTGGCAGGACTCAAGGAATTCAGTGGTAGTGTAACTACTGCGCCTATAGGAGGAGGATAAGCTACAGGGAGTGCGCTATCCAGCGGTAGTGCCAGGATTCCGCTTACGCTATAGGATGTATGTATCCAGCAGTAGGGTAAAGAAATTCTGCCTACAGAATGACGCGGGAACTAGTTCCAGAAGGACCAGATCGCTCCAAGGGTTAATAATATATAAATATATAGTTATTTTTTTTCATACAGTTCAATACTAACAAAACAGAGCTAGGGGAACTGAACCCACATCTGTCTGTACTAATGACCAGCACTGTAAGCCTCAGCAGAGCCCAGTAAGCACTTTCCTCAACACAGTAGTACTGAGGCAAGGAAGGGGTTAAGCAGAAGGCAGGGGCAGAGATATTGGGCAGCTGGTGGGGCGAAGTCATGGGCGCAACATTTTCGGGCTTTAAAAATACAGATCCCGCCCCCGAAACATGCTGGGAGATGCGGCCTAGTAGGCCGCAGAGCCGGGGCCTCGAGTACAGGAGGGGCCGACCGGAAGAACTTCCGGTTGGGGCGGCGATGTAGGGAGGTAGCAGAGTGAACTGGGAAATAAAGAGGCCGGGAGCGGGAGTACAGATGCCCCGAGTAGAAAAGCGGCGGCCACCCAAGGAGACACGTGACCGCCGGCACTGGCTCACAGGGTGTGGATGAAGCTGGGGACCAGAGGTGGGACCGAGGCGGTAAGTCACCAGAAACAGGGGGCAAGGTCTAGGCAGTGGTGGCGAACCTATGGCACGGGTGCCAGAGGTGGCACTCAGAGCCCTCTCTGTGGGCACCCGCTCCCTGGTATGGTGTACCAGTATGCCTTGGACTTTTCCTGCCATTCATCAGCGCAGGGCTCACTATGAACAGCACAGGCAGCGCACTGAATGTAGGCAGGCTATTACAGCTACATGATAAAGTACATGGAAGATATACTATATTGGCATTCAGGTTAATGTGCGTGTTGGCACTTTGAGATAAATAAGTGTGTTTTGGGTTGCAATTTGGGCACTCGGTCTATAAAAGGTTCGCCATAACTGGTCTAGGAGAAACAACATATATTCCTGTGTTCACTTAGAAAACACAGGAGAAGGGGGGCTCGGGCACAGTGGGGGCCAGCAGGGAAGGTAGGTAATATACTTATCCAGATGGTTTCTGCCCACCCTGATTCCAGCAGTGTCACCTTCCTCAGTGTGCTGCCCCTTGGGGAGGGCGGCTACACCGGTAATAGGGGGGACTTCCAGAAGTAGTAGCCAAGGTGACACTGTAGCTGGCGGGTAACAGCGGATTTGAAATCCACTGTTCCTCCTTGTCTTCCAGAGGTGGGGAACGAGCAGCAGGCTTGAGGACACGCTGATCTCACCCCTCAAGTGTGAGAAAAACAGGTGGTGAGAGCCCACCTGCAGCCCGAACGTGGGAAAAAAAAAAAAAAAAAAAAAAAGTCTGCCTCCTACAGACACTAAACTAAAAACTGATTAGCTCAGTGTCTGCAGGAGGGGTATAGCTGAGAAGAGGAGCTAACTTTTTTTTGCTTAGTGTCGCCACCTAGTGGCAGCAGCTAGACCCATGGTCTCCTGTGTCCCCAATGATATGAGTGAGAAAAGTCTATAGTGTACCAATATGCCTTAGGCTGGTTTCACACGGGCGTGACGGATTTGATCCGGATGCGTTCAGGGTGCGTTCAGTGAAAATGCTGCGATTTTGGCACTAAAACAAGTCAGTTTTGTCTGCGATTGCGTTTAGTTGTTCAGTTTTTTCCGCGCGGGTGCAATGCGTTTTGATGCGTTTTTCACGCGCGTGATAAAAATCTGAAGGTTTACAAACAACGTCTCTTAGCAACCATCAGTGAAAAACGCATCGCACCCGCACTTGCTTGCGGATGCAATGCGTTTTTCACGCAGCCCCATTCACTTCTATGGGGCCTGTCCTGCGTTACAAACCTAGAATATAGAGCATGCTGCGATTTCAAAGCATTGCAGAAGTGATGCGTGAAAAAAAACGCTCATGTACACAGCCCCATTGAAATTAATGGTGCCGGATTCAGTGCGGGTGCAATGCGTTCACGTCACGCATGGCACCCGCGCGGAAATCACGCTCGTGTGAAAGGGACCTTAGACTTTTCCTGCCATTCATCAGCACAGGCGGTGCACTGAATGTAGGGAGATCATAGCTAATGTAGGGAGAATGTAGGGAGAACTGGGTTTTAGGTTGCAGTTTGGGCACTCGGTCTCTAAAGGGTTCGCCATCACTGCTCTATAGTGTCACGAAGCTTGGGCTAACAGTTTATTATTTATATGTAAGGTTACATTTCCACCACATATATGATGCATGTTTGGCAAATATCCTGGGAAAATCTTCTGAAAGAATAGCGATAAAGAAGTGTATTGTGTAGGATAAGGGCTTTGTTTTGTAATATGCTGATGTATGGAGTACAGTTGCCTACATCGGGGCAATGTGTTTGATGTGTACTTTGGAAGACCTTCTCAGTGTGTATGTTGGCCATGCACCACTACAGTGTGAACAGAGCTTTATCCCATACACACAAATAATATCTTTAAAATACCTTTGTCAGGAGCTGCTCAATCTCAACAGCCATGGTTTCAAACATGTGATCCTGGCTTGATCCATTTAGGAGTGGAGTTGTATCAGAACTGAGGGTATGAAAACCACAAGTCATATTTTCAACCATAAACTAATAGTACATTTAAGATAAGTTGAGATATCACATAAAAACTAAACAAAACAGTAAGTCCATCAAAATTCAGACACCTGTAGGGAAGACTTCACTTCTTAAGGCTGCATTCACAAAGTTATCTCTGTAAGGCCATACAGACATAGCTACATGTGGAAGTGATAGGAGTGCACATATACCCCCATATAAGACCCACTTTTCTGTATGTGGGTGATCTTTGGTCATCTAGATCCTCGGGTCTATCATTGCACTTCAGAGGCAAAGAAACTGATGTCTATTTTGTCCAGTGTGGCCTACAGGAATGGATTCTTCCCAGGCATCACCATTTATTTCTGCAAAAACTGTCTCACCTATTAGGAATAGACTGGGTGGAAACTGCTCAGCATAAAGAAGCTAATGGTAAAAAGTTATTTACTTTATGGGAACCATTTATCGAGATTCTGGCTCCTCAAACCAAGACACAATTACTAATTAATGTATTGAAAAGTGCGTATTTGACCCAAACGGTAGCAGGAATACCATGACCGATCAGTTAATGACTTCATCATAAAGGATGAAGAGGGACTTCTCTCCCTCCTGCAATTCCCTGCCACCATTGTTTTTCTGTAAGGTGGCCCTTATGGGAGGAGCCGTGCACCCCCTACCCCCATCTTTCCCCCTCCCCCGTTCTTTCACTCCCCCTTCCCTATCCTGTTCTTTGCTTTCTAATGTTTAAAATTTTCCAAGCTAACCATCTGATTTCACCCTTTTGCTTGTCTGTCAACCCCAAAGACATGGATGTACTTTTATATATTGCTTTTTATAATGTAGGTAATATGTAACTATAGTATCATTGTGCATCCTAACTCTCATTCACCTCTTAATTTTTTATGAATGTATGGGTTTCTTTGTCTACTACTGCTTGAAAATTTAATAAAAACATAAAAAAAAAAAAAAAAAGGTGTGGATGGCCCTAATAAATTTTAAGGTGTCTGATTTATCGTATTATGTCAGGACATATGTGCTATTTTCTTTACCCTAGAACTCCAGGACCCCAATCTAGAGACAGAAGGTGGGACCCACACATCTGACATTTACGGCATATCCTAGTGAAATGCCCAGATGGGAAAATTTCTAAGGGTTTTCCGAGCTGTTTTTAGTGATAACGTATCCTCTGATACGTGTCATCAGTATCTGATCAGTGTGGGTCAAACACCGGGGACCACTGCCGATCAGCTGTTTGAGAACCAAAGGCGCCTGCAGTAGCACCACAGCCTTCTCTCTTCTCACCAAGCGCAATATCGTACATTGTATAGCGGCTGTGCTTGGTATCACAGCTCAGCCCCATTCACTTCTATGGTGCTAAGCTGCGCCAAGGCCATGTAACCGATGAACATGTCGTCACTGGCCTAGGGAAAGTCTTAAGAAGGCCATGGCGCTACTGCGGGTTTCTTATCAAATAGCTGAATGGAGTGGGTCCCACTGATGAGAGTCATACTTCTTTAGTAAAGATTTGGGCTGGCAAAGAGTTTGGGTGTGGGCAGTTACTTATGCTGGAAGAGGAGTGCTTGGGCTCTAAAAGAAGGCGGGCTGGGCACTGTACTGGGGAGCTACTGGGCTCCATGGAAGGATAATAATGCCCCTCTGGCCACTTTGGACACCCATTTGAATAACAAAAGACTATGAAACCATGAAACAAAAAAAGACTACAGCAAGAAATAGGTATTTTATTGTACATGGCAGTAGTAACACTTTAATATGCTCAAACCAGGTGACAGATTCCCTTTAAATGGGCTTTTGAGGAATGGCGACATTTTTGGGAGGGGGCTCAGCATTGCATCACTGTTCTTACTGATCATAAAAATCAATTGTTTCTGGAATCCGGAAAACGTTTGAATCCTAGACAAGCAAGGTGGGCGTTAATCTTTACGTGTTTTAACTTTTCTATTACTTTCAGGCCAGG
The DNA here is from genome assembly GCF_014858855.1 of Bufo gargarizans. NCBI lineage: Eukaryota > Metazoa > Chordata > Amphibia > Anura > Bufonidae > Bufo > Bufo gargarizans. The sequence goes on from NC_058082.1 coordinate 479,152,257, forward strand.
AAGTAAAAATTTAAAAGCCAATGCCTTGTCCCGAAGTTTTCATGCCTTTCAACCACCTGACACTCCTCCTGAAGCTATTTTACCTGCTGGTATCATTGTGGCCTCAATGTCCTCCGATCTTACCACCGAAATTGAGGCGGCACAACATCTAGCTCTGGTACAGTCTTCCCATGATAAATTGTTTGTTCCAGTTCACTTACATCTCCGGCTTTTGGGTGAGTGTCATAATTCAGTGTTATGTGGACACCCGGTGTTTAAGCCACCAAGGAACTCATCTCCAGGTCCTACTGGTGGCCCACGCTATCTAGAGATATGAACTCGTATGTGTCTTTATGTGAGGTATGTGCCAGAGCCAAAACTCCCAGAACTCGCCCGGCTGGTGAGTTACGACCACTGCCCATTCCCAGTAGACCATGGTCACATATTTCCATGGATTTTATCACCGACTTGCCAGTCTCCGAGGGTAAGTCGGTTGTATGGGTAGTGGTAGATAGATTTTGTAAAATGGTGCATTTTGTTCCACTGGCAAAGCTCCCTAATGCTAAAACTTTGGCTTCTTTGTTTGTGGATCATGTGGTACATCTTCATGGGATTTCAGAGAATGTTGTCTCTGATAGAGGCGTTCAAATTGCTTCTAGGTTCTGGAGAGCCTTCTGTTATAAATGTGATATTTCTTTGTCCTTTTCTTCCGCCTTTCACCCTAAAACTAACGGTCAAACCGAACGGTTGAACCATTCATTGGAACAGTTCTTGAGATGTTATGTTTCTGATAATCAACTGTTGTGGGTGCGACATCTGACCTTGGCTGAGTTTGCCATCAATAACCGGGTGAACTCATCCACGGGAGTGTCGCCATTCTTCTGTAATCTTGGGTTCCATCCATGATTTAATTCATTGTCGCCGTCTTCTTCACAAGTTCCGGAAGCAGATAAATTGATTACAGAACTGTGCACAGTTAAGTTTGCTCCACGATTTGTTGGTCCTTACGAGATTATTAAGGTTATTAACCCTGTATCATTTAAACTAAAACTAACTGATTCCTTTTGCATCCACAATGTTTTTCACAAATCTTTACTAAAGAAGTATGTGTCACTAGGGGTGGGCGATATGGCCTAAAATCTATATTGCGATATAAGTTTAAGCATGTGCGATATGCTATATATATATTGCGATATATTGTTTTCTATATATGGGGGTGGGTAAACTTTTTTTTTTTTTTTACTTTTTATTTAATAACTATTAGCCCCCTTAAGGGCTAGAACCCTTGTCATATTCACCCTAATAGAGCTCTATTAGGGTGAATAGGACTTTACACTCTCCCTGCTGCCCTGTGCTTTGTGCACACAACAGCGGGGAGCTGACCATGGCAGCCAGCCTCTCATGTGCCCCCCAGCCTCTCCCTCTTATCAGCGGCAGAGCGGCGCCCAGGGTCCCCCTGCACTTACTAGTATGCCTGGGCGCCGCTCCGTTCGCCCGGTATAGGCTCCGGTGTCTCAGCTCCGTCTGTTGTATTGGACTGATTTTTTGTAGGAGGCGTGTCCCTTGCTGCAGTGCTGGCCAATCGCAGCACACAGCTCATAGCCTGGCTATGAGCTGTGCGCTGCGATTGGCCAGTGCTGCAGCAAGGGACACACCTCCTACAAAAAATCAGTTCAGTACAACAGACGGAGCTGAGACACCGGAGCCTATACCGGGCGAACGGAGCGGCGCCCAGGCATACTAGTAAGTGCAGGGGGAACCCTGGGCGCCGCTCTGCCCACAGATAGAGTTAGTTTTTAGTTTGTATACTAGTGAAAGGTCCTCTTTAAGTTAGGGACTGCCGTCCAGTTGCGCCCTGTTACCTAGGACGGATTGTGCAAGTAGGTAGGGGCAGAGGCGTGGGTGGCAGTCAGGGGTGCACGCTTCCCTACCCCCGTTCGTGACAATGGCAAAGGCATGGTAGAGCTCATGATCTAAAGCATACCACATCATCTGTAAAATACGGCGGAGGCAATGTGATGGCTTGGCCATGCATGGCTGCCACTGGCACTGGGTCCCTAGTGTTTATTGATGATGTGACACAGGACAGAAGAAGCCGGATGAATTCTGGGGTTTTCAGAGACATACTGTGTGCTCAAATGCAGCCAAATTGATTGGTCGGCATTTCATAATACAGATGGACAATGACCCAAAACATAAAGCCAAAGCAACGAAGAATATTCTTTAATGGCCAAGTCAGTCACCTGATCTGAACCCAACAGAGCATTTCACTTGTTAAAGACTAAATTTCAGAAAGAAAGGCCAACAAACAAAAAGCAACTGAAAACCGCTGCAGTAAAGGGCTGGCAGAGCATTAAAAAGAAGGAAGCACAGCGTCTGGTGATGTCCATGAGTTCAAGACTTCAGGCCAACAATGGGTTTTCATCCAAGTATTCGAAATTTAGAAATATTATTTACAATTATTTAATTTGTCCAAATACTTTTGAGCCCCTAAAATGAAGGGATTGAGTTCAAAAAATGCTTTAGTTCCTCACATTTTTATGCAATCATTTTGTTCAACCCACTGAATTAAAGCTGAAAGTCTGAACTTCAACTGCATCTGAACTGTTTTGTTCAAAATCCATTATGGTAATGTACAGAACAAAAATTAGGCTACTTTCACACTGGCGTTTTGGTTTCCGTTTGTGAGACCCGTTCAGGAATCTCACAAGCGGTCCAAAACGGATCAGTTTTGCCCTAATGCATTCTGAATGGAAAAGGATCCACTCAGAATGCATCAGTTCAGTCTCCATTCAGCTCTGGAGGCGGACACCAAAACGCTGCATGCAGCATTTTGGTGTCCGCATGACGATGCGTAGGCAAACGGATCCGTCCTGACACACAATGTAAGTCAATGGGGACGGATCCGTTTTCACTGACACAATAGAAAACGGATCCGTCCCCCATTGATTTTCAATGGTGTTCAAGACGGATCCATTTTGGCTATGTTACAAATAATACAAACGGATCCGTTCTGAACGGATGCAGACGGTTGTATTATCTGAACGGAAGCGTTTGTGCAGATCCATGACGGATCCGCACCAAGCATGAAAGTAGACTTTGTCTCTGTCCAAATATATATGGAACTAACTGTAAGTGGCCAATGTAAACGTCAAAGGCAATACTTATATGTAAAACGAATCAAAAGAACAAATAAAAAAATAAAATCAGGTAGTACCTATACCTGTCGCGTCTTCCCTCTCTTGAGTTACTATGGGAGTAGCTTGTACAGAGTTTGCTAAAGGAAACTAATTTGAGATCTAGTTCGTTTTCCAGCTGTCTGGCCTGCTTCCTCAGATCTGTTAATGGGAAAAAAAAACCAGTCACATCACCACATATTTAACAGGGTTGTCCTGTGAAAAGTATTACTATGCAATTTAAATAAAAATGCATTTTAAATGAAGAATTATTGCAAAAAATGAAATAAAAATATTGTTTGTTTTTTCTGCTCATTACATTTTCCTCTCTGGTAGTGCCCCCTGCTGTTTATAATTCTTGTCCACCTTCTCCTACATGCATCCAGAGGTGGACTGACATGCTCAATAGCTTCCCTGGTTTCTTCTTCCCCTCGGTGCCAGTGTAGTTATCTCATGGAGAAGCGAGTGAAGTGGTCCAGGCATCTGTCATTCATTCATACCTACTTCTAAGTCCATAGAAATATAAAGCTATATTGTTTATATGTGGGGGCGTTATATACCGTATGAACAGTACAGACCAAAAGTTTGGACACACCTTCTCATTCAAAGAGTTTTCTTTATTTTCAGGTGACTACCTCTTGAAGCTCATCAAGGGAATGCCAAGAGTGTGCAAAGCAGTAATCAAAGCAAAAGGTGGCTACTTTGAAGAACCTAGAATATGACATATTTTCAGTTGTTTCACACTTTTTTGTTATGTATATAATTCCACATGTGTTAATTCGTAGTTTTGATGCCTTCAGTGTGAATCTACAATTTTCATAGTCATGAAAATAAAGAAAACTCTTTGAATAAGAAGGTGTGTCCAAACTTTTGGTCTGTACTGTATCTCTGGGGCTATATGAGAGGAACTATTTTCAATGCAGGGGAAAAGGGGTTAACGGGCATCTGTCAGCAGTTTTGTACCTTTGACACTGTCTGACCTGTTAGGCTGGGTTCACACGGGCGTGACGGATTGGCTCAGGATGCGTTCAGGGTGCGTTTAGTGAAACTCGCACTATTTTGCAAGCAAGTTCAGTCAGTTTTGTCTGCAATTGCGTTTAGTTGTTCAGTTTTTTCCGCGCGGGTGCAATGCGATTTGATGCGTTTTTCACGCGTGTGATAAAAAACGGAAGGTTTACAATCAACATCTCTTAGCAACCATCAGTGAAAAACGCATCGCACCCGCACTTGCTTGCGGATGCAATGCGTTTTTCACGCAGCCCCATTCACTTCTATGGGGCCTGTCCTGCGTTAAAAAACACAGAATATAGAACATGCTGCGATTTTAAAGCATTGCAGAAGTGATGCGTGAAAAAAAATGTGCACAGCCCCATTGAAATGAATGGTGCCGGATTCAGTGCGGGTGCAATACGTTCACCTACCGCATTGCACCCGCGCGGAAATCTCGCCCGTGTGAACTCAGCCTTACCCTAAGTTCCTACGCGCTGTAAAACGCTCAACAAGGAGAAACCAATGCTTCCCTATGGGAATGGTTCTCACCTGGGCGTTTTACAGCGCGTACGATCGCGCTGTAACCCTGGGTTCACACCTGAGCGTTTCTGAGACGCGCGTTTTTATGTGCGTTTTTTGCAATAGTAAACGCACGTTTGACGCGCTTTTGTGTGATTGACTGCAGTGTTGTCCAATGAGTCTATGGCCAAAACGCGCGACAAACGCCCCAAAAAAAGCTCAAGAACTTGTTTATGCGTCGGGCGTTTTACAGCGCGTTCAAACGCGCTGTAAAACGCTCAAGTGTGAACCAGGGCCATAGGGAAGCATTGGTTTTCATGTGTTGAGCGTTTTACAGCGCGTTTGAACGCGCTGTAAAACGCTCAGGTGTGAACTTAGGGTAAAACGCCCGACGCTCAAACAAGTTCTTGAGCTTTTTTTTGGCCGTTTGTCGCGCGTTCCCGTACATAGACTTCAGCGGGAACGCGCGACAATGTGTGTTCGCTTGTCTCTGTATGCGCGATTGTAAACGCCGGTACAATCGCGCATACAGAGCGCTCGTTTCAGAACGCTCAGGTCTGAACCCAGGGTTACACGTGCACTTGGCAGCTGAAGACATCTGTGTTGGTCCCATATTCATATGTGCCCGCATTGCTGAGAAAAATGTTGCTAATATATGGTTTTGCCTTCTCTTCGTCAGGGGCATACGAAGCAGAGGCGAAACCTGGATCGGGCGAGTGATGGGAGACCGATTTTTTAATTTTATATGTCTATGTTTTATGGAATCTTGTAAGTATAATAAATACTGGTTTGATATTAAGTGCTAGCAGTACTTCACTATTCTTGGCCATTCTGTCCTTCCCAAAATAGGAGGCGCAGATGAGAGTTATTGTAGAGTCCACACTTTACATAACAGTGATTGACTATACCGAGACAGTTGTCTATCTACTACAATTAGGTTGGATCTGTATCTATCTGGAGCTGCGCGGTCTTTATGACTATTAATTGGACCTTAGTGTGAATCGGACTCGCTACGCCGGAGACCAGCTGCGCTCGTAGTAAGAACAGTAATTGTGGACTAAAGTTTTATTCCTGATGGTCAAGGGTGTTTAGATGTAGCCAATTGTGCTACAGATGTGCTGACCATTTCAGTGCGAATGGTAAAATTATTATAATAATTTTCTTAATTTTGCGCACAGATAATTGGGCAGAGCGATCATTATTTATATAGTTTTGGTTATACAAATCTGTGTCTGTAAAGACAACAGAGAGGTTTCCATAGAAAAAAAAAAACATCTTCCCAACTTTTCATTGCCCAACCTGCGATATTCTCAGCAAACTAGTCAGCAGCCCAACGCCTGTAAGCTACAGGAACCAGTACTGTCCTTTGTTTCAGTTTTATATTTATTAAAGCTTAAAGGGTTTCTGTCATCAGAAAAAACGTTATGTAGCTGTCGGTGACGTTAGAGATGTGCTAATGTCAGCAGAACATAACTGTATGACATATCTCGCTGCCTGCCGCCGTTCGCGCTAAATAATGACCTTTATAATATGCAAATGAGCCTCTAGGTGCAACGCCCCACTAGCACCTAGAGGATGGAGCCTCACCGTTTGGCACGCCCATGTAAAAGGTGATTGACATCCTCGGTCTCGCAAATCCCACGCCGTCCATTTTAGTATTAGGCGCAGTGAGTGAAGGACGCTCGCCTGCTGCCGTCCTTCACTCACTGCGCCTAATACTAAAATGGACGGCAAAGGTGCAGGATTTGCGGGGCACGGAGGAGACCGAGGATGTCAATTACCTTTACAAGGGCGTGCCAAACGGTGAGAGGACGGAGCCTCTAGGTGCTGCAGCAACGCCCCACTAGCACCTAGAGGTTTATTTGCATATAATAAAAGTCATTATTTAGCGCAAACGGCGGCAGGCAGGGAGATATGTCATACAGTTATGTTCTGCCGACATTAGCACATCTCTAATGTCAGCCAGCTACATAACGATTTTTCTGATGACAGAAACCCCCCTAAAGAGGTATTCCGGTTTTAATGATTACATTTATTAGCTAAGAGAACAGGCAGTTATACAATTTTATAATATTAATGTATTAATAATGTATTAAAATGTACGGCACTTCTCTGACCTTTATTATATCTGCACAGCAGCTTCTCGCTAAAGAAAAAAAAAAATTGGTACGGCCCATTTTACTCCTGTAAAGTACATCCGGAGGAGGGCTAAATATGGCGTCAGTCATGTGACAGATCTGGCATTGAGTTAAATGCCCATATATCTAACAGGTGAATAGCAGTTTACGGACGTGCCGAACATATGTATACAGTATATAATACAGCAGCACCTCATAATGTCTGTCAGAGGAGAAGCACATCTGACATTGATCTCCCTGTACAAAATGACGACATCACCTAAAGACAGGCAGCCATGTAAACACACATACAGTGAAATAGTTGCTATAATAGCCACAATGGTTTCCACCATTAGGCATTTGTAGCTATCTCATGGAAGTTTCCCATGTGCTGACCCAGCACATGTATGTCATGTAAGACTGTTGCTTACTGAATGTCATTACATCATGTGTCGGGTGTCACTTGACTGATGCCATGTTTCAGTTAGGCCATGAAAGCATTAGGGCAAAAAATTCTGCAACTGAAAATCCGTTCCATTAATTTGAATAGGGCAGCAAGCACACCGATTTCTGCAAGCCCTATAAGATGAATGGAAGGTTCAACAGCCTGATACAAGGCTACTTTCACACTGTCATTTCTGGGTCCGCCTGTGAGATCCGTTTCAGAGCTCTCACAAGCGGCCGAAAACGGATCAGTTCAGCCCCAATGCATTCTGAATAGACAAGGATCCGCTCAGAATGCATCACTTTGGCTGCGTTTGGTCTCCGTTACGTTTTTTTTAGACGGTCACTAAAACGAAGCTTGCAGCGTTTTGGTGACCGTCTGACTATGCGGAGCCTAACGGATCCGTCTAGACTTACAATGTAAGTCAAGGGGGACGGATCCATTTTTACTGACACAATATGGTGCAATTGAAAACAGATCCGTCCCCCCATGACTTTCAATGTAAGTCAAGACGGAATTGACTTTTTTTTTTTAATGAATAATGTAAACGGATCAGTTATTCACGGATACAAGCGTTTGCATTATTCGTGCGGATCCGTCTGTGCATATACAAGACGGATTTGCACAAAACGCAAGTGTAAAAGTAGCCTAAGAAAGGTATCTAAGAGAAATGGTAAATACGTGTGTATGGAAAAATGCAAAAATGTATATTATATAAACAAATGAAAAAATAAAAAATGGAATATCCCTTTAATGTCTTCACAACTTTCAGATCTCAGCTTGCTGTCAGCGAATGGGAAACTTTCTTTTACAAGAACAAGAGGCTGAAAACCTGTTACGCAGCCTCGCTACAAGGCCTCATGCACTCAACCGTGTCTGTACTGCGGTCCACAAACCACGGATGCCCAAAAATCTCACTCCCATTACTAGAAATGACTATTCTTGCCAGCAATACAGACAAGAATAGGAAATGTTCTATAATTTCCAAAACAGACATATGGATACAGATAATGGTTTTTTTTGTGGACCCATACAAATGAACGGGTCAGTGTTAGGGATGAGCGAATCGACTTCGGATGAAACATCCAAAGTCGATTCGCATAAAACTTTGTTCTAATCCTGTACGAAGCAGGAGCTCCGTACAGTATTCGCGTCCATTCACACGTCCGTAGTGTACTGCAGATCCGCAATACACCCGGCCGGCACCCCCATAGAACTGCCTATACTTGTCCGCAATTGCGGACAAGAATAGGACATGTTGGGGTTTTTTCGGAGCCGCGAACCGGAAGATCGGTGGCGCTCTCCGAATATGCGGATAGCATACTGTGTGCTGTCCACACCCATTCCTGCTGCATAGAGAATAAATGGGTCCGCACCCCTTCGCAATTTGCGAAACGGATGCGGACCCATTCTACGGACGCGCGAATGGACCCTTAGAATGCACTAGCTCCGATGAGCCAAAGTTATTGCTTTGCGAAGTCTCGCGAGACTTCACGCAATAACTTCATAAATTAAGTTGCACTGTAAAAAAAAAAAAAAAAACATTTCCCGAACTAGGGTTCAGTTCCAAGGTACCAATTGGAACCAAACCCGAGTTCGGGAAATGTTTTTTTTACAGTACAAATAAATTTATGACGTTATCGCATGAAGTCTCGCCAGACTTCGCAAAGCAATAACTTCGGCTCATCGGAGCCAATACATTCTAATACTGTACGGAGCTTCTGCTCCGTACAGTATTAGAACAACGTTTTATGCAAATCAACTTTGGATGTTTCATCCGAAGTCGATTCGCTCATCCCTAGTCAGTGTTCTATCCACACAAAAAACGTGGATCGCACATGGATAGTGTTGAGCAAACTTCTGTTTTCAAGTTCGGCGTACCACGAACCTTAACTTATAGAACTTGAAAACAGAAGTTCGCTTATCAGTTCAAGTGGATACAAAACACAGTCGTGTACATGAGTTGTTAGAGAGAGCTCAGGCTTATAGTCATGCAGCTGTGTCAACTGGACTAGGGTTGAGCGAACTTGTGTTTTAAGTTCTGCGTCCAAAGTTCGGGTAAGGCTACTTTTACACCAGTGTTTCGGTGTCCGCCTGTGATATCCGTTTCAAGGTTCTCACAAGCGGCCCCAAACGGATCAGTTTAGCCCCAATGCATTCTGAATAGATCTGTTCAGAATATATCAGTTTGGGTCCGTTCCGCCTCCATTCCGCTCTGGAGGCGGACACCAAAACGCTGCTTTGCGGAGCCAAACGGATCTGTCCTGACTCACAATGTAAGTCAAAGGGGACGGATCCGTTTAATGTTGACACAATATGGTGCAATTGCAAACGGATCCGTCCCCCATTGACTTTCAATGTAAAGTCAGGACGGATCTGTCGGACTAACAATTAGACTTAGACTTTTTTTTTTTACATAGAATGCAGACGGATCCGTTCTGAACGGATACCATAGTTTGCATTTATAGGTGCCGATCCGTCTGTGCAGATACCAGACGGATCCGCACCCAACGCAGGTGTGAAAGCAGCTTTCAAAGAATCCCCTGTGGTAGCGGAATCCATAACGGGATTCTTCGGTAACCCGCACCTTGGACGCAGAACTTAAAACACAAGTTCGCTCAACACTAAACATGACATGATCAGGACAGCATGAGGACAAGAATTTTTACTGACAGCTAGCAGAGATTTTGAAATAAGGGGGAACTTAAATATTAATTAGTTTTATTCAGATTTGTGTTTACAGGAACCTATTCTAGCCAATGTATGTCCTGTACATTTACGGAATTACGGGTCTCAGCGCAGACGCGACTATAACAACCCAAACCGCTCTTGACCTGACGGGCTAAGGAGGTGATCAGCGCTTTGATGGCCACCATGACACATCCAGATCATGGCATTTCAGTAATACTTTACATGAGGAGGCTGTATGATGGCGTTTCAGTAATACTTTACATGAGGAGGCTGTATGATGGCGTTTCAGTAATACTTTACATGAGGAGGCTGTATGATGGCATTTGCATGGTACAGCACATAGACTACATTACAGGCTATGGAGGGTGTAATAGTGAAAGTCAGGCTCCTGATACAATACACTGGTATTATCGCCTCTGGACGGGGGGACAGCTTCACTTGCATTATAGAGACATTACAGCTCAGTAACAGGAAAGTCTTCCTTGCTGAGGTTCATTTCACTACACTGCAGGCTGCGAGCACTCCTCCGGAGTTATACCCAGGCACCCCGCATCCTAACCAGTGTTCCCACGCATACATCTCCCGGTAGATCCGGTACTGGCCGCCTTTAGGGTCCGTTTCTCACCTTCCCAGTAGTTACTGCTTCCCGCCGCCATCTTTGTTGTCCAACGTCACCCAGTCCGGCGAGTCGTCGATAGAGATGAGAGAGGCTGGCTAGAAAGCCGTTATGACGAGCCAAAGATTTTGCCACCCAGCGGCTGTGAGACAGCGACACCTGCTGACAGAAAAATAAAATGCTGCTGTTTTGTTTCCAGGGTGATGACAGGGGCAGACAGTGACGTCACTTGCCTAGTTTTGTCATTTTCTGGAAAATGTGTCACATTATAAATGCAAATCTATTCATATGATGGATGATGTAAACGGCCTTGTTAACCTATTAATGAATAATTCCTGTGATAAGTCTTATTCTATAAGGTGTAAACATGAATATTCTGATAACTTTGATCGCATTCAGATGAAGTCTTTTTGGGTTTCCTGATGAATTATCACATGCCTTGTTTGCAGTGAAATCGCATACAAGATTTTAGAAGTTCCAAATATTATAATTGTATTGTGATATTGAATAAAATGACTATGGCGTAATAATACATTGGATTTTAACAGCAACCCACGGGGCTAGAACTTCCACTATTCAAAGGGCTGCCATGTGGAAGATGAATCAGCGACCCATGGACTTCCTCAGTCTTCTCCGAAGGTCGATGTTGCAGCTCATTGTGTACATTTGATGTCCAAGAGGAATAGGGGAGGAGATTTTTGGAGCATTTATAGGGGAACGTGAGGGTACGGCGGCCACACGGTCAAGTTTGCTGAAGGAGTTTTGAAAGACAAAATCAGGAAGATTAAAAATGGAGAGAAAGTATAAAGGACAGATACGACTCTTTTTTAAAGGAGTTTTCTGCTTTCCCCGTATTGTCTTCTAGCTTTCAGAATATGGAGACAATAATAAATCATAAAAATAAAAAAAATGCTTTATTATGTAAAACTGAAACAAACAACCAAAAAAAGTATATGCCAATAAAAATTACCAGACCGCATGAAATATAAATATAATTTATTGACACAATTTATAAACAATTCATACATGAAACCAAGTGCAGGAAAGGGCGACATCCACATCAGGAGATACAACTGGTGACTCAATCCACATTATACATAATATAATGACGAAGGTCCGCCGAAACACGCGTCAGGGCTAGCGCCATCCCAGAGAGGACACATAATGGGTAAATAGACTCTGTTCATTGTATGTATGAGATCTTTATATGCACTTGCAATTTTAATATTATGCATAATGGGGATTGAGTCACCAGTTGTGTCTCTTGATGTAGATGTCGCCTTTTCCTGTACTTGGTTTCATGTATGAATTGTTATTTATAAATTGTGTCAATAAATTATATTTATATTTCATGCAATCTGGTAATTTTTATTGGCATATAGTTATACACTTTTTTGATTGTGTTATTGTCACGCTGGACAGGATACAAGATACACAGAATACAACAAAACAAATGTCTAGGCAAGAAGTTGGGGATAAAGGTCACCTCCTGACAAATCCCTACCAGCTCTCCCTAGACTTCTATGCCCACATTAAGACCCTGAAGGTGGGAATGAACGTGTCCTCGTGCCTAGGCTGAACATTCCCTAAAATCCCTAAGATGGTGAAAGGGGGAAATAGGCAGCCTGCTCCCTCAGGACCTGGAGGGGGCAGTCGTGTCTCTAACAGCCTAGACAGACAATCACAAGAAAACAAAACCAACTTATATTGTACTGAGCAGGAACAGCAATCCTTCCCTACTTCCTTCCTCTGAACAAGACAGAAGCTATAACCCGCACAGGACACTGGGAGTGGGCGTAATTTAAACTTATACCAATGACCCCACCCAGTGCACCTGAAGGGAGGCGGATACAGCTCAACTCCAAAACAATAACAAAAGGCTACACATGTGCTGCTAACCTAGCAGACCTCCGCACATGACCTGAGCAGGGCATGACAGTTATGCATGGTATTGATGTGCATGGATAGTTGTTTCATTTATTCATTTTTTGATGATTTATGGCTTACAGTATTTTGTATGTAACAAAAAAAGTTGTATATTTGGTATTGTCACGTCCGTGACAACCTGCTCTATAAAAATACCACATGACCTGTCAGATGAACATTGTAAATAACAAAAAATAAAAACGGTGCCAAAACAGCTATTTTTTGTTACCTTGCCTCACAAAAAGTGCAATACAGAGCAACCAAAAATCATATGTACCCTAAAAAAGTACCAACAAAACTGCCACCTTATCCCGTAGTTTCCAAAATGGGGTAATTTTTTGGGGAGTTTCTACTCTAGGGGTGCATCAGGGGGTCTTCAAATGTGACATGGCAACTTAAAATTATTCCAGTGAAATCTGCCCTCCAAAAACCATATGGCGTTCCTTTCCTTCTGCGCCCTGCCCTGTGCCCGTACAGCAGTTTATGATCACAAATGAGGTCTTTCTGTAAACTACAGAATCAGGCTAATAAATATTGAGTTTTGTTTGGCTGTTAACCCTTGCTTTTTTACTGGAAAAAATGTATTAAAATGAAAATCTGCCCCAAAAATTAAATTCTGAAATTTCAGCTACATTTTCCTTTAATTCTTGTGGAACACCTAAAGGGTTACCAACGTTTGTAAAATCAGTTTTGAATACCTTGAGGGGTGTATTTTTTAAAATGGGGTCACTTTTTTGAAGTTTCTACTGTGGGGTGCATCAGGGGGTCTTCAAATGTGACATGGCAACTTAAATTTATCCCAGTGAAATCTGCCCTCCAAAAACCATATGCGTTCCTTTCCTTCTGCGCCCTGGCGACGCGTGTGTCCGTACAGCAAATTACTACCACATTTGGGGTGTTTCTGTAAACTACAGAATCAGGGTAATAAATATTAAGTTTTGTTTGGCTGTTAACTTTGTTACTGGAAAAATTGATTAAAATTGAAAATCTGCCAAAAAAGTTAAATTTTGAAATGTCATCTACATTTTCCTTTAATTCTTGTGGAACACCTAAAGGGTTACCAAAGTTTGTCAAATCAGTTTTTAATACATTGAGGGGTGTATTTTCCAAAATGGGGTAACTTTTTTGGAGTTTCTACTCTAGGGGTGCATCAGGGGGTCTTCAAATGTGACATGGCAACTTAAAATTATCCCAGTGAAATAAGCCCTTAAAAAAACCATATGGCGTTCCTTTCCTTCTGCGCCCTGTCGTGTGCCCGTACAGCAGATTACGACCACATATGGGGTGTTTCTGTAAACTACAGAATCAGGGTAATAAATATTAAGTTTTGTTTGGCTGTTAACCCTTGCTTTGTTACTGGAAACAAATTGATTAAAATGGAAGATCTGCAAAAAAGGGAAATTCTGAAATATCATCTACATTTTCCTTTAATTCTTGTGGAACACCTAAAGGGTAACCAAAGTTTGTAAAATCAGTTTTGAATACCTTGAGGGTGTAGTTTCTATAATGGGGTCATTTTTGGGTGGTTTCTATTATGTAAGCCTCACAAAGTGACTTTAGACCTGAACTGGTCCTTTAAAAGTGGGTTTTGGAAATGTTCTGAAAAATTTCAAGATTTGCTTCTAAACTTCTAAACCTTCTAACGTCCCCCAAAAATTAAATGGCATTCACAAAATTATCCAAATGCAATGAGGCAGGATACAGGTATACGCTGACGCCAAACTATGCAATGGCTGGGTCAGGTGTAGATGACAGTCTATAGTTTTGTTCATGATGCCAATTGCAGCGTGCGCAGGGTACTATCACAGGGCCCTCCCAAGGTGTTATAACGCACATCCCAGGTTAGGAATGTCAGAGTGGTGTAATGTCCTATAATGTCTCTATAGGTGGTGATATCTGAGTCAACGGTGTCTCCTACCTGGGTACGGCTGGACTCCTGGCTCACTTGCAATAAATTGGGTGTAGTGATAGTAGGAGTAATAGAGGAATTTTGCAGCAGAAATTTATGTCCAGATCTTTAGGTGAAGTTCAAACTTTTATTTACTGAGGATAACTTGAATCCAAACAGAATACAGCTTTGGTCCTTGGTCCCAGCAGGTTTTGGCAATGGTTGGCAGGAATAAATCTTCTGCACTATAAATGTGGAGCTTGCAGAAAAAGACGTCTGCTTAGTAGGTGTGAAACTTTGGCAGGAATTTAGCTTATGCACTTCTCTTTATCTTCTGCTCTGTGGGGACTGACTAGCTGAGGAGGATATGGCTTTTCCTAGGTCTCTGGACCGTACTTACAGATAGGCTCTCAGGGAATGCTTTTGTCCTGAAACTCTAGAGGTTGTCTGCTTTCTTGTCATCCAGCCGAGGCTGCAGGGCTCAGTCTGGGTATGTGATCAATGTCTCAGCTGAGACAAGATCATGGCTTTCTTCCTTATGCAGGGGGACTCCTGAACTCTATCACACAGCCTTCCCCAACAGGGGTGGCTGGCACACTGACCATAACTTCCTTCTCCACCCAATCTGCAGGATGTGGGAACAGTCCACACCTCCACAGAGTGGGAGCTAAGCTGGAATGACCTATTCCAGCCTAGATATACTAAACTGAACCTAATACCTTACCAACGCATTGCTGCCACCTGCTGGTGAACATGGAAAATTACAAGGAAATTTATCAGATGACAAGGTAAAGGCTCTTAGGAGATAGTAGCGGGGTAGAGGCGTGTCGTAACACAACTCTGGGGTGTTACATTCCCCCTTACTTTGAGTTAAGCCACCCTCAACTTATGCTTAGGAGGGGAGGTACTAGCTCTGGGGTACCCAAATAAGTACAAAGTGCTGCATGAATTACACATAAAGACATACAAGGACAAACATGAAACGGCTACCCTGAGGTTCCTGCCCGCATGAGTAGGGTGTCCTAAGTAACAGTTTCCCTCTCGGTATTACCAGTGAACCAAAGGTCTGCACTAAGCAATCACTACTGACTAATTCTGAAGTGTTCTGAGCTCTGTAAACACCAAAGGAAGCATGGGTGTGTCTTTACTCTGTAGTCCCACCATTGTGTAATGAAATGCCCGCAAATGGAAGGGTGGCTTTATCCTGTATTCCCTTCCCTACACCAAAGTCAAAATATAAGGCTTATAGCACGATCACTATGGTGACTATGGGTAGCTAAAATGGCTCGAAGGTTTGAGGCTCCATACCTTATGCAAAGGCACAGAAGGGGAGGTATTAGCGTCTCCATGCACTTCTGGCAGTCACAGGAGGAGGGTATGATAATCCCATGGAACTCCTGGAAGACACCTCAGGATGGGAGCAATCCTGAACAAATAACAAACGGGAAGGATGGGTCAAAAACTCCTCTAACCATTCCCGAAGCAGCAGGGTTACCTGTGTAGTTACTGGACCTGCCGGGACTTACCACTTGTCTTACTCGTGCACTATCATTAGGCCATTGGTATTAACGTCCTCAGAGGCAGTCCATGTAAAGGGGGAGAGAACAAGAGCTGTAAAGCAAGGCACACAAAAGTAAGGTGCTACTTATCTGGCTAAGTGCAAAAGTTAGTGCAATTTCACAATAAGTGCATGAAGGTCACATTGCGGCACCTAGAAAAGAATACACACAATGGGCATATGATACTTGAATGTTGCTTAACCTGTAAACATTAGTGCAAAAACATAGTGCAATAATATTAGTGCAATCAATACTCAAGAATACATTCAAATATGACTTGAGTCCTTTTACTTTGAAGTGCTTTATGTAGAATCCTCTGGAAACAAATAGAAGTCACTTGCAATCCAATGGGAAACAATCGAGTTAATTGGAATCCACACAAGGTAGTGGGTAATTGCCACCGTGGGTAGTTTTCCTCACAGGAAAGTCTGGAAATCTTCCTCCTGGGTCCCATATTTGAGGACGCAAAAGTTATTCTTTGAACTGTGTGCTCTCAGCAGCTGTAACTCCAGCAGAAACTTCATCTGCGATCTCCTGGTGGCATTCTGTGGCAGAACTTGGAACTGCAGCTTCACCCTCTTCTGGAGGATCCTCTGTAGGCCTTGGCCTTTTCCTTGTAGGTGATAGGTTCTCTGGACAGCAATAAAGGACGGACCCTTGGTCTTTCATAGCAAGAAGCTCCGGATTCGGTGGTGGCTCTGGAGTGCGTGAAGCAGTATCAGTGGACTCTTCACTGGTAGGTAGGTCACTTTTAGTAGCTGACGGATCTGATAGAGTCATATCAGGTGTGCTGTCTTCAGCAGACGGCTGAGAAGACTTGGAGGCTTCAAACAATTCCCTTTCTCTGTGCTCTTTTTCCTCCACAATTTCTTTATATGTTTTTATGCGTTTTCTTCTTTCTGACAAGTCATCTTCTCCACTAAACATTCTCTCTATCTTTTTCCGTTCTTCCGCTCTCTTTAGCAAGTCTTGTAATGTACTCCACCTGTGGGCTTTCCATCGGGCAAGGTCATCCTGCCAGGTGACCTCCTAATCACTGCTGGAGCTGTTGAGGAACACAAGAGGGCGCTCCTGCATCTTGTAGCTCAGGCTGGCTGCTGTGATGGAGCTCCACTGACCTCTTGTGGTGGTTCCTGGTACTGTCTGGGTAATGAGGCTGGTCAAAGTTAAAGGATAAATGTCACATTTAGACCCTAATTTCAATTTTCATATATGTAGTTACTAATAACATGATATTCCAGAATCAATTACTATTAGACTGACTTGCCTCATATTTAATAAGATTAAGCCCTTAGCAACCAGTCTGCATAAAGCTGCAATTTCACAATTCAGTTAAGATGGCCGCCACTGCCCTCAGCCTGAGGCTAATCGCGCCTGCCCTCACTACCCACAATGCATTGAGCTCCTCACATGCACTAGTCAGTAACAATAGCCCCCCAAAAGTGTCAGTAACCAGAGCTCTCCCCCCCCCCTAAAGGGTTAATCTCCTGCAGCACAAAGGGGTCCTCTTACCACATGTTGCTTTCATTTATACACTGAGCAGACGGCAGATCTCCCTTCCCTGGTCTGCGCTGCTTCAACTCTGCATTGTCCAAGTCTGCTGAGTGAGGGAGCGTCTGCCAAGTGCAGGGACAGGGAGAAGTGCACACAGTCCAGGCACTGTTATCAGCTGCTGGGGAGGACCTGGCTGTAATCATTTACTTACAGTCCCTGGCTGTCAGTAATGTGAGCCTGCACGCTGCGTGCTCCGTCCTTCAACAGATAGACGGACCATGCCTAGCAACCCTATTTTAAGCACAGGTAAAAGTAGGCAGTACAGGGAAAAAATATGTGGAGTTAAGGGGTAATTGAATACACAGTGAAAAGTTGAAATAGGACCACCAATGTGATATTAATCACCACAATCCAATACCCCCCCCCCCCCCAAAAAAAAAAATACGACAGTTATCCTTTAAGGTGAGCTGCTGTACATTGGGAACTCCTGCCGGGGTAGAAGGACTCAGAACTCCTGGCTGTAATGGCTCTGGCAAAGGTATCGCCAGTGGTGGTGACGGCAGGGAAGGAGCGCTCTCTCTGGGCCTAGTAGGTAAGTCAGGTACCACCGGGCGCGGCGCAGGGGCAGCTACGGGTTGGACCGGGGCCTCATGGAGCGGGACTACTACTACCTGATGTCGCGGCCGGGTGGCCGATTCCGGTGCCTCCTGCAGATCATCGTTGGCGGTCGCGGCTGTTTTCAGAACTGCATTTGGCTCCTTAGAGGACGCGGCTTGTTCCTGGGCTGGGACATCGGTCGCTGGCGATGGGGCAATTGGCGGTGCAGACACATCCAGTGTCTGGACGACTTGGCAGTCGGGGTCTTCCGCTGGGAGCGGGCTTGAGTGCGGCGGCCATATTGATTTCCAGAATGGCGGCCATCTTTCTTGCCTCCTCTGTCATGATGAGTGCAGGAAGCAAAAGGTGTCTTCACTCCCTTGGTTCGCATTACAAAGTGTCATGGTAGGTAAGGGAAGGGAAGGAAACAGAACACTGCAAAGCAAACAAAACAACTGACTAGGCCCCAAAAGCTAGAGAACAAAGGGGTCACCTCCTAGCAATCCCTAAGAGACTTTCCCTATGCTGCTATGCCCATGTGCATATCTCGATGGTAGATATGCACATGCCCACGTACCTAAAGCTGTAACACACTGGACCAAACCCTCAGCTGTAGGGAAGAGAGAAAGAGACAACCAGCTCCTTCCACAACTGAAGGAGCTAGCGTCACTCTAGGGGCCTAGTAAAAACAGACACAGAAGGAAAAAGGACTTATCTATGATGCTGGCACATGGGGGGAAGGAGAGAAGCACTTGATACTGGCACATGGTGGTGGGTTGGTACTATGATACTGGCACATGAGGGGGAAGGAGAGAGGCACTTGATACTGGCACATTGGGAGGGGGAGATGGCACTATGATACTGGCACATATAGGGTAGGGTGGGAAGGAGAGAGGCACTTAATACTGGCACATTAGGGGGGAGATGGCACTATGATACTGGCACATGTGGGGGGGGAGAGAGGTGTTTAATATTGGCACATTGGGGCGGAGATGGCACTATGATACTGGCACATTGGGGGGGAAATGGCACTATGATACTGACACATGGGAGGGGAAGGAGAGAGGCACTTGATACTAGCACTTTTGGGGGGGAGATGGCACTATGATACTGGGGCGTGGGGGGGTTTGGCACTATGATACTGGCACATGGGGGGGTGGGTGGGAAGGAGAGAGGCACTTAATACTGGCACATTGGGAGGGGGGAGATGGCACTATGATGCTGGCACATGTGGGGGGGGGGAGAGAGGCACTTGATACTGGCATATTGGGGGGAGATGGCACTATGATACTGGCACATGGGGGGAAGGAGAGAGGCACTTGATACTGGCACCTTTCGGGGGGCGAGATGGCACTATGATACTGGGACATGGGGGAGAGAGGCACTTGATACTGGCAAATGGGGGGTTTGGCACTTGATACTGGCACATGGAGGGGTTTGGCACTATGATACTGGCACATTGGGGCGAGAGATGGCACTATGATACTGGCACTTTGGGGGGGCGAGATGGCACTATGATACTGGGACCGTTTACACCGTTTACACTTTGGGGGGGACTATGATACTGGGACTTGGGGGGGAACTATGATACTGGGACATGTGGGGGGAGGAGAGAGACACTTGATACTGGCACATGATGGGGGGCATCTATGGGGACATTTACTGGCACATTATTGGGGGGCGTTATGGGGGTCCCTTTTTACTGGCACATTATTGGGGGCACTATGGGGGCATATACTGAGGACACAAAGAAGGGGTATTTTATATGGGGGGCTCTGTGTGGTACTAGTATTATCAGGGGGTTTATCTGTTTCTGCAGTATAATATTGGGGAGCACAGCGGCACAGTATTGGGGGTAGTAGGATGATTTGTCCAAAAGATGCGAGAATAAAGGAAAAGTAGTAAACTAAGATTTTTATTTTTGTCAAACTGCAGAGGCGAAAAATGGCTGAAAACTGGTGGTCTGATCTGAAGGTCTGAAAGGAGAAGATGAGGAAAGAGGAAAGGGACATCTACATCAAAAAGACGTCACTGGATGTAAGAGGTATGGGGCGCTGTAGTACCCTGCATTTCCAATTTTTTTCTAATCCAAATCCGAATACTTTGGTAAAAAAGGACTCTTTATTTTTTCATATTAAAAGAATATTGAGTTTGGATCACTTTGTTTCTTACACCGTTTACACAATTCTTATGTACAGGATTCGTAGGATTCGAGATTCGAAAGATTCAAGAGATTCGAGAACCTTTTCGAATTTGAAAAAAGATTGGATTCGTCCCACCTCTACTTTAAAGTAAAGTTCTTTGATTATTCTTAGTTCTGACCTAATTGGATGGGATAATGGTCTACTGTAGTGTTTCCCTACCAGGATGCCTCCAGCTGTTGCAAAACTACATTTCCCAACATGCCCTGACAGACAAACGCTGTCTGGGCATGCTGAGAGTTGTAATTTTGCAACAGCTGGAGGCATCCTGGTAGGGAAAAGCTGGTCTACGGTGATAATATGAACAATGGGGGTTCTACAAAAGAGCTATTGTGGGGCAAAGTTCATATTCGTGTTTACACACGTGTTTTAAAATGAATGCTTTCCCCTTTTATAAACAAGTAAATAATGACGCAGTGTTGTGGGGCTGGTATGCAACTTTTTCCAGGGCTGGTTTTTATCCCTAGTCCGGCCCTGTACAGGGGAACTCCTGAACTCTATCACACAGCCTTCCCCAACAGGGGTGGCTGGCACACTGACCCTAACTTCCTTCTCCACCCAATCTGCAGCATGTGGGAACAGTACACACATCCACAGAGGGGGAGCTAAGCTGGAATGACCAATTCCAGCCTAGATATACTAAACTGAACCTAATACCTTACCAACGCATTGCTGCCACCTGCTGGTGAACATGGAAAATTACAAGGAAATTTACATTTAACATAGTTTTAAATGCACAGTTGTGAAGACATGAGCAAAATCATATCAGATGACAAGGTAAAGGCTCTTAGGAGATAGTAGCGGGGTAGAGGCGTGTCGTAACACAACTCTGGGGTGTTACACAAACATAAAGTAGACATATGGGAAATGTAAAGTAATAACTATTATATGAGGTATCACGTTCTGTTTTATTTTTGTTTTGTTTTTATTGGTTTTAAAACAACGATATTGTACACAAGTTGTTTGCCCAACCAGGGCAGCCATATAAGAATATAACTGATGCAGTACTTTCAATGAGAAAAGCAACTTTAAAGGGTAGGAGGGGGAAGAGGGAAGTCCGAGGGGAGAAAAGGGGTGGGGATGAGGGAGTTGAGTATGCTGCTGTTTTGTAGTACGTGGATAAACAAGTAATAAAACATTGGTTTATGTGCTCACACTCTATAACCTGTAAGTTTGTTAGTTCGATAAATCCCTATATTTTTTCCAAGGTTTCCATATGACTTCAAATCGTTGTGGCGTTCGGGATTCCCAGTGTGCAATTTGCTCTAGGCGGTATAATTGATCACACCTTAGAATCCAGTGTTGTAATGGGGGTGACTCTGTTTTTTTTCCAGTATACTGCAATGAGTAGTCTGGATGATGCTAACAAAATCTGACCCAATGTTTGTGTGTATCTGGGACACTTGAGACTCCCGAACACCCCAAATAGACATAGCTTCGGTGAGACTGGTATGGATATTCTGCAAACATCAAAGATGACTTTGCAAATCTTTTGCCAATAGGATGTAATTTTAGAACATTTCCACCATAAATGGCTATGAGTGCCTATTTCAAGACCACATCTCCAACAGACCGGGCTGCATTCAGGGAACATACGGTTAATGCGTTGTGGTGTGTAGTACTATTGGGTTAGTACTTTATAACTGTTTTCTTGCAGTTTGACACACCTGGACACCCTATGGGGGGCCTTCAGGACGCTGTTTAACTCATTCGCTGAGATTTGGATATTAGGTTCAGTTTCCCATTTTGAGATGAAGGGAAATTTGTCAGGGCGTGTTAGGGCCAATAGAAGGCTGTATAATTTGGATAACTTTCCTTTTGGTTTCTTTTGTTTGAAGGGCTAGTTTCTCAGAAGCAGATTGTTCGGTGGTCTCAGTGAGATTTTTAAGGTGGGATTTTAAAAAGTGAATAAATTGAGCTATTTGGAAAGTGGAAAGGCTGGATATTATAGGGTGTTTTTTCAGTTTGTCGTAAGTTGGGATGTCATTATCCGGACATAGGTAATGGGATAAGACGGGTGTGGAGATAGACTTTGCTCGGTCAGATAGTGTTTCCCAGAACTGGGTAGAGGAGTGGCAGAGCACATCACGAACCTGCATCAGGGTGAGGTAATTTGATAGTAAATGATCTTTCCATTTAGAGTCCCTCCACATGTCTAAAGTGTACTTAGTGATGGTGTTATATGTTTGTAGTTTAGTGTTCTTTTGGGATTGGTCTAGGAAGATTTTAGAATGAAGTGGGAGGTTTACCATATTGTCTTCAGTAATAAGGTCTAGTCGGTTCGAGTACGGTCTTAGCCATTCTAGGCATCTTAGACCAATTACTGCTTTGTGGTAGATATATAGTTCTGGAAAACCGAGCCCACCATTCGTGGGGTGTTGTGACATGAGTATGAGAGGTAGTCTACAAACCGGATTTCCAAAAAGTTGGGACACTAAACAAATTGTGAATAAAAACTGAATGCAATGATGTGGAGATGGCAAATGTCAATATTTTATTTGTAATAGAACGTAGATGACAGATCAAACGTTTAATCCGAGTAAATGTATAATTTTAAAGGAAAAATATGTTGATTCAAATTTTCACGGTGTCAACAAATCCCCAAAAAGTTGGGACAAGTAGCAATAAGAGGCTGGAAAAAGCAAATTTGAGCATAACGAAGAACTGGAAGACCAATTAACACTAATTAGGTCAATTGGCAACATGATTGGGTATAAAAAGAGCTTCTCAGAGTGGCAGTGTCTCTCAGCAGCCAAGATGGGTAGAGGATCACCAATTCCCACAATGTTGCGCATAAGGTTAGTGGAGCAATATCAGAAAGGTGTTACCCAGCGAAAAATTGCAAAGACTTTGCATCTATCATCATCAACTGTGCATAACATCATCTGAAGATTCAGAGAATCTGGAACAATCTCTGTGCGTAAGGGTCAAGGCCGTAAAACCATACTAGATGCCCGTGATCTCCGGGCCCTTAAACGACACTGCACCACAAACAGGAATGCTACTGTAAAGGAAATCTCAGAATGGGCTCAGGAATACTTCCAGAAACCATTGTCAGTGAACACAATCCACCGTGCCATCCGCCGTTGCCAGCTGAAACTCTACAGTGCAAAGAAGAAGCCATTTCTAAGCAAGATCCACAAGCTCAGGCGTTTTCACTGGGCCAGGGATCATTTAAAATGGAGTGTGGCAAAATGGAAGACTGTTCTGTGGTCAGACGAGTCACGATTCAAAGTTCTTTTTGGAAATCTGGGACGCCATGTCATCCGGACCAAAGAGGACAAGGACAACCCAAGTTGTTATCAACGCTCAGTTCAGAAGCCTGCATCTCTGATAGTATGGGGTTGCATGAGCGCGTGTGGCATGGGCAGCTTGCATGTCTGGAAAGGCACCATCAATGCAGAAAAATATATTCAGGTTCTAGAACAACATATGCTCCCATCCAGACGTCATCTCTTTCAGGGAAGACCCTGCATTTTTCAACAAGATAATGCCAGACCACATTCTGCATCAATCACAACATCATGGCTGCGTAGGAGAAGGATCCGGGTACTGAAATGGCCAGTCTGCAGTCCAGATCTTTCACCTATAGAGAACATTTGGCGCATCATAAAGAGGAAGGTGCAACAAAGAAGGCCCAAGACGATTGAACAGTTAGAGGCCTGTATTAGACAAGAATGGGAGAGCATTCCTATTTCTAAACTTGAGAAACTTGTCTCCTCGGTCCCCAGACGTCTGTTGAGTGTTGTAAGAAGAAGGGGAGATGCCACACAGTGGTGAAAATGGCCTTGTCCCAACTTTTTGGGGATTTGTTGACACCATGAAATTCTGATTCAACATATTTTTCCCTTAAAATGGTACATTTTCTCAGTTTAAACTTTTGTTCCGTGATTTATGTTCTATTCTGAATAAAATATTAGAAGTTGGCACCTCCACATCATTGCATTCAGTTTTTATTCACGATTTGTATAGTGTCCCAACTTTTTTGGAATCCGGTTTGTAGATCTCCTACCACCCCAGAGGAATTTTGATAGAATCCCTTGCATTTTTGCAAAATAAGCTTTGGGGATTGGAATAGGCAATGCTTGAAGGTAGTAAAGAACAGTGGGCATGAGTAACATTTTGATGAGCGTCCTGCGACCGAACCATGATATAAATGGAATATCCCAAGAACCTATCAAGTCTTCTAATCGTTTTGGTAGTGTTTGAAAGTTTTCCCGAAACAAATTAGAAAATTCCGGTATAAGCGTTATCCCTATGAATACTATTGATTAAGTGGTCCATTGAAAAGGGGTGTTTTTTTGCAAAGTGGTCATGACTTGTGGGTTCAGATTCACATTCAGGACTGTGGATTTAGATAAGTTCACTGAAAAATTGGATAGGGAGTGATAACTCTGAAGTGTAGACATTGCTGGAAAGGCTAGATTTGGGTTAGTGATCAATAGGAGTACATCATCTGCAAATGCAGCTGTTTGATGAGTTATAGACCCTACTCTCATTCCCTCGATTTCAACATGCCTAAATGATTGAAGAAGCGTTTCTATAACCAACACAAACAGTAAGGGAGAGAGGGGGCAGCCTTGGCGAGTACCATTTGATACTGTGAATACTGGGGAGAGGGTGCCATTCACCAGGATGCGCGCTGTAGGTTTATAACACATTGAGCCAACCCAAAAACAAAACCAATAACCCCAAAGAAAAGTGGGAGACACACATATAAAATATATGTAATTTATTGAGACATGATCACATAACAAACAATATATGAAACATAAGGCACAAGTGTACAGGAGGGGGGGAGACCTCATGTAAGGAGGTCAGATACAACCTCTCTCCCAAACACCCAACTGGCAGTTGGGTGTTTGGGAGAGAGGTTGTATCTGACCTCCTTACTTGAGGTCTCCCCCCCCTCCTGTACACTTGTGCCTTATGTTTTATATATTGTTTGTTATGTGATCATGTCTCAATAAATTACATATATTTTATATGTGTGTCTCCCATTTTTCTTTGGGGTTATTGGTTTTGTTTTTGGGTTGGCTCAGTATATTATACTAGACCCCAGTGTTATCTACACATTATATGTGAGTTTTTTCTTCTAGGTTGGTCTAACGGTTTATAATACATTGCCATAACCCCGGCTATGAAGGTGCTCGGGATTCCAAATTTTGCCAATGTTTGTGTCATAAAGAACCAATCCATGCTGAGGATAGCTAATGGTGATTTTGACTTCGTAGCTAGTTGTATAAGGTTTATAACCCTGATAATGTTATTTTTCCCTTCCCTTCCAGGTATAAAGCCCACCTGTTCCGCCGAAATAAGGTCTGGTAAGTAAAGCTTTAATCTGTTGGCAAGCATTTTTGCATAAAGTTTAAGGTCGTTATTGAGGAGCGAAATTGGCCTATAGTTTGAGCAGAGTGAGTGGTCTTTATTAGGTTTGGGGATAATGGATATTTGCGCAGACAACATATCTCTGGTGAATGGTTTGCCCTCTCTTGCCTCGTTACAAACTGCCAATAGCCGGGGTAGTAAGGTCTCTTTAAACGAGGAGTAATAAAAGACTAGTAGGCCGTCTGGCCCAGGACTCTTGTTCATCAGAGAATTTTTTAAAGCTATTTGCAGTTCAGCTAGAGTATACAGAGAGGATAGCTTTTTGGCTTGAGCAGTAGTTAGAGTAGGGAGTTTCAGTGTACCTAGCCAGTTTTGTATGTGTTGTTTTTTCTCACTAGTTTGGGACAGGGTTCGGTTGACTTGTAGATTATATAGTTGACTATAGTAGTTGCAGAATTGTTCAGCAATTAATTCTGTTTTGTGGACTACTTGCAAGTTTTGGGATTTTATGTGGGAGATGTAGGACGCTATTTTTCGTCTTTTGATTTGGGACATGAGTACTTTTGTAGCTTTATTGCCGTGAGCGTAGTATTTATATTGAGTGGATAGAAACAGTTTAGCTGTGTTGGCATTTAGGATATTTTTTAGTTCTGATCTTAGGGTGTCCAGGTGTGCCAAAGTATCTTCCTTTAATGATCTCCTGTGTTGCGTCTCCAGTTTAGAGATAGCTGAGGTGAGTTCTTCTATTTTCTTTAACTTCTGTCTTTTAACACGAGAGCCCAAAGCAATTAGATGGCCTCTTATAACAGTTTTGTGGGCGTCCCAAAGCACAGCTTGGGATAGGTCTGCTGATTCATTCAAATTGAAATATTCCTCAATCAGATCAGCTAATTTTGGGATATTAGAGCTATTCAATAGTGTTTCATTTAACCTTCATCTATATTCCGTTTTAGGCATATTGGGAATAGTACATGTGAGGAAAACTGGGGCATGATCTGACAGAAGAATATTCCCGATCTTGGATGAGATACAATACTGGAGAGCTTGCATATTTAGGAAGATGTAATCCAGTTTTTGATAGGAGTGGTGAGCAGAAGAGAAGTAGGTATAGTCTTTTTCATTGGAGTGCAATGCCCTCCAAACGTCTATAAGACCCTGTTGGGAAAGTGCCTTTTTTATTTTACATAGTGATATTTTTGACATTGATGAGGATCCAGTGGAAGAGTCAAGGCTAGGGACTAGTGTGACGTTAAAGTCTCTGCCTAGGATAATAATGCCCTCTGCAAAGTTTCCAAGTTTATTTGTGTTTTCTAGAAGCCATGTGGCTTGCGCCGTGTTAGGTACATACTGTATATATTGCAAAAAGTAAATAGCTGGAGACCTATCGTTCCTTTTACAAAGATAAATCTACCATCCTTGTCTTTTAGTGTGTCTTGAAGTATAAACTGAGTATTTTTATGGATGGCTATGCTGACCCCTTTTGTGGTCGTTAAGGGAGAGGTGCTATGAAACCATTGGTTATATAGCATGTGTGATAGCTTTAGAACATGGTTTATGTGAAAGTGTGTTTCTTGTATTAGAGCTATTTGCACTCTCATCTTATGCAAATATTGACATATTTGACTCCGTTTTGATGGTGCGTTTAGCCCTCTAACATTGTATGTACATATATGTAAGCTAGCCATGCACATATAAGCCTAGTTCGCGGACAGTCATCCATACCTGATTCCAGTACCAGTAATATGCTCAGCAATGGGGGGGGGGAAGGAGTAGGATAGAGGAGGAAGGACCTAAAGCAAAAAAAGAGGAGAAAAACAGTAGTAACAGTTAATTACAATATAATACTTAACGGAGGGTCTCCAAGTAAGAGACATGTGAACTGGGGAGGGGGTCTACAATGGGTGGACCGAGTCCCCGTTTGAGCTAGCTATCATGGGATATAAAGACATTTAATTAGAAAGACATGAGGAACATTAGAACAGAAGTGAAGTGACTTGCCAGGAATAACTGTAATTTTTTCTTTCGCCACTGGGTGTCTCCCTTCAATTAGAAATCCACTTATCACAACATTGAACTAATATAACCCAGTATATATAGGACTATCATAATCTGTTGAGGAGATAGTAGTGCATAAGGAGGGTGAATACAGAAATAGGAGCAGGGAAGAATAGATACAGAAATAGGAGCAGGGAAGGAGAGTTAAAGGAGATTAGTGCAGAAACGCCAGATAATAAGGCCTGCTAAAAACAGGTCATTGGTTTGTAATTAACAGATAACAGGAGTTAGTGTGACCCAACATTTGTAGGTCATCAGGATAAATGGATATGAACGGTGGCCAAGTTCCGCCTTGTGTTGATCCGTCATCAGACGGGTAGTTGTCCATGGGCCTTCCTGGATTTCTGCCGCTTGGATGATCCTTCTTGCCAGGAATTCATTATGTCTCCGGAGTGGCGTGTTAATTAGCAAACCGAATGGGTGAAGCCATCGATATGTTAGTTTCTTTTGCTGCAGGATATCCAGGAGGCGTTTCAGGTGCCGTCTCTTCTTTAGAGTCATGGGCGATAAGTCCTGATATAGCGTAATGATGGAACCTTCAAAATCCACTGTTTTGTTGTTTCTCGCTGCTGCCAGGATTTATTCTTTTACTGAGAAGCTGGTCATGCGGCAAATGACGTCCCTAGGAGGATCTTGTGGCTTTGGCATTGGCGGCAGCGCCCTATGGATTCTGTCCATCTCTAGCTTTTCTTGTTTCAGGGACTCCTCTTTGAGCCTTATATTATTTCTCCGTCCCCTGTTATCTCTGTCCTCTACTAGGGCATATAAGTAGTTTATGTGGGCCTGTGCATTGTCCATATTGGTTGCCACTTGTTCCCCAAATTCATTGAAGGTTTGCTGTTCAGTCTCTAGTGCGTCCACTCTGGTACTCAACTGACGCACATCCTGTTTTATTTCAGACAAATCCTGCCTGAGGGGCTCTAAAGCGTCATGTAAGAGGTCTCTCATGAAGACTCTGGAGAGAGGTAAGTCGTCTGCCGCTGCGGTCTCCTCTGGATCGCTATCTCCTTCCCCGTCTGAGTCAGCGTCTTTACCTGCTATTAGAGTCACCCGGCGTGCGGTCGCCATCTTGGATTCTGACCTCGCTTCAGGTTTTCTCACAAATCTGTCCAGATCGCTTTGATTTGAAGCGGTCTTCAGCCTCCCAGGTGTTTCTTTAGGTTTGTCTTTGCCGACTTTTCCAATTTTTTTGCCGTTATCTTTGCTTTAATAAGCTCAAAAGGGCTCGGTCATCAGCAGAGCTCTTCACTCAGCCTGCATCCGGCTCGGCCGCTAGACTCCGCCCCTAATCACGTT
The DNA here is from genome assembly GCF_014858855.1 of Bufo gargarizans. NCBI lineage: Eukaryota > Metazoa > Chordata > Amphibia > Anura > Bufonidae > Bufo > Bufo gargarizans. The sequence continues at coordinate 479,181,134 of NC_058082.1, forward strand.
CTGTCTTAAAAGCAGAGAAATTGCAATTTAGTAAATTATATTTTTTTTTTTATTAAAATGAAAAATATTGACTGAAATTTACCACTATCATGAAGTACAAAATGTGACGAGAAAACAATCTCAGAATGGCTTGGATAAGTAAAAGCGTTCCAAAGTTATTACCACATAAAGTGACACATGTCAGATTTGCAAAAATCGGCCTGGGATTTAAGGTAAAAAGTGGTTCGGTAGTGAAGGGGTAAAATGGTACAGCTCAATTGCAGTTACACACATTCCTATTCAAGTGAATAGGACGGAGGAGCTGTAATTACACTTCCTCGCTGCTGCAATGTCAATGATGAGCAGGTAAACGGTGAAGAGAAAGCAGCGATCCTGCGAGCACTGCATTCTCTTCATACAGCTGATCAGTAGGGGTGCCGGGACTCGGACACACAGTGATCTGATAAAAATAGTAAATGAGGCGCACAGGAACACACAAAGACCAACCAGAGGTGCACTCAAATGACGTAAAACTTGTGATAAATGAACTGGGCACTCTCAGGATATAGGGATCATACAGATATTTATTATGTATAAGACAATAAAATAAGGACAATAAAAAGAGAGAATATGGCCCTCCTATTGTACTAAACAGCACTTCCTCACTATAACTAGTACTCTGAATCTAGATAAGTACTAATAACTTTGTATGACATATTCCTGAAATAAAACGGCAATAAAATGGTACAATCGATCGCTAAATCACAAATTATTCACACAATAAAAAACGCATAAATAGCGTGGACGCTGAATGTTCACTGGGAAAACTACAAATGTCACTGTTGTGAGTTATTCCCAAACTTACTGATAAAGTTCTGAAGCTCCAAAGTAACAGTTATAAAAGGCACTGTGGCGTGATAGTCCCACAACAAACAGGTATAGCGGCGTCCCGCTCTAGATTCAACCAGTAGCGTCCCGCTGGGCGAATAGCATTCAAGTCTTGTTAAGTCTCCTGTCAGCAAATATTCGATGAAAGGTTCTTCTCACCACTTCGCTGCACACCGTCGCTCTGCTGGGTCGCGTTTTAATAAATTACCTCCAGACTTTTTTGAGCGGTCAGGTTGTTGAAATCCCACGTAGGTAAAAGTTTGGCATGTGCAGCCCGGTCTCTGCTGTAGGCTATCACGGATTCCTTATACTTTAACCTTATCGTGGTGTTGAGCAGTGTGGTATGAGGTTCCGGCACTATCTGTTGGTCCTCACTCTTTCAAAGTTCGGGGTCCTGTTAGCGCTAGACGCGTTTCGGGGCTTAAGGTTGCCCCTTCCTCAGTAGCTCCGGTAAGACTATCTTTTTCATCGAATATTTGCTGACAGGAGATTTAACAAGACTTGAATGCTATTCGCCCAGTGGGACGCTACTGGTTGAATCTAGAGCGGGACGCCACTATACCTGTTTGTTGTGGGACTATCACGCCACGGTGCCTTTAATAATTGTTACTTTGGAGCTTCAGAACTTTATCAGTGAGTTTGGGAATAACTCGCAACAGTGACATTTGGAGTTTTCCCAGTGAACATTCAGCGTCCACGCTATTTATGCGTTTTTTATTGTGTGAATAATTTGTGATTTAGCGATCGATTGTACCATTTTATTGCCGTTTTATTTCAGGAATATGTCATACAAAGTTATTAGTACTTATCTAGATTCAGAGTGCTAGTTATAGTGAGGAGGTGCTGTTTAGTACAATAGAAGGGCCATATTCTCTCTTTTTATTGTCCTTTTTTATTGTCTTATACATAATAAATATCTGTATGATCCCTATATCCTGAGAGTGCCCAGTTCATTTATCACAGTGATCTGATACTGAACATCCTGAGGATAGGTCATTAATATGGGAAAAGCAGAAAACTCACTGACACCTCGCTGACTGTAAAAGAGCCTTCACTAGATCTTAGACTTCATGCACATGTCCGTGCCCATAATTCAGTCCACAAACAATGGACCTGCATAATACGGACACCTTCTGTGTGCACTCCGCATTTTTCTCACTCTAAGGCCTCCTACACACGACCGTATCAGTTTTGCGGTCCCCAAATTGCAGATCCGCAAAATATGGAACCAGTTTGTGTGCATCGCCCAATTTTTAGCGAGAACCACTGTAAAAAATAGCCTATTCTTGTCCACAAAATGGACAAGAATAGGACAAGTTCTATAATTTGTGGCCCAGCCGCAGGGATGCAGACAGCACACGGATGACATCCATGTGTTGTCCGTTTATTTGGTGTACCCATAGAGATGAATGGATCCGTGTGCAATCCGCAAAAAATGCGAATTGGACACGGACCAAAAATATAGTCATGTGCATCATAGTGACTGCAGCTTAGCAGCATTGTGTATAGGAGGTCCTGTCTCATAAATTTGGTCTGCTGTTCTGTATCTCCCTTATGCTTTACACTGAAGCACTGTCTGTTCAATTTTGCTGCTGTGTGTAAGTGGAAGGTCAGTACATGGATAGATGATTAGGTTACAGTAAGGACAGAAGATTACAACCTACAGGGACCCAAACCCTCAGAGAGAAGAGGACTATCAGGAAGCTGCTGCATGCAGATGGAGGGGAAGGGCTTTGGGAGGTGCTTTCATCAGCCATTGATTAGTAAACTCTTGATTCCTCCTCCTGAACAGTGCAGGACTCGCTGCGGGAGGAGAGGTTTTGGGGAAGTTGCTTGGGATGTTTTCGAATTTTGCACCTAGTTATGGCCTTAGGTACAGTAAGGCCACATAGACTACTTTGGTGTTTGTATTATGGCTTCGTACCACTTGCATATTACTCTGGTATCAATGGGCGGCTGAAATTAAATGGACTACAATTTGGACCCACGTGGTAATCACCAGTGTGGGCACAACACAAAAATACACATCTCATATACTGCAGACCCCTCTAATATCCTGCCTGCAGAATGGCACAATAACAGGCTTTCCCAAAAAGGTCACTTAGCGACTCCATGTCTTTCATGACATGTTGAGTCTATGATGGGCCAAGAGATCGCCCTGACCAGAAGCCTGATATTACCGAAACAGACCTGGATCCTCTACTTCCCAAAAGCTGCAGCCTCTACCCAACCCCAGATTAAAACCGCTAACCCATGGTACAGGTCTAGAACCCAAAGACTTGTTGGTATTGGTAAGTAACCAGTGACTTTTCTAAGTTTGATCATCTTCATGTACTGATTGGAATAATGTCTTCTCATGTGATAATATATATTTTTATGTGTAGCAAATAATTAGACAACCACCAAATGTTCAGGATAATCACACCCGACAAACATTGGCCTTTTAGTCTTTGGGCTCCATAACTTTGCTGTGTCTATAGGTAGGGTATCCTAATTTATTATTTTAACTCAGTCCTAGAGACCTGATTATCAGGCAGTTGTGTCCCAGTAACATGTGTTAGACTATCAGATGATCGAGACTGCATCAATGAGAAGACCTTGTATCTTCATTTGGTATATTGATGATTTGTGATTTTCTTGATATTTATGGTGTTTTCTGTATAACTTGGACACAGCGGTATCCACTGGTCACCACTGGAAATAAAAACAGCCTGGGGTTAAGAAGTCAATTGCAGCAGATGGGATCACCATAGGTCTGAGACAAAATGAGGCACAGACTAAACCATCTCCTGATCTTCACTAGTGACCCCTGCTGGAAGGTATTGGTCTTAAAAAAGATCCCTAAATGAGGTAATATCCTTGTTACCAGAGTCATAAAATGTAATGTGATTTATGACAGGAGCTCATAATAATAACAGACATGAAGCCAAGTTCTGGAGACACCACAGTGATGACATAGAATAGTTTAGGGCTTAGATTCTCCATAAAGATGAGCAGAGCAGTGGCCATTAGTGGAAAATCATCCAAACCACCTGATATATGGCATGAAAAAATTCTAACTGTCTGCAGTCACCACTAGAGGGAGCTCCCATTGACCTTGATATTCAGCAATGGCTCCCAGAATTTTAACTATAGAAGTGTGTAATAGAGGGGTTTTAGCGATTTCGATCAGGAAAACTGAGCTCCAAACCCTATAAAAATATATGGAAATAAATCAGCCCACAATTATAAGGTGTATTCTGTTTATGTTGGATACAGCAGTGGGTCCCAGAACAAGAATAACAGTTACAACAGTCAATGACAATGATAAGCGTTGGTATCGCTGCGCTGTTAGAAACATGGGCCTAAGATTAATACAGTTAAAGAGATTACAACGACCCACAGTGACCGGGAGTAAATTGTGTGTCACTTACATGTAATTTTCTGCTGCTCCATGTTCAGTCATATTTTTTGCATCTGCAGATCATTGTACCAAAGCGGAGGTCTCACTGTGTCCTGGCAATGAATATGGGATACAGACTGAGGTGATGACACAAGTCATCGACATGGTGGCCACCATGTCAGGATCAGATGACCTGAGCTTCAGCAAGAGGCAGATTCCGGGCTCGGTCTCTGCACTCACCCACTGGACTTTCTGCAGTGAGACGTATTCACTAAAGAAGTGAGTTTCCTGCTGCATCAAAGGCAGATCCCAGGCTTGGTCTCTGCAATAACCAATGGACTTGACATTCAACTGGACTTTCTGCAGACAGACGTATTCACCAAAGAAGTGAGTTTCCTGCTGCATTAAGAGGCAGATTCCGGGCTCGGTCTCTGCATTCACCACTGGACTTGTCATTCACCAAAATTTCCGCAGCCAGATGTTTTCACCGAAGAAGTGATATTGCTGCTGCATCAAAAGGCAGATTCCAGGCTTGGTCTCTGCAGAAGTCAACGAACTTGACATTCACCATTAATTCAAGGAAAAATCTACCATCCTTGTCATGTCGTTGTTCTCCTCCACCGCCCAGGGGAGGGGCAGTCCTTCAGCCATGGCTCCCTAGAGGTTTCCTCCACTGGGGGGTTTTTCTCTGCTGAGTGCTGAAGGCCCGACTCTTCATGAGTAGTGATGAGCAGCAGGGGCAATATTCGAATTCGCAATATTTTGCGAATATGTTGTAGAATATTCGTCATATATTCGCGAATTAGAGAATTCGAGATTGTATTCTTTATTGAGAAAATCGGCAATGTATTATTCACGTAATGTGGGTGAAATACCGGCGTGGGTCACTTATGCTACATTTTTCAAGCTGGTATAAGTTTCCCGAGACTGGAGAAAATGGTTGGCACGGCAGAACATTAGAATAGCTTTATATGCAGATAGAGTGCTCCAGTATATTTGCGCTTGTAAATTTTCGGCAATTAATGATGCACTTTTTTTTTTGCAATACGTGCAACTTGTGACATCACAGCACTATGTCTGTAGCATGTATGTATGGACAGCAGAACCTATCAGCTACACTATAGATCAATCTAACCCAGGGGCGTTGCTAGGATCTCAAAAGATCCGGGGCACAAGCCCCAATAAATATGTCCCCCCGCACTATGCTGTACTTGCTATACAGCGGCACTTACCTTTCACATCCAGGGCCTCCAGGTGACATCTCCTCTCTGTCATCATCTTCTCCACTTGGTCTGGACAACTTCTCTCAGCCGCCTCGTCTCTGCAGAGTGTGACACACAGACATCTTAGCTTCCTCACATTCTATCATTATCCCCCAACTGGAGTCCCCACAGTGTTATCCTGCTGCTTGCTGTGCCAAAACCTCAACCCCCCCCCCCCTCAATACCCCCAAATACTATCCTGAAGAAACATTACTGCCCCCCATAGTAATAGTGCTCCTCATAGTCCCACCAATAGTAATTCCCTTCTAGAATGCCCTCGTTAGTAACACTGCCCCAACCGTGATAATGCTCCTCAACAATGCCCCCATTATTAGAAGAGCCCTCCCATATTAATAATACCCTCACAGAGTCCCCAGTAGAAATAAGGCCCCCTATTGTTCCCCCAGTGGTGATAAAGCTTCCTACAGACCCCTCAGTAGTAATAACCCCATAGTGCGCTTAGTTATAAGGCGGATCTATAAGACCCTCCTATAGAGCCCCCAGTAGTAATAAGACCGCCTATAACAGTTATGGCGAACCTTTTACAGACCGAGTGCCCAAACTGCAACCCAAAACACACTTATTTATCTCAAAGTGCCAACACGCACTTTAACCTGAATGCCAATATAGTATATCTTCCATGTACTTTATCATGTAGCTGTAATAGCCTGCCTACATTCAGTGCGCTGCCTGTGCTGTTCATAGTGAGCCCTGCGCTGATGAATGGCAGGAAAAGTCTAAGGCATACTGGTACACCATACCAGGGAGCGGGTGCCCACAGAGAGGGCTCTGAGTGCCACCTCTGGCACCCGTGCCATAGGTTCGCCACCACTGGCCTATAATGTCCCCTGGATCTGCAGTGCCCCTTGCAGTTATAATCCTCCCTCCACCATACAGTCCCATGTAAATAACATCACCTCCTCCCCAGCCGCCTCCAACGCACAATCCCATGTAAACATCACCCCCTAAGGCTACTTTCACACTTGCGTTCGTGCAGATCTGTCCTGTACTTGTACAGGACGGATCTGCACCGATATAATACAAACAAATGCATCCGTTCAGGACCGATCCGTTTGTATTAGATTTGAATTTCTAAGTCCCAATACGGATCTATCCTGACTTACATTAAAAGTCAATGGGGGACGGATCCGTTTACAATTGCACCATTTTGTGTCAATGCAAAGAGATCCGTCCCTATTGACTTACATTGTAAGTCAGGACGGATCCGTTTGGCTCCGCAAGGCCATGCGGACACAAAAACGCTGCTTGCAGCATTTTGGGGTCTGCCTCCAAAATGGAACGGGGGGCCGTACAGAGCAGAACGAATGCATTCTGAATGGATCCGCATCCATTCAGAATGCATTGGGGTTAAACTGATGCATTTGGGGCTGCTTGTGAGAGACCTGAAACGGATCTCACAAGCGGATCACCAAACGCAAGTGTGAACGTAGCCTAAACCAGTGTTTCCCAACCAGTGTGCCTCCAGCTGTTGCAAAACTACAACTCCCAGCATGCCCGCACAGCCAAAGGCTGTCCAGGCATGCTGGGAGTTGTAGTTTTGCAACAGCTGGAGGCACACTGGTTGGGAAACACGGGGCCTAAACATTAAGTCCCATGTACATAAACATCATTCCCCCCACCATCCACTTTCAACATACAGTCCCATGTAAATAACATCACTCCCTCCCCCAGCCACATCAAGCACACAGTTCCATGTCAATAACATCCCTCCCTTCAGCCCTAACATATATCCCAGTTAAATAACTACAACTCCCAGCATTGCTCTGCCTCTCCCTTCACTTACCTCTCCTGTACAGACATCAGCATTAGGCTCCTTCTCCTCTTCACTCCGGTCCAATCCTGCACTGGTCACATAATGGTGAAATCATCCAGGTCATCCTATCACAGCCTGTTTTGCTGATCACATGACCTGTGATGTCACCAAAGGTGCTTCACCTCTTCCCAGTGTAAGATTCAATTGTATTGCCGTTCTGTGTACGGTAATACAGTTGTATCTAGCAGGCAGGCAGGCAGGACATTCGGGGCATGGGACAAAACATCCGGGGCCCAGGCCCCGAATGTTTTAACCTAGCGACGCCCCTGATCTAACCTACGCTGACTATCTCCCCCTAACTATCTGAATTATATATATAAGTTAACTGTCTAATGTGCACAGTTAGCACAGAGCACAGCAATGACACTGCTGTCTCTTTCATAACTGCAATAAACTTTAGAAAATAGCTGCTGGGGAGGTTCTTATATAGTAAGGGGTGGGCAGCTTTTCTATTGGTTGCTAGGGATGTTGCTAAGCCTTCTCATTGGTCCACAAGCTAGAAGAAGGGAGGGATGATCACCTGATGTGTACTGTGTTAAAAAACAAACAAAAAACAAACAAACAAATATTCGTCATTACGAATGTATAGCACTATATTCTAAATATTTACGAATTCTCGAGGTGCCAATATTCGCGATAAAAATTAGCAATACCAATATTCGCAGTCAACACTATTCATGAGGTAAAGGCCCATCATCAACAGGGCCACTTTTAAGACCAGTGCCCCGACTTCTAATGAGAACATCTACTGTACATTTGATACCTTGCAGTTATGCAGAAGTCAGTGTATATCGACTAGTGGTGTGTCTGGGCCAGTGGCGTACCTACCAGGGAAGCAGGGGAAGCAGCTGCTTCGGGGCCCGGGCTGACAAGGGGCCCGGAGCAGTAGTAAACAGTCAGACTGGCCACACCCCCTCTACACTCACTTCACTGCTGCTTTAGAATGTCCTCGGAGCAGAGCAGGGAGCTAAGCCCCGCCCATCAGCACAGACCATTAATAGAGGAGCCTGGCTGCTTAATAGTGCAGCTAGGGCACAGTACAGTGTGTTACAGGGAGATCCTGTCTCCCCTCCCTCCCCTGTTAGTACATCCCAGCTTCTTCTACAGAGACTGCTCTGTAGTCGGCAGTAACAGGAGGGAGAGGGGAGACTGAATAGTGACAGGAAGTTCTGCAGAAAGAAGATGCTGTGCCTGTCCCTCTCAGGAGCCCATACATTCCAGGCTTATGCCTGCCAACCCTAGCTGTCCTGCATCTCATGTAGCCCCCCCCAGCTGCATTCATCTGCTGTCCTTTCAGAAGCCCCCCCAGTTCTGTCCTGTGGGCCCCCTACTTATCTGATGCCCTGCCCTCTAGGCCCCCTATCCATCTGATGCCACACTCCTCTGGGCGCCCATGTGCAGCTTGGGGACACCAGTATGAGGCCAGAATGGGGACTGGAAGATCACGGAGCGGCGGGGAGCAGGCGAGTATGGTTTTTTCCACAACTGTACAATGCACCACTATTTACATCACATTTTTGTCCCACATTTAAAGGGGTTGTCCGGGTTCAGAGCTGAACCTGGACATACCCTTATTTTCACCCAGACAGCCCCCCTGAGGCTAGCATCGGAGCATCTTATGCCCCGAACCGCTGCTTTGCCCTGCGCTAAATCGCGCAGGGCACGGGCTCTTTTGTTTTCAATAACACACTGCCGGGCGGCTTTTACTGGCTAGGGCAGAGCTAAGTCCCGCCCATCAGTGCCGGTGACGTCACCGGGGTTCCTGGCAGCCCCATGGAGAGCCCTGGTACGTCACCAGATCTCCAAAAAAATGCCTTTGCCCTGCGCAATTTAGTGCAGGGCAAAGGAGAGCATCGGAGCATGAACTGCTCCGATGCTCATGTCAGGGGGGCTGCCGGGGTGAAAATGGAGGGATGTCCGGGTTCAGCTCTGAACCCAGACAACTCCTTTAAGGCTGGGTTCACATCACGTTTTTCCCATCTGTTTAACATATACAAAAAAACTTATTCGGATGCCTCATACTGATGCCATGACAGTGACATCCGTTCACCATAGAGTTTCATTGTAAAATATCTATATATCCTTTTTTTTTTTTACCGGATTGTGCAGGATACAAAAACGTGGAGTACTGCATATTTGTATCGTGTACGTCATAGTCCAGTAAAAACACATGTATGTTAAAGAATCAAATGCCACTGTATGACGCCTGCCCGTCCGTTTCAAAATTTGCTGTGGGGCCCAGTCATTTCTAGCTACTCGACTGGTTACCAGGGGCTCAGACCATGGGGACAGACTACAGTCGATGTCAGCCCTGCAGCAATACATAGAATGGGTGCCTATGCTACAGCAGGGGTCATACTGTTCTGTACATACAGTGTAGTGTGATGTCATGTTCACCTCTCCGGGTATATTACCCAGGAAAGCACAATTCTGCAAAAAGGACATGTTCTATCTTTTGGTGGAACGGAAGTGCGGAATGGAACCCCACGGAAGCACTGCGTAGTGCTTACGTAGTGTTCCGTTCCGTAATTCCGTTTCGCACCCTTCCGCATCTCCGGATTTGCGGACCCATTGAAGTGAATGGGTCCGCATCCGTGATGCAGAATGCACGGAACGGTGCCCGTGTATTGCTGATCCGTATATGTGGTCCGCAATACGGGAATGGCTGGACCCTTTTACACAAACGATACGGGTTGGCTCCAGATGCGTTCAGGGTGCATTCAGTGAAACTCGCACCATTTTTCAAGCAAGTTCAGTCAGTTTTGTCTACAATTGCGTTCAGTTTTTTCTGCGCGGGTGCAATGCGTTTTGATGCATTTTTCATGCACGTGATAAAAAACTAAAAGTTTACAAACAATATCTCCTAGCAACCTGGTGGTGAGCGTGGTGACGTCGGCGCAGGTCCTGCTGAATGAAGATAGAAGATTTCTATCTTCATTCAGCAGGACCTGCTCCGACGTCACCACACTCACCACGTTGTGAGCGCGGTGACGTCACCAAAGGTACTTTTCCTACCAGGTCCTGAAAGAAGACGAGCCGGGCTGCGCGATCAAGTGGATGAGGTGAATAATTAATATTTTATTATTTTTTAACCCCTCAAGCCACATGTTACTATTGCATTCTGTATTAAGAATGCTATTATTTTCCCTTATAACCATGTTATAAGGGAAAATAATAAAGTTCGGGCCCCTATCATCTCCTAGCAACCATCCGTGAAAATCGCATTGCATCCGCAATGCTTGCAGATGCAATGCGATTTTCAAGCAGCCCCATTCACTTCTGTGGGGCCTGCGCTACGTGAAAAACGCTGAATATAGAGCATGCTGCGATTTTTACGCAACGCACAAGTCATGCGTGAAAATCACTGATCATGTACACAGCCCCATTGAAGTGAATGGGTCCGGATTCAGTGCGGGTGCAATGCGTTCACATCACGCATTGCACCCGCGCGGAAAACTCGCCCGTGTGAAAGGGGCCTAAGACTTTGACACGGCCCCCACAACAGTATGATAGAATGACACTACATGACAGATAGGGTGTGTGTGTGTGTATGTATATAATATATATAATAGCAAAAGGATGGCATGGCAGCCTAGTCTGGTCTAGATCGTGACTAGCCAAAGGAGCGGGGTTTACACGGGGGGGGGGGGGCCCATACAAAAATTTGCTGTGGGGCCCAGTCACCTCTAGTTACGCCCCTGGTCTGGGCCTCTTTCTGAATCTTCATAGTCAGTTGGCTAGGGGTGCAGGGTGTCAGACCCCTGCTGATCAGATAGTGATGGACTTTCTTGGTTTTACAGCTCAGCTTATTTTTTTATTGTCTACTTACAGGATAGGGGATAAGTATCTGATTAGTTTGGACTGCTGGGTCCCCGATAATCATGAGAATGGGGATTCTGTGTCCCCAAAGAAATGGAGTGACAGTGTAGAGGATGATGAGAGTGACTTCTGCGGAACCGATGACTTTAGGCAGGGGTCAAGTTCTGGGAAAAAAAAGTGTGGGAACTCACCCAAGATCCACTCCCACCCCAACTCACCCCCCCCCCCCAAATAAAAAAAATATATATATATAAATATTTCTTGCTTGAGAAAGGCTCTGTGTTTTGAGCCGAAACGTCGCCTCACTGTGCCACTGTAGCTGAATAAATTTTAAGTATTTTTCTACTGGATGTGCTGTCCGTTTTCATCTACATACTTTGTATGTAGCAGTGATAACCCTGGACATAGATTTTAATACTGGGGAGGGGTGGAGGCCGCACCGCCTACCAATGATTTTAATACTGCGGAGGGGGGGAGGGCGCACTGCCCACCAATGATTTTAATACCAGGGGGAGCGCACTGCCCACCAATGCAAACATTGTAGAAACATTCCCGGCACCCGACCTCTGACAGGGAGCTGCCGTCCGTGCAATTAACCCATCAGGTGCCACGGATGGCAGTGCCCTGTCAGAGGTGCGTCCCCATCACCATGGGAACAACTCAGGTTTAGAATATACCATCAGATCAGAGTTTTCTCCAATCCGATGGTATATTTTAATTTCAAGCGTTACCTACAGAGGACTAGGAAGCGGTGAGTACAAAGCCTTCACCGCTTCCTGGTCCTTTTGCCCGGCGTTATAGACGGGTGGCCCCGAAAGGGAACGACGTTCCTGCTATAAAAAAAAGTGCAGGAACGCCGTTCCCACACGTTCCCGCAGGACTCGAGCCCTGAGGTGAGAAGTCACTGTGCTGTCAGTATTATGTGTTTTGGGTGTGAAGTGAACCCCTCATTTCTAGTGCTGAACCCCCAGTTCTGATGCAGAGTTTTACTCTCTCAGCTCTGCAGATGAACTTGAATCTTTACCCTCTCAGTCACCGGGCCATTACTATGATCAGTGTCAGACTGGGGTGCCTAGAGCCCACCAGTAAAATTTATTTTGGGGGTCCACGGTACAGATACATAGATTACCTGCTCACACAAGATGCTAACAAATACTTGAATATGGGGGTCCCTGGAGCTTTGAGAAGAAAGGTCCTGGGGAAAAGAGGATACTGGCAGCTTCCCGCTATACCCAGAAGTCATCTCAGCTCTGATCGTGTCTATAATAATAAACTGGGAAGTTTCTTTAATAATATATCAAGTTTTTTATATGACTATAGGCTGGTTGAGGTGCTGTACATTGAGTATATGTACAAACCGGATTCCAAAAAAGTTGGGACACTATACAAATCGTGAATAAAAACTGAATGCAATGATGTGGAGGTGCCAACTTCTAATATTTTATTCAGAATAGAACATAAATCACGGAACAAAAGTTTAAACTGAGAAAATGTACCATTTTAAGGGAAAAATATGTTGAATCAGAATTTCATGGTGTCAACAAATTCCCAAAAAGTTGAGACAAGGCCATTTTCACCACTGTGTGGCATCTCCCCTTCTTCTTACAACACTCAACAGACGTCTGGGGACCGAGAAGACCAGTTTCTCAAGTTTAGAAATAGGAATGCTCTCCCATTCTTGTCTAATACAGGCCTCTAACTGTTCTATCGTCTTGGGCCTTCTTTGTTGCACCTTCCTCTTTATGATGCGCCAAATGTTCTCTATAGGTGAAAGATCTGGACTGCAGACTGGCCATTTCAGTACCCGGATCCTTCTCCTACGCAGCCATGATGTTGTGATTGATGCAGAATGTGGTCTGGCATTATCTTGTTGAAAAATGCAGGGTCTTCCCTGAAAGAGATGACATCTGGATGGGAGCATATGTTGTTCTAGAACCTGAATATATTTTTCTGCATTGATGGTGCCTTTCCAGACATGCAAGCTGCCCATGCCACACGCGCTCATGCAACCCCATACCATCAGAGATGCAGGCTTCTGAACTGAGCGTTGATAACAACTTGGGTTGTCCTTGTCCTCTTTGGTCTGGATGACATGGCGTCCCAGATTTCCAAAAAGAATTTCGAATCGTGACTCGTCTGACCACAGAACAGTCTTCCATTTTGCCACACTCCATTTTAAATGATCCCTGGCCCAGTGAAAACGCCTGAGCTTGTGGATCTTGCTTAGAAATGGCTTCTTCTTTGCACTGTAGAGTTTCAGCTGGCAACGGCGGATGGCACGGTGGATTGTGTTCACTGACAATGGTTTCTGGAAGTATTCCTGAGCCCATTCTGTGATTTCCGTTACAGTAGCATTCCTGTTTGTGGTGCAGTGTCGTTTAAGGGCCCGGAGATCACGGGCATCCAGTATGGTTTTACGGCCTTGACCCTTACGCACAGAGATTGTTCCAGATTCTCTGAATCTTCGGATGATGTTATGCACAGTTGAGGATGATAGATGCAAAGTCTTTGCAATTTTCCGCTGGGTAACACCTTTCTGATATTGCTTCACTATCTTTCTGCGCAACATTGTGGGAATTGGTGATCCTCTACCCATCTTGGCTTCTGAGAGACACTGCCACTCTGAGAAGCTCTTTTTATACCCAATCATGTTGCCAATTGACCTAATTAGTGTTAATTGGTCTTCCAGCTCTTCGTTATGCTCAAATTTACTTTTTCCAGCCTCTTATTGCTACTTGTCCCAACTTTTTGGGGATTTGTTGACACCGTGAAAATTTGAATCAATGTATTTTTCCTTTAAAATTATACATTTACTCGGATTAAACGTTTGATCTGTCATCTACGTTCTATTACAAATAAAATATTGTCATTTGCCATCTCCACATCATTGCATTCAGTTTTTATTCACAATTTGTTTAGTGTCCCAACTTTTTTGGAATCCGGTTTGTATGTAGCGCAGTACGTCTACTGTGTTATGTACCACTGGTGCAGTGAGTGGGAGACTAGGGCCCACCTTGCTCAAGGGCCCACCAGGGGATCACCTGTAACCCTATGGGTTACAGGTGCACATGCAGCAGGTCAGCCAGTTTCATAGGTACAAATCTTGTGACAGATGACCTTTAAAGTTTTATTAATAAAGTTCTAGTTAGTGAAGATTAGCAAAAGGTTTTGCCTGATATGGCAATATGCATAGTCATTAGCCTAGCGACACCTATATTCCTATAATACGTATATTTGAAAAAATAATTATGCCTGTATGGTATGGTAAGATATTTAAATCGTATCTAAAAAGTTAAATCCGTGAGGGTTCATGCGCGCCTTCAACAGGGCAGTTCTTATCATTGTCATTTAGAGAATATGGCTGCATACATGACCACGTTCTGTTGATACTCCTTACAAGCTCTGGGGTTTGGTCAAAATTCCAGTATTTGGGACCTTCACAAATCAGATTATCCTATATAAGTAAAGTGATTTCTTGGTGAACCCCTCTCTAGGACAATTGCGTCCCTTTTGGTTTTGCAGTATTTTTGCAAATTTTTCCATATTTACTAATATAACATATATATATTTTAGAACCTTTAACACAAATCTGCTCCATCTCTAGCTCTCTTTTCTAGTATGATATATTAATTCATTACCATTACACAGCTTTTAATAGTTGCAGGCATTCAGCACACAATACATACTTATTAACTTCTCATCAAGCTGTAGTTAGCGTACATTGGGATCATTTGTTCTAATTAGTAGCAGATAAGAGAGCGTGGTGCAGATTAGGGTAAGGCAAGGCTTGACCTATATCATCATTAATCCCATTTATGCGCCAGCACATTCTGCACAGTTGTACATTCATCTAGAATTGGCCTCACCAGGGGAAGCTCCCTCCATCATAGTTGAGGGCCCTGGATGAAATGTTAGATATCTAGTTTTGCTAATAACATACAAAGCAAAAATGGAAAAAAAATAACCATTTAACATTTATTTGGTTATATCTTTTCAAATATTGTTAATTTCCAGTTCCCATTTACAAAATAAACTAAGCCAGTTTTCCCTTGCACCAATTTTGATAAAGCTCCTCCATAATGTTTGCTTTTTACATGTCTTTAAATGGGGTTTCCAAGATTTTATTTTAAATCCCTCGAGTGGGATCCTTAATGAGATCTATAATTACCTGATCGCTGCCTCTCTGTGAAGTCCGGCCTTTCTTCACCGGACTTCAAGTCCCTGCATGTCAATTTCCTGCACAGACGGGGGTCACATGCACCGCCGCAACCAATGACTGGCCTCAATAGTTATGTGTCCCCAAGCGGCATGTCACCTAGCAGTGATTTGCCACTTGGCTGCAGCGGCACACATCCTGCAGTTTTTGTCCGGCCGCCTCTCTGCATGTTTGCCGTGCTGTGGCTGGACCTCCGTCCCCATTATAGTGAATGAGGCTGGAGCGGACTTCCGGCGGCACACATGAGCTAGCGTTAGGACAGATCCAGCAGGCTGTTCCCCTGCCAGACCCTGTTAATGCTAATGTGAAAGTAGCCCATTCCATTGTGGAATTGCAAGTGAACGACCCGCAGTGTTGTACCGTAGCAGCAAAGAGGATGAGGTTTACACAAATCTCATCCACCAATTGGTGAAAAAAAATGTGCATCTTGTCAATTTATGTTGCAAATATTATTCTTTGCAAAGCATAGAGTGAAATGTGTGTCAGATTTCTCAATGTGCTAGTATGTTCTCACATTGGAGCTCAGAAGAAGTCGTAGCTGCAATTCTAGAAACACCCCAATGATATAAGCGGTGTCGTTTCAGGACAGAGACTTTGTCATGATCCACTGACTTCTCTACGCCAGTGTACAGCGTCTTTCCTTCTGCATGCCACTGTTCCTCTCATAATGCTGTTCTGCCGAGCAGAGGGTATAGTCACACGAATTAAATCCGCCGTGGATTCCATCATGGAAAGCGGCCATTTTCCCGCAGCGAAATCTGTGATCCATAGCTTTCCATTGACTTCAATGGAAAAACATCACCATGTGCACAGATCCGCTTCTGAAGCGGAATGATAGAGGATTTTATATTGAAGTCAATGTGGAAGCGGAAAAACGCTAGCAGTTTTAGAAGTGGCTTTCCACCACCAAAAATGCTTCTGAATTACATTACATAACATTATATAACAACCAAGGGCGGGATAACAAAAATTGCTCTTCTAAAACATGTGTAATACTCTGCCATCAAATTAGAAATCTTCCACCAAAAACAACCTGCTTTCAGTTAGTACTCTGCTAGTGATTCTTCTGCCCCCTGAATTTCGCCTGACCAGTGCTGCTAACCCTGTCTTATGCACTACAGACCTGGATTTTTATAAGAGATCCTCCTCCTGTTGGTCGGGGCCTAAGTAATAAGATCCATAAGGTCGAGGAGCATGGGAGCGTCAGATGCGTGACGCTGGGCTCCGCCCCCTCCCCACCACTTGATCCAGGGCCGGTGTCCCGTGTGGGGAGTAGGAGGGGTGGCAGGGGAGACGCTGTGTACCTGGTGCGGAGGTCCCTGCTTTGTCTGCTTTGTTAGAATGGCTCGGGTTCCCTAGTGGCTGTTACAGCAACGTTGACTGGAGGAGGGGTTCCTCTGCTGGTGGAAGTGGTGAGGAACGGAGCGGACTTGCAGAGGGAGAGAGAGCCCGGTCAGAGCAGGCTATCGGTGTGTGCCTGATTTGTTGTAGAGGTGTCTGGGAGTGTTCTGGTTCTGATCAATGGTCAGGTAGGTTGATACACTGCTCCAAATTAGATAGATAGATAGGTGCATGCATGGCGAGATAAATAACACTGACACTCTATATAAGGTCAAGCAATAACTCTAATTTATTAGGTGGGGGCTTCACACTATATACCCTCCATATTAGTGGGAGGCGTGGGCTCTTGTGATCGTTATTTTTAGCAAGAAGGAATGTAAACAGGGAATAAGTTTAAGGCATATGTATGATAGACTCAGAGGAATTCCTGACAGTTTCAAGTTTTTGCTGCAAATAGTTTCAATCATAGAATGCATACTGGGGGTTGTCTCTCGGACAGACACAATTTTGTAAGTGTCAAGCAAGTGTCCATTATATTCCATAACAGTCCCCCCTTGGATTCTTGATTGTACAACTTTCACTGCCTAGTGAACCCCTGGAAACACCATTCCTAATCCTCTTCACCCACAGTGGCAACAACCTACCCCTTTTGGGTAGACTCCCGGTTAATCGGACTTATGATAGTACCCTGGGATACATCTTTACCAATCTCGGTACGACATTGTAATTGGTGGGGGAACTTGTGTTGAATTCTTTGGTTTCCATTTCTTCTTCACCATATAGCAGCATGATGGGCTGTTCAGTAGTTGAAGTCACAATTTTTTCACATATTTTTCGGACACAGGGTACAACGCAAAATAACACTACTGACATTAATACTAGCATCAAGACTATCACCATACCTATCTGGGTGAGAAAGGATTTCCCATGGGTCTGTTATCCATGAGTTACGTTTTAATTCCTCTGAGAGGTTAGTAAGCTTGTTTATTGCTTCAGTTACCTTCCCTTTGGGGCCAGTGTTATCTGGGATGTAGGTGCAGCAAGTTTCCCCAATCATTTTACAAACTCCCCCAGTCTCAGCTTGGATCATATCTAGGGCCATCCTGTTCTGAAAGGCCACAGCAGAAGTAACCTCTAACTGTTCTGCAATTCCTTTTAGGGCATCACAGGTGTAGTTTACAAATCTTTGCTGATTATAATATATGTAGTTTATCCAGTCGACGTTCTTGTTGATTGTCACTATTGGGAGTAGGGATTCAAATCCAGCTGCCACCTGATCTCTGGCCTTAAACTCGTTGGGGACCCCCCTTGGGACTCCTATTGTGTCTATATACACATGTGGGTCAAAGCTCCCCTGTGGGGAGGCCTCCCTTTTTGACCTCCCTAAATAGTTTTTTTGAGTATACCCTCTAACTGTGGGGTCATCTTCTAGTATGTGAAGGGGCATTATGGCTTTCGCTAGGGCGCATTCACCGGACCAATTGCCTTCTAACCTAGTTCTTATTTTTCCATCTCCACAGATCCAATAGATGTCCCCCAAAGATACCCTCTGATTCTGTGTTTCAGTGGACAGGTTGCTGTAGGATGAGCAGTACCCTCTGTGAAGTTGCCCAAGAATCTCTGACTGCCAGGGTTGACGTAACAGGTGTAGTTACCGGGGTATATGGTTATGCCTTCACCTGGTTTGGTGGTTTTTACTACCAGGGGGTATTTTCTCTTCCTCTTTTCACAGGCAGAGTCATTCACGCTTGTGTTGGTGTATAGGCTGAGGAAGCAGCTTTCAGTCTAAGGAGGCAGATGCAAGGGCACTGTGTCTAGGTGTGGGCGTACACCCCCATATATGTAACAGTTCATCTTATTGTATGTGTCACATTGTATTTAATCCGTTCTAACCACAGGTTGGTGTCAGAAAATCCTGTCTCTGCGGCCATAGTATCTTCAAAGGTGGGGGTCTGCTATGGCTGTCATCTGCCTAAGGGAGGTAGTGTAGGGTTTGGACGGACCCTTCTCTATCTTTGTGAGATTATGTAGGTCTTTCAGGTGGAACATGCCCATGTCCCCAGCAGTTACCACCCCCATCCAGGTGCCTATAAGGTATGTCCCTGCGTCATTGGGGCTGGGGTTTTCTATTGTGATGGTAAGTGGCATGTTGGAGCCTGTCTGTCCACTTGGGTGGCATCTTCCACTCTTAAACAGTGTCATGTGGGTAAGCAAGAATTTACCCATTTTGTCTATTTTGTCTCGGGCACTCTGAGGTCTGTATCCCCATGGGTCACCCGTATTCCACCCAACTGCTCCCCACGAGTTACACTATTCCCCATACTGGTTATCAGTGACACAGATGTATGTGGATCTATGGCTGCCCGTTTGGTACATGCTACATTGCCATGCTGGAATTGGGCACAATACTAGACTGCAGTAATAAAATTTGAAGGTAGCCACGTGAGTACTGGAGGAATTAAACCAGAAAGTGGTCAATATGTAGCCATCCTTCTCTTTTTGTTGGGTGATGGCCACTTGTCCTCCTGTCTTTGGAAGATTCTGTGTATATGTGACCGTGTAGGTGTAGACAAAAAGTAGCAGAGCGATAACCGTTGCAACAGGCATCATGCATATTCAGCGGTGGTTTCCTCGATATCTGGAGCTGGCACTCGTATTATTCTGCAGTGTGATGCGTGGATCTAGTTAGGTCTCCCCTCGAGTTTTACAGAAGTTGGGGTGGTCAGCAGCACCTGGTAAGGTCCCTCGTATCGTGGTTCGAGGGTGCTTCTGATATGCTTCTTGACCACCACCCACTCTCCAGGTTTCAGAGTGTGACTTCCTTCTAGGAAGTTAGGATCTGGAATGGAAGAGAAAACTTGTGCATGTATGTTAGACAATTGTTTACTCAGAGCTATCACATATTTGGCAACAGATTCATAATGCATTTGCAACTGTTGCGGGAAATACTGTCACTTCTTGGCCCTGTCCCAAATAGGATCTTGTATGGTGTCAGTTTGTTGGAGGCCTTGGTGTGTGCCTAACTGAAAAGAGTGCTATAGGCAAGCACTGAACCCAATTGAGCCCTGTCTCCCTGGTCATCTTCAACATTTTTTACTTCAACACCCCTTTCAATCTTTCAACTTTGCCGCTGCTTTGGGGCCTGTAGGGGTTGTGATACTCCAGGTGCGACCCTACCATTTCCCAGACTTCTTGGGTTAATTTGGCAGTGAATGCTGGGCCCTGATCACTCTCAATGGCCTCAGGTACTCTGAACCTACAGACAAGCGCCTGCCTCCGTTTTTTAGCAGTAGTAGTTAGTTGCTGTCTGATTTCGGAAGGGGTAGGCTTCTGGCCACCCAGAGAACAAGTCTATCACTACCAGCACATATTGAAACCCTTGGCACATTGGCATCTTGATGTGGTTGATTTGTATCCTCTGAAAGGGATATAAGGCCTTTGGGAGATATTTCCGGGGCGTGGGCTTGGTTCTACCTGGATTACACTCTGCGCAAATGAGGCATGCTTGAGTATTTCTCCCCAGGACAGGGGTGATCCCTGGGGCCAACCATATTTTATCAATTAGCTCTTTCATGATTGTTTTGGATTGTTGGGTGGGCCCATGAGCTATTGCGGCTATTAGGGGATAGAGAGTTCTGGCTAGGCATACTCTTTCCCTGTGTCCAGAGTCTGGATTTTTCTTCGAGGGCTGACTCTTTCAACCAGGTTTCCTTTTCCCTGGGAGTGGCCTGTTTCTGCATTTGTTTCAGTAGGTCCCATGTGACTTCCTCTTGCTCCAGATCTTCTTGTACTGTCAGGATCTGTTCTGTCTGGGCTCCTTCCTCTTCCATTGCTGCTCTCTTCGCTGTTTGATCAGCTAGGGCATTTCCTCTGGCCTCAGGAGTGTCAGTTCGTGTATGGGCCTTTACCTTGATCACTGCCACTTGAGTGGGCAGGAGTACTGCTGCCATTAGGGCCGCTACTGCTGAGGCATTTTTGATTGGGGTTCCTGTGGCTGTGATGTAATCCCGTGCCTTCCATATTAGTCCAAAGTCATGAACCACTCCAAAGGCATATCTGGAATCCGTGTAGATATTAGCGGTGGAATCTTTTGCCATGAGGCAGACTTCAGTGAGGGCAATGAGTTCAGCCTCCTGTGCTGACTGGTCTGGGTGCAATTGTCTTGCACACAGCACTTCATGCTCACTAGTGACTGCCATGCCTGTATGGAATTTCCCTTTGTCATCGGCGTACCTTGAGCCGTCCACAAAGAGAATCCAATGAGGGTTTGTCAGAGGAGTGTCTTGGACCGATGGTGGTGTCCCTACTTCAGCTTCCATCATTGTGATGCAATCATGATCCTGTTCCTGGTAAAGAGAGTCAGTTGAGGTCCATAGTTCTTCTTCCTGAAGATCTTCTTCAGCATGCAGATCAATAAAATCTTCAGAAGCTTCTCCTGAATCTCTAGTATACTCCCCCTTGGAAGAGGAAGGAGTGCAGCAGGGTTAAGGATGTGACATTTCTGAATGGTGACATTATCTGGCAGGAGCAGACTACACTGCAGCCGGAGGTGGCGTTGTGCAGTGAGGTGTTTGGGTTGTGTCTGCTGGAGGATGGCAGAGATGTCATGCGGAGCCAAAATAGTGAGGGAGTGCCCAAGCACAACGTCAGATGTGACATCCAGAAGAGAGCTGGCAGCATGGACAGCTCTGATACAGGAAGGGGCAGCTCTGGCTACACGGTCAAGGCGCTTAGAGTAGTAGCCCAGCGGTCTGTTGTGTCCATCATGAGTTTGAACTCAGAACTCCAGTAGCGTGACCTTGACATTCCATGACATACAGCCTGAAGGGAAGGCTGTAGTTAGGAATCCCAAGGGCCGGAGCGGTTGCAATTGCTGTCTTCAACTTGTCAAATGACTCATTAGCCTCCCTTGTTAACTGGAATGGAGAGGTTGCATTCCGGGGAATACAGTCATTTAGGGGCTGCATCAGTACTGAGGCATCGGGGATCTAGGGTCGGCAGTAGGAAATGAGGCCTAAGAAAGTCTGCAATTGGTGTGGAGTGTCTGGTATCTGTATGTTTAAAACCGCCTTTTTACTGGAATCCGTCAAGTGTTTACTACCTTGGGCAATACAGTGGCCAAGAAAAACTACCTTGGGTAAACACAATTGGAGTTTGGTTTGAGATACTTTGCAGCCCGATTCGGCCAGGAACTGTAGGAGAGAGATTGAGCTAGCCAGACATTCCTGAAAGCTTGAAGCACAAAGGAGGAGGTCATCCACGTATTGCAGGAGTTTGACCTCCGGGTTGTCAGCCTGCCATGGTTTGAGCACGGAGGACATGGCTTTGCTAAAGCATGAGGGGCTATTCTGTGCTCCCTGAGGCATCACAGTCCAAGTGTATTGCTTGCCTGCATGTGCGAATGCGACAATCTTCTTTTAATTATCTCTTTGGCCTTGCAGACAGTGTTCTTGCTTATCACACATGTCAATGTCATGACGTCACCCCCCCCTTCCAGCTATGGCCCCCTGTCTCTCACTCTATATTGACCGATCAACAGAGACACGAACGGTGCGGGGCACAAAGGCACACAATGCTTCTTGAGTTTCTCCAGAATGAGGGCTGAGTATTCTCCAGTTTTGTTCTCTACTATATTTTGTAGATCTGACCACGAACTCCCATATGTCTTGTATATTTGATCTAATTTACAGTAAAACGGCATGGTGTGGGTCTCGGGGTCCGGCAACTGACTGAATACAGCTGATTTGGTGTGAATGACACATATCTAGGTGGTCCCCTGGATATTGCTTTGTATAAAATGGTCTCATTTGCATATTTCAAAAATTCAGACTGTTCTCCTGCCACATTCTTCATCTGTTCTTTTATCTCATGTAACTCATACTGTATCCGCCGCTCCTCCTCGGTCAAGTCTGACCGCCGTTTAGGAGTGCTCATATCTGCAGGAGAGGGGAAAGTAGTATGCACGGGGGGTTCTGCTGGGTTCTCATCCCCATCATCCTTCTCCTTCTTCTTGCCCATCACTTGAACAACCTGTTGTGGCAGACTGAATGTGCCATCAGGATTTATCATGGGATAGAGTGCTTGAAATTGTGGGCTTACAGGCAGAACGGAGGGATCTGGTTTACCAGGGGTTAACAGTCCAGCTGTGGGTAGGAGGTGCCGGGTAGCTATAGGAATGTGGCTATGTGGGCGTGAAGCACCACATGCGAGGCACGTAACATGGAAGGGAGAATTCTGTTGCCCACATACGGCACAGGTCCCCTCCCCTTCTTCTTGATGACACCATTATTATAAGGTGGTGGCTGCCCGGGCATACAGTAATATCTTTCGGTCTTTTCATTATATGTCTGTTCTCCCCCCCCGTCCGTTCAAATTCTTTGCAAGCAACACCTCCACTGCACTTACTATCTTTTTATCAGTAAGTTTACCTTTCTTCTCATTTAACAATGCTCTCCATGTATCAACACAAAGAGTGCCACCTTTACACATCTCATGATGTTTCTGCAACCTGGGTAAACACTTTACGAAGCGTTTCCCTCTCTTGTCCTTTCGGGACACTTTCAAAAATTCCCATAATGTAATTTCTCCTGGAGCAGTCTAGTCCGTAACCTGTGCTTGCACCCTGTGTTACTGAACTACCTGAGTTCTTCTTTGAGTCAGACACGTAGTACACCTTTGGACCGGTTCTGACAGCCTCCTCCCCTTCTACTATCCGGGCAGACTCCTCTGGCTGTACCGTGATGTAGGCAAATGAGGTAGGCTTCCTTATTTTGTAACTCGGTAGCTTATACACAGGTGCTCAAGGTCATAACGACGTCAGAACAACGCAACACATAAAACACAGTGTATCAAAATCTCATCAATTACTGTGGGGTTCTTACTTGCGTGCCCTCAAAGTCATCCCAACTGCTGCCGCACTCTTTCCTCAGACAGATGACAAGAGGCTACACCAGGGGACACAGTATAGGCAAGATTACTCTGTTTTCTTACCTCATATCAAGAGTAGCGATCCCGGTGTCCGTTGGTGCGCCCCTCCTACATCTGATCTTCGGGGGTACAGGAACAGGGGGGGGGTCCAATCTTCGAGCCCCACATTGGGTGCCAAAATGTTCTGGTTCTGATCAATGGTCAGGTAAGTTGATACACTGCTCCAAATTAGATAGATACGTGCATGCACGGCGTGAAAAATAACACTGACACTAGATAAGGTCGAAGCATAACTCTAATTTATTAGGTGGGGGCTTCACATTATATACCTTCCATATTAGTGGGAGGAGTGGGCTCACAATAGTTTTTTTTAGCAAGAAGGAATGTAAACAGGAAATAAGTTTAAGGCATATGTATTATAGACTCAGAGGAATTCCTGACAGTTTCAAGTTTTTGCTGCAAATAGTTTTAATCATAGAATGCATACTGGGGGTTGTCTCTCGGACAGACTCCATTTTGTAAGTGTCAAGCAAGTATCCATTATATTCCATAACAGGAGAAGAGAAAGGGGAAAGAAAAGAGAAAGTTCTCTGATGGTGAAGGAGGCTGGAGTTAGAGGTATTATCTGACTTGTATTTACCTACAGGATAATTACTGCATTTATTTGCTTAATACTGCTCACTATCTCCTAACTATAGGGGCAGACCCTATAACATTGAGGACACCTCTTAACTCCTGCCTCTCATAACCTGAGCTCTGGATTAACCCTTTGCCTTTCTAACAAGTGACTTGTGATACTCCATTAACCTATTTGCATTAAACTGCATTGAACCCTGTCTGACAAGCTCCTATCAGAGGAGTATATGTATAATGCTCAGTATCTGCTAACCATATGGACAGATTCTTTAACATTGAGGACACCTCCTAACCCCAGTTTTTTATAACCTGATCTCCGGATTAACCCTTTGCTTTTATAACAAGTGACTGATGATATGTTATTAATTTACTCATATTAATCTTCCACTGGATTTTTCTGGATGCGCTTGATTTGTTACCCTTTTTTTTTTTTACCAAGTGTATCTTCCACAATGCCGCCCCCCCAAAAAAAAAAGGAAGACCAATACGGGTCTAATAGATGCTCAGCTGGAGGTCCTGGCTTAGAAAGAAGGCAGAAACAAAATGTGCTGAGCAAATATCTAGCAGCTACAACTTCTCCTTCAAAAACCCTTGACCCAAGGAAAAAGGGGGAGGAGGGGTCAGGTGTTATTTCTGAAGGAAACACAAAGACAAACAATTTTGAATGGAATGAAAAGGATGTTGAATTATGTGACTCTGACCCGAGAATGGTGAAAGATTTTTTTTTTTGCGGTTACAAGATTAATAACTATGATGGGGAAAGTGGTAACACAGATAGGGGGAATTCAGTCGGATGTGAGCCTAATTAGAGACAATTTGGTGAAGCTGTGTGATCGTATGCAAGAGATGGAGAATAGGCTTTCACCTGTGGAGGATCTATTAAGCAAACTTGAGAAAGACATAGTGACTTTTAGGCCTATTGCACATGACTCTATGCCCTCCGAGACATACGGTCCGTGAGCGTGCCATATGTCCTGGAGCGGCATTGATCGTGCGCACGGGAGCGCACTGCATTATAGATTACAATGATGCTGTCTGTGCTCGTTGGGCCGCCCGCATGGCTATTGTCCCGCATTCATATAATCTTATGAGTGCGCACGATCAATGCCACTTCGGCTCACGGACCGTATGTCTCGGAGGGCATACGGTCGTGTGCAAGAGGCCTTAAACAGATTTATGATGTTATGGAAAATAAAATAACGAAGATGGAAAATAGGTCTAGAAGAGTGAATTTGAGATGGGTAGGAATACCAGAGGGGAAGGAGGGGTCAGATTGTATTGATTTTATTGAAAAATGGATTGCCGAGAATTGCAAGACTGTAATATTGTCTAACACCTTTGCCAAGCCAAATGAGAAAGCCAGGAGAATATCCAAGAACAATCTTGACTAACTTTGTATATCATAAAGACCGTTCAGACTTTCTGAGAAGTTTGTAATTGATGGAATAAAATAAGAGTATATCCAGATTACTCAGTGGCTACTAGCGCACAAAGGAAAAAATATGGGGGTATAAAAAGGAGACTGAGACAGGCTGGGATAATATACAGTTTAGTTTTTCCAACTAATTTGCGAATATTACATCAGGATAAAGTATTTCTTTTTTACTCTCGAAAAGAAGCAAATAAATGACTAGATTTGAAGGGCTTGTGTGAAAAGTAGTAGTCTAACAAGGAGGACGGGGCGAGACATAAGGCGTTTATCATGCATAGAAAAGAGGGTCTCTGTTATTACGATAAGGGGAGCAGAATGGGGTTTTGGAGATAGATTAGGTTTCCTGTGAAGGGGTGTTTGTTTTTTTTTGCTTTTTTTTTGTTCTTCCTTTATCTCCGATTTAGGTGTTGGTATTGTCTTCTAAATTATAAGAATCCTTCCAATTAATGTACAAGGGTTGAGAGAAAAATGAAAAAGGTTTGCTGTTTTTGACTGGATGGGGAGGTACTTGCCAGCCATCATTTGTCTACAGGAAACACATTTAGATAAGGAAATGTTGAATTGTATAGAAAAAAGATGGATAGAAGCACAATATTATTCAGTATATCCCTGCTCTAACAGCCCGGACCGGCAGAAGTGCCGATCCAGGCTGTTTAACCCTTTACATGCCGGGCGCAATGGCGCCCGCTGCATGTAAAGTGGTGACAGAGGGAGCGGACTCCCTCTGTCTCCCATCAGCACCCCTGAAAACGCGATCGCGGGGTGCTGATGTGTTCGGAAGCTTACCTTGCTTCCGTTCAGGGCCCCGAGCCTGTCTGCAGTTCTCTCCAGCAGGCTGTGCCTCTCTGGCGCAGCCTGCTGGTCAATGTTTGAAATGCATTGCTATTGAAATGTAATGCTTTATAGAGATAATGCATTACATTTTAAAAGCAATCAAAATACTGTATATTATAGTCCCCTTGTGGGACTTTTAAGTAGTAAAAAAAATAGAAAAGAAATACACATTTATTTAAAAAAAAATATATGCTTTTTTTCCATTGAAAATACGCTTTTCAATGAAAAAAAATTGCAAAAAGAAAATATCCCCCATATGTTTGGTATTGCCGCGTCCGTAACAACCCGGACTACATAAATATTACATAAATTATCCCCTATGGTGAACGCCGTAAAAAAAAAAAAAAAGACAGAATTTCTAATTTATTCTTAGTTTCCACCGAAAAAAAACGTAATAACAAGCGATCAAAAAGCGCCATTTACTCCAAAATGATACCAATGAAAAATACAAGTTGTCCCTCAAAAATCAAGCCCTCACACAACTCCATAGAAGAAAAAAAATAATAAGTTATGGGTCTTGTGAAGTAGCAATTTAAAATCATTTTTTTGGTTAATAAAAGGGGTTTTATTGGAAAAAAAAAGTTGTAAAATTATAAGTATTTAGTATCACTGTAATCGTACTGACCCAGAGAATAAAGATATTATGTTATTTGTACCGAAAAATGAACGCCGTAAAATGTTTAATGTAAAAACGCAGTGGCGGTATTGCTATTTTTCCCCATCTCCCTCCCAGAAAGAGTTAATAAAAGTTAATCAGAAAGTTATGTGTACCCCAAAATGGTGCAATTAAAAACTACAACTTGTCCTGTAAAAAACAAGCCCTCATAAAGCTATATTGACGAAAAAATAAAAAAGTTATAGCTCTTGGAACGAGACCATGAAAAAAGGAAGAAAAACGCTTGGTCATAAAGGCCCAAACAGGCTTGGTCACTAAGGGGTTAATGTGTTTTCTCCTGCATTCAGTTCCCCCTGATTAGAGTTATTGCCTGCTTTGCATTTGCACTATTATTTTCCTCTATGCTGAGTTACCTGTAGTAGTGCTGTCACTGTTTACTTTCACTTTACCTCAGCACCCGATCCCCAGTGCGCATGTGCAGCTGGTCATCAGCCTGCGCGCCCTTTTCTCCTCATTCAGAGATATCGTCTGTTGCTCGTTCCGTCTCAGAAGAAAACTGCTAGCTAATTTCATTCCTTATACTCTGCTGCCACCTAGTGATAGTTTTCATAATATCCTTTACATATACTGTTCTTCATTACAATTTCTTTATATTGGTGTATATCATAGGTGTCAAACTCTGGCCCGCGGGCCAAATTTGGCCCGCAGTGTAATTATATTTGGCCCGCGAGGCTATACCAAATGACTACTAGAGCTAGCCCGCCGGTATTATACAGCGCATTCATTCATCGCTAATACTACAAATCCCATAATGCCTTGCTGATGTTTCGGCGCGTCAATAAGGACAGGTCCCAGAAACGCCCTCTCCTGTGTGACAGAAGTCATAGCGATCTCAAGCTACAACTGTCACTGTGGAACCTCTTCCCAAAAATGGCAAAAAGAAAGGCAGACAACAGGAACTTTCTGGACAGGTGGGAGACAGAATATCTGTTTATATATGTAAAAGACAGACCTGTTTGTCTGATTTGTGGAGTCAACGTGGCTATAACTAAGGAGTACAACATTCGACGACACTATGAAACAAAACACCATGACAAGTACAAGGACCTGGACATGACTCAAAAGAGCCAGAAAGTGGAGGAGATGAAAAGAAGTTTGGTTTCACAACAGAATATGTTCAAAAAAGCCACATCACAAAGTGAGGCTGCTGTAAAAGCTAGTTATATTGTAGCAGTAGAGATCGCAAAATCAGCCCGGCCCTTTAATGAGGGAGAGTGCATGTTGAAAGTTTGTGACATCGTGTGCCCAGAGAAAAAGCAAGCCTTTTCAATAGCTGATCGCACATGTGATCTTGCCACCAATCTGTATGACCAGCTTTTGGAAAAGGGAAAAGATTTCGTTGCATTCTCCCTTGCTGTGGATGAGAGCAGCAACGCATCTGATACTGCTCAGCTGTCAGTCTTCATCCGTGGAGTGGACTCAAATATGTGTGTTACGGAGGAGCTATTGGGATTCAAATCAATGCATGGCACAACCACAGGAAAGGAAATCTTTGAGGAGGTTTCCAAATGCGTAACTGAAATAAAGCTGTTGTGGGATAAACTCGTGGGATTAACGACAGATGGTGCGCCAGCGATGTGCGGTAAAACAAGTGGACTGGTGGGCAGGGTCCGGGAGAAGATGCAGGAAGAGAACTGTGCAGGTAAACTAACTGTTTATCACTGCATCATACATCAGGAATCACTGTGTGGCAAAGCCCTAAAGATGGAACACGTTATGACCACAGTAACACAAGTAGTTAACTTTATAAGAGCCAAAGGTCTGAATCACCGCCAGTTTAAGTCTTTTCTGGAGGAGTGTGGTTCGGCGTATTCAGACGTGCCGTATCACACAGAGGTGAGATGGTTAAGCCGAGGAAAAGTACTGAATAGATGTTTTGAGCTGCATGAGGAAATATGTCAGTTTCTGGAAAGCAAAGGGAAGGACACAGCAGAGCTTCGGGAGAAAAAGTTTCTGTGTGAGCTGGCCTTTCTGCGTGACATCTCGAGCCATCTCAATGCGCTGAACCTGCAGCTTCAGGGGCGCGGGCGCATCATCACAGACATGTACGCTGCAGTGAGGGCTTTTAAAACTAAACTGTGCCTGTGGGAGAATCAGATGCTGCAAGGAAACCTTGGCCATTTTCCCTGCTGCCAAACCATGAAAACGCAGTTCTTTACCAACTTGTTCCCATGCGCACAGTTTGCTGAAAAACTCAGTGTACTCGGCGCTGAGTTTAGCCGGCAATTTGCCAACTTTGATGTCCAGAAATGTAGGTTTGAACTGCTTAGTAATCCCTTCGCAGTTAATGTGGAAAACGCACCAACCAACCTCCAAATGGAGCTAATTGAACTCCAGTGTAATGACACGCTGAAGTCAAAGTATGATGCTGTGGGCGCCGCACAGTTTCCACAGTTCATCCCTGACACAATGCCTCAGCTCCGCACCCAAGCTGCTCAGATGCTCTCCATGTTCGGCAGCACTTATCTATGTGAGCAACTTTTCTCCTCGATGAAGATGACCAAAACATCTCACAGGAGACGTCTGACTGATGAACACCTTCGCTCGATACTGAGGATTTCCTCAGCTCAAAGCCTGAGCTCAGACATTGATGAACTATCATCCAAGAAGAGATGTCAGGTATCTGGCTTGGGCACATCAGATTAGATCAGTGTGCAGCAAACTGAGCAATAATTAATGTTTTCTTTATGCACTTTTTCTTGCTACTCCAAGACATGGGCTTGAATGGTTGATTGATTTTATTATTGTTATTTTATTTTAAAAATTATTATTATTTATTATTATTTAAATCTTATTTAATAAATGAATATGCTTGTTCCATATTCAATGTTAAAGCAAATCTTGTTTGGGTCCATGTTAAAAGGTTCATTTGTTCAATGCTGGCCCGCGACTTTGTTCAAGTTTTACATTTTGGCCCACTGTGTATTTGAGTTTGACACCCCTGGTGTATATGGTGATATTTTACAATCCCTTACAATTTCTGCATTTTTCCTTAATTGGTTATATATATATATATTATCAGCCAACATGTCCGCTGAAAATCATAAAAATATTCCTGGAACCCCAGGTTCACTTATTGTGAAGGAAGACCTCCTCCAATCCATGGTCAATGAAACAGTTTCTAGATCTGTACAATGTGCAGTCGACACAGCCATGTCGTCATTGCAAAGTATCATTACACAATCTGTGACCATGGCTATGACTAATGCGCAGACCTTGCAAAAACCAAATGACCCTGTTACCCCGTCCGACCAATTCTGGTCTACGGAGGAATCCTCTTCCCGCCTTGCGGATGGTTTTAAGAGGGGTAAATAAGCCTGTAAAAGGCGATTTTCTACCAATCTCATTCCTAAAAAGTTACAAAAAACACAGGAAAAATTGGATCAGAAAAAATCTAGAGCTTTTAAAAAAAGCACAGTTACCACTGCTAAAGCAGTTAACATTGCACCCTCTGCCCCTGAGGTTGAAGTCACGAAGCAGGCATCTAAGGCTTTAAGAGTTAAGCTGGACTCATTTAACTCTTCCCCTCTTGAATCCTCTAGTGAAGAAGATAATTCTTATAAGAGTGATATAATATCTCTATATGAAGACATTTCTGATGAGGAAGAAGGAAATCTTTCTTCATCCGTTATTTTGGATGGATCAGGGGTACCTTTCTTTGACCCTGGAATGATTAAGCATCCCAGGTCAGGAGAATGGGTACCATTACCCCAGGTGTCTAAATTTGTGTCTTCTTGGCTCAAAAAGCCACTAGAAAATTCTACAAGAAACAAACTACGAGCTGAATGCCCTAGACCCACTCTCCCACATAAAATTTCAGATACGCCTGAAATTGATCCAGCTTTGGTTAAATATTTGTCAAAATCGGGAAAAAAATCCAAAAAAAGGAGTAGATCGTTCCTTTAGGTCAATCCAAGATAGATTACAAGACATGGTTAGTCCTTTGACAAAAATATTAGATTTGACTGAACAGGCTTCCACTTCAGACAAACCTGTGGATTTATTAGTCCTAAAAGGATGGTCACAAAGGGCAATATGTCTATTAGGTAATACAAATGCGACCATATGCACTGAAAGAAAGAGGTCTATTCTTATGAGGTTAGACCCACAATTGACGCACCTTGCCCCGGTGCATAATGACCATAATGGGTTACTCTTCGGAGATTATTTTGTTAAAGATATTAACAAGTATGTGGGGCTATTTTCATAACTTGATAAGGCCCAGACTTCTCTAAAAAGAGTCTTGCAAGGGTGTGTTTTTGGAAGGGCTGGGAGACGAAAGGGCCGGTTTCCCAGCCGAGGATTCCATGACAGACATTTCTTTAAAGGCCCCTCCCCACAACAAGAATATACTAATTACCCATCCACCTCCTACACTACCACTCCATTCTTCCCTACAAGAGGAAAACCATGGCGTGAGAGAGGAAATAGAGGATTCCCGAGATCAAGACCCTCTGCAGGTAAGAAATCTCTTTCTATTTTCTTCCCACATTCCCTTAGGAGGTCGAATAAAACATTTTATCAACGTCTGGGCTATGATTTCAACAGACGCATGAATATTAAAAACCGTAAGAGGCTACCAAATAGACTTTGGCTACAAACCAATTCAAACTCAGTTACCACATCCGATCACATTTTCCCAGACAGATCAAAATCTGATACATTTAGAAATCAAGGAACTATGTTCCAAAGGCGCTTTAATAAAAATACCCGTACAATTTCCGGTGAAAAAGAGGGATGGAGGTCACAGACCTGTAATCAATCTGAAAACCCTCAACAATTATGTCGTCTACAGACATTTCAAAATGGAGGGTATCTATTTACTGAGAGACCTACTCCTACAAGAAGATTGGCTCGCAAAAATAGATCTGAAAGACGCCTATCTCACGGTGCCTATGCATCCGATGTTTCAACCTTACCTCCAGTTTCTATGGAAGGGTCACAAATATCATTTCACCAGCCTACCATTCAAATTGTCTTCCGTTCCTTGGTGTTTCACAAAACTATTAAAACCAGTAGTGGCAATCCTTCGGACAAGAGGTGTACGCCTCATCATTTATTTAGACAATATTCTTATCATGGCTCAATCTCTTTCACTAATTCACCTTCATATCCATTGGGCACTAACTCTTTTGACCAATTTGGGATTTCTAGTCAACTACGAAAAATCTAAATTAATTCCTTCAAAACAGGTGGAATTTTTGGACTTCCTGGTAGATACTCAATCTGCTACTCTGAGTCTTCCATCCAGGAAATTGAAGACTACCAGGAAAGAAATCCGATCTGTCCTCAACAAGAATTTAGTATCTCTGAGGACAATAGCACGGATTGTAGGCCTACTCTCAGCCTCAATCCAAGCAATTTTTCCTGCTCCCTTACATTACAGGTCCCTCCAATGTTTAAAAACACAACATTTAAGGGAAGGATTAGGTTACTCATACAAAGTAATCCTAACCCCGGACACCAGGGAGGAGTTAATTTGGTGGCTACAACATATCCAAGACTGGAATGGGAAAACTATATTCAATTCTGTCCCGGATATAGTTATCGAGTCGGATGCCAGTCTACTGGGTTGGGGTGCTCGGTGTGGCGCCCTTTTCACAGGAGCGAAATGGTCCGAAAAAGAGTCTTCCCTTCAAATCAACTGTTTAGAACTTTTGGCAGGCTCTTTTGCCCTCAAGAGTTTTACGAAACAAATATCCCATTGCTGTGTACTTCTTCGGATGAACAATATTGCGGCTGTACAATACATCAACCGCTTGGGAGGAACCAGATCAGAGACGTTAGCCAACATTGCCAAAAAAGTTTGGCATTTCTGCCTGGACAAATATATCACTCTGAAAGCAGAATACCTTCCGGGCTTATCCAATACCATTGCAGATTGGAGTTCCCGATTTCTCACAGATTCCAGCGATTGGAGATTAGATCTCAACATCTTTCATCAGATCGATTCACTTTGGGGTCCAATGTACCTGGATCTTTTTGCCTCTCGACTCAATCGTCAACTTCCTTGTTTTTTTTAGTTGGCGTCCCGATCCGGAATCGTTAGGTACCGACGCTCTATCTCAGATATGGCCCGAGAAGAGATTATATGCTTTCCCTCCTTTCAATCTCATCCCGAGGATTCTTCTTCTAACCATGTCACAACAATCAACTCTGGTTCTGATAACCCCACTCTGGACAACTCAAACATGGTTTCCCCAGATACTGGCAATGACGATAGATTACCCACGCATCCTTCCCATTTATTCCTCGATCCTTCTAAATCCAGCAGGACAACAACATCCGTTAATTCTATCGAACCATCTATCCCTAGTAGCCTGGTTAATTTCCGGTCGTCAGGAATTGATTTCGAAATTTCACGATCAGCTAACGACATTCTTTCTGACGCCTGGGCTCCAGGCACCCGATCTTCTTACAGATCAGCCTGGAAGATTTGGTCTAATTGGTGCAGTCAACGGTCATTGGATCCCGTATGTGCACCTTTAAATCAGATTATAAATTTCCTGTCTGATTCTTTTGACGCAGGAAAAGCATATAGAACGATTAACGTTTACCGATCGGCCATTTCCTTTTATCATTCCCTTATCCAAACTCTACCAGTAGGCAAACACCCTTTAGTTTGCAAACTCATGAAGGGTATTAGATTTCGAAGATCTCCTATGCCCAAATATAATTCTACTTGGGACGTAAATTTGGATTTCAATTTGTTCCTAAATTGGGAGGATAATGATCTTCTTCCGTTGAAATTGTTTGTAATTTAAACTAACCATCTTATTATGCCTTATTTCGTTTAAACGAATATCAGATGTCAAATCTTTGGATATATCCCATAGACAGTTTCTACCACAAGGCGTGCAATTCTCTATTGTATGTCGTACAAAAACCAATATCTCATCGGTTTTCTACCCTGCGTTCCCTTTACAAAAAAACTTTGTGTAGTTAGGTGTTTACAATCCTATGAACTACAAACCTTACCACTCAGGAATCCATAGGTATCTCAACTCCTTATTTCTTATTGCAAACCTCACTTACCAGTGTCATTAGCAACCCTGGCTAGATGGGTATCTCAAACTATGTCTTTAGCTGGAGTTGATACCTTACTCTTTGGAGCACACTCCTCTAGAGGAGCTATGTCTACTAAAGTTAGACAAGCAGAAAAAAAGAGGAAGGAAGCTCAAAGTACCAAACTAATGATTAGAAAAAATATTTTATTAAATACATGGTTAAAAACGCACATACAGGGAGTGCAGAATTATTAGGCAAGTTGTATTTTTGAGGATTAATTTTATTATTGAACAACAACCATGTTCTCAATGAACCCAAAAAACTCATTAATATCAAAGCTGAATATTTTTGGAAGTAGTTTTTAGTTTGTTTTTAGTTTTAGCTATTTTAGGGGGATATCTGTGTGTGCAGGTGACTATTACTGTACATAATTATTAGGCAACTTAACAAAAAACAAATATATACCCATTTCAATTATTTATTTTTACCAGTGAAACCAATATAACATCTCAACATTCACAAATATACATTTCTGACATTCAAAAACAAAACAAAAACAAATCAGTGACCAATATAGCCACCTTTCTTTGCAAGGACACTCAAAAGCCTGCCATCCATGGATTATGTCAGTGTTTTGATCTGTTCACCATCAACATTGCGTGCAGCAGCAACCACAGCCTCCCAGATACTGTTCAGAGAGGTGTACTGTTTTCCCTCCTTGTAAATCTCACATTTGATGATGGACCACAGGTTCTCAATGGGGTTCAGATCAGGTGAACAAGGAGGCCATGTCATTAGATTTTCTTCTTTATACCCTTTCTTGCCAGCCACGTTGTGGAGTACTTGGACGCGTGTGATGGAGCATTGTCCTGCATGAAAATCATGTTTTTCTTACCTTGCAGACTTCTTCCTGTACCACTGCTTGAAGAAGGTGTCTTCCAGAAACTGGCAGTAGGACTGGGAGTTGAGCTTGACCATCCTCAACCCGAAAAGGCCCCACAAGCTCATCTTTGATGATACCAGCCCAAACCAGTACTCCACCTCCACCTTGCTGGCGTCTGAGTCGTACTGGAGCTCTCTGCCCTTTAACAATCCAGCCATCTGGCCCATCAAGACTCACTCTCATTTCATCAGTCCATAAAACCTTAGAAAAATCAGTCTTGAGATATTTCTTGGCCCAGTCTTGACGTTTCAGCTTGTGTGTCTTGTTCAGTGGTGGTCGTCTTTCAGCCTTTCTTACCTTGGCCATGTCTCTGAGTATTGCACACCTTGTGCTTTTGGGCACTCCAGTGATGTTGCAGCTCTGAAATATGGCCAAACTGGTGGCAAGTGGCATCTTGGCAGCTGCACGCTTGACTTTTCTCAGTTTATGGGCAGTTATTTTGCGCCTTGGTTTTTCCACACGCTTCTTGCGACCCTGTTGACTATTTTGAATGAAACGCTTGATTGTTCGATGATCAGGCTTCAGAAGCTTTGCAATTTTAAGAGTGCTGCATCCCTCTGCAAGATATCTCACTATTTTTGCCTTTTCTGAGCCTGTCAAGTCCTTCTTTTGACCCATTTTGCCAAAGGAAAGGAAGTTGCCTAATAATTATGCACACCTGATATTGGGTGTTGATGTCATTAGACCACACCCCTTCTCATTACAGAGATGCACATCACCTAATATGCTTAATTGGTAGTAGGCTTTCGAGCCTATACAGCTTGGAGTAAGACAACATGCATAAAGAGGATGATGTGGTCAAAATACTCATTTGCCTAATAATTCTGCACGTAGTGTATAATAGATGCCAAGGACAAGGTAGGGGGAACAGGGAGGAGAAAACGAGCGCCACCCTGGACAAACACACTGGTCACAAAGTGCATGTAGTAAAGATAATACTAAGATCATGAGAGGAAAAACACATCTATATAGGGTACAATGACCAACTCATGAATCCAGTGTACAAAAAATATATATTGAATAGTTGGAGGTGAGTAAAGACCGATAAGAAAACCCACCATGGCTGTAATGCATAATATGCTGGAACACTGGCAGTACAGAAATATACAGGCAGTATAACAATGAATAAAGGCCAAGTGAGAGGTCTCAACATCGGCAGCACAAAGCCATGGCAGGGAGACTGTGATCTGAAACTCACCAAGGAGGGACCAAGTGTGAAAGAAGACCAGGATGGCGCTACCCCAACGCGCTTTTCGGCGTGCCTTTTTTGTACACTGGATTCATGAGTTGGTCATTGTACCCTATATAGATGTGTTTTTCCTCTCATGATCTTAGTATTATCTTTACTACATGCACTTTGTGACCAGTGTGTTTGTCCAGGGTCCAGGCTCGTTTTCTCCTCCCTGTTCCCCCTACCTTGTCCTTGGCATCTATTATATGTGCGTTTTTAACCATGTATTTAATAAAATATTTTTTCTAATCATTAGTTTGGTACTTTTTTTTCTGCTATTGCACTCGGAGCTTGTACCGAGTTATTTCCTTTCGGATATCCCAACGCATTTATATGATATATATGTAGGCACTGTCCTCTCTGTGTGCGTTAGGGGTTATCCGGGGTCATTCCTCTTTTTTCTGACTAAAGTTAGACAAGCTAGAGGATCTCTATCAGACATCTTAAAAGCAGCTAATTGGTCTTCCGAATCAACTTTTAAAAACTTTTATTTTAGACCTGAAGCACAT
Source organism: Bufo gargarizans (assembly GCF_014858855.1). Classification (NCBI taxonomy): domain Eukaryota; kingdom Metazoa; phylum Chordata; class Amphibia; order Anura; family Bufonidae; genus Bufo; species Bufo gargarizans. Next base: position 479,218,051 of record NC_058082.1, read on the forward strand.
GTTTCCATGGTATTATTTAATAACCAGTAACAATGTTGTGATATTATGTTTTACATTCATATCTAAAATTAAGCTTTGAACTTGCATAATGGAGTCTCTTGTCTGGAATTAAAATTGAAGATTTTCTTAGTTTCAACAAAGGAAAATATAGATTTTATGAAAGACAGGAGACAAACATTATCCCACCCTATTGACCCAACCCTTATTATATACATTTCTCTTTCCTTTCAGTTTAATACACAGATTATATTCAAGATGGTGTGATTCTTGGTGGATCATCAAATCCAGATTTAATTTCCAACAACTGTATTTATAATGAATGTTTATCATCAAGAAAGAAGGAAGTTTTTATGTGGGGCTAAACCTTATATAACCTTTGTTGGCTGTTCATTGGATATTCCTAGAGGCTCATTTACATATTTTATAAAAAAATGTTTATATGTTTACATTAACTATTTTGCTGCTGGGAGTAAAAAAGAAATATATAAGCATAATATTAGTCTCCTGTCTTTCATAAAATCGATATTTTCCTTTGTTGAAACTAGGAGAATCTTCACTTAAAGAGGGGGAAATGGCACTTCCAAACTGGTATTTATACTTTTTTGTGGCACAATTTTGGTTTATGGCTCGGCATAATATAGCACCTACACTCACCTAAAGAATTATTAGGAACACCTGTTCTATTTCTCATTAATGCGATTATCTAGTCAACCAATCACATGGCAGTTGCTTCAATGCATATAGGGTTGTGGTCCTGGTCAAGACAATCTCCTGAACTCCAAACTGAATGTCAGAATGGGAAAGAAAGGTGGGCTACAACAGCAGAAGACCCCACCGGGTACCACTCATCTCCACTACAAATAGGAAAAAGAGGCTACAATTTGCACAAGCTCACCAAAATTGGACTGTTGAAGACTGGAAAAATGTTGCCTGGTCTGATGAGTCTCGATTTCTGTTGAGACATTCAAATGGTAGAGTCCGAATTTGGTTTAAACAGAATGAGAACATGTATCCATCATGCCTTGTTACCACTGTGCAGGCTGGTGGTGGTGTAATGGTGTGGGGGATGTTTTCTGGGCACACTTTAGGCCCCTTAGTGCCAATTGGCCATCGTTTAAATGCCACAGGCTACCTGAGCATTGTTTCTGACCATGTCCATCCCTTCATGACCACCATGTACCCATCCTCTGATGGCTACTTCCAGCAGGATAATGCACCATGTCACAAAGCTCGAATCATTTCAAATTGGTTTCTTGAACATGACAATGAGTTCACTGTACTAAAATGGCCCCCACAGTCACCAGATCTCAACCCAATAGAGCATCTTTGGGATGTGGTGGAACGGGAGCTTCGTGCCCTGGATGTGCATCCCTCAAATCTCCATCAACTGCAAGATTCTATCCTATTAATATGGGCCAACATTTCTAAAGAATGCTATCAGCACCTTGCTGAATCCATGCCACGTAGAATTAAGGCAGTTCTGAAGGCAAAAGGGGGTCCAACACCGTATTAGTATGGTGTTCCTAATAATTCTTTAGGTGAGTGTATTTTGGGTTGACACTTGAAGAATGTGGGGTGGAAAGATCATCAATTGAAGATGATGGTGGTATTAGAATCTGGAGCATTGGGAAATATAAACAAAATACCGTAATTATATTTTTAATTTAATGGATCACATTTGGAGAGATTAAAAAATGAGGGATATTAAAGGATATATAGATTTCACTGCTATTTGGACTAATATCAATTTAAAAGAAATTCAAAAAATGATGGAGAGGTGTTTAAAGATTTTGAGACATTGAGAAAATTTTAGATTTCCAATAAAGAGTTTTTTAGATATCTGCAATTAAGGGACACAATTAGTTAATCAGAAGTAGACACATTACAGTTGCCGATTTCAAAAATAAATAAGATGGTACTCTGTAAACTTTTGTTTCAAGCAAGACTTATTATAATGAAAAAAAAAATGGGTTGAAAGGGATCCTCCTTTAACAGTAGAGTGGAAATGAACAGTGGAAAATATAAAATATGATAATAGGGGACATTACTTTTAGAATAGTTCGTTGTTTGAATAATATGGTATAAATTATGTCCCCCCGCCCCCTTTTTTTTTTTTTTTACTTCTCTCTCAGGGTATGGAAGGGTGAGGAGTGGTGGGGGGATGGTATTGTAAATGGGAAAAATATTGATTGTTCTGAAAAGTTATATTCTTGCTGATTTTGTATTGTGAATAAAGATATATTTATAAAAAAAATAAAAAAAGATCTATAAGGTTCCTCCTGTATGCTGCAAAGATGTGTTGTCCTGATCAGTTGGTTACAGATCTGGCTTGCATATTTGACTGTCGTCTTGTCTGCTGCTGTCCTGACTTCTCCCTGTTTACCCAAAACTGCCTCACACACTTTCTACTCCACTAGGCTATGATTTCTGCCTGCTGCTTATAGTTCAGTTACTTGCCAGCTGTGGCTAATGTAGCATACAATGAGGGTAGTGACCTGAGGATTCCCTGAGGGTTAGTTGATGTCTCTTTGCAGGGGATCAGGGTGAAGAACTCAGTCCTCTATACTCCATTCCCTGGTTTAGCCAAAGCAAAATCCATTAGCATCACCGTGTGTGCACATCTATAGTAAGTGTCAATGCAGCCATGTTTTTTTCAGTGTCATACAACCCCTTGCCAGAAATAAAAACAGCTGACAATTCATGACGGATCTGTAATCACAGACATAAAGGCAGACCTGGCGGTAAACGAGCGCAGATTGACAATATAGCATCGTGATCGGTACATTTAAATGTAATAAACTATTGTCCCACTGTATGGGGGCGAATCATGGAAGAGATTTATTAAGACTTGTCTTGACCTTATCTGTGGTGCTGGAGGATGCACTTAATTTATGATGCGGTGCATGGCTCGTCTAAGCAAATCCTCCGTCAGTTCATGCGCCTACAATAAAGTCTACCCTAGCTCATAGCTGCCATAGATCTCAGTCACCAGTGATACCTGAAAACTGGCGTAAATTAAGATAAATGTGCCTGTGCCCATGATCCCTCATCTCACACACACTTTTTTTTTTTGGTGGGGGGTGGGGGGTGATGAGGGCGGCATAGAAATGCAAACTACAACTACTTTTAATTGTAACGTCGTTTAATAGGTCTCAAACTAAGGGATAGCAACTTTTTGTACGCAAGAAGAAAACAAAAAATGGCATATGGGAACGATAAATCTCTCCCAACGTTCTTTTTAGTTTGCATCTGTTGGCAGCATATTCCCCATTTAAACAGGGAGATCTGCTTCTACCAAACAAGCATAAAACACCCGATCAGATGAGAAAATGTTTTTTTTCCACTCCCATTCAAGTGAGCTGAGCTTCAGTAACCTGGCATGACCACGGCACAGTGGATAGTGATGTGCCTCTGACTCCATTCTCTTTGTTAGCTCAGGAGCCTGCGGCAAACAGCTGAGCGGTAAGGGTCTGACACCCAGCACCCCAACCAGTTTGATATTGATAACCTACCCGAGTATAGGCCATCTATATGTGTAGCCCGGAAAACTTCTTTAAAGAGGACCTTTCATCAGTTTAGCCCTAGTCTAATTATGGTCTTATCTTATAGGGCGGGCCCCACTGATGCCATGGCACTCTCTTTTTCCCCCCCAAAGAGCCCCCTCCCCCCCCGTTCATCCGCTCCAGGCTCCGTTGATTTTGGTGCCTTATCTTTTAATGAGCCAACTCTCAGTTTTGCCGGGGGCGGTTCTCTTCTCCCTAGGTGTGAGCGCATCCAATCAGAGTGCACTGCTTTTAGCCAGGGAGAAGCACATCCAATCAGAGCGCGCCGCTCTTAGCCAGGGAGGAGCTCATTCTCCCTGGCTAAGAGCGGTGCGCTCTGATTGGATGTGCTCAGAGCAAGGGAGAAGAGAACCGCCCCCAGCAAAACTGCGAGTCTCCGCCTAGTATAACCAAGTCAGCTCATTATAATATAAGATGCCGAAATTAACAGGGCCAAGAGTTGGGGGGGGGGGGGGGGGATAAAAAAATGTGCCATGGCATCAGTGGGGGCTGCTCTATAAAGGTAAGACCATCATTTCTGTATAGGACATCAAAATATATATATTATATATATATATAATCAGGTCAACCACTAAAGGGTTATTCCCATCTCAGAAATTGATGGCACATTGCTACGATATACCATAGATGTGTGTCTCAGCTCTGTGACCTGCTCCCATCTCCAGAACGGGTCCCTGAAGTGAAGGACAGCAAGCTGCGCATGCAGTGTGCTCTCCTTTTACAGCTATGGGACTGCTGGAAATAGCCAAGCAAGCGCTCAACTATTTTTGGAACTCCCTTACCCAGGGGTGGAATGGCCACAGTGGGCTAATGCCCAAGGGGTTGCTCGGCTATTTTTGTCACTCCCATAGAAATGGAGGGTAACCTACCTGAGTCCTCTGTCACTTTGTGGGTTCTGTTCTAAGGATAGGTTCGGGTCCCAGACCTATCAGACATGGGGGGCATATCATAGCGATATACCCCCAGTTTTCAAGATGGGAAAACCCCTATAATTAAGACTAGGACCCCAGGTCCTCTCCTAAATTTAATTGTACAACTGAATACCACAGCAGGGCATGGGAGCCCATGGCTCTCTGCTCAACAGTTCTTTTTCATAGGCCACTAGATGAGGCGGTGTACAAATGGCGCAGGGACACAGGAGTCTTAGCCCACACTGGGAGCATACTCCTGGGGCCTCTATAGGGGTCATTACTAGGGCAGTCCAGACAGAATGCCGAAGGTAGGGCTGTGGTCGTTGCCTGCATCTCAGCTCCAAATCTTAAATCAGAGACAACTGGAGAATGACAAGAACGGAAGGTGGTAGATGGTGCTGGCCATCACAGAAAGGCAGCAAATTGCCATCCCTAATGAATGGAAGGGCCGTGTGCATGAGCCCTAAGTACAGTCAGGTCCATTAATATTGGGAAATCAACACAATTCTAAGATTTTTGGCTCTATACACCACCACAATGGATTTGCAATGAAACAAACAAGATGTGCTTTAACTGCAGACTGTCAGCTTTAATTTGAGGGTATTCACATCCAAATCAGGTGAAAGGTGTAGGAATTACAACAGTTTGCATATGTGTCTCCCACTTGTTAGGGGACCAAAAGTAATGGGACAATTGGCTTCTCAGCTGTTCCATGGCCAGGTGTGTGTTATCCCCTCATTATCCCAATTACAATGAGCAGATAAAAGGTCCAGAGTTCATTTCAAGTGTGCTATTTGCATTTAGAATCTGTTGCTGTCAACTCTCAAGATGAGATCCAAAGAGCTGTCACTATCCGTGATGCAAGCCATCATTAGGCTGAAAAAACACAACAAACCCATCAGAGAGATAGCAAAAACATTAGGCGTGGCCAAAACAACTGTTTGGAACATTCTTAAAAAGAAGGAACGCACCAGTGAGCTCAGCAACACCAAAAGACCCGGAAGACCACTGAAAACAACTGTGGTGGATGACCGAAGAATTCCTTCCCTGGTGAAGAAAACATCCTTCACAACAGTTGGCCAGATCAAGAACACCCTTCAGGAGGTAGGTGTATGTGTGTCAAAGTCAACAACCAAGAGAAGACTTCACCAGAGTCAATACAGAGGGTTCACCACAAGATGTAAACCATTGGTGAGCCTCAAAAACTCGAAGGCCAGATTAGAGTTTGCCAAATGACATCTAAAAAAGCCTTCACAGGCTGGAACAACATCCTATGGACAGATGAGACCAAGATCAACATGTACCAGAGTGATAGGAATAGAAGAGTATGGAGAAGGAAAGGAACTGCTCATGATCCTAAGCATACCACCTCATCAGTGAAGCATGGTGGTGGTAGTGTCATGGCGTGGGGATGTATGGCTGCCAATGGAACTGGTTCTCTTGTATTTATTGATGATGTGACTGCTGACAAAAACAGCAGGATGAATTCTAAAGTGTTTCGGGCAATATTATCTGCTCATATTCAGCCAAATGCTTCAGAACTCCTTGGACGGCACTTCACAGTGCAGATGGACAATGACCCAAAGCATACTGCAAAAGCATGTTATGGAATGTTATGCAATGGCCAAGTCAATCACCTGACCTGAATCCGATTGAGCATGCATTTCACTTGATGACGACAAAACTGAGGGTAAAATGCCCCTAGAACAAGCAGGAACTGAAGACATTTGCAGTAGAGGCCTGGCAGAGCATCACCAGGGATGAAACCCAGCGTCTGGTGATGTCTATGCGTTCCAGACTTCAGGCTGTAATTGACTGCGAAGGATTTGCAACCAAGTATTAAAAAGTGAAAGTTTTATTTATGATTATTCTGTCCCATTACTTTTGGTCCCTTAACAAGTGGGAGGCACATATGCAATCTGTTGTAATTCCTACACCGTTCACCTGATTTGGATGTAAATACCCTCAAATTAAAGCTGACAGTCTGCAGGTAAAGCACATCTTGTTCGTTTCATTTCAAATCCATTGTGGTGGTGTATAGAGCCAAAAAGGTTAGAATTGTGTTGATGTCCCAATATTTATGGATCTGACTGTATGTGCAGTTTGTGGCATGTTGTCAGAATGAAATGCAGCAAAAGAATAAGACCAACATAGATTTTTTTTTGGGTTTCTTCTGAAATATTTAGTTACATCATTTGCAATAAATAAACATGACTTCTGCAAAGCGGTCACATTAGACGTCTCCGTTATAACTTTGTTTTAAAGGCAGTAAATTAAATGCAAAGGTGAATTAGCGGCATGACCCCTGCAGACAAATGTGCATCCTGCATTTATTTCCACAAAAGTATGAAAAGATTAAGAAAAATAAAAATAAAAAATCAAGTGAACATTTCCAACAGGCCATTAACAGGCACAAGTGCAATACGTAACGTTATATTGTACAGTATCCTATCCGAGTACAACACGATGGATGGTTCTTAGGGATCGGCAGAGGATTCCGGCAGGCAGTTCCGTTGCCGCAACTGCCTACCGGATCCGTCAAAACGTATGCAAACTCATGGCATTTGTCAGACTGATCAGAATCCTGATCCATATGACAAATGTATTGAAATGCCAGATCAGTCTCTCAGGTGTTATCTGGAAAAACGGATCCGGCATTTACTTTCTTTTTTTTCACATTTTTTGCGGTCTGCGCATACACGCACACCGCAATGCCGGATCAGTTTTACCAGAACACTCGGGGCCGGATGCGCATTTTAATGGGAAAAAATGCCAAGTGTTACGGAATTTTAAACAGCGATAAAACCGCAGCATGCTGCGGTATTTCCTCCGTCCAAAACGCCGTTCAGTGACTGAACTGAAGAGATCCTGATGCATCCTGAACGGATTGCTCTCCATTCACAATGCATTAGGATAAAACTGATCAGTTCTTTTCCGGTATTGAGCCCCTAGGACAGAACTCAATGCCGGAAAAGAATAACGCTAGTGTGAAAGTACCCTTAAAGCAAATGAAAGACCTCCATCAATGACGTCAAGGGAATCCCTTTTCCCATAGTAAAGGGTTGCAGCATTGTCGCACACAATATAGTTTCTCGCAAACGCTGCAGCTGCTGCAACAAGGCACTTCAGGAGTTAATACATATCTAAACGGCATGGGAGGAAATGCAAATAAAATGTCCAGAATGCCTTATTGAGATGAGCACATAATACTGCAAGGCCTTAGTATGTACTGTTAAAATATGCAAAATGAATGTGGTGGCTAGGGATGAGCGAATTTCATATATCGTGGTATAATCTGAAATTGCGTTATGGATTCCTTTACTACGAACCATAATGCTATTCCATGACGGAATGCCTGTAGAGGCATTCCGTCATAATAGAAGTCCATGGCCAGCATGATGGATCTGTCTGGTTTTCGTTATGCTTGAGTCCTCTTCAGTCATGGAATAGCATTATAGTCCGTGGTAATTGAATCCATAACGCAATTCAGATTATACCACAACCCGAACTTCAAAATATGAAATTCGCTCATCTCTAGTGGTGGCTGTGGCATATATGACGCAGAGGCCAGAGAAAGCGACATTCACCATTGACCGGTATTCACCGCTCCCTAAAAATGAAGGGGCAGAAACCCTCACTGGATCTGTGAGCCCTTTTGACTGATCCTCGCAAAGGCAGGGCTGCATAGAGAGTGTACGAGTCCATACAGTGCAATGTTCAAGGCTACGATCACAGCCAAAAGTGTTCAACTGAGCGCTTGTGCCCCTTCATTTTAGCAGTCGTGGGGGTCACACACACACCGATCAAAACGCCTCACGTCATTATAACATGCCAGAAGTTTTCAGGGACACTGTAACGGTCTGTTCACATGACATTTTTTAGTGTTTGTTTTATGCATTTTCCACGTGGAATCCGCGTCAAAAACACCTCTAAAAATCCTCCCATTAATTTCAACGGGAGGCAGAACTTGCTTTCTTTTTTCCACATTGGAAAATGACAGCATGGAAAAAAAGGAGCAGCATGCTCTATCTTGAGCGGAATCTGCGTGGATTCTCCCATTGAAATGGATGGGAAGTTGAAAAAATTAATACAAATCTGCCAAAAACGGCACTAAAACAACTAAGAAAATCAGCGAACCATAAAGCCTAGATTCTCTCATATATTCTTATTAAAGGAGAAATACAGTCCATGTTGTAGGTGCGCGAAAAGATCACATTGGTGAAGTCTGACCTCAGACCACTAATTTCTAGAATTAAAAAGGGCTTAAAACCCAGTTGACAGAGCTCTGACAACAGTCAAAGAGCATCGATGTGCCCTTCCATACCTTTCCGCTTGGCTTGAGATGGCGAGCTTTGAAAAAAATAAAAAATAATAATAATTTCACGTTATTCTGTTAGGGCTGATTAACAAGAAAGTGCTCGGTCCAGGAAACACGGTCTGTGTGTCGGGTGCCTGTTCCAGACTGACCGCGGCTCCCCTGATCTGTACTTATAATGACACATTCAGTTCCTATCCAATTGTGAGTCTAGTGTACTGTACTCACATGATGATGATGATGATGATGGCATAGTACAATAGCGCCACAATCACTTAGGACCTGACTATCATAAATTAATTAATCATGCAGTCAGTCTGGGAGATGTGGCCGACACACGGACCATGGTTCCTGGACTACTCATGGTCATGTGAATCAGCCCTAAGGGGATGTTACAGTATAGGTGTCGGACTTTGTATTGCGATAGGATCCCTTAAATGGGGTATTCCCATCTCAAACATCAATGGCATATCACTAGGATAGGTCATGAATGTCACATAGGTGTGGGTCCTACCTCTGGGACCTGCAACTATCTCCAGAACGGGCCCCGCAAAGTGAATGGAGAGCAGTCGACCATGCATGGCCACACTCACTATGAGGCCCCTTTCACACGGGCGAGTATTCCGCGCGGGTGCAATGCGTGAAGTGAATGCATTGCACCCGCACTGAATCCTGACCCATTCATTTCTATGGGGCTGTTCACATGAGCGGTGATTTTCACGCATCACTTGTGCGTTGCGTGAAAATCGCAGCATGCTCCTCTTTGTGCGTTTTTCACGCAACGCAGGCCCCATAGAAGTGAATGGGGTTGCGTGAAAATCGCAAGCATCCGCAAGCAAGATTTTTACGCACGGTTGCTAGGAGACGATCGGGATAGAGACCCGATCATTATTTTTTTCCCTTATAACATGGTTAAAAGGGAAAATAATAGCATTCTGAATACAGCATGCATAGTAAAATAGCGCTGGAGGGGTTAAAAAATAAAAAATTTAACTCACCTTAGTCCACTTGCTCGCGCAGCCCGGCATCTCCTTCTGTCTTGATCTTAGCTCTGTGTAGGCAACAAGGACCTTTGGTGACGTCACAGTCATCACATGATCTTTTACCATGGTGATGGATCACGTCACCACAGGTCCTGTTGCTACACAAAGCTAAGATGAAGACAGAAGGAGATGCCGGCTACGCGAGCAAGTGGACTAAGGTGAGTTAAATTATTTTTTTTATTTTTTTTAACCCCTCCAGCGCTATTTTACTATGCATTCTGTATTCAGAATGCTATTATTTTCCCTTTTAACCATGTTATAAGGGGAAATAATACAATCTACAGAACACCGATCCCAAGCCCGAACATCTGTGAAGACGTTCGGGTTTGGGTACCAAACATGCACGATTTTTCTCACGCAAGTGCAAAACGCATTACAATGTTTTGCACTCGCATAGAAAAATCACAGGTGTTCCCGCAATGCACCCGCACATTTTCCCGCAACGCGCGTCTGAAAGAGGCCTGAGAGTTCCGAAAATAGCCTTGCTCCGCTATTTCCGACAGTTGCATTGCGGTGAATGGAGATGTGGCCTTGCATGTGTGGTATGCTGTCCATTCACGGCTAAGGAACTTCTGAAAAAAGCAGTTACCGTCGTAGCAGTGAATGTGCGGTGCGCTCTCCTTCGCTTTGGGGGCCTCATTCTGGAGATGGAAGCTGGTCCCAGAGGTGGGACCTGCACCTATCTGACACTGATGGCATATCCTAGTGATATGTCATCAATGTCCCAGGTGGACACATCTCAGTGACTATTTGCTCAGACTATTGGGTCCAGTAGCAGAAATCTCTTGAGCAGTTTCAAAACTGTTCGTATACTTTAGAGTCCTTTGGTTCTAAACATCAGTGGTGATCTGAGATCACAAAAACTTCACATACTGTAGTTTGGTCTTTCCACATGTATACAAAAATTTTTTTCAACTGGACTTTCCCTTCAAAGGGGACCAGTCACCTTTTTTGACATGTCTGTTTTTAGTAACTTGTCGCATTCCCTGTGTAACAATTTAGAAGCATCTATTTTTATGACTTTGCTGTGCCATTCCTCTATTATTCCTACTTGACGTTATGAATGAATTGTCAGCAGTCTGTAACAAAGGTCCAGCTGGGTGTTACCATTTGGGGGCTGCACAGTCCGACACTGCTAGCGCTGATTGGCTAGTGTCAGACTGTGCAGGGACACCCCCAACTGGGAACACACTAATGGATCTTTATTGCTGACTGTTGCAAATTCATTTATAAATTCTAGCAGGAATAACAGAGGAATGGCAAATCAAAAAAAATAGATGCTCCAGAATGGTTAGAACATGGTGAATGTAAGTAGTTACTAAAACAGACGTGTCAGGAAAAGTGACAGGTCCTCTTTAAAAGGGTTAGCCAATCTCACAAATTGGTGGCATATTGCTAGAGCACCTAAATATAAAACAGAGCCCCCAAAGTCAAGGAGGGACACTGCTGAAGCACAGCTAACCCTCCATTGGGAGTGGCAAAAATAGCTGAGCCGGAACTCCCATAGAGGAGAATTGAAATGTGGCCGCGCTTGCGCAGTGTGCTCTCCATACACTTCTACTTAAGTTCCAGATATAGCAGAGTGCTCTCTCAGCTCTTTTTGGAATCCCAAAGTGAATGAAGAACAAGCCATGTATGCATGGTGTGCGCTTCTTCGCTTTGGGGGCCCTGTTCTAGAGATAGGTCCGGGTCCCAGAGGTGGGACATTGGTGGCATATCCTAGCAATATGCCACCAAAGTACTTGAAGGGCCTGCCCCTTTAATTGTAGCAACAAATTCACAAAATCAAATTGATTGTGGATAATAATAAATTAATGCCATAAATGCACCCATGTGCAGTCCAAATGAAAGTTTTCAGAAAGTACAGAGTAAATTACTGCATGGCTGACAAAACTTCTGTAAGGCTGAATTTAGAACAGCAAAAAAAAAACAAAAAAAACATAAGGCAGTGGATTTGGCAGCCACTATATCTGTAAGTGCACAGAATAAGGGCTTGTTCACACAACCGTGGTTTGGTTCCGCATCCGAGCCGCATTTTTTGCGGCTTGGGTGCAAACCCATTCACTTCAATTGGGCCGCAAAAGATGCAGACAGCACTCAGTGTGCTGTCCGCATCTGTTGCTCCGTTCCGTGGCCTTGCAAAAATTATAGATCATGTCCTATTCTTGTCCATTTTGTGGACAAGTATAGGCATTTCTATAATGGGCCGCCCATTCCGTTCTGAAAATTGCAGAAGGCACACGGGCGGCATCTGTGTTTTGCGGACCCGCAATTTGTGGACCGCAAAACAGGGCACATTCGTGTGAACAAGCCCTTAAAGTGTAGTCCTGGTCGTTAACACAAAAGACAAGGAAAGCAGAAAACTGGAACTGACCTAATGCAGGCGACTAGATTGTACAAGAACTGCAAGAATCGTCACTCTCATTCTTAGGGCTCATGCACACGACCGTATGTATTTTGCAGTCCGCAAAAAAACTGATGCGCATAAAATACGGACGACGTCTGAGTGCATTCCATATTTTGCAGAACGGAACAGCTGGCCCCGGATAGAACAGTACTATCCCTGTCCGTAATGCAGACAATAATAGGACATGTTCTATCTTTTTGCGGAACAGAAATACGGACAAACTGAAAAGGAATGCACACGGAGTAACTTCAGTTTTTTTTGCGGACCCATTGAAATGAATGGTTCAGTATACTGTCTGCAAAAACAAACAAAAATAAAAATAAACGGAACGGACACAGAATATATGTTCGGGTGCATGAGCCCTTAAAGCAGAAATCAGGTCAAAACGATTATGTATACGAGAAAAATCCCATCGGTGAAGTCTGATCTACGGAGAGCTCAAACCATTTTGGCACCACATAGGATACTGAAATCCTGACAACATTACAGGTTCAGACAGCAGATTTTTCCATTTCAGGCCCTTTGCTTAGAAAGTTGTCAGATTTTCAATTACAAATCTCTGCACGAGGCTTAGAAAGTTCTAGAGAGCCTTTACCTTCTGAAAATCAGTAGTGGTAATAAATCAGGGGTCAGCAACCTCTGGCTGTTGTGAAACTACCACTCCCAAGCGTGCACATTGGAAGTTGTAATTGCCCAATAGCTGGAGTGTCAGAGGTTGCTGAGCCCTGTATTCAAGGAAAAATCTAAGATGTGTCACCTATGAGAAGATCATTTTGACCGGATTTCTCCTTTCGTCAGACCACACTTTCCTCTTCTACATTAAGAGAAGATTTTCCAATTCCAATAAGAGGAATATTAGTGCATCACGTAGAGTGTTTTTTTTTTTTTTAGAGAATGCAAACGAGAAGGGTTTGCCGAAACGTTACTGCTATGTAGTGCGATGGACTGAAGAGCAAGCATGATAATAGACATTAGGAAAATGTGCTTATTGCCAAGATAGCAGAAATGGCCAAAGATAAGAAAATGAACACTTGCTGACCAGTCAGCAGCTCATTGACAAGAGGGCAGTCCGCTGTACCTGGAACCTCCATTATTGTAGTGTCTAGAAAAGAATATTAAATTACAAACACTCTTTGTTCCGGAACCCCATTACGAAAAACCTTGAGAACCTAAACCATCTGCGACTAATATAAAACTGTAATACATTCATACTTTCCTCAATGGCAGACATAAAATCTGGTCAATACAAAATCCCAATAGCTTACCAAACACAAACTGATAACACGTTCACCCAAAAGTCCCATTGTTCTTCTGACATTATAGAATAGAAAGAAGGACAGAGGCCCAGTGCGGGCACCTCGCCAAGTATTGCAGAAAAATCCTAACCCCCGGTGAGGGCCAGTGTGATGAGAATGTTCAGCTGGTAAGGCTTTAGAAGCGATCCTTAATTGTTACGTTCTTTTGCTAGCAGACAAATGGGATCCATTCACAAACACAACAATATTGTAAAAATGAAAGAGCACTTAACACAAAAACAAAAGTAGTTCAAGAAAAGGTCAATGGCAAATGTGCGGTTACAAATTGCAGGACGTTGCCGCAGCCAAACTAGGAACTGTTCCCAAGAGTGGCGAGTATCCTGCTCGGAGAAACTCATCCAGGCCGGACAGTGTCTTTTTAATGCTTGCTGGTATATAGAGTCTCTTCCTCTGTGTCCGTTTCATCCTGGAATTCATTACTGAGGAGGGATTTCTTAGATCCGGCAGACATCAGGCGGATCTCATCCTCATAGTCATCATTGTTCTGCCTCAACCGGTGGAATCCATCTTTGTGTCTATTGGACTTGATTGAGCACACACACCAGATGATGCAGGCGGTCAACAGCAGAGCCGTCATTGTGGCTCCTGAAAATAAACCAGGAGTAGTTAACCATGAAAGTGAAGAATATTGAGCAACAGTTGTAGAATTTGGTGGCGCAAAAGTCGCCCTCTTCGAAAACTCTTTAGAGGGTCACAGAGTTTTTAGATAACCGTTAGGCCTCTCACCCAGTTAAGCCAGTACTCTCTGCTCTGATGAGGGGCAATCACCCCAAAACAGCTGAGGTCTGCAGATGAGATGCTAGGTTAGTTTATTAGAGTCATATCTCTAAGCCAATTTAAAAGGGTCAAACATGGACTTATAGGATAGCTGTCTTACATCTGGTGGCGTTAGAGGCAGAGCTTGTTAACAGCTCATTTGCCTCCCTTCCCTCCCAGAAATCCAGAGGAGCATGTATGGCCTATAAGTCTCCTCACACGGATTAAGGTGCTCTCTCCCCAAATAAAGATAACTTGACACATTAGAGACTTAACAAGTTTTGATCGGTGGAGGTCTGAGTGCTGAGACCCCTACTGACCATTAGAATGACGAGAGAGATGCACTCGCATATCACGAGGTGCTGTCTCTCCTCCCTGCAGGAGACTGAAGCGAGAGGAGCCCATTGAGTTTGTCGCTCGTCTTGCTGCAGGATAGGAAGCAAGAGCACAATATGGGAGCACTTCTCTCTCCTCGTTCTAGAGACTCCCACTGATCAATACTGTTGATATGTCTCTGACATTACAAGTTTTATGAAAACTAAGTGACCCTTTATGAAAAAAAACATTTGTTCTTGGGCCCTTGCAGATCACATAATAAAAATATGTTCTTAAGTTAGGTTCAGTTCATGGAACAAGGAAGAAGGGAAAAAAGTAAATATTTCCTCCTCCCTACACACTAGATCAGGCATCCTCAAACTGCGGCCCTCCAGCTGTTGTAAAACTACAACTCCCACAATGCCCTGCTGTAGGCTGATACCTGTAGGCTGTTTGGACATGCTGGGAGTTGTAGTTTTGCAACAGCTGGAGGGCCGCAGTTTGAGGATGCCTGCACTAGATGATCAGTTGGTCCTGCTGAAAGTGGCCGGTTCCACCGACATTAAAGAAGTACAGGATACTCATCTTTTGCCAAACTATAAACAAAAATGACATGGCCGCACATCCACATTGCTATGCACTGATTGATGGCTGACAAAATAATTTATAAATAAATATTAACATGAAGCTCTGTGCATACGCAGAGATCAAAATACACCGGCCCACCACCATGTCAATGCTTTTGAGTCGGCCATTACAGTAATTTGGTGTGGAACCACATGGTGACCGCTGTAACACAGCAGCTGCAGGTGGCAAGACTCAGCAGGTCCCATGCTGTCAGGCTAAGTCCCCATGGCACTGTGCCACAGCAAACCACTGGCACAGCACTAGGGCAGCAAAAGCTGCCATGCAGTTTTCACACGGTCAGTGTTTGATCAGTGATTTCCATCAGTCATTGTGAGCCAAAACTAGAGGAGGAGAACACACACAGATAAAAGGTATAATTGGAACAATTTGTACCTGTTCTGTGTTTGAGCCACACCTTGCTCACAATAACGGATTCAAAACCACTGACCGTGTAAAAAGGGGCCTTAGCGCTTATGCACATGACCACATTTTGCATTCGTGTCTGATCCACTTTTTTTTGGGATAGCACATGGACCCATTCATTTCTATGGGTTTGCAAAAACAACGGACAGCACACAGATGTCATCCATGTGCTGTCCGCATCTGTAGGTCTGTTCAGAAAATTATAGAACATTTGCTATTCTTGTCAGTATTGTGGATTTCTAGTGATGAGAGTGAGAAAAATGCGGACTGCACACAAAAGGTGCCTGTATTTTGCAGATCTGCGGTTTGCAGACTGAAATACAAAAATTGCTGTCGGCATGAAGGAAGGTAGGTATTAAAGAGGTCGTCTCACCTCAGACACTGGGGGCATATCGCTAGGATATAGACTATTTCCGTCAGCCCCATAGAAGTGAATGGAGCGGTGGCCAATGCTGCGGTGCGCTTTTTATTCATTTCAATGGGACTGCTCCTTCACTTTGCAGGCTCCATTCTAAAGATAGCTGTAGGTCCCAGAGGTAGGACCACCCCAATAAGACATTAGAGGCATATCCTAGCAATATGCCCCCAATGTCTGAGGTGTGAGAACCCCTTTAATAGTTACTTGGTCTGGTTTCTGAGACCACAAGGAAAGGTCAGCGCTTGTGATCTGTCCGTATGGTGTGTTGCTGTGTTGTGGGGTTGGCAGCTGCCATATTGGGCCAAATTAGTTCAGGAACCCACTGAATAGAGGCAACTGACATGAGCGAGCCTATGCATTTTGATCAAAACGTATACAAAGAGCCTTGCGTTCACGTTTATAAATTATGATTAGCAGCAATAGAAGCATACAAGGCATGTGGATGTGAAATTTATGTATTTTTTTTCGTAAAGTTTTGTGCATTCTCAGCTTAGACATTAATGACATACAGTATCCTCCTCTGGGACCAACAGCTACCTCCAGAACGAGGTCCCAACTCTGGTTCCACCTGGTGAAGCAGCTGCTGCATCCAAGTGGGGAATTAATTAATATTAAGGGATGTGAGAGGGACTTAGCGGGGTTGTGCAGGTCATCAATATCTGATAGACGTGGCACCCCCGCCAATCAGCTGTTTGAAGAAAAGGCAGTGCTCCATGCGAGCACCGCTTCCTCTTTATTACACTATGCGTCGTCTGCCTTGCAGCAGTGGCCTAGTGTAATTACAAGTATTCTCTCCATTTAAGTGAATGGAGCGAGTACTCGTCATTAAACTGCACTGCCGAGGCTTCCAAGAAAACAGGCAGTGTAAAGAATAGGAAGTAGCCCTCGCATGGAGTACTGCCTCCCTTTCAAACAGCTGATCGACAGGGGTGCCGGACCTCCGCAGATCAGATATTGATTACCTATCCTGAGGATAGGTCTTCCATATATACTGCCTGCACAACCCCTTTGACATGCAAGCACAATAATCAGGATGGATGTCAATTTAACTAGAAAAAAACAGTAATGCCATACCTGCAATAGTCACAACCAACTCTCTGGGAAGTCCAAATATACGATTATCCATGACAAAGATTATTTCTACAAGGCTGGCTGCATCGTGCCGAACATGAACCTAAAAGCGAGAACACAGCATGAAAAACAAACTACACCGTGCGACTAAGGTCTGTGTATGTCGGAAATAAAGACCATTAAATACAAATAATTAAAGAAAATAAAATTCACTTAAACATAAATCTACAGTGGGCAAAGCCGCTCACTGCAGAACAGTATAAGCTGGAATGATGTCAGTGCTGGACAAACCAACTACTAGGGTAAACGTGCATATCTGAACGCGTTGCGGATTACACTTGTTTTTTCCTTCTCGTGCACGAATACCCTATGTAGCACAGTCCCAGCAAAGAGAAGGAGATTAGACAAATCTCATGTAGACTGACATGTCAACCGTTTGCGCACTTTTCACTAATTTCAACTTTGGGGTGAGATCTGCGGAAAATCCACATAAAATGCACACCAAAACCCGCAGTCATACACACTCCAAAATGGTACCAACATAACAAAACTACATATCGTCTCTTAAAAAATGAGCCTGTAGATATAACTTTAAAAAAAAAAGTTAGGGGGGTCAGAATATGGAAATGAAAAAAATTAATTTAGTACCGGTAAGTTGTTTTTTTTTCCCCATTATTAAAACACAAGAAAAAGTATAGAAATGTGGTATCGCTGCAATCATCCTGACCCAGGGAATGAAGGAAACAGATCGATTTTACTGCATGGGCCCACAAAGGCAAAACCCATAGAAACTGTGGCGGAGTTGCGTTTTTTTATTCCACCCCATTTGGATTTTTTTCTTCTTCAAGCTTTCCACTGCATTGTATGCAATATTAAATGGTGCCATTAGAAAGCACAGCTTGTCCCGCAATAAACTTGGCTCTACGCGGCCATCACCGAAACGCTTCTAGAAATGGATGGAGCGGCCACACGCATGTGCGACCGGCCGCTCCGGTCATTTTAGAGGAGCAGCAGAGGTCCTGCAGGGGGTAAGGGATCACTGGGGGGGGCGGAGCGGTAGGACCCCCACCGATCTGATCGTTATCCCCTATCCTGTGGATAGGGGATAACTTACCTACCGGAATACCCCTTTAAGCCCATGGATTAAGCATTTAATACCATTAGAGAAAGCAATACCTGTGTGTGCTGCTGCTGGAATCCGTCGGCAATGGCGTTAATGTTATGGAAACCTGGTGCCAGCAGGACATGGAAGTATCCTCCCTCCTTAGTGTACACCTTCACGCCTTCATTGAAAATAATTGTTGCTTTAGGCACAGGTTTTCCTTTCTCATCCTTTACAATGCCATGTACGCCTTTATGTACCTGGGAGGACAAAATACATCATGAATAAGTTCACCTGATTAGCAGTATGCAGTCACGGCCGGAGCATTGTAAATGGCAGCAGGCTACTACACCCTGTAAGACGTTGATAGACAAGAAGACAAAATTATCGCTATGTTAGAAAGTAAAACAAAGCTCAGCACAGAGAAGAGGACAACTGGTGGTATACAACACTTGCCTGCTAAGAACGCTGCCATGATATCTATGGTCAGAGAGAAGGTGAGCAGACCGAGCTGGATTCAGTTCCTATCACTTATTGATGGAAAGCTTTAAGTTCGCATTCTATTACACGTTCAATTTCCATTTACGTTACTGCTGGATCTCGTTACATTTCTTTAACCCTTAGATGTGCAAAGTTTTGTTTGCATACTACATGCAGCTTTTTCTGAACTACCAAAAAGTCCCATGTATTTCTATTTTTTGCACTTTAGACTGCCATTCTTGAGCATGGAACCAGCTCCCAGATACCATTTGAGACACTATTCACCTAACTCATCAAATAGAAAAAAAGAGAAAAAAGCCCTACAAACCAACAGAAAACCATATAAAATGCTCTGTCTGATAAAGGTAGGGTTAAATATCAGGACATGACTGACATTTAACCTGAAAATAAAATCAATTCAACAATAAATCGCTCTCCACTCATACCTCTACCAGCATGGCAAGAAGTGCTTTTTTGTTGTCGGTCCACAGGGACTTCAGCTGCCCAGAACTAGGAAATAGACAGCAACTTGTGTAGACTGTGATCTCTGGGCAATGACCATGAGTTACGCTGAAATCCTAAAATCAAACACAAGAGAAACAGTTAATAAAAAAAATCTAAAGGGAGGACCAAACGCAGTGGTCCCACTCATATCTCATCTCGCAATGGTGAGAAAAAATAGCTTCTAGGGACAAGGCAAAGCATCATCACACCTGGACCTGTCAAAGTGAAAGGGCCGCAGCAGTTGCAGAGAGAGCAGAGCCTTAAGTTGTAACCACAACGCCCCCGTTGCTCCTAGAGGCTCATTTGCATATATTAAAACTTCATTTTTCTTAGCAATGTGGGCATATATAAACATGGGACCAACACAGATGTCGTCAGCTGCCAAGTGCACATGTAACAGGTCAGCCAATGTCATAGGTGCAAATCTGCTAACAGATGCCCTTTAAAGGGGGCTGTACAGTGTCATCAATATCAGATTGCCGGGGGTAAGACACCAAGCACACCAATCAGCTGTATGAAGCAGCCATGGCACTTGTGTAAGTGCTGCATCCTCTTCAAACAAGTGATCGGTGAGGGGGCTGGGTGTTGGACCCCCACCAATGTGATATTGATGAGATATCCAGCGACTGCACAACCCCTTTAATATTAGACTGAAGTCATTAGGTCATTATGGCCATCATTACTAGACCAGAAGGGTGCCAGTTGTGTCCTGATCGCATCCTTCGTACGGAAGGTACTCCTACCATGACCTTATTGTTTACATGCTTTCTAGATCAATTAATTATCTGCTCCTCAGCAAATACTGTAGATGCACCTCAGCAGCTTTCCCTATTAACCAATCAGCCCGGAGCACCCTTAAATTAGAGGAACTGTGAAAGCAGGGACATCTGGAGTAAGCTATGGCCTCTGTGTGTGTGAGATTGCTGCTAAGGACCCTTCATTCTCTGGATCAGTGAGGTTCCCAGAGTCAAGAACCCTACTGATCATAAAGTGATGGCATACCCTAGCAATATGCCATTCATTTAAAAGCTGGAAAATTACTCTTTAAATTCAGGTACATCTAAATGACGCAGTTGAGAATTACCTTCATGCTGCCTTGATGTCCTCTCCATTCAGCACCACTGATCACTCCTCCAGGAATGTTCTCATCTAAAGAGAAATACATGGTACAAAAATTTAAATGTCCCAAATCTGGTAGTGCAAGTGAGGCACGAGTAACTTGCACTATGTATACTAACCAGACTTGTTTGGGCATCCTGGGTGTCCCAGATGAATTGTTGGATGGTTATTTGCATAGACAGAAGCTAGATGTTTCAGGGTGTCTTTATTCTCCACTGTTGAAAAATAAGATTAAAATATACAAAATTTCAGCAAAATGTAATAAAATACAAATTTTCCATTTTATTTTCTCTCTGAATACCCCACAGGTTTTTAAGATCTCTGCTTGCTGTCAGTGACTAAGACAGTTTATTATCTACTGTAATAAAAACAACTAAGGCTCCTAGCAAAGACTACAGAGTTGGTACAGAAAGTATAAAAATCGTTTAAAGAGGACCAGTCACCATTCCGGATGCCTGTTTTAATAGCTTCATGCATTCCCTATGTAATAACAATTCTGGGGCATCTATTCTTATGGCTCTATGTTGTGCCTTTCCTTTATTATTCCTGCTAGAAGTTATGAATGAATTGCTAGCAGTCTGCAGTAAGGGTACAGAGGGAAGGTAAGCAGTTTTGGGGGGGCAGCACTGATTGGATAGAGCGAGTCTGAAGTGACACTCCTCCCCCCCCCCCCCCCCCCCCCCCCCCCCCCCCCCCCCCCCCAACTGGTTACCTCCCCTCTGTACCCTTACTGCAGACTGCTAGCAATTCATTCATAACTTCTAGTAGAAATAATACAGGAATGGCACAACATAGAGACATAAAAAGAAATGCTCCAGAATGGTTATTACATGGGGAATGTGTGAAGCTATGAAAATAGTGGTGAAAGGTCCTCTATAATGGAAAATTCTGAACCTGAACGCTGAATACACCATTGAAGTAATAAAAGTAAACCATCCAAAAAAATCAATAAAAAAAATCTGCATAAGGGCTCATGCACACGACCGAGATTGGCAATGGAAACACACTCTGTATGTCTGCTGGATCTTTGCAAGTTCAGAACAAGAGATCCATGATCAGATATTAAACAGACTGTCTCATGAAACACAAATATACAATCAGTTCAGTGGAGCCACGGTGGGCCTAGGAGATTTGGCAGAAACACAGACAGTGCTTCACGGGCCGAACATGGTCGTGTGCATAAGCCCTAAATAAAAAAGATCAAGGAGACTGTGCATTTAAGAGACATTCCACAAGATGGCGACACACTCCCCACCTTACCTGTGTGTACTGGGTTATCATACGGGTATGTAACCAGCAGGGAGCCCCCATCTAAAACCACAGAAAGCGTGAAATCTTGCTTCAAGATTAAACTGTCAATTAAGACATTAGTCTCCTTCTCCCTCTCTCCAACAGGTCCAGAAGAGTTACCTAGAAAAAGAGAAGAAAGACTGAAATACACACAGTGCTGATGGGATTGTGTCTATACTGATGTTCAAACGCTATATTGTGTGTTTATACCTGGATATTTTATATTATTTTATATTACAGATACATATGGATCAGATACTGTATATGCTCTGGTCTTCTGGATATTTTATATTACAGATACATATGGATCAGATACTGTATATGCTCTGGTCTTCTGGATATTTTATATTACAGATACATATGGATCAGATACTGTATATGCTCTGGTCTTCTGTAAGTGCTGTGAATGTGCACTAAATTGTGGTGGAGAACACACTAGTCCCACTGACCTTGTCACGCCTTTCACTGCTTATATTTAGGAATACGGGGAATTTTACACTCAGCAATCAAGCCGCTCTATTCGAAATAAATACCTGACTAAAAATAACAGCGACACATGAAAATGCATCGTCAGGAGGAATGGAGAACTCCTTACTGATAAAGTCTGTGTCCAGATCCTTGCCATTGGCATTGGTCTGACCCATCTTTGAGGTGCATTCCTTCTCTGTTGCTTTTTCTCGTCCGTCGGGGTTAACCAGAGGCACAATTACAATTCTTGTTCGGTCAATAAGCTAAAAATATAAGACAAAATTGTGAATAAATATATAGTGTGCCAGAGATGCATAAGGCACTGCCAAAGATGCAGTGCTAGCTCTGACAGTGCTATAGAGTGGTAGAAGGCATGCTCAATAACCATGCGGTTCATTTGTGGAACTCAGGATCTCCATTACAGTGATTGATGTGGACCCCGGTGGTCAGACCCACACCAATTAGATACTTAACCCCTCTCTTGTGCATAGGGGATAAGGTTAACAAGTCATATTTAATTACAAATATATTATTTTTTTTTAGCCTTATGTGATTATTTGGAGCAAATACATTAATTAGACTGACCTTTCCAATTCTCACTTTGTCAGCTTAACCATTTAGATTTGGACATGGTCAACAGAGTTATCTCATCATTAGAGGGGAAAGTGGGTGAATAACAGATGACCGCTTTATTGCTGCTGGAGGCTTGGATAAGGCACAATAATAAGACTAAACACACAGATAATGCTCTGTATGCAGCTCACCTGTCACGGCCTAGTCTCTAGAGGAGAAGCCACTGTATGCCACCATTTCTTAGAGACTGTATTAGGGTACTTTCACACTTGCGGCAGAGGAATACAGCAGGTAGTTCCGCCGCCGGAACGGCCTGCCGGATCCGTCAAAACGTAACCGATGGCATTTGTAACTCTGATCAGTCTTACAAATGCATTAAAATGCCGGATCAGTCTTTCCGGTGTCATCCGGAAAAACAGATCCGGCATTAAAATTTTATTTTATTTTTTAAATATTTCGGTCTGCGGACGGATCCAGCATTGCAGTATTTTGAATGCCGGAACCGGCGCGAATACATTCCTATGAAAAAATAATAATAAATGCCGGATCCGGCATTCAGGCAAGTGTTCAGTTTTTCTGGGCCAGAGATAAAACCGTTGCATGCTGCGGTATTAGCTCCGTCCTGAACAGTCAAAAACACTGAACTGGAAGACATCCTGAACGGATTACTCTCCAGTTTTATCCCAATGCATTCTGAATGATCAGATCTTTTCCGGTATAGAGCCCCTAGGACAAGGGCCGGGAAAAAAAACACTAGTGTGAAAGTACCCTTAGTCTATGAAGACCATTAGGTCCCATTTATTGTGGCTGCTATAAAGCACACACCCTACTTTATATGCTCCTATGGTTGTCAGACCAGTGCTCACGAGCGTCTCTTCGTCCCCGTTCTCCCACGCTGGTGGTTTGTTTGGCACGTGCAGCTAGACTTCGGCTTGTGTAGTTAGTCTTGCGCTGTATAGTTCAACCTTCCATTCGTGCGGCGGACGGTATTTTATATATACGGCAGGCTAGTCACATACATCGGATGGCCATAAACTTTGGGGTCTGACAACCATAGGACCATCTAGCTGAGAAGTTGTGGGACATTCATTTACACGGTAAGACCGCTCTTATTCTTCCGGAGGGCTGTCACAAGGAGCACAAGAAAGTTTTCGCCAGTGGGACGCCGCTGGCGATTTTATATAGCAGGGCACCGCTACCTCTGTGTATATGTACACATTGTTTCCATTTGGCATACAGGATACAATTTGTGACATTATACCAGGAACATTCATTGACTTTTTTCCAGGCTATTTTTGACAGTATTAATTATATTTGGGACTATTTATCAATTGGAATCCATGCCCCTCATTGACATTGTTTGCTGAATATTATTTTGTTACTTGTTATTTGCCCCATTTTACTATGCATTCTGTATTCAGAATGCTATTATTTTCCCTTATAACCATGTTATAAAAGGAAAATAATAATGATCGGGTCTCCATCCCGATCGTCACCTAGCAACCATGCGTAAAAAAAAGCACTGCATCCGCACTTGCTTGCGGATGCTTGTGATTTTCACGCAACCCCATTCATTTCTATGGGGTCTGCGTTACGTGAAAAAACACACAAAGAGGAGCATGCTGCGATTTTCACACAACGCACAAGTGATGCATGAAAATCACCGCTCATGTGCACAGCCCTATAGAAATTAATAGGTCCGGATTCAGTGCGGGTGCAATGCGTTCACCTCACGCATTGCACCCACGCGGAAATCTCGCCCGTGTGAAAGGGGCCTTAGGATTTTTTCGATGATATGTAATATTACTGTCTCTCAGGAGTATCTATAGAATGTTTATATTACAGTATGGGAAGCGGACATTTTAATTAACTTGTTTTTTAATTTATTTGTGTAGTAATAAATTCTGTGTGGTCCGATTATCTAGAGAGTGCCCAGGTTCCTTTTTTGTTTAACTTATCTGAATTCAAGAGGATAGGGCGAATCCTCTTTTCTGAGTGCACCTCAGTTTGGTCTTAGTGAGTACTGTGCGCCACATCCGGTACTTTTTCATAAATATACAAAGCGGCTCACCCTCTCTCTGTTTCGCTGGAATAGGTGCTTTTGCCAATTTGACTCACCCAGTCAAGGAAATGAACTTTATATTTAGAATTATGACAGGCACTCAAGCATAAGGGACCCCCCCCAGAGATATATCACTTTAAATAGGTGCTTATTTAATAGTTAATACCACACTATTAAACCGTTATAAAAACATATCAAAACCTTGTATTTAAAATTTCTGCAGATAAAAAAAACGAGATTTTTGTATAACTTACCAGTAAAATCTCTTTCTCGCTCTTTCCTTGGGGGACACAGAAGACCTTGGGTATAGCTCATTAGCTCATCTCCCTAGGAGGCGTGACACTAAGTGAAAACTGTTAAGCCCCTCCTCCATCAGCTATACCCTCAGCCTGGAGAGAGAGACTGCCAGTTGCGTGTCCAAGTAGTGAGAAAAGGCAAAGTCCAACCAGTGGAAACAACAAGCCAACTACCCAACGGGTAAACAAAACTCGGAAACCGTGTAGAAAAAAACCAATGAATGGGTGGGTGCTGTGTCCCCCAAGGAAAGAGCGAGAAAGAGATTTTACTGGTAAGTTATACAAAAATCTCGTTTTCTCGCCCAATTTCCTTGGGGGACACAGAAGACCTTGGGACGTTCAAAAGCAGTCCAAGAGGGGAGGGACCACAGCACCAAGGCGAAGCACCCGAAGGCAGCAAGGAAATGCCACCTGCAAAAACCAGGCGGCCCAAGGCAGCAACCGCCGCCGAAGCCAGAGTACGCACCCAGGAAAACCTGGGAAAGAGTGCAAGGAAGACCGTGGCCACCCTGCACAATGACATGACTGAAGCCCATGCCTCCAGCCCCGGAGGCACCAACCGCTCTGGTGAAATGAACGGTGACACCAAAAAAACAGAGCCCTGCCCTTGAGCAGTAACCACAGCAATAGCCATGTGGTTAAGCGGAGGAAAGCACCCAGGAGCCGTGAACCTTGGCGCGGACCTCCTGGAAACAAGAGACCGAGCGTCGACAAGAGTCGGAGATGTCCAAGCAAAAAACTGCAGACACTTCAAGTAACAGAGTCCCAGTCGCAGGTCCAGGCCAGACTGGAGAAGACCGAATCACGGGAAGAGAAAGGCAGAATTGGGTGAATGCCCAGCTTCCTAAAGAACCCCAGGGAAGACCCCAAGTCAGACAACAGAACCTGGACGAAGCACGGCCGGGAGCGAACACTAGTGTGCTCGCTGGACTCGTCTGGGCAGACGGGAGGAAATCCAATGCGAGTAAGCGCAAATCAGTGACACGGCAAAAAGGTTGGGAAAACTGGTCCCGTCGGCCCCCGAGCAACGCCGTCCCGAATCCACGCGGAGTGGGGGAGCAGATGGACAAACGGAAGGAACCGAAAGGGACCCGGCCAGTTTCCAACAGACTCCAGGACAAGTCAGGCTAAAGTCCTTGTCGTTGTAGCCACCACAGGAAGGTGTTCTACAGACCCGAAGAGGGGGCTTGAAGGGTAATCTTGACAGAAGAAAGTAGGCACGCCAGGTTACCGAGAAGGTAAAGTCCAAGCAGGACCAGCGCCCAGAATGGGAAAAGTAATCTGCACCCAGCGGGAGGACAGAATGCGGCAAACCCGGTAATAGGCACACAGCTAGTACAGCCAGTGTGAACAATGGAGACAGCACGAGATCATAAGGAACACCGGGACCATCCATATGAACAACCATGGTCTCCCCAGGGGGGAGGGCAGTGAAGGAACAGCCCCTGAAGCCTGGCCGGGGCAGAAGCCACATCGGAGTGAAACTGACCCAGGAGAAGCCAAAACAGAGCCGTCGAGAGAAAAAATAGCCGAGAAGACGGATGACACCCTCCAACCGCAAGGAGGAGTGGGCAACAGGGAAGCCACAGGACCGCTCAAAAAGCAGAACTCCGCTACTCCGAGATGTCCGGCTCACCAATTCGCAGAAGGCGAATACCCTAACGAATCGAAAGTGGAGGTCCCTGACCTCGGTAATCGAGCAACCAAGAGAAGTTGGGCGACCTGCTCAAAAAGAGCGGCTAGAACCTGGTAGCAAAACAAACAAGCACGGAGGGTGCCAACAGGAAGGACTCAAACCAAAACGCATCCAAGAGGAGGAATGGCAACAGGCGAGGGAACCGTAATCCGGCCAGAGCCAACGTAGACTGCGAGGGACGCTGGAGACAGCACTCTCGACCATGTGACAGCTTGCGCTGGGAAGCAACGCCACAGGGTAACTAATGGGTACGCATCCAGGAACCACAAACACTCCCCAGACGGAAGGGCCAACGAATATGGTGGATACCGTCACAACGGAAACACCAAATATACCCTCCGAACAGAGAACGGATACCACCCAGCTCGCTGCAGTAGAGAACAATAGAGCCCATCCAGGCCAGGTGAACAGAAAGATCTCCTCAGAGAAGAGTGCCAGGCCGGCGGCAATCACCGTATCCCAAGAGAAAAACGACAAGTCGCAGGAAGAATGGAGGCATACGTACAAGCAGCCCCATAAGCAGTGAGAAAGCCAACCCACCTACGGAAGGAGAAGGCATACACGGCCCAACAACGCACAGAGTAGCAGCCCCCAAGAGTGTCCGCCCACTGCGAAATAGTCATACAGCAAGGAGGGCCAGCCACAGAGCCCCACAGAAGTGCAAAGTGCAACCGGAAGGGGGGACACACACAAGACTAGTATGGCATGCGACGGAGCGCAAGCAGTCTGCCCAGAAGAGAGGGCAATGTACTTGGCAAACAGTGCGGGCAGCAAGCGTGCAAAGCCCGCCCAACAAGGGGGTGATGCCCAAGACCAGCACCTACTTCAGAGAAGGAAGACATACCATATTCCGCCCAGAAGAGGGCCATGCACATGGCCACACCGCATCCAGCAGGACGTCCACCTAGTGAAAAGGGGACATGCACAGGGTAATCCTAACATTAAGTGAGTGTGCAATAATCCACCAAACACCGAATTTTGTGAGAGTACAACTACTTCGCCAATGAATGGGGACAAGTACAAGTCCAGCACAGCACATACAAGGACAGGTGTGAGTCCTGTGAGCGTACAAAAAGTCCACCCATGGAATGAGGGGTGGTCACGCACAAGGCCAGCACCGTATCCAATGGGAGTGCAAGCATTTCACCCATCTTAGAGGCCAGCAACGTATCTGGTGAGAGTGCAGTATGCTGCCCAGAAGGGGGAGCCATGCCCATGGCCAGTATTGCAACCAGGGAGAATGCGAGCACCCCGTCATGGATGGGGGTCAGGCACCTGGCCAGCAGCACACTGGCGAGAGAACAAACACCGTCAGTGAGAGTGTGTGTATGTTGCCTGAGGAAAGGAGACATGTCCATGGCCGGCAGCGAATCCAGTAAGAGTGCCGTACACCGCCCACGGAAGGGGGAACATGTATATGGCCGGCAGTGGATTTAGTGAGTTGCAAGCATCCCACCATGGAAGGGGGTCCTGCACGCGGCCAGCAACTTATCAGCGAGAGAACGACCCCAGTCAGTGAGGGTGTATGCATGGCGCTTGAGGGAAGAAGGCATGCCCAAGGCCGGCAGCGAATCCAATGAGAATGCAGCATACCGCCTATGGAAGGGGGTAATGCACATGGCCGGCTGCCCAGCACCATAACCAATGAAGTGCAGTATTCCGCCTAGAGGAAGGGGGTCATGCACAAGACCGGCAGCGAATCCAGTGAGTGCAGCATTCCGCCCCTGGAAGGGGGTCATGCACAAGACCGGCAGCGAATCCAGTGAGTGCAGCATTCCGCCTATGGAAGGGGGTCATGCACAAGACCGGCAGCGAATCCAGTGAGTGCAGCATTCCGCCTATGGAAGGGGGTCATGCACAAGACCGGCAGCGAATCCAGTGAGTGCAGCATTCCGCCTATGGAAGGGGGTCATGCACAAGACCGGCAGCGAATCCAGTGAGTGCAGCATTCCGCCTATGGAAGGGGGTCATGCACAAGACCGGCAGCGAATCCAGTGAGTGCAGCATTCCGCCTATGGAAGGGGGTCATGCACAAGACCGGCAGCGAATCCAGTGAGTGCAGCATTCCGCCTATGGAAGGGGGTCATGCACATGGCCGGTATCAAATCCAGTGAGAGCAGCGATTTCGCCTATGGAAAGGAATCACGCACATGGCCGGTAGTGAATCCAGTGAAAATGCAGCGGTCCCCTATGGAAGGGGGGTCGTGTACCAGACCAACACCGTATCTGGCGAGAGTGCAGAGTCCACCTATGGAAGGAGGACATGCACAAGACCGGCAACGAATCCAATGAGTGCAGCATTCCGCCTATGGAAGGGGGTTGTGCACATGGCCTGCAGCGAATCCAACGAGTGCAGCGTTCTCGTGCACATGGCCAACACCGTATTCGGTGAGAGTGCAGTATTCCACCTAAGCGGGGGCCATGCACCAGGCAAGCCTGCATCCCGAGGGAGTGCAGTATTTCGCCTAGGAAGGGGTTGTCTGCACATGGCAGTTACCATAGCTGGAGGGCGCATGCACCTGGCCAGCGCTGCATCCCGGAGAGGGCTAAAGAAGGGAAGCATGCACCAGCCGGGGAGTGCGACACCATGCCGCTCATGGAAGGAGCACGCATACAGGCGGCGCTACTGAGATAAGGCTGCAGCGTCCTGCGCAGCACACAAGAAATCCATTAGCTCAACCATGTTATGCATTCCCAAATAAAAATAGCCTCACTGAGGCAGAAAGAAGTGCCACCATACAGGTGCCCAGCATAGAAGTAGAGGGGGGGGGGGGGGGGGGGGGGGGCGCGCCAGCCATATAGGCCCATCAGCCGAGCAAAACAAACAGAAGCACGGGGGCCGGTACCCGAAGGGTTAACAGCCACCAACCTGGAAGGGAGGAGGAGGCGGCGCCGCGATCCCCTGGGGGCGGGGAACCTCCAGGCGGGAAGAATTCGCGCCCGGAGAAGTTCCCGCCCCCTCCAACAGAGGCCGGAAGTTTGCGGCCTAGCAGGCCGTGAAGCCGGGGCCTGAATTTTCTGCGGCACCCGGCTGACCGGGGCCGCACAGGAAACCGGAGCGGACTGCCTGGACAAAGCGGCCGCGGAAGCCCACCCCGCGGACCGGAAGTCAGGGGCCCGGGTGGAGCGCCGGAATGCGGCCCAGTAGGCCGAAGCCTGGACCAAAATTTACGGCGCCCGGCCGGCCGGAAGTCGCCGACGGCCGGCCGGAATCGTTGGAGCATCGTGCTCGAGCCAATGCCGGCCGCGGGAGTCTACCCCGCAGGCCGGAACAGTCGGGGGCCGGGAGGAAGTGCGGCCCAGCTCGGAGGTGCGGCCCAGCAGGCCGGTTAGAAGCGCCGCAGGTGCGGTCGCCCAAGCAGCACTGCCGTCAGGAAAAGGCCCCCGGTCCAGAGCAGCGCATCGGTGAGGGGATGGGGGGACCCTGAGACCGGGTGCCCGTGAGGATGTGAGCACAGCGTTCCAGGAGGGATGCTGATATGTGAAGGGAGGCGATGTGGCTGCCTATTCGCAGCATTCTGCTGCTAAAATGTCCCATGAGGGCCAGAAGGGAGGGGAGGGAGCAGGGAGTGGAATGTCGCCCCGCAGCACCCCAGGGGCCAGCCTAGGTCCAGCAGTGACCGAAGGGTCCAAGTATGGGGGGTCAGGCACGCAGGAGACCAGGGTGGGGGGTGGGGGACGTAGGGCTGGAGAAGCCACTCTCTCACCATAGTCGTCTTCACCCTCGGTCCATTCCAGCAGGGTCGCCCCTTCAGCTACTGGCACCGTAGTGGCAGGACGCTGGGAGAGGGACTTGGCGTGCGGGCGACCCTTGCGCTGGCGGGATGTAGGGGAGCTGGGCTGCCCTGATCCACCTTGTCTTCTGTGGGGGAGGCAGCAGTGCGGGTGACCGGCACTGGCGCAGCTCAACCCCGGGAGAAACAGAGAGGTCTAGTGCGACTCTGTTGTCCCTGATGATCTGGAACAAAAAGAAAAGAAAAAGTAAAAATCAAAATTTAAACAAGGAGAAAACAGCCCTGCAGTAGCAGGGAGTGTCTTGCCTCCTTGGACACTAAGCAAAAACTGGCAGTCTCTCTCTCCAGGCTGAGGGTATAGCTGATGGAGGAGGGGCTTAACAGTTTTCACTTAGTGTCACGCCTCCTAGGGAGATGAGCTAATGAGCTATACCCAAGGTCTTCTGTGTCCCCCAAGGAAATTGGGCGAGAAATACAAATAATAATAATAATAATAATAATAATATATATTGAGTGTTGGAATACAGCTAATCTTGAATAATGGAAATGGCAATATTAACTTTATCTATAATGTGTATGGTTCAGTAATATTGTAATTGCTATATCGGGAATATTGACTGTATATGCCTGTATAGCAAATCATTTCCAAACACAGATGCAAAATACAGATTAAAAACAGTATTCCACCATATATTCAGATCATTAATGGCGTTCAGTAGCACAACACCACGTGTGCTTTTTGATAGCGGCAATCCATGGAACGGCGAGGGACTTTCTTGTGAGATAAATGTCACAACATAGCTATCAGTTTATCTCCTAAGGCTTTGATCACATCAGTATCAGATGCACTGTTGCAGATTCCATTTAAAAAAAGAACAAAAACAAAACAAAACCTGGAGAAAATAACGCAGCATGTGCTACATCATAGCTGAGGCATTAGAGGATCATTGGTATTTTAGAGGCCCAGTTAAAGTGTAACATATTTTATTTTTTATTTTTTGTGATGTATAGGGGCAGTGATACTGATCATTTTTGTAATATACTTTAATTACTGAAATTAATCATTTCTATTAGAAAAATAGCTCTAAAGTGGCCCATTTTGAGCCTTAGAAACGCTCCTTTGTCTTTTGTTTACATAACACAGTCAGTGTGGAGCGCGTCTCCACAGTTATGTAAACAGAAGACAGAGGAGCGTTGCCAATGCTCCTCTGTCTTCTTTACACATATTTTTCTAACAGAAATGTACAATTTCAGTAATTAAAGTATATTACAAAAATGTTCAGTATCACTGCCCCTATACATTACAAAAATAAAAAAAGAATGACAGTTATACTTTAATGAGAGTATAATGGCAGCAGAGGAGACAAATAACTTTCCAGATTACTTCTTATAAGCCAAAACCCCATAGACTAAGGACACTTGCCTCACCTTTGTAATTGCGCTGTTCTTTTTATAATTCAAGCAGAGAAATTCAGCAAAAGTCAAGAGCAGCTCTGTGCCGACTGGTGCATTTCCATGGACTCCGGCAACAAATCTGATTTTTGGCTCCTCTGGTTCAGAAATGTTTGGTTTATTTGAGATTTCCAAAGACCATATGTAGCGATATTCAACGCTCTGCCCCAACCTAAGGTGAATAAACACAGAAAGAACTGTAATATTCTGCTGGGATTAGGCAAGGAGAGTATATACTACTAAGGCCTCATGCACACGGCCGTGTATTACTGTACAGCAGCGGCTGCATGAAGCGCACGGCGTCATAGCAACCAATGACGCCGTGCGCTCATGCTGTCAGGAGGAATCCCGGTCGGGTTTCCACAGTACGCTCTCGGCCGCGGAACACGGCCGTGTGCATGAGGCCTAAGGTTAATGAAATATTAATTAATCCTCCGCCACTGCTCTGTCTGAAGAGTAAGCCCAGCTCCTTTAGTGATCTACCAAATTAAAGGGGTTGTCTGGTTTTCCCATACCCTCAGCATAGGTCCTCAATACCAGATTGGTGGGGGGTTCAACTCCCGGCACCCCCACTGATCAGCTGTTTGAAGAAATCGTAGAGCTTTCATGTTTTTTTCTCCTGGAACATCACCACTCCTCTTTACCATGAGCTTTGCTTTGCAGTTCAATCCCATTCACTTACATTAACCCTAAGTTCACACCTGAGCGTTTTACAGCGCGTTCAAACGCGCTGTAAAACGCTCAACACGTGAAAACCAATGCTTCCCTATGGCCCTGGTTCACACTTGAGCGTTTTACAGCGAGTTTGAACGCCCGATGCATAAACAAGTTTCTGAGCTTTTTTTGGGGCGTTTGTCGCGTGTTTTGGCCATAGACTCATTGGACAACACTGCAGTCAATCACACAAACGCGCGTTTACTATTGCAAAAAACGCGCATAAAAACGCGCGTAAAACGCGCGTCTCAGAAACGCTCAGGTGTGAACCCAGGGTAAAAGACCATACTGTTTTGACCGTTCAATAAGAAACTTTGCAATATATCTTATCAGAGAAAAATGGCAATTTCTCCCTCTAGCATCTCATTCCATCTCTCCCTCCACCTTCCCAGAGTCTTCCACAGGTGGCTGTAATCGGATCCTTCAGTTAGCTGAAAGTCTGTCTCCTCTCTCAATACGGACGTGGCTGACAGAGTTTGTCTAGGAGTGGAGGGGCAAAGCATTTTTCTCTGATAAGATAAACTACAAACTTTCTTATAATCACCTGTACTACTGACTTATGCAAAGTTTGATGAAAATACAGTGACCATTTAAGTTCTAGACTTAAAATCAGGTTTAGTGTCCAGATACTTTGGTACATGAAAACAAAAACATGAATAATACCTAGTCAGTCTAGTAATGTTTGGGTAGTTAAGATTCAGTCCACGCAGTGATTCAGAGAGGTCGTGATAAGGCCTATAGCGGTACAGATCTATATCACCGGAGGTGGACAGCAGCAGGTGCTCAAGACCATTTTCAGCTGAAAGATCCTTAATTAGGGTCTCAAATTCCTGTGTGTTGGGGTCGGGTTTTTCTGGTTCTACCACCGATACTTTGTTTTTATCTTCTTTGTGTAAATCTGCACCAGAGCGAACCAGTGTAAAATTTGTCACCACCGCGTCTCCCTCTGTCACATTCACCACTTTTGTAACCGGAACATATCTAGAAAAAAAATAAATAAAAAAATAAAACTGCAAAATGACATAACATTCAGACAAGCCCTACTTTCTTACACCTTGATGAATCCATGGTATACATGGATCAAGAATAGGCAATCACGGACAAGAATAGGCATTTTCTATTATGATTGCGGCCCGCAAAATTGCGAAACGCACATGGCTTGTCTGTGTTTTGCGGATCTGACTACGGTCGTCTGAATGCGCCCTAACTTTGACATCTGCTTTTTCAATTCTGGTTTTGGGATCTGGAAAAGGATCTCAAAACTGGAACTAAACGGTTCAGTTTTCTTGCCATTCATAGCCGGACACAAAACTGCTGCGGGAAGTAGGCTGGAAGCTCCGAGGCCACCGGATATTTCACACATCCTAAAGCAGTTGGTTATTTAGATAGTTCCAGTCCTGCATTCCTCCTATAAAATACAGCTTGGAGCAGTTTTGTGTCCGGTTTGAGAAAGGAACAAACCAGATCCAGCATGAAAATCAATGCAAGTCAATGGTGCTGAATTTTTTTTGTTTGTTCTTTAGGCGAAAAAATATATAAAATGGAACCGGGCCCCAACTGACTTACATTGACTTTTATACCGGACCTGGTTTGTTCAGTTTTGATTTAATACAACCAGAACTGGCCAAAATGGATATATCCGGATGAATTAAATGGCACGGATCAGTTTAACAACGCAAATGTGTAGGTAGCCATACCTATGAGCCTATGGACTACAGAAGGTGTCACAGGCAGGGAGGCACATATCTGTGTGTGAATAGATATCTTATTATTTAACATACTCAATAATCCAGCACCTTGGCAGTCCCAAAGATGCCAGGTTATCTGTATGTTGCTGATGCACTAACATAGCGTAAGGGATTAGCCCAAACCAAACGTACAGAAATCGCCACAGAAGTGCAAATGTATAATCAGCCTTGAAAAACAGAACGTTGATGTGCTTTTAGTATGTGGCCGTTTTTGCCATCCATCTATCTATTTTACCTACTTTATAGATTGCCAGACCATGAAGTAAGCGAGAGTAATACAGATAAGTGGAGAGATAAGTACCCTCTTGCAGAGGCCGTGACTTTATAGGTTCCTGGGACCAGCAATCTCCAGTAATCCCCAGCCTTGTCAGAGGTCACCGGATGATTAATATCTGCTACGCTGACGGTTGCATTGAAAATGCCTCTTCGATCCGTGGCATCGAGCACAAATCCTTTGATTCCCTTGTGTACCTAAACAAGGAATCGGGTTAGTGTTTCGCACACAAGATAAGGTGATAAAAAGCTGTCGCCTCTGACTCACCTGCTGTATAAACTCCAGCAAGGAACGGTGGTTGCTTTCCCAGTAGGCGGGAAGCTCTGAGGCCACTGGATATTTCACACATCCCAACTCAATAGTCACTTCAAAGCAGTTGGTATTCAGATAGTTCCAGTCCTGCATTCCTCCTAAAAAATACAACATGTTACACTCAGTTTTTACACTGCAATTACTTATTCTAAAGAACAACTTCACCGAGAGCCCAGGAGACATCAGCCCCACATATACTAAAGAACCGGCCAGCTATGAAGAGGGATCCAGGAGTCCCCCTTAAATACAGTGCCTTGAAAAAGTATTCATACGCCTTAAACTTTTCCACATATTTTCACATTACACCCACAGTCAAATGTATTTTAATGGGATTTTATGTGATAGACCAACACAAGGTAGCAAGTATGTGTGAAGTGAAAAGAAAACTATACATGATTTTCAAAAATGTTTGCAAATAAAAATCTGATAAGCGTGATCTGCATTTGTATTCAGCCCCCTGTACTTTCATACCCCTAAATAAAATCCAGTGTGACCAACTGCCTTCAGAAGTCACCTTAGAAAATGGAGTTCACTTGTGTGTAATATATTCTCAGTATAACTACAGCTCTTCTGTGAAGGCCTCAGAGGTTAGTGATCAAACTACATCATGAAAACCAAGGAACACACCAGACAGGTCAGGGATAAAGTTGTGGAGAAGTGTAAAGCAGTGTTAGATTATAATAAAAAATAAAAATAAAAATCTCCCAAGCTCTGAACATCTCACGGAGCACTTTACAATCCATGCACAATTGCAAACCTACTAAGACATGGCCATCCACCTAAACTGACAGCCTACACAAGGAGAGCACTAATTAGAGAAGTAGCGCATGGTCACTCTGTAAGAGATCCAGAGCTCAGATGGGAGAATCTGTACACAGGACAACTATTAGTCATGTACTCAACAAATTTGCCCGTTATGGAAGAAGAAGAAAGCAATTTCTGAAAGAAAGCCATATGAAGTTCTGTTTGCATTTTGCCACATGCCATGCAGGGGGCCACAGCAAACATGTGGAAGAAGGTGCTCTGGTTAGAAGAGACCAACGTTGATCTTTTTTGGCCTAAATGCAAAACTCTATGTGTGGCAGAAAACTAACCCTGCACATCACCCTGAACACACCATCCCCACTGTGAAGCATGGTGGTGGCAGCATCATGCTGTGGGGAGGCTTTTCATTAGCAGGGACAGGGAAGCTAGTCAGAGTTGATGTGAAGATGGATGGAGCTAAATACAGCGCAATCCTGGAGGAAAACCTTGAGTCTCTAAAGACATACCCCAAAAGACTTGTAGCTGTAAATGCAGCTTTTTATTTATAAATTTTTTTGAAAATCATGCATCATTTTCTTTCCACTTCACACATACATGCTACTGGTCTATTACATAAAATCCCAATAAAATACATTTAAAGGGAGTCTGTCACCAAAATTGGATGTTACACACTGTTTACCTGGCGCTCTAGCACAAGTACCCATGATTCTAATGGTACTTTCGCTCTTTTGTTGCTGGGGGGGGGGGGGGGGGGGGGGCTTTGCGGTGTAGGTGCCCAGGCCGCTTTTTATTTTTTTTTACATTACTCCTCCCCAGCCTTTTGCTTGTCCATCCCTGCAAGTCTGTTGAGTCATCCCCAGTACCGGCCGAGATCCCGCACGTGCACAGTTCACCACCGGCCTGGGCATGAGCACTGTTATGCCCATTGTGGGCAGCAGCATCGATATATCTAGTGCGCCGGCTAATAGCGGGAAACCAGCAACCAGTGAGCATGCCCAGGCCGGCGGTGAACTGCCCACACGTGGGATCTCAGCCGGTACTGGGGATGACATGGCGGGACAAGCAAGAGGCTGGGAAGGAGTAATATGAAAGAAAGGCAGAGCGGCCTGGGCACGTACACCACGAACCCTGCCCCAGGGCACTTGCAAGCCCTCATTTGCATATGGATTAAAGAGCGTTTTTTCAGCTGAACAAAAAGGTACCATCGGAATAATGGGTAGTTGTGCTAGAGCGCCATGTAGGCATTGTGTAACATCCAATTTTGGTGACAGACTCCCTTTAAGTTTGTGGGTGTAACATGAAAATAAAATGTAGAATACATTTCCAATGCACTATATAAAATGTTTTCATTAGCTTGTTCACACCTATACTCTGCATAGTAACACAATACTTCATATAAAACAATCAGGTGATTACCAGATATATTGCTCATTAAAAGGACTAAACCTGTATTACAAAATAGCAAACATGACAGAAGTCTAATATGCTGGCACTCCTCATTAAAGGGTGGGGATAATTAGCACAAATTATTGCTTACCTGGGACATTATACCAGTTTGCGCCATTGGTAATTCCTTGAGGAAAATTCTCATTGGGATAGATCTCCTTACAAGGACTGCCCGTGAACATCTTAACGTTTTCCTATACAAAGCACAAAGAAAGGCACTTTAAAACAGAGCAACTGCAGACAGAGGGGCGCGTTTTAGACGCCGGTCCTAATAAAGCCCCATAGCTGGCCTCTTCCTAACTTCGGCGGATCTTCCGCCAGTTCTAAATGCAAGACCGCTTCTTAGCGGTCTTACATTTCGACCTTCCTACGCCTAAGGCCTCTTGCCCACGAATGAAAGGGCTCCGTGCCCGTGCTGCAGACCGCAACTTGCGGTCTGCAATGCACGGGCACCGGCTGTGGGGCAGCCGAATGCAGATCATAGACCCATTCACTTGAATGGGGTCCGCGATCCATCCGTTCTGCAAAAACATAGAACAAGTTCTATCTTTTTGCGGAACGGAACACCACAGAAGCACTCTGTAGTGCTTCCATGGGGTTGGTTTCCGTTCCATGCTTCTGTTCCGCATCGGTGATGCAGAATGCTCATGGCTGGTGACCCGCGTATTGTGGAACCGCCGTATGCGGCCCGCAGCACTGGCACAGAGCCCTTACGTTCGTGGGCAAGAGGCCTAAACCAGTCACAGAAAACGGTAAATGAGATGGGCCTTCCGGCCCTCCCCCTTGCCCGCCACGCTCACAATTTTAGACCTAGTGTGAGAGGGGAAAATTCACAGATTGTGGCGCAACTAACCGTTGTGCTGCAATCTGCACCTGAATTATGCTTAATATAGGCGTATTTCAGTAAGAAATGACAGTCGCTAGCGACTGATTTTGATGGAAACTGTAATACTTAAAAGGGTTGTGTCTCTTCAACAAATGGCATTTATCATGTAGGTAAAATTAATACAAGACACTTACTAGTGTATTGTGATTGTCCATATTGCTTCTTTTGTTGGCTTTATTAATTTTTTCAATCCAGCAGTGGTGGCCGTGCTTGCAGAAAAAAGTTCTGGCCTAAGAGCGATCCCGTCATCCCAGCCATCAGTGATCCCGGCCACCACTGCTGGATTGTAGGGTGGTCGTAACTCCTGGATATCAGCAGTGTATAATGTGATGGAAAAATTAATCCAGCCAGCGAAGGAGGCAATATGGACAATCACAATACATTAGTAAGTGGCTTGTATTAACTTTATCTACAGGATAAATGTCATTTGCTAAAGTGAGACAACCCTTTAAATTTTCCCTGCTGGGGAACTGAATGTTTGCTTGTGTTCCCCCCATAGATTACAGCTGATCATGGAGGTCTTAGCTGCACGGCACTTTGCCGATTGGTGAGGTACCTTGTAACAAAATTGGATGGCAAACAAATCTTCAATCAAATTTCTTAGCATCCAACAATAATCGATAAAGTGACAATTTTAAAACCTTAACTGGAGAGTAAAGACCAGTATGGCTTCACTTGCTGCTACTACAATAACCCATCTTTGTAGGTACAGATATTTTATAGTAACATTATATAAATACACCAGATACCCCCTTGGCCCCACAATATAGTGGCTTGTACTAATCCCTTGATAGATATAGATATAGATATAATATAATATAATATAATATAATATATATTTTTTTTTTTAGCAGAACTGGGTAGTAAATTATATGTGCACTTTCAGAGTAAGTATAAAGCTGTAGCGTGCTCTCATTGTATTTATTGGAAGCCATTTGCCACCAGGAGAGGTATAGAGTGGGCTCAGCATTCATGTTGGTACCTGCATCCCTGGATTTAATGGAGGCCGTTATGGCACCAAAAATGGTAAAAAGCTGAGTGGACCCAGCATGCATGTGGAACCTGCAGTCCCTGAATTTTATGGTGGCCATTATGGCACATAACAGGTAGGATTTAGTGTTAGGTTCCCGTCATATAGAGGTCGCCTTGACATTTGGCAGACGGGCCCAATAATTTTGTACAAAATGTATTTGCCAAGAATCTCAAATTTGCAAAATAAGTGTGGCATTAGCACTAGAATGTTTTCTATAATTATGGCATTATTGTACTTTATTTGTGTTTGCAGGGTGCTGCTGCAATATCTTTTTCCTGTGTGTGCACTTTCTGTTTTTGCCACATGGTGGTGCTATACTAAAGCAAGTACATCTGCCTGTGCAGCAACTGAAAGGGAGTCTGTCACCACCATATACAGCGCTTACATTGTCCTATCACAAAGCTATACATGAATGTAACGGTACCAGTGTTATTTTCTTTAGACTTGCAGAAGCTGGAAAAACTACGTTTAATTTATATGCAAATGAGCACTCACAAGTGCCCAGATCCCGCGCACTGCCTCGCTGGGGCATGCCCATTGTGGGCACGGCATCGCTTCAACTAGTGAGCATGCGCCGGTGAGGCAGTGCGCAGGCGTGAGATCTCGGCAGGACTGAAGGATGACACAAGGGAATAGGAGGGCAGGCATAAGCAGAGGCTGGGGAGGAGTAACAATGAAATGAGGCAGAGCAGCCTGGGCTCCTACATAGTGAATGCCACCCCTGGGCACCTACACAGTGAATGCCACCCCTGGGCACCTGCGAGTGCTCATTTGCATATGAATTAAAAGTTGTTTTTCCAGCTTCTGAAAGTGTAAAGAAAATAACAAAGGTACCGTTACATTCATGTATAGGTGTGCTACCGCGCCATGTAAGCTGTATATGGCCATATGGAGGTGACAGACTCCCTTGAAATTTATGGCACTGTCTGTTTTATTAGTTTACATCTTTACATTTTGGCCCCAATCAGACCAACATCCGGACTATTCCTAATTAAAGTGAAGCTGTACTTTTTAACAAAATTGATACAACAAGGAGAAATAAGCCCCCAAGCCGAGCAATGTCTCCCTTCGCTGCTGAGACGGGCTTAAAGGGAACCTGTCATTGGGATTTTGGGTATAGAGTTGACATGTGTTGCTAGATGGCCACTAGCACATCCGCAATACCCAGTCCCCATAGCTCTGTGTGCTTTTATTGTGTAAAGAAATAAGAAAGAAAACCAGCAGGTGGCTCTATACAGATACATTTTTATTGAATATCTCATTAACTTTTTAAATGCAATTAAAGTAATCAGATCCAGGTGCTGGTTTGAAAACTGTAGAATATTTTTCATGGGACAACCCCTTTAAAAGGGGTATTACCATCACAGACAATTGGGGCATATTGCTAGGATATGCCCCCATTGTCTTATAGGTGCAAGTCCCACCTCTGGGACCCGCACCTACGAGAACAGAGCAGGGAGAGCTGTGGCTGTGACCCCGTCCACCACCAAGCGCTGCTCCCGTAGAAGTGAATGGAAGCACACCGCACACGCGCGGCCCCTGCTCCTATTCATTTCTATGGGGCAGACGGCAATAGCTGAGCCAGCTCTCTGCTGTTTTCGGCAGCCCCATAGAAATTAATGGAGGGCGGCTGTGCATGCGCTGTGCACCCTCCATTCATTCCCCCGCTCCATTCTCATTGTAGGTGCAGGTCCCAGAGGTGGGACCTGCACATATCAGACAATGTGTCAATAGTCTGTGATGGGCATACCCCTTTAACTCAAGCCTTTGTCCCCTTACAGCTACAGACCTGTGCACTTTAGAATTTCATAAGTACACAATTGCTGTATATTGAGGAATGGGGAGGAGATTTCAAGTATTTGCTTTGGACCGAATTAAACAAGTGCACAAAAATCCTTATTATGTAACACAATTTCTGCAAGTCTAAAATACACCGCAGATACAAATGATGAATTTTTGGCAGAGGTGCTCTGAATTGGAGTGGGGGGTGCATAAGCCTAGACTGCCAAATGAAGGCGACACTGGATAAGATCTGTTCAAATCATAAAGCCCGATTTGTCACAAGCAAGCGGCACAATTGTCGGGCATTGTCGGGCAGAATTCATAGCTCATTAGCGATGATCTGCCTGTGTAAATGTGCCTCCGATTACCTGATCATCGAGCAAGTATTCGTACATCGGGCAATCGCAATCTTTCAGCAGGTTTAAAAAATCACCGCTGGCTGGTGGCAGGTCGTGATGTGTAATCATGATCTGCTGCCAGCAAACAATGATTCAGTATGGGGACGAGCGATGGCATTAGGTGTGGAGGAGATCGGTGCATGTAATGGCAGCGCTCTCCTCCACTGATAAACAGGGGATTACTGGGAAGGAACGCTCTCCCTCCCCCTGACAATCGGCTGCATAGTCTGCAGGTGCAATACAGGCTTAAGCCAGCTTTCACAGGCAGTGATTTCAATCAGCGATTGTGAGCCAAAACCAGTTGTGTAGCCTCCACAGAGATAAGGTATAATGTAAAGATTTCCTCCTGTTCTGCGTTCTTGGCCCACCCATCATTCTGGCTCACAATCACCGATTAGAAATCTAAGCCAAGCAAAATGAGGGTTAAAGGTTTAGAGATTCAGTGGGGTCCTAGTCTCTATGACCTGCCAGAAACCAAATTAACGTGGAATTCCCCTTTACCAACAGATAAAGCACATTTTTTAAGTCTGTATAAATGAACCTCAAATTGCCAAAAAAGTGAAACTGAGTCTAGAAGTGTATAATTTACAGGGGTTCTCCGGGCTTTTAATATTAATGACCAATCTTCAGGAAAGGTCATCAATATCAGATCGGAGGGGGTCTGACACCCGGCACCCCCACCAATCGATCAGCTGTATGATGAGACCGCGTGCGCAGTGTGCATGGGGAGAAGGGAGATGCACGTGCTGATGTCGGGACCCTCGCCTATCTGATATTGATGATTTATCCTCAAAATAGGTCAGCAATATTAAAAGCCCGGAGAACCTCTTTAAGGTTGTACTGTGCTGCAATATTAATTATAAGTATGTATAACCAGACGCAGCTGCTCCCTGGGCACCGTGCCTACTGCTGGCAAAGGCAGAACATGGTGACTGGTCGCTGTAAGCCTCACCTTGGAATAGGAGAGAGACAATTGCTGGAAGACGGCATCATCTGGGGATTTACTGTACATAGATAAGCCCTTTTCATCGTCATCATACGGATAATTAACCACAAGGGAACCTGCAGACACAAGTCAGTGCTGTTAGAAAATCCACATGCTGCCAACATATAAGAAAGGAGAATCTGAATACGTAGATGGATGGTGGGTGCGAAGAACTGTGCCACAGAAACACTACATCTGGCTGTACCGCTTCTCTTCCCGCATCAGGCTTAACACTGTTTTTATCCAGAGTGTTCCTTTTTAGGCTGGTTTCACACTAGCGGAAAGGAACTCCGGCAGGTGAACAGCCTGTCGGATCCGTCCTGCCGCTAGTGCACGCGTGTCCCCAGACTATTGCATGTCATACTTTTATTCCGGCCGCCTCTCGGCATGTGCTGCCGCCGGAACTCTGCCCCCCCCTCATTATAGTCAATGGGGCCGGAGCGGTAGTCCGGGGGCACGCGTGCACTAGTGGCAGGACGGATCCGACAGGCTGTTCATCCACCGGAGTTCCTTGCCACTAGTGTGAAACTAGCCTAATAGCCTAAACAGTCCATGAACTGCCCCAAATTTTCCGAAAACATGACCAAGTTGAAGCTTGAATGGTGCAAGGAACATCCCTGCTGACGATTCTGTTTGTAGCCGAAAACTACTTCCCCACCCTACACTACATTAATCACAAGACTATGAATATGAACATCACTAAAAGAAAATGAGAATTGCAAAATGTAGGTTTGAACTTTTAACCAATTTACATCTACACATTTGCAAAACTGCTTGCTAAGCAATTCCCTAATTCAATTCTGTTCTGAGAATTGCTCCCTTTATGAGTGGCAGGGCTCCGACAACAGAGCTGGGACATTAAGGGGGTTGTACAGGATTATAAAAACATGGCTGCCTTCTTCCAAAAACAGCACCAACCCTGTCCATGGTATTGCAGTTGGAGTCAATAGGGCAGAGTTGCAATACCACACACAACCTGTAGACAGGGGTGGGTGCTGTTTTTGGAAGAAGGCAGCCACGTTTTTATAATCCTGGACAACCCCTCTAAATGTTGACAACCAGACACAGGAATAATAATAATAATAATTAAAAAACATCATCATTTAGTAGTGCTGTTGAAAAAGGACCCGTCATCTCTCCTGACATGTCTCTATTAATAAGCACCTGTATCCCCAATAAGATTATATTTGTGGAGAATCTTTTCTAACAACTCTGCTATTCCTCCAGGAAAGGCATGATAGACAACTGGGCGTAGAAATCCCTCTCATCAATAGGGCATGGCCCTAGAGATTGTGTCATTGTTAGACTATGCAGGGATACACTAATGACACCCAACTGTTCATTTATCCATATATTTCCAGTAGAACAGAAGAATGACAAAATGCAGACTCTTAAGAAAGGTGATGAGAATGAATGGAGGGGTGGTCACACGTGGGGGCATTTCTCTCCTTCCACTCTTGCTCATCTAAATATGCAACTCCTACAGAAGTGAAAGCAAAGAAACACAGAGAGACCCCGCACATGCCTGGCCACCTCTCCATTGTTTATCCTCCTTGATGAGGTGGTCATCTCACCAAGCAGGTTGGGTGACCAAAGTTCTCCAAATGTATGCAGGTTTCCACAGACGGGACCTGAATCTATCATTTGTGGATTAAATGTCAATGGCACATCATAAAGCAGTTACAAAAGACATCAAATATCAAGTTTAACCCTTTCTGCCCTGGGCCAGTTTTGGACTTCCTGCCCAGGCCATTTTTTGCAAATCTGACATGTGTCACTTTATGTGGTAATAACGTTTGAACACTTTTACTTATCCAAGCCATTCTGAGACTGTTTTCTCGAGACACACTGTACTTCATGACAGTGGTAAATTTGAGTCAATATATTTTTCCTTTATTTATAAAAAAAAATAATAAAAGAATCCAAAAATTTGGAAAAATTCCTCTACTTTTAAGACAGATAGTAATGCCTCAAAAATTGTTATCAGTCGTCATTCTCTATATGTCTACTTTATGTAGGCATCATTTTGCAAATGTCATTTTATTTTTTTAGGACGTTAGAAGGCATTTTTCAAATTTTCAACAAAATTTC
Organism: Bufo gargarizans; assembly: GCF_014858855.1. Classification (NCBI taxonomy): domain Eukaryota; kingdom Metazoa; phylum Chordata; class Amphibia; order Anura; family Bufonidae; genus Bufo; species Bufo gargarizans. The sequence continues at coordinate 479,262,426 of NC_058082.1, forward strand.
CAAAACCATTTTTTTTAAGTAATTCAGATAGTGATTTTGAGGAGCTTACATAATGGTAACCACCCATAAATGACCCCATTTTAGAAACTACACCCCTTAAATTATTCAAAACTGATGTTACCAACTTTTCTTTTAACCCTTTAGGTGTTCCACAAGAAAATAAAGGAAATTGGAGGCGAAATTTCAAAAAAATAAAATAAAAATTATGCAGTTTTTACATGTTAATCATTTTTTTTCTTGCAACACAGCAAGGGTTAACAGCAAACTAAACCTCAATATGCATTACGCCGATTCTGCAGTTTACAGAAATACATACGCTATATGTGGTAGTAAACTGCTCTATGGGCATGTGGCAGCGGTCAGAAGGAAAGGAGCGCCATATGAATTTTGGAGGCAGATTTTGCTAGAATGCTTTTTAGGCACCATTTTGTATTTAAAGAGACCCTGACGTACCCCTACAGTGGAAACCCTCAAAAGGTGACACCAATTTGGAAACTACAAAAAATATATTAAAGTGGGGGTACTGAGCACTTTGACCCCCCTAAGCGGAAATTTGGAAACACTTGGCTGTGAAAATGAAAAGTTTCATTTCTTCCAATAAAATGTTGCTTTCGCCCCAAATTTTTCATTTTCACAAGGGGTAACAGGAGAAAAAGCACCCCATAATTTGTTACTTATTTTCTCCTAATTACTGCAACACCCCATATGTGGTGGTTAACTGCTGGGGGAGGGCACATGGCAGGATTCAGAACGGAAGGAGCGTCATATGGCTTTTGCAGTGCAGATTTTGATGAATTGGTTTATGGCTGCCATTGTTTTTTTTTTAAGTGATTGTCTTACGTGGGGGCTCATATTTTGCGGGATGAGGTGACTTTCATTGGTACCATTTTGGGGTAGATAAGACTTTTTGATCTCTTGGTAAAAAGGCTGTTTTGGCATAGTTTTTTTTTTTTTTTTTTTTTTTTTTACAGTATTCACCTGAGGGGGTATATCATGTGATATTTTTATAGAACAGGTTGTTACGGACATGGTGATACACAATGTGTCTATTATTTTCATTTTCTTACGTTTTACACAGTAAATGCATTTTTGAACAGAATTAAATCTTATTTTTGTGTTGCCATTTTCTGATTGCCCTATTTATTTATTTTCTCTGGCGATTGTCTTAGGTAGGATCTCATTTTTTTGCAGGATGAGAAGACTGTTTGATTGGTACCATTTTGGGGTACATACACCTTTTTGATTGCTTGGTATTACACTTTTTGTGAGGGAAGGTGACCCAAAAATGTCTGTTTTGGCACTTATTATTTTTTTTTTTTACTGCGTTCCCCTGACAGGGTGGATTATGGAATATTTTTATAGAGCTGGTCGATACGGACACGGCAATAACTAATATGTATACTTTTCTTTTTTTCCCTATTTTTTTATTACTTAATTATGGGAAAAGAACACTTTTTTTTACTTGAAATTTTTATTTTTTCATGCAAAACTTCGCGCGGGTGCAGCTCCTGCACCCGCCTGATCAGCATGCCGTAGTACTATGGCATTGGTCGGGAAGTCACTTCCCGCAGCGCAATACTATTATGGCACTGGTGGGGAAGGGGTTAAAGACTTCCAAGAAAGGTGCAGATGCAAACCAATTACATAAGTAACCATGGCTGGACCATGGCCAAGGGGTAAGACACAAAACATTGTACTGCATATGACACATACAGTACGCAGTAGATACAATCCTGCAGTCTGGTGATAACGTGGTATTGGTAGACCTTGGTTTACCTGGTAATGGAATATATGACACTAATACAAAGAGGACACAATGACGCGGGTGCAAATTCAAAGGAATTCCAATTCAAACTCAATACCAAGGAGTGGTGAATTTCGTTTTTGTTCTTTGTGGAGCATTTCTGTGGAACTCTGCATTAGTCAGAAGGCACAATGGACAAGTGTAATTAATAACATACCTCCATGGAGATTAGCAGACAGGACAAACTGATAGGTTTTCAGCCAACTCATTACAGCCAAAGTCTCAAGCTGCGGAGGGTCTGTGATTTGGAAGAACTGGTCTGGGAAATTACGATTAAGATCATAATTGTTGCTGTTGTTTCTGCCAACAACCCCGTCACGGTCCCCTGCAGAGAGACAAGGAGATGAACAATGTCAGATACTATTCTAGAGTCATCTGGAAATGCTACTCATTAGGCAGTGCCCTGCCTAAGCCACCGCTGGAAATTACAGGATGCCTGGCACTGCCTGGTAACCTGGTATTTTTGCTCTTTAATTACTTTTTGCATCCTGTCTCTGAATTTATGATTAGTGGGGATTTGACCTCTGGGGCCCCCACAACCCCGACGATCATGGGGCTGCAGCGCAGTACAGCCACACTACGTCAATGGGACCATACTGCAATTCCATGCACAGCGCTGTTGGGCAAAAAAAAAAAAAAAAACATAGGAGGGGATGCAGCAACAATTCACCCCTGTAGCTCCTCCATTCTCAGGATCGTTGGAGGCAGGCCTCAATGACCATCCCTTTGGAAGATGAGAATAAATAAGTGATGCAAGTGGATAGCTAGAGGTGTGCTTTCACAAGTTTCTTAGTACAGGCACATCAGTTTATAAATTCAAGTTCTTAATCAAGAATTAAAGCAAATGGGTGCTCTATGCTGTTTATTGGTTTCATTCACTCACAAGCTGCACAGTGTAACCCTTTACCACCTTCTTGCTGAGAAGGAGATGGCTATAATAGAGAAAAAGCAGCGGGTCCATGAGAGCACCCGGCCGGACCTCCCAGCACTGACAGGTCGCATAGCATTATATTGATTTATGATACTATGTAACCCTTACAGTTCTGGAATGTATTGATAGCTGACAGGGTTATATAATATCATAAATCAATATAATGCTATGCGACCCTGGCAGTGCTGGGAGGTCAGGGCGGGTGCTCTTGCCCACACGCGCTGTGAGTCCAATGCCTGGAACTCCCTCATGGGAAAGGGGCCTAAAGGGAACATGCTAGTTAAAAAGGTCTTGTGATTACAGCAGCCTCAGCAGTGATTCAAACAGACAGGTTCTCTCTTTCACTGCAGTGTCAGAGGGGTGAGGTTAGAAAAGTGGTAAGTATAAGGTGAGCTTGCAGGCTTGTAGAAACAATAACTGGGCTGACAGCAGCTCCACTGTAACATGGCAGACAATAATAACTTCTGAATTAGGAGGAAGGCGAGTCTGAGCTTTGAAGGGGAAGGTTCCACATTGACACTGTAAATAAAGATCTAAACACACAGTGGAATTTTTATTTTTCCCTGGAGGTATGCTTTAAAACTTCAAATAGTCTTTTCTGCATAGACTTGTAAGTGTGAGTAAGCAATTACCTTCTTGTGCTTTCTCATATCCGTCCGGATTCATGGAGGGCATGATGTGTATTCTGGTAGTGTTCACCAATTGTGTGACTCCAGGGTCAGTACCGTAGTTTTTGCACAGATATTCAATGAGGTTTAAAAGCAGCTCTCTTCCTACAACTTCATTACCGTGCATGTTCCCAATGTACTTAAACTCCGGTTCACCTGCAAAAAGATAAACAAGATATACAAGACTGCCAATGATCACCAATCCAGATATCAGAACATAATGCTGTGGGACTACCATGCACCTAAACCACAGATAAGCCACATTCATAGCACAAAGAAAAAAGGTTTTCCAATTGAGAAAAGATGGCAAAGCCTATATGCTTCTACTGAGAAGAGGAAATGGGAGTGTGGAAACCTCTAGGGTCCCATTTGCCGGACCCCAAATGTTATAGTCTAAAATTGATGTGATGCCTTACTACCAGAGGTGCACACAACTCACAACACTGAGATCAGTCCAATTGTGTCTTTATTCACACAAAAGAAAATAAATTACCTGGCTCATGGACACGCGGGTTGTCCGATATCGCCATCGCATAAAGCTCTCGTGATTCCACCGATTTGCCAATGGAGTAGAGATGTGTGATGCTGGCGTATTCACTGTTGTACCTCCTCAGGAATATCTCCATGTCAGAATAGTGGTGATGGCGGTACTCCTGAGGCTGGATTGGTCTGTGAACTGGAGGGATGTTCTCAGGTTTGGCAGATGCTGGATGCTCAGCGGTGGGTAGTGGAGCACTAGTAGTGCCCAGGGCATCATCTGCTACAACTGATACTGTAGGATTGAGCTGGAAATCAAGCACGGTAGCTGCTCCTTCTTTTACTTCCACCTGAGTAATGGTTAGTGGCAGGTATCTGGAAGACAAAAGACAATATGTATATGAAAAATCTGGTGCCCAGGACTCCGGAACACCTGGTAGTCTAAGCTGTAGTCAATACTAATGGTACTGTATAGTGGAATCACCAATCAAGGCATTATTTCAAATGAATGCAAGGGACAACTGATGAGGGAAAGGGGATATTCATGGTGTAGTAGTAGTGGTAGGAAGAGGAGACAGATCTACAGTTCAGGTAGTCTCTGCTTTGTAGTTCAGACTGCAGTAAAGGGGTTGCACCAGGATATAAACGTATCTGCTGTTAATAGCGTATTTGGCTATCTTCGCCATAGAGAATGATTGGAGTGGCAGGACGCATGCTTGATGGTCGCTCAATTAACTCAAGAGTCTTGGGAACATCGTTCTCATGATTGGTGTAGAATCCCAGCATTTGGACCCCCACCAATCAGATATGTATCCCCCATCCTGTGAATAGGGGAGAAGTTTATATCTTGAGACACCCCCTTTAAGACATTTTATATGGATATATGTGTTGCATGTGCGCTTGGCAGCTGAAGGCATCTGCATCACTGACAAAAATGAAGTTTTAATATATGCAAATGAGCCTCTAGGGGCTATAGGCTCTGCTCTCTCTGCAACTGCCATGCCCCCTCTGCACTTTGATTGAAAGGGCAAGGCAGTGAAAATATGACCACGGCTGGCCCCGATTTCTCCTAAGGTCAATCAAACTGCAGAGAGAGACGAGCCTCTAGGTGTAAAGGGAACGCCCCTGTTGCTCCTAGAGCCTCATTTGCATGTATTAAAACATCATTTTTCTCAGCAATGTGGGCACATATGAACATGGGACCAACACAGATGTCTTCAGCTTCCAAGCACACATGCCACAAGGCAGACAGTTTCATAGGTACAAATCTGCTGACAGATGCCCTTTAAGGTAGTGGTTTCTTAAAATACTAACTTTACAACTGTGGACAAAAAAAATAAAAAATACCATTCTTAGAGTGTAAATGCCATTTCACTACCAAAAATGAAATTCCTAACATATGTGATGCTGAAGGGAAGATATTCATGAAGCTGCATTTTTCAGCTAATTTTACCTTTCTGATGTCTGTATTCAGCCCTTAGCAACCATATTTCTCTGTGCCTCTATTTCAACAACTTCCTAAGATGTCCTCTGCTGCTCTTCTTGTGAGGATCTTTGCCCTTAAGTTGAGGCCATCCTGTATTCCCCTCACTTCCCATAAGCCCTTGCTCTCCTCACATGAACTAGCAGGACCAATCGGAACGCAGATGACTTCCCACAGTACCCAGAGCAGTGTGTATCCTCACATACAACTAACCAGAGACAAGCCCTGCAATTACATTAAATCAGTAAGCTGCTTTAGCTGCTTATATCTCTTGTTTGGTACCAGCTAGAAACATGGCTTTCAGACAATACCAGAATGACATAAATCTGTTCAGTACAGGGGAAGATATCAATGATAGAAATCGGGATGCTGAAAGTAAAAGCAGATTTTACCCGCGATTATTCCCGACTATTTCTAACAGTGATTTCTCCTCTGTTGCTTGGACTAGAGCAGTTATTGTATGAAAGCCGGGACTGTAAGCCTTCAAACAAGACCAGTTGCATATTTCTAGCTGCTACCATTGAGAAGATATCACCATCTAAAGCAGCCCTCCCCCCTCCACTTTCTGCCTGGACCCAGCTCCAGGCTGTCAGGGATGAGCTCCTCCGTCTCGTTATTATACTGAGAAGACGGACTGCACATGGCAACGCTGTGAGATGAGAGCTCCTGAATAGGAAAGTAGCAAGCATTTGTGGGAGTTATTAGCAGGTAAAACTGAAAATGATCAAATTTTAAAATCACAAAAGCACTTTTACAGCAGGGTGTACTATACCATTAGGGAATAAAAAATGAAACGGCAGTTACACTTTAAAGAGAATCTGTCAGCAGTTTTGATTATGCTGAACTGTTGAAAATGCTGGGAAAAACACTATAAACATACTTTATGAAGAGCTTTTATCGTCATCAGGAGTAGCAGAAATATGAAATTTTATTCTGCGTGCACTGGAGGAGGAGCTTCAATTTAAAGCTCCACAAAAAGTGTGTTTATAGTGTTCTCCCCAGCATAGTCAAAACTGAAAGGAAAGGGGGGACTCGTCTTAACCATTGCTATGGGGTCCATGAGCTCCATTGAATATACCCCTACTCACCCAGTAACTGAAGCAGTGATGTTGTAGGTCCCTGGAGCTAGCAATCTCTGGAAGTTTCCCAGCTTGCCAGTGGTGATGTTATGGTTAATCTCTGATACAGATATAGTCACGTTCTCAATGCCTTTCTGAGTAACAGAGTCTCTTACAAAGCCTTTGGCTCCAATGTGGACCTATAAATGAAAGAGGAGACAGACTATAATTCCATACAAAAATAATTCAAATGACCACATAAAACTGTAACAGCAAGGTCCTACTATACAGTCCAAAAATTATGTATGACTTTATTACAGTATCTCCTAGAATTACAAAAACTGCACAAACCGTGACTGTCAGTGCTGATCTTTGTAGCAAAAGTCAAGACCACCTTAATGTTTGTATAGAGAATGAACCTAATAAAAAGTTGAGTAATCTTGCAAATGCATTACCTGTATTGGACTGATCCTGTGGGCTAGCCTGTATCATAATCAAAAGCTGTATTCACAATTCTGCAGCCTCCAGACCTAAAATCTCCCAGCGTCCCTTGCTGGCTGAATGTTGGCACGCTAGTGATTTGCAAGCATCATTGTATGTGCAGGCACTGTACCGCGATCCCATGCAGGATAACCTCACTGCGTCACGGCACTCCCTGCTGCTCTTGGATTGGCCAGCACGTCTCACGTGAACAGTGCTGGCCAATCCAAGAGCAGGGATGGACAAGAATGAAGTGTCTTGGGCTAACCATGCACAGCATGCTTCAGATAGTCTGAGAACTGGTGCGGCCATCTTGGAGGACAGAAGAGAAGCCTGGAAATTATAGATCTGCAGCTAATAAGAAGGCCACCAGTTAAGTGTTCCAACGTATTTTTTTCTTGAACTGAAGGGTCACTTTAATAACAATTTGCTGATTCTAGCATGCATTGCACAACACGCATGTAGGGAAGAGAAAAAAAAAGAAAAAAAAAAAAGAAGCTGAATTGGGACATGTTTTTGAAACTTTCTTGTTGAAAAGAATTCTGGATTAACAAGTCTTTTATTAGACTGTTCCTTTAAATCAGTGCAACAGAAGACATGTGTACAAAGTGGGGCAGACAAGAACTGCACCGCTAAGATTGGGAAGTTATGGGACAAAAAGGAAGGAAGGATGATCTCCGCTGAAAAAGAACGGGTAAGGGCTCATGCACATAAAATTTATTTTTTGTCCACATCTTATCCTCATTTTTTGCGGATTGCATGCGGACCCATTCACTTCAATGGGGCCGCAAAAGATGCAGAAAGCATCCGATGTAAGTCCGTTCTGCGGCATCTGCAAAAAAATAGAACATGTCCTTTTCTTGTCTGTATTATGGACAAGGATAGGACTGTTCTGTATACACACTTACACAGAGAACGCTATCAATCAAGTTGATAAAAGGAGTTAGAAAAAATAAAAATAGCAGTAGGACCTGAAGTATTGCCCACACGGGCGGCGCCAACACCTTTTCAGCTCTAACGTCAGCCTTCTAGTGGCAGCTGGGAATATACCCAATGGTGTCGTATTCCCAAAGTCATTAACGAGAAAATCCAACAGCCATTCGCTGGCCAACCTACAGAATATCACATTTTCCTAATCTTGTAAAAAAAAAGGCTTGAACAACAACCAGAGAGGCCAAGGAGGTCAGTCATAACAGGAAGAACCAAAAAGAAAACCAGCACCCAAGGGACTGGAAGGAGGACACGTAATACAATGCCAACCTCCCCAAAGTGTCAAGTTATAGGAAATGCTTTCTCGCTGGCATGCTGCAAGTGTTCCTTCAGATCCAGACAGAGCAGAACTGAAGAACTGTCAAAAATAAGACACATGCTAAGAACTGAACTCCAGCCTGCTGTGCACAGGACATTATATACTCACAGCACAAAGCAAAGTGAAGGACCATAGAAAATACACTGCGAAGTCTGAGCAGATCCCACCGAGGGGTGATGCTAAAGAAACTACATCACTAGAAACATCTAGGAAGGTCTTCTGCACAACCCACGGACAAACATTTGCAGCAGGATACATTCTTCTCTTTTCTCAAGAAAGGAATTTTAGAAAAGCCATTTAAACCATGATTGAAATAACTGCATAAATAGCAATTACCAAAAATAATGTCACTATCAGAATTATTTAATAAAACTCCTTAAAAGGGACTGCGCCACCATCTGGATCTGAATACTTTTGTAATTGAACTGTAATTAAAAAAAAATTGTATAGCCTCTGAGTTATTCAGTAAAATGTGTCTGTATAGAGCCACCTGCTGTTTGTTCTTTTGCTTATTTCTAAGTCCACCTCACTGAGGTGGTCGCACATGCTCAGTTTAAATCAACTGCCACCAACCATATCTTCTGTTAAAAGCGGTGACAGTTACAGGGAAAGCGCTATAGCAGAAAGGACCTCCTGAGAATGGCCATGCCCTGAGCTGCTACAGCAGAAAGGACAAACTCCCTGAGCTACCAGCCTAAGGTCTCATGCACACAATTGTATTTTCGGTCTGCATCCAACCTGCCTTTTTTTTTTAAAATCAGATGTGGACCCATTCATTTCAATGGGGCGCAAAAGATGTGCATGGCTTACTAAGTGCTATCCGTATGTCAGTTCCGTGGCCCTGCAACAAAGACAGAACATATCCTATTCTAAGTATAGGACAGTTCTACAAATGTTTGGGGGGGGGGAGAAAAACATAAAAAATAAAAAATAAATGGTGGCATGCAGATGGCCAGGATCAGCCGCGATCTGCAGGCCTCAATAACAGATAGGATCGTGTGCATGAGGCCTTTAAGAAAACCTAGGAAGGCAACCGGAGCAATGAACGGGGAGATCTCTGGATCTATGTGCAGTACAGGGCTGGTTCTAGGTTTGTTAATAAGAGACATACCATACGATTTTTATTTTTTTACAACAATCATGGACGCAGTCTAGATAAGTACTTAAAAGGGAATCCGTCACCTCTATTATGCGGACCTCGCTGACCTGCTAAAATCAGCAGACTGTCACTTCCGGCTAGTATTCAGTACTTTCATAGGGCACCAGCGCTGTGAGAGAGATTAGTCTGATGAAACTACTGGCCCCACCCTCCCCATGACTGACAGGTTTCATATCGCACAGGAAAGAAACCTGCCAGTCATGGACAGTAGGCGGGGGAGGCCGGAGCCACAAGTCTCATTGGACTCATCTCTCTCATAGTCCTGGCACGTGCTGTGCCACAAACACAAAAAATAAAAACACAACACATTCATTTTATTCTGCAGGTAAGTACAATTATAGAGACACCAAATGTATAATGTTTGCTATGTTTCACTACTAAAAAATAATCATCATCATCATCATCATAATAATAATAAAAAAAAAGATGAAAGCTTTTTTTTTTTTTTTTTTTTTTTTTTTTAGGAATAAAAAGATGGCTCTGAGTTGCCATATTCTGACACCCACAACTTTATTTTTCTACTGGCAAAGCTGTGTGGGGGCTTATTTGATACCATTTTTGGGAAGCATGGGAACTTTTGATGGCTTTTTTTAGTCAGTTTTTGGGGAGGCAAAAAAAAATAATTAAAAAAAACTGAGTTTTTTTTTCCATAGAATTGTTGCAGACGCAGCATTACCACCAGCACCAATTATCTGTGTGTGTATGTATTATGTATGTATAATTTATTTTAAAATATACTTTCACACTTGCGCTCAGAGCGGATCCGTCTGGAGTATGCACAGACGGATCCGCTCCTATAATACAGACAATGGGATCCGTTCAGAACCGATCCGTCTGCATTATATTTTAGAAAAAGTGCTAAGTGTGAAAGTTGCTCAGACTGATCCGTCCAGACTTTACATTGAAAGTCAATGGGGGACGGATCCGTTTGAAACTGAGCCATATTGTGTCAACTTGAAACGGATCCGTCCCCATTGACTTACATTGTAACTCTGGACGGATCCGTTTGCCTCCGCACGGCCAGGCGGACACCCGAACATGTGTGCGCCTGCTGAGCGGAGCGGAGGCCAAACGGTGCCAGACTGATGCATTCTGAGCAGATCCGCATCCACTCAGAATGCATTGGGGCCGTACGGATGCGTTCGGGGCCGCTTGTGTGAGCCTTCAAACGGAACTCACAAGCGAAGCCCCGAACGCTAGTTTGAAAGTAGCCTAAAAGCGCAGACATATTCTGCAGTGCTTTACAGACATCACTGGCACCAGTGGGGCTCAAAATCTAAGTTCCCTATCAGTATGTCTTTGAAGTGTGGGAGGAAACAGGAGATTTCAATAGGAATCTGTACCACATGTCTATTTCTGAGGAGATTTCTACCCGGAAACTGTGGCGGCTAGCCAGACACTGATTAACTCTATTGAATGGGGCTTATCAGCGTGCACATTGCAAATAAAAAAAATATATATTTAAAGGAAACCTGTCACCATGATTTTGCGCATAGAGCTGGGGACATGGGCTGCTAGATGGCCACTAGCACATCTGCAGTACCCAGGTCCCATAGCATCGCGAGATTTCGGCGCTCCAGCTCTGTGACATCAGCCAGCAAGGAGGAGATTCGGAGGACGCGGGGCGGTGCTGGGCTCCTTTCCGCTGGACTCATCTCCGGCTACAGGACTCATATCAGGTAATTTGCATATCAATCAAAACGTTTTTTTAACAGTATAAAAGCGCAGAGAGCTATGGGACCTGGGTACTGCAGATGTGCTAGTGGCCATCTAGCAGCCCATGTCCCCCAGCTCTATGCGCAAAATCATGGTGACAGGTTCCCTTTAAAAAAAAAAATAATAATCCATCTAGACTGGACGCACCCTGAGAGATGTGAAGTCTCCTCACTATAGGAAATGTACCCATACCTTCCTGCATCTTCTATTCTTCCACACTATCAGGTAACCAGCAGCATGCACAATAACACAACGAGGAAGAGCTGCAGAAACGAGGACCGACGCAAGATAAGTGATGCCACCTACTTACATGTTACTCAGTGCTTTATGTAGATGGAGATAGTCTTATGTTCAAAGGTAGACATTAGAGCAGATATACTAAGACGGGCCTTACAAACACCAGTCTTAGTTTAAAGTCCATTGGCCTCTAAATAAATTTGGCGCATGTCCAGGCAGTCCGTGCGCCAGAAATTCTAATCTTTTTCAATGGTCATTTATGTTAGTACGTGATGTAAGTGACAGTAAATCTGTTGGGCCCGGGCGCTCTGCTCTCTCTAAACTCTGCCTATTTTTCGTGAAACACAGACGTGTGAATGGGGCTTTAGCTGAGCTTCTGAGTGTAGAGGCTCATTTGCAAGTAATAAAACGTAATTTTTCTCAGCACTGCGGACACATATGAACATATCAGTCTGTGTCAGTATGCCTGACGTATACCCCCCAACGGACACCACAATGTGCAGTGAATGTAGTCCAACGGGTCCCATGTTAGATAAAACCACTAACGTCTACAAGTTACAGGTATGAGAAATCAGGGAAAGGTAACATCTCGGCGATCCATTATGACCAACAAGATGATAAGCTGATGAAGAAGCAGTGAAAAGGGTAAAAACATAAAAATGAGTAAAACCATGAATTACCATTTCCATGAACTTCAGAAGCGACTCTCTATTATTGTCCCATTCTTGCGCCAGTTCGGAAGCCGGTGGGTACTTGCAGCAGGACAGTTCAAACGTGACTTCCAGGCAGTTCCCCCATACATAATTGTAATCCTGCATCCCACCTGCAGAGGGCAGAAAAGACAAAACAGAACTTACTATGCATATCCTACATCATATGTGCAATGAGCTGACTGTACCCGGTCTGCGGTACCAAGACCCGGTCTGGCTGCCATCATCAACCAATGGTTTCATTTAGGACCCATCCTTCGTCCCCCAAACATGTTAAACAGAGGCCGTGATAGACGCCCAACAGTGGCAGCCATCAGCTATAGGCTATAATGGCATCAGTGATCAGTTTTTCAACAGCTATTAATGGCATATTCATTAAACAGATAACATTATATCCAATGGCTGATGGACCCTACTGTCCGGCATCCGTTTTAACACATCTGTTCCCCAAAATGATGTAATGGCAGCCATTCAACGGAAAGGTCATGAAAAGTTATTAAATAGATATGTTTATTCTAGGGCTATGCAGCAACGTTTGCTTGCGACGCAAGATCGCAGTGTGGTGCTACCTGTGCTGCAACGTACTGAATGAGGTCGCAACACGATCCACAAGCTGCCGCATCAAGGCTGGATTTCCTGCAACTGTCGTATCAACTTGTAGGTCGCAGCACAACGCCATTCACTTATGACGAACGCAGTGCAACACTGATCTTCAGCTATATTACATGTGTAGTCCTGGCCTTAAGGCTAGGTCTACACGACGACATTTGTCGCGCGACAATTTTTATAAAGATAGTCTATTCGAAATGGATTTTTCTGCAACTGTCGCGTCGCAGTCGCAACATGTCGCATGTTGCAGTGGGACACCATAGACTACCATTATAAAAATTGTTGCGCGACAAATGTTGCAGTGTAGTTGTGCCCCGACGCATGACAAATGTCGTCGTGTAGACCTAGCCTAAAGGGGTTGTCTCACTTCAGCAAATGGCATTCATCATGTAGATAAAGTTAATTTAGGGCACTTACTAATGTATTGTGATTGTCCATATTGCCTCCTTTGCTGGCTGGATTCATTTCTCCATCACATTTCCACGTTTACAACCACCCTGCAATCCAGCAGTGGTGCCCGTGCTCGCACACTATAGAAAAAAAGTGCCAGCCTCTCTGGTGGCCGGGTGTGCAAGCACGACCACTGATGGATTGCAGGGTGGTAGTAACCCCTGGAAATGAGCAGTGTATAATGTGATGGGAAAATGAATCCAGCCAGCAAAGGAAGCAATATGGACAATCACAATACATTAGCAAGTGGCTTGCATTAACTTTCTCTACATGATAAATGCAATTTGCTGAAGTTAGACAACCCCCTTTAAGTCAGAATCAGAACTCCAAAATCCTTGCTGTTCCTGAGAGGAGATGCTTGTGGACGGCTGGGGATTCTGCACAGACATGTGGTAGATCTAGCAGAAGGTCCATCAGGCAGGGGTTGATTTCCCATAAGGCTGCTATATCTTGCATATTAAGTTACTGATTCTATGAGCCATATGGAGGAAAAATATGGAAATTTTCTAAAATCTGCACATTTTGCAAAAAAATAAAAATAAATATCCTCCTTAAATTTCCATATACATATATTTTCATGCTCGGACCAAATGTGACAATGGTCCATAGATTCCTGTGGACAGATGTCCAGCCTCCAAAGAGAAGTCCATTGTACCCTCCTCATAATGGACAATTGTGAAGAGAGAAGTGGGAGAGATTCATGAAAATGGATAAAAGACACCGACAGCAGCCAATCACAGCGCAGCTTTCATTCTGCCTGATGTGCTTATGGGCGCACTGGTCACGACAGCTAAAGTCAGGGCTAAACTGAGCATTAATTAGACCTGTCCTATACTGTGGACAAAGCCACAAATCAATGGTGATGTGGGACAAAAATCCACACGATGCACTGGGAAGCAATGGCAGGCTTGAGAAAAAAAAAAAAAAGTTTGTGTCAATGTTATCCAGGGCAGAGGCGGGAAGGCAAACATGTACATTTTAAGAAATGAATGAGGCGAGACCACGTAGTCACTATAACATTGTACTGTGCAACGGCCAAAGCAAATATTGTCCCCAATGTGGAAATTGCTTTTACTATTGACTTTATATCTTTATCCTGTCCTTGTACAAAGGCATAACGAGCCTTTAATTTACCAGGTAAGAAAGTGCTACACGGGCCGGTCAAATTCACATGCATCTCAATGCAAGACAACGGGCAGAAGTCTGTCTGACAGCCCGGCCGAAAACAGACAACCCCAAGGCCTCTTTCACACGGCCGTTGCGGAAACATGTGCGGGTGCGTTGTGGGAACACCCGCGATTTTTCAGCGCGAGTGCAAAACATTGTCATGCGTTTTGCACTCACGTGAGAAAAATCGCGCATGTTTGGTACCCAAACCCGAACTTCTTCACAGAAGTTCGGGTCTGGGATCGGTGTTCTGTAGATTGTATTATTTTCCCTTATAACATGACTATAAGGGAAAATAATAGCATTCTGAATACAGAATGCATAGTAAAACAGCGCTGGAGGGGTTAAAATAAATAAATAAAATAATTTAACTACCTTAGTCCACTTGATCACGTAGCCCAGCATCTCTTCTGTCTCCTTTGCTGAACAGGACCTGTGGTGAGCATTCATTTCAGGAACAGGACCTGAGGTGACGTCACTCCGGTCATCACATGATCCATCACCATGTTAAAAGATCATGTGATGACCGGAGTGACGTCACCACAGGTCCTGTTCAGCAAAGGAGACAGACGAGATGCCGGGCAGCCCGATCAAGTGGACTAAGGCGAGTTAAATTTTTTATTTTATTTTAACCCCTCCAGCGCTATTTTACTATGCATTCTGTATTCAGCATGCTATTATTTTCCTTTTCCCTTATAACCATGTTATAAGGGAAAATAATAATGATCGGGTCTCCATCCCGATCGTCTCCTAGCAACCGTGCGTGAAAATCGCACCGCATCCGCACTTGCTTGCGGATGCTTGCGATTTTCACGCAAGCCCATTCATTTCTATGGGGCCTGCGTTACGTGAAAAACGCACAAAATAGAGCATGCTGCGATTTTCACGCAACGCATAAGTGATGCGTGAAAATCACCGCTCATGTGAACAGCCCCATAGAAATGAATGGGTCGGGATTCAGTGCGGGGGGGGCAAAGAGCTGTGCTGTGGGCAGCGTCTGGTTTCTCATCTTTCTACAGATGTCCCAAGGGAGGTATATAGAGTGTGGAAAAATGCATAGTCCAATCATATGGGTTGATAATATATACATATTATTTACTGCCTATAGAGAAGCACCTCTTTGAAGTGTCACATATGACGTATGCAGTATTCTTGTTAGGATAGACGCCATTACAACATGGCGACGATGACCAGATGTTTACATTAGTTCACATTCCAAAGTAGTGCGCAGAAGCCAGGGTGCGCAGCAGCAGCATTGTGGTGTCCGCATCCAGAGCCAAACTGATGCATTATTATTAAAGCGCCATTCATTCCATAGCGCTGTACATGTGATGCATTCTGAACAGATCCTTATCCATTCAGAATGCATTGGGGCTGAACTGATCCGTTTTGAATCATTTGTGAGATCCCTGAAACGGATCGAACAGGCGGACCCAGAAATGCCAGTGTAGAAGTAGCCTTAAACGCCGGCCTTAATAAAATGTGCCCCTTCAGTCGTACAAGAAACTAGGAGAACAACTCTCAGAAGAATCCTTCCCTCTCGTATATGGAAGATTCTCTGAAAGTCTTCACAAATGGAAAGTTTTTTCTTTTACATTTTTGTGAAAACCTTTTCAATTGTAGACTTTTGTAGGTCTAAGAATTTTTTTTTTTTAATTTTCATTGATTCAAGATTAGCGCTACTGTACTACAGTAATAATTCTAGTCCTATGACGCACAGCAAACACCATGGATAATCCTAATCCGGGGCGACTGGTACGAAAACCTCTGATTTAAAGTTAATCAGTGATTAGACAGCTCAAGGCAGTTTTCTACTTTATCCTTGTGACCCTGGACTATGTCTTCTGACTAATGTCTCTAAGGAGCCCAGGCACAGGGTATTCTTCTGTACCAGCACAGGATTACTACCATGGTGGTATTTTACAGCATGCAATCACTCAATATTCACCCCTGAAAGCCAAAGTCACAGACTGAATCATGATGAATCCAGTTAAAGGGGTCGTCTGACGAGATACAAATCTGTTCAGTTGTCAAAATGTAAATCAATAACACTTACTAATGTGGCTTCATTCTGAATACTGACCAGTCAGCCCAATTTCAGATCTCTATTGGGCCCAGAAGTTCCACCTCAAAGTGTAAGTTCTGATTTAAGGTCCTTTTACACGGATGGATAGTCAGGCCGATTGTGGATGAGCATTTGTGTAAACACTCATTCCAGATGATTGTCCTCTGTAAAAGTTGCCGGCGACACCTGATAAACAAGCAAACACTTGGTCATCTGCTGCCCAAGAACAATGATCTTCTATGGGGACCAGCGATCCCTCTAGTGATCACTTCTCCTTATGCAGCAAAAGTGACTGCTGCATGTAAATGCAGCCCTAGACTCTGCTGACGATCAGGCAATTGTCTGGAAGGTTTAGTTAGTTCCTGATAATTGCCCAATATATTGGTCCTTGTAAAAGGACCTTTAGGCAGGAAGCTTTCCCATCTGTGTGTTGGTGACTTCATACTCCCCGATTGTGCTGGAATGGAAGCTGGGAAAGAGAGGGGATCTGAAATTGAGCCAACAGGGCAGTATTTAGGATTATAGTCCCACAGCAGAGATTGGAAGGGTGAGATTGCAGACTGCTCTCCGTTCATGTCAAGACAGGAATGAGTCTCAGAGGTAGGACCAGTACCTACTGGATATTGATGGCATCTCCTATAGATATGCAATTAATGTCCTAGATGGGAATACCCCTTTAAAGGCCCCATAGACATTGTCGGTGGGACCAGCCAGCAATCTAATGTGCATGCGGAGCTACTTTCTAACCTCCCCCCACCCCCAAAAAAAACAGGGCTCATGCACACGACTATGTATTTTGCAGGTTGGAAAATTCGGATCCGCAAAAAAGCAGATGACATTCGTGTGACGTCCGTGTTGCATTAGTTTTTTTTTGGCGGATATATTGCAACAATGCAAAACGGACAAGAATAGGACTTTTTTTTGCGGAACAGACTTGCGGACATAGGGACACGGAATGCACATGTCAATTCCTTTTTTTGTGGCTCCATTGAAACGAATGGCTCCGCATACAGGCCACAAAAAAAAAAAAAAAAAAAAAAAAAAAAGGGAATGGAATGGACAAAAAAATAAATAAATAAAAAAAACCTTCGTGTGCATGAGCCCTAAAGTGGCAGCAGCTTTCTCCTCTCCCCACTAAGACCACATACGCTGTTGTCGGGACTTGTGGGCACAGTGTCGGGACAGTGTTTGATCAGTCATTTCCACCAGTGATTGTGAGCCAAAACCAGAAGTGGATCCTACACTGAGATAAAGTATAATGGAAAGATCTGCACCTGTTCTGTCTTTTTTACCCAACCTGGATGGCTGAAAATCACTGATCAAACACTGACCAAGCACTGATCGTGTGAAGGCGTCCCAAGTCTGGCAGCTGCTAATTTCTCTCCCTTCCCAGAAATACCAACCCATTTGGCTCAGAGTCTGTAACTTTATATTCACACTATAATAATACATGTTCAGTGTTAATGCTGGGAAACGTCCCCGATTATGTACATAAGGTGCTAGCAGTCTGACGGTTTCTTTTTGTGATGCATCTGGCGGGTATGTTTCGTCATTCCATTTTTTGCTTAGCTGTACTGAAAACTGCCGTATACTACCCTTTTCAATACAGAGAATCAGGTCATAAGGGTATACTGAGCTACATACCTTTTTACCAGTCTGGCAATTTGATATAGAGTTTGCAGAAGTACAAGTGGATGGAGATTAGCTGCTATGATGTCTCCCATAGACAGCACTCAATCCTCCCCTTCTATGAGCAGCCTGTAACCTGATCCTTTAGTCTCCTGATAACCCAAGACAGGTTTTAGCAGTGAACTGAGAGTTAGTGATCGGTGCAGGAGATGGAGGGGATGGAACCACTATCTTATGTCTACAGTTTGTTTTAAAGAGGACCTGTCACCTCTCCTGACATGTCTGTTTTAGTAGCTACTTGCATTTCCTATGCAATAACAGCTCTGGCGAATTATTTCTTATGACTAGGGTAGTTCCGTTCTTCTCTTATTCCTGCTAGACATTTATAGGATAAAAGGTATATATACCAGTTAGGAGTGTGTCCCTGCACAGTCTGCTACTGGCAGCACTGATTGGACAGTGGAACACTGCAGGGACAGCCCCCCCAATTGGTAACTCCCATCTGTACCTTTATCCATAAACTTCTAACAAGAATAGAAGAAGTATGGAAAGTCATAAGAAAAAATGTTCCAGAATTGTCAAGAGACATGTCAGGAGCGGTGACTGGTCCTTTTTAAACATTGCAAGGAACACGACCGCACACCATCACACGGGAATCTGATCTAAAGAGAAGTATACATATGACAATGACCCGGAAACCTACGGCAGAAGCTCTATGAAAGAGACAAGTGTCATTTCTCATGAGCCAAGCAAACAATTTTTATGCTAAAATAAATATAAGGAAATGTTATAGGCAAACAAAAGCTAAAGAAAAGGTGACCTTTACACGCATCCACCCACTATGTACACTCTGGATACCACTCGCTCCTGTAACCCTTCATTGCCATCTACCAGGTACCAATGATTTCCGTGTGCAAAGCATTTCTAGATAATAGAACGATCAGATAAGACTTCTGTGGCGAGACGGGGAGGTCTTATCCCAGAGACTGCGTGTGGGAGGATAAAAACGTAAGACGACATCACAAGATAAATGTCAGCGACAACCAGGAGCACAATGTCACGGTATACAGTGAATGCTAGTCCTATTTGATATACAGTGTGTATATATAATAAATATTTTACACATCCATACTAATACACTACTAGAAAATAAAATTAAAAAAATTTGGAAAAAACTTTAAAGGGCACCTGTCAGCAGATTTGTCCCTATGAAACTGGCCGACAAAAAAAGAAGTTTAAATATATGCAAATGAGCCTCTAGGAGCCTATAGGCTCAGCTCTCTCTGCAACTGCTGCGCCCTCTGCACTTTGACAGAGACAAGCAGTGCAAGAGTCATCAAATGTCTGGCCCTGTCAATGAAAGTGCAGAGGGCGCAGCAGTTGCAGAGAGAGCTGAGCCTTTAGGTGTAACGGCAACACCTCCATTGCTATAAGGGGCTCAGTTGCCTATAGTAAAACATTTTTCTCAGCAATGTGGGCACATATGTACATGCGACCAACACAGATGCCTTCAGCTGCCAAGTGCACAAGTAAGAAGGCCAGCCAGTGTCATGGGTGCAAATCTGCTGACAGATGCCCTTTAATGCAATTAAGATGAGACTGACAAAGTGTAAACTGTTAGCAGTGCTCAGTCTGTGATCACACAACCAAGGTGGTCCTTCTCATTGTCCGCCATTGTATAACTATACTACTAGAATGGAACACATACCTCGCTGAGAAAATCACTGCATAAGCACCGCGCTGTTCTAGGGCTTTACACAAGTGTATCCTGCAACATTCATTACAGTGGAACATTTTCCTTTCTGCCCAGCTAAGGCCGAGTTCACAGCAGCATTCAGCCTTTCCGTTCTCCTGCTCAGTGCCGAATCCGGAAAGGACGGATTCGGCACATAACTGAGCCGAATGGAGCCTACGGACCCCATAGACTATAATGGGGTCCGTTAGGTTTTCTGCGCGCACAACTTTTGTCTCCACTCCAAAATCATCTTCTGCGCAGAAACCTAACGGACCCCATTATAGTCTATGGGGTCCGTAGGCTCCATTCGGCTCAGTTATGTGCCGAATCCGTCCTTTCCGGATTCGGCACTGAGCAGGAGAACGGAAAGGCTGAAAGCTGATGTGAACTCAGGCTTAAGAGGGGTTATCTGGTAGTTCGATATAGATGGCCTATCCTCAGCATAGGTCATCAATATCAGACCAGTGGAGGGGTCTGACTCCCGGTACCCCCGCTGATCACCTGTAGAACGCTTAGGCCTCTTCCTGCGTCATTGATGTCACGTTCATCGGTCACATGGCCTAGCTGGGCTGCAATACCAAGAACAGCCACTATACAATGTACAGCGCTGTGCTTGGTGAGCTGTGCTTGGTGAGCTGTGAATAG
The DNA here is from genome assembly GCF_014858855.1 of Bufo gargarizans. NCBI lineage: Eukaryota > Metazoa > Chordata > Amphibia > Anura > Bufonidae > Bufo > Bufo gargarizans. The sequence goes on from NC_058082.1 coordinate 479,282,758, forward strand.
ACAGAGCTCTGGTGAGCGCCGCAGTCTCTGCAAACAACTGTTAGGCAGGAGAGGCGGAAGTCGGACCCTTGCCGATCTGATAATGATGACCTATCCCGAAGATAGACCATCAATATCAAATTCCTGGATAACCCCTTTAACACAGGGAGCCAGGAGGTCATGCATGCAAGACGCTGGCAGTGGTCTCCATTCATTTCAGGATTCTCGCTCAGTTGGTCGCGTTCACCAAGAGACATTTGCTCTTCATATCACACATGAAGCACGCTTGTGTCACTTGTGAGCCCATCGTAAGGCTGGCCGATTCTCACTCCACTAGTTCTCTCTTTTACTATTCTCACATCAAAAGAAAACACCAGAGACGGAAACTGTAGTCCACGGGCAGAACGTTTCTACAGGCAGTTTAGATGGAAAGAAGTAAAGCTCATGTACTAAAAGGGGCACGTTTAGGGCGTATTCTCACGACCCAGGAGGGTGCCACATGCATGGTCAGATGCTATACAAGTTTGAGTGTGAGTTGGCACGCTTTGCAATGTGGTGCTTGAACATGCAAGGTTTACAGATGAAACCTATTTTAAAAATTGCCTTCAAATGCAAAAAGGAGCCCAGAAATCCCATAACATTCATAAAGTGATGCCGGTGGCTTTGCCATGTGCCACGCTACCAGCCTGTGAGGATATAGTCTTTTTAAAGGCCATAGATAAGAGAAATGCAGCCTTTATATATTCAATATTTCAGTTTTGATAAAGAATCGCTGAGGTGGAAGCAGCTCTCCTTCCAACAGGGCGATATTTCGTTCTACCAGACAGGTAAGTAGCATTGCTGGTGTCAGTAGAAGAGCGACCGGCTCTTACTGGTGCAATATGGGCCTCGTGTGGATCAGCGAGGGACCACGGTCATTTTGAGCAGGCTAGAACCATATTATGCACTTAAAAGTCACTGATTTTCCTTCATTTGAGTTCTCTGAAAAGTGAGAAGTCCGGTTACAGCAGACCAGTGGGATGCTAGGAACGCAGAAAAAGTTCACAGCTCCCCCTGTGGGCAGGAGGAATTCTCTACAGGAGATGACTGTTCAACTTGTCCCATGGGCATGATCATTGCCAATTTACCGCCTGAATCATCTGAGCAATGCAGAATTGTTTAATAAAGGCTACAGTAACATCTACCAAAAGCAAAGCAAATACATACATACTTCTAGTGTGTGCACTTATTACTATACAGATGGAATAAGCCTTAAAAAAAAAAAAAAAAGAAAGAATTATATAGGGCAGTGGTGGTGACCTATGGCATGGGTTCAACCTCAGCGCAGTGTAAATGTGCCCTCAGTCTCTTAGGTTAAAATCCATAAAATTCTTGTTAGGAGGCGATGGTCAAACAGGCAAGAAATCACGGGTAACTGTATCCTCAGCCTTACTAACCCACATGACCTGATAACAGGTCACAATGTCCTCCGATAGGCTGACTCTACTTTTAATTAAGTGACGGCTCGGGTTTCGGTCATGGATAATAAAGTATAGGGTTTCTCGGAGGCAGAGGTTGGAGCGCTATGAACAGTCCATTGTATTTCACCTACACGCCAAACCATAACAGACTGTCTGCTTCATGTTACATACAAGTGCTACTAAATCACACAAAGCACTGAGGGACAAATGCCAAGTGTCACAACCCCCACCAGAAGAGGACCATGCCATCTACAATAAAGTAAAATCTCAGGTCAATGATCAAATATAATTTTGAATTCAAATATGTTAAAAAAAAATATATATCTGTAAATAAGATTTTGCGCTATGGTCTCATGTTTAATAATTTATTTAGCCCTTTCACTTTCTGGGGAAGCTGAATAAAATATAGTATAGTTCCGTCAAGGGATAGTATGGGACAATTATCACTCAGCAAAATAATAGCTAATGCATTATATTAACTTAAAGGGAACACGTCATCAACTTTATGCTGCCCACACTAACGGCAGCATAAAGTACTGACAGGCGAGTTGATTTCAGAAGTTGGCAATTTAAAAGTTAAAAGTAAGCGGTTGCCGAGAACCCACATCACAATCATTACAGACTGGGCCTGGAGAAGAGTCACAACCACCTGAGAAGAGTCCTGGTTATTCCTGCTCTCCTGCCCACCTGCTGATGACTGACCGTCTTCTACCTAGTTTTCTCCCTTTCTCTCTAGGAGAGAACTGCCAATCATCAGCAGGTGGGTGAGAGCAGGAGATTAGGAATAACCAGGACTCTTCTCAGGCAGATTTGCAGATTTTCAAGGCCTGGGCTGCAATGATTATGATGCTGGTTCTCAGCAACCACTGACTTTTAGCTCCTGAGTGACATCGCTGACATCAGCATTTCTGTCACTATTTTATGAGATCAGCATAAAGTTGATGACAGGTTCCCTTTAACAGGGCTTAACAAATTGCAGATTTAGGAGCCAATTTAAAGAGGTTGTCCAATGTTACCATTCTACGGCAACGAAGGGGCAAAGAGGGGGGTAAAATAGAGGGATCAGGACTTTGCCTTACTAACAGTTTTTACTGGACAGAACAGTGTGGTAGATTATGCCAACGTCGGAGGAAATGAGATGGAAATTAACAGCATGCAGATTAAATGGAGTCCAAAAGGTGAATCCTTTGGACTCCATCTGCCCCACTGAAGTGAATGGATCTGTCATGGTGTACAACTCTGAACACAGTTTTCGGGTGTTCAAATGTATGTCCCGATGACAAGACTGAACCTGGCCTAAAAGGTTTTGCATTGTATAACCAAAAGAAAATTTTTCTATACTTTGTATATCCCTTCCTCACAGATATCTGCCTGTGGTATTTGAATTGTAATTAAAGGGGTACTCCAGTTTTTAGATATCAGATCGGTGGGGGTCCGGCACCCCATTGATCAGCTTTAGTCGGCAGTCACCGACTACAGAAACTAAAGAATGGATGGAGCGGGAAGCACAAGGTTCCATCCACTGTCCAGCAGCTGTGCTCCCATTCTGAGCTGCAGTACACGGTCACATTCACTGCGGCGACTACCCGTGCCGTGGAGAGCCTCTTGTAAAAGAGATTCCTTTTACTTTTAGTGCTTTGTGGGGATTGTGGACTTTTTTGTTGAGATGCGCTTCTGCAGATCTAGTATATCTAATGGTAACACCCATTTGAATATTTCTGAGAAATATGAGGGATTACAACAAGACAGGGTCATAGAAAAGACAACCTGGAAGCAGCATTCCCATACTTTGAAGGCTGGATGAGCTTAGACACTGAAGGTCCTGCCACCCGCATATATATCTCATGAGATGAATATGATATACCTTTATCTGGTGCAAAATGATAGAATTGCTTCTCATGAATGAGGCCCTGCATGAGAAGGTAAACCAAAAAGACAGGAAGCAGATGGGCTGGCTGTAGCAACCAATCAGATCACTGCTTTCATTTTCTAACCTGCCCTGGAACCAATGAGAGCTCAGATGTGACCGGTTTCTAAACTGACCGCTAGCTGCCAACATAAACGGAGAAAATGGCACATCAAGTAGTACAATGGTAGATGACAAACGTTTTCTGGCGTTATAAGACATGGCCGCCTTGAAGGAGACCGATCGACAGCCACTTGATGGACATTACAGGGGAAGTATAGCAGAAGTGTAACAGGCTGCCAGCGAGGAGACACCTCTGTGGTGGCGTCAATGACAGATGCAACACATATTTACTTGAGACTGGTCAGTAAACTGTTCTTCTCCAGGATATCCTGGTACATTATCATGAGTCACAATTTACAATGACATCTCATCCAGACATACAAAGTTCAATCACAAGCAGCGCCTCTAATCAGTAAGGAAAATGGCATATGGTGCCTCCAGAAAATACACAATAAAAAATGCAAACAAATGAAAAATGTAAAATGACCCAAACACCAATAGATGTATCCTTCACCAAGTCTCAGACGGTAATCTTTATTCCTTCCTTCATTTTCAGACCCCCTAAAATTCAGTTTACAACCCACTCCTAGTTACAGACAATTCACATGTGAACATGTCCTTCCCAATAATAGCTGTTGGATGTGATGCCTGTGCGTTTTCATTTTAAAAATAAAATAAAAAAAATTCTGTTCCGGCTTTCACCACAGATTTTTTTTTTTTTATATATTTTTGTATTTTTATTTATTTTTTACTTTTTATTTAGTAACTATTTTCCCCTTTAGGGGGATCTTTTAATCCCTTGTCCTATTCAAGCTAATAGAGCTCTATCAGGGTGAATAGGACCTCACACTCTCCCTGCTGCCCTGGGCTTTGTGCACACATCAGCAGGGAGCTGACCATGGCAGCCAGGGCTTCAGAAGCTTCCTGGCTGCCATGGTAACCGATCGGAGCCCCAGGATTACACTGCTGGGGCTCCGATCACAAGTTGCCACTGCACCACCAATGAGGACGACGGGAGGGGACCCTGTGGCCACCAATGATTTTAATACTGGGGGATGGGGGGGCCGCGCCACCAATGTTTTTAATACTGGGAAGGGCGCACTGCAACACCAATGATAATTAACGTTTAAGGCTACTTTCACACTAGCGTTCGGCTGTCCGCTCGTGAGCTCCGTTTGAAGGGGCTCACGAGCGGACCCGAACGCTTCCGTCCAGCCCTGATGCAGTATGAATGGATGCGGATCCGCTCAGACTGCATCAGTCTGGCGGCGTTCAGCCTCCGCTCCGCTCGCCTCCGCACGGACAGGCGGACAGCTGAACGCTGCTTGCAGCGTTCGGGTGTCCGCCTGGCCGTGCGGATCCGTCCAGACTTACAATGTAAGTCAATGGGGACGGATCCGTTTGAAGATGCCACAATATGGCTCAAGCTTCAAGCGGATCCGTCCCCCATTGACTTTACATTGAAAGTCTGGACGGATCCGTCCGAGGCTATTTTCACACTTAGCTTTTATATGCCAATATAATGCAGACTGATCCGTTCTGAACGGAGCCTCCGTCTGCATTATTATGATCGGATCCGTTCAGAACGGATCCGATCGAACGCTAGTGTGAAAGTAGCCTAATACAGAAGGCGGGTGTGTCGGCGGAGGAATCACACAGGGAGCTGCAATCAGCGGCAGCAGTTAACCCCTCAGGTGCGGTACCTGAGGGGTTAACTGCCGCTGATCGCAGCTTCCTGTCATATAGGCTGGGCACCGCCTCCTGTATTTGTATTAGACGTTAATCATCATTGGTGGCGCAGTGAACCCGCCCCTCCTCCGCCCATCTGTCCTCATTGGCAGCGCAGAACAGGGGGAGGGAGAGAGCGACTCCTCCTCCTCTGTGCTGCTGAGGGAACATGGCGCGCTGAAAGCAGCTCATGTTCTGTGATAGCGCACTGGACGCGTTATCGGCAAGGTTAGATGCTGATACCGATAACTTAGAAAATCATGAATATCAGCCGATAACTCCGATAATCGGTCGATCCCTACTTCAGACCCTTTCACTTTTTTCACATTATGTTGTGCTAAAATAAAATTAAAGCCCCCACCCCTTAATCTGCATTTGATACACAGTAATAAAAATGTGAAAACAGAAGTTTAAAAATTTTTGCAATTAAAAAGGTAAATTTTACATTTTGAATGGACCTAAATATTCTAACTTCGGCACTTGACATTTAGCTCTGGGGGTCTTCGATTTCTCTTGATCAAGTTTGAGATGTTTCTACATCTTGACTGGAGTCACATGTAGTAAATTCAGTTGACTGGACATGATTTGGAAAGACACCCGTCTATATAAAGGTCTCACAGCTGATAATGCATAGCAGAGCAAAAACCAAGCCATAATGAGGAAAGAACTGTCTGGAGGTACATATCTGGTGAAGGGTACAAAAATATTCTGCTGTACTGAAAGTTCCCAAGAGCACATTGGTCTACATAAATAGAAGATGTTTGGAACAACCAGGACTCTTCATAGAGCTGGCCGCCCATCCAAACCAAGTTATTGGGGGGAGAAGGGCCTTGGTAAGAGAGGCGACAAAGAACCCAATGTTCATTCTGGCTGAGTTCCAAAGATCCTGAATGTCAACCATCACTGCAGCAATCCACTAATCTGGGCTTTATGACAGTAGTCGGAAAGAAGCCTTTCCTCAATTAAAAACACACGAAAGCCCACCTATAGCTTGCAAGAAAGGGCCTAAAGGACGCGCAGACATTTTTACACCAGGGTTATCATCCAGCTTCAATTGAAGAGCAGATCATAAGAGCCACCAAAATCCCCAGAAGTCAACAACTTCTCCAATACAATGAAAAGAAACAGAACTAGCGCGTACCTCTGGTTGTGACCTACAACTAGAGGTACTGACAAAAACTGCCCAAAAAAAATAATTACATCATGTCCTAAGGATGATCGACTAAAAACAGTCTTCCCAGATCCCCCTTTACTAGCCTACCGACAACCTCCAAATCTAAGGAACATTCTGATCAAGTTCAAGGCCATGTACCACAGAAAAGTTCACAGTTCAGAAAGAAACCAGTCTGTAGGTATAATAATGCAGAGGTATTATAAAGGCTATGTTTTAGGGTGGAATTCTGTGACTACTGACATGTACCACAGAAAAAGGAACCCATCCCTGTAATATAAGAAGATGCAAAACCTGTTCCCATATAATGACAACAGATCAGGATCCCCAACACACAGCAGGACTATAAGATCCCTGGGACATTCACATGTTCTACATCTAATGTTCTTCATCTGATTCTCTGCACTAAATGTCCTGTTGGAGGCCTCTACGTTGGAGAAACAGGACAAAAAAACAATGCAAGGATGAGGTCCCATCGCGAAACAATAAAGAGAAGAAGCTGCACTTTCTTGTGGCTAAGCATTTCTGTAGCCCAGACACAATGAAGAACACATGAAAGTTCTCATATTAACCACTTCAGCCCCGCTAGGTGAAACCCCCTTCATGACCAGAGCACTTTTTACACTTCGGCACTACACTACTTTCACCGTTTATCGCTCGGTCATGCAACTTACCATACAAATGAATTTTACCTCCTTTTCTTCTCACTAATAGAGCTTTCATTGGGTGGTATTTCATTGCTGCTGGCATTTTTACTTTTTTGTTATTAATCAAAATGTAACGTTTTTTTTGCAAAAAAATGACATTTTTCACTTTCAGCTGTAAAATTTTGCAAAAAAAAACGACATCCATATATAAATTTTTCGCCAAATTTATTGTTCTACATGTCTTTGATAAAAAAAAAATGTTTGGGCAAAAAAAAAATGGTTTGGGTAAAAGTTATAGCATTTACAAACTATGGTACAAAAATGTGAATTTCCGCTTTTTGAAACAGCTCTGACTTTCTGAGCACCTGTCATGATTCCTGAGGTTCTACAATGCCCAAACAGTAGAAAACCCCCACAAATGACCCCATTTCGGAAAGTAGACACCCTAAGGTATTCGCTGATGGGCATAGTGAGTTCATAGAACTTTTTATTTTTTGTCACAAGTTAGCGGAAAATGATGATGATTTTTATTTATTTATTTTTTCTTACAAAGTCTCATATTCCACTAACTTGCGACAAAAAATAAAAAATTCTAGGAACTCGCCATGCCCCTCACGGAATACCTTGGAGTGTCTTCTTTCCAAAATGGGGTCACTTGTGGGGTAGTAATATTGCCCTGGCAATTTAGGGGCCCAAATGTGTGAGAAGAACTTTGCAATCAAAATGTGTAAAAAATGACCGGTGAAATCCAAAAGGTGCACTTTGGAATATGTGCCCCTTTGCCCACCTTGGCAGCAAAAAAGTGTGACACATCTGGTATCGCCGTACTCAGGAGAAGTTGGGGAATGTGTTTTGGGGTGTCATTTTACATATACCCATGCTGGGTGAGAAAAATATCTTGGTCAAAAGCCAACTTTGTATAAAAAAAATTGGAAAAGTTGTCTTTTGCCAAGATATTTCTCTCATCCAGCATGGTTATATGTAAAATGGCACCCCAAAACACATTCCCCAACTTCTTCTGAGTACGGCGATACCAGATGTGTCACACTTTTTTGCTGCCAAGGTGGGCAAAGGGGCACATATTCCAAAGTGCACCTTTCAGATTTTGCAGGCCATTTTTTACACATTTTGATTGCAAGGTACTTCTCACACATTTGGGCCCCTAAATTGCCAGGGCAGTATAACTACGCCACAAGTGACCCCATTTTGGAAAGAAGACACCCCAAGGTATTCCGTGAGGGGCATGGCGAGTTCCTAGAATTTTTATTTTTTGTCGCAAGTTAGTGGAATATGAGACTTTGTAAGGAAAAAAGAAAAAAAAAGAAAAATCATCATTTTCCGCTAACTTGTGACAAAAAATAAAAAATTCTAGGAACTCGCCGTGCCCCTCACGGAATACCTTGGGGTGTCTTCTTTCCAAAATGGGGTCACTTGTGGCGTAGTTATACTGCCCTGGCAATTTAGGGGCCCAAATGTGTAAGAAGTACCTTGCAATCAAAATGTGTAAAAAATGGCCTGCAAAATCCGAAAGGTGCACTTTGGAATATGTGCCCCTTTGCCCACCTTGGCTGCAAAAAAGTGTCACACATCTGGTATCGCCGTACTCAGGAGAAGTTGGGCAATGTGTTTTGGGGTGTCATTTTACATATACCCATGCTGGGTGAGAGAAATATCTTGGCAAAAGACAACTTTTCCCATTTTTTTATACAAAGTTGGCATTTGACCAAGATATTTTTCTCACCCAGCATGGGTATATGTAAAATGACACCCCAAAACACATTCCCCAACTTCTCCTGAGTACGGCGATACCACATGTGTGACACTTTTTTGCAGCCTAGATGCGCAAAGGGGCCCAAATTCCTTCTAGGAGGGCATTTTTAGACATTTGGATCCCAGACTTCTTCTCACACTTTCGGGCCCCTAAAAAGCCAGGGCAGTATAAATACCCCACATGTGACCCCACTTTGGAAAGAAGACACCCCAAGGTATTCAATGAGGGGCATGGCGAGTTCCTAGAATTTTTTTTTTTTTTGCATAAGTTAGCGGATATTGATTTTTTTGTTTGTTTTTTTTCTCACAAAGTCTCACTTTCCGCTAACTTAGGACAAAAATTTCAATCTTTCATGGACTCAATATGCCCCTCACGGAATACCTTGGGGTGTCTTCTTTCCGAAATGGGGTCACATGTGGGGTATTTATACTGCCCTGGCTTTTTAGGGGCCCTAAAGCGTGAGAAGAAGTCTGGAATATAAATGTCTAAAAATGTTTACGCATTTGGATTCCGTGAGGGGTATGGTGCGTCCATGTGAGATTTTATTTTTTGACACAAGTTAGTGGAATATGAGACTTTGTAAGAAAAAACAAAAACAAAAAACAAAAAATTTCCGCTAACTTGTGCCAAAAAAAATGTCTGAATGGAGCCTTGGGGGGGGTGATCAATGACAGGGGGGTGATCACCCATATAGACTCCCTGATCACCCCCTGTCATTGATCACCCCCCCTGTAAGGCTCCATTCAGACATCCGCATGATTTTTTACGGATCCATGGATACATGTATCGGATCCACAGAACGCATGCGGACGTCTGAATGGAGCCTTACAGGGGGGTTATCAATGACAGGGGGTGATCAGGGTAATCAGGGTGATCACCCCCCTGTCACTGATCACCCCCCCTGTAAGGCTCCATTCAGACATCCGCATGATTTTTTACGGATCCATGGATACATGTATCGGATCCACAGAACGCATGCGGACGTCTGAATGGAGCCTTACAGGGGGGTTATCAATGACAGGGGGTGATCAGGGTAATCAGGGTGATCACCCCCCTGTCACTGATCACCCCCCCTGTAAGGCTCCATTCAGACATCCGCATGATTTTTTACGGATCCATGGATACATGGATCGGATCCACAGAACGCATGCGGACGTCTGAATGGAGCCTTACAGGGGGGTTATCAATGACAGGGGGGTGATCAGGGAGTGTATATGGGTGATCACCCGCCTGTCAGGCTCCATTCAGACGTCCGCATGTGTTTTGCGGATCCGATCCATGTATCCATGGATCCGTAAAAATCATGCGGACGTCTGAATGGAGCCTTACAGGGGAGTGATCAATGACAGGGGGGTGATCAGGGAGTGTATATGGGTGATCACCCGCCTGTCATTGATCACCCCCCTGTAAGGCTCCATTCAGACGTCCGTATGCTTTTTGCGGATCCGATCCATGTATCCGTGGATCCGTAAAAATCATACGGACGTCTGAACGGAGCCTGACAGGGGGGTGATCAATGACAGGGCGGTGATCAATGACAGGGGGGTGATCAGGGAGTTTATATGGGGTGATCATGGGTGATCAGGGGTTTATAAGGGGTTAATAAGTGACGGGGGGGGGGGGTGTAGTGTAGTGTGGTGTGACTGTACTGACCTACCTGAGTCCTCTGGTGGTCGATCCTAACAAAAGGGACCACCAGAGGACCAGGTAGGAGGTATATTAGACGCTGTTATGAAAACAGCGTCTAATATACCTGTTAGGGGTTAAAAAATTCGGATCTCCAGCCTGCCAGCGAGCGATCGCCGCTGGCAGGCTGGAGATCCACTCGCTTACCTTCCGTTCCTGTGAGCGCGCGCGCCTGTGTGCGCGCGTTCACAGGAAATCTCGCGTCTCGCGAGATGACGCATATATGCGTGACTGTGCGCCAGCCTGCCACCTCCGGAACGCACATGTGCGTTAGGCGGTCCGGAGGTGGTTAAAAAGGTAACTTCAAATCCCAAAGACCTAGAAGAATACAAATTTATAACACTGCTTGACACTTTGAATACAGGACTGAATTTGTCCCTGGGATTTATGACATACTACAAGATCTAAAGAGTCTTCTATAGACATAGTTGGGGCACCAGGTCTGAGATAACATCAATTTAGAGACCATAAAACTTTCACACCCCTTATCTGTAAGATAATTAAGGACTCATTCTCAAGATCTTTGATATGTTGTTCTGTTATTTTTTCAATGGTCCATTCATTCCCCCCATGTCTCTGTTCTTGTATTGTATATACACACTGCCTGTCCAAAAAAAAAACAAGTCGCCACCTGGATTTAACTAAGCAAATAGTTATGAGCCTCCTATTGGATAATTACTGCCTGGGCGATTATATTTCAGCTGGCAACAAGTTATTTAACCCCTACTGGTGCAATGAGTTGCTTCTCATTTTTTAAACAACCATGTCCAAAGACACATCTCGTGGTCGTGGAAAAGATGTCAGTCTGAGAAGGGTCAAAATCATTGGTATGCATCAAGCAGAGAAAACATCTAAGGAGATTGCAGAAACTACTAAAATTGGGCTAAGAACTGTCCAACGCATTATTAAAAACTGGAAGGATAGTGGGGACCCATCGTATTCGAGGAAGAAATGTGGCGGGAAAAAAATCCTGAATGATCGTGATCAGCGATCACTTAAACGTTTGGTGAAATCAAATCGAAGAAAAACAGTAGAACTCAGGGCTATGTTTAATAGTGAAAGTAAGAGCATTTCCACACGCACAATGCGAAGGGAACTCAAGGGATTGGGACTGAACAGCTGTGTAGCCGTAAGAAAAGCACTAATCAGTGAGGCAAACCAGAAGAAAAGGATTCAATTTACTAGAGAGCATAAAGATTGGACTCTGGAGCAATGGAAGAAGGTCATGTGGTCTGATGAGTCCAGATTTACCCTGTTCCAGAGTGATGGGTGCATCAGGGTAAGAAGAGAGGCAGATGAAGTGATGCACCCATCATGCCTAGTGCCTACTGTACAAGCCTGTGGGGGCAGTGCCATGATCTGGGGTTGCTGCAGTTGGTCAGGTCTAGGTTCAGCAACAGTATTTGCTCCAAGAATGAGGTCAGCTGACTACCTGAACATACTGAATGACCAGGTTATTCCATCAATGGATTTTTTCTTCCCTGATGGCACGGGCATATTCCAAGATGACAATGCCAGGATTCATCGGGCTCAAATTGTGAAAGAGTGGTTCAGGGAGCATGAGACATCATTTTCACACATGGATTGGCCACCACAGAGTCCAGACCTTAACCCCATTGAGAATCATATTTTTTTTGGACAGGCAGTGTATATTGCTGTTTCTTCATATATTCTTGTAGTACGCCTGATGAAGGGACTGGTGATGTCTCGAAAGCGCGCTATGTAACATCATTACTTCTATTTTTTGTTAGTCATTAAAAGGTATCAAACCTGCAATACTCTTATTTTGTTTCTCTTAATGAGAGCACTATACTCGTTTTCTAGTGGCTAACACGGTACCAGACTTTTTCCTTTTTCTTTTGAACTGTACATGTTTAATGCTTTGAAAGAACAGGTGTTCAAGCCTGTTTTCTCAGTGCAACTTTGGCCACTAATTTGGCTTTTATAGGGCAAAGTCTTGGTTCCTTTTCATTTTTTTTTTTTTACTTGCTATGTTTGTCTATGACCAATAAAATCTGGAATCATACCTTGAACATCATACCAGTGTGCCCCATTGGTAATCCCATCTGGAAAAAACTCCTCTTCTTCACCCTTGCAGCTTGGGTGCCCAGTCTTCATTATGGGGTGGTTAGATGCATAAGCCTTGGCCAGGTACTGGAAAACTTTGTCATCTGAAGACTTGCTGTAGAATCCTGTTTCCATGTGACTGCTGGAGTCATCATAAGGATAACTGGCCACAACTGAGCCACCGTGAAGGTTTCCAGAAAGTACAAATCTGGAGGGAATGCAAAAAAAATAAAAATTTAAAGTATTTTAAATGTATGTAATAGAACGTAGCCTGGTGGCACTATGAAAATAAAGTACTGATCCAGACTCTTCATCTGCAGTACATGAGTAGGACACCTTAAGGGGTTTGACCCATTACAGACACGTATCCCCTATTCACAGGGATAGGGGATAAGTGTCTGATTGGTGGGGGTCTGACCATTGGGCCCCTTCTAATAAAAGGAATGGAGGCCCTGCATTCCTCTGTTTGAATGGAGTAGCGGTCACACACCATTCAACACCCATGGAGTTCAATGGAGCAGCAGGGCACGTGTGACCACTGACACATTCAAACCCCCCATTCTCGTGATTGGAGAGGTCCCAGCCGATCAGACACATGCCCTACACTAGCCTGTGGACAATGGATGTTTTGAACGGGATAACCCCTTTGATCCAGTTGATAGACTCCCTTTGAAGCAAAGTTCACTGCATTAGATGGGGTTTTTCAAAAATATCTAGTGACACCAATGATGGGCGGACATCTCACCGATTGACGTCAAAGATCAGATATCTGTGTAAGACCTTAAACTCGCATATCCTTTAAATGTGCTTACAAATGGGCTTATTGCAAAACTAGACCAAGATGCGGTAAATGTAACAGGTTTCAAGTCTTGTCCCACTTGTGAAATTCCCTGTGAAGGTTCAGCAATAGGTCTGTGGTTTCCCCACCCAATTGTATACATTATTGTGGCGGTTTTTGGCTTCCTGTTCCATAAAAACTTAGAATAAAAACTTGTTGATAAGCTTTTTTCTATATGCAAAGGGGAAACTGTGCTCACCTCTTGTGCGTCATTGGAGTGATCTTAGAGGATTGTGTAAAGGGGGAGCTCAGATTGCTGCCGAAACCTAGCCTAGGTGGAAATAAGGATTGGACATGTTGGGGTCTCACCAGACCCATTCCCATCCCCCACTGAAATAATAAAAACGTTCGGCCAAGCTCAACATGCCCGTTTATTGGCGGGGGTCAGGGAACGTATGCTGGTGGCTTCATACAGGGGTCATCTAAAGAACCGCACCCAGAAGAGAGGGGATAAGAATCTAGCGAGTGGGGGAGGTTGACCACTTGGACCCCCATTGATCACAAGTAAGGGGGCTCAGTACTCCCCACTTGAATGGAGCGAGGGTCTCAGCAGTCAGAACCCCACTGATCAGAGACCTATCCCCATATCATGCAAAGTTAACACGTGTTGTTCATGGGATAACCCCTATCAAGGTTTTTTTTGAGATTTTTATACTGAGCTATCCTCATGATAGGTCATCAGTATTTAAATCGGTGAGGGTCCAACACCAAGGACCCCCACCAATCAGCGCCCCAGCCTTCTTAATGCCTTTCCCAGGCCAAGTGACATGTTCATTCATCACATGGCTTAAGAGCAGCTCAACTGAAGGGGGCTGAGCTGCAATATCAAGCACAGCCTCTATACAATGTATGGCGCTGTGCTTCGTAAGCACGGAGAAGGCCGTGGCGCTCACAGGAGTGCCGAAGCCTTTTTTAAAACAGTTGATCGTCAGGGGTCCCGTGTGTCGGACCTCCACCGATCAGATACTGATGATCTATCCAGAAGAGTCGCTCATGTGCGCATTCAGCCTTATGTCACTGCTGGAGATAGAGTGCACTGCTGCTCTCTTCCAAAAACAGCACCACAACTGTCCACAGGTTGTGTGTGGTATTGCAGCTCAGCTCTATCCACTACCAGAGATCACCAACATGCAGGTGTGGTGCTGTTTGTCAGACAAAGCGGCCATGTTTTTCTAATGCTGGAAATTCCTTAGAGGGGTTGTCTGACTTCAGCAATTGTCATTTATCATGTAGAGAAAGCAAGGCACTTACTAATGTATTGCGACTGTCCATATTGCATCCTTTGCTGGCTGGATTCATTTTTCCATCACATTATACACTGCTCGTTTCCATAGTTACGACCACCCTTCAATCCAGCAGCAGTGGTCATGCTTGCACACTATAGGAAAAACTGCCAGTCTATGTACATTCCCACGGTCCCAGCCTCCAGAGAGGCAAAGACCTTTTTCTATAGTGTGCAAACACAGCCACCGCAGATGGATAGCAGGGTGGTCTGTAACCATGGAAACAAGCAGTGTATGATGTGATGGAAAAATTATTCCAGCCGGCAAAGGAGGCAACATGGACAATCACAGTACATTAGTAAGTGCCTTGTATTAACTTCCTCTTCATAATAAATTCCATTTGCTGCAGTGAAACAAGTCCTTTAAGCCCTCCGTCACACAGTGTTATTTTCTGGCATTTTAAAAAGGTGAGGGTTTTTTTGAGTCATACCCGGGAGTATGCTGTGTAATAACAAAAACACACCACTGACACAGACTAAAAGCCCCAAACCAGAACCCATAGAGGCAGATTTACTAACCCAGATGCAGATTTATCGCAGTGGTTCAGGGGTAGTAACTTCTTACTACCTTTACACCAGCTACGGATGTAGCAGGGTTAACACACATGCTTTAGGAGACATGTAAATGCAACTAAATGTGTTAAGCAATTGCTTTTCAATGACTTTTGTTTCAAGATAACGCGATGAGTTAAGAAATTTGAGTTATGATTGTGTGCGTTACCCCTGCTACATCTGTAATGGTTAAAATTACTTTGTTACAAAATTTTGGCGCTGGTCAATGCATCTTAAGCCCCGCCCCCTGTACCGCTAAACCATACCGCAAACAGTATCTAAAACCATATCAACGGTGGTACAAGCATGCATGCCAGTTTATAGAGCAAATTAACACATTGCAGATTGTGTATATAAGAGAACATTTTTATGAAAAAAAGTCAACCCCCCCCCCCCCCCCCCCCAAAAAAAAAAAAGGGAAGAAAAATGTTGGTGATGCACTCGATAAAGCTCTTAAATGACGCACAGTAAAGGCTCATGCAGATGAACGCAAGCGCTTCGTGCCGTAGGTCTGAAATAGACGGGCACTGGCCGTGTGAACTCCGTGCTGCTGATGCCAGTATTCTCCTCTGCTCACGCCTCTTCATAACTGCAGCGGATCCACCGACACAGCAGGGGCTTTATTAAGACCAACGACTAAGGCTACTTTCACACTAGCGTTTTTGCTGGATCCGGCAGGGTTCAGCAAAAACGCTTCTGTTACTGATAATAAAACCGTCTGCATCTATTATGAATGGATCCGTACAGATAATACAACCGTCTGCATCTGTTATGAACGGATCCGGATGTATTATCTTTAACATAGCCAAGACGGATCCGTCATTAACTCCATTGAAAGTCAATGGGGGACAGATCCGCTTTCTATTGTGGCTGCGGTTTGCTCTCCGGTACGAAAACGGAACGGAATACATTTTGGAGCACTCTGTTCTGTTCAGTTACGTTTTGCCCCCATTGACAATGAATGGGGACAAAACGGAAGCGTTTTTTTCCGGTATTCAGACGCTATGACGGATCTCAATACCGGAAAATATTAACGCTAGTGTGAAAATAGTCTAAAACACCGCTCTTAATAAATGTGCCCGTTTGCTTTTTTTTTCTTAGGTGCAGAAACTGACCTGCCGTGCCGATTTTGAAATCTGCAGCATGTCAATTGTTTGTGTGTGTGTGTCTTTTTTTTTTTTTTTTTTTTTTGTGGATTTCACCCTTTTCAGTGGAACGGTGAGATTTGTGGAAAAATCTGCATCAAATTCACACCAAAAACTGCAGGAATAAATAAATAAATAAAAAGCACAAATGGCCCAAAGCGAGATAAATAGTGTGGATTTATGTACATTTTGGATTTCAAAAGGAGAAGCCAGGGTACCCGGGATAACTTCAGTACCCGCCAGCTCCACATTTCCCCGATGTTACTGGCTAATTAGGGCGCTTTCACTCACTAAAGATTTTGTGGCAGAATTTTCCACAATTGAAAATCAGTTCCATTCATTTGAATGGGGTGGCAAAAACACAAGGATTTCTGCAGCCGCATTTAGGTGAGCAGAAGGTCCGCAGAGTGTGAAGGCACCTTTACCCTAAGTTCACACCTGAGCGTTTTACAGCGCGTTCAAACGCGCTGTAAAACGCTCAACACGTGAAAACCAATGCTTCCCTATGGCCCTGGTTCACACTTGAGCGTTTTACAGCGCATTTGAACGCGCTGTAAAACACCCGACGCATAAACAAGTTCTTGAGCTTTTTTTTTGGGTGTTTGTCGCGCGTTTTGGCCCATAGACTCATTGGACAACACTGCAGTCAATCACACAAACGCATCAAACGCGCGTATTGCAAAAAACGCGCGACAAATACGCGCGTAAAACGCGCGTCTCAGAAACGCTCAGGTGTGAACCCAGGGTTAGAGGGACAATGTGAACACATGTTGAGAGTCCACATTTAGGCATTAGACCACCTTTCAGAAAAGCCCATATACGTAGATTGTCGGCTTGGAGCTCAATTAGATACTTCAGTAAAAAGCGAACAGAAATCCAGGTCAACAGAAAACCAGTCACCGGATCAAGACAAAACCTCAGAAGGTCCCAGTGATCTAATGGAGGATATCAGATGTTCCCTCCACCTCATGAGACCAACCGCTGAACAATAAGTACACAGAAAACACCATCTATGGATAGTCCAGGTATGGACGTCAGACAGAAGGTATCATATGACCCAATAACCACGACCTTTTGTCTGACGTCCATACCTGGTATCATTTGACCCAATATGGGGTAATTGGGTCATATGATACCTCTTTGTCTGATGTCCATACCTGGACTATCCATAGATGGGATTTTCGGTGTAATTATTTAATGTTCAGTGGTTGGTCTCCTGAGCTGGAGGAAATATCTGATTTCCTACTTTAGGTTACCAGGAGGTTGTATCTGGACTCTGCCTCCCATTACGGGAACCACACCTGAATTTGTCTTCACTGAAGTATCTAAAATGAGCGCCAAGGCTTTCTCAGCCGACGATCTACGTATGTGGACTTTTCTGAGTGGTGGCCTGCTACCTGTATGTGGACACTCCATAGATTTATGAATAAACTGATATATGTGTTCACATTGTCCCTGTAAAGCCTAGTTCACACTTCAGTGACTTCCATCAGTGATTGTGAGCCAAAACCAGGAGTGGAGGCTACACAGAGATCAGATCTAATGGAACGATCTGCACCTGTTCTGCCTTTTTGACCGGCATCTGGTTTGGGCTCAAAATCACTGATCAAACACTGACTGTGGGAACTAAACCTAACAGTCCCCTGTTGAACCAGTAACACTAAGGAAACGTTAGGACCTTCAGGAGCTGGCAGGATACTGAAGCTGTTCACACGACCGTGCAGTGTTTTCGCGGATCCGCATAACATGGATGCCACCCGTGTGCCTTCCACAATTTGCGGAAGGGACGGCCCGCTATAGAAATGCCTATACTTGTCCGCAAAACGGGCCAAAACGGGCATCATTAAAGAACTTCAAGTATATCAACAGAAAATTTTTATATATCTTTCTTTTTTTTTTTTGGGGGGGGGGGGGGGGGGGGGGGGGTGTCAGTGAGTGACATTTTGGAGCAGAATTCTAATGCATTTAACTTTGCAAATCACCCCAGTATACTGATCTCAGCCATAAACTGGAAATTCCATTTAAAGGGGTTATCCTGGAAAAGAAGATGATGACATCCTCAGGATAGGTCATCATTATCACATCAGCGGGGTCCAAGTTCCGGCACCCACGACAATCAGCCGGTGCCCTCACTGGAGCGAGATGCAGGCTCCCGGCAGTAGGGATGAGCGAACTCATGTTTTACAAGTTCGGTGTTGGTTTTTATTACAATTCTGATATAGATTCCGTTACCACGGATCATAGCAGAATTCTATGACGACAAAATGCATAACGGAAACCAGACGGATCCATTATAGACTTCTATTATGACGGAATGCCTCTTAAAGGCTTCTATGGTGCATTCCGTCGTAGAATTCTGTTATGGCCCGTGGTAGCTGAATCCAAATCCGAATTGTAATAAAACCCGGACACCGAAACACAAGTTCGCTCATCCCTACCCGGCAGCTTTCCAAGCGTACATCATATAGTGGCAGGGCTTGGCCCTGCAGCTCAGCCCCATTGACTTGAATGGGGCTGAGCTGCAAATAGGCCATGTGACCGGTGTACAGTGATGTCACTGGCCTAGGAAGAGGCTGTGGCGGCTCAAGGCCTCTTCCAACAGCTGATCGGCGGGGGTCCCAGGTGTCGCACCCCTGCAGATTTGATACTAATGACCAGAGGATAAGTCAGAAACATATTTTCCTGGATAATCCTTTAAGTATCACCATTACCTCTCATGCGTTGCAAATCGGTTCCCAGCATCCATTAGATATTGTATTAGACAATACTTCTCCACTGTTTGACGCTGGTTATAACCAGCGTCAATCAGAATGCTGGTCAGATCTGGACCATATCGCTCCAGGTACAGGCAGGCTGAGAACTACTACCCCCAGCCTGTGCCATATGTAGAACAGCACTGTGATCAGCACTTGTCTATGTCTGCATGTGTCTTCTACCGCACTGATTGGTTACAGTGTACCTGTCCTTTTAACCCCTTAAGGACCAATGACGTACATGTATTTCATGGTAATCGGGCGGGCGCAGGAGCTGCACCTGCCCAATCAGCAGCAGGGGTCCGGCAGTCACTGACAGCCGGACCCCTGCTGTATGCGCCGGCATCGGTGAAAACACTGATGCCGGCGTTTTAACCCTTGCACAGCCACGGTCAGCGGTGACCGCAGCACGTGCAGTGTATGGTGAGGGAGGGAGCTGCCATCGGGTCCCTGCGCTGCTATGACGGGGACCCGATGGCAGGAAAGGCAGCCCGAAGCCTTCCTTAGGCAATGTTGCCCGCCTTCCTTGACAGCCGGTGAGATCTAGCCCCCTGAATCTCACAGGCAAGTAGGCTGTAAGTGTAATACAGCCTACTTGCCTGTGAGATTCAGGGGGCTAGATCTCACCGGCTGTCAAGGAAGGCGGGCAACATTGCCTAAGGAAGGCTTCGGGCTGCCTTTCCTGCCATCGGGTCCCCGTCACAGCAGCGCGGGGACCCGATGGCAGCTCCCAATACAGAAGTATTATAATGCATCACAATACAGAAGTATTATAAAAAAGTTGAAGTCCCAGAGTGGGACAAAATAGAAAGTGAAAAAAGAAGAAGTTTAAAAAAAATAAAGTTTTACAAAAGAAAAAATATTTAACGCTTAAACAAAAAAAAAAAAAAACACACACACACACACACACACACACACACACACAAACACAAACACCAACAACATCCTTTTCCCCAAAATAAAAGTAAAAAAAAAATTGAAAAAAATTGTAAAAAACAGGAAAAAAATAAAAATAGACATATTAAGTATCGCCGAGGGTTATTAAGCTTCAGGGACACAGCCGCCATCTTACAAGCCTCCAGAGAGAGGAAAGAAATAAAAAAATAAAAAAAGGTATGGGGATTCGTCAGTACTACTTTTCCAAGACATCGCCACCCTCTACCTTAAGTGCTGTGCCCTTAAACCCCTCACAGACCATATGAGGAACCAAAAAATACTATAAGTGTCTTTTTCCTTTTGGGATAACTTTTGCAAAAAATGGACGCCGCTCTGTGGTTCGCACCCCCCAAGACCTGCCCGTGGCCTGGAGCATTCTCGATATGTCACTCATACCTTTGGACTCCTGGCTCCCTGTAGACTCTCCCCTGACCAAAATACTACGTCTCCCTACACAAGAAACTGGGGAAACAGTTGCTAAACATAAGACTACCAGAAACAAGTGAAACATGAGGTGAGGGTCACCATATCCCTAACTGAAGACAACAACACCACATGAGTTCTTCTAGGAGTGCCACATCATGGCACATTATATGTGTCCCACCCTATGTAACCGCCCGATGCCTTTGATCATTTTGGGACCCTACTTATCAACTCCGCTCTGTTCGAGGAGATCATCCTCAAGCTGAATAACCTGCTCCATGTGATCTGAATCCAGGCTCGACTTGCATCGTCATGCATAGACAAGACCGCTGATCGCCATAGGGAATCTCGCCATGAGAGGGACATCATGCCAGGAGCACTCCGGCGATCTCCAGATGTACTGCTCCCCAGATGTAGCTAAAGGTACACCCTTACCGAAACAGTCGCTAGAAGCCACAATTACCATTATCCCCAAAGAAGGCAAAGACAGTAGGGAATAGGGTTGTTTCAGGTATCGAATTTTCGATACCCAATAGATACGATACCGGGATTTTGGTTTTTATCGATACTAGGCTCAGGCTGTGTTACTGCACAGCCCAGTATCCGAGAACATGGATTACTTTTTTTATGGTATTGAAACCGAATTAAAATGTTGGTATCGAAACAACCCTAGTAGGGAATGCGGCAACTACAGACCTATCTCTCAACATAAGATATGAAATTCTGGGCCAAGCTTCTAGCTTCCCGATTTGCTTCTCTCATTCCAAAAATCATAAATGCAGAGCAAGCTTGTTTAGTTCTGGGCCGGGAGGGAAACACCCAGTCATGCCGGTTAATAAATGTAACCTCATGGGTAAAGAGAAAAGCCTGTCCCTTAGTACTTTTAAGCACTGACGCAGAAAAGGCTTTGGTCAGAGATGATTGGCTATGCATGCAGCGCACGCTTCACAGATTTGGCATACCTGACCTCTTTGTTCAAGCGGTAATGTCTCTATATCAATCATCAAGTGCTAGAGTAAGAGCTAACAGAACCTTGTCCAAGTCCTTCCGCATTACTAACGGGACTCGCCAGGGTTGCCCCCTGTCTCCTTCCCTTTTTATGGAGTCTTTATTACAAGCTTTTCGAGACATTTCGCACATAAGGGGTCTGAAGGTGGACAAAACAGAACACAAATGCACCACATTTGCGGACGACCTCATGCTGCTCGTTACCAACCGCACGCAAGCCTTCCCCCAGATTTTAAACGTCTTTGCCACATTCTGCAGCCTATCGAATTTTAAGATCAACTGTTCCAAATCGGAGGCTATGGGGTTCAACCTCCCGACCCAGACAATCCGCTCTCTGAAAGAATATTATCCTTTTTAGTGGAACACCAGTTCCCTGCCATATTTAGGTATAACGCTCACCAATGACCCAGCCGTGTTATAAATCCAATTATACCACAATCCTACAAAAGATACAAAGACAACTCGACTCTTTAGCATTACCTTGGATATCCTGGATAGGATGCAAAAACCTACTGCAAACTTATATTGTCCCCAAGTTGTTATATCTTATGCAAATGGTCCCTATATACCTCCAATCATCATTTTTCAAACCGATTAGGAAGACTGTTACATCTTTTTTCTAGAATAGCTTAGAATAGGCTTATAAAAGATCGCCTGCAGGGTGGAGTTGGACTGCCCGATACGGAGTACTAACACAGAGCTATTCAATTGAAGAGGTGGCTGCAACTATGCATTCCTAAATATAGATCACTAGGTTCTGATATTGAACTGGCATTACTAACAAACAGTACGCAGGACTGTGGGTGCTTTTGGACCTCTCTTCTGCACCTACGGATCTCACCAAAGGCCTATACTTCAGCATCCATGATTATACTCATTCTCAGTCCCCCCAGGTAGCTTACCAGCAAACAACAGTCCTGATTCAGCCCTCTACTTCCCAAGCACCACAATTTTGGGAGCTTCTAAAAGATACTACGATCTCAACACTCTTGGCAGACATACAATCTGCGGAGAACATACCTACTTACTGCTCCCAGATCATATGGGATGGATTTTTTTTTGCCAGGCAGGAACTACATTGCTCCTGTAAGATTTTACTTACCAGATATAACACTACCACAAACCCAACTTGGTTTGAAAAACTCGCTCTTTAAGATCCCTTCCCCCCAAAAAAATAGTATCTCGCTTCATTACAAATCCTTACTCTCCCATCCTGAGTCAGGGCTCCCTTCATATATACGTGTCTGGGAACAAGACCTAGAAATAACATTCTCCCCACAAGAAATCAAACACATCCATCAGAGGTGACACAGGTTCTCGAAATGTATAAAGATCCAAGAAGATTCCTAGAAAAAGGATGACCCGCTGGAACAACGACCCTTATAAACTTTTCAGAATGGAGAGGTTCATCCCAGAAGGGAACCTTAGGTCACATTCTATGGTTTTGTCCGCTAATATGTCCATTTTGGGATCAAATAGGGAAAACGATAAACGAGATTTGTAAATCCAAGTGGGAGTTCTCCCCCCAGTCTGTCCGGTTGTGGCTTCCCTCCAAACAATGGCATCTTGCCTACTCTGACCTGGCCACTTTACTAATTCAAGCTGCCAGATTTCTGATTCCACCTCGCTGGTTGAATAACTCTCCTCCCTCTATAGAACACTGGTATGGGAAAGTGGACCAGATCCATTTAATGGTGGAGTCAGCGAGTTGGGCAACCAGATCACACACCAAGTTTGCAAAACTATGGAGACCATGGTGGGAATATAGACACTCCTCGATGGGGCAGCGAGTCCTCAATCCTTAGTGACCTTCTCACACTGACCTTACATACTCATCCACTACTCACATAAATATATAATTACCTGCACTTTAATTTAAGCTCATCCAAGTATTTTTCCGTTAGTTCTTAGTTGCTTGTTCCCTACATCATTCACAGATGACACTCAGGGGCAGATATGCAACTTATTAGACTTAGTAAGGCCTTTTTCACACTTGCGTTGTCCGGATCCGGCGTGTACTCCACTTGCCGGAATTACACGCCGGATCCGGAAAAACGCAAGTGTACTGAAAGCATTTGAAGACGGATCCGTCTTCAAAATGCTTTCAGTGTTACTATGGCAGCCAGGACGCTATTAAAGTCCTGGCTGCCATAGTAGGAGCGGGAGCGGTATACTTACAGTCCGTGTGGCTCCCGGGGCGCTCCAGAATGACGTCAGAGCGCCCCATGCGCATTGATGACGTGCCATGCGATCACGTCATCCATGTGCATGGGGGCCCTGACATCACTCTGGAGCGCCCCGGGAGCCGCACGGATGGTAAGTATGCTGCTCCCCCGCTCCCCACTACCCTTTACCATGGCTGCCAGGACTTTAGCGTCCCGGCAGCCATGGTAACCATTCAGAAAAAGCTAAACGTCGTATCCGGCAATGCGCCGAAACGACGTTTAGCTTAAGGCCGAATCCAGATCAATGCCTTTCAATGGGCATTCATTCCGGATCCGGCCTTGCGGCAAGTCTTCAGGATTTTTGGCCGGAGCAAAAAGTGCAGCATGCTGCGGTATTTTCTCCGGCCAAAAAACGTTCCGTTCCGGAACTGAAGACATCCTGATGCATCCTGAACGGATTTCACTCCATTCAGAATGCATTAGGATAAAACTGATCAGGATTCTTCCGGCATAGAGCCCCGACGACGGAACTCTATGCCGGAAGAAAAGAACGCAGGTGTGAAAGAGCCCTAAGGGAATATGTCAAATTGTTTATTGTCCCAGTGTCTTATTTGGCTTCGCCATAACATTGATTTTATTTTCCCTAAACCCCTTTTACCCCCCCCCCCCCCCCCCCCCAATTCTCTATATCTAGCATGTTAAAATGTTTTGTCTGATATGCTGTACTCCTAAAAATTCTTAATAAAAAAAAGGTTTAAAAAAAAATATAAATATATATATATATATATATATATATATATATATATTTTGTCACATCACTAAAAGTGCAACACCAAGTGATCAAAAAGGCGTATGCCCCCCAAAATAGTACCAGTCACCTCATCCCGCAAAAAATGAGCCCCTACCTAAGACAAATGCCCCAAAAAAAAAAAAATAAAGCTTTCAGAATATGGAGACACTAAAACACAATTATTATTTTTTTTAAATGCTGTTATTGTGCAAAACTTATATAAAAAAACAAGTATCCATATTAGGTATCACCGCGTCTGCAAGAACCTGCTGTATAAAAAAAATGTAAAAAAATAAAAATCACATGAACTAACCCCTCAGATGATCACAAAAAGTGTAATACCAAGCGACCAAAAAGTCATATGCACCCTAAAATAGTACCAACCAAACAGTCATAAGACCAATGATCCCCTACATAAGACAGTCACCCAAAAAATAAAAATACTATGGCTTTCAGAATATAGAGACACTAAAAAAAAAAATTGGTTTTCCCCAAAATGCTTTATTATGTAAAACTGAAACAAACAACCAAAAAGAGTAGTTCTATTTGGTATTGTCGTGTCTGTAACAACCTGCTCTATAAAAATAGCGCATGATCTAACATGTCAGATGAACACTTTAAATAAGAAAAAAATAAAAAAAACGGTGCCAAAACAGATATTTCTTGTTACCTTGCCTCACAAAAAGTCTAATATAGAGCAACCAAAAATCATCTGTACCCTAAAATAGTGCCAACAAAACTGCCAGCTTATCCCGTAGTTTCCAAAATGGGGTAATTTTTTTGGGACTTTCTACTCTAGGGGTGCATCAGGGGGTCTTCAAATTATCCCAGTGAAATCTGCCCTTCCAAAAACCATGTGGCATTCCTTTTCCTTCTGCGCCCTGCCGTGTGCCCGTACAGCAGTTTACCATCACATATGGGGTGTTTCTGTAAACTACAGAATCGGGGTAATAAATATTGAGTTTTGTTTGGCTGTTAACCCTTGCCTTGTAACTGGAAAAAATTGAAAATCTGCCCAAAAAGTGAAATTCTGAAATTTCATCTACATTTTCCTTTAATTCTTGTGGAACACCTAAAGGGTTAAGAAAGTTTTAAATACCTTGAGGGGTGTAGTTTCTAAAATGGGGGTCATTTTTGGGTGGTTTCTATTATGTAAGCCTCACAAAGTGACTTCAGAACTGAACTGGTCCTTTAAAAGTGGGTTTTGGACATTTTCAGAAAAATTGCAAAATTTGCTTCTAAACTTCTAAGCCTTGTAACATCCCCAAAATAAGAAAATGTAATTTACAAAATGATCCAAACATGAAGTACACATATGGGGAATGTAAATTAATAACTATTTTAGGAGGTATCACTATCTGTTTTAAAAGCAGAGAAATACATTTTTTTTTTAAATGCTAATTTTTCCAACTTTTTGTAAATTTGGTATTTTTTTATATAAATAAAAATGAAATATTTTGACTCAAATTTACCACTGTCATGAAGTACAATAAGTGATGAGAAAACAATCTCAGAATGGCCTGGATACGTAAAAGCGTTTTAAAGTTATCACCACATAAAGTGACACATGTCAGATTTGCAAATAATGGCCTGGGCAGGAAGGTGAAAAATGGCAGGGTCCTTAAAGGGAACCTGTCAGCGGGATTTTGTGTATAGAGCTGAGGACATGGGTTGCTAGATGGCCGCTACCACATCCGCAATACCCAGTCCCCATAGCTCTGTGTGCTTTTATTGTGTAAAAAAACTATTTGATACATATATATGACAGGTTCCCTTTAAGGGGTTAATTAAAAAAAAACTTTGATGTCCGTGACAAATCAAGGGTTTTGACCGGTGGGGTCTGAATGTGGA
Organism: Bufo gargarizans; assembly: GCF_014858855.1. NCBI lineage: Eukaryota > Metazoa > Chordata > Amphibia > Anura > Bufonidae > Bufo > Bufo gargarizans. The sequence goes on from NC_058082.1 coordinate 479,308,979, forward strand.
GACCCCAGCTGAACACTAACACCAGGGATTAGATGCGTCCTGCTGAGCAGTCTCTCCTCACAGCACCCAGACTCCCACCCATCAAAAACTGTATAAATGTATGGGAAGACTTTAAAGGGTTACTCCCATCTCAGCATATAACACGGAGACTCCCTGACCCTGAGAATAAAGGGGAGTAACACCATTGTGTTTTCTGTTCTTTGCTCAGTGGCGCCCCCTCTGTACAGTGGAGGTGTACCATAGTGCCCTGCATAGAGGGGGTCTAGGACAGCCAGAAAACCTGAGTTGGGACACAGCTCTAAATCTGAGCTGCCACCCTACATTCCCAGGATCATAGGGGTCCCAGGGGTCAGACCCCCACCCATCACACAGTGAGCACATCTCCTAGGCGAGAATAGTCTTGGCCTCAGTGGGCAGTTCGGGCAGACTGAGGGAACCCTCTGTACAGCGCTGTGGCATAGGTCAGCACTATATAGGTCAGCGCTGTGTGGCACAGGTCAGCGCTGTGTGGCACAGGTCAGCGCTGTTGCCCCGCTCACCTGTTCTCCCGGATCCACTTCATCATGGCCACCACCTCGGGCACCTGCTGAGGGTCAGGCGGCTGCTGATTGGTGAACTGGTCTGGAAAGTTGCGGTTGAGGTCCAGCTGCCTGGCATTCTCCCGGCCGCCCTCCGCCCCCTGGCAGTCGCCCTCCTGCGCCCTCTGGAAGCCGTCTGGGTTGAGGCTGGGCACGATGTAGATGTCGGTGGCGTTGAGCAGGGCAGTGACCCGCGGCTCTCGGCCGTAGTTCTCCAGCAGGTACTGGAGGAGGTAGACCAGCACCTGGCGGGACACCGTCTCGTCCCCGTGCATGTTCCCCACGTACTTAAACTGCGGCCGCTCCGGGGGGACCGTGTCAGGGTCAGCGGTCACCCTCATCACCCACAGCTCCCGGCCCTCCACGGACATGCCCAGGCTGGAGAGCCGGCACAGCTCCGGGTACGCCTGTGCCAGGGAGTGCAGCCGCTCGCTCAGCTCCGTGTGATCGTAGTAATGGCTGTACGTCTCCGGGCTTTCCTCCATCGCCTTCTTTACGTGCGCCGGGAGCACCGCGCCGAATACCGCTATGAAGGCTAGAAGCGCGGCACAGGACGGGAGGCATCGTCCGGGACTCGCCATCCTGTCCCGGTCGCTCTGTACAGCTGCCATCACTCCGTCACCTCCCGACTTCCTGCCTGCACCTAGCAACCAACCCACTCTCATAGAAACCCTCTTTTCCTGTTTTCATGCCCCACTTCCGGCGGGATCACAACATTTTTGCCCCACTTCCGGCTCTGCGTGTCATTGACAGACAGCCTGGGTCCGCCCCTCTTTTTACATAAAATTGAGGGCCGCTCACCGCAAGACACGCCAATAGGATGGCGATAACCAATAGGGACTTAGGGGCGTGTCTCGTCAGCAATTTATAAGGAACGGAATTTTCCACGTTGAGTAGTGGGATGAGGTTTTCATTGGTCCTGTTCTGGGTACACGTGACCTGGTCCCTCAGCTCTGAAGGACACAGGACCTGGGACCGCCTTGTAGCTGTATATTAAAGGAACACTGTGTCCTGGATTTTACTTAGGGCTCTTTCACACTTGCGTTCTTTTCTTCCGGCATAAAGTTCCGTCGTCGGGGCTCTATGCTGGAAGAATCCTGATCAGTTTTATCCTAATGCATTCTGAATGGAGTGAAATCCGTTCAGGATGCATCAGGATGTCTTCAGTTCAGGACCGGAAAGTTTTTTGGCCGGAGAAAATACCGCAGCATGCTGCACTTTTTGCTCCGGCCAAAAATCCTGAACACTTGCCGCAACGCTGGATCCGGAATTAATGCCCATTGAAAGGCAATAATCCGGATCCGACGTTTAGCTTTTTCTGAATGGTTACCATGGCTGCCGGGACGCTAAAGTCCTGGCAGCCATGGTAAAGTGGAGCGGGGGAGCAGCATACTTACCATCCGTGCGGCTCCCGGGGCGCTCCAGAGTGATGTCAGGGCGCCCCAGGCGCATGGATGACGTGATCACATGGCACGTCATCCATGCACATGGGGCGCTCTGACGTCATTCTGGAGCGCCCCGGGAGCCGCACGGACGGTAAGTATACCGCTCCCCGCTCCTACTATGGCAACCAGGACTTTAATAGCGTCCTGGCTGCCATAGTAACACTGAAAGCATTTTGAAGACGGATCCGTCTTCAAATGCTTTCAGTACACTTGCGTTTTTCCGGATCCGGCGTGTAATTCCGGCAAGTGGAGTACACGCCGGATCCGGACAACGCAAGTGTGAAAGAGGCCTTACTGAGCTAATAACATCACCACATCAGTCTCCACGATTTACATTAAAATACACTAGTATCACTGCCCTGTGTCTTTTACTTGGTCTACAAAATCGGTTTTATTAATATGCTAAGTACCTCAACAGAGGCGGCTCTAGACTTTGTCCTTAAGAAATAAGCTGTGTCAACCACCACACGGAGTGGTGGTGTGGTCAACACTCCCCCTCCATGTATCTCTATGGAAGACTCGGAGATACACAAGAGCTGTATCTGCGGCTCTCCCATAGATACATGGAGGGGGGTGTTGACCACCGCTCCGGGCACAAGGAGATCCGGAGTACCACACAGGAGATCGTGGGGGATCCCATCGGTCAGAGAAGGGGCAGAGGGATAGCAGAGCAGGGAGAGGCTGGTGCTGCCACTAGGGGCTTATACCATGGGGGAGTAATAAAACAGAAAGGAGGGGGGTACTCCTGCGCTGCCGCTAATCTATGCATCAGAAAAAAGAAGGAGAATAGAGCTCAACAAGCCAGGTGTAATAATTATAAATGTTTTATTAGGACATAAAAAGATATCAAAATTTCGTATACAAAATGCAGTAAGACAAGGAACAAAAAAGGAGCAGGGAGAGGAGAAAACAGCTCCACCCTGGGAGGGGCACTCCGGTCATAGATGTTAGTATATAATCAGCGGGTGTAATATAGAATGGAAAAGTAAGCCGCAGATAAAGGATAATTATAAATGGGAATGGTGAGTCTGAAAGTAACAAATTCCCAGCCCACACAGGCAAGAGCCTGTGGACAACCGGCCACCAGGCAAAAGCCTAGCAACAAAGTAGCAATCCAAATGGAGGGAAGCCTGGGTATAAGAGAACAATGGAGACTCACCAAAAACAGACCAGGAGAAAACCAACCAGGATGGCGCTACCCCAGGATGGCGCCATCCTGGTTGGTTTTCTCCTGGTCTTCCGTTTTCTTTTCCTCGTGGTAGTTAACTTGCTCTGTCCTCTCGACTCCCCTCTCCTGTGCGCGCTGGCCGGTAGCTGGTGTGAGCGCGGGGAAACCAAAGAAAGTAAGTCCAAGAACGGTTCCTGTGACGTCACACCTGTCGGTACGGGTGCCTTCCGAGGAAAAAAAACATAAGTAATAAAGCCCACCATAATGCCCCCCCCCCCCCCCCCCGAGTAGAAATAATTATCCTTATAATGTGACAGTGCAAAAAAAAAAACTTGTAATGCGCCCAGTTGAGCTAATGTTCCCATAGTGCCCCCACAATGTGCCAGAATAAAATACCCCTATATAGTGCCCCCAGTAAATTCCCCCATAGTGCTCCTCTCCCCCCTTCCTGCTAGTGCCCCATAATGTACCAGTATAAAATACCCCTTCTAGTGCACCTCGGAGATGACCCCATAGTTCTCCTCTCCCCCTTCCCTATAGTACCCACCATAATGCGCCAGAGTAAAAAAAAAAATACCCCTATACAGAGCCCCCCATATAAAATGCCCCTTCTTTGTGGCCACAGTAGATGCCCATATAGTGCCACCTAATGTGCCAGTAAAAAGTGTCCCCCAATGGCTGGCAGCGGCACATTTTAACTTCCCCCAATGGCACATTTCTCCCCCTCCATGGGTCTAGCAGGGTGGCAGCGGCACATCTTACCCCCTTCCCTCTCCAATGGCACATTTCTCCAAATTCTCCCCCTCCATGAGGCTGGCAGCACATCTTACACCCCTGTCCCCCCCCCCTCCCCAATTGCACATTTCTCAGTCCCCCTCCATGGGCACATTACTGGCTCTGGCACCAGTCAGTAAGTTACTGTTGTTAATATCAGATCAGGGCAGCCAGGGAGGGGGGGGGGGGGTGGTCACAGCGGCCAGCAGGACACACACCTGGGATTCTTCTTAAGTTCGGGCACAGTGGCACCAGTCCACAGTGAGTCCACCACTGACAATGTCTTCGGGGCGGCGCCGGCAGCAGCCAGACACCGGACAGTCCACACACAGCCGGTGAGGTGAGGCAGGGACCTGGCGGCTGGCAATCCTTCTCTCCCTGGCTGCGCATCGCTCTGAGGGCGGGGCTGCCGTTGCGTTTAGAGACGTGCCTGTGCGGTAGCACGCTCCGAGCCCCAGCAGCCTCTGTTCTCTTAAAGAGGCAGAGAGCAGAGGGGCTCGAGCGGCCTGGCCGCGGCAGCTCTTAAGAAGTTACTACTTGTCTTGTCTAAGTTTACTTATAGCACTGAGCACTAGCACTAGGTCTGGAAGCAGCCAATAAAATTGCGGCAGTGTCAGGTGCGGGTGGGAGCCAGAGTGAGGCCCGACCAGCGCGAGGCCTTAGGCGGCGGCCTAAGTGGCCTAATGGAAGAGCCGCCTCTGTACCTCAATAAGGAGCCCAAGGGGACGTCCCTCTGGCAGTTGGAAGAATAATCCCAGCAGACATGTTGATTTTTCAATCCATGATATTCTTTTTATTCCATATAGTAAAGTAAGATTACAGGACGCATTTCGGCCCGTCCAGCCTTCCTCAACTGCGTGATACTAAGTAACAGCATATACATTTATATAGACACCTAATCCCCATCACTTAATCATGACATCATCAATTAGTAAATCAGAAAATAGCTTAAACGTGATAGAATACATTTATCCCCCTAAGACCCAGTTCATCAGAAGGGAAATAGGATCCTCCAATATCAGGTTCGTGGTACTGTGGTCGGTAAGAAAATGCATCCGGATTAAAATCATATATCATATTTAGGCCTCTTGGTTGCAAAGTATCCAAAGTATGGATCCGAAAGGCTTAAAGGGATTCTGTCACCTGGATTTTAGTGACAGAGCTTTTAACATCATCACATCAGTCTGCTCATTTTGTACTAAAATATACTAGTATTACAACCCTAAGTGTTGTCTTTTGTCTAGAAAATCACTTTTATTAATATGGTAATTACCTGAGTAAGGAGCCCAAATGGGCTGTCCCTCCGGCCGTTGGTGCCCAGCACCGCCCCGCTGCTAATTTATTCACTCCTCATTGCCGGCTGGCGCATGTGCAGTGTGTCCTGTGAGGCTGATTCCAGGCGCTGACATGTGTATCCACAGCGCATGCGCAAGCTTATGGCTCAGCGAATGCATTCCGTGGATACACATGTCAGGGCCTGGAATCGGCGTCACAGGACGAACTGCACATGCGCCAGCCGGCAATGAGGAGTGAATAAATTAGCAGCGGGGCGGTGCTGGGCTCCAGGAGAAGGGGCGCGGCTGGGCACCAACGGCCGGAGGGACAGCCCCTTGGGCTCCTTACTCAGGTAATTACCATATTAATAAAAGCGATTTTCTAGACAAAAGACAACACTTAGGGTAGTAATACTAGTATATTTTAATACAAAACGGGCAGACTGATGTGATGATGTTAAAAGCTCTGTCACTAAAATCCAGGTGACAGAATCCCTTTAAATCGCCTCCCTTCTTGGCTGATGTACCCGTTCTATCACCTGATATTTCAACTGTGCAATTGAATGTTCTTGAGTATGGAAATGGTATGGGATAGGTAATAGCAGATTTTTCTTACGTATAGTGGATTTATGTTTACTAATGCGGTACCATCTGCATTGTTTCCCCTATGTATAACAGCCACAGGGCATTTTATCAAATAAATTACATTTTGAGTGTCACATGTGTAGTAACCCTTGATCTTATATGGTTTCCCTGTATGTGGGTGATAAAAAATATTTTGTACATTACTACATTGCATACAGCGCAGACATTTTAGGGTTTGCTGTATTCCTTCTTTTTTTTGTACTGCCTATATCCGCACGTACCAATTGGTCCCTTAAATTGGGACTACGCTTATTACAGATAAGTGGTGGATTTTTGAATTCTTCCACCATTGGATATGATTTGCCTAAAAGATGCCAGTGTTTACGCACTATGTTGTCAAAATGGTGATTGTAAAGGTGGTATTTATGCACAAACGCTATTCGATTATTCTTTTTATTCTTTATATTAGAGGCAGATTGAACCTTCATATTGTTTTCAACCTCTGACAGTACTTTCTCAGGGTAGCCCCTTTGTAAAAACCTGGTTTTCATTTCCTCCATCCTCATATTCTGTGTATCGGGATCTGAAACTATCCTTTTAATCCTCATAAACTGTGATTTGGGGATGTCTTTTTTATGAGAAATCGGATGTGCACTTTGATAGTGTAAAACACTATTTCTATCAGTTTCCTTTCTGTACAGGTCAGTGCATAAATATCCACCCTCTGCTTCCTCACCATCACATCTAGTTGGAGCCCAGCCGCGCCCATGACTTCGGAGCCCAGCACCGCCCCACTGCTAATTTATTCACTCCTCTTCACCAACGTAATGTTTATGCAGCGCCCCTAATCCCGCGCATGCGCCCTGGATACACATGTCAGCGCCAGTGCATTGTCCTGGCATCGGCCTAATAGAAGTCATTGCGCATACACCAGCTTCGCTGCTCCTGCTCCTCCGTCCGCATGGCAAGTCGCGCCGCTCTTCCTTTCCGGGTCGAGCGAAGCTGGCTCATGCGCAATGACTTCTGTGAGGCCGATGCCAGGACACCGTGCAGGGGCTGACATGTGTATCCAGGGCGCATGCGCGGGATTACGGACGCTGCACAAACATTACGTCGGCGAAGAGGAGTGGATAAATTAGCAGTGGGGCGGTGCTGGGCTCTGAAGTAATGGGAGCGGCTGGGCTCCAATTGCCAGAGGGATGTCCCCTTGGGCTCCTTATTGAGGTACTTTGCATATTAATAAAACCACTTTTATAGACAAAATAAAAGACACAGGGCAGTATTACTGGTATATTGTACTGTAAATCATGGAGACTGATGCAGTGGTGGATCCAGAGATTGGTCTCTGGAGGGGCAAAGTCTGTCAGACTGTCACTGGCACCGCCGCAGTTGTCCACAACCCGTGAGGTGAGGTCCCTGTCCCAGACTTCCAGTTCCCGAGCCCGGAACTTGGTGGGCAGGCCTAAATAGAACAGCGCCAGTTTGTACCGGCTTGATTCTGGTTGGCTGGCAGTAAGATGCACGGGGGGGGGGGGAGTGAAAGGGACAGGGCGGGCCACTAATTTTGCCAGTGCCAGTGTATGTGAAGAGGCCCTGAAAAACTTATTTAAGAGGACCTTTCATGCCATATATCTATATATAACCACTATACACTATACATTCATTCCAAACTTTGTAAGATAACTATCTGTATATATACAGTTGTACAGTTGCAAGAAAAAGTATGTGAACCCTTTGGAAGCAGTGGTTCCATTCTTGTTTAGTGTTTTACGTATCGTAGATTCGCTAACAGGGATGTTAGCAGGGGCGTTGCTAGGGTCTCAAAAGATCCGGGGCACAAGCCCCAATAAATATGCCCCCCCCCCCCCGCACTATGCTGTACTTGCTATACAGCGGCACTTACCTGTCACATCCAGGGCCTCCAGGTGACGTCTCCTCTCTGTCATCATCTTCTCGGTCTGGACAACTTCTCTCAGCCGCCTCGTCTCTGCAGAGTGCGACACACAGACATCTTAGCTTCCTCACTTTCTATCATTATCCCCCAACTGGAGTCCCCACAGTGTTATCCTGCTGCTTTCTATGCCAAAACCTCAACCCCCCCCCCCCTCATACCCCCAAATACTATCCTAAAGAAACATTACTGCCCCCCATAGTAATAGTGCTCCTCATAGTCCCACCAATAGTAATTCCCTTCTAGAATGCCCTTATTAGTAACACTGCCCCAACCGTGATAATGCTCCTCAACAATGCCCTCCCATATTAATAATACCCTCACAGAGTCCCTAGTAGAAATAAGGCCCCCTATTGTTCCCCCAGTGGCAATAAAGCTCCCTACAGACCCCACAGTAGTAATAAGGCCCCCATAGTGCGCTTAGTAGAAATAAGGCAGATCTACAAGACCCTCCTATAGAGCCCCCAGTAGTAATAAGAACGCCTATAATGTCCCCTGGATTTGCAGTGCCCCCTGCAGTTATAATCCTCCCTCCACCATACAGTCCCATGTAAATAACATCACCTCTTCCCCAGCCGCCTCCAACGCACAATCCCATGTAAACATCACCCCCTAAGGCTACTTTCACACTTGCGTTCATGTACTTGTACAGGACGGATCCGCACCGATATAATACAAACGAATGCATCCGTTAAGGACCAATTTGTTTGTATTAGATTTTAATTTCTAAGTCCCAATACGGATCCGTCCTGACTTACATTGAAAGTCAATGTGGGACGGATCCGTTTACAATTGCACCATTTTGTGTCAATGCAAAGGGATCCGTCCCCATTGACTTACATTGTCAGGACGGATGCGTTTGGCTTGCAGCATTTTGAGGTCCGCCTCCAAAATGGAACGGGGGACCGCACGGAGCCGAACGAATGCATTCTGAATGGATCCGCATCCATTCAGAATGCATTGGGGTTAAACTGATGCATTTGGGGCTGCTTGTGAGAGACCTGAAACGGATCTCACAAGCGGATCACCAAACGCAAGTGTGAACGGACCCTAAACATTAAGTCCCATGTACATAAACATCATTCCCCCCCACCATCCACTTTCAACATACAGTTCCATGTCAATAACATCCCTCCCTTCAGCCCTAAAATACATCCCAGTTAAATAACTACAACTCCCAGCATTTCTCTACCTCTCCCTTCACTTACCTCGCCTGTACAGACATCACTATTAGGCTCCTTCTCCTCTTGACTCCGGTCCAATCCTGAACTGGGAAGAGGCGAAAGACCTTTGGTGACATCACAGGCCATGTGATCAGCAAAACAGGCTGTGATAGGATGACCTGGATGGTGACATCATCCAGGTCATCCTATCACAGCCTGTTTTGCTGATCACATGGCCTGTGATGTCACCAAAGGTCCTTCGCCTGTTCCCAGTATAAGATTCAATTGTATTTGCCGTTCTGTGTACGGCAATACAGTTGCATCTAGCAGGCAGGCAGGACATTCGGGGCATGGGACAAAACATCCGGGGCCCAGGCCCCGAATGTTTTAACCTAGCGACGCCCCTGGATGTTAGCATATGCCAGAGACTTTTGTAAGTCTTTAGCTGACACTCTAGGATTCTTCTTCACCTTATTGAGCAGTCTGCGCTGTGCTCTTGCAGTCATCTTTACAGGATGGCCACTCCTAAGGAGAGTAGCAGCAGTGCTGAACTTTCTCCATTTATAGACAATTTGTCTTACCGTGGACTGATGAACAGCAAGGCTTTTGGAGATACTTTTATAACCCTTTCCAGCTTTATGCAAGTCAACAATTCTTAATCGTAGGTCTTCTGAGAGCTCTTTTGTGTGAGGCATCGTTTACATCAGGCAATGCTTCTTGTGAAAAGCAAACCCAGAACTGGTGTGTGTTTTTTTTAGGGCAGGGCAGCTGTAACCAACACCTCCAATCTCATCTTATTGATTGGACTCCAGTTGGCTGACACCTCACTCCAATTAGCTCTTGGAGATGTCATTAGTCTAGGGGTTCACATACTTTATCCATCTGCACTGTGAATGTTTACATGGTGTGTTCAATAAAAACATGGTAACATTTAATTCTTTGTGTGTTATTAGTTTAAGCAGACTGTGATTGTCTATTGTTGTGACTTAGATGAAGATCAGATTACATTTTATGACCAATTTGTGCAGAAATCCACATCATTCCAAAGGGTTCACATACTTTTTCTTGCAACTGTATGTAGCGCGGCATCCAGGGATCTCACTGTACTTACTATTATCCCTGACCTCCACTCCGTTCTCTCACTGTGGCCCTGTTCCGTTCTCCCGCGCTGTATGGTAATTGCTACTATCGGAACACCAGGGAGGAGTCTGCCCTGTTTCTCCCTGGGCGTTCCTTCTCCCTGGCTGTGAGCTCTGCGCTGTGAATGGACAGCACTACAGCCAGGGAGAAGGAACGCCCAGGGAGAAACAGGGCAGACTCCTCCCTGGTGTTCCGATAGTGGCAATTACCATACAGCGCGGGAGAAGGTAATGGGGCCACAGTGAGAGAATGGAGTGGCGCCCACTCTCTCACTATATTGCCCGGGGGGGGGGGGGGGGGGGCAATTGACCCGTTGCCCTCCCCCTAGATCCGCCAGTGGACTGATGTGGTGATGTTTTTAGCTCAGTAAGTAAAATCCAGGTGACTATGTCCCTTTAACACTCTCCAAAGTGTATGGGAGTCATGTAGACAGCTGAGCCAGTGACTGCCAAGGCAGGGTGCACACAACTACGTTTTTCATGTCATGGCTGTTGGAGGCTTGTGTGCCCTGTGTATAATCCCTTCCTGGAGACTTCTACACACCTAAACCATGAAAAGGCACCTTACCAGAGATTTGTCACGCACTTTGCTTCAGGATTGTGGTGCCAAAAAGTCCGACATATTTGCGCCACCTATTTTATGCAAAAATGTGTGCATTTTTGAACTTTTACGCCTTGCCTGCCACTTTTCTAAACAAAAAAAAAAAACTGGACAGGGGCTTTTTCTGCCTGACACGTTTATCTCTACTGACACCAGCAGTACTAGCTACGAGCTGGCGTGTCACTTTCTGGCATACAACTTGCATTCTAAGAATTTTGGCACCTCTTGCACCCCGTACAAGTGATGACTGGCGTTAGAAGCGCCGCTCCCCGTTGTGCTATCATTTTGTTGCATTTCTTTATTTTATAAAGACAAATGTAGGAAATGTTCAGGCTGCAGCCACCCATCTACTACATTATGTGTTTTTACATCAGATTTTGGGAATTGCGCCGTTCTGTACTGGCTAGAATAGGATGATAGTGGTGATCCTCCAGAAATAAAAGCCCAGTGTGAAAGTAGCCTAAAAAAAGAGAACCTCTACTGATGCCCCAGGGCAGTGCTCGCCCCCACAGTACTAATACTGGAGAAGCACTGTATAGCGGCATGTGGATTGTATCTGTACATCTGTAATATAGATCCATAGGGACCAGGTATGGGATTCGGCCGGTTCCCTCCAGTTCTCCAGATCTGATTGTTAAAATTACAGCCGGATTGGAGAACCGTGTTACCGGCTGAATCCCGATCCAGTGCTCTGGTAGTGGCGGCACGGCAGCGGGAGATGAGCACTGATAGTTTAGCTCCTTAGGCTTTTTAAAAGTTGGGTGGTATGTGTGTGTAGTGTATATATGGTGTATTTATGTGTATGTGTGCTGCATATATATGTATATGTAAACATGTGTCGTAACGCCGCTTGTCCGCCGTTGAGTAGGGAACCTGTTAAAAATTTGAATCCCAACCCTGATAGGGACCCTTAGGGCTCTTTCACACGAGCGGATGCCATGCGTGTCATCCGTTGCATGAAAGACAGCCAAGCCCCGCTCTGGACAGCAGAGACACGGAGCATTAGGGTCCATTCACACATCCGTGTGTGTTTTGCGGATCCACGGATCCGTGGATCCGCAAAACACGGACAGCGGCAATGTGCGCTCCGCAATTCCGATCGAAATGTATGGGTCCGCAATTCCGTTCCGCAAAATGCGGAATGGAATTGCGGATGTGTGAATGCACCCTAATACTGATTGCAGAGGCGTGAAAAAAAATGAACTTCTGTGCAAAACCATCAGTTTTTTCCTGAACAGATCCGGACACGATCCGTATCGTTCGCCTTATCAAGTATACCAGTTTTCTAACATATATGCAAATGTGATTAGCACTAAAATTGCCATTATTTTATGCAAAAATAGTTTTAATGTCACCATAGTATTTAATTACTACTTTTTTATTTTGATTGAGCAGCTGTAATTACTGCCCTGTAGCACTAATCAGATATTTTTTTTATAGAGGTAATCTTTAAACAGCATATGAGAAATTATTAGCCTGGTCTTTGTGCGCCCCCTGGTGGTACAAAACAATTATTATTTTTTTGCATTTTGAATATTCTAGGACACCAGACAGATCAGCAAATCTTAACAGGTAAGGCTTCAGATCTTCATTAGGGGTCCCCATCACAGATTCTGTCAGAAACCACAGAGAAAATAATGCTACTTTGTAAAATACCAGACTTTAACAATACAAACAAACCCAATTAGTGTCAAAGAGATTCCTCCAGTGCCATTAGTTTATGTTCTGGATCCGGCACTTGCGTTACTTTCATTGCTGTGCTTCTATAATGATGCAGACTAATGGAAATAATAATGTCAGTATGAACCCAGCCTAAGGCCTTTTTTTACACGTCCATGTCCAGGATGTCACCTGTGACAAAATGGTCAATGGTTCATCCGTGAAGATGTCCATGAAAGGTCAGTGTTTGGTCCATGTGTCCGTTTTTTTGTCCTCCTTGAGTCATCCATTTTCCACAGGCACTGCTTGGGCTGAAAATTATTTTTCACAACACCTTCTACCATTGGTTAATGAAAATCAATGAAAGAATACGGATGCCATCCATGTTGGGTCAGTGGTTTTTATTGACCCATGGACTTTAATGGCTTTGTTTGGTCTGCACCAAAGTAGTGTATGTCTTGGTGGTTTTTCCACTGACCCACGGTGGAAAATTACTCATGTCTAAATAAACACATTAAAATCAAGGGGTTTGTGTGTGGAGTCCATGGAGAACATTCACTGACTTCTGAATAAGGTCTCATTCACACGTCTGTGTCCATAATGAAATCCGTGATTAGGTGGTCAGTGAAGATTTCTGTGAAGAACCCATGTTTGGTGAATGTGTCTGTTTTTTGCTCTTCATGTGTGTATTATCGTGAGATCAGAAGTTCAGAAAAATAGACTTAGGTGCATAAAGAGTTTACTATAAGTAACAGTCACTGAGAGTCGTGCAGACAAATGAGTGAGCTCCCATCGATCAGCACCCGACATTGCATTCGGCCGATACCCATATTATACAAAGAGAGGTGATTGTAGCAAGAGATCTTACCCTGATGATGTCTTCAATGGAGCTGAGCACTGTGTTCCAAAACTAAAGGGGTCAGACCGGCGTTTTAGACACTGGTCTTAATAACCCTGTGCGCTGGCGGTGGATCTGCCGAAGTTATAAAGAGGCGCCGGCCTCTATATAACTTTGGCGCATCCACCACCACTCTAAATCTACGCCAGCTTCCTTCCTTACATTCAGACCATTTTCTTATGCATAAAACAGGCATGAGTGAGGAAAAGTCACAGATTGCAGCGCAAAGGTTATTTATCTGCATCAGAAATACACCAAAAATAGGTGAATTTCTGAGTGTCAGTAAATGACCCTCTAAGTGTTTTCTACTTTCCTGGCCCCTCACAGCCCCACCTAAATGTCAGTACCCATGTACAGTTACCACAAACTGCAGAAATGTGGCCAGGTATAGACATCACTAAATAACTTCATGACGTTAGAGAGGAAGAACCAATTAAAAACCTCACTTTACAGTATGTCATCTGTGTTCCACAGACACTACACAGTTGAAAATGAATTTTCAGAATATCTCCTCTAAGGCCTCTTTCACACTTGCGTTGTCCGGATCCGGCGTGTACTCCACTTGCCGGAATTACACGCCGGATCCGGAAAAACGCAAGTGTACTGAAAGCATTTGAAGACGGATCCGTCTTCAAAATGCTTTCAGTGTTACTATGGCAGCCAGGACGCTATTAAAGTCCTGGTTGCCATAGTAGGAGCGGGGATCGGGGGAGCGGTATACTTACCATCCGTGCGGCTCCCGGGGCGCTCCAGAGTGACGTCAGAGCGCCCCATGCGCATGGATGATGTGCCATGCGATCACGTCATCCATGCGCCTGGGGCGCCCTGACGTCACTCTGGAGCGCCCCGGGAGCCGCACGGATGGTAAGTATGCTGCTCCCCCGCTCCCCGCTACACTTTACCATGGCTGCCGGGACTTTAGCGTCCCGGCAGCCATGGTAACCACTTTAAAAAAGCTAAATGTCGGATCCGGCAATGCGCCGAAACGACGTTTAGCTTAAGGCCGGATCCGGATCAATGCCTTTCAATGGGCATTCATTCCGGATCCGGCCTTGCGGCAAGTCTTCCGTTTTTTTGGCCGGAGCAAAAAGCGCAGCATGCTGCAGTATTTTCTCCAGCCAAAAAACGTTCCGGAACTGAACTGAAGACATCCTGATGCATCCTGAACGGGTTTCACTCCATTCAGAATGCATTAGGATAATCCTAATCAGGATTCTTCCGGCATAGAGCCCCGACGACGGAACTCTATGCCGGAAGAAAAGAACGCAGATGTGAAAGAGCCCTTAAAGGGATTCTGTCACCTTGTTTTAGGTTATAGAGATGCGCAATATACCTGTCCTATAGGGCTGTGTGCTTTTATTTTGTTTAAAAAATGATTTTAGAGATATGTAAATGACCCTGGTAAGGTGCCCAAGGGGCTGCACTAACCTTCCTGGTGCCCAGCCACGCCCGCCTGTGAAGGAGTCCAGCACCGCCTGCGTCCTCTGAATCTCCTCCTTTCTTAACAGTTAGATTGCTGTAATCTTGCGATGCATGAGCTCGCGCATGCGCAGTGCCGGTATAGTGTTCCTTCCCTGTGCCAGCATCAGCCTCAGGGAAGGAACTGCGCATGCGCGAGATTACAGCAATCTAACTGTGAAGAAAGGAGGAGATTCGGAGGACGCTGGCTCCATCAGAGGGGGGGCGTGGCTGGGCACCAGGAAGGTTCATATAGCCCCTTGGGCACCTACAAGACTAATTTACATATCTCTAAAATAATTTTTTAAACTAAATAAAAGCACACAGCGCTATGGGACAGGTATATTGTGGACATGCTAGCGGCGATCTAGCCGTGCTGGATCCGTAGTGAAGGATAAAATAGATCATACTTCTGTGCTAAAACACTGATGTGTAAATACACACATTAAGGCCTCATGCACACGACCGTTGTGTGCATCCGTGGCCGTTGTGCCGTTTTCTGTTTTTTTTCACGGACCCATTGACTTTCAATGGGTCCGTGGAAAAATCGGAAAATGCACCGTTTGGCAGCCGCATCCGTGATCCGTGTTTCCTGGCCGTGAAAAAAATATGACCTGTCCTATTTTTTTCACAGCCAACGGTTCACGGACCCATTCAAGTCAATGGGTCCGTGAAAAATCACGGATGCACACAAGATTGTCATCCGTGTCCGTGATCCGTGTCCGTGATCCGTGTCCGTTTTTTCCTATCATTTCAATGGCAAACTTGACTTAGATTTTTTTTTCATTTTTCATGTCCGTGGATCCTCCAAAAAGGATCCTCCTTGATTTTTGGAGGATCCACGGACATGAAAAAAAAGTCGTTTTGGTGTCCGCCTGGCCGTGCGGAGCCAAACGGATCCGTCCTGAATTACAATGCAAGTCAATGGGGACGGATCCGTTTGATGTTGACACAATATGGTGCCATTTCAAACGGATCCGTCCCCATTGACTTTCAATGTAAAGTCTGGAGTTCTTTTATACCATCGGATTGGAGTTTTTTCCAATCCGATGGTATATTTTAACTTGAAGCGTCCCCATCACCATGGGAACGCCTCTATGTTAGAATATACTGTCGGATATGAGCTACTTCGTGAACCTCAGATCCGACAGTATATTCTAACACAGAGGCGTTCCCATGGTGATGGGGACGCTTCAGGTTAGAATACACTACAAACTTTGTACAAGACTGCCCCCTGCTGCCTGGCAGCACCCGATCTCTTACAGGGGGATATGATATAGGGGTTAATTGTACTATCATATTCCCCTGTAAGAGATCAGGGCTGCCAGGCAGCAGGGGGCAGACCCCCCCCCCTCCCCAGTTTGAATATCGTTGGTGGCACAGTGTGCGCCCACCATCGCCCCCCCTCCCTCCCTCTATTGTAATAAATCGTTGGTGGCACAGTGTGCGCCCACCATCGCCCCCCCCCTCCCTCCCTCTATTGTAATAAATCGTTGGTGGCACAGTGTGCGCCCACCATCGCCCCCCCTCCCTCCCTCTATTGTATTAAATCGTTGGTGGCACAGTGTGCCAACCACCATCGCCCCCCCCCTCCCTCTATAGCAGTAACATTGGTGGCAGTGTGCGGTCTCCCATTCCCCCCCCCATCATTGGTGGCAGCGGAGTTCCGAACGGAGTCCCAGTTTAATCGCTGGGGCTCCGATCGGTAACCATGGCAACCAGGACGCTACTGCAGTCCTGGTTGCCATGGTTACTTAGCAATAGTACAATAGTAGAAGACTCATAGTTACCTGCTTGCTGCTGCGATGTCTGTGTCCGGCCGGGAGCTCCTCCTACTGGTAAGTGAAGGGTCTGTGCGGCGCATTGCTAAAGAACTGTCACTTACCAGTAGGAGGAGCTCCCGGCCGTTCACAGACATCGCAGCAGCAAGCAGGTAAGTATGAATCTTCTACTGTTGTACTATTGCTAAGTAACCATGGCAACCAGGGCTGCAGTAGCTTCCTGGTTGCCATGGTTACCGATCGGAGCCCCAGCGATTAAACTGGGACTCCGATCGGAACTCCGCTGCCACCAATGATGGGGGGGGGAATGGGAGACCGCACACTGCCACCAATGTTACTGCTATAGAGGGAGGGGGGGGGCGATGGTGGTTGGCACACTGTGCCACCAACGATTTAATACAATAGAGGGAGGGAGGGGGGGGCGATGGTGGGGGCACACTGTGCCACCAACGATTTAATACAATAGAGAGAGGGAGGGGGGGCGATGGTGGGGGCACACTGTGCCACCAACGATTTATTACAATAGAGGGAGGGAGGGGGGGCGATGGTGGGCGCACACTGTGCCACCAACGATATTCAAACTGGGGAGGGGGGGGGGGTCTGCCCCCTGCTGCCTGGCAGCCCTGATCTCTTACAGGGGAATATGATAGTACAATTAACCCCTTTAGGTGCCGCACCTGAAGGGGTTAATTGTGCTATCATATCCCCCTGTAAGAGATCGGGTGCTGCCAGGCAGCAGGGGGCAGTCTTGTACAAAGTTTGCAGTGTATTCTAACTAGAAGCGTCCCCATCACCATGGGAACGCTTCTGTGTTAGAATATACTGTCGGAAATGAGTTTTCACGAAGTGAAAACTTAGATCAGAAAAAGCTTTTATGCAGACGGATCTTCGGATCCGTCTGTATGAAAGCAACCTACGGCCACGGATCACGGACACGGATGCCAATCTTGTGTGCATCCGTGTTCTTTCACGGACCCATTGACTTGAATGGGTCCGTGAACCGTTGTCCGTCAAAAAAATAGGACAGGTCATATTTTTTTGACGGACAGGATACACGGATCACGGCCTCGGCTGCAAAACGGTGCATTTTCCGATTTTTCCACGGACCCATTGAAAGTCAATGGGTCCGCGAAAAAAAACGGAAAACGGCACAATGGCCACGGATGCACACAACGGTCGTGTGCATGAGGCCTAAAAGGAATGGGTACGTGTGCTGTCCATGGAGAACACAGACGGCTGGTGAATCACTGACGCGTGAATGAAGCCCAAGACCACTTTCACACAGTCAGTGTTTGGTCAGTGATTTCAATCAGTGATTGTGAGCTAAAACCAGGTGTAGTTCAAAAATAACAAACAGGTGCAAATCTTTACATTATACGTTATCTCTGTGTAGGCTCCGCTCAGAGGTGGATTAGGTGCATCATAGGCCCGAGACTGTTTACCCAACTTGGGCTCCCTCCCTCCATTTTCCCTTTATAATCCCCCCCTTCCATCTTCTGCCCCATAGCTATTATGTTTTTCATACAGCCATGTCACAACAGTACCCTTAACGTATCCTAAGCAACACTACAGATAACACAGGGATACAATTCTGAGTACAGATAATGTAGTTAGATGTTACCCGCAGTCCTATGTAACACAACAGATAACTCAGGGATCCCTCTCTCAGGACAGAAAACATAGAAGTTATGTGCAATTGGCTGATTTCAGGATTGCAAATAATCTATTATTTTTCTTGTGCTCTATTGCAGATAATGTTGAGCTACAGAAGCCTTGGGTGAAACTCGAAAAATTGGAATATCGTGCAAAGTTCATTTATTTCAGTAATGCAACTTAAAAGGTGAAACTAATATAGGAGATAGACTCATTACATGCAAAGCGAGATATTTCAAGCCTTTATTTGGTATAATTTGGATGATTATAGCTTGCAGTTTATGAAACCCCAAATTCTCAATTTTGAGGTACCCGTCGCTCAGGGGGTATGGACTAATTAGCTGACTAGAGTGTGACACTTTGAGCCTAGAATATTGAACCTTTTCACAAAATTCTAATTTTAAGCTGCATTAATGTAATTCCTTTTAAGTTGCATCACTGAAATAAATGGACTTTTGCACGATATTCTAATTTTTCGAGTTTCACCTGTATATTGCAATGCTTCTGTAGCTCAACATTATCTGCAATAGAGCACAAGGAAAATAATAGATTATTTGCAGTCTTAAAATCGGCCAAGAAAGCTGACGTAGATTTAGAGTGGTGGTGGATGCGCCAAAGTTATATACAGTACAGACCAAACGTTTGGACACACCTTCTCATTCAAAGAGTTTTCTTTTTTTTCATGACTATGAAAATTGTAGATTCACACTGAAGGCATCAAAACTATGAATTAACACATGTGGAATTATATACATAACAAAAAAGTGTGAAACAACTGAAAATATGTCATATTCTAGGTTCTCCAAAGTAGCCACCTTTTGCTTTAATTACTGCTTTGCACACTCTTGGCATTCTCTTGATGAGCTTCAAGAGGTAGTCACCTGAAATGGTCTTCCAACAGTCTTGAAGGAGTTCCCAGAGATGCTTAGCACTTGTTTGCCCTTTTGCCTTCACTCTGCGGTCCAGCTCACCCCAAACCATCTCGATTGGGTTCAGGTCCGGTGACTGTGGAGGCCAGGTCATCTGGTGCAGCACCCCATCACTCTCCTTCATGGTCAAATAGCCCTTACACAGCCTGGATGTGTGTTTGGGGTCATTGTCCTGTTGAAAAATAAATGATGGTCCAACTAAACGCAAACCGGATGGAATAGCATGCCGCTGCAAGATGCTGTGGTAGCCATGCTGGTTCAGTATGCCTTCAATTTTGAATAAATCCCCAACAGTGTCACCAGCAAAGCACCCCCACACCATCACACCTCCTCCTCCATGCTTCACGGTGGGAACCAGGCATGTAGAGTCCATCCGTTCACCTTTTCTGCATCGCACAAAGACACGGTGGTTGGAACCAAAGATCTCAAATTTGGACTCATCAGACCAAAGCACAGATTTCCACTGGTCAAATGTCCATTCCTTGTGTTCTTTAGCCCAAACAAGTCTCTTCTGCTTGTTGCCTGTCCTTAGCAGTGGTTTCCTAGCAGATATTCTACCATGAAGGCCTGATTCACACAGTCTCCTCTTAACAGTTGTTCTAGAGATGTGTCTGCTGCTAGAACTCTGTGTGGCATTGACCTGGTCTCTAATCTGAGCTGCTGTTAACCACTCCTGGACCGCCGTAAGCAGGATTGCGTCCTGCCGGCGGCCCTGCTCTTCTGGGTGGACGCATATACGCGTCCTCCCGCGAGAGCCGAGATTTCCTGTGAACGCTCGCACACAGGCGCGCGCGCTCACAGGAACGGAAGGTAAGCGAGTGGATCTCCAGCCTGCCAGCGGCGATCGCTCGCTGGCAGGCTGGAGATCTGATTTTTTTAACCCCTAACAGGTATATTAGACGCTGTTTTGATAACAGCGTCTAATATACCTGCTACCTGGTCCTCTGGTGGTCCCTTTTGTTAGGATTGACCACCAGAGGACACAGGTAGGTCAGTAAAGTCGCACCAAACACTACACTACACTACACCCCCCCGTCACTTATTAACCCTTTATGAACCCCTGATCACCCATGATCACCCCATATAAACTCCCTGATCACCCCCCTGTCATTGATCACCCCCCCTGTCATTGATCACCCCCCCTGTCAGGCTCCGTTCAGACGTCCGTATGATTTTTACGGATCCACGGATACATGGATCGGATCCGCAAAACACATGCGGACGTCTGAATGGAGCCTTACAGGGGGGGTGATCAATGACAGGCGGGTGATCACGCATATACACTCCCTGATCACCCCCTGTCATTGATCACCCCCCTGTCATTGATCACCCCCCTGTAAGGCTCCATTCAGACGTCCGCATGTGTTTTGCGGATCCGATCCATGTATCCATGGATCCGTAAAAATCATGCGGACGTCTGAATGGAGCCTTACAGGGAGTGATCAATGACAGGGGGTGATCACCCATATACACTCCCTGATCACCCCCTGTCATTGATCACCCCCCTGTAAGGCTCCATTCAGACGTCCGCATGATTTTTACGGATCCACGGATACATGGATCGGATCCGCAAAACACATGCGGACGTCTGAATGGAGCCTTACAGGGGGGTGATCAATGACAGGCGGGTGATCACGCATATACACTCCCTGATCACCCCCTGTCATTGATCACCCCCCTGTGATTGATCACCCCCCTGTAAGGCTCCATTCAGACGTCCGCATGTGTTTTGCGGATCCGATCCATGTATCCATGGATCCGTAAAAATCATGCGGACGTCTGAATGGAGCCTTACAGGGAGTGATCAATGACAGGGGGGTGAACACCCATATACACTCCCTGATCACCCCCTGTCATTGATCACCCCCCTGTAAGGCTCCATTCAGACGTCCGCATGATTTTTACGGATCCACGGATACATGGATCGGATCCGCAAAACACATGCGGACGTCTGAATGGAGCCTTACAGGGGGGTGATCAATGACAGGCGGGTGATCACGCATATACACTCCCTGATCACCCCCTGCCATTGATCACCCACCTGTGATTGATCACCCCCCTGTAAGGCTCCATTCAGACGTCCGCATGTGTTTTGCGGATCCGATCCATGTATCCATGGATCCGTAAAAATCATGCGGACGTCTGAATGGAGCCTTACAGGGAGTGATCAATGACAGGGGGGTGATCACCCATATACACTCCCTGATCACCCCCTGTCATTGATCACCCCCCTGTAAGGCTTCATTCAGACGTCCGCATGATTTCTACAGATCCATGGATACATGGATCGGATCCGCAAAACACATGCGGACGTCTGAATGGAGCCTTACAGGGGGGTGATCAATGACAGGCGGGTGATCACCCATATACACTCCCTGATCACCCCCCTGTTATTGATCACCCCCCTGTCATTGATCACCCCCCTGTAAGGCTCCATTCAGACGTCCGCATGTGTTTTGCGGATCCGATCCATGTATCCATGGATCCGTAAAAATCATACGGACGTCTGAATGGAGCCTTACAGGGGGGGTGATCAGTGACAGGGGGGTGATCACCCTGATCACCCCCTGTCATTGATAACCCCCCTGTAAGGCTCCACTCAGACGTCCGCATGTGTTTTGCGGATCCGATCCATGTATCCATGGATCCGTAAAAATCATACGGACGTCTGAATGGAGCCTTACAGGGGGGTGATCAGTGACAGGGGGGTGATCACCCTGATCACCCCCTGTCATTGATAACCCCCCTGTAAGGCTCCATTCAGACGTCCGCATGTGTTTTGCGGATCCGATCCATGTATCCATGGATCCGTAAAAATCATGCGGACGTCTGAATGGAGCCTTACAGGGAGTGATCAATGACAGGGGGGTGATCACCCATATACACTCCCTGATCACCCCCTGTCATTGATCACCCCCCTGTAAGGCTCCATTCAGACGTCCGCATGTGTTTTGCGGATCCGATCCATGTATCCATGGATCCGTAAAAATCATGCGGACGTCTGAATGGAGCCTTACAGGGAGTGATCAATGACAGGGGGGTGATCACCCATATACACTCCCTGATCACCCCCTGTCATTGATCACCCCCCTGTAAGGCTCCATTCAGACGTCCGCATGATTTTTACGGATCCACGGATACATGGATCGGATCCGCAAAACACATGCGGACGTCTAAATGGAGCCTTACAGGGGGGTGATCAATGACAGGCGGGTGATCACGCATATACACTCCCTGATCACCCCCTGTCATTGATCACCCCCCTGTGATTGATCACCCCCCTGTAAGGCTCCATTCAGACGTCCGCATGTGTTTTGCGGATCCGATCCATGTATCCATGGATCCGTAAAAATCATGCGGACGTCTGAATGGAGCCTTACAGGGAGTGATCAATGACAGGGGGGTGATCACCCATATACACTCCCTGATCACCCCCTGTCATTGATCACCCCCCTGTAAGGCTTCATTCAGACGTCCGCATGATTTTTACGGATCCATGGATACATGGATCGGATCCGCAAAACACATGCGGACGTCTGAATGGAGCCTTACAGGGGGGTGATCAATGACAGGCGGGTGATCACCCATATACACTCCCTGATCACCCCCCTGTCATTGATCACCCCCCTGCAAGGCTCCATTCAGACGTCCGCATGTGTTTTGCGGATCCGATCCATGTATCCATGGATCCGTAAAAATCATACGGACGTCTGAATGGAGCCTTACAGGGGGGGTGATCAGTGACAGGGGGGTGATCACCCTGATCACCCCCTGTCATTGATAACCCCCCTGTAAGGCTCCATTCAGACGTCCGCATGTGTTTTGCGGATCCGATCCATGTATCCATGGATCCGTAAAAATCATGCGGACGTCTGAATGGAGCCTTACAGGGGGGGTGATCAGTGACAGGGGGGTGATCACCCTGATCACCCTGATCACCCCCTGTCATTGATCACCCCCCTGTAAGGCTCCATTCAGACGTCCGCATGTGTTTTGCGGATCCGATCCATATATCAGTGGATCCGTAAAAATCATACGGACGTCTGAATGGAGCCTTACCAGGGGGGTGATCAATGACAGGGGGGTGATCAGGGAGTCTATATGGGTGATCACCCCCCTGTCATTGATTACCCCCCTGTCATTGATCACCCCCCCCCCCCTGTAAGGCTCCATTCAGACATTTTTTTTGGCCCAAGTTAGCGGAAATTTTTTGTTTGTTTTTGTTTTTTCTTACAAAGTCTCATATTCCACTAACTTGTGTCAAAAAATAAAATCTCACATGAACTCACCATACCCCTCACGGAATCCAAATGCGTAAACATTTTTAGACATTTATATTCCAGACTTCTTCTCACGCTTTAGGGCCCCTAAAAAGCCAGGGCAGTATAAATACCCCACATGTGACCCCATTTCGGAAAGAAGACACCCCAAGGTATTCCGTGAGGGGCATATTGAGTCCATGAAAGATTGAAATTTTTGTCCTAAGTTAGCGGAAAGTGAGACTTTGTGAGAAAAAAACAAAAAAAATCAATTTCCGCTAACTTATGCAAAAAAATAAAAATTCTATGAACTCGCCAGGCCCCTCATTGAATACCTTGGGGTGTCTTCTTTCCAAAGTGGGGTCACATGTGGGGTATTTATACTGCCCTGGCTTTTTAGGGGCCCGAAAGTGTGAGAAGAAGTCTGGGATCCAAATGTCTAAAAATGCCCTCCTAAAAGGAATTTGGGCACCTTTGCGCATCTAGGCTGCAAAAAAGTGTCACACATCTGGTATCGCCGTACTCAGGAGAAGTTGGGGAATGTGTTTTGGGGTGTCATTTTACATATACCCATGCTGGGTGAGAAAAATATCTTGGTCAAATGCCAACTTTGTATAAAAAAATGGGAAAAGTTGTCATTTGCCAAGATATTTCTCTCACCCAGCATGGGTATATGTAAAATGACACCCCAAAACACATTCCCCAACTTCTCCTGAGTACGGCGATACCAGATGTGTGACACTTTTTTGCAGCCAAGGTGGGCAAAGGGGCACACATTCCAAAGAGCACCTTTCGGATTTCGCAGGCCATTTTTTACACATTTTGATTGCAAAGTACTTCTTACACATTTGGGCCCCTAAATTGCCAGGGCAGTATAACTACGCCACAAGTGACCCCATTTTGGAAAGAAGACACCCCAAGGTATTCCGTGAGGGGCACGGCGAGTTCCTAGAATTTTTTATTTTTTGTCACAAGTTAGCGGAAAATGATGATTTTTCTTTTTTTTTCTTTTTTCCTTACAAAGTCTCATATTCCACTAACTTGCGACAAAAAATAAAAAATTCTAGGAACTCGCCATGCCCCTTACGGAATACCTTGGGGTGTCTTCTTTCCAAAATGGGGTCACTTGTGGCGTAGTTATACTGCCCTGGCAATTTAGGGGCCCAAATGTGTGAGAAGAACTTTGCAATCAAAATGTGTAAAAAATGGCCTGCGAAATCCGAAAGGTGCACTTTGGAATATGTGCCCCTTTGCCCACCTTGGCTGCAAAAAAGTGTGACACATCTGGTATCGCCGTACTCAGGAGAAGTTGGGGAATGTGTTTTGGGGTGTCATTTTACATATACCCATGCTGGGTGAGAAAAATATCTTGGTCAAATGCCAACTTTGTATAAAAAAATTGGAAAAGTTGTCTTTTGCCAAGATATTTCTCTCACCCAGCATGGGTATATGTAAAATGACACCCCAAAACACATTCCCCAACTTCTCCTGAGTACGGCGATACCAGATGTGTCACACTTTTTTGCAGCCTAGGTGGGCAAAGGGGCACATATTCCAAAGTGCACCTTTCGGATTTCACCGGTCATTTTTTACACATTTTGATTGCAAAGTTCTTCTCACACATTTGGGCCCCTAAATTGCCAGGGCAGTATAACTACCCCACAAGTGACCCCATTTTGGAAAGAAGACACCCCAAGGTATTCCGTGAGGGGCATGGCGAGTTCCTAGAACTTTTTATTTTTTGTCGCAAGTTAGTGGAATATGAGACTTTGTAAGAAAAAAATAAAAATAAAAAATCATCATCATTTTCCGCTAACTTGTGACAAAAAATAAAAAGTTCTATGAACTCACTATGCCCATCAGCGAATACCTTAGGGTGTCTACTTTCCGAAATGGGGTCATTTGTGGGGTTTTTCTACTGTTTGGGCATTGTAGAACCTCAGGAATCATGACAGGTGCTCAGAAAGTCAGAGCTGCTTCAAAAAGCGGAAATTCACATTTTTGTACCATAGTTTGTAAACGCTAGAACTTTTACCCAAACCATTTTTTTTTTGCCCAAACATTTTTTTTTTATCAACGACATGTAGAACTATAAATTTAGTGAAAAATTTATATATGGATGTTGGTTTTTTTGCAAAATTTTACAGCTGAAAGTGAAAAATGTCATTTTTTTGCAAATAAATCGTTACATTTCGATTAATAACAAAAAAAGTTAAAATGTCAGCAGCAATAAAATACCACCCAATGAAAGCTCTATTAGTGAGAAGAAAAGGAGGTAAAATTCATTTGGGTGGTAAGTTGTATGACCGAGCGATAAACGGTGAAAGTAGTGTAGTGCTGAAGTGTAAAAAGTGCTCTGGTCATGAAGGGGGTTTCAGCTAGCGGGGCTGAAGTGGTTAACCTGCGATTTCTGAGGCTGGTGACTCGGATGAACTTATCCTCCGCAGCAGAGGTGACTCTTGGTCTTCCTTTCCTGGGGCGGTCCGCATGTGAGACAGTTTCTTTGTAGCGCTTGATGGTTTTTGTGACTGCACTTGGGAACACTTTTAAAGTTTTCCCAATTTTTCGGACTGACTGACCTTCATTTCTTAAAGTAATGATGGCCACTAGTTTTTCTTTACTTAGCTGCTTTTTTCTTGCCATAATACAAATTCTAACAGTCTATTCAGTAGGACCATCAGCTGTGTATCCACCTGACTTCTCCACAACGCAACTGATGGTCCCAACCCCATTTATAAGGCAAGAAATCCCACTTATTAAACCTGACAGGGCACACCTGTGAAGTGAAGACCATTTCAGGTGACTACCTCTTGAAGAGTGTGCAAAGCAGTAATTAAAGCAAAAGGTGGCTACTTTGGAGAACCTAGAATATGACATATTTTCAGTTGTTTCACACTTTTTTGTTATGTATATAATTCCACATGTGTTAATTCATAGTTTTGATGCCTTCAGTGTGAATCTACAATTTTCATAGTCATGAAAATAAAGAAAACTCTTTGAATGAGAAGGTGTGTCCAAACTTTTGGTCTGTACTGTAGATGCTGGTGCCTCTTCATAACTTCAACAGATCCACCTCTAGCGCACAGGGTTATTAAGACCAGCGTCTAAAACACTGGTCTTAATAAATGACCCCATTAGTTTTGGAACACAGTGCTCAGCTCCATTGAAGACATCATCAAGGGAAGATCTCTTGCTACAATCACCTCTCTTTGTATAATATGGGTATCGGCCCTAGTGCAATGTCGGGTGCTGATCGATGGGAGCTCACTCATTTGTCTGCACAACTCTCAGTGACTGTTACTTATATATTTTTTTTATCATAGTTTAATAAACTCTTTATGCACCTAAGTCTATTTTTCCGAACTTCTGATCTCACCATAATACACACATGGAGAACAAAAAACAGACACATGGACCAAACATGGATTCTTCACAAAAGTCTTCACTGACCATCTAATCACGGATTTCATCACAGACGTGTGAATGAGGCCTTATTCAGAAGTCAGTGAATGTTCTCCATGGACTCCACACAAACCCCTTGATTTTAATGTATTTATTTACACATCAGTTGGTCAGTGGAAAAACCACTGAGACATACACTACTTTGGTGCAGACCAAACACAGCCATTAAAGTCCATAGGTCAATGAAAACCACTGACACAACATGGATGGCACCCGTATTCTGTCAATGATTTTCATTGACCATTGGTAGGAGATGCTCTGGAAAATAATTTTCAGCCAAGCAGTGCCTGTAGAAAACGGATGACACAAGGAGGACAAAAAACGGACACATGGACCAAACACTGATCTTTCATGGACATCTTCACGGATGAACTGTAATACCCCAGAGTGGTATTACTATTCCTTCACCCTGCTACTGTCTTTAATTGCTACCAATAATGTCATCAGTGTATTTATTCCAGGTTTCTTACACTGGGCATTTCTATTATTGTTATGAAACTGTTTTGTACATATAATATGCCTGGTTCACCAGCAGATGGCAAAGTATATGGCAGAGAGAGATCTTTAGATAGAATAGAACTTACCATTCCATTCTCCCCCTTTAGGTCAGAGGTGGGTCAGTCCCATATCCTATCCAAGGGAGGGGACTACAGGAAGTCTAGGCAGTCTAAGCTAAGCTTGTGATGGAGGCAGATGTGTTGAAGATGTAGCAGCAAGGGGAAAGTTCTCTGGCTGCAGCAGGAGTTTCTCCAAAGGGAAGGAGCTCATAGAGCACCATGACTCCTTGCTAAATTTACTTACTGAGTGTCAGGAGGGAGACAACAGCCAAAGGCAGCACAATCCAGGGATACCAGAACCAACCGAAAGTACAGTAACCAGACCCAAGCTGAGTTTAGTACAACAGAGAGAGAAAGCAGAGTTATTAAGATTGCCTGCCAGTTTATGCCAAAGCCTGCTGGAACCAAGAGAAAGCCTGAATAATGTCTGGATGAAAGTTTATGCAAGTAAAGCCGTTGAACTTTATAAATGTCTGGACTCGATTTATTCTCCATCTCCTACCTCAATTATTCCCCTTTATTGCTTTGGAGCCTAACCCTGGGGATTGGCTGTATTCAGGTAAGAGCACCGTGACAGACACAGAAAACTGTTAAGGCCGCACCACACCACTCAGCATTTCTATAGACCTAGGACACTATTGGCCCTGTCGGGCGGCACATTGCAGAGCCATTGGCCATGAACACAGACGTGTAAAAAAAGCCCCTAGGCTGGGTTCATACCGACATTGTTATTTCCATTATTCTGCATCATTATATACAGTATATACTGTATATATATATATATATATATATATATATAGTTCAGTTGTCCAGACCAAACTAGGGGAAAAACTGAAGCATTCTCCCGGATCATCGCTACACGATCATCTCCACAGTATACAGAGAATTTTGCGCAGTATAAAACATTTGGACAGCACATGTCCATGAGGCTTATTAAAGCACACCTATCATTACCTCTTAATATCGCAGGTATTTTAAACCTTAAAGGGGTCATCTAGGTTAAAATTTTTCTTGGGAAAACTGCAGGAAGGATGGTAAACACAAGCCCCCTCCGATCCGGCGCAGCTGGTCCATCTTCTCTGCTGGGCTGCAGCCATGATGTATCGTTTTGGCTGCAGTGGTGACGTCCTATGTACTGCTGCAGCCAATCACTGGCCTCAACAGTGTGTGGCACAAGAAAACTGAGGCCCTTTATTGGCTACAGCAGTATATGGGTTTATTGGTTGTCTTACCTCTTCACATTTTATTCACGCAAACTAGGCCCACCTTACATATGGCCTTAACCTAACACTAAGCCCCTTAAAGGGCATCTGTCATCACTTACCATTAGGTGAAATTGTCAGCCGCTGTATATCGGCGCTTATCTGCAGACTCTGATGATATCTCTGCTATCTCCACATGTGACGGCAATCTGTTGAAAAAGGCTTTTTAAAAGGTGGTGACTCTGCACCCAGAGGCTCCGCTCCCTGTCTGCTTAGCTCCCTGTCTGCTCCGCTCCCTGTCTGCTCAGCTCCCTGTCTGCTATGCTATTGCAGCATACGGGTAGGCTACCCGACACTGCTAGATTTGAGTGTGTAGTTCCCTTTAAGCCAGTCAGGCCGGTTACCGGCAATCCTTATAACAGCCAGCAGAGGGAGCCCCCAGTTCAGTATAAATAGGCTAGGGCCTAGCTCAGAAGGGTAGAAGTTTCCAGACTCAGTGCAGAGAGGATTCCCTCCTGAGTCCATGCATAGAAGTCAGAAAGGCATAGCTAATCAGCCTGAAGACACAGAATACCACAGAGGCCGATCAGATAAAGCAAGAGGTACTCAAGACAACAGAGGAGGTACTATATAAAGACAACTTCAAGGGTACGCCAGCTATAGGGCATTAGACCTTGGAGAGCAAGTCACATGTAGCAGGACCAGTCAGGAATATTGTGCAAACCGCCTGTACTGCATCTCCTGTAATCAACACTCTGTATAATGCCTTGCTAAGACCGGCCATTCTGTACTCCCAAGAACCAGCTGTATCCACTGATATTCAGTAAAAGTTCCAGTTTTTGTTGGCTATCCTATGCTTGCCTCATTCTTCTACAATACCATACACGGCGTGTCACCGTTTACTTGACACTGGCGTCACGAACTCTTTAACTACCTGCCTGTTCCAGTATTTGCCCCATTTGAAGACGACAGTGGATCCCAGGTTAGTGGTCAATCTGCACTACAAAGCCCAGCATACACTACTGACCCCCTGGGACACTGCATCGCTCTTTTTGGCGTCACGAACAGGATTCGCATACTTCTACAGTGCAGAGAAGTGTGAACTGTGTGCTTTAACTATTCCACCACCGTATTACAAAGACTGTACCCTTTATTTCCAAGCCGGTGGATTGAAATTGTGCCTGGGAGGAATCAGAGACGCTGTACTGTGTTGCGCTACCCCCAGAGAGAAAATCGTACTTGTGGACTGTGATTTATTGGACTTTGCAACACCCTGCTTGCTGTCAGGGAATCGTGATCAAGATGGCCACCGGCCGCCTGGAGTAAAGTTTCCCGCGCTGCTGAGGACCTCCGTGGGCGGATCCCTTCAAAGACACAGAGAATCCCGCCCTCTTCATCATCGCACCGCCGCGGCCCTGCTTTTCCTGCGTCAGCAACGTCACCGCGTACACAGGACGTCCGGAGTCTCACGAGATTTGGCCTGCGCGAACCCGGCGATACCGGTAAGAACTTGTATCCGGAGGGAAGGGGATTGTTCCGGCCCCTTTAGTCACCAGCGGCCACCTCGTACTAAGTTAACATGTCAGATCCGGGAGTTGCCGAGCGGCCGGACCCGGGAGAGCTTGCGGCTCCTAATCATCCTATAGCCCCCAGCATGATGCCCTTTACCATGCCTTACTATTTTGGGGCCCCATGGTTTCCCCGCTATAACGGAGAGGCCCATACCCTAAGGGACTTTAAGGAAAAGTTGCTGGCCTTATTCAAACTATACCCCATAAATGCCGATCAGCAAATGGAAATCTTGCTAGCGCAACTGGAGGGGGCTGCCCGCAGAGAGGTATTATCCTGGCCTGCTGCGGAACGGAGTACTCTAGAGCAGATATTCACCCGCCTCAGGGCCACTTTTGAAACGAGGACTGCCTCAGAGATAAAGATGCACTTCTTTGGCAAGAAACAGAAGTCCGGTGAGTCCCTCCGTGACTATGCCCTATCACTTCAGGAGGCTTTGGGGGCTGTAATTCAGATAGATCCCAAGGAAGCTGATAACCAGAATCAGACCCTGAGGGAACAATTTATTACCGGAGGGGCTGTGGTATGGTTAAAAAAATAACCGCCGCACCAGTAAACTGGACAGTAAATGGGAACAAAGTCCCTATGTTGTCACTGCAATCCCAAATGTTGGAACTCACACTTATGAGATCACCCGGGAAGGCAGGGGATCCCAAATTGTACACCGAAACCGGTTAAAGCTCTGCCTGACACCAGAACCCAGTGCCGAGAGTTCTATCTCTGAACCCCCTGTGTCAGAGTCATCAATACGGCCCGAGGATCCTATGCAGGCTGTCCGTGATCTAAGGTATGACGCTGATCCCATGCATTGGCTTCTGACACCATGGTTGAACTTGTTGGTGCCCGCTCCGGCACCTACTGTACCTTCACTTCCAGAAGAGCCGGTTCAAGATGCCCCGGATCCAGCTCCCCCTCTAGTGGATCCTGTTGTTCCTGTTGTTCCTGTTGTTCCTGTTGTTCCAGTTGTTCCTGACCAAGGTCTCACGGATGGAGATCCTCCTGTTGCTCCTCTCTCTTCTACCTCGTTGCTAAGGGAAGAGGAGACCCCTGTGTTGAGAAGGTCCACCCGGATAACCAGGGGACGTCCGCCAGTCCATTTAGGAGACTTTGACTATGCTGGTGGTGTCTCCCCCCGAACAGTTGTTAATAGAAATAGCCTGCTTGACGTTTGTACGCAAGAATGGACTCCTCCACGAGAGCCCTTGCCTGTTCTATACCCACGGGGAAACCCTGTGTAGTTCCTTATTATACTTCAGTCAAGGAAAAAAAATAGACTAACCTGGTTCACCTTAAGTCCGCTGTGCCAGGTCAGCGGCCGTGTCTAAGAAGAAAGAAGACGCCCCTTTTTCTTGCGTCATTTATTGCAAATGTTATATTTTTGTGTGAAATAGTTGTTTATTATATTTATAATGCAATGTTTAAATTATGCAGCAGCTTATGTTGGTTCAGGCATGAGTGTGAGTACGAGGCCTTACTCACGTTAAAGTCTGGGGGTGTGCAGCATACGGGTAGGCTACCCGACACTGCTAGATTTGAGTGTGTAGTTCCCTTTAAGCCAGTCAGGCCGGTTACCGGCAATCCTTATAACAGCCAGCAGAGGGAGCCCCCAGTTCAGTATAAATAGGCTAGGGCCTAGCTCAGAAGGGTAGAAGTTTCCAGACTCAGTGCAGAGAGGATTCCCTCCTGAGTCCATGCATAGAAGTCAGAAAGGCATAGCTAATCAGCCTGAAGACACAGAATACCACAGAGGCCGATCAGATAAAGCAAGAGGTACTCAAGACAACAGAGGAGGTACTATATAAAGACAACTTCAAGGGTACGCCAGCTATAGGGCATTAGACCTTGGAGAGCAAGTCACATGTAGCAGGACCAGTCAGGAATATTGTGCAAACCGCCTGTACTGCATCTCCTGTAATCAACACTCTGTATAATGCCTTGCTAAAACCGGCCATTCTGTACTCCCAAGAACCAGCTGTATCCACTGATATTCAGTAAAAGTTCCAGTTTTTGTTGGCTATCCTATGCTTGCCTCATTCTTCTACAATACCATACACGGCGTGTCACCGTTTACTTGACACTGGCGTCACGAACTCTTTAACTACCTGCCTGTTCCAGTATTTGCCCCATTTGAAGACGACAGTGGATCCCAGGTTAGTGGTCAATCTGCACTACAAAGCCCAGCATACACTACTGACCCCCTGGGACACTGCATCGCGCCCCCATCACTGTCACAGACAGGCCAGGTAGTGAAAACATATTTACATCTGTCCCTGAAGTCTCACAGGAGCAGGTTCAGCACATGCACAGTAAAGGGATGGAGGCAGTCTCCATTCCTTTACTGCGCACACTCATGAGAGCAGGGCCAGGCATGAATATATTTTCACTGCCTGGCCTGTCTGTCCCAGTAGTGGCGGGCACGGCATAGCAGACAGGGAGCAGAGACTCTGGGTGCAACGAAGAGCAAGAGCACTGCCCACATTTCACCTAGGGGGTAATTTGCATATCATAAAAAGCCTTTTTTTCTACAGGTTGCCAGCACATATGGAAATACCAGAGATATCACCAGATTCTGCAGACAAGCACTGATCAACAGCAGTCGACCAAGCATAAAAAATGTAAACTGTTAACCATGCAGTAACCCTTCCTTGTGAAAATAAATGGTTCAATAATGTGAGACTATAGAATGTATTTCGAAGCAAGGGTAGTTTTAAAGACAAGTATTAGAGGGGCATGTATGGCAATAAAATGGTGTATCCTTTTCGCATGCCATATTCTTTACAGTAGCAGGGATAGAGTGTACAAAATGACGTTCCACAAGTTGTTGGACATTTTCTTCCTCGTGGAGTCTGGGGTCGGGATACTGAAATAAGAGATTTTTTATTGCGATTTCTAGTAAGTGATATTTTATGCAACACAAAGACATTTTCCGTTGCCACCTGAATCATGTGGATGGCCACCTGTCACTCCCTGCCCTGTGAGAGGCCTGAGAAGATCTGACAGACTTGCTACACGTAAGTCTATCTGACAGATTGTTCTGTTTCTCTTTGTTGTGGTTTTGGGCAGGATCCCACCTCCCCACAGGTTCTGCTCATTAGCTATTTAGTGGTGCTATTTATACCTGCCTCTCACTATAGCCCTTGCGGTTTATATTTGCTTCTGGAGTTCTCAGCTGGTGTTTGGTGGATCTCCTGCTCCCCGTCCGTCTTAAGCTAAGTCCTACTCCTTCCCTTTTGTTGTGTGCTCTGGCTAGGCCTCAGGAAGACGCTGGTTCATGCACCTTGCGCTAGGAACCGGTTGTCTTATCTCCAGCTCCCTAGCTGAGGGTTTGTTTCAGTTTCAGCTAGGCTTAGGTTCCAGCGCATGAGCACTTCTACCCTAAGGATTTGCTCATGTTGTCAGCAGTCAGGGAAAGGCTCAGGGATTGTCAGGTGGTGACCTTTCTCTGTTCCCTAGCTTTGGGGCCTACCCTGGTGTTTTGTTTCTTTTGTTGTATTTGGTTTGCTTCCCTTCCCTCACCTACCGTGACACCACCTCTTTATACCAGACACATTATATTCTTTGCACCAGGTATGGCTGTAAATCCTGATCAGATAAATCCAGCCGCCATGAATTCATTGTAGTAATCACTGCAGCTCAGCAGTCCCAAGTTCTTACTCTTGTGTCTGTGTGGTCCGGGGTTTCGCTCTGGTAGATAGGGTAAGCGGGCGCAGTACAGAGGCAAAATACAAGTTCTTAACTCAAAACGTCAGTGTTTATTCACACATGAGGCAATTGCACAAAACAGCACGTAACTTTGCAGTCTTGGTGTTAATTCACACACAATGGAAAGTTCATATAACACAAGTCACCTTGCTGGCAGTTCTGCCTCCATTAATCCACAGCAGGCTTTAGGGGGCCTGTTTCCCCAAAAACAGAGACATCTCTGCTGAGCCCAGCTGCCTATTTAAGGACAGCCAGGTCCTGCTAAAACCCAGACTGGCACTTAAACTCTGGTCCGGTATTTGACCTCACCTGGCTGGAAACCAGCCCAGCCGCACATGCTGGGAGGAAAATACCTGCCTTGCCAGACACAACCCCTCAATGTGTCACATACCCCCCCCCCCCTTTGTTCAACCCTGAGGAGGTGGACACACGCTAGACAATGCACCCGGGACAGGGCATCCGCGTTTCCCTGCAACCGGCCTGCTCTGTGTTCTACCGAGAACTTAAAGTACTGTAGAGACAAAAACCATCTGGTGACCCGGACATTCCTGTCTTTGGCCTGGCTCATCCACTTGAGAGGGGAGTGGTCGGTCACCAGGCGGAACTTTCTCCCCAACAAATAGTAGCGGAGAGACTCGAGCGCCCACTTGATAGCCAGGCACTCTCTCTCAACTATACTGTACCTGGTTTTGGCTGGGGTGAGCTTGCGGCTTAGGAAGACAATGGGATGCTCCTCCCCGTTGACTTCCTGAGACAGTACAGCACCGAGGCCTACTTCAGGGGTATCCGTTTGTACCACGAACTACCTCTTGAAGTTGGGCGTCACCAAAACCGGTGACCCACACAGGGCCGACTTCAAAGCGGCAAAAGCCTCTTCCGCTCGTTCATCCCAGTGAACCATCACTGATTTTCGTCCCTTCAAGAGCCCTGTCAAGAGTAGCAAAGTGGGGAACAAACCTCATGTAATAGCCCACTATTCCCAGGAATTACTTAATTTGCCTGGTGGTGACAGGTCTGGGCCAATTCCGTATCGCCTCTATTTTGTTCACTTAGGGTTTGATAACTCCACGCCCAATGACATTCCCCAGGTACTTAGTCTCTTCTAACCCTATTGCACATTTTTTTGGGTTAGCTGTTAGGCCAGCTTTCCGAAGGAAGTCCACTACAGCCTGTACTTTGGGTAGGTGACTTTCCCAGTCAGTACTGTGGATGACAATATCGTCCAGGTAAGCCGAAGCGTACCGACAATGTGGCTGAAGCACAATGTCCATTTGTTGCTGGGGCGCCATGCAGACCAAAGGGTATATTAATACCGCCCCTCAGGCGTGATAAAGGCAGTTTTCTCTTTGGCAGCCTCCGTTAAGGGCACCTGCCAGTACCCTTTCGTGAGGTCCAAAACAGAAAAATAACGGGCTTGACCTAACCTCTCGATGAGCTCATCCACCCGGAGCATGGGATACGCATCGAATTTGGAAACCTTGTTAAGTTTTCGAAAGTCGTTACAAAACCGCAACGTCCCGTCCGGCTTGGGTATCAATACTATAGGACTGGCCTTCTCACTTTTTGACTCCTCAATGATGTCTATTTGAAACATTAGCTGCACCTCCTCCGATATGGCTTGTAGCCGAGCCTCGGGTACCTGGTATGGTTTTAATCGGACTTTTGCCTAAGGCTCAGTGACAATGTCATGCTGGATTATGAAAGTGCGTCCAGGGAGGTCCGAGAACACATCCGTGTTCCGACTAACAAACTACCTGGCCTCCTGAGTCTGTTTAGAGGAGAGGCTGTCAGCAATTTTTATTGTGGCAGCCGCCTCTCTTGCATTAGACAGAGGGGCCGGTACCTCTTCTCCTAGAAAACCCGGCCGCGGGCTGTCTTCTGTACAGGTTTCCCTATCTTTCCACGGTTTGAGTAAATTCACATGGTAAACCGGCTCCGGCTTTCGCCGCCCTGGCTGGTGTACCTTGTAGTTTACATCTCCAATTTTCTCGAGCACCTCGTAGGGCCCCTGCCACCTAGCCAGGAACTTACTGTCCACGGTCGGCACCAGAACCAAAACCCGATCACCCGGGTTAAAGATCCGGACTAGGAATACTTAACTGAACCTAAGTCCTTGCCAGAACATTGCTGCCACCTGCTGGTGAACATGGAAATTACAGCAATATACATTTAACAAGGTTTACAATGCACAGTTGTGAGGATTTAATGTAAAATTACATCAGATGACAAGGTTAATGCTCTTAGGAGATTGTAGCAGGTAAAAGAGTTTAGTAACACAACTCTGGGGTGTTACATCACCCTATTATAAGTTCGTAGTGTAAATTTGGGGCAACTGCCACTTTGTGACTCCATCTGCCAGACCCTGTGGTTAGAGACACCAGGGCAGTGGGATAGTCTTTTAAGTCTCCATGGATGCACATGACCCCGACTTTCAGGCCAGTATACTCCACTGACTGTACCAGGGGAGCCCTTACTAGGGACACCAGACTCCCTGAGTCCAGCAGAGTCTCTGCCGGAGCGTCTTCTACCTCCACCTGGCACAGGCGGTTTAGAGTTTTTGGGGTACCTGCTGCACACAGCTTCCTGGCATTTAGCGACTGATGGGAGCCATATCTTGGTTGTAACCTTGTCGCACTCTGTTGTAGCTTGGAGTAGGGTTCCCGCCCCAATTGAGCATAAATAGACAAACTCCAGCGTAATTTGCAAGTTTGTATTACTTTTTATTGAAATTGCGGCTTCAATGTTGTAACGTTTCGGCCTATTGGCCTTCTTCAGACTAATGCCGCTGGTGATGATGAGAAGAAGCTGGCGCTCTGTAGGAATATTTTGCGCCACTCTCACCAGCGGTACTTCCGCAAAATATTCCTACAAAGCGCCAACTTCTTCTCATCATCACCAGCGGCATTAGTCTGAAGAAGGCCAATAGGCCGAAACGTTACAACATTGAAGCCGCAATTTCAATAAAAAGTAATACAAACTTGCAAATTACGCTGGAGTTTGTCTATTTATGATGGTAGCCATAGTTAGTATCCATGGGTTTCACCTGATGGGTACAGTCAGCTCTTACATGGCCCAGCTCCTGACACCGCCAGCAGACTATCGGAGCCAGGTCCGTAGAGAGTACACCCTGGGTGGGTTTGGTTGGTACAAGTCGCCGGGTCTGGGATGGAGATTTACGGGGTTTGACTGCCCCCCCTCCCAAAAAAAAACCCTGTAATAGTCTTAGTAGCCTCGTAGCCCACCACCAGGTCCACCATTTCTTGGGCGTTGCCAGGAGATACCTGGCCGATCCAGTGCTGAAAGGGG
Source organism: Bufo gargarizans (assembly GCF_014858855.1). NCBI lineage: Eukaryota > Metazoa > Chordata > Amphibia > Anura > Bufonidae > Bufo > Bufo gargarizans. The sequence continues at coordinate 479,346,092 of NC_058082.1, forward strand.
GTGGCAGAGCCCACCAGAACATAGCCAATAGTCTGTCCAGCATAGCCGTGGGACTCAGCACATTAGGCTGTAGCCACTTTTGCAAAAGGTGGAGTAGGTCATAATACAGGCTCCGCCGGCTTAAACCCCCACTGATGTACCCGCTGGGCCCGGACCAACACATTCACCCCCAGTATTGCCAAAATCTCACCCTTTACTTTTTGGTAGTCGGTCACTTGATCGTCCGGCAAGTGGAAATACACTTGCTGGGAATCGGATGCCAGGAATGGAGCGACGGCCTCAGCCCACTGGTCACGGGGTAGCTTTTCCCTGATGTCCACTTTCTCGTACATCGCCAGGTAGGTTTTGATGTCGTCTGCGGAGGTCATCTTTGTAATCGCGGCACGGACTGCTTTCCGGGCATCTTGGACGCTCCTGCTGTCTGCAAAGCCATCACGTGTAGCAGCAACTGGTTAGTCTCCTGCTGCAGTATATTAGCCTCGCGTTGCTGCAGGTTTGTCTCTCACTGCTGCAGATTAGCCTCCATAACAGCCTTCAATGTGTCGTGGGGCACTGGTTGTAATACATCTGGTTTAATGTACGACATACAACCGTGCCTGAAAAATGCAGAAACCAAAAATATCGGCGTTCACGCCAGCCTCACTGCATTTGCCCGCATCCTCCACCAATTGTGGGATTTCGCTCTGGTAGTTAGGATAAGCGGGCGCAGTACAGAGGCAAAATACAAGTTCTTAACTCAAAATGTCAGTGTTTATTCACACTTGAGGCAATTTCACAAAACAGCACGTAACTTTGCTGTCTTGGTGTTAATTCACACACAATGGAAAGTTCATATAACACAAGTCACATTGCTGGCAGTTCAGCCTCCATTAGTCCACAGAAGGCTTTAGGGGGCCTGTTTCTCCAGCGTGCGGCTCTCAGCCCTCCAGCATGGCACAAAGCCTCAGATCCCAAAAACAGAGACATCTCTGCTGAGCCCAGATTCCTACTTAAGGACAGCTAGGTGCTGCCAAAACTTGGACTGGCAATTAAACTCCGGTCCGGTATTTGACCTCACCTGGCTGGAAACCAGCCCAGCCGCAGATGGTGGGAGAAAAATACCTGCCTTGCCAGACACAACCCCTCACTGTGTCACAACAGTGGACAGTGGTCAACATAAGCATATCTTTGGTTTCTCTGACGCTCCACACAAAGTAACGAGTGAGAAAAGAGGCAGAGAAACGGGGTGGACAAAACTTTTTGTTTTGGATACAAACTTTCTGTGATCACTGTGATTGGTCATTATAGTGATCACATGATCAGACACCGATTCTGCTGGTCTCCAGTCGCTGCCAAGAAGCCCATGGGAAACAACTTGGCAATCTTCTGAACTGTCACCACAAAACCAGCAGATCAGAAGAAGTGTAACATCCCGGAGTTATGTTACCAAACTCTTTTTCCCCCGCTACCACATGTTAAGTGTAATCATATTGTCATTTATGTCATTTTATGTATTTTCTAGGCCTGTTTCATATATATTGTGCTGGGATTTCCATGTACACCAGCAGGTCGCAGCAATGTGTGATCAGGAACTTTAGCCAGTTTTAGTATACCTAGGCTGGAATAGTTAATTCCAGTTTAGACCCCCCCCTGTGAGCAGAAGTGGGCTGGTCCCATGTCCTGTCTCATGGGAGGAGAAGGAAGTTCTAGTTAGTGTACCAGCCACCCCTGCTTGGGGTAGGTTGTGTTAGTAGGAGCTCCCAGAAACAGGGATCCCAAGACAGGATCACTCTTCCCAGTCTGAGCCCTTCCGCCTCGACTGTGGACAATTGTACTTAACCATTGCACTTAACAAAAAATGTAGCAACTTACTTAAGTATGCCTTAACTTGACAGCTGTTGTTCTCTCCCCTCTTTATACGGACTGTCTTCATGTGGACGTTGAAAACTAATGGCCTACACCCGGTGATGTATACCCATAGGTACCCAGGGTAGGACCAAGTGGTAAGTCCAGGCAGATCCAGTTACTACACAGGTACCTCTGCTCAGTGGCGTAGGGATCGCCATAGCAACGGCTATGGGGCCCCGCGCCGCCTTCTGTTGACACACACTACACACAGGCAGCCGTAACTACCGGCGCCCCGTCAGCGTGTGTGACAGTTTATTTTCAAGTTAGTTAAATATCATCGATTCTTGTCTCAGTTCAGGGCCCCCTCGCTAATGTGATCTAATCTTACGGTCTCCTAAATTCTCCTGATGTGTCTGGGATTCGAACCCACAACCTCCAATGTATCAGTGGCAAAGCATTAACCCACACAGCCATAAAGGCTGCATTGCAACTGACTGAAAAAATATGAGACTTCTACTGTTATAGCTGGCTAACTGTACCTCTATACACATGACAGCTGCCCCAACACACCCAGCACTGCTAGATCACTGCTATATGACAGCTGTCCCAGCACACTCAGCTCTGCTATATCTCTATATATGACAGCTGCCCCAGCAAACCCAGCTCTACTACATCTATACACATGACAGCTGCCCAAACACACCCAGCTCTGCTACATCTATACACATGACAGCTGTCCCAGCACACTCAGCTCTACTATATATATATGACAGCTGCCCCAGCAAACCCAGCTCTACTACATCTATACACCTGACAGCTGCCCAAACACAGCCAGCCCTGCTACATCTATACACATGACAGCTGCCCCAGCACACTTAGCTCTGCTATATCTCTATATATCTATCTACTGTATAGCAATACTTAGAGATATATAGATGTAGCAGAGCTGGGTGTGCTGGGGCAGCTATCATATATAGAGATATAGCAGAGCTGAGTGTGCTGGGACAGCTGTCATATAGAGATATAGCAGTGCTGGGTGTGTTTGGGCAGCTGTCATGTGTATAGATGTAGCAGAGCTGGGTTTGCTGGGGCAGCTGTCATATATAGAGATATAGCAGAGCTGAGTGTGCTGGGACAACTGTCATATAGAGATATAGCAGTGCTGGGTGTGTTGGGGCAGCTGTCATGTGTATAGCCAGCTATAACAGTAGAAGTCTCATATTTTTTTCAGTCAGCAGCAAGGCAGCTTTTATGGTCTTGTGGTTAGGTGCTCTGTCTCTGATATAGGTTGTGGGTTCGAATCCCAGCAGAAACTTTTCTGAAATACAAGCACTGACTCCATAAATGGACATACAGGGCAGGACACAGGAAGAGGCTGCATCGCATCGCTGACATGGAGGTAAGTAGAAGTATTTTTTTTTAATACCCGACTGCTACTGCCATGGGGGAGCGGGAGGCACTTGATCCTGGCACATGGGGGGGGAGGGGTTGGCACCTGATACTGGCACATGGGGGGGGTTGGCACCTGATACTGGCACTTTTTTTTGGGGGGGGGAGATGGAACTATGATACTGGGACATGGGGGGGAGGAGAGAGGCACTTGATACTGGCACGTGGGAGGGGGGTTTGGCACTTGATACTCGCACATGGGTGGGTTTGGCACTATGATACTGGCACATGGGGGGGAGAGAGGCACTTGATACTGGCACTTTTTTTGGGGGGGAGATGGCACTATGATACTGGCACATGGGGGGGAGAGAGAGGCACTTGATACTGGCATGTGGGGGGGGGGGGGGTTTGGCACTTGATACTGGGACATGGGTGGGTTTGGCACTATGATACTGGCACATGGGGGGGCATCTATGGGGACACTTACTGGCACATTATTGGGGGGCATTATGGGGGACACTAGGCCGGCAGCCTATCAGAGGCCGGACACTGAGGGTCATCTACTGGGGCACTATATATGGGGCATTTTATACTGGTACATTATGGGGGGCACTAGCAGGGAGGGGGGAAAGGAGCACTATGGAGGAATTTACTGGGGGCACTATATAGGGGTATTTTATACTGGCACATTATGGGGGCACTATGGGAACATTAGCTCAACTGGGGGCATTACAAGGGGGTATTTTTGCACTGTCACATTATAAGGAGAATTATTACTACTGGGGGGCATTATGGTGGGCTTTATTACTCCCCCATGGTATGACCCCCTAGTAGCAGCACCAGCCTCTCCCTACTCTGCTCTCCCTCTGTCCCTTCTCTAAATCCTTATTATGAAATCTTTCTCATTAGGATAAAACACAACATCAGCATCACCGAGCCCCCGGCCTAAGTGTTGAAGGGGCGTCCGAGATCCCCAAGGGCCAAGCCAAGTAACTGTAAGTTTTCATATGAAATATGTTTATGTTATACACATATAGCATACACTGTGCCACACAATATACAGTATACCGCTACACTGTGCCAAAGGAGTGGGGTTTACACAGGAGGAGGGAGGTGTCTCATGGGGAGGAGAAGGAAGTTCTAGTTAGTGTACCAGCCACCCCTGCTTGGGGTAGGCTGTGTTAGTAGGAGCTCCCAGAAACAGGGATCCCAAGACAGGATCGTGCCTCGGCTGAGGCCAAAGATCACTCTTCCCAGTCTGAGCCCTTCCGCCTCGACTGTGGACAAGCAAGCAGCACCTCCAGAACTACAGATCTCCAGGAAGAACCATTCCCTGCGAGCAGTACTGTGAGTAACATATCCAGAGTCCAGGAGAAGCCAAATTCCTCCTCAGCTAGTCAGTCCCATACCAAGCAGAAGATAGACAGGGCAGAAGATAGATACCCTCCAGATTCTCCAGGCACATAGAGGCACATAGTATAAGAGCAGAAGAGTTATTGATCCCTGCCATACATTGCCAATACCTGCTGGGACCCAAGACTTATGCTGTCACTCATATGGATCTATGCTGCATTAAGTAAAGACAAGTTGAATCATATTACCAGTCTGAATCTCATTTACTGCTACCAAAGTTCCTCAATTACTCCTACTAGCAACACTCAATTTATTGCAAGTGAGCCAGGATCCAGGAGTCCAGCCGTACCAAGGTAGGAGACACAGTTGACATTACACAGAGACATTATCCCCCTCTGGCATTCCTCACCTGGTAAGTGAGTTATTACATCTTAAAGGGCCCTGAGACTATAACCTGTGCACATTGCAATTGGCGTCACAAACAAAAACGATTAACTATACCTACACCTGACCCAGTCAGTGCATGTCATTACACCAGTGTGCATTAGTCCCAATTCGGCTTACTGCAGAAGTACATTGAACGGCCGCCGCAAAAAGTCTATACAACAGTCTTTAAGAGGTTAAAAGAGTCGCTGTCATAAAGACAACCCCTGTTTAAATATCTTATTTGGGCATTTAATTGTCCTCGGTATGTAATCCAGGTCCAAGAACCTGACAACACCTCTTTCCCAGATCCTAAACCCTTAATATAATAATGTCTAGGGATGTACTCTTGCTAGTGGTGGCTATGATGAGATCTTCCTCCGCATACCTGTTAGAACCAGGGTGAAAAAGGAGTTTGTACAGCTGTAGTGGAGTTCTATGGGCCCCAGAGAAGAATTTAGCTCATTATGTCCACAAATATCATGTCCCCCTACCCACTTCCCAAACTACAATTTTTAAAGCAGATATACAAATGGCATATAAAAAAGGCAACTTTTTTGTTCTCCTGCCAATTCAGTGGAGACATTCTGGTAGTATTCTGGAGATGTATCAGGACTGGTGATGTTGTAGGGTTGACGGTAAAGCAGAGCTATAGCTGTTGCACAGTTGATGGTGCAGTGGGCTTAAGTTGATGCAGAGTTGGTGGTGTAGCAGACCTGATGGTGCAATGGAACAATCTATGTTGCAGTGCTGAGAGTGCAGTGGAGCAATCAATGTAACAGAGCTGAGGGTGCAGTGAAGCAATCAATGTAACAGAGCTGAGGGTGCAGTGAAGCAATCAATGTAACAGAGCTGAGGGTGCAGTGAAGCAATCAATGTAACAGAGCTGAGGGTGCAGTGAAGCAATCAATGTAGCAGCGCTAAGGGTGCAGTGGAGCAATTGATCTAGCAGAGTTGAGGGTGCAGCAGAGCAATTGATTTAGCAGAGTTGAGGGTGCAGTGGAGCAATTGATGTTGCAGAGCTGATTGTGACAAGGATCAGAAGTCTAAACTAACAAATGGAGGCAAGATGACAGGGACACTGCAGGCTTCCAGAATAAACAGTGTGGGAATTAGCTCTGTGGTAGTAAAAATTAGATTAAATCAAGTCAGAATTAGTGATACAGAAGTCCATTTCAAGCAGGTCTTTACCAGTTCTTTATTAAATTTTTGTTGTTGCACAAAATAGACATAAAGGGGGAGAATTATCAAATTGGTGTAAAGTAAAACTGGCTTAGTTGACCATAGCAACCAATCAGATTCTACCTTTCATTTTCCAAAGGAGATCTGAAAAGTAAAAGGTGGAATCTGAGTTTTGTTTCAGGCGTAGGGGGTCATAATAAATTGCCCTAATTGTGTATAGATTTAAACCTATTAGTTTTACCACAGCAACGCTGGTTGTATATAAAAAACTAGAAAGGTTTTTGTCCCTATTTAGTCCTTGGGTAGTTCATAGTGTCTGATCGAACTGATGTTCTTTCCCCTTGTAATCATAACATAGTTCCTTACACATTGTGTAGCCTGGTATGTATCATGTCTGTTTGTGGCTTCCTATGAATTATTCACAGGAATTTCTTTAGCTGTTCAATATAAAGGTTATATTTTATGTTTTTTGGCAGGAGGAGCTGAGTAAATTGATATATAGTTTTGCTGGAAAAGATTCTACTTGTGACTTATTGATTAAAATAGTTTCCCTTAGTGAGCTTAGGAGTCCAGTGGGTGGTCCTTCTCAATGATTGAGTGTACATACACAGACAGCTGTTGCGGCAGGCGCCTCCCCCAGGGCCCTTTAAGAGGAAAAAAGTACTTGTTTTCGTGACACCAGTTGCAGTAAAGCTACAAGGGCACAGGGCCCCTTTTAGTGATACTGTGGATGGTACCCAGGTGTAGGAATGCCAGAGTGGTGTAGGGTGGCCTAAATGTCCCTTAATGTTGGTGCACGTGTCACTGTGCTCCTACCTGGATACGCTGGACCCTAGGTGTTGCCTCCGCAGCAATGAAAAGGGGGGTTGTTGATGAAGGGGATGATTAAATAAATTGAGTCCAGACCTTGTGATGATGTTGGAAACAGCAAACTCCTCTTTGCTACATCTGTTGCTCTCTGGCTCTGCTGTGCTGACAGGCTAGCTGCATAACTTAGTTATCTCTGGTGCTGCAACTTCTCTCTTGTAGTCTGACTCTGAATTCTGCTATACCAGGAGTCTCCCTCTCCTGGCTCCTGAGGCTTTAAGCTTCTGCCTTCATATCCAGCTGAGCTGAGAGTGCTCCAGCTGGCCTGGGCACTGCATGTCCAACAGGGACGTGCACCTGCTGCACACCGTTCCCCTGACAGGGGGTAAACTAGACCTTCCCCTAGCAAGGGTAAGCTAGACTGACTAAAACTGGTCTCCACCCATCCTGAAGCAAGTTGGAAATGCCCACCACACCACAGAGGGGGGTGTTAGAATGGAAAGAAAGCTCCATTCTCTATACCTGTAGCTCTGCCATTTATGCTGCCACCTGCTGTTGAACCAGGTCCATTATACTAGAAAATAAACAGTTGCATAGAAATAGATAAGCCCGTTATACAGGATCTGGAAATAAACGCATAGATGACATTAGGTTAACTAACAAAGACAGTAGAGGGGTGCAGAAGTGGTAATGCCACTGATTAGGACTGCCCACATAGAAGTCGTAGCGATGAGGCATTATGTTGGACTATGGAACAACGTCATGACTTTTCCTTTAGAATTTGAGGACTCTTAAAGGGGTTACCCCTAAAATGGCTTAAACAAAACAAAACAAAAAAAACAAACCTTATTCTCACTGCTTTATCTAGCGCCATTCTCTGTGGCGCTGGTCCTGTTCTCATGCCAAGGTCTGTTTACAAACAAATGGCGCTGCTCCGGTTCTCATGCCATAGTCTGTTTACAAACAGGAGTGGTGAGGCATCGAGACACAGCACATGACCACTGCAGCCAATCACTGCCCTCAGGAGTATAACAGTGTTTTTGTGATTTTAGGCAATTGTGGGGCTTGTCCGAGATTTTTATTTATTAGAGTCAACCCCTCTAATTTAGTATTTCTGCAAAAGAACAGTGGATTTTCTTCTCTAGTATGCTATGTTTCTGGGGGAAAAAATACTGAGCTTATTTTCCAGTTCCACAACCTTTTGCAGATTTATAGGGGTGAATGGCACTGAAATCATTCTAGATGCCAGAAATCTTTGCATTTCTTAGTGACTCAAAAGCCTCACCCAAAGTCATTAAATGGAGAAGCAACCAGTTTTTTCCTTACTCAACAATGCAGAAGCTTTTTCTTGAGAGTGGTTTTATATTTACTCAGAGTCCATAAAACAGTGTAGACCTTGACCTGTAACTTCTCAGGCATTGACCCTGACGTCAATAAAGAACTTCAAGGGAACAAGAACAGAACCAAGGATAGAAACATTCTCACTTCACAGACACAGCTAAGCGGAGGAACTCCTGGATCATCACTGAGCGTAAGAGACTTGTGGAGATATTAGACCGTGGGCTCAATCCTGCCTTATGACTGTCCCTAGGTCAGTTTCCACCTAAAATTAAAAAGTAGTGATTTTCTTTTGAAGTTTCTTAGGCTTTTCTTAGTTTTGACGAAAACTTGTATAGGATTTGTCATACGGTTTTTAGAAAAAGATAAAGGCCCAATTGACTTCTCTTTACTTGTGATTTGATTCTAAGAAGAAATGTTCTTTAGGTAAAAAGTAGAGCACTCTTGCCTTGTGAAGTCCTCTCCACTCGACCAAGCAGGGAATAAGCCACTGCCAGACATCTCTAGAGGCACCTTATCTCCCTTGATAGCAAAAGGATCAGGCTTGTTGAAATCCAACTGCCTGATCCTTCTTTCCCTCAACATCTGCTGTTAGGGGAGAGCCAGGACACCCCCATAAAATAGATTAGATGGTTGGTGGTCCATCCTGTTTTCATGTGCAGACATCTAGTGGTATGGCTATCTTGATGGATACTCTCAGCCATGGAAGTTGAATAGGGTTAGAAGCTGTGGTTGTTAAACTTATATGAATGAACTAGTCCATAGATATAAAAATTGGCAATGATTGGCAAACAAAGGGGACATAAACAAAAATATATTTGTCACTTAAATGGAAGCCATAGTGGACAGAACCGTCAGCTTATGGCTTCTTCCACTGTTTAGTTTAGGTGGCTGCCATAACAGCTGATTGGTGAAGGTGGCGGCCCCCACCGATCTGATAATAATGACTTATCCAGCGAATAGGTCATCAGTATAAAAAATATGGAATTTAAGTTAATTGTTTGGTAATGTTACAACTAAAAAACAAACACAAGAACAGAATTGTTCAAAATGTGAGATGGTAGATCTATTGTAAAACTTTAAGTTAAATTGATTTTAAAAAATGACTTATAATTCTCTTTAAATCTGTCTCTCCATTTTTGCTAAAACTTCTTGTTTCTGGCACACTTTGTTTCTTAAGTTGGCAATAGATGTAAAGATTTGTCCATAATACAGTGAACATTCTGATTTAAATTAGAACACTCGTTGGGAAAGGGACATACACAAAAATATATTTTCCATTAGATATTTGAGGAGGAAAATGTTCATATTGTGTGAATTTCCATGTATTTGAATTGGTCAACATGCATTTTTTTTTAGAATTGTAATTGCAAAAACATTACAGATTTACAGCAGTTGGAACACATACTTTTTAGAATAGAATGGATAGGGTTATCAGTATAAAAACATTGGTTGAATTATTAAAGGGTCACTGAGTTTTCAACAAAGTTTCGATATGTCATAGAGACATATCAAAAGTTTTGACTGGTGATGGTCTGAGTGCTGTGACCCCCACCAATCAGCCAAGACAAGCTCATTAGAAGTCTATGATCACGTCTCAGTTCTATCTCCTACATCGAGGACCGAGATCGTGATATGTGAGTGTTCTTGTCTCATTTTAGCGATCGTGGTGGTCTCAGCCCTCAGACCCCTACTGATCAAAACTTTTAGTATGTCTCTAATCTCTATAACATCAGTGGCCCTTTAAACATAACTCCTTATGTCTATTGTTTAGATTAGTTGTGTGGCTGCAGATAGAGTAATTTCCTCAGCCAACAATGTTCTTTTTGATACTTGCACAGTCAAGACAATGAACCCCCATGGAGACAAATGGCGTATTTATCCATTATTTTCTGTTGCCATTCTTATCATACGTTTATATTACTTGCCTCTGGTTTTAGGAGTATCTTTTTACTGTACCCTTAAAAGTTTGGAAACGGTTTGTAGAAATAGCTACATATTGCTTTCAACCAACATTCACTGAAATCTCTGATATTCATGGAAGCTGTAACAGCGACCTCTGTGCGGCGCTGTTCCTCCACTCATCACCGTGGTCCCGGGTGCCGTGTTTATCTGTGATCTCTACTTCCAGCCTCTGTCGCAGCTCTGGACTCTGCCTGTGCGGTTGGTATTACCTATGTGGATTCCGCTCCACAGCTTCCATTTAACCTGGACACTACTTGTACTTGGCTGCTGATGTGGCAGTACGCATCACTCCCTGGGCGTGGCTGAGTCATGTCATGTGATCTCGTTAACCTACCCTGGCTCTTCTGCAGGTATTTAAGTGGCTCAGCCCTTTACCCAGATGCCTCAGAGTCAAGGTCCTAATCTTGTGCTAAAGAGCTTGCTTACCACTCGTGTTCCTGACTTCATACTTCGTTCCTTGACTTCGTTTTTCGTCTGATCCCTGCCTGCTTGCATCGCCTCTCCCATTGCCGACCCGGATTGTCTGATCTTGTTCCTGTGCCGCCTGCCCTGACCCTGTGCTTGTTCTGATTACTTCTCTGCCTCTTCCTCCGGTTACTTTCTTGCTGCTCTTGGTTACGACCCTGCCTGTCTGACCACGTCTGTACTGTCGGTACCAACGCAGGTACCTCCTGGTTTGCCTGGACCAGCTGCCACTGATTGGTTTACGCTCTGGAGTAGCCCCTGGCAATTACCGATGGTCAAGCTTATCCTCACTATCTGAGGCTCTAGTGAAATCTGGGTAGTTTCTTAGTTACTCCCCTCCAGAGTATTGGTAGTCAGTGGCACAGAGGGTTTACATCCGCTGATCTGTGACAGAAGCTTCAGTAGCAGCCGTAATCATAATTGCTCTTCTACCTACATCTTATCAGATTATTAAGACTGTGAAGAAAGATAATCAGATATGTTTGGCTTCTTTCTACAGAAATACAGTAGCTGGAGATTTTTGGACATTTCCATGTAGTTTATTGTATATATAATACAATGAGGGTTCTCCTGCACTATATAACTATTTATTTTTCATGATATATATTATAAATGGTGTTGAGAGAACCCGAACTGCAAAGTTCGGGTCCATACCGAACTTGGCTGTTAATTCTGTGGGCGACCTATAGCTATTTTTTGTGGTGCAATGCACCATCTTTGTACCCCTGACACAAAAATATAATAGTTAATCTGTCTGTTAGTTCAGTGGGTGACATATACCCATTTTTGGTGTGAGGTACACCTGCACTGCATACGTGACAGGAAAATTAATATGGTTAATCGGTCTGTTACTTCGGTGGGTGACCTCAAAGAATGAGGAGAGCATCAAATAAGGGATGTGGCCCTGGTCGAGGTGCTGCTGGTGTTGGTGGAGCTCCTTTTGCAGGGAGAGGACTTGGTCGATCTGTGTCAGCTACACGCCCAAATGAAACACCTTCCTCAGGTGCACGTAGGCGACAGAACGCTCAGCGTTATTTTGTAGGCCCGAATACGGGTGTACGAATGGTGAGGCCAGAACAAGTAGAGGCAGTAGTAGATTGGGTGGCTGACAGTGCCTCCAGTTCCTTCACATTGTCTGCCAGCCGGTCCCCTGCTGAAAGCGCAGAGTTGGCACCTGCAGCCCATGGGCATCTGTCTTTCACCTCACCCCCCTTGCAAATCAGGCAAGCAGTCTGAGCCCCCTGAGCAGCAGTCTCCTATGCTTTTTGATGACTCTGGCAGGGTTTCCGTGGGCCATCCACCTAGCCCTGCCCCAGAAGTGGAAGAGATTGAGTGCACTGATGGCCAATCACTTATGTTTCAGGATGAGTACATGGGAGGAACACTGCAGCACATCTCTGATGATGACGAAACACAGGTGCCAACTGCTGCGCCTTTCTGCAGTGTGAAGATCGGCAAGGAGGGCAGGGGTGAGGAGTGGGTGGAAGATGATGTGGAGGATGATGAGGTCCTAGACCCCACATGGAATCAAGGTCATGCAAGTGACGTGTGCAGTTCGGAGGAAGAGGTGGTGGTCACACAGCACCAGCCGCACAGCAGAAGAGGGAGCAGGGTGCAAAAGCAGAGTGGCCGTCCCCTAGCAAGTACGCCTGCTACTGCCCACCGCACCCAGGGACTGAGCACACCAAAGCCAGCTCCAAGGAGTTCCCTGGTGTGGCAGTTCTTCAGACAATGTGCTGACGACAAAATGCAAGTGCTTTGCACGCTGTGCAATCGGAGCCTGAAGCGAGACATAAATGTTCTAAACCTGAGCACAACCTGCATGACCAGGCATCTAAATACAAAGCACGAGCTGCAGTGGAGTACACACCTCAAAAACCACAAAAGATCTCAGGCTCCTCCTGCTCCCTCTTCTGCTGCAGTCTCGGCCTCTTTCTCCCCCTCTGGAGTGACAGTGGCACCTGCCACCCCGCAAACAGAGAATGTGGCAGCAATACCTCCACCACAGTCACCAAGCATGTCCACACTGTCCCATGGAAGCGTTCAGCTGTCCATTCCCCAAACACTGGAGAGAAAGAGGAAGTACCCCAATACCCACCAGCGATCCCTGGCCCTGAATGCCAGCGTTTCAAAATTCCTGACTTTTGTAATGCTGTCATTCCATCTGGTGGAGACGGAGACTTTTCAAAACCTTATGGCGGTGGCTGTCCCATAGTACGTGGTTCCCAGCCACCACTCATTTTCCAGGCGAGCGATCCCTGCCCTGCACAACAAAGTGGCGGACAAAATCAGGTGCGCAACGCCATCTGTGGCAACATCCACATAACCACCGATACATGGACCAGTAAGCAAGCATGGGCAGGGACGTTATATCTCCCTAATTGCACACTGGGTAAATGCAGTGGTGGCTGGGCCTGAGGTGGATAGCAGTTTGGCGCCCCCGAGGATTGCAGGACGTCTCTTGTTGCCTCCTCCTCCTACTCCGCTTCCTCCTCATCCAGTCAAGGTAACACCTGCATGACCAACTTCAGCACAGCCAGAGGGAAACGACAGCAGGCTGTTTTGAAATTCATCTGTTTGGGGGGGGGGACACATCGTGCAGGAGCTGTGGACGGGCATGGAACAACAGACCAATGAGTGGTTGGTGCCACTGAGCCTCAAGCCCGGCCTGTCTGTGTGCGATAACGGGCGAAATCTCGTAGCAGCTCTGGGCCTAGCCGGTTTGATGCACATCCCTTGCCTGGTGCATGTGCATTTGGTGGTGCAGAAGTTCCTGAAAAATTACCCCGATATATGTCAGAGCTGCTGCAGAAAGTGCAGGCCATCTGTGCGTGCTTTTGGCGTTCTCACCCTGCCGCTGCTCGCCTGTCTGCACTGCAGCGTAACCTCGGCCTTCCCGCTCACCGCCTCATATGCGACGTACCCACAAGGTGGAACTCCGCCTTGCACATGCTGGAGAGACTGTGCAAGCAGCAGGCGATAGTGGAGTTTTAGCTGCAGCACGCACAGGTGAGTCGCTCTGCGGAACAGCACCATTTCACCACCAACGAGTGGGCCTCCATACGGGACGTGTGTGCAGTGTTGCGTCCTCAGCGTTACTATCCCACTTCTATGTCTCCTTGAAAAAACGCTTCGGGTGATGATGGAAAAGGATGTGGCACAGGAGGAAGAGGAGGAGGAAGAGGGATCATTTCCATGGTTATTAGGCCAGTCATTCACAAGTGGCTTGGAAGGTGGGTTCCTGCACCAACAGAGTCCAGGTACACAACTGTCCAGCCAGGACACAGTTCTGGAGGATGAGGAGGAGGAGGAGAAGGAACAGTGTTCACAGCAGAGTGGCACCCAATGCAGCTCATGGGCATCACTGGAGCATGGCTGGGGGGATACAGAGGACACAGACGATACTTCTCCCACAGAGGACAGCTTGTCGTTGCCTCCGGGCAGCCTGGCACACATGAGCGACTACATGCTGCAGTGCCTGCGCAACGACCGCCAAGTTGCCCACATTCTAACAAGTGCTGATTACTGGGTGGCCACCCTGATGGATCCCCGCTACAAGGACAACAAGCCGCCCTTAATTCCGTCACTGGAGCATGATCAGAAGATGCGCGATTACAAGCGCACGCTGGTAGATTCGCTGCTGATGGCATTACTACCTGACAGCGGGGGCTCAGAGGAAGCACAAGGCGAAGGCAGAGGAGGAGGAAGAAGTGGCCAATGCAGCTTGGACACCGCACGCACCTCAGAAGGGAGGGTTAGCATGGCCGAAATGTGGAAAAGCTTTCTCAGCACGCCACAACAACCAACACCACCAGCTGATATGGAACATCTTAGCAGGAGGCAGCATTTCACCAACATGGTGGAGCAGTATGTGTGCACACGCCTACACGTAATGAATGACGGGTCTGCCCCCTTCAACTTCTGGGTCTCCAAATTGGGCACATGGCCTGAGCTTGCCCTTTACGCCTTGGAGGTGCCGGCCTGCCCTGCGGCCAGTGTATTGTCCGAATGTGTGTTTAGCACGGCAGGGGGCGTCAACACAGACGAGCGCAGCCGCCTGTTCACAGCTAATGTGGACAAGCTCACATTCATTAAAATGAACCAGGCATGGATTTCTCAGAACTTGTCCGTACCTTGTGCTGAGTAGACATGTATACCGGCCTTAACCAGCCATTGTTATACTACAGCGCACTTTCTCTTTGCGTTCTCTTTTCAACAAAAACAGTCTTGGCTATCTCCTCCTCCACCGCCGCTTCCATCTACACCAACACGTCTACAGCCTCCTCAACCTCCTACTCCACTTTGACCTCCGCCTCCTAGTTCAAGATTATTTTTTTCTATATTCCATGTTATTTTAAGTCATTTCCACATTTGTTTGCAGGGCAATTGTCCTGCTCTTACCCCCCATTTTGCTTCCATTTGCAGCCCTCTAGCTCTTACTATGACTATTTTACAGCAATTTTAGTGCACCAAAGTTCGGGTCCCCATTCAGGTTCGAGTTCAGGTCAAGTTCGAGTCCCGAACTTTGACATGAAGTTCGGCCGAACCCGGAGAACCCAAACATCCACGGGTCCGCTCATCCCTAATTATAAAGTGACGTATATAAAATGTATCCACTCAGTCCTTATCTTCACTGCGGTTCAGTCTAATCTCTCTTCTGGAGTATTGGATTGTTGCTATTAATATCTCCTTGGTGGCCCGATTTCAACTTTTCCCTGCGTATTCAATTACCACTTAATTCCACAGTTTTGTTCCCTGTACTGCCTACTTTTACCTGTGCTTAAAATAAGGTTGCTAGACATGGTCCGTCTATGTGTTAAAGGACGGAGGACGCAGAAGCAGGCAGCGTGCAAGGTCAGATTACTGACAGCCAGGGACTGTGTGTAAATGATTAAAGCCAGGTCCTCCCCAGCAGCTTATAACAGTGCCTGGGCTGTGTGCACTTCTCCCTGTCCCTGCGCTTGGCAGATGCTCCCTCACTCAGCAGAGCTGGATAATGCAGGGTTGGAGCAATGCAGACCAGGGAAGGGAGATCTGCCATCTGCTCAGTGTATAAATGAAAGCAACATGTGGTAAGAGGACCCCTAAAGTTCGGGTTCAGGTTATCGAAGAATCGCGTTATGGATTCTAAATTCCATGGTTCGTGGTAGCGGAATCCATAACGCGATTCTTCGATAACCGGAACCCGAACTTTAGACGCCGAACTTAAAACACAAGTTCGCTCAACACTAATTATCTTTTGTCTGATACAGAAATACAAATGGATAAAGCCATCAATATTTTCTTACGTTCTTGTGTGCACAATGTACATAAATTGCATTAAAGTGCATAGAAACTCTTTAAATTCTATTTTTTATCCCTACTAGCCCCGAGTAAAAATGAAGAAATCTCTGAGGTTATTAGCTGTACTTCTGGCTTTCTTGCATGAAATTTCAGGTGAGTGATATACAAAGAAATCTTGCAATATGATAAAGTAAATATATATCATTCCATGTCCCAAACAACCATTAATAAAAAAAATTATATTTTATATATAATAAATTAAAAAAAACGAAAGTGAAGCAGCAGCACTCTTTAGGTTGCCAGGTGCAAATACCACTTTAATTCCTGGACAAGGAACAGTAGAACAAAATCAGTGAAATGAGGGCAGCACTCCGGTCTTGTGCTGCCCTCATTTCACCGATATATATATATATATATATATATATAAATAACTTGAAGAAAATGGACTGCACTCCAATTAAAAGTGAAAAATAGTGAATTTTTATTCACCCATATTGTGGCAACTTGTGCGACGTTTCGGCTCACAAGAGCCTTCTTCCATAGCCGAAACGTTGCACAAGTTGCCACAATATGGGTGAATAAAAATTCACTATTTTTCACTTTTAATTGGAGTGCAGTCCATTTTCTTCAAGTTACATTTTTGGGGTGTTGTCGCGGCCCCTGTGGACATTGCACCCGCTGCTTGGTTGGTGCTCCCGCTGGACTTTTTCATTATATATATATATATATATATATATATATATATATATATATACTTATATATTACCATATATATATATATATATATCACCATGGCAATGAATGGTGCTATAAAATAATAATAAACATACGCATCACATAAAGGCCTGATGCACCTAGTAATATGAGCCCTCTGTTTCGTATGGAGCCATAATAGAGCGAGGCGCTTGGAGCTTAATTTTACACACTTTTGTAAGCATTTTGGCCTAAATGCGCCTCCATGCAGTAAAAAATGCATCAAAATGTTGACGCATTTTTGTAATAAAACTATGCCAACTTATAGGTGGTGTAAAATTGTGGTGCACAAACAAAGTTTTGGTGTATGGACAGCATTCTAGTGGAAATCTGCCACATATTTATAAAGGTCCATGCTCCAGGATAGTAAATTTGTCTAATGTTAAAGAGGTATTCCCATCTCAGATAATGAGGGACCCACACCTTTCTCTAAAACGAAGCTTAACGCGAGGCCGGCAAAGTGGTGGCTGGCGGTGCCAGGTCCAGACACCAACAAACCTTCCTATTGGCCCCTGAAAATAGCCGAGCCAGCGCTCGGCTATTTTCGGAGGCCCCATAGAAATGAATGGAGAGCAGTCGCGGTCCTAGATGACAGAGATGACACAACCCCTTTAAGACTTTGATTCGTATTCTTAGACAGTGTAAATGCACAATTTTTAGTAAATCTCCCCCATTGAGTTTTTTTTCCATCATATTCCATATGAAAAAAAATTAGAGCATGCTCCATCATGTACCATAGGTGGGAACAGCTCCGTACACACGACATCTGATGGAGCATTGGAGCGGCTACACATGTAGGAGACTTTATGCACTGCCGTACACTGGGTAGAATGTAGAGACTTAAGCCTCATTCACACGTCAGAGTTTTACGGACATGTGCTGTACGTGTTCTTCACGGACAGCACATGTCCCCAATCATTTTAATGTGTGTATTCAGACATCAGTGTTTTTGCATGGTTTGTGGGTCCGTGTTTTTAGCACGGAAGCATGCTCTATTTTGTCTGTGTTCACGGATCCATCACGCCCATTATAGTCTATGGGTCCGGGAAAACCACAGATGCAACATGGATGCAAGAGATGCTTTAAAAATAATTTTTCAGCTGTTCAGTGTCAGTGAAACACGGATGGCACACGGACAGCAAAAAACGGACACACGGACCCAACACGGATGCATCACTGACCTCATTCTTACAGATATGAGCACGGACACGGATGTGTGAATGAGGCTTTATCCCCACTGGTTGTATGTCTCAGCTTTTCCTGCTTGAGGTCTTGCTAATCCATGAGATCACAGTTTTCATATTACATCATAGAATAGTCCAAAGATAGAGATACCATGAAGATAAAAAACATACGGTATAAGGCTACAGGCACACGACCGTCCTGTGTTTCGTGCAATTTGCGGAACGGGCTGCCCATAATAGAAATGCGTATTCTTGTCCGCAAAACAGACAAGGACATTTTATATATTTTTTGCGGGGCCACAGAACGGAGCAACGGATGCGGACACCCCACGGAGTGCTGTCCGCGTCTTTTGCAGCCCCATTGAAGTGAATGGGTCCGCATCCGAGCTGCAATAAATGGTGACGCACATGGTCGCGTAAATGAGGCCTAAGGCTTATCTGTAGTGAAAAATCTACCCTGTCTGATCCATGTTTCCCCACCAGAGAGCCCTGTAGATATTCAGTTATCGTCAAGCACTTCCAAAAGTACGTAATATCTGTAACTGGAGCGCACCTCACTGCGGAGCTAATTTATCTGACGCCACTCTAGTTAATGTGTAATCTGAATATTTTATGGTAAATGTTTTTTCTTTTTCTTTTTTTTATCTCAGAGACATCATGACTGTTAAAAGTATTTAGACCACATAATGAATGTCAAGCTGTAAATATTGAAGGGAATTTCCACGGTTATTTAGCTGTTCACTTCACTGGTAGAATGGGCTGCGTTTTGTAATCCTTATGCAGCTTTTTTACTTTGCTTTGTACTGTTAGTATATGAAGAATATATCTGGTTTTACCCTTGAATCAGGAAATTTGAACCATGATATAGTTGAATTGGTGGGGGGGGGGGGGGGGGGAGTGAGTCAAAATGACACGGCCAGTGGCATACATAGAAGAAAAAGGTCCCCATAGACAGGATCATAATGATCCTCCATTATGGTGCCTAGTAATGCTACTCAGGAACGAAGGGCTTGATGTTTATTTCCATCTTTGTGCCAGTTTCTGTCACGTTTCATGGACCAATTTATTTGCTGGAGAACTATGCAGTTACAACTAAAGGTTCCCTTACGTCCTACCAGCAGCACAGATGGGGTTAACTGCCCCCCGTGGACTGGTAGGACCGGCGGAATTTTTAATGAGCCCAAAAGAATAACCAATAAAAGAACTCCAGCTCCCTTAAAGGGAGGGGTTCATCCCCCAGCCCACCGTGTTTTTTTCTGTCCTTTGGACAGGTGGACTGGCGAGTTTTCTCTCTCCTTTTGGGGAGTTGGAGACGTTTTCTGACTCCATCTGAGTCACCCTTTGTCTCCTCTTTTTTTCCCTTTATATAAGAGCGCTTATATTCTGCGCCTTATTTAGTTACATTTGTTCGCCTTGCGATACCTGGCATGCTTGCTCCCCTCCTGCGATGTGACTCGGCGGCGCTCCGCTGCAGGTTTGGCATGGGCGCCGCCATGACCGGAAGTGACGCGAGCCTAGCACGGCGTCACTTCCGGTCTCTCGGCCCGGCCGTCGGCGTCCTCGAGCTGAGTTTGCCGGCCGGGTTCTATTCCAGGGGGGATGTGTGTGTGAGGGTTCTCCCCTCACTTAGGCATAAGCCTTTTTTCTTAGGGGAAAACTGTATGGATAACAGTATCGTTAGGAGGGAGGGTTTATCATGCAAACCACTCCCCTGGGCGGAGCTTCTCTATTTAAGCTCCCTGATTCCCTTCAGTCGGTCTCTGGCTGCGTTGCTTTTACAAGCTAGCTCCAGAGTCTCCTTCAGCTTTCAGCTTATCATTGTATTCACTTCTCCTCTGGTTCGTGCTCCTAAATCAAATGGATGGTTTCCCTTATTTTTTTTTTAGGATGCTTTAATTTTTTTCTTTCTATTTTCAGCTATGGCCTCTCCCAGAGAGCCCGATCAGCCACGGAAGTCAGCAACCAAGAGGAGACACCTGGCTTGTTACGACTGTAATACGCCTCTTGACGAGAGCTGCCCTTTTTCCAGGTGTGACAGCTGCCGTTCCGCCACTGCTACAGAACCTTCGATGCAGGACATGTACCAGTGGGCCAAAACTTATATTGACGACTCCATTAGTCGTACGTCTTCTTAATGAGAGGCTACCTATTCCCTCTCAAACTCCTATGGAGGTGGCCGCCCCCACTGATAGACCAATGCCCCTTTCTGTGGGGTCATCTTCCTCTGATGAGGAAGAATCGACTTCTTGTTTCTTTCCTCCTGAAAAGACACAGAAGCTTCTAAAGTCCATCAGGTCGGGGGACCATGATGTTGACGTAGGGGAGTCTTCCGATCCCGCCTGCCGGACCCAGCGGGTCTTTAGGGCAGATGAGACCCTTCTCTCTGTGATGTGCACAGAGTGGAAAAAGTCGGAGAAAGGCCCAGTCCTTACCAGGAAATTCAAGCTAATGTTCCCAATGGCTAAACCCTTAGTGGAATCATGGGGTTCCATTCCTAAGGTGGACATGGCGATTGCCAAGTTGTCCAGGCGCACTCTGGTTCCTGCAGACGATGGGTCTAGTCTGCAGGACCCTCTAGATAGGAGGGCAGAGTGCACCCTCAGAAGGGGTTACTCGGCGGCCGCAGCCTCGGCCTCGACATCCATTGCTGCCACAGAGGTTTCTTCCTTCCTTAGAGCTAAGCTGAATCAAATCCAGACGGATGTCGACCAAAGTGTCTCTCGCGACGATATCCTCGCTGCCTTTAAATCCGTCAATTTGGCCATGGATTTTCTATGTGACACAGCCCAACTTCAGCTAAAATTGGCGTCCAAGACAATGGCTTTAGTGTCTGCCGCTAGGAGACCTCTGTGGCTGAAACCTTGGAATGCAGATAATGCGTCCAAATATAACCTCTGTGGGCTCCCCTTTGAACCAGGTCGTCTATTTGGATCCGAATTAGACACCATTATGGAGGGTCTTTCAGATAAAAAGGGGAAGAGTCTCCCCCAACAGACCTTTCGAGGCAGGGGTAGACAAGCCCGCGGGGGCCGACCAGGACAGCAGGCTGGACGTAGAGATTGGGGGGGGGGGGGCGTCTAGAAAGTTTTCTAGATGCTCCTGCAAACCCACCAGGGAGGCAAAGCCCTCCTGACTATGGGCCTCTCAGAGGCTCTTGGATAAACCCTGCTATCCCTGTCGTTACGCCTCTGGATTTTCCCGTACCCCTCCCCCACCTCCCTGTAGGGGGGCGTCTTTTCTTCTTCAGGCACGTATGGGCCCAGGAAATCCTGGATCCCTGGGTCCAAAATATAGTAGCCACAGGCTATCTAATAGACCTTGTTTCTCTCCCCCCAGGAAGATTCATTGCTACACTCTTTTCGCCGGCCAGGCAAAGGATCCTGGAATCCTATATTCAAGACTACCTTTCCAAGAGAGCCCTGGAGGAGGTACCGGCAGGGGAGAAGGGTCTAGGGATTTATTCTCCAGTATTTCTGGTACCCAAAAAGACGGGAGATCTTCGGATGATTATAGATTTGAGATTTCTCAATCGTTTCATAAGGAGGACCAGATTCCGCATGGAAACCATAAGGTCAGTCAGCCACCTCCTCAGTCCTGGGGATGTGATGGCCACTCTGGACCTCAAAGACGCTTACCTCCACATCCCGATCCATCCTTCCTCCCGTAAATTTCTCAGGATCGCGGTCCAGATATCAGGAGTGTGCAGGCATTTCCAGTTTGCCGCCCTTCCCTTCGGAATCTCTTCTGCCCCCCTGATCTTCACCAAGGTGGTAGTATCGGTAGTGGCAGCATTGAGACTCCAGGGTCTGACCATTGTCCCTTACCTGGACGACTGGCTTCTTCTAGCCCCTTCAGTCCCTCTACTTTCCCATCATCTTCAGGTCGCAATTTCCTTTCTGCTCCGCCTGGGCTGGATTATCAACTGGCAGAAGTCGAACGTGAGCCCTTCGACTTCTATCCATTATCTAGGATTCATAATCGACTCTCTGGAGATGTCCCTCCAGTTGACGCCAGAAAGAAGAACGCGGATTCAGGACCTAGCAAGGTTCCTTTATGTACCACGACGAGTCTCCATACGGACCCTCATGAAGATGGTGGGGCTCATGTCAGCGGCTGCGGATGCAGTCCCTTGGGCTTTATGGCACCTCCGACCCCTTCAGTCGGAGGTCTTAAACAAATGGAACGGCAGCCCTACGGGGCTAGATTCCCTGTGCTCCCTATCCAACCAAACCCGAAATTCCCTCAGATGGTGGTTCCATCTACCAGAAGGGAAGTCTATGACCCAACCAGTTTGGCTCATATTGACCACGGACGCGTCCCTTGTAGGCTGGGGCGCCCATTTAGTCGGGTCCCCAGTTCGGGGATCCTGGTCTCCTCAGGAGCGGCATCTTTCTTCGAATCTCCGCGAGATGCGTGCTATCCGGCTAGCCCTCCTTCACTTCGCCCCTTAGATTCGGGGCAAAGCAGTGAAAGTCCAGTCAGACAACATGACTGCTGTGCTTTATATAAACAAGCAGGGAGGCACAAGATCCTTACCCCTTCTTTCCGAGATTGGGGTAATTCTGCGGTGGGCAGAGCTGAACTTATCCCATCAATCCGCCACTCACATCCGAGGCTCCCTCAACGTCATCGCGGACCGCCTAAGTCGCGGCCTACCGACCATGGAATGGTCACTGCATCCGGAGATCTTCAAACAATTAGTCCTCAGATGGGGGATGCCAGAGGTAGATCTCATGGCAACCAAGTTCAACGCCAAGGTACAGAGGTTCTGTTCCCTATACAGGGAGGACAACCCCCTGGCGATAGATGCTCTGACAATACCGTGGAGGTTCAGGCTGGCGTACATCTTCCCTCCCTTTTCCATGATTCCGAGGGTATTGATGAAAATCCGTCAGGATCAGGCCTCGGTAATAGCCATTATACCATTTTGGCCCAGGAGATCCTGGTTTACCCAGCTCATTCAGATGAGTCGGGGACAATATTGGAGACTCCCCCGGGAGCAGACCCTGGTGTCATGGGACACTCATCTCTGCCCAGATTCAACCTGACAGCCTGGAGGTTGATCAGTCCCTTCCCAGAGTGGATGGGCTCTCTGAGTCGGTCCTGAGAACTTTATCGCATTCCAGAGCAGAGTCTACCAAAAAGGCCTACTCCCGGATCATGAGGATCTTCACCTCTTGGTGTAGCTCCAACCAGGTGGCGTCGGCAGATCAGCCCCTCGCAGCGATCTTACAGTTCCTTCAGGATGGGATAGACAGAGGTCTCTCCCCATCTACCCTGAAGGTCCAAGTTTTTGCCATCTCGGCCTGTCTCAACAGGCCATATTCTCGGGACCCGCTCATCAAACGCTTCCTTAAAGGAGCGGAAAGATTGAAGCCTACAATACTGAAACCCGTTCCTCAATGGGATTTGTCAGCTGTTCTCAGGGGGCTAGCATCCCCCCCCCTTTGAACCCTTGGAGGAGGCAAGCTTTAAATTCCTAACACTCAAGATGGTCTTTCTTCTGGCCATAACCTCGGCCAAAAGAATTTCAGAGCTACAAGCCTTCTCCGCGTTATACCCATATACCATGTTCCTACAGGATAGGGTCCTTCTAAAATTTCTACCTTATTTTAGGCCTAAAGTTCTAACCTTTCAGAATATCAATCAGGTAATCTCTCTACCTGTATTACTCTCTGCCTCCTCCTCTGATGTTCCAGTCCGACATCCACTGGATATATCTAGATGCCTCCAGATCTATGTGGATAGAGCCAAAGAATTCAGGATGGATGAAAATCTCTTTATCCTGTTTGCCGGTAAGTCTAAAGGCCGTAAGGCGTCTAAAACGACTATTAGTCGCTGGATCAAGGAAGCCATTAGGGAAGCTTTCATCTCCCAATCCTTAGATCCTCCGGAGTTTGTGAGAGCCCATTCTACAAGGGCCGTAGCTACCTCTGTCGCGGAGAGAAGTCTTCTCCCCCTAGAGTTGATCTGTAAGGCAGCTTCCTGGAGCTCTGAATCAACCTTCATCTCTCATTATAGGATTCATGCTAGGGTATCAGAGTTCTCGGCCTTTGGGCAGACAGTCCTTACTTCTGCCGAGCATGAGGACCCTCCCTAGGGGATTCTTCTTGCTATCTCCCTATCTGTGCTGCTGGTAGGACGTAAGGGAATCGTTAATTTCTAACGATAATTTGTTTTCCCTTAGTCCTAACAGCAGCACACAAATTTCCCGCCCTAAAGTATTTTTTTCTTGTTATAGACCCGGTGGGCTGGAGGATGAACCCCTCCCTTTAAGGGAGCTGGAGTTCTTTTATTGGTTATTCTTTTGGGCTCATTAAAAATTCCGCCGGTCCTACCAGTCCACGGGGGCAGTTAACCCCATCTTTGCTGCTGTTAGGACTAAGGGAAAACAAATTATCGTTAGAAATTAACGATTCTCAGCACTCAGATGGGGCTATGCCAACCAGAAGTGGATCCAGGTGTCTACCTTTAGGGCGCATTCACACAAACGTGGTTTGGTTCTGCATCAGAGCCGCATTTTTTCTGGCTCGGATGCCGACCAATTCACTTCAATGGGGCCGCAATAGATACGGACAAGCACACGGAGTGTGTATCCGTTGCTCAAGTCCATTTTGCGGACAAGAATAGGCATTTCTATAAGGGGCCGCCCATTCCGTTCTGCAAATTGCGGAAGGCACACGGGCAGCATACGTGTTTTGCGGACCTCAAAACATGGCATGTTCGTGTGCATGAGCCCTTAGGAAAAGTATACCCTTAGACATGGCACAGAAAAATTGTAGGATAACTACAATGTTACCATTTGGGGCAAAAAGTCAAAAGTGTTTTTTCAACCATCCTAAAAAGTTTTTTTTGAAGTGGGCATTTAAACATTATACTCCAGAAAAGCACCAAATGTTGTCACGTTTTACGATAAGCGCTAGGCACAATCACATTTGTAAATTTTCCCCATTCTGTTTAATAATCTAAATGTCAGGGGCAAATTAGACGGAGCAATTATTGCTCAAATTTACGTATAATCGTTCGAATTTGAGCAATTATTGTCACATGAAATAGCGTGCAGCAATCAAACAACGAATGATAAGTCGTTCATTGTCCGTAGGTCCGACAAATCTGCCTGACTGAAAGAATAGTCGCCACCAAATCCTCTCGTCCAATCAGAAATCTGACGGTTGTTAACAGTGTAAATGCTCTATGGGCGAACAGTGGTTATTGTTTCATGCAATTGAACATCTTTTGAACGCAAATGACTGCTAAACCATCGATCACTGCTCATTAAAGAAACAATATCTGCCTTTCTAATAGGACCCTCAGTTTCTGAACAGTGCATTTACAATTTGCTAATGGGGATCGCCTTCCCATCATTGATAACTCACAGCTACACAGGAATTGCATTGATGAAGTTATTAAGCTGGTTAGATAGTGGGTGCAATCACTATGATCATTTACATGTCACCATTATATACACAGGGAAGGATTAGGAACATAAAGTGGCCCTGGAAAAAAACTAAAAGTGGCCCCATGTCTTAAGCGGGTCCAAAGAGGTGAGGCCAACTCAAGTAGGTGGAGTTATGTACATGGTTGGCTGCCTCGAAGAGGGCTCAGGTGGCCCCTTGGACATCGGCCCACCAAGAAGTTTCCCTGTAGGGTCTATGGCTGATTTGCCCCTGTATATAGAGTACATGCATACTATGTGAATGAAGAGGAGGGGAACTTAGCAGACAGTTCGGTGGATTCTTGCAGAGAAAGGTCCATATAATGATGTTATTCTCGTTGTCTGCAGCCACACAGCTCCAATTGAACGGTGAAATTCGTGACAATCAGCTTCCTGCCAACATTGGTAGTCCTGCTCTTCTCACTTGCGAAGTTGTTAACAACACAAATGCTGAGACCTTGATGTGGTACCGAGGGACCCAACAAGTGGACGTTAAGGCTGAAAACAATGTGAATGTCAGTCATGTGTGCATCCCAAACGTGACCTCTGAAGACAATGGAGTGAGCTTTACCTGTCTATTGAAGAGTGACACCTCCGTCAAGCTGTCCATGCAACTGAATGTCCCATGTGAGTAGCATCCCTGCAATTATTCTGGTCGAGTAGATCCCAAACAATGAAGCCTTGTAAGATCTACTTTCTTCTGGAACATAGTATTAATGTCTAGTATATACTCTGCTTGCCGGTTTTACAACTTCCTATGAAATAGACCACAACATGTATGTGTATGGTTGAGTTAGTAAGATTAGACTGTGAGACCTGATGTGAGCAAACACAAATGTACAATGCTGCAGAAGATGTGGGTGCTTTATAAATAAAGCATATTCTTCCAGTATTTGCATTTCAGTCTTTTCTATTAGTCACGGGCCAAATGAGCGGTAAAGGATGGCATTACCTTAGTTTACATGTACAGGCTTGTTATGCCCTGCTTTTAAAGCCAGGCTTTGAGCTAAAGTGAACAGCGGCAAATATATGTAGAGGACTAGCGCTTGAACTGTAATACTACATTCACCCTCTAGTAGCCTCCTTTTCTAAAGCTGGATCTGATGTGATCAATTGATCATCAGCGTAGTTTTAAAGGGGTTATCCAGGGAAACTTAAAAGGGACCCCAACTGATCAGCTGTAATGGGGCCGAGCTGCTCCTAGGCCACGTGACAGATGAACGTGATGTCGTTGGCCTTGGAAAAGCCCGGAGAAAGCCACAGAGCTTACAGGAGCATCGCTGCCTTCTCAAACAGCTGATCAGCAGGGGTTCCAGGTGTCGGACTCCCACCGATCAGTATCTGAGGATAGGTCATCGTAGTGATGAGCGAAGTTTTCAAAAATTTGATTCGGCTGCTTCGTCACAAAGCGCATTTCTTTGTAAGTAGTGGGTGCAATGACAGGGAATGGCGAGTACTCCGCTCCCCATCATTGTACCCCTCAGATGCAGCATCTGACAGTAATAAGAGTGTAAAATTGAAAAAAATATATAAAATCATACTTACTCATGGATTACATCTATACTGGTGTATCCTGCTGAAATTGGCGTGTTCCCAAACTGTCCCCCAACAGTAGTAGGGAAAACACGGTTCAGGCATATCAGATTTTAAAATTCCTGATCCTTTGTTTTGCAGTTAGATGGTAACATCAGCAGCTTTTCTCCCAAACCCAGAACCAGGGGTGCACCTAGCCTTTCTGCTGCCTGAAAACTGAAACGCTGCTCCCCCTTCCCAATGCCAATTTCTTACCCTAACCCCTTCCTTTCAGCCCATGGCCAATGAAACGCGTTTCACAGAGTCGAGAAACCATTCTACTTAGGGTACAGCAGGGAGCCCTAGTTAGATTTGAGGTATGGCTCAGAGGAGTCACCCTTATCAGGTCGAGTGCTCTGCTAGATGAGCGTAAAGCGTGGCTTAGGCCAAGTAGGGGCATTTCAGGGCAAGACACCAGGGCAAGACCATTCCTTTTTTTAATTTGCGCACTGGTTTACTTGCACTACTTGCTGTAATTTTTGTTTAATAATTATTTTGTTGGGCTTTTTTTAATTGAACGATTAAATGTTAAAGGGAACCTGTCACCAGGATTTTGCGCATAGAGCTGGGGACATGGGCTGCTAGATGGCCGCTAGCACATCTGCAATACCCAGTCCCCAGAGCTCTCTGCGCTTTTATTGTGTTAAAAAACAGTTTTGATCCATATGCAAATGACCTGATATGTGTCCTGTATCCGGAGATGAGTCAAGCGGAAAGGAGCCCAGCACCGCCCCGCGTCCTCCGAATCTCCTCCTTGCTGGCTGACATCACAGAGCTGGAGCGCCGAAATCTCGTGATGCGCGAGCTAGTGCATGCGTAGTTCTTTCCCTGTGCTGATGCCAGTACAGGGAATGAACATGATGCCGACACTGCGCATGCGCTAGCTCGCGCATCGCGAGATTTCGGCGCTCCAGCTCTGTGACGTCAGCCAGCAAGGAGAAGATTCGGAGGACGCGGGGCGGTGCTGGGCTCCTTTCCGCTTGACTCATCTCCGGATACAGGACTCATATCAGGTCATTTGCATATGGATCAAAACTGTTTTTTAACACAATAAAAGCACAGAGAGCTATGGGGACTGGATATTGAGGATGTGCTAGTGGCCATCTAGCAGCCCATGTCCCCAGCTCTATGCACAAAATCCTGGTGACAGGTTCCCTTTAAGTATTATAGATAGGGCATTTTTTTGGTTAATTGCATCTTTTTTAGAGGCATTAAAAATCATCAGTTATCAGAATCATTACACCAAGGGTAGAATGTGCTACCAACAATAATGGAACTGAATGCACTCAAATGGTCACATTACCAATGAGCGAGCATCCATCAACATGCTATATTGCTAAGAGGTGCTCAGCTCATTTTGGACAAAAATTCTGCCAATTTAAAAGGAACCTAAACATTCTTACCAGCAGCTTGGAACTACTGTATACTGGATGACCTCCATTTGTCCATGTTACACACCTTTAACATTTTAAGATGAAGATCTTAATAGTTCAATCATATTTTTTTTTCTAGTTAATCCTGTTCTGTCTGGAGACACCATCATCAATGGGGAAGAGAGCAAAACAGTCCAGATCATTTGTGGTTTCAAGGCCAACCCGGCTGCCGCAATGTTTTGGAGAAAAAATGAGAAATTATTCACATTACCTGACCACTACAAGCAGGACATGACCACCGACAGTCTGCATCTCACGATCGAAAAAGTGACAAAGAAAGATTCCGCTAATTACACATGTGTAGCTTTGTCCAACGGCACTGAGACCACCAGAGTGTTTGAGCTGATTGTTGCAGGTAAGACTAAATGTTATCAGAAAGCACCACATTGTCAATCTTCAGTCCCTACTGTGTAACCTCCAGGTTTTGCTGCTTTTGGTTTATAATCATTCTTTTCTTGTGTCAAGAGAAATCAGCTGTCAGCGCATGAAGATGCTGATGAGAATGTGCTGGGCTTCTGCTTATACACAGCAGCCAATCCTAAAAGCAGAGCTGCAGAACATCTGAATACTGTGGGTCCTTACCGTACTTCTGATTTTGTATAGAGACATACATAGGCTTATATTCTCATTGGTTCTACGAGGATAGGGCCATTGCATACTCCCATTATTTGCTGTATTATTGAGGTTCTTCTCTCCCCATATTACAGATACTTCTAGAATAGAATGAGGTCCATACGGTGGCAGACAGTGTGTTTACTGGTCTGTAATATTGCCTATTGGGGATCCATGACAATAATGTTGCATCAACATCCTTTAATGATTTATGAAGGTAGCTGTAATTTTGTAATGTATTTCTTTTATCTTTATTGCTGCTATCTTCTGCTCTAGGCTGTGGTCACATGACCATGTCCATGCAGCTTTTCCTTATTTTCTGTGATATTAAAGAGGACCTTTCATGTTTTTTTTTTCATTCAAGATAAATACCTTTGCCTGCGGGGTACACCCTGCTGAGGCTGCCACCCTGCCTGTTTTTTTTTTTTTTATATTGCTCCTGTGCCCCCCTCAGGGCTGGTGCAAGGATTTTTGCCAACACAAGCGAAGCTACATTTTGGCGCCTCCCCCTTCCCCAGAATTCGGTGGGGGTGATGTAAAAAGGAGGGGGTGATGTAAAAAGGAGGGGGCGATGTGACATGAAGGAGGAGAAAAGTGACATGGAGGGGGAGATGTGACATGGGGTGGGATGAGAAATGTGACACAGAGGGGATAATGTGACATGGACGGGGGAGAAATGTGACATGGAGGGGGGGAAATGTGGCATAGGGGGGAAGATGATGTGCCATGGGGGGAGAGAAATGTGACACAAAGGGGGTGATGTAAAAAGGAGGGGGTTATGTGACATGGAGGGGGAGAAATGTGACATTGAGGGGGAGAAATGTGACATTGAGGGGGAGAAATGTGATATGGAGGGGGAGAAATTTGACTTTTCTCCCCTTCCATGTCACATTTCACCCCCTCCATGTCACATTTCACCCCCTCCATGTCACATTTCTCCCCCTCCATGTCATATCTCTCCCCTCCATGTCACATTTCTCCCCCTCCATATCACATTTCTCCCCCTCCATGTCACATTTCTCTGCTTCCATGTCACATTTCTCCGCCTCCATGTCACATTTATCCCCCTCCATGTCACATTTATCCCCCTCAATGTCACATTTCACCCCCCATGTCACATTTCTCCCCCTCCATGGCACATTTCCCTCTCCCATGTCACCCCCTGACCCCCCTATAAATGTTGTGTAAAAAAACCATTATGCTCACCTGGCCCTAGTCCCGTCTGCAGCAGCTCCCCTTCTCCTCTGTGTAGTCCGGGTATCTTCTCTCTGGGCTCCCGACAAGTTTGATGACCTTTCCCAACCAGCCAATCAGTGGCCGCAGCTGTGTCACGTGTCAGGCCAGTGATTGGCTCAGCTGGAAGTCACTGGCCTGATACGTGACACAGCTGCGGCCACTGATTGGCTGAGTGGGAAAGGTCCTCAAACTTGTCGGGAGCCCAGGGAGAAGATACCAGGACCACACAGAGGAGAACAGCCGCGGGTGGGCGGCCGGCGGCACGCAAGGGATTTATTTTAAAAAAAAGTTTCATTTTTCTGCCCTCCCCTTGGCTCGGCTTCTCTGCGCCCTAAGGCAGCCGCTTGGTCTGCCTTATTATTGCGCCGGGCCTGGCCCCCACTGTATTTTTCCCGCTCAGTATGTTAATACTGAGCATCAGTACACAGGGCTGTCTTTAATATTGATTGGACCCTGGGCAAAAATTTACTTGGGCCCCCTGGATCCCGCCTTCCCACACCTTAGCAGGCAATCACGCCCTCCACCACAACACACACACAAAAAATCCACACACCTGGTAGAGTCCAGTGAATGACTGTAAATACTTCCAGTTCTGAAGACTCCAGTGGCTCAGGATCAGTGCTCTGGGCAGCTGGGCTCAGGCTGGAAGTGGGCACCGCTCTGCAGGAAGGAGACCAGGGCTCGGCTCACCCTAGTGTTACAGTGCACCCCAGCACCCCACAGTATGCAGTATAGCACCCTATAGTATACAGAACCACACAGTATGCAGTATAGCAGCCTACAGTATACAACACCTCACAGTATAGCACCTCACCGTATACAGCACCCCAAACTATACACGATACAGCCCCCCACACTATACAGTACAGCAGTATAGCACTCCACACTATACAGCACCCACAGTATACAGACCCCCACAGTATACAGTACAGCAGTATAGCACTCCACACTATACAGGCCCCCCACACAGTATACAGGCCCCCCCCCACAGTATACAGGCCCCCCCACAGTATACAGGCCCCCCACAGTATACAGGCCCCCCCCACAGTATACAGGCCCCCCCACAGTATACAGACCCCCCCACAGTATACAGCCCCCCCCCCACAGTATACAGACCCCCCCCACAGTATACAGGCCCCCCACAGTATACAGGCTTCCCCCACAGTATACAGGTCCCACACAGTATACAGAACCCCACTATACAGTAGTTTACAGTATATTAACATAACAGCCCCTGTCACCTTTTTCTGATGTAATCTTCACACAAAAAGGCTCCACAGTTAACTTCTGCAACACTCCTGGTAGGACCTGTGATGACCTCATAGCCATGTGACCAGTAATATTGCTAGGTTACTGGTCACATGGTAATGATATCATCTAAGGTCCTAGATTACAGCTCTAACACAGTACGATGCCTGGACTCAGTGCTGGCAGGCATGGCATGGCAGCACCCCCTGTGTAGCTGACAGCCGGACACCCGGGGCAGTGGCTAGCAGGGCTCAAGAGGCAGCTGCCTTGGGCCCCCAGGAGCAACTGGGCCCGGGGCAGCTGCCCCTTTTGCCCCTTGGTAAATACGTCCCTGTTAGTACAGGGAGGAGGAGACGCCAGGGTTTCTCAATGGGCGACTCCTTCTACCTGGCTGTGCCGCGATCCAATCACAGCAGAGAGCATCACAGGCAGGGAGAAGGAGACACCCATTTAGAAACCCTGGCGTCTCCTCCTCCCTGTACTGATGCTCAGTATTAACATACTGAGCGGGAAAAATACAGTGGGGCACAGCGGGGCGCAGGAGCGATATTTAAAAAAAAAACAGGCAGGGTGGCAGCCTCAGTGGGGGGTACCCCGCAGGCAAAGGTATTTATCTTGAATAAAAAAACAAAAAACGTGAAAGGTCCACTTTAAATCCATACAGGGACAGTGATAGGGCAGTTTCTATGCAAGTAGCTGGGTGGGAGAAGCTATAAATTAGCTGTGTGTTAGAGACAGTGATAGGGGAGTGTCTATGTAACTAGCCGGGTGGGAGGAGCTATAAACTAGCAGTACATTGTTAGGGGCGGAGCTAGAGCTGTGGCAGAGAAAGGAGAAGTGCATCATGGGTTTGGTTGGATACAGTAACAGGAAGTGCTACATACAGGATGGAAACAAACCAGAGTGATAGGCTTACATGGTGAAAATGGGTCAGGAGAGTCCAAATTGAAAAAAAAAGCATGAACAAGATGTACATGAGGTAAACATCTACATGAGCATATCTGCTAAAAACCATAGTAATCCTGGAAAAACCTAAAGAGGACCTGTTGCTTCTTCACAGAACTGCAACTGGCTTCATACCTATGTGGCTGCATCTTCTCTTGGCCACTTGGTGTGTATGTAGCTATACCCATGTAATGTACCCGCTGTGGAGCTAATAAAGCATGGGGAATTTGTCCTAAGGCTAAGTGACGTACTGTCTTTGTTACACTTGGATGAATTGGAGTGCTCTCTTTTTGTACTGAGGACCTCCAAACATCATGGAACCACAAGTCTCAGGAAATCCGTTTCAGTAAACAGTAATGCCGGTTTTAAATTTTTCCTACTGGACTGGCATCTTTGCTTATTCTGGCTCTTTTTTTTCTTTCCTCTAGTCTCCTGCTATCATCTGCAATCACTGCAGTTAGTTTAGGTGTCTGATACTAGTAAATTATCCATCGTCAATTGAACATCCCCTCAACCATTAATACTTGGGGAAGGGGGGTGTTTGGAGATCGCAAACAGGGTAGGCTAGAAAAATGCCCTCCGTGTGCATTTTGCGAATGGAACGGGCGGCCCTTTATAGAAATGCCTATTCTTGCGGACAAAAATAGGACATGCTCCATATTTTTTGCGGGGCCACGTAACGGAACAACAGATGCGGACAGCATGCGGTGTGCTGTCCGCATCTTTTCATCCACATTGAAATTAATGGGTCCTCACCAGTTCCGCAAAATTGTGGAACAGATGCGAACCCATTCATACAGTCGTGTTAATCAGCCCTAAATCAGGAAGAGGATAGAAGGTAAATTTCAGACCCCCAATACATCTTGTTGGTGCATTGCACTCCCTGATCATGAAATTATCTAGCTTCTGGATGAAAGCATGCAAAAGATATGCAATGTCTATAATGACTTCACTGGATAGAAAGGAAACACTAAAGACGTGAACCATGGCTTAATATAGCTGTTATTCGACATACTAGATTGTTGCACTTTTTTCTGAAAACCACTAAGGGTCAGTGCACATCACGTTTTTCCCATCCTTTTAATGTATACAAAAAAAATGTATACGTTAACCGGATGCCTCAGACTAATGCACCATAGAGTTCCATTGTAAAAATAAAAAGTATACTTTTTTTTACCATTGTAAAAAAATATATACAGGTCCTTCTAAAAAAATTAGCATAATGTGATAAAGTTCATTATTTTCTGTAATGTACTGATAAACATTAGACTTTCATATATTTTAGATTCATTACACACAACTGAAGTAGTTCAAGCCTTTTATTGTTTTAATATTGATGATTTTGGCATACAGCTCATGAAAACCCAAATTTCCTATCTAAAAAAATTTGCATATTTCATCTGACCAATAAAAGAAAAGTGTTTTTAATACAAAAAAAGTAAACCTTCTAATAATTATGTTCAGTTCTGCACTCAATACTTGGTCGGGAATCCTTTTGCAGAAATGATTGCTTTAATGCGGCGTGGCATGGAGGCAATCAGCCTGTGGCACTGCTGAGGTATTATGGAGGCCCAGGATGCTTCGATAGCGGCCTTAAGCTCATCCAGAGTGTTGGGTTTTGCGTCTCTCAACTTTCTCTTCCCAATATCCCACAGATTCTCTATGGGGTTCAGGTCAGGAGAGTTGGCAGGCCAATTGAGCACAGTAATACCATGGTCAGTAAACCATTTACCAGTGGTTTTGGCACTGTGAGCAGGTGCCAGGTCGTGCTGAAAAATGAAATCTTCATCTCCATAAAGCTTTTCATCAGATGGAAGCATGAAGTGCTCCAAAATCTCCTGATAGCTAGCTGCATTGACCCTGCCCTTGATAAAACACAGTGGACCAACACCAGCAGCTGACATGGCACCCAGACCATCACTGACTGTGGGTACTTGACACTGGACTTCAGGCATTTTGGCATTTCCCTCTCCCCAGTCTTCCTCCAGACTCTGGCACCTTGATTTCCGAATGACATGCAAATTTGCTTTCATCCGAAAAAAGTACTTTGGACCACTGAGGAACAGTCCAGTGCTGCTTCTCTGTAGCCCAGGTCAGGCGCTTCTGCCGCTGTTTCTGGTTCAAAAGTGGCTTGACTTGGGGAATGCGGCACCTGTAGCCCATTTCCTGCACACGCCTGTACACGGTGGCTCTGGATGTTTCTACTCCAGACTCAGTCCACTGCTTCCGCAGGTCCCCCAAGGTCTGGAATCGGTCCTTCTCCACAATCTTCCTCAGGGTCCGGTCACCTCTTCTCGTTGTGCAGCGTTTTCTGCCACACTTTTTCCTTCCCACAGAGTTCCCACTGAGGTGCCTTGATACAGCACTCTGGGAACAGCCTATTCCTTCAGAAATTTATTTCTGTGTCTTACCCTCTTGCTTGAGGGTGTCAATGATGGCCTTCTGGACAGCAGTCAGGTCGGCAGTCTTACCCATGATTGCGGTTTTGAATAATGAACCAGGCTTGGCGTTTTTAAAAGCCTCAGGAATCTTTTGCAGGTGTTTAGAGTTAATTAGTTGATTCAGATGATTAGGTTAATAGCTCGTTTAGAGAACCTTTTCATGATATGCTAATTTTTTTAGATAGGAATTTTGGGTTTTCATGAGCTGTATGCCAAAATCATCAATATTAAAACAATAAAAGGCTTGAACTACTTCAGTTGTGTGTAATGAATCTAAAATATATGAAAGTCTAATGTTTATCAGTACATTACAGAAAATAATGAACTTTATCACAATATGCTAATTTTTTTAGAAGGACCTGTATATATACTTTTTTTTTACTGGACTGTGCGGGATACAAGAACGTGATGTGCCGCGTTTTTTGTATCCCTTTTTTTTGTAATGTGTACGTCAAACGGAGGCATAAACCGTGATGTGAACCCAGCCTTAATGTCTGTTTTATCTGATTGATCTGAACTGTAAAATGTTTTAATGTCCTCATTTTCAGTGGTGGAATGTGGAATCTGCTCTCTGTTGTACTGAAAATCAGCCACCTAGTTTCTACCTATCCACAGGAGTTAACCATTGATATCTAAGCTTGTCAATAGATAACTCAGATATGTGCATACCTGGTCTACCATACTACCATGTTTTCGTCATTTGTGATTGGCATTGAGTAAAGTTTACAGGTGACTGCCCAGAATGTGATTTAACCCCTTCAGGACTCATTTTTCACATTTCTGACAGTCTCATTTTGCAAATCTGCCCTGTCACTTTATGTGGTAATACATTTGGAATGCTTTTACTTGTCCAAGCAATTCTGAGACTGTTTCTTCATATCACATTGTACTTCATGTTAGTGGTAAATTTGGGTCAATATGTTTTAACTTTATCTTTTTTTAATCCGAAATATACAGAAAATTTGGAAAAATTACAATTTTTCTAACTTTGAATTTCTCTGCTTTTAGGACAGAGAGTGATACCTCATAAAATGGTTATTAGCATTCACCATATGTCTATGTTGGCACCATTATGGATATGTCATTTTATTTTCTTAGGATTTTAGAAGGCTTTTTAGACTAGTTCAGTTCTGAAGTGACTTTAAGACACTTACACTCATAAATGACCCCCGTACAAACTACAGCCCTCAAATTATTGAAAACTGATTTGAGACACTTTGTTAGCCCTTTAGGCGTTCCACTTGAATTAAAGAAAAATGGAGGTGAAATTACATATTAATCCATTTTTCCCTGCAACACAGGCAAAGGGTTAACAGCAAAATAAGCCTGAATATTTATGACCCAGATTCTGCAGTTTACAGAAACATCCTTTATGTGGTCGTAAACTGTTGTATATGGGCATACTGCTGGGTTCAGAAAGGAAAGAGCACTCTATAGTTTTTGGAGGGCAGATTTTGCTGGAATGTTTTTTTGGGTGCCATGTCATATTTGAAGTGACCCTGAGGTACCCCTCAAAAATGAACCCATTTTAAAAAACTACTCCACTCAAGAAATTTATCATGGGGTGTATCGAGCGCTTTAACCCAAAAGGCATTTCATGGAATTTATAAACACTTGACTGTGAAAATTCCCAAACTTCCAATAAAATGTTGCTTTTCACAGGAGAAAAAAAAACAACACAATTTGTTATGCATTTTTTCATGAACAGTGCAACACTCCATATGTGGTCATAAACTGCTGTATGGGCACATGGCAGAGCTCAGAAGGAATGAAATGTTATTTGGTTTTTAAGGGCAGATTTTCCTGGCATGGTTTTCAGGTACCATGTAGCATTTGAAAAGACCCTGAGGGTACTCCTATAGTGGAAACCCCCAAAAAGTGACCACATTTTGTAAACTACACTCCTCAAGGAATTTATTTAGGGATGTAGTGAGTATTTTTTTCCCCAAAATTCTTTTTATTGATCAGCAGAATTGTACAGTTGAATTTGATGACATACATTGTAATTCACAAATATCTCAAGTTTACAAATGCAAATAAAGGTAAAGCGGCTGACACCATTTTTAGGAGACATTGTTATCATTCTCTCTGATATAAAGAGTGAAAGTCAGACCTCTATCACTGAGTTTAGTTTTGCCGTACGGAATATAAACAAACCAAAAAGGTGTAAAATAATAACCAAAATAATAAATAAGAGATAAGAAAAATGAGAAATAGGGAAGGATCAGATAGGGGAAGAGGGGAGGGGTCCATTTGGCCAGCTATACTCCACTAGATAGCCATACGGATCTGTGACAAGGACAGGGTGGAAGCTCAGATTATTGCTCCTCTTTAACTGCCTCAGTATTCTATAAGTAACGGGATGTAGTGAGTATTTTGGCTCAACAAGTATTTCATAGAATTTAGAAAACACTTGGCTGTGAAAATTACAAATTTTATTTCTTCCAATAAAATGTTGCTTTTGCCGCATATTTTTCAATTCCACAAAAGGTAACAGGAGAAAAAGCACACCGCCATTTGGTACTAATTTTCTCTTGAGTACGGCAGCACCCAATATGTGGTTGCAAACTGCTGTATTGGCACACTACATGGTTCAGAAGGGAAGGAGCGCCATTGGGCTTTTGAAAGGCAGATTTTGCTGGAATGGGTTTTGAGCACCATGTCACATTTGCAGTACAGTTAAAAACTCCAAAAAGTTACCGCATTTT
Source organism: Bufo gargarizans (assembly GCF_014858855.1). Taxonomy (NCBI): domain Eukaryota; kingdom Metazoa; phylum Chordata; class Amphibia; order Anura; family Bufonidae; genus Bufo; species Bufo gargarizans. Next base: position 479,383,691 of record NC_058082.1, read on the forward strand.
GGAAACTAAACCCTTCAAGGAATTCACCTAGGGGTATAGTGATTGGCTTGACCCCACAGGCGTTTCATAGAATTTTTTAAGATTGGGAAATGAAATTTAGAAATTACATTTGATTTCAATTATATGTAGTTTTAGCTTCAGATGTTTCATTTTGATAAGTGGTATTAGGAGAAAAAGCAGTAAGACAACACCACCTATGTGGTCATCAACTGCTGTTTGCGCACACTGCACAGTTAAGGCTACTTTCACACTGGCGTTTCTGGGTCCGCTTGTGAGATCTGTTTCAGGGCTCTCACAAGCGGCCCAAAACTGATCAGTTCAGCCCCAATGCATTCTGAATGGATAAGGATCCGTTCAGAATGCATCAGTTTGCCTCCGTTCAGCCTCCATTCCGCTCTGGAGGCGGACACCAAAACGCTGCTTGCAGCGTTTTGGTGTCCGCCTGAAGATGCGGAGCCAAACGGATCCGTCCTGACTTACAATGTAAGTCAATGGGACGGATCGGTTTTCACTGACACAATAAGGTGCAATTGAAAACGGATCCGTCCCCCATTGATTTTCAATGTAAGTCAGGACGGATCCGTTTGACTTTTTTTTGAAAGAATAAGGCAAACGGATCCGTTCTGAATGGATACAAGCGTTTGCATTATCGGTGCGGATCCGTTTGATCCGAACGCAGGTGTGAAAGTAGCCTAAGAAGAGAAAGATCACCATGTACAGTTAAGTCCTACTTGGTGAATTCTACAACTGGCCGATAACAGCAGAGGCTTTGAGGTTAAATAAAAAACAAACCCCAAAGAAGTGACCCTATTTTAGAAACCACACCCCTCACAGAATTTAACAAAGATGTAGGTAGAATTTTGACCCCCACAGGTGTTTTGCAAAAATAAATGCATCAGAGGGTGCAAAGTAAAAATTTTAATTTCCACAGATATGCCATTTTGGTGCCCAATAAGTTGTGCCCATCGTGCACCAGTGTGAAAAGCAAGTCCACTTATTATTATGCTGTTTTCCAGGTTTTAGAAATACCCTACATGAGGCCCTATCCTTTTGTCTGTGTAGGAGAGGGCTCAGGAGTAAAAGAGCACCACGCACATTTGTAGCCCAGTGTGGTGATAGCTTCTGCTGACAACGTTACAGGTTCTGGGATGAAATAAAAAATGGTACCACCGCAAAATGACCCCATATTGAAATTGCCCCTTATGGTATTAATGGGTGGAGTGAGAATTTTGACGCCACTGGTAGTTTGCGGAAATTAATGCAAAGTGAACTGTGCAAAATTAAAATTGCAGGTTTTCCATAGATTTTCCATTTCAGTGCCACTATGCTGTGCCCAACAGGTGCCATCTGAGACTCACACCACGCTTCTTAGGCCCCTTGGAGATGAGCGTTCCTCCCGCGGCGAGTCCGCAACGCAGCTCCCAGCTTAACCTCCTAGTGCTGCCGGGGGTCACATAGTGACCAGTGTTAATAATACTGCCAGTGTTATCCAGTACATTCCAGAACTGTAAGGGTTATGTAGTATCATAAATCAATATAATTCTATGTGAATCCCGTCAGTGCTGGGCGGTCAGGCCGGGTGCTGCAATACGGACTCGCTGCGGGAGGAACGCTCGGGGGCCTTAGATTGGGCTTGGCCTCATAGGCTTCTTCATAGGCAGGCCCCAAAGTCTTTGTAAGTGAGCCCCCCCTTCCGTAAACTGCTTAGATATGACAGTCACCATTGAACCCCGCATCTAAGAGGTTAAACCTCTGGCATCGGAGTATTCACTGATGCTGGTAGTTATAGCAGGTACCTGGTTATCCTGATCGAGAAAGCATAAATCCTTTACCGGCACGAGCAGTGCACTGTATTAAAGACTATGGACACCTTTGGGGAAATTTTTGTTAATAATTGCATTTTTATCGTTTTGAGCTAAAAAGAATTTTTTTAATTGGTTTTAATAAAATCTTCAGCAATTTTTGTGATACATGTGGTTAAAAATCAATCTATTTGCAGACTGTCCCTTCTGAGTTCCATCAGCTGACTGCTCATGTGAAGCCTTATCTCTGCTCTCCTGGCCTCATAAACACTTATTATAACTAAACTCTTACCAAACTTATAAGAATATGGCTTAAATGAGTGTTTATGATTTCATGAGCTCTGATCGGGACCTCCATGACGTAGTCACAGGGTGTCGATTGCATACGACAAAACCTTTTGGATGGTCAAAGAGGGACATTGTGTGAAAGATCCAATTACCAATCCAGTAGTAAAACATAAAAACTATTTAAATTTGCTATTGCTGTAGTATTGTCACTGACCTGCAGAATAAAATTGTAATGTTTAGCGCACAGTGAATGCCGTAAAAATTAAACCCAAAAAACAATGGCGGAATTGCGCTTTTTTCCATTTCCACCTCACAAACAATTTTTGTTACAGTTTCTAAATATATTCTACTAACCATTAAATTGTTCCATTAAAAGGTACAACTCAAGCTGCAAAAAAACAAGCCCTCATATGGCTATGTTGATGTTAATGTTATGTTATGTTAACTTTTTTGCTTAGTCCGTAAAGGGGCTGTGCAGCCAGTACATTTTGGTGACCTATCCTCAGGACACATTTATCTAAAGTTGTAGAATGCACTACATTTTTGGTTGTTGAGATCTGCACACCTCTTGGAGGTGGGTGCTCATAGAGAGATAAGTGCCATGGTGTGCCATAGATTTTCTCCTACATGTAGAATGCACTATGAACCCGAGGGCACTCTGTGCGGTGCCTTTATGGCATGCAATGAAGGTTTGGCATGAGCACATTGCAGAATATGGACACACCATAATACAGATTCCTTCCAGGCAGATAAGTAACATCACTGTACTAAGAACCCTAATTCTGTCTCTGCCGTTTTGACTAAGACAGCATTCCTCCATTAGATTGTAGTTCGGCGGGTTCCCTAAGTAAGTGATTTATATATTGTTTCAAACCTTCCATAATAATTTCCGTAGTAATAATATTTTATTAGATTTTTCTTGGTTCCTGTCCGCAGATAATTTGGCACTGTGGTCAAAATAAAATGTTATATGTGGTGTCTCTTTTTACAGATCGAAAAGAGGAACTTCCTGTGGAGGCAATCGCAGCAGCTGTGGTGGTTGGGGCCCTCATAATCGCCTTCGCAATTTTTGCACGGAGAGATAAAATATTTAGAGTAAGTCTTGAAATACTTTAAAAGAAATAGAATTTATTATAGATATGTGTGCGTATATATATATATATATATATATATATATATACACACACACATATATATATATATATATATACACACACAAACAAACCTTAAAGCGAACATGTTGCCATGAAATATAGTGTAATCTGCAGGCTGCATGTTATAGAGCAGGAGGAGGTTCTGCGGCCCAGCAAAAAAAATAAATAGAACATGTCCTATTCTTGTTCGTATCACAGACAAGGGTAGGACTGTTCTATTGAGTGCCGGACATTCCATGTTTTGAAGATCCGCAATTTGCGGACTGCAAAACGGACACGGTTGTGCGCATGACGCAGGTATTGGCTATTGCACTTGATTCCAAGCCCACACCCCACTCCCGTTATGTCCCAGAAATAATGACACGGAAGAGCAGGAGTCTCTGCAGGCCTAACACCAAAGAGAGGAGCAGACAGTAAGCAGAGGACAAACTTGACAGGTAAGTGTCCTGTGGCAGAGTGACAACAGACTACAGGACCACAACGTCACTTACCTGCCCACAACAACTAAAAGGAACAAGTTGTCTGCACCACAACCACTGGATCCTGTGAAAAGCACTGAAGCCCAAATACACAAATCTGGACCCAGTACCAAAACCAAACACAGAAGCAGTACTAACTGCCTGGACCACCATGCAGCAAGATGCATGGCGGATCCAGACAGCACTGCTTAACTGAGTTGTAGTTCCCCCTCCGGGGAACCCCAGGGACCCCCTTTCGGAGGTATAGACAAACAGGAAATGTCAAACAACCATGCTGGACTACAAACACCAAATAGACCAGACATGGAACACCAAATGACATACAACAAACACCCTGTACATAACACACCATTCTCACAACAACAAGTGAGGATAGGAAAAGGAATAGAAACAAAGGGAATACAAAGACAGACATAACAATGATCTCAGTATATGAAGAGACATAAAAGGAGAAAAAAGAGGAGAGGAGGCAGCGCCTGAGTATATGAAGAGACCTGAGACCACACCCAGCTCCACCTTGCTCACACCTTAACTCTGTGCACACCAGAAAGGAAGGGCAACAGCTTTAAAGGGGAAACACACACGCATGCAATGCAACAACACGTTGCCGCTGGCAACCAGCATGCTCGGTGAAAGTGTCATGGCAAACTATCTCCAAGTCATGACACCTCCTCTGCGGGGTACTCCATCTTGCCCCCAGCCTATGAGCGCCAGCTCGGAGGCACCACTGATGGACCTAAAACCTGCCCTGAAATTACCAACCATGGGAGTCCATCCCCAAACATGGAGCCCTCCCATCCTCGAGAACCTGTTATTCCACCAACTCCGAGGACCTCCCGCCACCAAGAACGCACCAGCTTGATCCCTTAAGCCTGTGCGTCCCTCCAAACTCCCAAAGCGGTTTCAATGCCCTCTTGCAAGCCGAGACACCAGAGATCAATTCCAATCCCATTGAGATGCACCCCATCACTGTGCCAAAAAGCCCCTGAGCCTTGTTCCAATCCTCCATGTCGGACGGCTACAGCCCCATTTCGTGACATAAAAAAAATCCACCATCTGATTCACTTTTATCCGGGCTTTGTTCAAACGGTCTGCCAACCGTGCCCAGCACCACATTGGACCAAATGGCTACCAAGCCAGGGAATAATGCCCAGATCCACAATAAATCAAATTTATTTCCACCTACGTATAAGACCAAAACATCTGGGGGTCTGTCCAAGCAAACAAACCAATGTACCTCTGGTAAAACACTACTGCACACCATACCTCTTTTTACTAGCCAACGGATCACCGCCACATCTCTTGAGAAATCTGTCGCCCATCTTGCTGTACCACTGCTCACAATGCTCCCAAAAAAACAAACGAATGGCCCATGATCCAAACTAGGGCCGGCTGCCATACTGCAAAGAGAAAGAAGAGAAAAATAGGGCGCCCACTAATATTAACCCGATTTAGAAATCAACTGCCATTTAAAGCCAACAAAGAACACAACATAACCTCTTACCCCTTAAAGGGGTTGTCCAGGTTCAGAGCTGAACCTGGACATCCCTCCATTTTCACCCCGGCAGCCCCCCTGACATGAGCATCGGAGCAGTTCATGCTCCGATGCTCTCCTTTGCCCTGCGCTAAATCGCGCAGGGCAAAGGCATTTTTCTGAGTTCCGGTGACGTACCGGGGCTCTCTATGGGGCTGACAGGAACCCCGGTGACGTCACCGGCACTGATGGGCGGGATTTGGCTCTGCCCTAGCCAGTAAAACGGCTAGGGCAGAGCTAAAGCCCGCCCCTCAGAGCCGGTGACGTCACCGAACACACTGCTGGGCGGAAGTTACCGCCCGGCAGTGTGTTAATGTAAACACAAGAGCCTGTGCCCTGCGCGATCTAGCGCAGGGCACTGGAGCGCATCGGAGCATGAGATGCTCCGATGCCAGGCTCAGGAGGGCTGCCGGGGTGAAAATAAGGGTATGTCCGGGTTCAGCTCTGAACCCGGACAACCCCTTTAAAGGTGAGCCGGACATACACAAGACATAAAACGAAGGGATTCCTACCAACCAATACGCTTGACAACCTCATCCCCTGCCTCTGTGCGAAAAGAATGAGCTGTATAACCTGCAAGATTCAAACCTAGACGAGCTAAACACCGATGAAAAACTGCAAGAAAATGGAAACGTCCCCTTTCTAACTGCCAAGTAATCCCCCAAATATCACACTGGGCACATTGCACATCCTGGAACTGTATAAAAGGACCACTCATGTCCGTCTTTGATTGTTTAATTCTAAACTCCAACCTATCAGGATAAAGATCGACTTCCTCCTGCAACAAACCACCTGGTCTCTGGACACTACCGCTAACTAATTCCCCCAAAAGCAACACTCCAAAAAAGGCCAACGAAAAAGCTAGCTCGAGCAAACAAACCTCTAAATCCGACCTGCAAACAGTCTCCACCTGCCTGCCCAAATGTAACAACAGGGTGAATGATACCGGTCGCCTATCATCTTCACCTCCCCTTTGGCGTCTCCAACCCTTCAAAGCCTGAGCTGCCAAAAAGAATTTAGTGACATCAGGCAAACCACGTAAGCGAAAGTCAAAAGCTAAACCTGCCACCCCTCTGTTCAATTTCGCTACTGACCAGCCCTCGTCCTTGCAATGCCCCAGAAACAACAGCATAAGGGCCTCTAAATCACCTTCCACGCTGTCGTGCTACACCAATTTCTCCAACAAATCCAAGCCCTAGCTTAGGCGTCCCACGTATTCTGGGCCAACGACAACCGGATCAGCCCTGCTACTGTTCCTCTAGAAGATCCCAAAGAAAAAAGTTGGACAGGACAGAGGGACCTCTTCCGCCTCTGGCGCCAGCAGCCGAAATCGCTCCTACTGGAAACGAGAAAGCGCATCAGCTATACAATTTTGGACCCCTGGAACATGAACTGCCACCACCACACAAGCATTAAGCGACAAACGCTCCAGGACCAACCGTTGCAATAACTGCACAACTTGGGGCGACAATGCCGACAATTAATTAATCGCCTGTACCACTCCCAGATTATCGCACTGGAAACGCACTTTAACCACCTCCGGACCGCCTAACGCACATGTGCGTTCCGGAGGTGGCAGGGCTGCGCACAGTCACGCATATACGCGTCATCTCGCGATACGCGAGATTTCCTGTGAACGCGCGCACACAGGCGCGCGCGCTCACAGGAACTGAAGGTAAGCGAGTGGATCTCCAGCTTGCCAGCGGCGATCGCTCGCTGGCAGGCTGGAGATCCGAATTTTTTAACCCCTAACAGGTATATTAGACGCTGTTTTCATAACAGCGTCTAATATACCTCCTACCTGGTCCTCTGGTGGTCCCTTTTGTTTGGATCGACCACCAGAGGACTCAGGTAGGTCAGTACAGTCGCACCAAACACCACACTACACTACACCCCACCCCCCCGTCACTTATTAACCCCTTATAAACCCCTGATCACCCATGATCACCCCATATAAACTCCCTGATCACCCCCCTGTCATTGATCACCGCCCTGTCATTGATCACCCCCCTGTCAGGCTCCGTTCAGACGTCCGCATGATTTTTACGGATCCGATCCATGTATCCATGGATCCGTAAAAATCATGCGGAAGTCTGAATGGAGCCTTACAGGGGGGTGATCAATGACAGGCGGGTGATCACCCATATACACTCCCTGATCACCCCCTGTCATTGATCACCCCCCTGTCACTGATCACCCCCCCTGTAAGGCTCCATTCAGACGTCCGCATGATTTTTACGGATCCGATCCATGTATCCATGGATCCGTAAAAATCATGCGGACGTCTGAATGGAGCCTTACAGGGGGGGTGATCAGTGACAGGGGGGTGATCACCCTGATTACCCTGATCACCCCCTGTCATTGATAACCCCCCTGTCAGGCTCCATTCAGACGTCCGCATGATTTTTACGGATCCGATCCATGTATCCATGGATCCGTAAAAATCATGCGGACGTCTGAATGGAGCCTTACAGGGGGGGTGATCAGTGACAGGGGGGTGATCACCCTGATTACCCCCTGTCATTGATAACCCCCCTGTAAGGCTCCATTCAGACGTCCGCATGCGTTCTGTGGATCCGATCCATGTATCCATGGATCCGTAAAAAATCATGCGGATGTCTGAATGGAGCCTTACAGGGGGGGTGATCAGTGACAGGGGGGTGATCACCCTGATTACCCTGATCACCCGCCTGTCATTGATAACCCCCCTGTAAGGCTCCATTCAGACGTCCGCATGCGTTCTGTGGATCCGATCCATGTATCCATGGATCCGTAAAAAATCATGCGGATGTCTGAATGGAGCCTTACAGGGGGGGTGATCAGTGACAGGGGGGTGATCACCCTGATTACCCTGATCACCCGCCTGTCATTGATAACCCCCCTGTAAGGCTCCATTCAGACGTCCGCATGCGTTCTGTGGATCCGATCCATGTATCCATGGATCTGTAAAAAATCATGCGGATGTCTGAATGGAGCCTTACAGGGGGGGTGATCAGTGACAGGGGGGTGATCACCCTGATTACCCTGATCACCCCCTGTCATTGATAACCCCCCTGTAAGGCTCCATTCAGACGTCCGCATGCGTTCTGTGGATCCGATCCATGTATCCATGGATCCGTAAAAAATCATGCGGATGTCTGAATGGAGCCTTACAGGGGGGGTGATCAGTGACAGGGGGGTGATCACCCTGATTACCCTGATCACCCCCTGTCATTGATAACCCCCCTGTAAGGCTCCATTCAGACGTCCGCATGCGTTCTGTGGATCCGATACATGTATCCATGGATCCGTAAAAAATCATGCGGATGTCTGAATGGAGCCTTACAGGGGGGGTGATCAGTGACAGGGGGGTGATCACCCTGATTACCCTGATCACCCCCTGTCATTGATAACCCCCCTGTAAGGCTCCATTCAGACGTCCGCATGCGTTCTGTGGATCCGATACATGTATCCATGGATCCGTAAAAAATCATGCGGATGTCTGAATGGAGCCTTACAGGGGGGGTGATCAGTGACAGGGGGGTGATCACCCTGATTACCCTGATCACCCCCTGTCATTGATAACCCCCCTGTAAGGCTCCATTCAGACGTCCGCATGCGTTCTGTGGATCCGATACATGTATCCATGGATCCGTAAAAAATCATGCGGATGTCTGAATGGAGCCTTACAGGGGGGGTGATCAATGACAGGGGGGTGATCAGGGAGTCTATATGGGTGATCACCCCCCTGTCATTGATCACCCCCCTGTCATTGATCACTCCCCCCCCTGGTAAGGCTCCATTCAGCCATTTTTTTTGGCACAAGTCAGTGGAAATTTTTTGTCTGTTTTTGTTTTAGTTTTTTCTTACAAAGTCTCATATTCCACTAACTTGTGTCAAAAATAAAATCTCACATGGACGCACCATACCCCTCACGGAATCCAAATGCGTAAACATTTTTAGACATTTATATTCCAGACTTCTTCTCACGCTTTAGGGCCCCTAAAAAGCCAGGGCAGTATAAGTACCCCACATGTGACCCCATTTCGGAAAGAAGACACCCCAAGGTATTCCGTGAGGGGCATATTGAGTCCATGAAAGATTGAAATTTTTGTCCTAAGTTAGCGGAAAGTGAGACTTTGTGAGAAAAAAAACAAAAAAAAATCAATATCCGCTAACTTATTCAAAAAAAAAAAAAATTCTAGGAACTCGCCATGCCCCTCATTGAATACCTCGGGGTGTCTTCTTTCCAAAGTGGGGTCACATGTGGGGTATTTATACTGCCCTGGATTTTTAGGGGCCCTAAAGCATGAGAAGAAGTCTGGGATCCAAATGTCTAAAAATGCCCTCCTAAAAGGAATTTGGGCCCCTTTGCGCATCTAGGCTGCAAAAAAGTGTGACACATCTGGTATCGCCGTACTCAGGAGAAGTTGGGGAATGTGTTTTGGGGTGTCATTTTACATATACCCATGCTGGGTGAGAAAAATATCTTGGTCAAATGCCAACTTTGTATAAAAAAATGGGAAAAGTTGTCTTTTGCCAAGATATTTCTCTCACCCAGCATGGTTATATGTAAAATGACCCCCCAAAACACATTCCCCAACTTCTCCTGAGTACGGCGATACCAGATGTGTCACACTTTTTTGCAGCCAAGGTGGGCAAAGGGGCACCTTTCAGATTTCGCAGGCCATTTTTTACACATTTTGATTTCAAGGTACTTCTTACACATTTGGGCCCCTAAATTGCCAGGGCAGTATAACTATGCCACAAGTGACCCCATTTTGGAAAGAAGACACCCCAAGGTATTCCGTGGGGGGCACGGCGAGTTCCTAGAATTTTTTATTTTTTGTCACAATTTAGCGGAAAATGCTGATTTTTCTTTTTTTTTCTTTTTTCCTTACAAAGTCTCATATTCCACTAACTTGCGACAAAAAATAAAAAATTCTAGGAACTCGCCATGCCCCTCACGGAATACCTTGGGGTGTCTTCTTTCCAAAATGGGGTCACTTGTGGGGTAGTTATACTGCCCTGGCAATTTAGGGGCCCAAATGTGTGAGAAGAACTTTGCAATCAAAATGTGTAAAAAATGCCCTGCAAAATCCGAAAGGTGCACTTTGGAATATGTGCCCCTTTGCCCACCTTGGCAGCAAAAAAGTGTGACACCTCTGGTATCGCCGTACTCAGGAGAAGTTGGGCAATGTGTTTTGGGGTGTCATTTTACATATACCCATGCTGGGTGAGAAAAATATCTTGGTCAAATGCCAACTTTGTATAAAAAAATTGGAAAAGTTGTCTTTTGCCAAGATATTTCTCTCACCCAGCATGGGTATATGTAAAATGACAGCCCAAAACACATTCCCCAACTTCTCCTGAGTACGGCGATACCAGATGTGTGACACTTTTTTGATGCCAAGGTGGGCAAAGGGGCACATATAACAAAGTGCACCTTTCGGATTTCACCGGTCATTTTTTACAGATTTTGATTGCAAAGTACTTCTCACACATTTGGGCCCCTAAATTGCCAGGGCAGTATAACTACGCCACAAGTGACCCCATTTTGGAAAGAAGACACCCCAAGGTATTCCGTGAGGGGCATGGCGAGTTCCTAGAATTTTTTATTTTTTGTCGCAAGTTAGTGGAATATGAGACTTTGTAAGGAAAAAAGAGAAAAAAAAAAAAATCATCATTTTCCGCTAACTTGTGACAAAAAATAAAAAATTCTAGGAACTCGCAGTGCCCCTCACGGAATACCTTGGGGTGTCTTCTTTCCAAAATGGGGTCACTTGTGGCGTAGTTATACTGCCCTGGCAATTTAGGGGCCCAAATGTGTGAGAAGAACTTTGCAATCAAAATGTGTAAAAAATGCCCTGCAAAATCCGAAAGGTGCACTTTGGAATATGTGCCCCTTTGCCCACCTTGGCAGCAAAAAAGTGTGACACATCTGGTATCGCCGTACTCAGGAGAAGTTGGGCAATGTGTTTTGGGGTGTCATTTTACATATACCCATGCTGGGTGAGAAAAATATCTTGGTCAAATGCCAACTTTGTATAAAAAAATGGGAAAAGTTGTCTTTTGCCAAGATATTTCTCTCACCCAGCATGGGTATATGTAAAATGACACCCCAAAACACATTCCCCAACTTCTCCTGAGTACGGCGATACCACATGTGTGACACTTTTTTGCTGCCAAGGTGGGCAAAGGGGCGCATATTCCAAAGTGCACCTTTCGGATTTCACCGGTCATTTCTTACACATTTTGATTGCAAAGTTCTTCTCACACATTTGGGCCCCTAAATTGCCAGGGCAGTATAACTACGCCACAAGTGACCCCATTTTGGAAAGAAGACACCCCAAGGTATTCTGTGAGGGGCATGGTGAGTTCCTAGAATTTTTTATTTTTTGTCGCAAGTTAGTGGAATATGAGACTTTGTAAGAAAAAAATAAAAATAAAAAATCATCATCATTTTCCGCTAACTTGTGACAAAAAATAAAAAGTTCTATGAACTCACTATGCCCATCAGCGAATACCTTAGGGTGTCTACTTTCCGAAATGGGGTCATTTGTGGGGTTTTTCTACTGTTTGGGCATTGTAGAACCTCAGGAAACATGACAGGTGCTCAGAAAATCAGAGCCGTTTCAAAAAGCGGAAATTCACATTTTTGTACCATAGTTTGTAAATGCTATAACTTTTACCCAAACCATTTTTTTTTTGCCCAAACATTTTTTTTTTATCAAAGACATGTAGAACTATAAATTTAGCGAAAAATTTATATATGGATGTCGTTTTTTTTGCAAAATTTCACAGCTGAAAGTGAAAAATGTCATTTTTTTGCAAAAAAAATCGTTACATTTTGATTAATAACAAAAAAAGTAAAAATGTCAGCAGCAATAAAATACCACCAAATGAAAGCTCCATTAGTGAGAAGAAAAGGAGGTAAAATTCATTTGGGTGGTAAGTTGCATGACCGAGCGATAAACGGTGAAAGTAGTGTAGTGCCGAAGTGTAAAAAGTGGCCTGGTCATGAAGGGGGTTTCACCTAGCGGGGCTGAAGTGGTTAAGGTTACAAAATCTTTCTCTCAAAGGAAAACTGCTACCATGATGGGAAAGAGGTTGAGCAAAGCTAGGTTGCGAACCCAACCCCTTGAAAACCACCCCTCCGGCCATCTCTCTGCGCACTACTGCCCTTGACAGTATACCCCAAACTCCGTCCCCTTCTGCCGCATCTGAGAATACTTCAAAATCAAAACAATCCACCGCCTCGCTCAAAACTAGTAACCGCCCATTTTAGGAGGCCAAAAAGAAACCCCATACTTGCAAGTCGGCTTTCAATTCCCTTCCCAACTGTACATAGTGGTGAGGTGCTGACGCCTTCAAAGTCACCATTGACAAACGCCGTGAAAAAACTCTGCCCATCAGTATGATCCAACAAGCAGAGTTTAGTTTTGCTAAAAGCGACAGCAAATCGCGTAATCGGGACTCCAAAAACTGCAAACAAAGTCTTCAGCGTATGTAACAATAAGGAGCAAACCATCGAGCCTGGCGGACCTATACGTAGGAAGTCATCCAAGTAATGGATGATAGAAGTCCATCTGGCCACGTCTGCAACTGCCCACTCAAAAAAAAGAGCCCCCTATAGGGAGACAACGGTCAACGAAAAAAATTCCCCTCCCAAGAACAACCCAACAAATGTAAACTGTCAGAGTGCACCGGCAATAACCGGAAAGCTACTTTTATATCGGTTTTTGCTAAGAATGCCCCTTCTCCGAATTTTCTCACCCACCCGACTGCTGCGTCAAATGATGTATACACCACCCAACACAGGTCGGGATCTTATCCCATCATTGACCGACAAACTCTTCGACAAGTGATAAATGAGACAAAATTTATTCGGCTCCTTCTTGGGCACAACCCCCAAAGGGGACAAACACAAATCAGACAATGGAGGTTCCAAAAAACGCCCATCCATCCGTCCCAGTCGCGGTTCCAGAAACAGCTTTTCTGTGACTACCTCTTTTTGCTCATGCGCCGAACACAAATTATTTTCTTTTTTTAAACGCCTCCCCGCAACAAATGAAATACGAATACCAAACTGGAACCCATCCTTTAACAAATGCGCAGCCGCCAAATCAGGGTACCTATTTAGAAAGGGCTCCATCTTTTCCAGGGTATAAATTAGGACAATGAGGTCTGCAGATATCATTTATTGCTGCACATGTATTTTCTCTGAGAGCTGATCTAATGCTATAGTCGTCCTGTTTAATCTGAAACAACCGAGAAAAAAAATTAAATAAGTGACTGATCTGGTGGTGTGAAATGGGTCTCCAAGACATGACACCATCTTGTGGAGTCCTGGTAGGCCAGCAGATAATTTAAAAAATGGGGCTATCCTCTGTATATTAGAAGTCACATGTTAGAGCAGCATGCAACTTATCTGACATGAGAAATGGACAGATCTTCTAAAGCAGGGGAGCACAACCTTGGCGTCACCCCCCTTTTCAAGCGGCGTCCCCAATTTTTTGCTCATTTCCTCTGAAACATCTACCCCATGTGCATTTGTGTTTAAATTTGCACTTGACCCCAAACTTACACCCGCCTTCGTTAAACAAAAAGCAGTCCTTTTGCCGAAGCTGTAGCAAAAGTGGATTGACTGGATCCTCCCACTTCCCCACGAAACGACTGAGCCGTTCTAACCGACGCCATGACTTTTAACCAGAACACAAAATCCTTGTAGTCTCAACGATTGTTAGGATGCACAGCCTTTCGCTGACAAAATTGTTTGTCATAGTGGAGCCAGGCTTGGCCCCGATAAATGCGGTATGCCTCGCTAATCGCGTCAAGATAGAAAAAAAGAGCGGAACATTTGAGCGCTTTTTCCCTAATAAAACTGCAAAAGCTTGCAGCCAATTAGAAAATGTGCGTGGAATCAATTGATACCGGAGCTTTTCTTCCTCTTCTTTTATACCATTGTCTTTTTTGACCCTGTCCAGATTAAAACGTTCAAGGGGGAGCATTAAAAAAATTCTACATACTCCCCTTTCCCAATTCAATCCCTTACGTTCTGTTTTAAAGGGGTTCTGCACTTTCATTTAACTGATGATCTATCCTCTGGATAGATCATCAGCTTCTGATCGGCGGGGGTCCGACACCCGGGACCCCCGCCGATCAGCTGTTTGAGAAGGCAGCGGCGCTCCAGGAGCGCCGCTGCCTTCTCACTGTTTACCGCCGGGCCGCCCGCCCACTGACGTCACGACTTGTATCAACTAGAGTGGGCGCGGCTAAGCTCTGTTCATTGAATGGAGCTTAGCCGCGCCCACTCTAGTTGATACAAGTCGTGACGTCAGTGGGCGGGCGGCACGGCGGTAAACAGTGAGAAGGCTGCTGCGCTGCTGGAGCGCCGCTGCCTTCTCAAACAGCTGATCGGCGGGGGTCCCGGGTGTCGGACCCCCGCCGATCAGAAGCTGATGATCTATCCAGAGGATAGATCATCAGTGAAATGAAAGTGCAGAACCCCTTTAAGTGTGCTCCTAATGGGCCCTCAAAGCACACATAAACTTCCACCTGTGCAGCGCCGTCCATCCTAACTGGCTCATTCTGAAGCGAACCCCCCGCCTGCTTCTGTACTAATACAGAACACGATCCCGCAGATGACGTGGCCCCTGTAATGCCCGCAACCTGTGTATAGACTGTATTTGTCCCCACACTATGTAAAGGGTTGAAACCAGTCCCCATTATACCCCAGGCAGGGAGTGGCGACCCGCCAAACAGCCTCCACCCCGCTGCTACCGACGCCAAACCCCCTAATACATTGACAAGCCCCCTCCCCAAGTCCCCCAACCCCCAGGCTACTAACGATAGATAGAAAAGGTCCAATTGGTAACTCACTAGGCTGCCTGGGCGCTGTGATCCACCAGCCGAAGATCCTGTATCCAGTCCCACCGCAGATCCATTGTCCAGATGTGGCAGGCCAGTGCCAGCGATGGATGCAGATCCCAGTGGCCCTAAAGCAGATGCGCTGGTGATGTTTGATGAATGGGCAGGGCCAGCATCCTGCTGCTTGTTTTCCGAAAGTCGACCTCATGCTGGCACTGGTACTGAAAAAGGAGGGGCCTCGCTCCCATAACTGCACCGGGCGGCCTCCTCTGTATCCGCCAGGGGACCCGCTAAACCTGGTCCTGCGCCGCCATTTTCACCAGCAGGGGGAGTGCTGGTGATGACCCAGCCTCTGTTGGAGTCCCGCCGTGCACATGGATTCCTCCCACGACGGAACGAGCAAGCAGGAGGCTGCAGCTCTGCTGCTCGACGTGAAGGGTCCCTGGAGGGGCTCTTGACCCGGCGTCGAACTCTGGGGACCTGCTCTGGACCCTGTGACCGCTGTGGCTGGTGCGTCTCTGACTGCATGGACCCATCCCCTCCATCTTCCACATGGAGCAAACCCTGAAGCTGGGCCTGTAACCATTCTGGTCTCTGCACGTCTGCCTTCTCGTGCATCTGGCGAATCAGCGCATCTATGTCAGCCATTCTAAGGTGAGCTGCCTGCACTTCACTGTGCTCTCTGTCTGGCTAACTTCTTTTCTAAAATGGACCTTGTCCCCCCTCCTGCCATCCTATTTAAGACTCCCTTGGCACTCCACCCCTCCCTTTAAACACACCAATCCTTGCCTAACCTATCTCGCTGACGCCTCTCCTCATCATGCTGGCCTCCCCACAGCCACACTTGAGGCCTTATACAGGATCATTTCCCACAAAATAACCTATCTGCTCTGCTCCTCCTGCTCTATAATACGCTGCCTGCAGATTACACTGCATTTTCTTAGCAACAGTTTGCATTTAAGCACAGACAAAAGCAGATGCTCTTATGTATAGCAGAACAGGAATTGCAGCAAGGTAAGTGTCCTCCTTCAGACACCTGCAGTATAATCTTACGGCGGCAGTGGGTTTTCAACAGGTGGTGAAATGTGTTATGTGGATTGACATACTCACTATACTCCATTCTGAAAGAGCGACTTCTGGGAATTATCATCACATATGGAACTAGGAGAGCACATTAGAGTTGGGGTTACTTCGGAAATCCAGTTACTTAACCTCTAGATATCAGCCCGGATCAAATGTACTGGTGAAGTAAAGGAATATTCTCTATGGCTGGAAATGACACGCTTCCCATTCTTTAGAACAGGGGTGCACAAGGTTTCCTGGTTGGGGGCCACATTGCCAGACTGAACCACTGACGAGGACCGAAATTAAAATTTAAAGGTGTATTAACAACTGAAATTTTGTACTTATGGCATATTAAACACACATTATATACCATTAATGTCTAGTTACACTTCTAGGACTCCCATCTAATGGGAGAAATACATGAAAAATACATGTGAGCAGCCACAAGACATAGGCATACATGTCTGTTACCAGATGGTTGGGGGCCGCACAGACTGGTATCAAGGGCCGCCGGTTGTGCTCCCCTGATTTAGAAGATCTGTCCATTTCTCATGTCAGATAAGTTGCATGCCGCTCTAACATGTGACTTCTAATATACAGAGGATGGCCCCATTCCTGAAATTATCTGCTGGCCTACCAGGACTCCACAAGATGGTGTCATGTCTTGGAGACCCATTTCACACTATCAGATCAGTCACTTATTTGAATTTTTTTCTCGGTTGTTTCAGATTAAACAGGACGACTATAGCATTAGATCAACTCTCAGAGAAAATACATGTGCAGCAATAAATGATATCTGCAGACCTCATTGTCCTAATTTATACCCTGATCGTATAGGGAGCAAAGTGAAATGTATCCAACTTCAGGTCCCATGCTGTATTAGGCTATGTTCACATACATCAGATGTAAAGGATTACAGATATGATCTCTATCAGATCTGATGATAGCAGTAATCCAGTATCCAAGTATAGACTGGCTGCCCTACTTAAGGTTTATCGTAGGGTGTGAACTCATTCCTTAGCTCATGATCCTTGTACTCCAGCTCCTCAGTCGGACTTGCTGCATCTTGCTGGGAATGTTCTGTGAAGGCTTCTTTCCTACGC
Organism: Bufo gargarizans; assembly: GCF_014858855.1. Lineage (NCBI taxonomy): Eukaryota > Metazoa > Chordata > Amphibia > Anura > Bufonidae > Bufo > Bufo gargarizans. The sequence continues at coordinate 479,400,965 of NC_058082.1, forward strand.
GATCATGTGCACTCAAAGGTTCACAGCTAGTGACGCATGACAATTATACAGTATAAGTGGAGAGTTGAAAATGGGGTCATGATCTTCCCAGCTGCTTGTACTAGATCTGTGACACCACCAGTATCTTTCCTACATGGGTCAACTCATAACGCTTTACAAACATTACTCTTGCTCGCTGTCCCCAATGGGGCTCACAATCTAAGCTCCCTATCAGTAGGGCTTTGGAGTGTAGGAGGAAACCGGAGCACCCCGAGGAAACCCACACAAACATGGGGAGAACATACAAACTCCACGCAGATGTTGTCCTTGATCGAATTCGAACCCAGGAACCCAGCGCTGCACGGCACCAGTGCTAACGACTGAGCCACTTGTGCCCTTTAAATAGGTCACCTTTATTATAGGGCAGCACCCGAGCATTGCATTAGATCTGTTCAAGAGACTGAAGTGGAGAGGAAAAATTCTATGGCAGAGGTGCTCAACCTGTGGCCCTCCAGCTGTTGCAAAACTACAACTCCCAGGATGCTCTAATAGCTGTAGGCTGTGCAGGCATTGTAGTTTTGCAACAGCTGGAGGTCCGCAGGTTGGGCATGCCTGTTCTATGGCAATGAGTCATTTTGGGATACCGTGAGCAGAGTATACAAATCAGTATAGTCCTAGAGTATGATTATTGGGTTAACGCAGTGCTTTGTAACGGAGGTCCCTCATTTTTTAATATGTTAATTTCCAAGAGCCCCTGAAATAACCCATAGAGATGATTTACAGAACTTCATAGGCCCCGTTACCAGTATGGACCAGTGTGGCCTACCAGTGCAACAAACTCTGGAACAAAAATGGTGCAACTCACAACTATAAGGAGAAAAGGGGTTGTCCGCTTTTTTTTATATCGATGACCTATTCTCAGGATAGTTCACAATATCAGATCGGCGGGGACCCGACTCCTGGCAGCCCCACTGATCGGCTGTTTGACGAGAAAGGAGCGCTCGCAGTAATTACACCTAAGCCATCTCATTTACTTCAATGGGACGGCTCTGTCCTGTTAAGTGAATAGGTTGGAGCCGTCCCATTGAAATTAATGGGGATGCCATAGCTGTAATTACAACTGCTCACCACCGGGTTGTGACGACAAGCTGATAAACAGAGAATAAAATCAGCAGGGGTGCCAGGAGTCGGGCCCCTGACCATCTGATAGTGATGGCCTATCCTGAGGACCTTTAAGTAGGTCCCATGGGCACTGCTTCATTGAGCTTTCCTGTATATACCTTTACATTTCTCTGCTCTTGATGTTCTGACATGCACCTTACTGCAAATTTAAGGGCTGTTTCACACGAGCGAGTCCATTGTGGGAATCGCTCTCCGTGTGTGAGTGTGATCCTCCGCTCTGGACTTGCAGGAGCGCCCGGCATTATCCTGATCTATAATGCTGTGTGCCTCTGCTTGACCTTATTTCTACAGAATCATACTGACAGCTTGATGTCACTAGGATTCTGTGGAAAAAAGGCCACGCAGAGACACATAGCATTATAAATCATAATAATGCTGTGCGCTCCTGCAAGTCCAGAGCGGAGGATCGCACTCACACACGGAGCGCGATTCCCGCAATGGACTCGCTCGCGTGAAATAGCCCTAACTCTTCCAGCCTTGCAACCGTAAAGCTTTGCCCTTCAAACAAAAGGTGTTCTCTTCAGGAAAGCGTGGCATTCGCCCTAGCCTATACCCTACCACTACCTTGCAGATTTCTCCCTTGTGTGAAATGTAATTTCAGAACTTATTATAAGCTATTTACCACCATTTGGAGTCTGGAAACCCCAAAGGGACATTTTACGCATTCCACCATTGGTAACATCTTGTTTCCATTTGCAGTGCAAGAAGGCAGAAGACGAGACCGCCATGTAGTGATGTATTAGAAGAGACTGCTGGATCTTTATCAAGAGAAGCCATTGATTTCCATAAGTACTCCATGTCTGCTTTCATTACTGCAACTCCTTCTTTGCAAGAAACTTTCTTCAGGTTACAGCTGTTCTCTTTATACTCCACCCGATTACCGACATTGTAACCTTTCCACTGATGCTCAGGAATTGTTTTACAGCATTTCCTTCTTTGGGGTTGAGGCACAATGGGCTTTGAACTCATCAGTCAGTATATTACCATCAAACTAATTCTGACTCATGGACATTACAAAACCATCTCCGCTCCTGGTGTAATTCATGATTATCGATGTGGCATTGTGAATTGCAGTGTAATTGCCTAAGACAGTCTATAAAATGCTGCTATATTACTTGCATAGCGCCTTCTGAGTCTGAATTTAAAGAGGACCTGTCACCATTCCTGACATGTCTGTTTTAGTTTCTACTTGCATTCCCCATGAAAAAAAACTATTCTGGAGCATCTATTCCTCTAACTCTCTGTTGTGCTATCCCTTTATTATTACTGCTAGAAATTATAAATGAATTGCAAACAGTCTACAGTGTAGGTCCAGATGGGTGTTACCAGTTGGGGCTGTGCCCCTGCAGTGTTTGACACTGTCCAATCAGTGCTGCCAGTGTCAGACTGTGCAGGTACACATCCCCAACTGGAAAAAACCCATCTGGACCTTCATTGCAAACTGCTAGCAATTCACTTGTTACTTCTAGGAGGAATAATAAAGGATTGGCACATACGAGTCGTAAGAACAGCTGCTCCAGAATTGTTATTACATGGTAAAGGCAAGTAGTTACTTAATTTCCATGTAACTGTTATGTTCAAGTGTAATATGCCTGGTTCACCAGCAGATGGCGGCATAAATGGCAGAGCTATTTCACCCAGAATAGAACCCCTCTTCCCATTGTCTTCTCTTCCTCTACGGAGGAGCTTAGCTAGTTAGGAGTGAGTCTAGAGCATGGATGTCAAACTCATGGCCCTCCAGATGTTGCAAAACTACAACTCCCATCATTCCCTGATAGCTGTAGTATGCCCAGGCATGATGGGAGTTGTAGTTTTGCAACAGCTGGAGGGCCACGAGTTTGACATCCCTGGTCTAGAGTAACCACTGTTGGACGAGCCTTGTCTAGAACAGCTAGAGCATCTTCAGCTCAGCTGCATCTGAAGGCCACAGCTAAAAGCCTCAGAAGCCAGGAAAAAAGTTCCCTGGTATAACTTAAGAGACAGACTACAGAAGTAAAGTGCAGCATATAGCTAAAGCTAAATTCTACAGTTATCCTGTTAGCACAGTAGAGCCAGAGAGCAACAGACATAGCAGTGAGGAGTTTGCCTGCCACCATTAATGCCAAAACCTGTTGGAAACCAAGATAAAGCCTGTAAACTGTTTAGAGAAGAGTTTATTAAAGTAAAGCTGTTATCAACCTCATCACAAGGTCTGGACTCTATTTATTCTTCATCCCCTACTACTACTACCCCTTTTCTGCGCTTCCGGACTGCCATGGCTGGGGTTCCAGTGTATCCAGGTAGGAGCACCGTGACACATGCACAAGTACACCTAAAGGGACATTTAGGCCACCCTACACCACTCTGGCATTTCTACACCTGGGTACCACTATTAAAAAGGGGCCCTGTGCCCTTGTTGCTTCACTGCAACTTGCATCACGACAAATATATACTTTAGGAAAACCCCAGTAGTGCGCCCGAACCCGGTCGCCGCAGATAGAGGATAACTTGTTATAAGCGGAATACCTCTTTAAGTGCGGCTCTGTTTAAGGAAGAAAGCAGCCATGTTTTTCAAGTTCTATACAACCCTTTTAGGCAAACCTCCCACTTCTGTATAACCAGACCCAGTGGTGAGCAGACGGCCTCACCAACATTTTAAGTATAGGCAGCATGACTTGGATATCTCCAGATCTCTTATGGGGGCTTCCACACATAGACATTATTGAAATCTATGGAAGTGCTGTTCATATTCCGCCCAGAGATCTGGAGATGTCCATGCCACAATCCATAGGGGCTCATCGCGCGATAGCAATAGCATGGGGTCCTAGCTCAAGAACCCACCAATGTAAACTTCCCTATGGCACAGCAGAAGTTTTCACAGGTATGCTTTATGTATTCTCTGCATATGATAGCCACTATATGCTCAGGTATGTTTGTTTAACCCTTAAAGGACTGGCATTTTACATAGGCGACCTCCATTTAATTTAAGAACAAGATGTGCAATCTTGAGGGAAACTGTCTTTGTCTATGGAGTTTCATCAACATCTAAGAGACTGCAGTACATGCATTTACTTCTGTCTTTATTGAAAATAGCAAAACATTACTTTCTTGGTGCCATCTCTAGTATAAACTGATTATATGGCCGGATAATCACAAGCTCACTTTCAAAGGCTGGCCATACATTGTTGATAGCTGACAGTTTGGCAGACCACTATCTCGCCAGCCCCCCATGGTACAACATGTATGGGTTGGGAATGGAAGGGCCAATGATATAAACCACTGGTGGCTACTTATCTGCCCAAGGACAAAAGGTTCTAGAATTCTTCACCTATTCTAGAATATATTTGTTTTCCTTGGCGACAATAGGAAATAATTGTATTATAAAATCTTATATCAATTAGGATCTTTGTCTAAAGCAAAAAAATAAAATAAAATTTTTTGTCAAAAACTTCTTTTGTCAGTATGTTATTTTTTAATTTTGTCTTGTCAATCTATGTAATAAAATGAAGTTTTCAGTTTGGCCACTAGATGTCAGCGCAGCAGCTTACATTGCAGACTAGAAAAAAAAAAATAATACATCTTATACAGCCTATAGCAGGGGTGCACAACCTTTTCTGGCTGGGGGCCACATTGTCTGCCTGAACCAATTCCAAGGGCTGAAAATAAAACTTAAATGGGTATTACCAACTGAAATACTATATTTATGACATATTGAATTCTAATGTCTAGTTACACTTCCAGGACTCCCATCTAATGGGAGAATACATGAAAGATACATGTGAGCAGCCACAAGACAGACATACATGTCTGTTACCAGATGGGGGCCACACAGAATGGTATAAAGGGGCTGCATGTGGCCCCCGGGCCGCAGGTTGTGCTCCCCTGGCCTACAGCATGGGTCAGCTACCTCTGGCATTGCAGCTGTTGTGAAACTACATCCCCCAGCATGCTCCATTCACTTCTATGGGAGCTCCAAGAACAGCTGGGCAAGTGTGCATGCTAGGAGTTGTAGTTTCACAACAGCAGGAGTGTCAGAGGTTGCTGATCCCTGCACTATAGTAAAACTGAATCATAAACAGATGAAGGGTTGTAAAACAAAACATACAATGCAACAGCTCTCTGCAAACCAAATAAAGTACAAAAATGCATAATAATTGCTAATGCTATACTTATAAATTACAGATGCTTGGCAAATACATGTTGTACTTTATTTGGTTTGCAGAGAGCTGTCGCATTGTATGTTTTGTTTTAGTGTTGTTCTCAGCCATAGCACCGTGCCCCTGCGCATTGGGATGGGCTGACTGACCCCCTTTTTCTTTATAGATGAAGGGTTGTGTTACCTGAACCAACATGAAGAATTCAGCTAGCTGGGACATATCACCGTGAAGGGCAGAGGTAAAGAGGACCTGTCACAATTCGGAAAAATGCTGTCTATACCTGCTAAATGCCGCTACTCCTGAGTGATGCAGCGGTTCCCTATATGCAAATAGGAAGTGGCCAGGAGGTGACAACCAGTTCACTTCTCTAAAAGTGAAGCCATGTTCCCTATTCTTATCCTGTCCAGCCATTGCGACCGCCTCTCTCCAAGCGCACAGATGCTTATCGCTAAGGAGATGCTTGTACTTACCTTAAAGGGCATCTGTCAGCAGTTTTGTACCTATGACACTGGCTGACCTGTTACATGGGCGCTTGGCAGCTGAAGACATCTGTGTTGGTCCCATGTTCATATGTGCCCGCATTGCTGAGAAATATGATGGTTTAATATAAGCAAATGAGGCTCTAGGAGCAACGGGGGCGTTTCCATTACACCTAGAGGCTCTGCAACTACTGCGCTTTATTCTATGCACCTTGATTGACAGGGCCAAGGCTGATGACATTTTCACTGCCTGGCCTTGTCAAAGTGCAGGGAGGGGAACAAAAGTTGCAGAGAGCAGAGCCTCTAGGTGTAATGGTAACGCCCCTGTTGCTCCTAGAGGCTCATTTACATATACTAAAGCTTCATTTTTCTCAGCAATGCGGGCACATATGAACATGGGACAAACACAGATGCCTTCAGCTGACAAGTGCACATGTAACAGGTCAGACAGTACAAAGTTTCCAACAGATGCCCTTTAAAGAGGACCTTTAACTAGAATAAAAAATCGAAACTAACTATACAGGCATGTAGAGCGGCGCCCAGGGATCAACCTGCACTTACCGTTATACCTGGGCGCCTCTCCGTTCTCCCGTTATTACCTCCGGTATCTTCATAGTTAGGCTCCACCCAGGGGAACCTGCCGGCGCCTCCTTCTCCCACGCTGCAACGCTGGCCAATCACAGCGCTCAGCTCATAGCCCGAGAGGCTTTTTCTCTCTCAGGCTATGAGCGAGACGCCGGCAGGTTCCACTGGGTGGAGCCTAACTATGAAGATACCGAAGGCTATACCGTGAGAACGGAGCGGCGCCCAGGTATAACGGTAAGTGCAGGGAGATCCCCGGGCGGCGCTCTCCATGTCTGTATACTTAGTTTAGATTTTTTATTCTAGTGAAAGGTCCTCTTTAAAGCTGTGCTGTAGTCCTCTACCACTGGCTAGGACGCAGGTCCACTGGTCAGCAGTGAGGTCTCCCTCCGCTATGACAGAACACAATGTCCCAGGTAAATTTAGGATACTGCATGATCTCTCAAAATATACCAAATCAAGTGAATGGGCCTGAGCTGCAATACCAAGCACAGGCGCTATACCACGTACATTGCCGATCATGGCATGCACCACCGCCTCCTCAAACAGTTGGTCAGTGCAGTTATGGGAGGTTTTTTGTTTTGTTGTTTTTTTAACTTGATTATGGGGGAGGCCATATTGCCTGAGATGTTCTTTACATCATTTACATCAAAGCATTTAAAAGGTGAGCATTACAGGGGAGATATTCACCTGCTACAAGCGATGGGCAGAGATCATTATGTACAGAAAACAGCGTTTTCGGAAAAGTACTTCACAGCTCCATCCTATTCCCACCATGTGTCCACCCTATCCGTGAGAGACATCCAGCAATGTGTGCATACTGTATGTCCTGGTTAATGGCTGAGAAATCTCCTTTGCAAAATCATGCCTATGCCCCTGACGTTTGGCATATACTGGATTGGTATAAATCAAATTATTATTATTATTTTTAATGGTATAGGAAAAAGTGTTCCTATACAGATAGGAGACTGCATGGTATGCGTTTTTTTTACATTGGGAGTTAATGTCCAGAGTATGCCGCTCTGTGCCTATACAGATGCCTACTCCTGATGAAAGCGAGAGGCGATCGAAACCTTATCCGTGGCGAGCCGCCACTGTCCATTTCCAGGTGTTTGTCTTCTCGTTCTCCAGATTTGTTGCATACATTTCTGAGACTGAAAATCAGTTCAACTTATCTGAATGGGGTTGTTTTAGGGTAAAACATATGGACTTCTACAAGCCCTATTCTGCAAAATATCTGCCATATGTGTATATACCACCTCATTCATGTCCACCGATTACACAACACGCCAAGTATTCTTCAGTGAACACAGCTTAAAGGCATTTTTCCAGAATTTTGCTATTGATGGCGGATCCTGAGAATAGGTAATCAATATGTGATCAGCGGGGGTCCACCACTCTGCGCCCCTCCAGCGCAGGATGTCAGCGCCAGAACTACACAGGTCCACCCGCTGTGTGGAGGACAGGGCTGGTTACTGTATTGACTTCAGTGGGAACAGCACGGCAGTAACCAGCTCTGTCCACTACACCGTAGACCAGGCATCCTCAAACTGCGGCCCTCCAGCTGTTGTAAAACTACAACTCCCACAATGCCCTGCTGTAGGCTAATACCTGTAGGCTGTTCGGGCATGCTGGGAGTTGTAGTTTTGCAACAGCTGGAGGGCCGCAGTTTCAGGATGCCTGCCATACACGGAGCCGGCCATGTAGTTCTGTTGCCAACGCTACCCTGAATCAACCTTTAATCAGATATCAGTGAGGATAGGCCATCAATAGTAAAATCTTGATCGCTTCCATTTTCATCTGGTATATGGTGGAAGGTCAGGGCTTTAAGGGGTTGTCTCAATTCAGCAAATTACATTCATCATGCAGAGAAAGTTATTACAAGGCACTTACTAATGTATTGTGATTGTCCATATTGCCTCTTTTGCTGGCTAGACTCCGTTTTCCATTACATTATACACTGCTCGTATCCATGGTTACGACCACCCTGCAATCCAGCAGTGGTGGTCATGCTTGCATATTATAGGAAAAAGACAGGCCCCACTGGTGTATGACACCACAGGAGTATGCATAGTTGAGCACTTTTTTCTATACTGTGCAAGCACAGCCACCAATGCGGGATTGCACCAAAACGAGCAGTGTATAATGTGATGGAAAAAATAATCCAGCCAGCAAAGGAAGCAATATGGCCAATCACAATACATTAGTAAGTGCCTTGTATTATCTTTCTGTACATGATACATTCCATTTGCATTAGTGAGATAATCCCTTTAATGATCTGTGTGTTCTTCTTCCTAACAGGACAGAAGGTGGAGGCTCCTGTTGCAGTCCGTTACCTTACAGCCGGACAGAGGACAATGAGGAGTTCCTGGGACACAAGATTTCTTTAGATATTTTAGTTTGTAATATGAAACAAAATTGCAGATTGAGGTATTGCAAATTGTGTTTAATCTGCCTTGAAACAAAAAAAAACACTGTCAGGGACCTGAAATTGCTTTACACCTACTTCCCTGTATCATGAATAAAACAGGAGGCCGAAAGATCACACTGGAACTGGTAGATGAAGAACATACAGTAGACTCTGTCCATAGCGTGAAGCTCGAGACACACGTTTACCTCCCCCTCGGGATTTTACTATATATTTTATTCTCCATCTCCACATTTTAATTCAATATGTTTTGAGTATACATACTCTGTTACTGTATTAACCAACAACCCCCAGATTTACTACCCATGAGCGCATTTTTATTTTTCTCGTCTATACTTCTATATTACACATTACTACAGCGGAACCCACACCTTTATATGTACCAAATGGTAAAAACTAATAAAATTGTATACAGGGAATATGCTGCACTCTGGGGCTCTGACACTTTTGCAGAGCATACAGAGTATGCATAATCGGGTCAAAAACAGGGACAATTTAGGAAGGAGGAATAAAACATAACAGAACATTTTCAGGATCACATTAGAATTCACTACCTTGTTCATGAACGTTTTTTTTTTTGCGTATTATAAGAGTCATAGGAGCAATGAAATCCAAAGGGTTATTCCCATCTCAGACATTGGTGGCATATGGCTAGGATATGTCCCTGATGTTTGGTAGGCGCGGGTCCCACCTCTGGGATACGCACCTATACTTAGAACAGAGGCCACAAAGTTCTGAAATGTGCACTGCACATGCCCGGCTGCCCTCCATTTATTCCTAGGGGAGAGCTGAAAATAGCCGAGCGCTGGCGCTGTTATTTCCGTCAGCCCCATAGAAGTGAATAGAGCAGTGGCAGCGCGCTTCCCATTAATTTCCATGGGATGTCCGAAAATAGCCAAGTGTGCCAAGCTGTATTTGGCAGTGTACCCTCCAGAACTTTGTGGGCTCCGTCCTAAGCATAGGTGTGGGTCCCAGAGGTGGGACTCGCACCTATCGTACATTGAGGACATATCCTAGTTATATGCCCCCAATATATGACATGGGGAATACCCCTTTAAATGAGTTTTCATGACTACATGACTATTGATGACCAATACACCCAGAAGTAAACCTATGCATGAACTGGACAACATAAGGATGCTGAACATAAATGATTTTATAACAAGACACGGAGGCTCATATTGCATTAACTCTCTTTACTGTCCACCATAGCAGCAAAGAATGAACAGTACAATCATGAAGAAAAAACCATAGCAACCGGCTCCACCCCCACATTCCAGTATATAAGGGCACAACCCTCTGGAATCCTCCTCTTTCTTTGCTGCTACCATAGCAGATAAGTACATAGGTTCCTCAGCTGTTAATTTTGGTATTTATGTACAGTTGGGGGTTTTTTATTCTCACTTCTGTGTTATGGTCTTTTCTCCTTAATGTATTCCGTTTATGTGTACGGTTTGTTCTCTTAGCCCTTATTAGAGTTTGGTGAGCTTTTCAGGGTTTTTCCCCTTCTGGGGTTATCCTTTTCCCCTTTAGACCCTTTTTGTTCTCCTCTTGCCGCTCGTCGGCGTTTTTTCCCCCGGCGCTTCGTTCGCGCCTCCTCAGTGTGTCTCCGTTACACACACCCTTCCCTTCTCTCACCTCTGTTAGCTCCGTGGCATTGCGCTCCTCCGCTCGGCCATATTCTTGTCCCGTCTTGTTGCGCCCGTGGTCTCGCGAGAGCGAGATTTCGGGCGCCATCTTGGTTTTCCCTCGTTTAGCCGCGATCTTGCAGCAGTGTCCTCTCCCCTGATTGGTTATCTCGCGGGAGTTGCGGCGCATTCTCAGTTCCCCTCACGCTGGTCCTTTTGGTGCCGTCGCCATTTTCTCTGCCGCACGTTTCTCCTCACCATTCACCTGCTTGATCCGGTGAGTTATTTCTTCCCCATTTTGTCTGCATCTTATCTCTCTCTCAATCGCCTGTATCTAGCTCGTTTTTTCTCTTTTCTTCACAGGTTTTTTCCTCTTGCCTTCACTCTGCTACTTACTGAGGTCTGGGGTGACTTACTCCTGCCACAGTTCTAGTCCTATCATGTCTTCTCCAGCCCAGATTAACCTTCCAGCCTCCCAGGTGCCCCCCAAATATAGATAGTGCAACGGATGCTGCCCATCCTGCTGTACAAAATACTACCCTGCATCAATCTATTTCTGATGCGATTCTCGCAGCCATGGGATCCATGTCCTCTGCCTTAACACAGTCCATATCTCAGACCATCTGTGCGCAGGCTAGCATGTCAGCACCTAATGTGGGGACCCCCTCAGCCTCCAGAACACCTCAGAATGATGGTTTAACTCCATCCCAAGGTAACGCGGTTGTCCCGCGGAAAAGAGCCTGTCCACGCCAGGCAGAACGTTCTCGTGCGTGGAAGTCGGCCAGGACCCTGCCTGAGCCAGAGTCTGATTCCGAGAGGGAATCCCTTGAGGAGGCATTTGACGAGTCGGCATATGACTCACACGGAGAATTGGCCGATGTCAGGGTAGTCCAGTCGCCTTTAGGGGCTTTATCGGCTTCAGCTACTCCGTTAGAGGAGCAGACTGTTCAAGAGGAGCAGATACTTTAGGAGAACCACTCTTTAACCCCGAGGAGCTCCATCATCCCCGTTCCGCTGAGTGGCTCCCTGCTACTCACGTGGCACAGTATTTGGAGTCCAAGATACGTGCTCCTTTAACCAAGGAGTCTCGTAAAAAATTACGTGCGGAATGCCCACGACCTTTAATCCCACATAAGGTGTGCGAGACGCCCACAGTGGATCCCAAAATGGTCCAATTTCTCGCTAAGACAGGGTTTAACCCAAAAAAGGGATTGGATTCTGCCCTTAGGGCCGTCCAAGATAAACTCCTGGACCTTACTGGCCCACTTACAAGGATCTTTGATATGGCGGAATCCGCCAAAGCCGAAGGCAGGCAGGTAGATCCAGTGGAGTTAGGAGGCTGGATCCAGAGGGCAATTTGTTTGACGGGAAAGGTCAACACTTCCCTGGCCATAGAGAGACGCAAGGCCATATTGATGAAAATAGAGCCTAAGCTTTCCAATCTGGCTCTCTCTGAAGCGGGCAAAGAGGCCCAGGGCCTATTATTCGGAGAATCCTTTATTAAGGAATTAGGGAAGTATGTCGGCGCGTTTACGGCGTTAGACAAGGCCCAAACATCCATGCGGAAAGTCTTTACCCATCGTTTATCTGGACGGGCCGGCAGCTCCAGGGGCCGTCTGTCCGGCCGATCCAACTTCCACTCCCGCGGCGCGGGAAGAGGCTCCTATAATAACCGGTCCTCCATTCAGGATCAGCGGTACCAGCCGTCGTTTTTTGCGTCCAGAGGCTTCCCGGGACGATCTAGAGGATTCCAAGGAGCTCCCAACTCCAGACGACCAGTGGGTAAGTCCCGATCTTCTAACTCTGTTGCCTTCTTTGACAAATGTTGTTGGGGGCAGACTCAGTTTCTTTTTCCAAGCTTGGTTAAAGATTACCTCAGACCCCTGGGTCCTGGATACCGTCAAGGGTTTTGTGATAGAACTAACAGATGTTCCGTCGCGCCTGCCTCCTCCCCCCACAGTTCGTTTGTCCAGGCCGACCTTTCATCAGCTCCATACAGAGCTGACGGTATTGTCCCGCAAGGGGGCGATAGAGCGCACGACTACACTCTCCGGCGGGATTGTCAGCAACGTCTTCCTGGTGCAAAAGAAAGGGGGTCAGATGCGCCCAGTCATCAATTTGAGACCACTAAACTCTATTGTAAGATATCGTCACTTCAAGATGGAGGGCATCCATCTACTACGGGACATGCTGTTGCCCGGCGACTTGATGGTCAAATTAGACCTCAAAGACGCATACCTGACTGTCCCGGTATCTCCGGTTTCCAGAGACCTGCTCCGCTTCAAGTGGGGAGAGGAGATGTGGCGGTTTACTTGCCTACCTTTCGGCCTATCCTCCGCCCCGTGGTGTTTCACCAAGGTGATGAAACCGGTGGTGGCCTGGCTCCGCAGCAGAGGAGTCCGCATGATAGTCTATTTAGACTACATTCTCATCATGGCCCAATGTCGCTCTATGCTTCGCAGGCACCTCTCCATGGCTGTCACCCTTCTGTCAGATCTGGGATTCATCGTCAATCAGGAGAAGTCTTGCCTGATTCCCTCCACTTCAATGGAGTTCCTGGGGTTCAGAGTAGATTCGGTTGCCCTTACGCTCAGCTTGCCCCTCACCAAAGTGCGCAGCATCCGCAAGGAGCTTCGCCATGCCTTGCTTCGTCCATTTTTGTCCCTTCGCCATCTGGCTCGGTTGATTGGCCTTCTAGCCTCCTCCATCCAAGCGGTGTTCCCTGCCCCCTTGCATTATCGGGCCCTTCAACGGCTCAAGATCGCCCACCTTCATGCGGGTGCCTCCTATGGGTATTATGGTGGTGGCGGAGCATCTTCCGGGTCTCCACAACGTGTTGGCGGACTGGAGTTCGCGTTACATTCGGGATTCCAGCGATTGGAAGTTGGATGGAACGGTGTTCCAGGTTTTGTCATCTCGTTGGGGTCTTCCATCTGTAGATCTGTTTGCCTCCAGGTTGAACGCTCAGGTTCCCAAATTCTTCAGTTGGCGGCCGGACCCTCTCGCAGAGGCAGTGGACGCGTTCCTGCAGTCTTGGGAGGGGGCTCTAATGTATGCTTTCCCTCCATTTGCCCTCATTCCACGAGTGCTGCTTCAAATACGGCGTCAGTCTGCGGAGGTGATCCTGGTACTTCCCCTGTGGAGGTCTCAGTCTTTGTTCCCTCAACTGTTGGACCTGTTGATCGATTTTCCTCTTCTCCTTCCAGATGTTCCGTCTCTCCTTCTGGACCCGGCGGGGGACCCTCATCCTCTCGCATGCAGGGTCTCGGGATCTCCGGTGAGATGTCAGAGGTTTCAGCGACAACTGTCTTCCTACTGGAGAGCGCGTGGGCCCCGGGAACTCTACGTGCTTATAGAGCCGCTTGGGACTCTTGGGCACGTTGGAGCGGAGCACGCAATGTGGATCCCGTTCGAGCGCCTGTGAGCTCAATTCTATCCTTTTTATCTTCGCTCTATGATGCCGGTAAGGCCTATCGTACTATCAACCTGTACAGGTCGGCTATCTCTTCTCAACACGAGGGTTTTGAGGGTTGTCCTGCGGGTCAACACCCCCTCGTGTGTCGGTTGTTACGGGGGTCTCGCCTTTCCCGTCCCCCCAGGCCTAGATTCTCGGCCACCTGGGATGTGTGTGTGGTTTTAAATTTTCTTTCCGGGTGGTCGTCTAATTCCCGGTTGTCCCTCCGCCAGCTATCCGCTAAACTGGCCACATTGTTTTGTTTGATCTCTTGTAAGAGAGTTTCGGACGTGCGAGCTTTAGATGTGGACGCTCGTTTGTTTACGCCAGAGGGCATACACTTCAATATTTCCAGACGGACGGAAACTAATATCCGCTCGGTGAGATATCCTTACTTTCCACACTCGCCTCAGCTTTGTCCAGTGGCCTGCTTGCGGGAATATGAGTCTCGCACTTCTGCGTTACGTTCTCCTGAGTTCCCCCATTTGTTTGTGTCGTTTCGCAGGCCTCATTCCCCGGTCACCAGTGTTACTCTTTCGCGCTGGGTGAAGTGGATTCTCGGCCTGGCTGGGGTTGACACGAGTATTTTTACGGCACATTCGGTTCGCGGTGCGTCGGCTACATCTATGGCGGTTGCAGGTGCCCGCCTTGAGGATGTCATGAGACTAGCAGACTGGTCTAGAGTCTCCACGTTTCGGGAGTTTTATTTCCGCCCTCAGGCACACGTTTTTGAGACTGTAATTTCTCAACTTTAAACTTGCAATATGAGCCTCCGTGTCTTGTTATAAAATTACATGATTTTCCTATTCTATGACGTAAAGTCATGATTTTATTAAAGACACGGAGGCGAGTATTGCCCTCCCTTTCCCGCCCTGGGTTTGTGGGATGTCTGGATTACTATTGTATTGCATAGTATTGTGTAATGTGTTTTGTGACTATGTCTATTGACTACATTTTTCTAGCATCTAGTTGCTTTTTATTCCATTTGTTTCTGTCCTCAGGTTGAGACGAGCGTACGCTGGGAGGTGTTCATCCTTGTTCCTGTTCAAGTTGGTTGCCGTCACTAGTTCGTGGCCTTTTTTCCCGTTGAGGAGGTCATTCAAGAGTCGTATCTTCGGTCCGGATCCATGTCGGAGTTCCAGTTTCAGTGAGCTTCGTGGTGTTGCAGTCGCGCAAAGAAAGAGGAGGATTCCAGAGGGTTGTGCCCTTATATACTGGAATGTGGGGGTGGAGCCGGTTGCTATGGTTTTTTCTTCATGATTGTACTGTTCATTCTTTGCTGCTATGGTGGACAGTAAAGAGAGTTAATGCAATACTCGCCTCCGTGTCTTTAATAAAATCATGACTTTACGTCATAGAATAGGAAAATCATGTAATTATCATCCAAAATAAGGGATGAACGTTTAACCCCTTGGACACTGGTGTTTTTTTTTCGTTTTTGCGGTTTCATTTTTTCCCCCCCCATGTTCCTCGAGCCATAACTTTTTAATTTTTGCGTTCACATATCCATATGAGGGCTTTTTTTGGGCGGGACAAGTTCTACTTTTTTTTTTTATAAAAAAAATAAAAATACTTTATTACCCACAATAAAAAAAAAAGCATACATTTCATCCATTATTAATATCCATGTCAACATAATCCATAATCACAATCATAGTAAATTTCTTCACACAAATGGTAAAGGCAGGACAAGACCTCTAATAAGTCACCATCACCATCAAGATTTACCAACTATGTTTTCTCCTGATCGGAGAATAATCTCTTAATTTATAAAATAGTATGCCATATCTAATTCCATATTCTCATAATACCATTACTATCCATATTCCCTTCAACCCAGCCCATCTAACCAACCACCCCTTTTTATTTATTTTTAAATGGCAAATTAGCTATTGTGACCCTTTTTCCATTACGTCATTTGCCGTATTGGAAAATATTTTTTATATTTTAATAGTATGGGCGTTTTCGGATGCAATGATGCCCATGATGTTTATATTTTTTGATATTTATGTATTTTTTATTCTACGGAAAGGGGGGATTTTAATTAATATATATATAAATATATATATATAAATATATATACAGGTCCTTCTCAAAAAATTAGCATATTGTGATAAAGTTCATTATTTTCTGTAATGTACTGATAAACATTAGACTTTCATATATTTTAGATTCATTACACACCAACTGAAGTAGTTCAAGCCTTTTATTGTTTTAATATTGATGATTTTGGCATACAGCTCATGAAAACCCAAAATTCCCATCTCAAAAAATTAGCATATCATGAAAAGGTTCTCTAAATGAGCTATTAACCTAATCATCTGAATCAACTAATTAACTCTAAACACCTGCAAAAGATTCCTGAGGCTTTTAAAAACTCCCAGCCTGGTTCATTACTCAAAACCGCAATCATGGGTAAGACTGCCGACCTGACTGCTGTCCAGAAGGCCATCATTGACACCCTCAAGCAAGAGGGTAAGACACAGAAAGAAATTTCTGAACGAATAGGCTGTTCCCAGAGTGCTGTATCAAGGCACCTCAGTGGGAAGTCTGTGGGAAGGAAAAAGTGTGGCAGAAAACGCTGCACAACGAGAAGAGGTGACCGGACCCTGAGGAAGATTGTGGAGAAGGACCGATTCCAGACCTTGGAGGACCTGCGGAAGCAGTGGACTGAGTCTGGAGTAGAAACATCCAGAGCCCCCGTGTACAGGCGTGTGCAGGAAATGGGCTACAGGTGCCGCATTCCCCAGGTCAAGCCACTTTTGAACCAGAAACAGCAGCAGAAGCGCCTGACCTGGGCTACAGAGAAGCAGCACTGGACTGTTGCATGTCATTCGGAAATCAAGGTGCCAGAGTCTGGAGGAAGACTGGGGAGAGGGAAATGCCAAAATGCCTGAAGTCCAGTGTCAAGTACCCACAGTCAGTGATGGTCTGGGGTGCCATGTCAGCTGCTGGTGTTGGTCCACTGTGTTTTATCAAGGCCAGGGTCAATGCAGCTAGCTATCAGGAGATTTTGGAGCACTTCATGCTTCCATCTGCTGAAAAGCTTTATGGAGATGAAGATTTCATTTTCAGCACGACCTGGCACCTGCTCACAGTGCCAAAACCACTGGTAAATGGTTTACTGACCATGGTATTACTGTGCTCAATTGGCCTGCCAACTCTCCTGACCTGAACCCCATAGAGAATCTGTGGGATATTGGGAAGAGAAAGTTGAGAGACGCAAGACCCAACACTCTGGATGAGCTTAAGGCCGCTATCGAAGCATCCTGGGCCTCCATAACACCTCCGCAGTGCCACAGGCTGATTGCCTCCATGCCACGCCGCATTGAAGCAGTCATTTCTGCAAAAGGATTCCCGGCCAAGTATTGAGTGCATAACTGAACATCATTATTTGAAGGTTGACTTTTTTTGTATTAAAAACACTTTTCTTTTATTGGTCGGATGAAATATGCTAATTTTTTGAGATAGGAATTTTGGGCTTTCATGAGCTGTATGCCAAAATCATCAATATTAAAACAATAAAAGGCTTGAACTACTTCAGTTGGTGTGTAATGAATCTAAAATATATGAAAGTCTAATGTTTATCAGCACATTACAGAAAATAATGAACTTTATCACAATATGCTAATTATTTGAGAAGGACCTATATATATATATATATATATATATATATATATATTTATATTTATAATATATATTTTTAAACACATGGTTTTGTAGCTCGTGTTTGAGGCTGCAAGACCACAATAATTTTTTTTTATTCTATACCATCATGTTTCATAAAGATCCATAATGCTGGCAGAATTGCTAATTTCTTATGTTGGCCTGCCACATGCTGGAATAAGCTCCCTCTGCGGCCAATGAGGATGCTGGTTGGTAAGAAGCCTTTCTAGATGCAGTGATCACACTTGATCCGTGATCGGCATTATTGCTGGTCATGCCCATTAGCTGCGGGTCTCTGCTGTTTGAAACAGCGGAGACCAGCCGTCCATGGCGCCCGCTGCACGTGCGAGCAGGCATCATGTTTACACATCGCTCCAGCGCCATACATATAGGGCGCTGGTAGCGAAACTGTTGAAGAGGGTTTTCCGATTTCATAATTTTTCAAATTTTTTTTTTATCTTCCCAGAGCACTTTTTTTCCCCCTGTGCATCACTGCATCCTGGTGGGACATTTACAGGCAGAACTTCCAGTTTTCTGCTTCCTGCTGGTTTTTCTAACAAATCCTAGCATGCTTTGCTCTCTAATGTTTCACAAAGCTTGCACTGCCTAAGAGGGGACGTGTGAGGACTGCAGAGGAACAGTGTGGTAGAAATTTTACAGAGCAAAATCATGCTGGGTAATGTTAGAAAACTCAGCAGGAAGCAAATGAGAACAGGAAGTTCTGCATGTAAACATCCTGCCAGGATACAGCGAAGCTGTGAAGAGGGGAAGGAAAGTGCTGATGTGAAAAACAGGTATATCGGGTAGACTATGCAGTGTTTTGGACACTTTGGACAGAAAAAAAAAAATTCTACGAATAGAATCCCTGTAAACTGAACCAATACTAATGTAGCAGCATTCTCATTAAGAAAATGCTTGCTTCTAGTGTGAGTGGGTGATAGAAATGCTATAGTCTCTTATATTTCACTGCTGGAAAAATATAACGGCCAAGATTCATCAGAAGAGGTGATTCACACAGTGTCGGAGGAGTAGTTAGGTGGGTTTAGGAAGTAAACCTCCAATAAGTGCCACTGCATTGGCATACAACGCCCATAAGTTCCCATGTTAAAGTATACTGGGCAGTATGTTTTATTTTTTTATACTGTATGCCTCTGTATACCTAGATGATAAAGGCCTTAAGCACACTCTCTGCCTATGTCTGGTAAATGGGGGCCTGCGGAAGTCACAGGGGGAGGCAGTTAAATTCGATTGCAAACGGAAGACCAAACTATACTGAATACCATATTTGCCCATGTGCATCTGTGTGTTACAGTGTTGGCATCTCGGCTGAAACAACTGGTGCCAGCATGTTGTCTGGATGTGTGGACCGACCTCGGAGTGCACTTAAAGGGGTTGTCTCATAAAAAAATATTTGACTTTTTTTCAAACCAGCACATGGATCTCTATACCTTTGTAATTGTATGTAATGAAAAATAATCACCGAGTTATTCACGGAACTCTACCTGTATAGCACCACCTGCTGTTTGCCTTTTTTCCTCATGTCCCTGTCCTGCTCACTGAGATTGAAGCACATATTCCGTTCCATTCTTCAACTGCCACCAGCTGCCTCCTGAGAAAGTGCATGGTCCCTGAGCTGCCAGCTTGAAATATATCAAGCAGAGCAATTGGAACAATGCATGTGAGGTACAGGGCTGGTTCAAAGTTTGTTAGAAATAGACTGTCATGATCTCGGATTTTCATTTTTTTTACATTAGTTATGGGATAACCCCTAACTCACCTGAAGCCTTGTACAAAGAGTTTGTGTACAGCGAGTGTGGGAAGCCAAGTAACCCCCTCCAGTCACATCCAAGTCACGCGTGCAGAGATGGTCATACATGACCCCTCTAAGGTTACTTTTACATCTGCGTTTTTGCTCGATCCGTCAGGGGATCAGCAAATACAAATCCGTTCAATAATACAACCGTCTGCATCAGTTCAGAACGGATTCGGTTGTACTGTCTCCAAAATGACCAAGACTGATCCAGCAGTAAAACCATTGTAAATCAATGGGTGCCAGATCAGGGTTTCCCCCCTTCCCGTGTCCAAAAGAAAGGATCCGGCACCTTTGACTTACATCAAGTTTTATGCCGGATCCGTTTTGATCAATATCCCATGACGCACACAAAAACGCTGCTCGCAGCGGTTTTGTCTCTGGCATGGGAATGCAACAAAACAGAACGGAATGCATTCTGGTGCACTCCGTTCTGGTTTGTTCCGTTTTGTCCCCATTGACAATGAACAGGGACCAAACTGATGCGTTTTCCTACAGTTTTGAGATCTTCTGACGGATCTCAAAACCGGAAAGGAAAATGCAGATGTGAAAGTAGCCCAAGCTGCATAATAATCTGGCACAACAGGCTAGGTATGTTGGATACAGTTCTCCCTTATGCCACCTCATGACTGGCGCACACATGGTATTCGGAGGGTAAACAAAGCAGGACACACACAGGTGTTAGGTATTTTTATGTTTATTTCAGGTTTAATATTCACAATGTAAACAATAAATTTCCTCAACCACGGTATTTTCTGTAAAAGACAAAATAACAGCGTTTGTACAAAAATGCCCTTTAAAAAAAAAAAAAAATTATCGTGTTTACATCTTACAAAATAAAAACTTCCCAAAGAGTGAGCTGCTATCGAGAGTCTGGGTGTGCGGACGATCCTCTCTCAGCAGAGGCCAGACTGGGTTACACTGACGCAGACAAGACATCCAACGAGATCACAAACCCTTTACTCATCCTACAAACACAAACCTCCTCTCAACGCCACCTTTCCCTTCCAGTTTTCCTGCATCGGACGCTCTCACTACCAAATTGGAAATGGTAACGCATTGTCAAAATAGAAGCAACGGAGAAACATGGATCTGTAATAGTCCTAGTAGAATTCGGTCATTTCCAAACAACTTGGCAGGCACATTACGTATGCAGCAGGGTATACGGACTCCGCACCTATAGGAAAACTAACTCTAAGCCGGGTACTGGGAGCCATAGTTCGAGAATAACTGGAGCTTCTCTTAGCCCATACATGGTTGATCCTACTTGGGAGGAACATCGTCTCAGCAGGCAAAAACTCAGTGTGGCATGAGGAGCCGGGACGGAACAGGCATCTGTTTTCAGAGACTGGTTGGCGGGTTCCAGAAGGCATTTAAAAGGGCAACTAGACCTAAAGTGCCAATTCAGCCAAGTTTTACAACCGGGACTTCTATTAAGCAATTGTCTTCTTCTAAGCTTTTACTCATGGGTGGGTCTAAGCCCTGCAGTTTAAAGAGAATCCGCCTCTCCTGACATGTCGGTGTTCGTCTATCCCCCAAAAAGAACCATTTGGGAGCAGTCTTACAACATTGTGTTGAGCCATCCATCGGTTATTCCTCCTGGAAATGTATGAATGCATTGATAACATAGCATTCCATCAATAGGCTGTGATATATACATGATATAATATATATGATATATACACTGTCTTGTCAGCACTGATTGAACATTGACAGACCATGCAGGAACATACTCCACTAACAAAGGAAATGTTAACACTAAGTAGTCAATTCATTCAAACAGTTCCAGGAGGAATAAATGGAGGAAAGAGGCAATGCACAGATCTAAGAAAAGACACTCCAGAAAATATATTATGGGGAATGCAAGTACTTACTAAAGCAGGCATCTCATGGCATGTGACGGGTCCTCTTTAAAAGGGATTGTGGCAAGTTTTTAAATTAACTAACTGATTGACAGAGGTCCAAACCAATGGGACTCCGACCGATCCAGAGAACTGGGGTCCTCGTTCACCCATCCTGCATGTGCGCCCTGTCGCTCCATTCATTGTCTATCAGGTCATTGGAAATAGTCGAGTGTTCTACTCTGCTATCTCTGGAAGTCCCATACAGAATGAGCGGAGTAGCAGGGAACATGTGCGGGCTGCAGCTCCATCAGGATGGGTGAACGGGACCCCTGTTCTCGAGATTAGTGGGGACCCCTGTTCTCGGGATCAGTGGGGCTCCCAGCAGTAGGACCCCCACCGATCAGTTAGTTGGGATAACTTAAAAAAATTGTCAAAATCCTTTTAAATGCCCCTCCTATACTGAAAAGGGGTTTTAACAGAGCAAAATTCCAGCGTCAGAGATCCTTAAGTATGTACAGAACAGTTTTTACAATGAGTCAAAGACTATTCCCCATAGATATAAGAACCCATAGTTGACTCGGGACATCTAGAAGCGTTTCGAGTGTAGCGGTTCATTGAACTGCCTCTGCAATATGACCATAGCAGCAAATTAAAACAACTGCTAAAAAACGGGAAATGATGAACGGTAAAACGTCACTACATTGGAGTATTCCAGTTTGCAAGCAAATCTTGCTATTAAAAACCCCAAACGTCAGTAAAAGTGTAATACGGAACACATATATTATATGTATGTATTTGCATGGATGTTGAGGGCGTGCACATACACTATACATGCACCCCCAGAAATACACCTATATAATATATTTTCTTCACACGCAAACTTTTTAATAGACTGAACACAGATTCCAGGAAGGCCAAACACTGTGTAGCTTCCACTATCAAACACACACACGCACTATGTAACATATACAGGTTGTTTCCGTACAGACAGGTAGGTAGCACTGGGAGTCACTAGAACGATGACGAGTGAAGTACAGCAGGGACAAGTGGATCAGTAGAAAGAGGTAAAAGGCAAAAGAATAACATGGCCAAAAACGCTGACGGTTCACAGCATATTCAAGTAATGGAGGGTCAATCCCCGTAGAGTGGACCAACTAATAAGAGCACATTCCAACGTAGATCATGATATTCCTCAGGTCACAAGATAAAGCCTTGGTGGTACTGGGGCTGAAGATGTAACGGTTCCAACGTCATTAAGACCTTCTTGTAATGGGATAAGTGGCTACGTTTGGCAAGACAGGGCTGCGGCGGTCCCCTGCCTCACAAGTACGAGGCTGCACCCCCATACTGCAAGGAACGGAGGACACAGGAACACCACAGTTCTTCCCAAAATGTCAGCCCCTAACAGGTCACTGTCCCGGCAAGCCACAAAAACTGGCATCGTCTTGCTTCAAAAGTAAGGTTTATCGTGATATGTCAAAGTCAACAGCCACATGGCACTCTGGATTCCTACGTGCCGACAGCATCTTTAAATGCAGGGCAGCATCGTTGACCTCAAAAGGCATTAGATACAGAATGAAGGGATTGATAGGGATTTTTCTTTACTTTAAAAAAAAATACAGAAATTACAATTTTATGTAAGCTTTACATGCAGCCCGCGGAGGTGGAAACATCAGGATGTAGAAATCCCAAGTAATCTGGTTATAAACTTCGGACTATCCTAAAACTTTCACAGTTCTTAAAAGATAAAAAAAAAAAAAAGAAGTCCTCTACCCTCAGACCAAGCATCTGAAGTGTTCAGAAAGCAACTTAAAGTGCGCCTGCTTCCTACAACAGTGACGACACGCCGGTCGGACAACAGGGCCCGATGACCATACAGGAACAGTAACTTGCTTTTTTTTTTTTTTTTTTTAACTAAGGATCTCTTAAAAGAAACATTTGAGGTTTCAGAGTAAAAAATAAAATAAAATAAAATAAAAAACTATAATAAAACACAAATCATATTTATATATGTACAATGACTTACGAGTGTGCAGTCAGGATCTACTTACAAAGGGAAGGAGGGGTAAGGGAAGCCCATACCTTACATGCATCAGGAACAATAAAACAATATGTCAAAATATATAAAATTAACCAATAAAGTGCACGTTCCTCACATATTACACCTGCCCCTTTTATAAGAATGAAAAAAAAAACGCTAAAAAGTTCCAGGGTCACATGGTATTGTATATCGGATTGGTTGTTCTCTTCTTCTCATTGGTCTTTTTAAGTCTTCTCAAAGGATGCATTCTACCATGTTCGTGCTTGGGGGTAACATTTATTATTACCGGGACTGAGGGGTCTAGTACCACTGGTGGGTGAAGGTGCCCCTGGGAAACCGTCAATTCAGACTCAGGACTTGCTATACCCTGTTGAGTTGAACCAAACTCTTTGGCATACTGCACAAGAGGCTTTTCCACTGGCTTGCTCTTTACAACGCATTCTGCAGTTTTGATCTGTTCTACAAAATGTTTTGTGGGTTCCAGTCCCGAGGAGGCCTGTACAGAAAGGATACAAAGCTTTTCAGGCGGATCTTCGGATTTTAGACCTAAATCAGATTCATAATTTCCTGGCACGATCCGGAGTGAATTCTTAAACATGTCATGGTAAGTCTGATTATTTTCCGATGAGACAGAGTCCCTCTCTGACAAGTCATCTTTAGAAAGTTCTAGACAGCCCAGTTTGGCCAGAGAGGCAGAACGTTTCATCTGGGACGGAGTGGTGAGACCAGCTTGCCGAATCCGTGCCTCTATTTCCTTAGCTCTTTGTTTGACAACACCGGGGTTGCTACTAAATTCTTTGATGCTGTCAGTACTGGAACTATGAGGAAAGCCAAAAGACAAAGACGAAATGTCCAACACTTCACGCAGTTCACGTATATTCTCAGTTAGCTTGTTGATTAAATTAAGATCCTCATGGCTCAGCTGGGACAAGGCACTGTCTGCTTCCCTTTGAATTGACTCTCCAAGGCCCATGCAAGTGTCACCTTGGGACCTGTCTGTACAGTTTGACATGTTGCCTAGACTCTCATCAGTACTGGTGCAATCTTCTGTGACACCTTCTATAACAATGGTGCACGGGTGACACTGGTAATTAGGACTAGGGAAATCTAGAGTTGTACTAGGACTGACTACATTGGTATCCTTCAAATCTGTTACAAGACTATGTCTTTCCTGAGCACTGTCAGATGTAAAAGTTGCATCCAATGGACCCAATTTCAAAGGTAGGCTTTCTAATTGTACAGAGGACCTGCCCGATGCACTTGCACAGACCATATTTAAAGGTGCTTCTGAAGGTAAAGCCTTTGACTCTAGAACCACCTCTCCACTATAAACACTGAACTCATGATTTGAGAGGTCATTGTCATTGCTGTCATAACATGGTAGTCCAAGGTTATGATCTACCACTTCTACTTTCTTTGGAAACTGCTCTGAACAATTCTTCATCTCAAAAGGTTCGGTAATAAGCAACTGATTCTCTTTTCCTTGTCCTTTAGGATTAGCCGCTAGTTCTGAGTGATTTGCATCTTGCTTCACTTGCGCATAATGATGCTCCGACAACAGAGATGACTGTGACTCTGTGGATGGCTCAGATTTGAGAAGTTCTAAAGGTTCTAACCCTGTAAATTTTATTTTCACCTTTTTATCCTTTTCATTATCTGAAGCATCAAGCAAAGAGTCTTCAAGTTTAAATTTTGGAGTAGAATCACAGACGGCAGAGTCATTCTTCGAATTCTTCCTTGTTGGCACAACGGCTGTGTGTTGCTGCTGCTCCTGCTCTTGTCTTAAGCGTTCCTCAAACTCCATTGTAGCCCTTCTGACGGAGCCAGCAGACCACTTGGGAGCCTGGCCTGCAACTTCCTGATGGTCATTTGTTTCACTTGAGTTTTCAGAATCCTCCTGAGAAGTTTGTTTGCACTTCTGGTCTTTAGAATTGTCATGCGGCAGTGCGGTGCAAGCCTCACTTTCCTCCTTGCAGTTGCTTTCTGGCTCCCAAACAGGTTCAAGTGATACATCATGGATTGTATTTCTCTTTGGTGCTTGCACTTGGCTAGACAGATTGTCTGGTTTCTGTTGGCACTGGCCTACTCCCTGGTTGAAGGATTCAATTTCTGTGATTATCTCCTTCACAGATATTGCATTTTCAGAGTGTGATTTGGGGAGATGATCTTGAACAACTGGTTCAGAGACCTCCTAAGACAAAAAAGAAAAGAAATCAACTATAAACCAAAAACAAAATCACATGGGAAGACAAATGTCAATGTGATTCTCCAGGACTTTCATTGCTGGGTACCGTGAGGTCACAGTCCACTGGTTAAATATTGACAGCCTGTCCCAAAGTTCTGGAGAACCCTTGGAATAAACAAAATTCCACCTATATAACAAAGCATGATGTAATAAGCGTAAAAAAAGTCTCAAAATTATAAAAGGTGGCCAATTCTATGAAGCATATTAACTGTATCAAGCTAAGTGTTCCAACCAAGACAATTTAGCCTTAAGCTGGACTTACATGGCCTGATGTTCAGGCTGATTATCAGGAATGAACATTCCTACAATTGCTCATGCTCGAAAATATGACTGTGTAAAAGGTGCCTCATATCACTGGATGAACGATTGAAACACTCGTTCATCAGGTGAAGCGATCTGAGATGCGGACACCTCAATCATCGTTCCTGGGCAGCAGATTGTGCTGTCTAAACAGCGATCTGCTGCCCAGGAACTATGATTTTTGTATTGGGATAAGTGATAGCAGCCATCGCTCGTCATACCGTGGAGGTGATCACAGAGTGTAAATGCAGTGGTCACCTCTACTTAACGAGCAGCCAATTGTCAGGAAGAAACGCTTCCTTCCCAAAAATCAGCTCCTCCTCTAAGTGTGCCTTGAGAATGAATGAATGCAGTTTGTAGGGTGCAATTACCTTTGGCTGCTCCTCATCTGTAGAGGAGTCTTCAGAGGCCTGTGGGGTGCTAACATCTGCACTTGCTCTCTGCTTATCTGCAAGGCTCTCATATAAGGACGCCTCTTGCCAAGAACCTTTCAGGATACCATTCCTAACATTGCTGATTTGCTCATCTGCTCGGGTGGCGGAGCACGTCCGTGGCCGATTCTCCTGAGATAGTTCTACAAACTTTTCCAGTGCACTTAGGAAATCAATTCTGTCCCCACTCATGTCCTCGGATTGAGAGGTAAAAGAGGATTGATCAGGAGATTCTGGGAGATCACCTGTGTGAGATTCCAGATCCCTTAGTGGCAGGAGATGGCAGTTATCCTCATTCTTCAGTGCATCCTTCACCATGGCTTCCAGCGTCAGGTCAGGAAGCTCAGACTGACCAGTTAAGCTTTCAGAGATTGGAGACATGTCTTCTGTGAGCCTGTCAGTTCTACAATTGTCCAGGAAGACAGAAGACTCATCAGAGCAGCATCGTGTTGAGCATCCATTCACGGTATTGAGATTTAGAATATCCTCTATTTGTCCAGTGTGATAATCACAAGATGTAAACTCATAGTGCGCTTGTGTCGTGTTGCACAGAGAGATGCTGATGGGGCAAGTCAGGTTACAGTTATCTGTTGGAGGTCCCAGTGTAAAGGAATGATGCATGTCCGAGAGCTGCTCTGCCGAGGATGTAATGTCCTTTTTGCTCATGTCCATTCCGGTTTTCCCAATAGGTTCATGATGATCGGATAGGTCGCTCTCCGAGTGAGAACGCCACAGCTTGTTGTGCCTCTGCTTGCTGCAAAGTGAAAAAGACAACAGTTACTTCACGCACAACAGCACTGATAGACACAGAGATAAGGCGTGTGATACATTACATGTGTGTACATATTTTACAAAAATGAGTAATGGTTAGTGTCCAAGGCAAAAAAATAATAATGTACATGTACAGCAAAAGACGGGTGTTTAAATATGGTGCCCGCTCACAGGCACAGTGGGTGCCATTGCTCCCTGGTCTCTGTTTTAAACAGAACACGCCTGGAGGCAAGATCTGCGACTGGCGATAAAACCCATCACAGACATTTAAGCCCCCAGATGCCGTGGTGAACTGTGACCAGAGATCGGGGATGCCGTTCATTCTCTGTTGTAGCCTCTAGGTTAAGAAAGACTTGAGGCTACCACAGCAATACATTCCTATGGAGCCTTGCCTGTGACAGGGCTCCATAGGAATGTATTGAAACTCCCGTAGACTGCAATGATAATTCATTTTATAACATAACATCAGATAACTCTGATAATTCTGAGGACCGCACTTTCAACTAAAAAAAAATAATAATAATGTATCTACCGTATCTATTTAAAAAACACCCTCTTTCTTCATGATAAAAAATAAAACCACAGGAATCACCAGGTCCGTAAACATCCCAAAAATATAATTTAAATGCATGCCATATGCTGTAACGGGAAAAAAAAAAAAAAATGGCCGATCTGCCATTTTTTTCGTTGCTTCACCTCCCAAAAAATTTTAGAAAAAAAAAGTGATCTTAAAGTATTACACACTCTAATATCGCATCAATAAAATCTACAGATTGCCCTGCAAAAAATTAGGCCCCACAAAGCTCTGTAGAAATAATTAAAAAAGTTATGGGGGTCAGAATATGTCAATGCAGAGAAATGTTTTTTTTTCCAGAATCCCCCAGTATTAAAACAGGAGAAAAACTAAATAAATGTGGTATTGCTGTAATTTCACAGACCCAGAGAACGAAGGGAACAAGTCACTTTTACCGCATGGGGAAGCGCTTAAAACAAAACCTATAAAACTGTGGCGGAACAGTGTTTTTTTTTCCCCCAATGCCACCCTGTTTAGATTTTTTTGCCAGCTTCCCACTACATAGCATGAAACATTAAATGGTGCCACTGGAAAGTACAACTTGTCCTGCAATTAAACAAGCCCTCATACAAGGTGAATGGAAAAATTACCAAAAAAAAAAAAAAAAAAAAAAAAAGGAAAGCGCTGGAAAGAAAGTTTTCAGAGGCAGCGGTGACTGCACTTCTCAATATTAATGGCCAGGTTCTGCAGCTGGCACACTATTGCAGAGTTGGCCGGGTTATAAATCTTGCTTTTGTTAGGACATCAGCTGACTTTCTAATGAAAGTTATAAATGTGTCCGAAAAGTAGATCCTGGCAGGAGATGGTGTACATATCAAGCACATGTCACAACCATCTGCAAAGAGTAATACCCTGAACATCTGTTGTGTCCATCACTCTTCCAGGAAGATAAGTACACGGTGAACTTCACATGGCAATGCATGGGACTAAGGAGGGCTGCCACCCTGAAAGCTTACTCCATAGTTAAATATGCTATAATGCTGGATTGACCACACGGTTCTGCCTGACTGACACGCTTGTATTTCATTCTCAGCATGCAGAATTACCTTGTATATGTACACATTGCCATAATGAACTTTGCAAAGTATCTTCTACCTCCGTGGTATCACTCGGCTATAGACCAATATTGGGAAATGCAGGCAGGCACCTTGCGATGTCTCTAGTTCCTCCACAGTTGATTATGTTGCCTTCGCCTTTTATTCATCCACAATGTAATTATTAGACCAGGACATAATATAGAAGCTCACCTGGCTAGTAGAATGCCCTGATATTCCTCAAGCTGCTTCATAAAACTAGGGTTAGGTTTGGTAACGGTTCGCCTCTCCTTCACGTAGTCGAAAGCTCGATCCAGGTTCCAGCCGTACTCCTTCATAGCGTAAGCAATCACAGTGGAAGCGGAGCGGCTGACGCCCATTTTACAGTGCACAAGACATTTAGCGCCATGTTTTCTGCAGGAAAACAGACACAATAAAGCGATTATTACACAGCTTCCGCCACTAGAGGGCATGAATGTCATAACTCAGGGAAGGAAGGTGGCGGCTTCTCGGTAACGCAACACTTGGACACGTGTTGGGTGTTTAGAAATCAGTGATGGTACGTCTGCCGGTGTTTAGTCAACATTAACACGGGACCTGTGCCTCCTGTTTCGGCACAACGTGACATAGAAGCACTTCCTGCAAAAACATCCTATTCAAAATAATAACAAATATAGCAATACAGCGCAGGACGACCAGGCTCCAGAAAAACGGTATCACTCTAAACACAGAGCTCTTAGGAAAAAAAAGAATTACTTCCTAGTCTACTCTCATATGGAAAGTTGCAAAAAAGCTGAGATGTGAAGGGGTTACCCGACCAGTATTTTTTTTTATTTTTTTATAAATGACTGATCGAGGGACCTGGGAAGTGTTGGAATGAGTATATTGGGATGAGTATTTTTTATTTTTTTTTAAAGGGGTGGTGGAGGAAGGGTTTAGCAAACCCCCCACTTGGCCGGACTTGTAAAGAGAAGAGGACTTGCCGGCTCCCTGCTGCTCCTCCTCCAGGCCTGTGATGCTCTGCTGGGCTCCTGCGATGTCAACATCAGGTTTGACATTGCCACAGTCAATCACTGGCACCGGCTACCCTTATGTAATGACAAATTGTCACATGACGCAAGGGGATCCATTCTCCTCCACAGTCAGTGGTTGGCTGTGGTGATATCGCGGGAGCCCTGCGGAGCATCGCAGGCCAAGAGGAGAAGCAGTGGGGAGCCTGCGTCGGGAAGCAGCCAAGTCATCTTCCCTTTAAAAGTCCGGCCAAATCCCCCCCAATTCTTATACAACCCGTTTAAGGCATTTTGAGTCTTTATTTTAGTATTTGGACCCCTTTACGGTAGCCATACACATTAGGCAAATATTAGATGTACCTGCTGATTTTGGCAGGACAGGCCAACCAGCTAATATACATGGGAGTTTTCCAGCTCTCCCTCAAAACAAATGTTGGTGCAAAGAAGGGTCAGCATCAGTTTGTGTTCTCTGTACTGAAAAAACATACACAACTGGCCGAGCATGCATGTGGGCGAGGGGCTGGAAGGAATGGCTGTCAGCTGAATAAGCGTTTAAGGTGTATGACCATGTAAGCATCTGCATCGTCGGTTTTGATGGAAGAGTAGCCATGTTAAAAGTGGCAGAATTTATTAGACGGTTATAATGCGGTCAGTCAATCATCTGTCGTAGCGTCATGGCTGCCACTATCAGCAGAACCAATGATGCTAGTGTAAACAGAGCCTTAAACAAGTCTCCTCTGCAGGAGCCGAGAGGAGCGTCGTGCCCCTCTCCTTTGTTACCAGGTGCAGCGTGCAGTTTTTGGATGCGATGTCAATAAATCAAACGACTAACTTGACAAGGTACTCACTTTGCTTTCGAGATGAATTTGTACGTATCGTTCCAATACGCCAGCAGGTCCGTGTCCTCCTCATCGTATACTCTGATATTGTGATACTCAAAGACACCAGGAAAAAAGTTATCAATCTCCCTTGTGACGTTCAAAATGTATCTGACCCTGTATTAAGAGATGGGGGAAAAGTGATTAATGTGTGGACCTTCCAAAATCAAAAACACACGGTGTAGATATCAGAAGCTTGCACAGACCTACTGCAGACCATGCCATGACAGTAAAAGGTTACAGGTTAATGGTGCACCCCTCATTAGACATGTGTTTAACACACCACCTACCTTTCCCATAAGGGTTTAAAAAAAAAATTGGAACTGCATGAAAGTTATCTGTGAGCAAATGGTTCAGAAAACCTTCTGCGTTCTTCGGATTGGTGCAGGTCCCAGAGGTCGGACTAATACCGATCAAAAGGGTACAAAATGCCATCAATTTACAAGATGGGAATACCCTATGACGGGGATCAGACACCTGCGGCACTCCAGCTGTTCTGAAACTACAACTCCCAGAATCCACATTTAATTTCTCTGGGAGTTACAAGAAAAGCCAAGTGTGCATGCTGGGAGTTGTAGTTTCACAGCAGCTGGAGCGCTGAAGGTTGCTGATCCCTGCCCTATGAGAAGGTTACTCTTGGTACGTGGGCACGTCTCTGGTCTTTGTCTGCAGTGTCCCCAGGAATGTTCACGATGATGTGGCAAGTACTCAATGCTGACTCTTGCTGCGTTGGTTAGGTGTGCACTGTATTGTTGCACAATGACCATGACTGGATGGTGTGCCAAGGTGAAACGTTCCTTTCTTACCGAAACAGTGCCACTCCAATCTAGGGGCCGTACCTGGTATTGTAGTTCAGCCAACTTTGAAGTCAATAGGACTAAGCTGCAATACCGGACAAAGCCTACGGGCAAGAATGGCACCGATTCTGGAAGAAAGCAGACATGTTTCTACTAATCTCATGCAGGTCTAAGAAGTGTGACTTTTGACATGTAGAGGTGACATGACAGTCAGCAGGTTTGATCAGGATGCTGGGACCCCCTACTGATTGCTTAAAAGAAGGGGCAAAAAGGACTAATCTGGGTGCTGTTGCTGTTCCCCTTAGACTTTGCTTGGCTCACCTTGGAGATCTGGGCATGCAGCGTTTTTGAGTCTGTACACGGCAGATGACCCCTAAAGGCTGCCATGCTTTCTCCCGACTCCTCCTAACAAATCCATGTTTGGCCAAACGTGTATGTGTATTCAAAGGGGAGAAAGCTGCTGCCAGACACTACTGGTGGCTTATCTCCTAGGAAAGGCATGCTCAACCTGCGGCCCTCCAGCTGTTGCCAAACTACAACTCCCAGCATGCCCGAATAGCCTACAGCAGGGCATTGTGGGAGTTGTAGTTTTACAGCTGATGGAGGGCCGCAGGTTGAGCATGCCTGTTCTAGGAGATCGAAAGGATCGGGCGATATTATTCACTTTGCCTGATCCTCCTCTCCCCCGACAGATGAGCACACATCACACCGCCAGCCAAACCCATCCTTCTTGGCAGGTTCGGCTGACAATACATTGGCGTGTATGGTATGGAGCCCTTAACCAGGACTTGTCAAGAGTTTGAATAAAAAAAAAATAAAAAAAAAAAGCTGCCCCTTAAAGGGGATGTACAGGATCAGAAACAGTGCTACATCTGTCCACGAGCTGTGTCTGGTATTGCAGCTCAGCTTCACTGAAGTGAATGCGGATGAGCTGTAATACCACAGACAGCCTGTGTAGAGGGGTAGTGCTGTTTTTGGAAGAAGGCAGCCATGTTTTTCTGATCCTGGACAACCCCTTTAAGGGCATATTATTGCTGAATCTGGTATGCAGCAGTCTTATATATGTTTATTCTGCAGTCTTAGATTTAATTCGCTGGTATCCAGGCACATATTTATCGGTATCCATGCACATGTACGTAGTCGTGACATGCAATGATCTCCTTACCCTCTGTTCTGCAGATCTTCCAGGTTGGAGGCGTTCCATTCGGAGCCCTGTGAAAATAAACAGCAATTAAGTAATGACTCAAAGCCCCCCTATGATCTCACTCTAGTTACTTAACAAGAACTCCTCAATTCCTAAAAAATAAATGGACAAACTAGAAAAGGAAACTCTTTGCCAACCCCTAGTAAAAAAAAATAAAGGGGGGTGGGGAGGGTTAACAAATGTGCCCACTGTTCCCTTACCCCATGTACGACGTGATGGCACTGGTGATACAGAGAAGACAGGTGAAAGGGTTAACATTTAAAGTCCCGCATCTGTTCCACAAACCTCTGCAGGAACAGCACACAGAAACTTACCATGAAGGCAAACAGATGACCTCACTATGCATGTAATGGGTCCGGGTAATTGGACCCATGTGAAAAGCCCTTCCCAGGGAGAGGAACAACCTGTCAAACCAGGTACATCCTCCACCGAAGGTCACGTTTTCACTGATCTCGCACGGGTTACAAGAAACTTTTCGGAGCCTGCCCCGGGGACTGCATAGAAAGCACCAGGATGCGTGTGCAGCAACAAAGGCAGAACACAGCTGCATCCTGGTGCCAAACCCGCTAAATCCTGAAGACTTAAAGGGACACCGAGTAGAAAAGCTGACCAGAAGAAAAAAACATTTATTCTGCCAGTCCACACAGACAGTCTCCTGGCAGGATCCTTGGTCATAATAAGCTTTATTTAGCTCGTATCGTTTATCTGCACCAGCATCCTGCTCCGCAGAGGTTGAATGGAGGGCTCTTCACCCTGTGGTTCTGGTGTTCATTAGGCTACATGCACACGGTGGCAAATTGCAGATCTGCAAAACACTGATGGCGTCTGTGTGCGTTCCGCAATTTGCACGGACAGCCACCTATTCTTGTCCGCAAAACGGACAAGACTAGGACAGGTTATATTTTTTTTGCGGATAACGGAACGGAGCAATGGAGTGCTGTCCGCATCTTTTGCGGCCCCATTGAATTGAATGGGTCCGTATCCAAGCCGCAAAAACTGTGCATGAGGCCTTATGCAAAATACAACACTAACACACTGTGTATATCTATATCTCCACTAATGCACAGCAGTCAGTTGATCCATACACAGACAGGACACAGTCTGTGGCAGACAAATCTGCCAATCTGGGCTCATGCACACAAACGTATTTTCTTTCCGTGTCCGTTCATTTATTATTATTTTTTGGCGGACCATATACGGAACCATTCATTTCAATGGGTCCACAGAAAAAACTGAAGGTACCCTGTTCGCATTCCGTATGTCGGTATTTCCGTTCCACAAAAAAATAGAACATGTACTATTATTGTCAGCATTACGGACTGTTCTATTAGGGGCCAGCTGTTCCGTTCCGCAAAATACGGAATGCACACGGACGTCATCTGTATTTTTTGTGGACCGCAAAATGCATACGGTCGTGTGCATGAGGCCTTTGTCCGAGAATTTGCTGCAGATTCCACCTGTGCACTGAAAAGGGTGAAATCCGCAGCATAGGTGGACATGCTGCAGATTCAAAATCTCTTTTTAGGCAGTGTGTGTGGATGAGATTTGCTAAGATCTCAGCTATTTTGCTGGTACTGTAATACTGTGGGTTAAATCCACCGCCTATGCACCTCGTGCGGACATACCCCTTAATGAACAGACTGAGCGAATAATAATCTCAGTACTTCCACCCAAGGATCTTTCTCAAAGATATTCTCAAGTCAACCGTCGTCACCCCTGCTCTGGGGTAACACACGCTGGGCTGCTGTTAGAGGACCGCCCCACGGCACGTAATTACACCACTGAAGAAATATTATGCAGGGAATTTATCAGTAGCGTTGCGGCAGGTTTTTTGCTTAAAATTTTTTCAATCTGCACAAGAATTTTGTAAGTTGGAAAATTGGGGGGGGGTGTTTACTAAAGTCAGGAAATGGTTCTCATAGCAGGCGTAGAATTCACTTTTGGACATTAGGACACTTCAACATGCTTATTAAGAGGCAAGCACCTTTAAATGGGCATCTGTCAGCAGATTTGTCCCTATGACACTGGCTGACCTGTTACATGTGCACTTGGCAGCTGAAGACATCTGTGTTGGTCCCATGTACATATGTGCCCGCAGTGCTGAGAAAAATAACGTTTTGATATATGCAAATGAGCCTCTAGGAGCAACGGGGGCGTTACCATTACACTAAGAGACTCTGCTCTAACTGCTATGCCCTCTGCACTTTAATTGACAAGGCCAGGCAGAGTAAAAGTCATTACACCTCACGCCCTTTCAATCAAAGTGTTTTTTTTTTTTATTCATATACTGATGACTTATCAGGATAGGTCATCAGTATCTGATCGGAGGGGATCTGACTCACGGCATCCCACCAATCAGCTCTTTGAAGAGACCGAGGCGCTCCAGCCTCTTCCTAGGCCAGTAACATCACCTTCACACCCCCACTAACCAAACATTAATGACCTATCCTGAGGATAGGTCATCAATAGAAGCGTCCCGTAAAACCCCTTTAATAAATTTGGCACAGGTCACACTCCAACTCAGTTGCCAATTGTGCAAAACGATTGCCAGTTTAAGCAATACACTAACCTACTTCAGTGCTGTGGATTCATGGATATATGATTTTGGGGCTATGACCCTTTCCACTTAGCTCGGAAACTGATGACACAGCAGAGTGGACTGCATTGTGATTAGAGCTGTATTAAGTGCAGACAGAAATTCAGTCCCCGAGACCGCTAGACTATTTCACTTCTCTAAACTTACACTTCTAGGCTCTCACTATAGTTCCCTCTCACTCAATAAACCAGAGCATCACTCAGATCCACACGTCGTCCAGAGCTCGGACCAGTCCCTGATAACCATCATACATAAGGGGTAAAGACCAGGGATGGAAGACTTCCAGTAGGGCCGGGGGTCAGCTATGACAATCTAAAGCACATGCTGGACTTTCACCGACCTCTCTGCATCTCCTGCAAATCTGGGATCATGAGAGGTAGAGTATGGTCCTACAGACATTCATCAGTGAAGAGCCATCATGTCAATTACAGGGATTATCCAGGAGAAGCATTTTCATCTTCGCTGTAATAAATCAACTTGTATTCAGATCCCTAATGGCAGGCAATGGCTGCAAGGCTCAGGCTATACATGCCCCCCCCAATGCTCGTATATTTGACATAACATGGCTCAGTCTATACATGCCCCCCATAGTAGCTATATATTTGATATAACATGGCTCACTCTATACATGCCCCCCATAGTAGTTATAGATTTGATATAGCATGGCTCAGTCTATACATGCCCCCATAGTAGCTATATATTTGATATAGCATGGCTCAGTCTATACATGCCCCCCCCATAATACTTGTATATTTGATATAGCATGGCTCAGTCTATACATGTTCCCCGCCATAATACTTGTATATTTGATATAACATGGCTCACTCTATACATGCCCCCCCATAGTAGGTATAGATTTGATATAGCATGGCTCACTCTATACATGCCCCCCATAGTAGCTATATATTTGATATAACATGCCTCACTCTATACATGCCCCCCATAGTAGCTATATATTTGATATAGCATGGCTTAGTCTATACATGCCCCCCATAGTAGTTATAGATTTGATATAGCATGGCTCAGTCTATACATGCCCCCCCCCATAATACTTGTATATTTGATATAACATGGCTCACTCTATACATGCCCCCCATAGTAGTTATATATTTGATATAGCATGGCTCAGTCTATACATGCCCCTCATAGCAGCTATATATTTGATATAGCATGGCTTAGTCTATACATGCCCCCCATAGTAGCTATAGATTTGATATAGCATGGCTCAGTCTATACATGCCCCTCATAGTAGTTTTAGATTTGATATAGCATGGCTCAGTCTATACATGCCCCCCATAGTAGTTATAGATTTGATATAGCATGGCTCAGTCTATACATGCCCCCCCCCCCATAATACTTGTATATTTGATATAACATGGCTCACTCTATACATGCCCCCCATAGTAGTTCTAGATTTGACATAACATGGCTCAGTCTATACATGCCCCCCATACTAGTTATATATTTGACACAGCATGGCTCAGTCTATACATTCTCCCCCCCCCCCCCCAATAATACTGGTATATTTGATATAGCATGCCTCTACACATATGCATTTCTATACTGGCTGTACAATACTTTTAGTCGGGAGCGGAGAGGGTAAAAAAAGAAAAAAAATATCCCAGACAGCCCCTTTAATTTAAATTTACGATGGATAGCAATGTGGTATAAGCTGCAGCAAAACCCTGGAGTTCTATAACCACACAATGAAGGAGATGCGGGGATTGTCGGAGTGCCGCGGGCTGCAGCCCCTTCAAACAGCTTGGACCCCCACTGATCTAATGTGGACTGCCTATACTAAGCATAGGCCATTTTGAAGTCACGTACGTCCCATTAATTGCTCATTGTACAGATTAAGCAGTCCCCGCAGAGCATCCATGTGCTGCTGCCACATGCCAATCGTCACCTGGAGCCAGCCGCACGTTTTAAGGGAATGTGCAATCACTGAATATTTGCTGATGTCAGGACTTCCTCTCATTTTTGTTTTATGAACGCTTCTTCCCCGAGGTACTGTTCCTATCTTGGCAATGGTCCCCGTGCTTTGGGATGCATTCTCCCTACAGGGAATAGGGGACGCTGCCAAGAATCTCTCTTTCCCCCCACAGACCTAGCTTTGAAGATAGTCTTCCTTGCACAACAAAGCCTGCTGATTGCTCTGCAGTTCCCTATCCTCCTGTTACCAGGCCTGCAGAGCAGTGTCCTTGCAGCGTACATAGTTTAACATCCCCCGAGAGCCTGCCGGTCATCTGGCATTGACCTCGCTCCGCTTCCTGCTCTCTGATGTGATAAAGTAAGCTACGGGGATCTGTTCTTTCAAAGAGCAGGAGAAGTACAACCTGTCCTCTGCCTCCCCAGAAGGGATTGGATCTACACATCTACTGCCGATCTGGAGGGTATACGGTATAATGCTGTAATGTTGCGGCGGGAGGGGGCTTACACATGGGGCAAGCTGCTTCCTGCATTAGATCACAAACTAATGAGTCCAGTGACCTTATAAACTTGCTTCAGTTCATCGCTGGCTGTAAATGGTTTCTTTTAATAGTTTACAAAATATGATGGATGATGTGGACGCGGTTCCACGTCACGTACCATTTCACTGCGTGTCGCATGCCCGTGAGTAAAGGCCGCCATACATATTAGTATATTGTCAGGGAGGCTCCAGACTCTGCCCAGACAGAGGATGTCTGGGAAGAAAAGGATCGGGCATAGTGAATATGCTCACCTGAGAGATAAGACGCCAGCAGAGGTTTCTCCTCTCTCCACATTGAATACACATGCACGTTCATGGCAGTGTAGTTTATGCAGATTTTGTTGCATTTCCGCACCAAATCCACACAAACTCGGCATGCGTTTGTTGCAGATTTTGCCATGGATTTGTCCCAGATCTCACCTTTTGGGTCCATTCACACATCTGTGTGTGTTTTGCGGATCCGCAAAACACGGACACCAGCAATGTGCGTTCCATATTTTGCCGGCATTAATAGAATATGCCTATTCTTGTCCGCTATTGCGGACAAGAGCAGGACATGTTCTATTTTTTTCTGGATCGGAATTGCGGACCCGGAAGTGCGATGTGCGACCCCACAGAAATGAATGGGTCTGCAATTCCGTTCTGCAAAATGCGGACGGAATTGCGGATGTGTGAATGGAGCCTTTGCAGACTTAATTTCCTTAGCTGGTACCGTATTGCACTACCGATCTTCAATATGAAGGCCTGCACCGTGTGCATGTGGCCTTACCATAAAGACCTCTACTGTGCTACCCAAACTGCAGATGTACACAACCTCACCACAAGCAAAGACAGGTTACCGAGCTTCATGTGGAAGCCCGCTCGCTCGTCAGTAAAGGCGTCATCGAGATGCAAGCAAGCTGATCTTACACATAACAAGCACTTCCACAAAACTGAATATTACAGTATATCAATGTCCCATTAGGGAAGTTCATAGATTGAGTTGAAACATAATTCACAGGAACGTCCTGAGGTCGGTATTGCACACATTTCTGACGTACTTTGCAGAGTCCTGTGTCTGGACATGAATTACAGGAGGAAGTACAAGCAAGGAGAGGCGGTATAAATGCAGCAGGTACACAGAGCAGCACTCTTACCAGAAACACATGGTCAAAGATTTCGGTGGGGCTATCCATCTGTCCCAAGATGACAATCATTTCATTGTCGATGAACTCTTTGAATTCTCTCAGGTTACACACCATCTGCATTTCCAGCTCTGTCCGGATCTGCAAAGCAGGATCACACATTGACCAAATTAGGAAAAATCTGCGGATATGTCAACCTTCAACATGGCTGCTATTAGTGTGTCTACTTGACGACTCCAAATGACAAACATTGCCTAGCAATACATTGCATAGTTCCGCAAAAAAGGCTTGACCACAATCCCAAAACTGCATCCTAATATATCAAACTATAAAACAGGAGGAAGACATGAGGCCGGTCTGATCCTGGTGGAGAATATACTGTAAGAAAGGTATGGACTTGGGAAGAGCTAAGCCAATAAGTAGCGGCATTAAAGGGATATTTCGGTTGTGTGCAGTTATCTCCTACCCACAGCTATCTCTGGAACTCCCATAGAAATGGATGGAGCGGATGCATGCATGCCTGACTGGTTACTTCATTCATTTTGGAGGGGCTCCATGGGGTCCCCATTCTCGGTGGGGGTCCCAGCAGTAGGACCCTCACCAATTTAATTAGTTAGCACCCACCCTGTGGATATAGGATAACATCACATGACCAGAATAACCCTTTAAGGTAACCCAATTAAAGGTTTTTTTCGAAGAGCAAGAGAAATTTTGGAAGATCCCTTAAAAGGGGTTATTTAGGATTTAGAAACACATAGCTACTTTCTTCAACAGATGTACCGGTTGAATGGGTTGTCCCATTACATACACTTATCCCAGCAGTTCCAGTGGCCTGGGCAGGAGTCCCTCACTTCTCCCGCTGGCAGAGAAGGTAGACTGTCGGTTATCCCTGTCCACAGGATAGGAGATAAGTGCCTGACTAGCAGGGGTCCGCGGCCGATCATCAGAACGGATGCCCTGTGGATTGGCGATCACACAGGCACGCTACCATGCCATTTAACTCTATGGGACTGCTGGAAATGGTACATGTGCTCAGCTATCTCTGGAAGTCCCAGAGTTGTATGGACTTAGAAAACATGGCTGCCTTCTATCAGAAACACTGCTCCACCTGCCCATTTCTCGTATGTTGTATAGCAGCTTAGTCCCATTCACTTCAATAGAGCTGAGCTGCAACACCAGGCACAACCAAATGGGCAAGTGTGGCGCTGTTTGTGGCAGGAAACAGATGTTTTCTAATTCTGGACAAACCTTATACTATGGGGCAATACACAAAAAATAAAAATAGACCGATCTTCTTCTGCAGGTCGTCGGGACAAACACCAGTGACCAATAAGAGCTTGGAAATGTCCTTTCCAAGTTCTGAACACATTTACTGGGATGACAAGATGACTAGGAGATTTCCTCACCTCTTTGGATGTTATGTTCTCAAGGTCCTTCTGCATCATGATTTCTCTTAATTTAATTTTAATCAAACGTTCTGTGCGTTCTCGCTCTGTCGGGCTGTTAAAGAAAAGTGACAGCACTTCATTTACTGTGTGTTAAAAGCCATGTTAGCATAGGGACAGGTGCTGGAGGTGAACATTCCCCTTGTTGCCATCCACAGAGCAGCCAGGGATGTTCTCATGGCTGCTGTATGATGGGTCATGTCTCCCACCTATCCTGAGGCTGAACAGTCTTAGTCCATTTATGGCTCTGTAAAGGAGCTAATCGCATTCCATTAACCTTGATTCCTGAGGCCTTATCACCCACAGCAAAAATAGCCCGACTAATCACATATGATGCTGCTGCCGTACATATCTACAAGAGACAGTACACATCTCCCCTAACGCTAGGCGATTGGCTGATCTACCATTATAAAAGTGCACCCTTCCCATTTATTATTTAAGAAGCACCTGCTGCCCCTACAATAGAAACATGCATTTTGAGTTCAGAATATTCATGAAAAAACACATATGGGAACCAGTGGTTTCAATGACAGACCCTAGTGAATAGGGGACCTAAACCTTGGGTAAAACCACGATTGTGCAGAGACGCTTCTGCTAGTGCTCTGCAACGTCGGGTTTCATCTGCTCTGCTTTTTCAGCGTGCGAAGTACACATCCCATATACCTTCTGTGGAACCGTACTCCGCATGCTGGAAAAGCAGATCAGAGTGGATGGAACCAGAAAGGTGTTCTATATGATTATGGGTTCACCAAAAGTTTAGGTTATCTTTAAGAGCTACATACGCCTCCTAAAAACCCATTATTAAAAGTAGTGTGTGGTATTGCATCTTCGCTCCATTCACCTCAATGGATCAAAACTGCAATACCAGACACAACCTATGGACATTCTGATGTTGCTTCTGAAATAAAATCAGCCCCCTTTAAAGGTCACGTCCCCTATGGACAACAACAGGTACTGCAGGCTGCAACTTACACATCGGTGAACAGGACGGGTGAATCGGAGCGGTGGGACTGAACATCCTGCATAGCGTTCCATTCGTTGACCGATGTCTGGTCAGAGTTGATGTGACTCTCATAGTAACTAACCCACGTTAAGAAAAGGCTGCCTGGGTAGTAATTGTTGGCACGAGCTACCTCGCATGCTTTGTGCAAGCTTTGCAGTGCAGACCTACAGAAAAAGGAGGAGGAGGTTACAAGAAGAATTATGGACATGTAGATGGAAGCAAACTGTGAGAAGGTGTGACATAAA
The DNA here is from genome assembly GCF_014858855.1 of Bufo gargarizans. Classification (NCBI taxonomy): domain Eukaryota; kingdom Metazoa; phylum Chordata; class Amphibia; order Anura; family Bufonidae; genus Bufo; species Bufo gargarizans. The sequence goes on from NC_058082.1 coordinate 479,442,321, forward strand.
GAGACCTGTCACTTACCACATGGCTTGAACGGACACTGGCTTAAATATGTGAACCCTGTTATCTGTAGATACGCTGAACCCCCTAGAAAATAAGCAGAAAGAATTAGGTGAGATTTTCAAAATGGTTAAGAGATACCATATAATAGTAAGGCAGTAGAGCTTTCAGATGTACACAACATATATTGAAGGAACACTTCCATATCTATGTCTAAATGAAGGCTCTGCGTTACACGAACCTGTACTTTCCATAAGTGGACAACACTGTACAAATACCTCCATAATGAATACTCTGGCCTTATATATGGAGGTATATAGTCAAGAGATCATCTGAATAGCTTGAACAAGAAAGGAATGTTCCATGCCAAGATGGGACAAAAAGGAGCCAGAAAGCAGATGGAAAACATCTGAAAGCTAGAACCTCCAAGAGATGGGGGAACTAGGAGCCATATATTACTTGTAAAAGTCACAGTTTTTTTTAAGGACTGCCATAATATCAGACCACTAAAAGGAGCACAGCTGGCGATCATGTAGATTAGGGATCCTTCTTCTGAGTTCTGGGGATGTCGATGTTGGGGGTCTAAAATCCCAGACATGTACATTTTAACAGAATAATTTAAAGCTTACCCATCTCCGTCCAGGTGTATAAGGGTGTCACTCCACAAAGGAAGAACTAGGCCCATGGTACAAGAACCGCTAAAGTGCAAAAACAGAAGATATAGGTTAAGCACATCGAGAAGTCAATTACAGTATACACAGAGGTTAGCAACCTGCATATAACTCAATATTTAAAGGGGTATATATGCCATCAAATGTCACATCATATCCTATCTCCAGAATGGGGCCCAGAAAGTGTAGTAGAGCACACCGAGAGCTCGGCTATTTTTGAACTCCCACAGCAGTGAAAAGAGGGTGGTGGTGCATGCGGATGCTCTTGGTTCACTTCAGGAGCCCCAGTCTGGAGATATGAGTGGGTCCCAGACATGGGACCGGCACCTGACACTGATGGCACATCCTAGCGATATACCATCAATCGCCCAAATGAGGCACTCTCTTTAAGGTTTGCTGGCCCTAGAAATGGGTTATATTCCTGGAATAGGCCATCAGATTAGTGGGGTCCAACACCCCGCCAATCAGTTATCTTGAACGCCACAACTCTGTCCATTGTGCAGTGCACAGAGCTGGTAACTGGAGCACCCCCCCCCCATCCCCCAATACACTTCAAAGGGAGCAGCACTGCAGTAACCAGTTCTGTCCACTATACAACGGGCAGAGTTGTGGCGTTCCAGCACCGGAGGTACAAGATTACAGCTAGGGAAGGGTGGGGAACCACTGCCGGTCTGATATTGATGATCTATCCTAAGGACCCGTTTAAAGGGCCATCATACCTTAAAGGGATTGGTCTAGCACCAAAATATAAGGATTTGTGTGGTTTTAGAACACTAAAAGGTTTGAAACTATGATAGACAGCTCACTGCTTCTGTACATCACGCCTCACCAATTTCTTTTGTCCCTAATGAAGACAACTGGTGGACCTCCTGCCACGCTGGCCTATAATTCATCAGAAGCAAGTATACAGGTCATTGGGCTGTCTACACAGATTCAACTAAAAACTGATAGTCTCAAACACAGCTCTCAAAGTGACACTTGTCTCAATGACCTGAAGAAGTCATATACTCAAGTTGAGCGTCCTGTGTATGTGATGAGCACATGGAAAAAAAAAAAGGCATCTCATGGTGTGAGGGATATTTTTAGGGAGAACTGATTAAGGAACCTAGCAACCTACCCAGGAACCTGTCATAAATATTGAGGCTAGTAAGCCCACGAAACCCGACCTGTTGATCTAAAAACAGCTTGGCTTCTATAGGCAGTTCTCTTCTCTGAAGCTGTCAGCACATATAACGGATGTCAGCTATGCCACAATGTCCAAGGTGAGCCCTATGAATAGGTTTGGGCAGGCTTCAATGGTGGTCACTCTATGTGGTAGCCACAATACAGAACCAGGAAAAAAAATAGCCGTTTTAAATACATGAGAATTTGTAGGCTGTGTTCACATCAGCGTTGGAGGTTCCATTGCAGGATCCACCTAACATGTTGGAAAATTAGCTTGGCATTCACTGCTGCAGTGATTTTGCTGATAATATAATGGACAGGACACCATGACTGAAACTTGATGGACCACATTATAATCAATGGAGCCTGTCATACACTGTTATTGCCCATCAATTCTGCTGTTCTGCCCCATTTGCAATGGAACTGACCCCAATGTGAACACAGCCTTAACAAGTCAGTTGTTTCTTCAGTCGACTCTACACCTGTCAGGTTGTGAAAACAAACTACTGGAAGAACTGGATGGAAGTGCAGAACAACTTGTCTACCTTGGGTCGGCATAAACCTACTACACCATGACCACACCACAAACTGTGAAGAAATGTAAGATGGCCAAGACGTGATAACTGCTCAGTGTAAATGTACAAAAACATCAGCAATAAAATGCTCACGTCGCCCGACTTGTCTACTTCAGCACATATTTGCATTCCTCATGAAATAACAACTGTGGAACATATTTTCTTATAATTCTGCATTGTTAGGTTCCTCTGTTACGAGATGGGAACGTGTCCTGACACAGCACCGATCGCAAACTGTCAGAGTGTAGGGGACCCCCCCCCCAATGGATTCATAGATTACCAAGAGGAATGGCATACTGTACAGTTATGAGAAAAGATTTTCCAGAATTGATCTATCATGGGAATTACACTGGATGCATAAGCATTTTTTGGATTGTCTTTTGGCTACTTGTAATATTATTATGTCTGAATATAGCCCCAATTTTAGGATCCTGAAGATGCTGGACACTTCTTTTTGTATGCCTGGCTGTGCAAAGCATGCATGCGTATGGGGGGTGGGTTAGTAGGAATCGCTATCAGCAAGGGTGGAACTTAAAATGACCCTGGAAAAAAAAAAAAAAAGTGGTCCATGTTGTAGGTGTAACCAAAATGACAGAACGCAAGGTGGCTGGGGGGCGACGACAACCTGCTGGGGTAGGTATATAGGATGTCAGCTGCATGTATACTCCACAGGCAACTGTGACACTATGTCAGTGGGTTACAACATTTTATGTGCATTTGGCACCACTGATTTCACATTTTATATCCTTCCCGTTTTACAACACCGCAGAACCTGCCAGATTTCACTTTACAATCAGGCTCCATGACTGAACTTTCAGCAATGCAAGAATCTTACTGGCAATGGTAACAACTAGATATAAGTAGATACATAGGCTACAGAGAAGAAACCAGTCCCAAAACCACCTCTCCGCACACACGCCATGTGAGATGATGCTCATCCAGCTGGCCGGTCCTTCCCTGTTGGGAAACAGTATCATTTTTTTTTTTTTACTTTTTTCTACACGAGAGCAAAGAAAATGGACGGTTCTCCACCGAGGAACCATCGGTGACTAAACAACACATGCCGGTCTCGTGTCAGCGGAGAGGAGGGGGCAGATATTACACCAGGCGCAGGTGGGGTTTCAAAACAAGCAGTGAAATATTTTCCATAGTAACCAGACTACAAGGCTATGAATAACATTACACTTGAGATTCCTGGCATAGCAGTTCCTTGATTTTCCCACTAGCTGCTGGCTAAAAGATGGATGAGAAGTACGGAGGCTCCAGCTGCCAGAGAAAATGGGAAATCAGAGGGAAAAACTCAAGACATGCCACATCCAAGAAGTAGGGGAGAGTAACCAGAAGTCTTCAGCGTGAAAGTGAGGTGGCACCGAAGAGAAAAGAACGTTCTGTACATCCTGAGGTTTATTCTAGGAACTTGTGTTATGTGGCTTTGAAATGGACAATAACATGGATACAAATCCATCACAGGTGTTATCTCACACGCTAGGTGATAACTGTATGATAGGTGGGGTCACAGCGATCACTGAAAAGGGGGTCCCGAGCCCCTGGTCCTATCAACATTAAATGGAGCAAAGAGTGCATGCACGACAATAGCTCCATTTAAAATCCACCACTGTGCTCAGGAAGCCTATTCTAGTGATCAGTGGGGGTCCCAACTATCATACATTTACCACCTACCTATATTTTCACGGATGAACCCATCAGAAAACGACCTATTGTTTAAATCACATTTCTCCATAGTTATTTTTTTGGTGATGTTATCTTTAAATTTTCCATCACGTCACTATGTTTTAAAAAAAAAAAAAAAAATCCCCAAATCCTGCAGTTTTCAGTGACCACTAAACCTCAAATCACCCTGAGAAAACGGGACCCACAATTCATAACAGGCGATGGACAAAGCTCATGAACTCCCCCTCCCTGTACAACGACTCCTGCATAGTCACAGAGCTTATGCACAAGTCAAAGAGTCGTCTCCTGTCTATTGCACCCACTGGCTATATGGCTGCCGTAAAGAATCTCTCTGAACGCTGTTAGCAGCTCAGGCAAGATGGCTGCCCCCATAATCATGTACAGAGAAAAAAAAAAAAAAAAAGATGTACAATCTGAATTTAAAAACAGATTAGAAAAAAATAATATGTTTCACTATTTGGGTTTAATTAGTAAAAAGAAAAATAGTAATAAAATTAAAAAAAATAATACCGAACTTGGTCGTTAGCAGTTATGTACCTGTCGTTACATGGAAAATCGATCCCCAGCACAATGCTCTCCTCGGTGTCTTGCCGTCCATTTGTAGATACGACGACCATGTAGCGCGTTCGGTTCTGATAGGTGCTTTCTAATTTTACGGCCTAAAACAGAAGCATATATTAAAAGGTTACTGCTCATCTAAAACATTACAATACAACGAGCAAACCCAAAAACTGACCCAGCGAAACCAACCTGCATTTTGACCACCATTAAACCGAGATCAGTGCACACACCGAGAAGACCGCATGTGTACTGAAGCAGGGAGGTTTTTCACAAGAATAGAAGTCGGGATTCTTTCATCACAGAGGATGACGCCACTCCGACTCCTCAAAACATTACGCCATGCCAGCACCCTACCAAGAGGAACTACCCGAAAGAGGGAGTCACCGTCAGCTAATGACTGCTTATCTATAGAATGGAAAGTTCCACGGTTATCCTATAATACTTCTATATCGTTCCAAAAGGGTATTAAGATCTCTGCTTGCTGTAATTAAAAAATGTACCTTACGGTATACTTTCAGTGGACATAAGTCAGTCCTGGATACTTGATGTACTCAAGAGCGGGACTAGGACTCCAGAGACTGATGTGCAGACCTGGGTTATTAAAGGGATTGTCCGGGATTAGAACAATGTGGCTAAGTTTTTTTCTAAAACAGCGCCACCTCTGTCCACAGTTTGTGTGCGGTATTGCAGCTGTGCCCCATTGACTCCAGTGGAGCCAAGCTGCAATGCCAGACACAAACCACAAACAAAACCAGCTTAGGGCATGCCAAAATGACCCTCTTGGCATATAGTGGGTGCATGTGGGACTACGGGCACAATTGATTTCCCAGCATATATGCCAAACATTAAATGAACAAAAGTACAGTATATGGTATGAGCAAGCGCTGGTGAGCGGCAGATATCCTGGTGTAAACTTTACACAGGGCCTGCTGCACCGCATCTGGACGTCCGTCCTCCGCAGGAAGAAGGCACTTCCTGAACTATGTGCCATATCAAAGAGGACATCTGCACGGCCAAGAGACACCGCAGGGATTACAGTCTATTGTGTTCCCACATTCTGTGCAAGACGTCAGCTGTGTGCCCAGTCAGGGCTGACTCTGCAAGAACACAAGGATGAGCAGTGCCAGGTCTTCAGGAAACGGCGCTCTGTGCCCGCGATTCCAAGAAGCCAGCTTACATCGCAAGCAGGAAAAAGCAGAACAATACGGATCCATCAAAGGCTGAGCCATGGCCGATGGGGGAGAAAAGGTAGGCCTGATCTTCCAGATCACAAATGTGGTTCTTCTATGATCGCTCCAACATTGCCATTGGTAGAGAGGACATCCCAATAAACAGATGCTCGGCCAGTCGTGCCTAAAATGACGCGCAGAGGCATGCGTGTGCCTCTCTTTATTCCGAAGGCCCTGCTCTCCAAGCGTAATGACGTCACCATTCGCTCCCATGCTGCGAGCACATGGTGAAAGGAGCAACTTCTCCTCCTCGTGCAAGACGTACATTTTTCAACTTAAAACAAAAAAAAAAACTGCATTATTACTGCTGGGAGCCACTATAGAATAGAGGGCATTATTACTGCTGGGAGGCCACTACGGGGGACATTATTACTGCTGGGAGGCCACTACGGGGGACATTATTACTGCTGGGAGGCCACTACGGGGGACATTATTACTGCTGGGGGCCACTACGGGGGACATTATTACTGCTGGGGGCCACTACGGGGGACATTACTACTGCTGGGGACCACTACGGGGGACATTACAACTGCTGGGGGCCACTACGGGGGACATTATTACTGCTCCGGGGCCACTACGGGGGACATTATTACTGCTGGGGGCCACTACGGGGGACATTATTACTGCTGGGGGCCACTACGGGGGACATTATTACTGCTGGGGGCCACTACGGGGGACATTACTACTGCTGGGGACCACTACGGGGGACATTACAACTGCTGGGGGCCACTACGGGGGACATTATTACTGCTCCGGGGCCACTACGGGGGACATTATTACTGCTGGGGGCCACTACGGGGGACATTATTACTGCTGGGGGCCACTACGGGGGACATTATTACTGCTCCGGGGCCACTACGGGGGACATTATTACTGCTGGGAGGCCACTACGGGGGACATTATTACTGCTGGGAGGCCACTACGGGGGACATTATTACTGCTGGGAGGCCACTACGGGGGACATTATTACTGCTGGGGGCCACTACGGGGGACATTATTACTGCTGGGGGCCACTACGGGGGACATTATTACTGCTGGGGGCCACTACGGGGGACATTATTACTGCTGGGGGCCACTACGGGGGACATTATTACTGCTGGGGGCCACTACGGGGGACATTATTACTGCTGGGGGCCACTACGGGGGACATTATTACTGCTGGGGGCCACTACGGGGGACATTATTACTGCTGGGGGGCCACTACGGGGGACATTATTACTGCTGGGGGCCACTATGGGGGACATTATTACTGCTGGGGGCCACTATGGGGGACATTATTACTACTGAAAAATGGTGAAAAACAGTGTCTGGTTTTCATGGCCATTTTTTTTTGTGTGAATGGAGCCAAAGAAAACGTGTAAATATCTGTCCTATTCATTTTCCCTTGACAATATATGGGGTCCCGGTAAAAAAAATTAAAGCATCTCTGCAACAGAAAACTGCACCAAAACCCCAGCCGTGCACTGACATAGGGGCCCCGCAGCTGGTCCTATTGGCAAGCGACAAGATGAGCGGAGGAGAAAGAAAATCAATTCTTGGAAACCCACAGCCATTAGATGACTATATGACACTAATTGGGTGAGCAGTAAATAATATGCCCGCAGCGGGAAGGATTGCATGCTGCGTGCAAGGACTCTCCAACGTGACCGGTCTGGGCGAATGCAGAACAGAAAATGATCAGTTTGGGAGGGTTCAGACTAATTATCATGCCTAGCAACATGGAAAGCAATTGTAAAATAAACTCCCAAAACCAGTCATTCACATCAGTCAGGGCATGCACATGTACATCCAGGGCTCAGTTATTCCTGGGCTTATCCCAAATTTGCAACAAAACCTTGGTTAAAGCCAAAATGACTGCAGTGCACGCAACATTTTTTCCATTTGGAATAAATAGATCTGCATTTTATTATATTGTCGCTGCTGCCTTTTGATAGAAAACCTAAAGCACCACTGTAAGGGAGACAGAAGTGCTTCACCCCTTGTAACGAATCCTCCTGACAGTGCGGACAGATGTGCTGCTTCACCTTTTTTACATCCACAGCCGTTTTCTACTGGTTGCCCTTGGAAACAGACAGCGGTTTGGCTCCACTCTGTTGTCAGACTAAATAGAAGGCAAGCAGCACTGTGTGCGCTATGGGGCTTGGTTGATACTTCCATAGTTAGTTGAGAATATATGAATTTTAAGTGTAAGGCCATCACAGCAGTGGCTGCTTATCCGGGTATAGGGCCAAACTTTCCCTGTGAATCAGCTTACTTTTGCAAGGCCCTTTTATTTCTGCAGACGCTTACCTGCAAAAAATAAAAGGATTGAAAATAAAGGATTGGGCATGCTGAAATCCAAAGCCCAATCCTTATTTTCCTCCAACAGCTGTCATCACGGTTGGAATACGGACACCTCCATACACATTAGATGGTTGGCCTGTCTGAATTGTGCAGCGGTTTTAGGCTAATTCTCGGCATATTTGCCAGGTTGTAGCCGGACCTCTGCTGGTCCCCAATTATAGTTATTGGGGGCCGACGGGCCTTCAGACACCTCAGGCAGACTCCTCCCTGCCGATGACAAGCGCTAGTGTGAAACTAACCTTAGTAGGCAACTAAGAGCACTCTGCTGTAGTGACTAACTGGAGACAAACCATAGCTGACTCCCCTAAGGCACTGCTCTGGAAATAACAAACAGGCAGAATTCTGAATGCAGCTGTGGATACCAAGGATAAACACAGATAGGCAAAGCAAAGTTCCTTATATACAGATTTTTATTCTGTCTAGGCTTGGATAACCAACCATTACAAATATTTAAAGGGAGGATGCCAAAAAAAAACAAAAAAAAACAACATATTAATGGCCTATATGAGTATATTGTATTTTTACAAAAAACAAGTGGATGGTTTTCTGAATATAATTTTTGAAATCGCTCCATGCATTCGACTTCCTGTCCTGACATTTTAACTTCCTCACTTAACTTTCTCAGTCAGACCATTCACTCTGACCAAAGAGGAAAGGGGGAACGAGTGACTTAATTAGCAATTCGCGCATACGTCACACTGTTATTTCAATTCTACAATCTACCAGTATAACGAGGATTAACGTGGGGATAACAGCTTCCCCTCACAGCAGCGGCAAACTGATGGTGTTTAGTCGCTCTATAAGGCCTCTTTCATACGAACGATACGGATTGGCTCCGGATGCTTCAGGGAAACTCGCACCATTTTGCAAGCAAGTTCAGTCAGTTTTGTCTGTGATTGCGTTTAGTTGTTTTTTTTCCGCGCGGGTGCAATGCGTTTTGATGCTTTTTTCACGCACGTGATAAAAAACTGAAGGTTTACAAACAACATCTCTTAGCAACCATCAGTGAAGAACGCATCGCATCCGGACTTGCTCGTGGATGGAATGTGTTTTTTAATGAAGCCCTGTTCACTTCTATGGGGCCAGGGCTGTGTGAAAAACGCAGAATATAGAACATGACGCACAACGCAGAACTGATGCTTGAAAAACAACGCTCATGTACACAGACCCGTACTCGCACGGAAAACGCACTCGTGTGAAAGGGGCCTAAAGGAATTTATATTTGTGCCGACTGCTACAGAAGGACAATATTTTGCATTTAATTTTCATGGTAAAGCACTGCCAAAATGAAAAAAAACAGCCAAAATTGCTAAAAATAAATAAATAAAAAAGAATTATGAATACTGAACCGAATTCAAAAATATACTACTTTCTGGCAAAAGTTTCCCTTTAACCAGCTGCTCCCTATTAACTTTATGCTAATGTTTTCCCCCGAACAACCGTTTATAAAAAAAAAAAAGAAAAAACACACACCGGGAAAATCCCAATGGGTGTGGTTGTCTAAGGAAACTTATCTATACACCAAAAGCTTCTGAATAACCTTTGGCAGCTCGGAGTGATTGCCTCAGCAGAAAGAGCCACGTGAGACGCTCTTCAAAGCTCGTTATTTTACATGGAAATATCAGATGAACGTGTACACCCATCAGGCAGACATTCCTGTACGGTCTGGTATACAGGTGAAACTCGAAAACTTTGAATATCGTGCAAAAGTCCATTTATTTCAGTAATGCAATTTAAAAGGAATTGCATTAATGCAACTTAAAATTAGAATTTTGCAAAAAGGTTCAATATTCTAGGCTCAGTGTCACACTCTAGTCAGCTAATTAATCCATACCCCCTGAGCAAAGGGGACCTGAGATTGTGACTTTGGGGTTTCATAAGCTGTAAGCCATAATCACCCAAATTATAACAAATGAAGGCTTGAAATATCTCGCTTTGCATGTAATGAGTCTCATATATTAGTTTCACCTTTTAAGTTACATTACTGAAATAAATGAACTTTGCACGATATTCAAATTTTTTGAGTTTCAACTGTACAGAATAACTCCGCCAGCAATGAGGGCACGACAGAAGCAGAGTAGAAATAAAATGTCATCATAAGGACTCACCAAGCGGATGTTGTCCTCGGGGCGGAGGAGTGTAAACATGGCCTGGAGGTGTTGCTGAAGGTCCCCTAAAAATACAGAGCATAGGTCAGGTGCCGATTCCACCGGCCAAAAATAAAATAAAAATTCAAATACATCATATATGCGACGTGGACGAAGCAGGTCAATTCTGGCATCTCATAGGTGCAACAGACTGATGGGTCCTACAGGGGGTGGCCACGCTGTTACAATATATAACCAAATTTTTCAAGGGTCGTACGACCTAAGCGTGGCTTGAACCACCCACTGACTAATTTTTTATTTTAAGTGCATAAAACTTGTATCTTTATTGTTACTATTTAAAATTGAACTCTGGATTTTCTTAAAATTCCTCAGAATGAGCGGTGAGACTGTTATATATATTTATGTGCCCCTCTTGGTATATGTCACTGGATGGGATAGCTCCTGATATACTTCTCAGGGCTTGCCCAAATCCCTAAATCTTTATGGCAACTTTATATTTAGTTGCTACTAAATCTCTACTATGAGGGCTCAACTCAGCTCAATCCGATTCTAAAATGTGTGCTCCCGCTTCCCTACATGTTTCGCCGAGCCTTCGGCGTCCTCAGGGGATATGCAGGTTTGGCATCTCCACCCTAGAGATGTGTGCACACAACGCATTACCAACAGCAAAACTGCAATATAATACAATACCAGCAAAACAGACAAGAGCTTATCCCATTCCAGACCTCCGGAGTACAAACGCATTGAATCTCCTATAGGCTGCAATGCTGATTCATTGCAGTCTATGGGAGAAGAGATGACGATCATGTGCTCTAGAGAGACTTAAAAAAAAATTCCCCACAGTGAGATCCATGAGCCCCTGTATATGTATGTTGTGCACTCCTCACATAATATTACGTCTATAACGTATCAATATATTTTAGGCTATGGTTTCTGTGTTGGCAGACAGATTGGTAGTTAGAAATTTTTCTTTAAACATAACTAAAAATTAAAACATAGACATAGCATAGTTTGCACAATATAATATGTACAGTACAGGTTTGTGACTGCTGTCTTGCCTTGAACACTAGATGGCGCTCTACAATGGCAGCCTATGGATATTTGCAGGTGACACGCTTCATTGTATGTAAATATGCAAAGACATTATGTTCCCAGGAGAAAGTATATAATCAACAATGGTTACCTAACTATAGAATAAGCACGTCAAAAGGGCAAGCCTGCTTATAAATAGAGCCGACTAAGTCCAGACGAGCGCATCCTGGATTTTATAGTAATTGTCACATTGACGATCTGTGTGCAGGAAAATGTAAGGTGAAGGCCTTTGTTCGGCGGCTCTGGCTGCGCTGTATTTTTCCATCATGTTGGGTATTGTTATATCATGTAAGTCATACAATGCGCCCGAAAGGAGATAAAACACCTGAAGCAGAATACTGGGTGAAAATAATACTAAAGAGAAAGAAATAAAAGATCTTCCTGGAAAACCAGTTTTCATTGTCTACATGGGTCTAAACCTCTGCGGTATTACAGTGTGCCACTATGCTACTGCTTTACAAGCTTATACATACCAGATATACACAATATGGGACCAGTTGGAGGACACCCTTTAAATGCTCCCTAGGCTTTCTGCTATCAGACAGTACAGGGCTAGATCCGCACTTACCTGCATGCTTATTGCGCCTGTGGCTGATTCTTGGGGTACTGGAGCCATTTCCACGTGGAAGGAATAAGGCAGCACCTTTCACGGTCAGGAAACTTTCGCTGATGCTGCAATAAAAACAAATACAATTCAATTAAAGCTGCAATATACTGACCCCCGCCCCGGGATCACACTTCACTTACAAGTTCACAATAATGGGGGCCTGATTATTTAGGGTTACGGCCACATGGTCAGAATCGGGAGTGGAAAGGAGGAGAAAAGTATAAGGCCTCTTTCACACAAGCGTAGTGTGCGATTGTGTGCATTTCTTCTAAATGATCAATGAAGCAATCTGCTCAGAATATGGACTGCTTACCTATACTGCCTACATCAGGGGTCAGCAACCGCTGGCCCTCCAGCTGTGGTTAAACTAAGATTCCAGCATGCTGCATTCACCTCTACAGGAGTTTCAAGAACCCATAGGCAAGCGTGCATGCTGGGAGTCGCAGTTTCCCCACTGCTGGAGTGCCAAACGTTGCTGATCCCAGGCCTACATAGGACCCAATAAGAGAGGGAGGATAGGACATACTGGAATGCAACATGTCCTATCCTTGTTTCAGCCACACCAAGTGCTCATGCACACGAACGTATGGGTTCCGTTTCCGTATTGCGAATCCGCATTAAACGGACACCTTATAGTGTGCATTCCGCAAATCCGGAGCAGTGCGGAATGTAAGCACGGAACTGAACCCCACGGAAGCACTATGGAGTGCTTCTGTGGGGTTCCGTAAAAAGATAGAAGATGTCCTGTCTTTTTGCAGAATGGAGGGATGCGGACCCAATGAACGGAACACATACGTTCCTCTGAGTGAGCCCTAACAGTGATGGTGAACCTACTAGAGACTGAGTGCACAAACTGCAACCCAATACCCACTTATTTATCGCAAAGTGCCAACACAGCAATTTAACCTAAATACCAATATAGTACCGTATATCTTCCATGTACCTTATCATTTAGCTATAATAGCCTGCCTACATCCAGCGCGCTGCCTGTGCCGTTCATAGTGCGACTGCGCTGATGGCAGGATAAGTCTAAGGCATATTGGTACACAATAGATTTTTTCCAGGGTGTGGGTGCCCACAGAGAGGGCTCTGAGTGCCGCCTCTGGCATCCGTGCCATAGATTCGCAACCACTGCTCTTTCACATACTGTATATTAGCGAGGCAGATTATATATTTTTTTTTTACTGCGCTTCAGTACAACATTTTATAGGAAAAAAAACCTGCAGCCAAAGTAGGCAAAGGTTAATCGATGTAGAGGTTGATGAAGTGTTTGTAAGGTATGGCTACAAGTGACCGTTCCCAGAGTGCGCTGGGACGGGCAGGCGGATGAGCGCACTGCAGGCCGAGCTGTGCTGCAGCATGTAAGGTATTTAGGGGGTGCCCTGAACGTGAACCGCATGGCTGGGAGCGGCACAGCTGTTGGGACTGTCACCCTCCTTTCTCTACTAATCACATGGAATCAATCAGTCTCAGATATGCATCGTATTCACTGGAATCACAGCTACATGAACCGCGGCAGGTGCTGCTACAAGAAAACTATTCACCGGAGCCCTCAAACCAAGAAGAGGCGTCTGAACAGACCCCTGCTGAAAAGGTCCTCAGCCTCCTCAATGCACTTCTATTTCTTGACAGACCGGAGTGTTAACCCCTGCATTACCTTTAAAGCTGCTTTATAGGAAAGTCACATGACAACCCATATGGCCTCCGCTATAGCTCCTAGAAGGTTCGTCACCCAGCTTTCTCACAATCCAGAACAACAATTCCACAAATTATAGAACCTGTTATATATAACGGCAGCCATAAGGGAGATCTTCAAGCTGCTCCACTTATGACATGTAATCAAGGAGTTAACGTTACCGGTTTATTTCCCAGTCAATCCTCTTTTCTATGGTTTCACGGTGTACAAAGTAAAACGCGTTAACGCCAGGGCAATTAGTAGGTATAAAGTGTCAACTTCCCCATTGACAGAAGAACAAATAAAGAAGAACAACACCTGTGTTTTGTAATACGGTCTCTTGTGCCAATTCTGCTCCCTTAGCCCTCATTTCAACCCGCGGCAGACGGGCACAGACCCAGAAATGATGCTGTTCCGCCACACACTTCAAAAGAAAGAGGAAACCATGTTCATATTGCTAAACGCCGTGAGAAGCTGTAATGATCTGCGGTACAGTATGTGTGAGGCGCCCAACTGGGGAGGAAGTGATGTGGGGTGAAGATAAGATGGCCTCACTGCGGGGGTCCTTCCTTCCACCTGACCCCAGCAATGGGGAAATATCAATTCCCATCAACTACTACCTATACTGATAGAGTAAAATGGTGGTTGGCTCACACTTAGATAATTACGGGCGGGTGCTGCAAACTCACAAATTGGGTGCCCGAACCCAAAAATAGATAGACAATATAGCAGAAAGAAAAAAGGAGTGAGCACTCACACTATCTGGACCATGGGGATAGATATTATTTAATTCTTAATTAATAATAACAACACTCAAATACATTAAAATCACATAAAATAACATAAAATAGAAAATGGTACCAACGTAAAATCACACTGGTGGGTGATAGTAGCGCAAGCCTTATATGATAAATTCACACTTGCCACCACCTCAGATTGAATGGTGGCAATAAAACCGCAGACCGTGAATACAAAGTCCCAATATAGATTCGTGTGGCTCCGGATTAAAGTGTCCACGTGTATAGAAATGTCTCTCAAACAAACAATCTCTCCACGGCTGGTACAGTATGTCCGCAAGGGGCTATAGGTATTAAATGCCCAATTCAAGTTCCTACCTTAATCCAAAGTTCAAAGTTTTGCCAGCTGTTCTCCGCTGGGCTGTCCTGCCACGAGCAGCAAGTGTGCCGGCCGCTTCGGCGTCTCACGTCACAAGTCTCGTGTCGCTGACGTCACAATATCGCGGGAGCACAGAGTTTGGCTGGTATGGATGGTAGGCAAATAATCAGACCTGTATTCAGCTCCTATGTTTTGGTGGAGTATTGATAGGATTCCTTATCGCATGGCCATGCAATATATTATCTTAGAATCCAGTAGATTGGGTGGGCGCTTCTTCCAGTCACCAGACGCGTTTCGGGGCGTTCTACACCCCTTCCTCAGTGGTAAGAGCGCAAGACCTCCCACTCCACCCTTTATAGTCCTCTCGGCACTCACAAAAATCCGGATTTGGGACAAATGCATTCCATTGCGGTTTCAATCCGGTAATGATGCGGTTTTCCATAGCCTCATTGCGTTTTATCATCAATCCAGTTGCAAACATGTTAAAATTGATATATACCCCATTCAAAAATCAAAATAACATGATATTATCAATGAAAATTATAAAATAGAGAATTTATGAAAAATTATGAAATAAAAACGATTGGTAACATTAATATACCTAAAACACTAAAAATATAAATAAGTCCCTAATCATGCAGATTCATATATATTACGCTGAGAAAACCATAGTACAAAGTCATATGTATACATTTTCATGGAGAAACTGATAGCAGCATGGGAAGATCAAAACGGACGTGTTTAGTGTGGGAGCCCCAACTCCGAGGGAAAGTCCCAGAACCCAAAATGGTAAACTCTGGGACCCACCATCGGAGACGGAACCCCCACCTTATAGGAAGCCGAAAATCTCCAGATCCGAATTCAGGCCTGCCGGTAGTAGGCAGCCAAATTCATAGATTAGTTTAGATTCGGCTCTGGACATCCTCTTTATATAGTCCCCACCTCTCCAGTGTTTATTGACTTTCTCTAACGCTGTAAAAAATAATTTAGACGGGTCCCTATTATGTACCTCATCATAATGTTTCGAAACAGAATGTTTTGCATAACCCTTTTTGATGTTGGCAATGTGTTCACTGATTCTAATCTTTAGTGTTCTTTTGGTTCTACCAATATACTGGCGTTTACACGGGCACTGTAGTAGATATATAACTCCAGATGTGTTACATGTGAGACAATCATTTATCTCCCATGTAAATGTATTGTGTGTCGAATGTACAGTAACTGTCTTTCTTTCTTGGAGGCTCATTTTACAACCTATACATCTCCCACATTTGAAGAACCCCTTTAGATTTAGAAAAGAACCCATAATGGATGTAGATTTTTTCTCTTTTACTGATGGGGCAATTTTTAGTTTTAGATTCGTGGCCTTTGTATATATTATTACCGGTGTACTTGGTAACTGTGGGCCAATCACCCTATCACTCAATATGTGATGCCAATGTTTTGTAATGATACTCTTGATCTTCTTGTAATTACTACTAAATGGTAGGATCATCTTAATATCAGTTTTGGAATCCCCAGATGTTCCTATAGGTCCTTTTATTTCAAAAAATGACTTTCTTTCAAGGGTTCTCACTTTCATCAGAGATTCATCCAAGATAGAGGTTGGGTATTTCTTCTCTAAAAATTGGAGTCTCATTTTAACGGCTTCTTCCTCAAATCTAGCTTCTTCTGTACAATTCCTTTTGAGCCTTCGAAATTGGCCTAAAGGAACATTTAATAGCCACCGAGGTAGGTGGCAGCTGCTAAAGAGGATGAAGCCGTTCTTGGCCGTCGGTTTTTGGTATGTGCTGCACACATAACGGTCATCCACTTTCTTAATTAGAAGGTCTAGAAACTCCGTTTCTTCCTTAATAATTGGTGTGAACACCAGATTACGATCATTGTTATTAATAGTTTCCAAAAATTCAGATAATTCAGTATCTCCCTTCTTCCAGATAAAAATTATATCATCAATGTAGCGCCGCCATAGGACCAGATCCACCCCAAGTCTGGGCTCAATGTTGGTATATTCCCATTCTGCCAAAAATAAATTAGCATAACTTGGGGCGAATCTGGTCCCCATGGCGGTGCCACATTTCTGTAAGAAGTATTCCCCCTCAAAATAAAAATAGTTGTGCTCCAAAATATATTGGATACCTTCCAATATGAGTTGGATTTGGGGATCCTTAAATGTGCCATTTTTAATCAGTTGTTGCTCGATTGCATCCCATCCCTGCTGGTGGTCGATGACCGTATACAGGGATTGGATATCCAGGGTCCCCATTACCCAACCAGGCTCAATAATCAATCCTTCCAAAATTTGTATGACCTGAGTTGTATCCTTCAGGTAGGATTTTATGTTCTTCACTAATGGTTGGAGCTGAGTGTCTATATATTTAGACAAATTGGAGGTAATGGATCCTATTCCGGACACTATGGGGCGTCCCGGGGGGTTAATTAGACTTTTGTGTATCTTGGGCAGACAGTAGAAGGTGGGTAGCCTTCCCTCTGTGCCCAAGATAAACTCCGACTCTTGTTTGAGGAGAACACCCTGTTCCAAACCTTTATTACAGAGGTCCTCCAGCCCCTGACTAAATCTTTGTATTGGATTGTCTTTAAGTTTAACATATGTCCTCTGATCTTCCAACAGTCTAAGACACTCAGTATTATATTGGTCGGTGTCCAAGATAACTGTTGATCCGCCTTTATCGGCCGGACGGATGGTCACATTGTTATCCTTCTGGAGCAATTTTATGGCCTGGATTTCCCTTTTCGTTAAATTGTTATTATTAGGGGGTCTAATTTTAATTCTCCTCAAATCATCCTCAACACATTTTTGGAATGTTGCAATTTCTCTGCTGATCTCATTACGTGGAAACATTTTGGATTTCTTTTTTAGGGAAGTGTGATTAAATCCCTCTGAGGGTTTATTCACCGGGAAATTTTTTATTTGGGGATTTTTTAAAAAATATTTTTTGAGGCAAAGGCTCCTAATGAACTTTTGGACACCTATATAGGTTGAAAATTTATCTACCGTTTTGGATGGGGCAAATTTGAGCCCCTTATTTAATAAATTAATCTGTGATACAGTGAGAATTTTTGTGCTTAAATTAATTACCGATCCCATCTCTGGGTTTGTGAGTGTCTCTGGTGCCTTGGATCCCTTTCTCCTACTTCTCCTTGTTTTTCTACGTGATGGTGCTGTCGGTGATTGGTGTGGTTGTGATGATGGTGTGTATACTGGTTCCGTGTTTGATAATTGGGATATGGGTTCTTGCCTGTCGGGTGTTGATACCTGGTATTCTTGTGCCTCAAATTGTATGGTGATCTGTGCTGTGGTGGTGTTTGTTCCCTGTACCTCGTCCGTGTCCTGTGGTGTGCCGGGGTTAGATCTAAAAAATGCTGTCCTGCTAATTCCTCATACCTATTATTCACTGGTACATTATAGGTGTCCGTCACTTCCTCTCTCCCTAAATTCAACAATTCCTGATGGGAGTTGTTCCCTTCTCCCTCAGTCTCTACCAATCTATCCTGTCGTCTGTCGATATGGACTTCTATATGCTTATTACTTTTCTTATTTATTATATCAATTTCTAGCTTATCTAAGCTTTTGCACAGTCTGTCTTGCCACATACTAAATTCTGTGTTTTTAGGGAATTTCTCTATATGTTCTTTTAGTTTCCCGATCTTTATATTTAAATCACCAAGGATTTCTGTTCTCCTTTTAATGATACAATTCATCAAAGCAATCGACTGACTGGTAAGTAAATTGTTCCACTCTCTAGTGAATTCATCACTGACGAGGTCCTGTGCGGGACTCTTATTAATCAATAAACCTTTTGGGATCTTAGTTTCTTCCACAAAGTATTGTAGGGAACGGATCTCCCAATGCTGCCTTAACTGTTTCTGTAACAGATTCTCCAGAGTCCTGAAGCTCTCTGTCATTGTGTTATTAACTGGAGCTTCGTTTTGATTAGAATCATTGAATCTATAGCTCTCAGCTTTCAACCGCTTACTTTCCATATGGTGCCAGATGTCCATAATATATCCAAGGGAGCTCAACCGTGGATTACGGGCCGTAATATAAAAATAGAGTAAAATGGTGGTTGGCTCACACTTAGATAATTACGGGCGGGTGCTGCAAACTCACAAATTGGGTGCCCGAACCCAAAAATAGATAGACAATATAGCAGAAAGAAAAAAGGAGTGAGCACTCACACTATCTGGACCATGGGGATAGATATTATTTAATTCTTAATTAATAATAACAACACTCAAATACATTAAAATCACATAAAATAACATAAAATAGAAAATGGTACCAACGTAAAATCACACTGGTGGGTGATAGTAGCGCAAGCCTTATATGATAAATTCACACTTGCCACCACCTCAGATTGAATGGTGGCAATAGAACCGCAGACCGTGAATACAAAGTCCCAATATAGATTCGTGTGGCTCCGGATTAAAGTGTCCACGTGTATAGAAATGTCTCTCAAACAAACAATCTCTCCACGGCTGGTACAGTATGTCCGCAAGGGGCTATAGGTATTAAATGCCCAATTCAAGTTCCTACCTTAATCCAAAGTTCAAAGTTTTGCCAGCTGTTCTCCGCTGGGCTGTCCTGCCACGAGCAGCAAGTGTGCCGGCCGCTTCGGCGTCTCACGTCACAAGTCTCGTGTCGCTGACGTCACAATATCGCGGGAGCACAGAGTTTGGCTGGTATGGATGGTAGGCAAATAATCAGACCTGTATTCAGCTCCTATGTTTTGGTGGAGTATTGATAGGATTCCTTATCGCATGGCCATGCAATATATTATCTTAGAATCCAGTAGATTGGGTGGGCGCTTCTTCCAGTCACCAGACGCGTTTCGGGGCGTTCTACACCCCTTCCTCAGTGGTAAGAGCGCAAGACCTCCCACTCCACCCTTTATAGTCCTCTCGGCACTCACAAAAATCCGGATTTGGGACAAATGCATTCCATTGCGGTTTCAATCCGGTAATGATGCGGTTTTCCATAGCCTCATTGCGTTTTATCATCAATCCAGTTGCAAACATGTTAAAATTGATATATACCCCATTCAAAAATCAAAATAACATGATATTATCAATGAAAATTATAAAATAGAGAATTTATGAAAAATTATGAAATAAAAACGATTGGTAACATTAATATACCTAAAACACTAAAAATATAAATAAGTCCCTAATCATGCAGATTCATATATATTACGCTGAGAAAACCATAGTACAAAGTCATATGTATACATTTTCATGGAGAAACTGATAGCAGCATGGGAATCCCACACTAAACACGTCCGTTTTGATCTTCCCATGCTGCTATCAGTTTCTCCATGAAAATGTATACATATGACTTTGTACTATGGTTTTCTCAGCGTAATATATATGAATCTGCATGATTAGGGACTTATTTATATTTTTAGTGTTTTAGGTATATTAATGTTACCAATCGTTTTTATTTCATAATTTTTCATAAATTCTCTATTTTATAATTTTCATTGATAATATCATGTTATTTTGATTTTTGAATGGGGTATATATCAATTTTAACATGTTTGCAACTGGATTGATGATAAAACGCAATGAGGCTATGGAAAACCGCATCATTACCGGATTGAAACCGCAATGGAATGCATTTGTCCCAAATCCGGATTTTTGTGAGTGCCGAGAGGACTATAAAGGGTGGAGTGGGAGGTCTTGCGCTCTTACCACTGAGGAAGGGGTGTAGAACGCCCCGAAACGCGTCTGGTGACTGGAAGAAGCGCCCACCCAATCTACTGGATTCTAAGATAATATATTGCATGGCCATGCGATAAGGAATCCTATCAATACTCCACCAAAACATAGGAGCTGAATACAGGTCTGATTATTTGCCTACCATCCATACCAGCCAAACTCTGTGCTCCCGCGATATTGTGACGTCAGCGACACGAGACTTGTGACGTGAGACGCCGAAGCGGCCGGCACACTTGCTGCTCGTGGCAGGACAGCCCAGCGGAGAACAGCTGGCAAAACTTTGAACTTTGGATTAAGGTAGGAACTTGAATTGGGCATTTAATACCTATAGCCCCTTGCGGACATACTGTACCAGCCGTGGAGAGATTGTTTGTTTGAGAGACATTTCTATACACGTGGACACTTTAATCCGGAGCCACACGAATCTATATTGGGACTTTGTATTCACGGTCTGCGGTTCTATTGCCACCATTCAATCTGAGGTGGTGGCAAGTGTGAATTTATCATATAAGGCTTGCGCTACTATCACCCACCAGTGTGATTTTACGTTGGTACCATTTTCTATTTTATGTTATTTTATGTGATTTTAATGTATTTGAGTGTTGTTATTATTAATTAAGAATTAAATAATATCTATCCCCATGGTCCAGATAGTGTGAGTGCTCACTCCTTTTTTCTTTCTGCTATATTGTCTATCTATTTTTGGGTTCGGGCACCCAATTTGTGAGTTTGCAGCACCCGCCCGTAATTATCTAAGTGTGAGCCAACCACCATTTTACTCTATTTTTATATTACGGCCCGTAATCCACGGTTGAGCTCCCTTGGATATATTATGGACATCTGGCACCATATGGAAAGTAAGCGGTTGAAAGCTGAGAGCTATAGATTCAATGATTCTAATCAAAACGAAGCTCCAGTTAATAACACAATGACAGAGAGCTTCAGGACTCTGGAGAATCTGTTACAGAAACAGTTAAGGCAGCATTGGGAGATCCGTTCCCTACAATACTTTGTGGAAGAAACTAAGATCCCAAAAGGTTTATTGATTAATAAGAGTCCCGCACAGGACCTCGTCAGTGATGAATTCACTAGAGAGTGGAACAATTTACTTACCAGTCAGTCGATTGCTTTGATGAATTGTATCATTAAAAGGAGAACAGAAATCCTTGGTGATTTAAATATAAAGATCGGGAAACTAAAAGAACATATAGAGAAATTCCCTAAAAACACAGAATTTAGTATGTGGCAAGACAGACTGTGCAAAAGCTTAGATAAGCTAGAAATTGATATAATAAATAAGAAAAGTAATAAGCATATAGAAGTCCATATCGACAGACGACAGGATAGATTGGTAGAGACTGAGGGAGAAGGGAACAACTCCCATCAGGAATTGTTGAATTTAGGGAGAGAGGAAGTGACGGACACCTATAATGTACCAGTGAATAATAGGTATGAGGAATTAGCAGGACAGCATTTTTTAGATCTAACCCCGGCACACCACAGGACACGGACGAGGTACAGGGAACAAACACCACCACAGCACAGATCACCATACAATTTGAGGCACAAGAATACCAGGTATCAACACCCGACAGGCAAGAACCCATATCCCAATTATCAAACACGGAACCAGTATACACACCATCATCACAACCACACCAATCACCGACAGCACCATCACGTAGAAAAACAAGGAGAAGTAGGAGAAAGGGATCCAAGGCACCAGAGACACTCACAAACCCAGAGATGGGATCGGTAATTAATTTAAGCACAAAAATTCTCACTGTATCACAGATTAATTTATTAAATAAGGGGCTCAAATTTGCCCCATCCAAAACGGTAGATAAATTTTCAACCTATATAGGTGTCCAAAAGTTCATTAGGAGCCTTTGCCTCAAAAAATATTTTTTAAAAAATCCCCAAATAAAAAATTTCCCGGTGAATAAACCCTCAGAGGGATTTAATCACACTTCCCTAAAAAAGAAATCCAAAATGTTTCCACGTAATGAGATCAGCAGAGAAATTGCAACATTCCAAAAATGTGTTGAGGATGATTTGAGGAGAATTAAAATTAGACCCCCTAATAATAACAATTTAACGAAAAGGGAAATCCAGGCCATAAAATTGCTCCAGAAGGATAACAATGTGACCATCCGTCCGGCCGATAAAGGCGGATCAACAGTTATCTTGGACACCGACCAATATAATACTGAGTGTCTTAGACTGTTGGAAGATCAGAGGACATATGTTAAACTTAAAGACAATCCAATACAAAGATTTAGTCAGGGGCTGGAGGACCTCTGTAATAAAGGTTTGGAACAGGGTGTTCTCCTCAAACAAGAGTCGGAGTTTATCTTGGGCACAGAGGGAAGGCTACCCACCTTCTACTGTCTGCCCAAGATACACAAAAGTCTAATTAACCTCCCGGGACGCCCCATAGTGTCCGGAATAGGATCCATTACCTCCAATTTGTCTAAATATATAGACACTCAGCTCCAACCATTAGTGAAGAACATAAAATCCTACCTGAAGGATACAACTCAGGTCATACAAATTTTGGAAGGATTGATTATTGAGCCTGGTTGGGTAATGGGGACCCTGGATATCCAATCCCTGTATACGGTCATCGACCACCAGCAGGGATGGGATGCAATCGAGCAACAACTGATTAAAAATGGCACATTTAAGGATCCCCAAATCCAACTCATATTGGAAGGTATCCAATATATTTTGGAGCACAACTATTTTTATTTTGAGGGGGAATACTTCTTACAGAAATGTGGCACCGCCATGGGGACCAGATTCGCCCCAAGTTATGCTAATTTATTTTTGGCAGAATGGGAATATACCAACATTGAGCCCAGACTTGGGGTGGATCTGGTCCTATGGCGGCGCTACATTGATGATATAATTTTTATCTGGAAGAAGGGAGATACTGAATTATCTGAATTTTTGGAAACTATTAATAACAATGATCGTAATCTGGTGTTCACACCAATTATTAAGGAAGAAACGGAGTTTCTAGACCTTCTAATTAAGAAAGTGGATGACCGTTATGTGTGCAGCACATACCAAAAACCGACGGCCAAGAACGGCTTCATCCTCTTTAGCAGCTGCCACCTACCTCGGTGGCTATTAAATGTTCCTTTAGGCCAATTTCGAAGGCTCAAAAGGAATTGTACAGAAGAAGCTAGATTTGAGGAAGAAGCCGTTAAAATGAGACTCCAATTTTTAGAGAAGAAATACCCAACCTCTATCTTGGATGAATCTCTGATGAAAGTGAGAACCCTTGAAAGAAAGTCATTTTTTGAAATAAAAGGACCTATAGGAACATCTGGGGATTCCAAAACTGATATTAAGATGATCCTACCATTTAGTAGTAATTACAAGAAGATCAAGAGTATCATTACAAAACATTGGCATCACATATTGAGTGATAGGGTGATTGGCCCACAGTTACCAAGTACACCGGTAATAATATATACAAAGGCCACGAATCTAAAACTAAAAATTGCCCCATCAGTAAAAGAGAAAAAATCTACATCCATTATGGGTTCTTTTCTAAATCTAAAGGGGTTCTTCAAATGTGGGAGATGTATAGGTTGTAAAATGAGCCTCCAAGAAAGAAAGACAGTTACTGTACATTCGACACACAATACATTTACATGGGAGATAAATGATTGTCTCACATGTAACACATCTGGAGTTATATATCTACTACAGTGCCCGTGTAAACGCCAGTATATTGGTAGAACCAAAAGAACACTAAAGATTAGAATCAGTGAACACATTGCCAACATCAAAAAGGGTTATGCAAAACATTCTGTTTCGAAACATTATGATGAGGTACATAATAGGGACCCGTCTAAATTATTTTTTACAGCGTTAGAGAAAGTCAATAAACACTGGAGAGGTGGGGACTATATAAAGAGGATGTCCAGAGCCGAATCTAAACTAATCTATGAATTTGGCTGCCTACTACCGGCAGGCCTGAATTCGGATCTGGAGATTTTCGGCTTCCTATAAGGTGGGGGTTCCGTCTCCGATGGTGGGTCCCAGAGTTTACCATTTTGGGTTCTGGGACTTTCCCTCGGAGTTGGGGCTCCCACACTAAACACGTCCGTTTTGATCTTCCCATGCTGCTATCAGTTTCTCCATGAAAATGTATACATATGACTTTGTACTATGGTTTTCTCAGCGTAATATATATGAATCTGCATGATTAGGGACTTATTTATATTTTTAGTGTTTTAGGTATATTAATGTTACCAATCGTTTTTATTTCATAATTTTTCATAAATTCTCTATTTTATAATTTTCATTGATAATATCATGTTATTTTGATTTTTGAATGGGGTATATATCAATTTTAACATGTTTGCAACTGGATTGATGATAAAACGCAATGAGGCTATGGAAAACCGCATCATTACCGGATTGAAACCGCAATGGAATGCATTTGTCCCAAATCCGGATTTTTGTGAGTGCCGAGAGGACTATAAAGGGTGGAGTGGGAGGTCTTGCGCTCTTACCACTGAGGAAGGGGTGTAGAACGCCCCGAAACGCGTCTGGTGACTGGAAGAAGCGCCCACCCAATCTACTGGATTCTAAGATAATATATTGCATGGCCATGCGATAAGGAATCCTATCAATACTCCACCAAAACATAGGAGCTGAATACAGGTCTGATTATTTGCCTACCATCCATACCAGCCAAACTCTGTGCTCCCGCGATATTGTGACGTCAGCGACACGAGACTTGTGACGTGAGACGCCGAAGCGGCCGGCACACTTGCTGCTCGTGGCAGGACAGCCCAGCGGAGAACAGCTGGCAAAACTTTGAACTTTGGATTAAGGTAGGAACTTGAATTGGGCATTTAATACCTATAGCCCCTTGCGGACATACTGTACCAGCCGTGGAGAGATTGTTTGTTTGAGAGACATTTCTATACACGTGGACACTTTAATCCGGAGCCACACGAATCTATATTGGGACTTTGTATTCACGGTCTGCGGTTCTATTGCCACCATTCAATCTGAGGTGGTGGCAAGTGTGAATTTATCATATAAGGCTTGCGCTACTATCACCCACCAGTGTGATTTTACGTTGGTACCATTTTCTATTTTATGTTATTTTATGTGATTTTAATGTATTTGAGTGTTGTTATTATTAATTAAGAATTAAATAATATCTATCCCCATGGTCCAGATAGTGTGAGTGCTCACTCCTTTTTTCTTTCTACTACCTATACTGAGCATGTCCAGCTACAGATGTCGGACGTTTGGTCATTTAAAGTGAACCTACACTGTTGAGAAATATGAGAAAAATACGGTACATAAAAAAAAAACAAAAAAAAAAAACACACCTTATAGGGGCACGCCCATCTGTACGGGGATGACATATCACTAGGATATGCCATTAATGTCCGACTAGTGCGGGTCCTGCCTCAGGGACCTGCTCCTATCTCCAAAACGGGAGTGAAGGGT
This sequence comes from Bufo gargarizans, assembly GCF_014858855.1. NCBI lineage: Eukaryota > Metazoa > Chordata > Amphibia > Anura > Bufonidae > Bufo > Bufo gargarizans. The sequence continues at coordinate 479,468,375 of NC_058082.1, forward strand.
GAGCACGTTGCGCATGCGCAGCCATTTTCTATTCACTGCTATGGGAGTTCTGGTGAACGGAGAGGTGGCCGCCCTTGCGCAGTGTGTTCTCAATTCACCAGTTTGGATGTTAAAAAAATAAAAATATAGCCAAGAATTAGAATGTACATTAGGCTATTTTTGGAAGCCCCATAGCAGTGAATTGAGAGCAAGCTGCGCATGTGCGGTGTACTCTCCTTTTCTTCGGGGCATCGTTCTGGAGAGGGCCCTGAACCGATCTGACATTGAAAGCATATCCTAGTGATATGCCATCAATGTTCTAACTGGGAATACCCCTTTAAAGAGGAAATGTTCCCATCTGTTTTAATAAGTCCCTGCATTCCTCTATTACTCCTACTGGAAGTTATGAATGAATTACTAGCAGTTTACAACAAAGGTCCAGATAGAGGTTACCAGTTGGGAGTGCGTTCTTTGCACAGCTTGACACTATCCAATCAGCGCTGCCAGTGACAGATTGTGCAAGGGCACACCCCCAACTGGTAACATCCATTGGGACCACTCCTTTGCACCACTCCATTCAAAACCTATGGGACTGCAGGAGACGGCAGACTACAGTGCTCAGTTATCTCCGGCAGTCCCACAGACATGACTGAAGCAACAGTGCACATCCTAGACCTGCCAGGAGCATACCGCTCTCGTGATGGTCCATGTGGGTGGACCCCCACTGATCGAACCGTTCTAAACGGAACAATGAGCTGTAATGGTGGCCGTGTTGGTCACCACTGGGCTTTCCCCAAAAACGAGAAGCTGTATAGAATCTGGGGTGTCTCCGATTCGGCTGGTTGGAGTTAATTTAAGTGCTTCTTCCCATGGAGCACCGCCTGAAAAAAATCGGTCTCTCATCGGTAGGTTTAGACCTTACTGCCCGTCGCTGCCAACAACTACTGGGCCTCATATATTTACAGGTGATTTTTGTGCCAGTCGGTGGCAATGTACAGTTCGCACAGAAATCAAACACTTGCGCTCAGTCCTTCAGGGGTCATTTTGTTCAGTGAAGGAATGGAGAAGGTAGCGTGAGAAACCGTCTTTTTGGTTTTCCGCAGAGTGAAGATAAGCAGAGTATCCGCCTGCTTCCTCTCTGAAGGATAACTCTGTTCAGAGCCTTCTTCTGCACCTTTCCTTGGCCTGTGAATCGGGGCTCTTCCGGTGTCGGCAGAGGATCCTGGACAATGTCAGGGGGGCCCCAGATGGATCTGCAGTAGGATGAGTGAACGCAGCGGATCAGAGACATATGACAGACCTGCACGCGCTCATCTCGCTGGATTATGTAATGTAAAACAAGGCAGAGACACCTCTTATTCCCATGGATTAAGGATTATTATTTTGTAGGCGATCAATGAAACGTGAGGATGTGGCGGGGTGAAGGGGAGAAATATACAGCAGTGCGCAGGGGCCTCCAGCGTGGGAACGAGTTCTGTAAAAATGTATATTTGCATGAAACATCTGTGAACCACGGACCTCGGCGTGTGTGCGGGAATTAAAAAGGGGAACTCTGTGCATTAACCCTTTACTCACAGCTAAGCAATGCCCAGACCTCAGTGCCTAGGCATTTATCAAATAATGTATGGCACCGTGAAGACTGGTAGTGAAATTAACCCTTTAATGACCACAAACTGTCTGTCGTCGCAGTTTTAGAAGGAGCAGACCGCTTCTGTGACCACACCTGCTCTACCAATGAGCTGTAACGAACAGCTCCGATTATTAGAGCAGCCTCTTATTCTACAACCAGGATCGGAGGCAGCTCCAATCTCAACTGTTCACCCTCGGATTGCTGCAGTCTGTGACCACAGCAACAGCTTCGATTCATAGAGCACTCTTTTACTCTACAGCCAGGATCGGAGGCAGCTCCAATCTCAACTGTTCACCCTCGGATTGCTGCAGTCTGTGACCACAGCAACAGCTTCGATTCATAGAGCACTCTTTTACTCTACAGCCAGGATCGGAGGCAGCTCCAATCTCAACTGTTCACCCTCGGATTGCTGCAGTCTGTGACCACAGCATAATCAAAGGGAACGTTGCTTTTTCTAGATTTGCAACACAAAAAGGTATATAAAGTACAAAGTGGTTTATAGGTACCCTCAAACAGCTTCAGAAGAAATGCAATTTCTCTCTCATAAAACTAGGCCTTATACCTTAAAGAATACAAAAATAACGTTATGGCTGCTTAAACATGGAGGGGCAAAAACGGAGGGAAAAAAAACAAACTGTTCATTAAAGAGGACCTTTCACCTGGACAAACATTGTGAACTAAGTATCATGACATATACAGCGGCGCCCAGGGATCTCCCTGCACCTCTCCTATTATCCCTGGGCGCCGCTCCGCTCGGCCGCTGTGCCCTCCGGTATCTTCGCTCACTTGGTTATAGTAGGCGGAGACTGCCCTTGTTCTGCTGGGGGTCTCCTTCTCCCATGCTGTAGTGCTGGCCAATCGCAGCGCAGAACTCAGTCTGGGAGAAAAAAAACTCCCAGGCTGTGAGCTCTGCGCTGCGATTGGCCATCGCTACAGCCTAGGAGGAGGAGACGCCCAGCAGAACAAGGGCAGACTCCGCCTACTATAACCAAGTCCCCCAAGTCTCCGCCTACTATTACCAAGTGAGCGAATATACCGGAGGACATCGCGGCCGAACGGAGCGGCGCCCAGGGATAATAGTAAGTGCAGTGAGATCCCTGGGCACCGCTGTATGTGTCAGTATACTTCGTTCACAATGTTTTTCCAGGTGAAAGGTCCTCTTTAAGGGGTAATACAGGATTTTAGTATTGATGGCCATCCCGCAGAACAGGCCATCACTATGACTGGCAGGGATCGGACACCCCGCACCCCGACCGATCAGCTGTTCTGCAGTAGCTCTGGAACTACATTACCTATCCTGAAGATAGCTCATCAATATTAAAATACTGGAATCGGGGCTCTTCCGATGTCAGAGCCATAAATAAAAACCCATCTAGTAATGCACAGCAGGATGCATCACTGGGGTCTATTGAAACTTTGCAAGTTCACGCTTGCTTTTTTACATAGGGTATACCATGGTGTGGTTTGAGGGCCTCTTTCAGATGAGTGTGTCCTGTGCGAAAATCACGCACAGTGTGCGAGCGCGATTTCCCGTTATGGACACTGCTCATTTTGCAGAAGCGCACGGCATTATACTGATTTATAATGCTGTGCGTCTCTGCACGATTTTACTTCTACAGGATTATACTGACAGCATAAATTAGTAACTACAGGTCATGCAGAGACACACAGCATTATAAAATCAGTATAAAGTCGTGCGCTCCTGGAAAACGAGAAGCGACCATAACAGGAAAGCACGCTTACACACTGAGCAGGATTTCCGCACAGGAGGCGCTCATCTGAAAAAAGGCCTAAAAGAGCAGCACAGTGGCCCACATTTAGTCCAGTTGTAGAAATCTTAAGAAATCTTCCATTCATCTTCATTGTAATGGAAGCCACATCAGACATCAAAGGCCGTTGCCCCAGATTAGTCACTACTCCTTCATGAATAGACAATCCGCATCCTCATGAATAGGATCACAGTGCTCCCACCACAAAATGGCCGTCCGATGCTACGTAATAAACAAGGGACCCGCAAGTGACTCCTTCCCGCTCGGTTACTATTTTTCATCCACAAGACATTAAAATATTTCACATTTTAAAACAGGGCCGCCCTTTCACAAAACAGCTGTGGGGTCACAAGGCGAAAAATCGCTCTCTGAAACAAAGCAAAGGGTCAGTCATATGATTCAGTACAAGAGTTATCCGGGATACGTGACAGATGTGACAAACCATGACTGGAAAACTGATGAACGGTTACATGAAAAAGCAAATTAACTGTTATTTATATTACGTTATCAAAATCGGAGAAAGATTACAGGTTAATAATGGAATATATAACGAGCAAGAAGGGCTGGAAAAAAACGTATATCCAGTCAGGCTAAAAGGACGCTACACAAATGGTCATCACCAGCCAACCAAATAAAATGGCAGGTTCTCTCATCTGTTTCCACCATTAGAAATAAGTTACCCTGAAACAAGGCCTCGTTCACACATCGCTTGTCCATTCCTGGTGCAGTGTGCCGGTCAGACTCCACTGGAAGCTGTGGCGGTTGTCCATCCGTGGGTCAGCTATTTAATGGGGATAACAGAGAGTGGGTCCACAGCGTGACAGAAACCGCCATGTGAACAGGCCCATACAAATCGCCGGAAATATAAGCTTGGGGCCTTCCCAGTCAAGTTTAGTTGCAGATTTGTTTTATGCTATAAGATTATGGGACAGCCAGGGTCACACGTTGCGGGTCCTCCGAAAATACCCACAAAATCCACAGCAGGAAAAAGCAACACCAAATGGGGCATAGTTTTCGGAGCATTTCGGTGTGGAAATGCTGTGGATTTGGTGCAGATTTCACCCTTTGCATTGCGTTGCACAGGCAGAAATGCAACGTAAAAAAGGAAAAATCTCACCCACTTTGCTGCCACTGTAAATGCTGTGGATTTTCTGCCCACAAGTATGCTGCAGTGTATACGCCACGTGTGTGCCTCCCTCTACAGCTCCCGCTAGACTTGTCGCACCACTTTCCCACACTCATGAATAGGTTTATCATTTTACACGCTGGATGAAAAACCAAAAACAGTTGAATCCTATCAAAACTGAAGTTTGTCGAGCAGAGAAAACCACTCCGAGTACCTTTTCTGTGCAAAACTAACAACCCAGAACAGTATTTAACTGTATCGTGGCCAGCTGGCAGTCAGCAGGACATTTACGAAGCTGTTCAATGCAAGCGACAGGGCGTCTACTGTAAGCTGAGGGCGAGATTGCCTCAGGTCAATATACTGTCCCCTTCCATATTAGTCAAGTGTAGACAACACTATATTTAGCTGTGGTATGCCCAGAACTTCCCGGCTGAAAAAAGAAGCGAGACCCCTTTGACTTTGTCTGAATTAGGTAATGGACTGTCTTGCTCTCAGGAAAGGAGAGGAGATGAATACCGAATAAGTACTGTAAAAGAAATGGATGTGTGGACTGTCTAACATGGCAGTCAGGTCTATCACTTGCATGCTCTTTATAGCAGCCACTGCATCAAGTAGTCAACGACCAAGTCAAACCTACTGTGAAGACCACGGGGCCTACATCACACATACACCTTCACAGAAGGCATCGAGGAAAATGTGATCTTGCATCTAAAGGACAAACTTACAATGCATCACGTCTAGGCAGGACCTCATTTATCAAAGCTGTCTAACAGAAAAAGTGACCTTGTTGACCACAGAAACCCATGAAGTATACGTTGAATGGCATTACCTTAGTCTACAATATTCCATACCTTTTTGAGTGGTATACTAGGGCTGCAGCTATCTACTAATTTTGTAATTGAGTATTCTATCAATCCAACAAATAATCAAGTACTCTAATAACAAAAAAAATTAAAAGAACGTTTTTCTTTATAAAAACTCATCTGCCCCTACCCCCCAACTGCCCCTCCTAGCCATGTCCCCAGCGCTAGTGAAATGAAATACTTACCTCTCTTGTAGGGGTGTCGCTCCACAGCTCGTCCATCTTCTCCCCTGATGTATTGACTATGTGTCAGGAGGAAAGTGCAGCGCAGTGCGGGCCGGCGGGTGACTACAGAGCGGTGAGTAATAGCAAGCACTTCACTCCTGCTCCGTGGTCACATGACACAAACGAATCCTCGAAGCAAAAAATTTGCATCGAGGATTTGTTTGTGTCGAATTACTCGATTTGATCGAGTAATCGATTCAGCCCTATGGTATACTGACATATACCAGCCAGACAGAGGCCAAAAGAGCACATTTAGAAGATATGTTGGGACCTTTTGTACATCCCAATCTACAGTGAAATATATCTTTGAAAACAGTGGACCACTGGTGAGCATCAACAATGTTTTTGAAGGTAGTGGTTCATATTCAGGTTAAGTATCCCTTTACAAACCAAAGTACAACGAGCTGTAGGTTCTTGGCTTTAGTCAAAGAGTGTATAAGTAGAGTAAATCGGCTTCGAGCATCTTGAGATGGTGGTTAAGTGAAAAGCGCTCATGCTTGCCAAAGACTCATGAAGACAAAAGTCAGTGCTCCGCAACAAAGTCCAATTACCTACATGAATAGAGCATTGTCTTCTTTTTCAGGATCCTTTTAGACCCCTCCACAGACTGATAAATCTGCTAAGCCCTTTGTCACACAGGACACTAAGAACCTGGAAAAAAACTATAGATTTCACTGTACAACTGGTAAAGAAATAATGTAAGCTCCATAAGTACCCACATTTGGGACAAGGTAACAATTGTAGTGAAGATGGTGATAGTTTTCCATCATGCTACGATCTCAATATATGAAAATTCATTCAGAACGTGAAAATTCTCCGCCAGCAGCCCCCCCCTTAAATCCGATTTATACAGTTTGCTTGTAAAACAAATTAAGAAGCTTTAGCCATCAAACAGATGTCATCTAGCTGGGTATCTCAAGAACCTTCCCTTCCCTATCACACAACTGAAGGCGTGTGGAGCACTATAAAGCTTCTCCTCACCAGCCTGCGGAGAACCTTCAAGACATTTAGATCTTAGAACAATGACCGCCGATCAGCTGGAGAGATTTCCCAGAATCTGTGTTTCTGAGAAGATCAACCATGTGTTAGGTCAACAGGAGCTCTTAACCGCTGTCATGCTACAACACTTTCACTGCTCAGCTGAATGACAACCCTGACAACCACACTTCTTCACATACATACAGCTGTTCTTTCCTTACAGTTCACCTTTTCACCTGCAAAGAGCCTCTTATGTAAAGATAATAGAAATGCAAACAAGTCGTCAAACTTACTGACCCAAAAAAAGACTCCACCCGAAGTATGCAATCCTCATTGTACACCAAGTTTGTCCACGAACAGGAGAAAAAAAACTATGTATATATTTTTAAAACAAAATGGATCGGGCACGTTGAGCTTTAATATGTCCTCAGCCCTCAAGTGAGTTAGGCTGGGAAACCCAATGTGAACGTGAATAATGTTAGGAGGAACAATTGTTTGGCCGGCAGCTACTAAAGGTAGTGGTCACCTTTACTCTATGACGGACTTTCCAAAGTCATTGTTGTCACTTACCCGGAAAGTTGAAAGATGCTTTCACCGACCGCGTTCAGAAAAAACATGACAGAGATCATCTTGGTTCAAAATCAAATAGCTGCTTGGACAAGGAGGTGATTTGTAATGTCATAGAGCATCACAAGGGCTTCACTAATGTAATGCCACATGTGGGTGACTGGATATGAATATTTACTGCTTCTGGGCAAGAATGAATAGCAGCCTACAACCATTGTCCATTGTGTGCTACCACCCGACATGCTTATCATGCACAATTATTGTGTTGCTCAACAGATTCCTTGTGTCAGGTTTGTTCCTCCGCTCACAGAAGAAAACTCTATCATGTCTAACAATCATAAAACTTTATGAGCATCTGAGCAGTCTACAGGCCAAGTCCCCAGCCCTGGAAAAAACAAAAAATAAACTCTATGGTTAATGGTTAACTTGAGAACAAATTGTGGAGCTGTAGACTTCAGCAACTGCACAGGGAGCCAGCCATGTGGATAATTACAGGACCAGCTAAGGCCACTTGCTCAGGAGTGGGAAAAGCTCTAAAAAAAAAAAAGGAGAGACAAAAGTTGGCCATGCACTTTAGATAGTGGTCCAACACAAATTTGTTCAGTCCTTCATGCACATGCATGCTTGGGTGAGCGTGCATGTGTTATCACCAGTTTATCTACTTTGAGAACAATGGACTGAGCCTGCTGCGATTTAACATGTCCACCCTTCTTTCCCCTGAAATCTGATGTTGGCGGAGAGTCGGAATGCCACCGTACGTTGGATGGAAGGACCCACCTAAATTGGTAGGTTCGGCTGACCTTCGTCTACTGTGTATGGCCTTATGACCATGTGCACACACGGCGGACATCTTTTGCTGCTGTAATGTCCTGAAGTCTGCTGCAAAATCTTCATGCCTTACTCAGAGATTTTGCAGTTGGTGTTGATTCAGTGAAAAGAGTGAAAACCACTGGAAATTCAGGAAAATCATACATAATTGTATGTTAAAGGGGTTTTCTGGGATCAGAAATCTGAAGACCTGTTCTAAGGATAGGTCGCCAATATGAGATTGATGGCGGTCAGACTCTCAGAAGCCAGTCAAGCAGCTGTTTAAAGGGCCTGTGGCGCTTGCACACATCTACTTCCTGAGAATAGGTCATCGATATTCTAGGTCTGGAAAACCCTGTTAAGTGGATTCAGCACATCCTTTGAGCAGAAACTCGAATTTTTGTGCACAGACCAAGCCTTAATAAGGAGGCTGTTTGAGACAACAAAAAAGGTCTGCTTTTATTTTTTTCATTACCACGAGCAAAAGTGAATGGGGCTCAGCTGCAATACCACATAGCCAACTGGCAAGAGTGGCAGACGATTTTTTTTCTAACCTCATACAACTTTTTCTAATACAATTCCAATTGCATTAATAATTTTCCGATGCGCTGAAGAATATCTGTACAGTGAGCTAGCAGCCACTTACTGAACTAACATGCATGCTTAGCCTATGGGGTAGATAAAAATAACCTTTACTTATACAACGCCAAAATCTTCTGTAGCTATAGTCTGCACCCCAGTCATCGGAGGTTCCCAGCAAAGTGACCTCCATAATGTTACCTGTCAGTCAGTTACCCCCTTCTGGGCAAAACTTTTGTAAAAAGAAAATACTAAAAATGCTCTTGTAGAGCCTGTTATACCGGTTCAGACCTGTGCTCTACACTGCGAAAAACAGAACAGGCCACAAACCCAGCAAGGAACCTCATGAAATACTCAAACAGCAGGAAAAAACAAAACAGAAGAGCATTCGTGCTAATACCAAATACAAGAAATCAAGGCAATAAAAGGGGCAAGTTCAGGATATTTGGAACTTTTTAGTGGACATTCCCACAATCTATGGTGGACTTGTTCACATCTGTTTTGGAGGCTCCGATAGGAACCTCCATCGCAGATTCGACCAAAACAAACAGAAAAAAAATAAAACCTTGACACCCGAACGGATCCTATTACAGTCAATGAGGTCTGTTGGTTTCAGTTATGAGCTGAATCCGGCACTTCTGTTATTTTCGTTGTTCTGCTCCCGAGCAGAACAATGGAAAAAACAAACGCAGATGTCGGACAACTTCTACCATGCTAGCAGATTTAGGCCAGGTTCATACCTGCGGCAACATTCTGGTTTTCTGTTCCAGTACAGCAACAGAAAAACAAAATCACTTGACCCAGCACATGGAGGACACCTCCAAAGCATAATGGAGTCTGTTGCATGTCCAGTATGCTGTCAGAGGCTCAGCAAACTCCACAGAAAGAATAGGGCTGCATGAAAAATTACAGAAACCACAATGGAGCCTGCTAAACCCCGTTATAATTCAATGAGGTCCATCAAGGATCGGTGGCATCCATCATCAATGGATCAGGCAAATTATTCTGCATCCACCTTTCTATTAAAAGCAGCTGCACGACAAGGGTTTGTGGACCCACATCCTGTGGATATGCCAAAAATGTCTATGATGGAATAAACCCTTTATGGGTCATGTACATTTCTTCACCTGAAGTTCTGCTCTATGCATGTGAACAGGATGGTTCCCATCTATGCACGTTTTTACAAGCCTCATTCAGTTTTTTGGATCAGCAGAAGACATTTTGCCACGTGTGAACATAAACCAGCTGTCCTGAGCTGTCCAGCATGTTAACGTTTCGATGGGTGTCAAATGTAACCAGACCAACCCAGTTCTCCCATGTGAGCCAACAAGTGACGTGTCCTGTGTGACAACTCTCTAGGTAAGCACTGCAGAGGAACAGCAGGTGATTAACAGGTCTGCTAGACTTTGCACTTGAGGTAATACTTTCTGTTGGTTTCTGTTCACACGTCTGTGGAGCACCAGATAACACAAAATGCAGAGACATGCTGTATACAGATCAGACACCATATGGGTGAAACCAGAAACTGACGTGGTACCACGTGGTCACATAACGCAAGGGCAGTAGGTCACTGCCATGGCAGTGTCAAACGTAAGAGGCCGGGGAGCTGGGAAAAGGATAATATACTTCCCTTCGCAGGTCTGCACAGGAAGGTTGCCAAAAAGAGGCGCACAACCCCTTTAATTCAACATGGCCACAATTACAGCTCCTACAGTGGCAGTTGATCAGACTTCCTAGGCTTCTGAACAGCAAATCTGCCAAATACATAGAGATAAAATAAAGATTTGATGAACTGAAGGTAAGAAGGTGTATGGAGGTGCAGATCAACTGGAAACTACCCCATGGCTACTGTGGACTTCTGACATATGCCGAGCCATCACATTTACCACCGTGACAAAAATAAAAAAACAAATTAATAAAACAGCACAGGTCTCCTGAGATGAACATCCAAACTATGCGTGGTCAGGAATGCCGTCCGCCCACCGATTAAATCAAAAGAAAATACCTAATTTTGCGAAAACAAGGGGCGGTAATCTTTAGGAACCAGCGTCTCAATAAGCCAAGGGGACTATAGTGGGCCAGGAGAAACTTACATGGGCATCAACAGGTTCAGGTTCCATTACAGTTCTTGAGAGCGCATGTGCCTTAAGAGATTCAACTAAGGGCTCATGCAGACAAGGTGTATTGCGGTTCTGGGCTTCTACAGAGGTGTATGAGCCTCTACACCGTACCTCTGTATGCGTCCAATCTCAGAGGCGTACTCTGTGGAACAGACTCCAAAGGAATTCACCCTAAGAATCCGCTCTAGTGAAGAACACCTTCTTATATCAGACATGCTCTGATGTAGTCCCTACGATAGAGCTCAGAGGCTTTCCAGCTGTCATCGTCATGAGCCCTTGCAGTCAAGTATAGCTACTGTCCAAAAGACATCACGGGAACGTTATGGGCCACCTCAATGGCCGGCTTCAGATCTTCATTACTTTGAATAAATGAAAACTAGAAATAATATCAAAAGGGCGGTCAGGACTGAAGAATTTTCATAAAGAAACAACCAGTTTAATCTTCAGAGGAAAAGTTGGCATAAGATATTGATTAAAGTAGATAGTCTTCTAAAGAGGGTGTGCGTCTTGGCCCTCTGCCTGGTCTTACCGGGAACCAAACGTAGGTTTCTCTACCACCTCAACATAGCCAAGTCACCACTAAACACCAGCCCGGGTACAATTTCTACATCAGTACCTTGAAGAACAAGCTACATACACAGCAAGGGTTTCTATGTAGGCCTGGCCAAAAGGTTGCCACCTAAAATCCAATCCCACACAAAGACAACCAGCGGGTTACTTGGATACTGAATGCAGGCAAGGCCAAGGTAAAGAATAAAGCAGCGCCGTGTGCATTGTCTTCCCAGTCCACAGAGACAAACAGAAGCCTGCGGTTGGGTAAACCCAGCAATTAGCACAGCTTATTCTCACAGGCCTCAAGTCAAGTCTAGACTACAAAGGGCAACACCTGCAGTCCTATGTAAAGCATAGATTACGAAATCGCCAAGAGTTGTTCCAAGTGGCAAGATCAATTATGCTACATCTGTACAGCTGACCATACACATCAGATACTGGTAAGGCTACTTTCACACTAGCGTTCGGAGCGGGTCCGTCTGATGTTTCATCAGACGGATCCGCTCCTATAATGCAGACGTTTGCATCCGTTCAGAACGGATCCGTCTGCATTATAACTGCATTTATAAAATTTCTAAGTGTGAAAGTAGCCTGAGCAGATCCGTTCAGACTTTACATTGAAAGTCAATGGGGACGGATCCGCTTGAAGATTGAGCCATATGGTGTCATCTTCAAGCGGATCCGTCCCCATTGACTTCCATTATAAGTCTGGACGGATCCGCTCGCCTCCGCACGGCCAGGCGGACACCCGAACGCTGCTTGCAGCGTTCAGGTGTCCGCTCACTGAGCGGAGCGGAGGCTGAGCGCTGGCAGACGGATGCATTCTCAGTGGATCCGCCTCCACTGAGAATGCATTAGGGCCAGACGGCTGCGTTCAGGGCTGCTTGTGAGCCCCTTCAAACGGAGCTCACGAGCGGACACCTGAACGCAGGTGTGAAAGTAGCCTAAGACTGGTAACTGACCTAATGTGTATGGGGACCTCTCGGTACCTGCCTGATAAGGATAAGGCTGCTGGATTTCAACATGTCCAATCCTTTTTATTGTCAGGGAGATAAGCAGCCACCAGAGAAGCCTGGCAGTAGCTTATTTCCCACTACCTGTAGATAAGATATGCCAAGGCAAGTATATAGGGGGAGCGAGTAGCTGTAGTAGTATTTTTTATAGATCTTCCTCTGGCAGTGTATGTGGACTTCCTAAATTCCCTCTATTATCTGCCGGATAAGGATCAGGCTGTTTGATTTCAACAGGTCTGATCTTTTTTGTTTTCAGGGAGATAAGCTGCCATCAGAGAAGCCTGGCAGTAGATAAGAGCATATATGTGTGTATGTAGGGGAGAGAGGTGGAATAGAGCAGAGGTAGTATTTTTTTTTTTATAGATCTTCCTCTGGCAGTGGTTCATCACCCTCTCCTTATACATGTACCCATCATTCAGATCCTCCCTGTAGGACTTTCTCACCATAGAGGAAGACAAAGTAACTAACAAGACAGATTTTGCTCAGAAGAATTCCTGGCTGGTCTGTATATAAACAGGAAGCTGAAGGGAGATAAGGCCAGGACAGCGCACCCTGTAAACTCACCAGACTGTCCTGACAAAGGTCAAGTCCTTGAGGAGATCCGGTTATTCTAAGGTGAGACCAAGACACCAGCATGCAGTTCCAGGACATGAGAATCTATTCTTAGTGGATATCACAAAGAACGGTTCCAGGGAACAGATTTACGCTATTAACACCTTATCGTTTAAGGTCAGTGCCTGGGCAGAAACGTCTGACAACAAGCCACAGATGCCACCTCATCACATGTTCAGTTACAGGTCAATAGCATTAGATGTGTCTCTATGAGGATCAGCATGTCTGGGCTCAGAGTGGCTACAAAGTGAATGTCTGACCCTGGAGGACCTGATTCTTCTGGGCATTACATGGACAGCCTTCCGATTCCAATGGGAACTACAGTATGTGATGCTTACTTTCACCCGTGGTGGCGCTGTGGGGAAGTGGAACACCTTCCACTGGCTGATCCAACAGATCATAAGTGATCACTGGGGGTCCCGGCAGTGGGACACCCCGAGACCACACTGTAGTGACCTCACATATTAGATAAATGTTGGCCAAACCCAGTGGGACCAGACAACTGTCTAGCGTGTGGGTGTCCCAACTAACCCCCCACCAAGACAATGGATGTTTTGAGAAAGAATAGCTGGACATGTAGGATTTCAACATGTCCGATCCTTTTGTTCTTAAGGATGATCGGCTGCCAATAGGTAATTCTCATAGTGTACGATAGGGGCATGCAACCTTTAACACTCCCAGCATGCACATCTGCTCGGCTACCCTTGTAATCCCCACCTAAATGAATGGCGATTCTGATAGCACAGCTGGAGCGCCAGAGATCGCCGAGTCCTGATGTACACATCCTGTTGTAGAAACAGGATGTCCTATCATATGGCCGCTGCAAAAATCCAGTAGCCATAGAGGCGCGACAGCTTAAAATGTGAACGGAATATAGGATTTCCAAAACCGGTAGTGTGACCCAAGCGTTTGGACGATTCCTTTTTGCTAGAAGAGGACCTGTGACCATTCATGGCATGTCTGTTATAGCAAATACTCATTCCCCATAAAATAATTCTGGAGCACCTTTTCTTAGAACGCTGCCTTATGCTGCTCCTCTGTTATTCCTCCTAGAAATGTATTCAGAAAATGTCAAACTCTGTTATTTTGTGTGTCCCTGCAAAGTCTGACACTGGCAGCACTGATTGGACCCTGGGGGTATGTGCTGGGACACCCCCCACCTGATGATAAATACACATTTGTAATAACAGAGGACAGAATGCATGGTTCTCAAAGAATGCTGCTGAACTTTTATATTATGGGGAATACAATGAGTTACTAAAATCAGATACGTCAGGAATGGTGACCACGTTAAGGGGTCCTCTAACCAGAAGGAATTGTCTGAACCTGAGCCACACTATTTATGCCGGTGGCACGACACGAACTACATATACCAGTTCTGGAAATCCAATTTTCCTTCCAGGTTTTAAAGGGAACCTGTCATCGGGATTTTGGGTATAGAGCTGAGGACATGGGTTGTTAGATGGCCGCTAGCACATCCGCAATACCCAGTCCCCATAGCTCTGTGTGCTTTAATTGTGCAAAAAACACGATTTGATACTTATGCAAATTAACATAAGAGTCATATCTTACTTGTGTGGCCAGAGAAGAGTCATATTTTCAAGCTCTGACTCATCTCAGGTTAATTTGCATATGTATAAAAATAATTTTTTAATAAAAGCACACAGAGCTATGGGGACTGGGTATTGCGGATGTGCTAGCGGCCATCTAGCAACCCATGTCCTCAGCTCTATACCCAAAATCCCGGTGACAGGTTCCCTTTAAGCTGCCGCACCTCCATGGCTCCTTGACGCTTGCAGCAGTGGCCATACAGCAGGACATCCTGTTTCCAGGATGATGTCAGGAAGAGCGGTCACAATCAGCTTCTTCCATTTATGAAGAGACCGTGCGGAAAAGTGCGACAGCACAGGAGTGAATATTGCCGAGAAACCCACCGCACCACACAAACCTGTGCAAGAGGCTGCCGGACAAGTCACAAAAGACCCTCACATGAAGTACAGAAAACAGAATCACTGCATATGAAGCGCCGCCATACACCAATCTACACAACACATTTAATAAACAGCAAACACCAGTGTCAGGCAGCTGCTGCCAAGGCCAATAAGATAATGGGTTGCATCAGAAGGGGCATAGATGCCCGTGATGAGAACATAGTCCTACCACTTTACAAATCACTGGTCAGACCACACATTGAGTACTGTCTACAGTTCTGGGTTCCTCTGAACAAGGCAGACATAGCAGAGCTGGAGAGGGTTCAGAGGAGGGCAACTAAAGTAATAACTGGAATGGGGCAACTACAGTACCCTGAAAAATTATCAACTTTTGAGTTATTCACTTTAGAAAAAAGACGACTTAGAGGAGATCTAATTACTATGTATAAATATATCAGGGGTCAGTACAGAGATCTATCCCATCAGCTATTTATCCCCAGGACTGTGACGAGGGGACATCCTCTGCGTCTGGAGGAAAGAAGGTTTGTACACAAACATAGAAGAGGATTCTTTACGGTAAGAGCAGTGAGACTATGGAACTCTCTGCCTGAGGAGGTGGTGATGGTGAGTACAATAAAGGAATTCAAGAGGGGCCTGGATGTATTTCTGGAGTGTAATAATATTACAGGCTATAGCTACTAGAGAGAGATCGTTGATCCAGGGAGTTATCTGATTGCCTGATTGGAGTCGGGAAGGAATTTTGTATTCCCCTAAAGTGGGGAAAATTGGCTTCTACCTCACAGTTTTTTTTTTGCCTTCCTCTGGATCAACTTGCAGGATAACAGCCCGAACTGGATGGACAAATGTCTTTTTTTCGGCCTTATGTACTATGTTACAAAGAAGAGATGGCGCGTTTAGTCAGGGCTTCTGTCCTACAAGACTCAGCTGTGTGCAAGACAGAAACAAATAGACCCATTGAGAAGATTTCGGCATCAATAGAAGCTTGTGGTGAGATTCCCTGAAGTGGGCACGAGGTCCTGTACAAGACCTATTGTCTTATGTATGAAACTATGTGCCCCCGGGGACAAGCTCCCTGGGACGTCACATTAGGCGGGAGAGTAAGGAAATTATACATAATAAGACCCCCGGCGGCAGCTGCACCATCCCTCCTGCACATCAGTTCAGCTCCTCTCCATTATCTGCTGCCTGCAATTCCATCTTCCTCCACTAGTAGACAAGACACCAGGGCACAGTCCCTTTAAATCCTTTACACGACCAGTAATTCACTTGTGTTTTTCTTTTACTGTCAAGAACCCTGACCCCATAGCATGGTACAGCACACATGGACAATGGGGATCAGGGCCGAAAGGAGCAACCAGGGAGAGAGATCCCAGCAGAACAATCACTGGTCCTAGGGACTGAGGAATGTCTCCAGCACCTGAAAAGCTTTAGTTGCAAACCAGATCAAGAAATCAAACTACTAATGACCAATCAACCAGATTAGCAACCTGACCCCAGA
This sequence comes from Bufo gargarizans, assembly GCF_014858855.1. Classification (NCBI taxonomy): domain Eukaryota; kingdom Metazoa; phylum Chordata; class Amphibia; order Anura; family Bufonidae; genus Bufo; species Bufo gargarizans. Next base: position 479,484,644 of record NC_058082.1, read on the forward strand.
TGATCAAACCAGACCAGTGATGACCACAGCAAAGCACTAACAAGCTACTGATGACTGAACCACAATGACCAGATCAATCATCACCAAACTAGACCACTAACCAAACTGGCTATGACCAAAGTACAGTAAACCACCAACCTGATCACTAACCACACCACTAATGGACAACCCAACCGAACCAGATCAGTGATCAACAAACTAGATCACTGACCAGACCAGTGATGACCACAGTAAATCACCAACCAGATCACTAACAAACTACTGATGAGCAAACCGCAATAACCAGATCACTGATCACCAGACTAGATCACTAACACAAAAAAGTACAGTAAATCACAACCAGATCACTGGTCCAAACTAGATTATAAACCAGTTCAGTGATGCCCACAGTAAATCGCCAACTAGATTGGTGATCCAGCCTTGTGGTCACTAAAGTACCAACCAGATCAATGATCCCCCTACCAGATCAGTCAGCAGACGGGATCCCGGTCACTACTTACAGCTGGTTGATGGTGTTCTGGGAGATGACGGCATTCTCGGAGAAGTGTGGGATCATCTTCCCCGCACACGCCGCGCACAGGTGTCCGCTGCCTTCCTGCCGGTCCCCGGGTAACGTGCCGCTCACTGTCATGGGGAAGTGTCCCGCAGGGCTCTGCCCGCAGCGGCACATGAGCTCAGCGGCTGCCGCTCTCCGCTCCGGTCCCCGGGCTGCACATCCCGGCAGCGGCTCCGTCACTCCTGCAGGAAACTTGTAGGGAAGTGGTGATCGCGGAGGTAGCGGGGTGGCCGGCGTGTGTCACCCGTGCAGGAGCTCACTGGTGGCCGCCTCCGATGCTCTGGACCTGGGCAGGATCATGCCCGAGCAGAGCCCCCTGAGATGACATGCCAGCCTGAGCCCAGCCACTCTCACACTGCGCTTCCTGCTGCCCCGGCTCCGGCTGCCGAGTCCTGCGCATGCGCACTCACTGCTCCCCTCACCTCCGCCTCCTCCTGTCTTATCAACGTCCTGCGGGTGAGGGGGCCCTTCTGTGTCCTGTCCTGCCCTGCCCCCACCACATCTGGCCAGGTGAAGGGGCCCCTCCTGTGCCCCGCCCCCACCACATCTGGCCAGGTGAAGGGGCCCCTCCTGTGCCCCACCACATCTGGCCAGGTGAAGGGGCACCCCATGTGCTCCGCCCCCACCACATCTGGCCAGGTGAGGGGCACCCCATGTGCCCCGCCCCCACCACATCTGGCCAGGTGAGGGGCACCCCATGTGCCCCGCCCCCATCACATCTGGCCAGGTGAGGGGGCCCCTCCTGTGCCCCGCCCCATCACATCTGGCCAGGTGAGGGGGCCCCTCCTGTGTCCTGCCCTAACCACACATGGCCAGGTAAGGGGGCCCCTCCTGTGTCCTGCACCCATCACCCCCTGTGTCCTGCCCCAACCACATCTGGCCAGGTCAGGAAGCACTCCCTGTGTCCTGCCCCAACCACATCTGGCCAGGTCAGGAAGCACTCCCTGTGTCCTGCACCCAACACCCCCTGTGTCCTGCACCCAACACCCCCTGTGTCCTGCACCCAACACCCCCTGTGTCCTGCACCCAACACCCCCTGTGTCCTGCACCCAACACCCCCTGTGTCCTGCACCCAACACCCCTGGCCAGGCCCAGTAACTTCATTATAAACTTCCTGACAACCAATATTTACTGCTTAAAGGGGATTTCCACTACAGTCAGCGTATAGGATGTGCCATACCCACTTCAGCCCCCAGTATGCCCAGAACTGGGGTGTGTGCCCCCCACATACCTATAGTGAATGGGAGATACAGAAACAACCAGCGCACTTCAGTCAGACCCCACTAATTAGAGAAAGCCTACACCATCCATCATCATCAATGTCTGTCGTGGGAAACGGCTTAAAACTATACATCCCCATCTCAGAAAATGATGGGAGTATTGCTGCGACATGCCTTCACTTTCAAATGCTGGGACCCCCATCAATCCAGAGCGCTGATTGGTGCTGCCCCCACCACTGAAACAAGGCCACACTCCCCGGTACAGGGTTACAGAGCACCTGTCAGCAGGATTGCATTATAAAACAGCATACTGCCTGGTAGGGTTGATCCTGCTGATTGGAATGACACTCTGTTGCAGCATTCTTGAGAAAAAGACTTTGTCGTTATGTAAATGAGAGCTTAGGTGCAGGGGCGAGGCCTGGACAGCCGGTGCACCTCAGCCACGTCCACGGGTGCACCAAAACACTTATTTTGCATAAGGAATAACGTTTTTTTCTAGTCTGAAACACCACAAACCGATTTTCATAAGACATGTATCATTCCAATCATCAGGATCAACCCTAATAGGGTTATCCTGCTGACAGGTACTCTTCTCCTCTGGACATTCACTTCTATGGGGCTCCTGTTCCGGCACCTCTATGAGTGCACTCCAGAAGTAGACACCCCAAACATCATCATATAACACCTGGATCAGCTCTAAGCCTCATGCACACAAGCTGTGTCCGTTTTTCCCTCTGCAAACCGCAGATCCGCAAAATACGGATGCGGTCTGTGCAGGCCCAAAAACGGATGCAGAATGTCCGTTTAGCAAAAACAGAACATGTCCTAGGCTTGCCTGCAAAATGCGGACCCATTGAAGTCAATGGATCTGCAACAAAATTGGACAGATCGCATCCGTATTTTGCGAAAACGAACGCGGTCGCGTGCATGAGGCCTTATACTGTACGTGGATGAAGGAGATTGTTCGGTGGTCGGCAGCACATTCCTGATGTGCCTTCCATAGTGATGATTTTAGGCATAAAACGTAAAAACCTGACAAAACGAGAAAACGCCATGTGTGCAGGGGCCAATGACAGGGAGCGAGTGCTGGGCTGATGACCGGCAGCACCGAGGCCATCCGACAGGGAATTGCACAAACCGCAGTCCTTTGTTATATTCTTATTATCAGAACTGGCCACTTTTCAAATAAAACACAGATAATAATTCAGCTTTTGCCACTTTTGTCCTGCAGATCCGTCCGCGGAATACAGCAAGCTACGCGCACATACTGCGTGGCAGAAACTGCGACTGCAGCAGGTGCACGGATTTCTACAGGCGCCATTCAAATGACCGGGGCAGTGTCAGAAATGACTGCAACAAAACTGCCGTGTGTGATCAGGTCCTTACTGAAGAGAACTGCACTGCCTCAGAGGGGGAAACGTCTATGCATCTGGATCATGCACAACCTGTAAGGGCTCATGCACACTCCCGTTGCCTTTTTTGCGGTCTAAAAAATGGCGTATCCGCAAAACACGCATTCCGCATTTTGCAGAACGGAATGTCCGGCCCCTTATAGAACAGTCCTATCCTTGTCTGTAATGCGGACAAGAATAGGACATGTTCTGTATTTTTGCGGAATCAACGGAACGGACAAACGCATCTTTTCCGGCCTCATTGAAGTGAATGGGTCCGCATCCTACCAGCAAAAAATGGGGATCGGATGCGGTCAAAAAAATATGATCATGTGCATGAGCCCTAATTTGTAAGCTCGCTCACCTTGGGTGGAATACGTTACAGCATTCCGGCTGTTACAAGTTATCCCCTTAGGCTACATGCACACAAACGACGTTTGTTTCCGTGTCCGTTCCGTTTTTTTTGCTGATAGGATGCGAACCCATTCATTTCAATGGGTCTGCAAAAAATGCAGACAGCATACAGTGTGCTGTCCGTATCAGTATGTCCGCGCCGTAGCCCCGCAAAAAAAAATAGAACATGTCCTATTCTTGTCCGTTTTAGGCATTGTTACAATGGATCCGCAAAAAAAACACAAAAAAAACCGGATGGCATACTCTTTTTTGGCGGACCGCAAAACACATACGGTAGTGTGCATGTAGCCTAAGGCTGCTTTCACACCTGCGTTAGGTGCGGATCCGTCTGGTATCTGCACAGACGGATCCGCACCTATAAATGCATACTATGGTATCCGTTCAGAACGGATCAGTCTGCATTCTTTGTAAAAAAAAATAAAAAAAAAGTCTAAGGCCTATTGCACACGACCGTATGGCTTTTTCAGTGTTTTGCGGTCCGTTTTTCACGGATCCGTTCTTTTTTGTTTTTGTTGTGTTTTCCGTATGGCATATACAGTATACAGTAATTACATAGATAAAATTGGGCTGGGCATAAGATTTTTAATAGATGGTTCAGCAAAAAACAGAACGGAAACGGAAGACATACGGATGCATTTCCATATGTGTTCCGTTTTTTTGCGGACCCATTGACTTGAATTGAGCCACGGAACGTGTTTGCGGGCAATAATAGGACATGTTCTATCTTTAAACGGAAAGGAAATACGGAAACGGAATGCATACAGAGTACATTCCGTTTTTTTTGCGGAACCAATGAAATGAATGGTTCCGTATACGGAACGCAAAAAACGGCCAGTAAACGTGGAAAAAAACAAAAACTGTTGTGTGCAGGAGAACTAAGTCTAATTGTTAGTCAGACGGATCCGTCCTGACTTTACATTGAAAGTCAATGGGGGACGGATCCGTTTGCAATTGCACCATATTGTGTCAACGTCAAACGGCTTGACTTACATTGTAATTCAGGACGGATCCGTTTTGGTGTCCGCCTCCAGAGCGGAATGGAGACTGAACTGTGCCAAACTGATGCATTCTGAGCGGATCCGCATCCATTCAGAATGCATTGGGGCTGAACTGATCCGTTTGGGGCCACTTGTGAGATCCCTGAAACGGATCTCACAGGCGGACACCGAAACGCGGGTGTGAAAGTAGCCTTATCCGCAGGAGTTCCAGAGACAGTAGAACACAGCGCTCCACTATCTCCAGAATTCCCATAGAAACAAATGGAGCGGCAGGGCGCATGTCCGACTGGCCGCTCCATTCATTGCAGTGGGTATGGGGCCCCCATTCTCAATCAGTGGGGGCTCCAGGGGTAGGACCCTCACTGATTTAGGTTAGGGGATAACTTCTAACAACTGGAGTACCCCTTTAAGGATTCGTCATTTATCCAGTCACAGAAGGGCAGGTTTTTGTGAAGAATTCGACATGAATTATATAGTGAGAGGGACTGGTAATCTCTAGAAATCTTTTCAATAAAACCTCAATATGTATGAATACGATGCGGGAAGAAGCGATGGCGGATATTTATAGCTTCCCGTACGCAGGGAATTGTATAAGAACAGCATTTCAGGCCACCAAGGGCTTTCCTTCTATTCACTGCCACAGAGCGAGCATGCAGCGCAGGGTTTTCAATCAGCGCTCACAATGACGCCACGCAGAGGTTGGCATGGGCCGATTAGAAGACCACCATCTGGAACGTGAACTGGATTTACGTAACACCAGATTATACCGTTCTGTGTCACTAAACTATCGGCTTTCTGGGATTTTATGTCTTCTGCATGATGATGGGTGGGCAGCACACCCCACCATGCTTTCTTTTTTTTTACATCAAAGTTGGTTGTTCTCCGGGTATACATTAGGTCACATCGCAAACATTACCAGTAAGTCCCCATGCACACCACCGTATGTTCGGTGCAGATCGGATGCGGACCTATTAATCTTAATGGGGCCGCAAAAGATGTGGACAGCACGCCGTGTGCTAGCCGCATCCATACGTCCGTTCTGCATCACCGCAAAAAAAGACAGAACATGTCCTATCCTTGTCCATTTTACGGACAAGGATAGGACATTTCTAGAGGAGTTTGAAAATAAATGGTGGCATGCACATGGCTGGGAATACGTATTTTACGGATATGTGACTTGCAAACAACAAAACGGATGCGGTCGCGTGCATGAGCCGTGAACGTGTATTTCAGGGGATGCTCATGGCTGCAAGGACGACCTCATTTACTGAAATCTCATTATCGGGATTTCTACACATGTCCTGTGTGTACGGATAAGACATCAATGCACAAAAGGGGCCTCTTTATAACTTCAGCGGATCCAAATGTGAGCCAGCCACACCCACTTTTTCAGACCTGGCGTGAGCGGGGGAAAAGTCGCATTCTGCACCTGAAATACGCCTAATCTAGGCGTATTTCAGGTTGATAAAATACCCCCTGGTATTGGTGTTTGGTCAGCAAAGAGCAGTAAAAAGGACTATCCCATCAAGCCCTCTCCATATGGACTAAGGCCCCAACTAAAGGGAGTGAAAGAAAAAGAAAAAAAACAAACAAAAAAACACAGAACAGTGCTGTTGCATTGTGTTTTTTTTCTTCGGGTTTCTAGCCATGTCTGCCCTATAGACTGATTTTAATTAGTGCAAGTATAAGGCCTCATGCACACGGCCGTTGTGCGGCCGTTCCGTCGATTGGGGACCGCAATTTGCGGTCCCTAATACACGGGCCTCATCCGTGTGGAAGCCGCAACGGATCCAGACCCATTATGGGTCCGTGATCCGTCCGCACCATAAAAAAAATAGAACAAGTTCGTAGTATTTCCATGGGGTTCCATGCCTCCGATCCGCACCGCAGTTCCAGATTACGGACCCATTCAAGTGAGTGGGTCCACATCCATGATGCGGGGAGCACGCGGCCAGTGCCCGCATATCGGCCGCAATACGGGCAACGGCTGTGTGCATGAGGCCTAAAGCTGTAGTCTGCTCTCCCTGGAAGCTGTCTGGCACCAGGAGAGCTATAGAGTGGACTCAGCATGCGTGTGGAACCTGCACTCCCTGAATTTTATGGCGGCCGTTATGGCACATAACAGGTAGTATTTAGTGTTAGGTTCCCGTCTTACAGAGATCGCCTTGACGCCGGCAGACGGGCCCAAATAATTTTGTACAAAATGTATTTGCCAAGAGTCTAAAATTTACAAAATAAGCACTAGCACCAGAATATTTTCTACAACTATGGCATTATTGTACTTTATTTGGTTTACAGGGTGCTGTTGCACTGTGTTTTTTTTCTTTGTGTTTCTAGCCATGGCAGCGTGCACCTGTGCATTGGGATGTGCTGAATGACCCCCTTTTTCTTGCAGTTCTACTAAAGGGATCAGCCCCCTCCGGCACTCCAGCTGTAATAAAACTGCAACTCCCAGCATGCTCCATTCACTTCTAAGGAAGTTCCAAGAACATCTGTGCAAGTGTGCATGCTGGGAGTTGTAGTTTTACAACAGCAGGAGTACTGCAGGTAGCTGACCCCTGGCTTATTAGGACATATGATGAGGTCTTGCTCAGGAGAAGGACTATGCAAATTCTACTAAAACCAAATAAATTAAGATGTATAAAACAGATTTTTAGTGGCAAAAATTTCTGAAAGAAATCTGCCGTGTGTGAACATACCCAAACATTGCAGGGGAAAACGTATGGTCGTATGAGTCTGCGCACAGCAATAATAAACGATTGCTAGGGGTCTCAGAAGAGGTTTCCAATGTAATATTCTTAAAGGGGTTGTCTCATGAAACACACCTATCCCTCCCCCCCTAACCACAGGAAAAGTATCTGATCAGCGGGGGTCTCAACATTGGGGCCCCGACAGAGCACGGAAATGGAGGTCCTGATCCCCTGGCACATTCGGATACAGTGCTACGCTATCTCTACAAGTCCAATACTGCTGAATAGAGCGGCCGCGGACATGTGCAACCACAGGGGACACAGGGCACCCATCCTCATGATCGTGGGCCCTCCATAGACCTCCGCTGATCCTGTGGATGGGGGATAAGTGTTTTGTAGGACAACCCCTTTAACGTCAGCTTGGTCTCTGCACTACCATGCTGTATGTAAATGGGTTTAACTGTTTACACCCCACAACATACAGCTTGCCCACATACACAAGCTGTAAGCTTAGGGCTACAAGGAGACGTCAGAACTGCAAATTCAGGTCATAAATTGTATGAAATGCTAAATAGATTGAGGCACAGATGTGAAAGTAGACTAAGGGCTCATGCACACGAACGTATTTTATTTCCATGTCAGTTCAGTTTGTTTTTTTGCGGACCGTATACGGAACCATTCATTTCAATGGGTCCACCATGCATTCAGTTTCTGTATTTCCATTCCGCAAAAAAAAAAAAAATCATGTCCTATTATTGTCCGCATTACAGACAAGGATAGGACTGTTCTATTAGGGGCCAGCTGTTCCGTTCCGCAAAATACAGAGTGCACACGGATGTCATTCGTATTTTTTGCGGACCGCAGAATACATACGGTCGTGTGCAAGAGGCCTAAGAGATACTTTTACTTAGATGACTGTTTGCAGCCATGGACATCTACTTTCCATAACCCCAGGGTACCGATCTGCAGGCTTATTCCAGGGGCGGACAGGAATGCTCCCTGCACAAGTATGGAGACGAGCCGTGCTTTCCCCGCTGCAGCCTGGCTTTGTTGGCTCCCAAACCTCAGCACATGATCAGCAGCTGATACAACATTCACCACTGATCACTTTGTTGCCTGAAGAAACAGTAAAAGCAGCAGCGCTTGTACCGTGAAAAAACCATGGGAAGCCATGGAGGGACTCTCTCACACGAGTGAGCTTTCTGTCTGGAAGGAATCTGTCAAGGGAATAGGCCTGAGCCGTCTCAGTGAAGGGAATGGGACGGAGGAGTAGTAATTACACTGCTCGCCGCTGCAAGGCCGGGGAGAACGCAGCAGTTGTACGAGCGCTGCGTTCTCTCCATACAGCTGGCACAGCAGTCATGCCCCTGCCGATCTGATATTGATGACCTATCTGGAGGATAGGTCATCAATATAGGATAAGCGAACAATCCCTTTAAGAGGAGCTTGTCATCTCTATAGTAAGGCCTCTTGCACACGACAGTGTGTCCCCCGTGGCCGTATTGCTGCCCGCATACGGCGGGTCCGCAATACAGGGGACACCGGCCATGTGCACTCCACATCACGGATGCAGACCCCCCGCAAATCCGGAGATGCGGTGCAGAACGGAACGGAAGCACTTCCGTGCTTCCCTTCCGCAAAAAGATAGAACTTGGGGTCGCGATCCACATGTGGCTGGCTCACGGTCGGTGCCCGTGCATCGCGGACCGCAGCAAAGCTCTTGCTTAGGGCTCATGCACACGACTCTTGTTGTTTTGCGGCCCGTTTTTCACAGAATCCGTTGTTCACACTAGCGTTATTCTTTTCCAGCATTGAGTTCCGTCCTAGGGGCTCTATACCGGAAAAGAACTGATCAGTTTTATCCTAATGCAGTCTGAATGGAAAGCAATCCGTTCAGGATGCATCAGTTCAGTCCCTCTTACGTTTTTGGCCGGAGAAAATACCGCAGCATGCTGCAGTTTTATCTCCGGCCAAAAATACTGAACACTTGCCGGAATGACGGATCCGGCATTAAATTCCATTGCGGCCCCAGGTGTTCCGGAAAAACGGATACTGTTACGCGGTCTGCGCATGCGCAGACCTTTAAAAATGAGAAAAAAATAAATTCCGGATACATCTTTCCGGATGACAACCAGAAAGACTGATCCGGTATTGCAATGCATTTGAGAGGCGGATCCGTCTCACAAATGCATCCGTTTGCATCCAGATTGCCGGATCCGGCAAAATCCTTTGCCGCAATTGTGAAAGTACCCTTAAGTCCTCTTCCATTCCGTTATTGCACAAAACATATCCGTATGCTTTCCGTATTTGATCAGTTTTTTGTGGATCGTATACAGAAACAGTAACTTAATAATCACCAAACACATGAGCAATATGGGCTGGGCATAGCATTTCTACAGTATGGATCCACAAAATACGGATGCGTTCCGTGTGCTTTTCGTATTTTTTGCGGACCCATTGACTTGAATGGGGCCTCAGACCGTGATTTGCGGACAATAATAGGACATACACTACTTTTTTGCGGAACAACCATGCGGACAAACTGAAACGGAATGCACACGGAGTAACTTCTGTATTTTCAACAGCCCCATTGAAGTGAATGGTTCTGCATACGGTCCGCAAAACAAAAACGGAACGGAAGCGGAAAGAAAATATGTTCGTGTGCATGAGCTCTAACACAGCCTTCTGAAGAAACCACAAACAGGTCCTGTGAAGCCCCGTCTGAAAAACATTTTATTACGTAAAATCCAGCCAGTAAATAAGGCACACTATTAGGGCCCATTCACACGGCAGCCACGTGGTGTCCACCTCCCATTGTTTTTAATGGGAGGCAGGGCTGCAGTTCATGCATCAAGCGATTTAAAGGCGCGACCACGCCAGCACGTCCCTTCTTGGTGCTCTGTCTGGACGGATGTTGCTGGAAGCCGAAGAGGGTGTCTGTTTGCGGTTTACCTCCATTTAATGGGGCTCAACCTCAAGCTCATCCTTGGCATCCACACTGAACAACCATGGCGGTCTCTCTCGTCGAACACATAATGGATTTTGACAGCGTCATAGTTTATTGCCCGCATTCTGTTTAGCAGTTGGAATGATGGAGCCTGACAGGTATTAGTCCACAAAAACAACATAAGAAAAGCTGGGCGGCGGGTCAATCTCTGTGCCTGGTCAGATTCTGCGCTAGGTCCAATATTACGCCTCATCCGTGACAGATTTTTAAGGATCCACCAATGCTGGTTTTTAGAATCTGACAGAATGGCTAATCTAGTAATACGGCGGTCAATGTACCCCCGTTGACAAGACCATAGTTTTAACACTCTTGTAAAATTCAATCATATAGAAAATGCAAGGTCTTAAAAATGGTCAGACATGCCTATTCTAGGCGCATGTACTCAACCTCATGGATACTTCTAGCATCACTTTTAGGGCTCATTCAGAGGAACGTGGTTTTGGTCCGCATCCGAGCTGCATTTTTTCCGGCTCGTGTACGGACCAATTCACTTCAATGGGGCCGCAAAAGATGTTTTGCGAATCTGCAATTTATGGACCGTAAAAAAACGGCGTGTGAACAAGCCCTTAAGATCATGTGAAGAATGGTAGGACAGAAGACGGCCGGCATCAGGGATCATGTACTGATCTCTACATGGCTGCCGATAGGTCACTACCCTGTAACTGAGTGCAACCTATTGTTTTAGGTCATCAGCCGTAATATTCTAGGGGACAGGAAATATGCAGTAAAATATATTTCTCCACGGTCAAGACTAGTGACGGCCATGTAACATGCCATTTACTACTTGAGCCTCTTTCATTTTATTTTTGCCTGGTCTTTAACGTACCTGAGCTAAAACAAGCCATTGGGGATCGACATACACAATGTACACATCATGGGCATCGGCACGTCAGTGATGGTTATCTACTGGTTAGCAAACAAGGAAGAAACATGGTGTCACAACACTAAACCAACTCAACTCTTCACACTTGAGTGTAAATGTGACATTTATGATGTACAGAAACAATAGGTTCCACCTCAATCACATCTGACTTCTTTCCACCGAGGACGACTTGTGGCTGACACGACGCATAAGTATAAGATTTGCAGGAATACTACACATAAGAAATCATAATTAATATCCATTCATTAAAGGGATTGTCTGGGCTTTTAACATGGATGAGCTATCCTCAGGATAGGTCATCAATATCAGATCGGGCGGTGGTCTGACAGCTGGCACCCCCGCTGGTCAGCTGTTAGAGGAGTGTGCACGCGCCGTCCCTCTTCTCTCTTCCTGTTTGTTGCTGCTTTGCCATAGACATAGCAGGAAGAAAGGTGGCACGTGCCCACTGTATGCCAGATCATTAGCAGGGGTGCCCGTTGTCTAAACTCCGCCGATCTCATATTGATGACCTATCCGAAGAATGAAAAGATGGCAATAACCAACAGTGAGATCATTTGAGAAATCATGAAAAATATTTGGGCCAAATGGAAATAAACACTCAGGCCCCTTTCACACGAGCGAGTTGTATCCGGAAACAAGTGCGGATGCGATGCGTTTTTTTTACTGATGGTTGCTAAGAGATGTTGTTTGTAAACCTTCAGTTTTTTTTATCACGCGCATGAAAAACTAGAAAAAAACTGAACACAATCGCTGACAAAACTGACAACTTGCTTGTAAAATGGTGCGGGTTTGACTGAACGCACCCGGAGCCGATCCGTATCGTTCATGTGAAAGAGGCCTTATGGTATGTGTGTGCCAGAGCTTTCATTAGAGGATATGCGATTTACCTACAAAATAATATTGAAAGTTCCATGTATAAATGGACAGGATTTCAAACGGGCGGGCCTTTAAAAAAAATATTTTTTTTTTTAATTAACATTTTATCCATTGAAAAAGATATGCTAACGTGACAAATTATAAAACGGAGGCCAAAAAGCTCATTTTTGCATCTAAAATAAAACATATTGTAACTTTGCAAACACAAATATTCGACCGTTTTGTGTCTACAGTTCCTATGCGGGCCTGTCTCCAGGGATACAGACTACCAACAAGCACCGGCCGATCCTGCAGTCATGTGCAACTCCCAAGCTGCCATGCAGTATGCCACGATTACTTTTCTTGCCGATTCCATTAAAAAAAAAAAAATTGGGGTTGGCAACACTGCTCAGACATCATGTTCAACGTTGACAGGTACCCTTAACTAAAAAGTGCAGAAACATGGTGTGAACAGTCTCGTGCGAGAAAAGTCTCCCATCGAGGTTCAAGTGTAGGTGCAAGGTCTGAGTGACGGCTGCAGATCCCGTAGGTTATACTCGCCGGGCACATTTTTGCTTGCTTGCTCATTTGATACCAATGGAAATTTCCACCCCTGACCTTAGGCACTGGGTGACCTTCTTAACCACCGGCACTTTGCTATGACACTGGTAGGTTCCCAGAATCTTTGCAGCTACACCTAGTGAAAAAGTGCACATTCAAAGTGACACTGAAGCACCCGAGGCAGTTCGGCAAGCAGCAGTCTGATCAAATAACATAGGACAGTCTCACCAACAACAAAAAATCACGACGGGAGAAGCAGACCCGACCCAGGGAGGCCGGCAGGCAACACGCAGGGCAATTACGCAGTCTGTTCACATGACGAGTGACAAATGGAGGATCAGACATTGTGAACCCCACAGGTGTACAAATACAGAAAAGCAACGCACCACCACAGACATACCTCTACTGCAGACACACCACCAGTAACTAGAGCTCCTCTAGGGGTTGTCCGAGTTATTCGAAAAATAAATGGTGATAAAATAATAAGCTTCCACTCCAGCGGTGACTTGCCATATACCCCATGTAACCAATGTTCATATACGGCACAACACTACTGAGGCCAGTGATTGGCTGCAGCCGTCACACACAGTACATGTCGTGTCACTGCTGCAGCCAACAAAGCCCGGCAGGGAGGACCGGAGGATGAAATGGGTGCAGGCGAGGATTGGGCTTGCTGGACTTCTGGCAGCAGCTTAGTCCCTTCTCCCCATTGAAAACACGCGCATGCTCAGCCAATGTCTATGGGGAAGTACTGTTTATAGTTGATCACCTGCAACTCTCCTCGGTCTACATAGTCCGGACTGTGAGGGGGATTTGGAGAAGATTTTAAGTCCTACATTATGAGGGTGGGATATTAATTGTAGGTTGATTTGTAGCAGACGTTCCTGCAGACAGACAGTCCATCTGACCAGTCTGCCATGTAAAGTTCTAGAAAAGCTGGGTTACAACCAGTGTCATCATGGTTACTACTTGGCTTAACTAAAAAGACAGGGCAATAAAAGAGTCTGATCGTTTGATATTGATGGCCTTTCCTCAGATAAATGGGGGTCTGACTCCCAGCATCCCCACCTATCAGTTTTTTTAAGGTTACTTTCACATCTGCGTTTTTGCTGGATCCGCCAGGGGATTAGCAAAAACGCCTCCGGTCTATAATACAACCAACTGCATCCATTCAGAACGGATCCGGTTGCATTTATTTATTTTTTAAATTTGTGTGTGAAAAAAATGGATTCGTCACCATTGACTTACATTGCGTTTCATGTCGGATCAGTCTTGCTCAGTATCCCATGCTGCACACGAAAACGCTGCTTGCAGTGGTTTTGTGTGCGTCATGGGAACACAACGAAACAGAATGGGGAAAAACAGAAGCGTTTTTTCAGCGGTTTCGAAACCCTGTGACGGATCTCAAAACCGTACAGCAAAACGCAGAAGTGAAAGTAGCCTGAGGCGGCCACGTACTGTGGCCTCCTCACAGCTTCCCCAAGAACAGCGCCGTACACTGTATAGTGGCTGTGCTAGGTACTGCAACCCAGGCCTATTCACTTGAAACGAAGCCATGTGACAGATCAACAGGATGTCACTATCCTAGAAAGAGACTGCAGCCTCTTCAAAAAGCGAATCCGTGGGGGTACCGGGAGTCAGACCCCCACCGATCAGATACTGATGACCTAGCCTTAGGACAGGCCATCAATATTAAACTCCCAGAAATACACTTTTTTTCTGCTTTTGAAACCCAGTGACCGACAGTCTTTTGTATCCCCATTGTGCAACCTGCCTGGACAAAGGCTCATTTACAGGGCTGTAACGTATAGAGAATCCAGATAAAAGAAAGGCATGCAGCAGGCTCAAAAACTTGTGAGATGTCAGAGGGATAAAGTCATTCTGTAGATGACCACATCATGTCAACTTGTCTACAGATAGACATGGTTCTGCGTAACCCTGGAGTGAATATATCAGAGACGTCTTGAAGAGATCACAAGGTCATCCACAGCCCCATACACTGTGCGCATTATCTGTATAATGCATATTTTATTATTTCTCTTTTTTATCACCCACATCATTTTTACGTTAAGAGCCGAGTGTAAGATGGCAGGGCAGAAGACTGGTCATAATAGGCAACATTTAGAGGATACCTCCAAATACAGCTAAATATATATCAAAGGGGTTCTAGGGCCAATCAAAAAAATGCTCAGAGCAGCGTAAAATAATAAAAGTAGTGATGGTTCACTGATCCCCTCCCAGGGACGGACTGGGTACTTAAAGGGAGCTGAACCCGGACATACCCTTATTTTCACCCTGGCAGCCCCCCTGACGTTAGCATCGGAGCATCTCATGCTCCGATGCACTCCCGTGCCCTGCTCTAGATTGCGCAGGGCACGGGCTCTTTTGTTTACAATAACACACTGCCAGGCGGAGGCTTCCGCCCAGTAGTGTGTTTGTTGAAGTCACCGGCTCTGATGGGTGTGCTTTAGCGCCGCCCATCAGTGCCGGTGACGTCACCAGGCTTCCTGAAAGCCCCATGGAGAGCCCGGTTCGTCACCGGAACGCCTGAAAATGCCTTTGCCCTCCGCGATTTAGCGCAGGGCAAAGGAGAGCATCAGAGCATGAACTGCTCCGATGCTTAAGTCAGGGGGGCTGCCTAGGTGAAAATGGAGGTATGTCTGGGTTCAGCTCTGAACCCGGACAATCATTTTAAAGTGGCCCTGAATATTTTTTTTTTTTTTAAGTCGCCTCCATATTGTAGGCAGGTCCAAATTGATAGAAGGCAGAGCAGCACAAGTAGATGGGGTCGACAAAAGTAGGTGGGGTCAGCAAAACCATAGTGCAGCCCCTGCAGAACCAAATAACAGTGCGGTACTAGATACTGCCCCAAAAGCTCTTCCTCTGTGGCGGCCATCAATCGCTGCACGTTCTGTCCTCCTCCAGTTGCCTCTAATTAAGATCTAGAGCCACCGGCTCCCATGCCCCGCCGAAGTATTCACCATCCTGAGGAAAGCCATACTATTGAATTCAGGAGAACATGATGCTATCTGAGGATTCATTTTACACATTCAGTATGTACGGGGAAGGGGGTTTACAATAAAAGCTTGTATTTAGGTGAAATTCCAGCCAGTCAGACATAGCACTGAGCTGAATCCAGTCTGCAAGAGCAAGACTTCAAAAGAAAGCCCGAGGTTTGGTTTGCTGTTTTTGAGTTTTATCACAGTTTCTTTGCTGTAAAACAGGATGGTATGCTGTATAACGGGGGTATCTCTGTCCGTCATCTCTGGCGGCAGTCTAAATACCATCAGGTGGGAGGACACGTCACGGCACAGATTGCCCAAACATAAATCACTGGATTACACTCTTCTGTATTCTACTATCATGTAACATAAGGACGTCTGTTTCTACTGGGGAGTCATTTAGCAATTAGGCAAGTCTGCGTAATCTAATGGACGCCTGAGTCATCGCTTTCAGGAAATCTACTTTCAAATAAGGGATTGGCGACAGATATTGCATAGTCTACTAATCTGGAGTAAAAATTATTAGAGATGGTCTCCCACGGACATCCCCTTTCCACATGGAAGCTGGCTTCGCTATTTCCACGGCCAATGATCAGACGGACGGTCACAGCCCCTGTGTAATGCTGAAAAGTTTCATGGACCATTAAGGAGGCGATGTTCTGATTTTTAGCTGTGCATTGTCCGTGGAACACTGACGACACATGGAGAGCACAAAACGGACACAAGGACCAAATACTGATTCTTCAGGGATTTTCTGGGTTGAATCACGAACCAAATTAATCACGGATTTCCTCATAGATGTGTGATTGAGGCCTAAGGGGTCGGTTACACAGTGTTGTGCACAAAGATCATAGCATAGCGGCGCTAGCACAGAAATTAATGGGGTGGCAGAGCAACTATCACATTTGCAGTGACCACGATCCCAGAATTGCAAAATATTTTGCCATTTTGGATTTGCTGCAGTTCTGGGGTCACAGTCGGGCAAACGTGCGAGTCGTGCTGCGACCCCCCTGCACTGCTGAGCTCTGTCATAATGGGTAAATGGGCTTAAGGGCTCATGCACGGGCAACATCCGTGCGGATTCCGCAGACGGATCCAGACCCATTCAACTTGAATGGGTCAGTGATCTATCAGCACCGCAATAAAATAGAACATGTTCTATTATTTATTTATTTTTTGCGGTGTGGAGGCACGGAGAGGAACCCCAGAAAGCACTCCGTGGTGATTCCGTGCCTCCGTTCCGCACCCTCTGGATTGCGGACCCATTCAAGTGATGCGGGGTGCACACGGCTGGTGTGCGCATATTGTGGACCCGCTGTTTGCGGGTGGCAATACGGGAACGGCCGTGTGCATGAGCCCTAAATGAGATTGCCTTGCTCATTCCACTCCAGGCAGAGAGGCAGGAAGGTCTCGGGAGTGGGAGAGAAAGTGGCTGAGACCAAGGGCAGGGACTCATATCAGTGCAGGCAGGTCGATCTGCCAGAATTTCAGTGTGGTTGTTTGACGCCAGGCTCGTTCACCTAGATGTTCTGCAGCCGTAGATGGAGAAGAGTGGGGGAAAGAAAAAGTTATTTGCTAAATCTCCTCGTAGACATAGCTGTGTGTGCACTATGGATTAAACGTTTCTGTTTTTTCACGGTTTAGTTCCCCTTTAAAGGGATTCTGTCACCAGGTTTCACCCCTGTCAGCTAAACATATGCTGATGTTCAGGGCCTCATCAAGATTCCTAATGTGGGCATCTAAATGTGATCCGTAGCCTTATTTTGCTAAAAAAAAAACAAAAAAAAAACAGGTTTTACTAACCTGTCACTCAAAGAAATAAGGTGCCCAAGGGGATGTCAAGGGATGCAAGGTGCCGGCCGCACCCACCGCCGTTCGTGCCCAGCGCCGCCTTTCCAGACTTCTGCACCGCCTCCTAATCCTCTGTGCCGCCTCTCGCTCCTCCTCCTCCTGTAAGATCTCGCGCGTACGCACAGGGCTCTGAGAGGCTGGCGCCAGAGTGCAGGTCATACCTGGGTTGAGCGAAGTGCCGGCACATGCGCACTTCCCTTTAAGAAGCCAAATCGAGAAGTCCGCACGGGCGCATCAGGCAGAGCCCTGTGCGCACGATCTTACAGCAGGAGGAGGGGGAGGGAGAGCGAGAGGCGGCACAGAGGATTAGAAGGCGGTGCAGAAGTCTGGAAAGGCGTCGCTGGGCAAGAACGGCACCTTGCATCCCTTGACATCCCCTTGGGCACCTTATTTCTTTGAGTGACAGGTTAGTAAAACCTGTTTTTTAGCAAAAAAAGGCTACGGATCACATTTAGAAGCCCACATTAGGAATCCTGATGAGGCCCTGAACATCAGCATATGTTTAGCTGACAGGGGTGAAACCTGGTGACAGAATCCCTTTAAAGGACAAACTCTTTAGAAATATGCAAACCAAATTCACACACCTATGCACAACAATATTCAATATCCAGTAGTTTTGCATCATTTTTGGTAGTAAAAAAAAAAAAAAAAAAAAAAATGTTGGCAAACACTTTCTAGCCCATGTGCCCCATTCATTCCTATGGGTACAATTCTTGATGGCACATGCCATATCTTACATGGTCTCTCTTCGTCCAGCATGACAAACATAAGTGTTACCTGTTGTGCTTTTGTGTGGTGCTATGAATTACATAGTGAGACGCTAAGCACTTGAATGGTCCTAAAATTCAGATGACAACCATCCTGCACGGCGTGCTGCACATTCAGATCTTTCTGTCACCCTTTGAAGTGGGTGCAGATCTCTGGCCAATGTCACTCTGCACGGGATCAGTGCCACTGAAGGAACGCAAGCTTCTGCAACACATGAAACTGCTGCCATCCCAAGCCAACTTCTAGGTAATGTGTGTGCCAGGCAGATCGACGTCACGCAGCAATCAAAACATCACAAGGACAGAGTCCTATTAATCTGTGTCATGTAAGCTGATAAGTACAATTGGCCAAGCAAGAAGAGACTGTTTACTTACAGTCGGCCCTTTAATCCACCTCCCTGTGATAGGCTAATTAACATGGACTCCATGGAGGATCTAAAGGGCAGCACCGCCATCAGCGCCAGACGATAGGGCAGAATACACAGAATAGGTTGTCTGGTCTGGAGAAAGCGATCGGACCACCCACCTGAACCCTAAAACCACAGAAATATGCAGGTGCACATGCCTGCCGCTTAAGTGTTTCTCATAGGATCAAAAAGGTGGCAAGTTACAAGTGCGACTTGAGGGCTGGTCCATGTTGATGGATAAATGTTAAGGTAATGTGCTAGACGAGCGGCGTGTGGGTTTTCTGCATACTACTCCCCTCCCCCCACTGCAAAACATGCACACGACTGTGAGCCGGCCATGCTCATATTGGGGCCTGCGAACAGCTGCCGAGTGTGCACCGTATCACGTATCAAAATTGTGGAACGGATGCGGACTCATTCATACGGTCGTGTGAATGAGCCCTTACTCCTTGTAGTACTCGTGAGCTTTCCGAATAAAAAGATTGGGAATTTATAATTCTCCACTGTCACCCTGACATTGTAGCTGCCAAGGGGGCAGCAGGAGAAGCAAAATGTGCACTGCCCGGCTGTATTATCTGTATACTCCGTACTGACTTTTACAACAGATTATGAAATTGCCATTTATACAACGTCCTGATACACTTCTGTGAGCTGCACTCCGGCTGCATCCGATTTACTGTCCTAAAGCAGCATCAGGGAGATTCATTAAAGGGGTTCTCTGGGAATTAAGAAAATGAAAATACTTAAATATTACTTCATTATAAATATATTCCCAAATATCTTACATTAGTTATAATGGCTAGTTTTGTCTGGAGAGCAATCAGGGGAAACAATATGGCCGCTGTCCTATTAGTACACACAAAACCTGTCCTAATCACACAGGAGGACAAGTTACGCCACAACACTGAGCTAAAGAGCTGCCTCATCCTGCTCCCTGCTCTGACTGTCAGGGATTATGATCCTGACTACAGTTTAATATGGTCATCAGCTGAATCTCTGTAGGAATGGAGTTCATGAGCAGATGTGGCTAATGAGCAGCAGCACTTTTATGCAGTCTCCATCACCACCGCCTGTCCTGTCCGTGACAGTCCGTCTCTGTACTTCATGTCTTCTCATGAACTCCATTCCTAAAGAGATTACGCTGAAGATCTTCTCATCTGTATTCAGGATCATAATCCCTGACAAGTAGGAGAGGAGGATGAGGCAGCTCTTTACCTCAGTGTTGTGAAGTAACTTGTCCTCCTGTGTGATCAGGACAGGTTCTGTGTGTACTAATAGGACAGCGGCCATTTTGTTTCTCCTAATCATTGCTCTCTAGACAAAACGAGCCATTATAACTAATGAAAGGTATTTGAGAATATATTTAAAATAAAGCAATATTTATGTATTTATATTTTCTTAAATCCCTGAGAACCCCTTTAAAGGAGAACTGGCTTAGTTACCCATAGCAACCAATCAGATTTCACCTTTGATCCTTTCCTTTTCCAAAGGAGCTCTGAAAAATGAAAGGATCAATCTGATTGGTTGCTATGGGCAACTAAGCCAGTCTTCCATTACACCAGGTTTTGCTGAATCTCCGCCTGTGTGTACTGTACTAAACATCAGGCGTGTACAGACCGAAGCCACCGATACGGATAGGCTTTGTGATGGCCGAGATCGTCACATACATCTTTCTCACAGGATTACGTACACCACTACTCCCACGGACAGACATCTTGCTTTCATTACCTCGAAACAGGATTGCAGAAGAGTTTTGGGATTTCTGTCATGACCCACACAACAACAGGAGTCTGATGAAATGATGTATGAAACCAAATAGGACCATGGTGGCCCTTAAATACATACAATTGAAAAGGAGCACTGTACATAATCAAAGTTTGTAATAGAATTTGGTGCTGCGCTATGGGCCCCATACCACAAAGCAGGGATGCTCAACTTGCGGCCCCCCCAGCCGTTGCAAAACTACAACTCCCAGTATGCCCTAATAGCTGTAGGTTGTCCTGGCATACTGGGAGTTGTAGTTTTGCAACAGCTGGAGGGCTGCAGGTTGGGCATCCCTGCCATAAAGTCAGTGAGCCCACTGGTTGCTATGGCAGCAGTGACCTTTTTTCTTTGCTCAAAACATGGTCTATGAGGGTCTGAATATTTGCATACATGGACGCAGAGTAGTAAGAGTGTATAGCTGAGAGCATATTAGCAACTGGAGGCACATACGGTGCAGATAGACGACCCCTTTAAATTGTGGCTCCAGCTAGGAAGTAAAATCCCACAAGACAAACGCTGGTAAATGTCAGTACAACAAAGGCGAGAGATAAAAGGCACATAATGGAGTCAGTGACTGCTTCATAACTAACTGATAATCGTTATATTGTCTTCTATGCAGATGTGATGAGATACCAGCAGGACCACAATCAGCAGACGGCACTTAGGGTCAATTATCAGCCCCTTCAAATAATGTGCTCCACAGACAGTGATCAGCGCAAGATCTAAGAGTCAATGTGCTGTATTCAGGGGGGAGGAGAAGCGATCGCAGATACAGTGTCTGGGAGACTCTGCACTGGAGGTCTAGTTCGGTCCCGTCACAGATTTGGTCATGTAGGCCAGAATAATCGTGCAGCGGGCTACTCTAGCATGACACCATGATGGAAACCCATTGAGATCCATCATGTAAGGGATCTACTGATGAATCTGACAAATGCAGATGTGAACAGAACCTAAAAAAGTAGAACAATCACAGCAAAACCAGCACATAAGGGATAGAACATGAGTTCTTCCATTACTACAATCCATATGTGCCATAGGATAAATAGATGTAAACATCAGGACATTTTTGCCTTTTCTTGATGAGTTTTTTTAAATATTATACTCCGCTCAGAGATGGATACAGGCAGCAGAGGGCCCTGTTTTACAAAACCCCATTCACATACTGCTAAAATAATAATAATAATATATACCCAGATTTGAAGTTCTGCCGCTTGGAGATGGAGATCACTCATCTCACACTTTATTCTAAAGCAACTTGAACACAGTTCTGCTGACCATCGCTTGAGAAATATACGCAATAGCTTGTCATGGCCAATCGCACAGTATGGTCTACCAAAAACGTGATCAGTCCTGCTGGATTATTTTGCTGCGGTCAGCTGAACAAGTGGATGGCATGATTGGCTGAGGCGGACTCAAACTAAGTGGATGGCATGATTGGCTGAGGCGGACTCAAACTAAGTGGATGGCATGATTGGCTGAGGTGGACTCAAACTAAGTGGATGGCATGATTGGCTGAGGCGGACTCAAACTAAGTGGATGGCGTGATTGGCTGAGGTCGGCTGAAACATAGCAGATGGCATGATCGACCGAGGAAAGCAGAAAAAGCAAAGAGCACGATCGGCCAAGGTTAGCTGAAACCAAGTAGATGGCAGAACTCTTGAAATCATATAGCACATTGCGAAAATGGCCTCTACTCCCTGATCTGCCAGTTTAGTCATATGAACTATGAGATTGATGATTGATCAGCCACATTCTGGCCAATCATCATCCTATGTGTATGGCCAGCTTTCACACAAGACAGCAGAGGGCTTTGTAGATACTGGATGGTCCATACAAATCTCATCCATATGGTCAGGATACTTACATGATCTAGTTTAACATTAGGCTATGTTCCGTTTTTTTTTTTTGGGCGGATAGGATGCAGATCCATTCATTTCAATGGGTCCGCAAGAAATGCGGACAGCACACCGTCTTGCGTTTTTTTTTTTTTTTTTGCGGATCCGCAAAACACATACGGTCGTGTGCATGTAGCCTTATTCAATGGTCACGAGTGTGGAGATAGGCAATGGACTTCATTTCCACTCTTTATGTAGGCGCTCACAGCGAATATACATTGTAGATGCTAATGAACTAGAACACCCTGCAGCCTTACTGTTACCCTCTCCACCTAAGGCCCTAAAATAAATACAGCCCTCCCAAGTTAGCAAGTCTTTATCCATGATAATGGCTTATCATTTACATACTGAAGGAACCACAAACAAGGTCTACCTGAATAGAATTACAAATTACAGCCCACATCAAGCTGGTGATTTTTAAGTTAATGAACCCATTTCTCCTGGTTCTAAGGTGATTATCTGAAGAATTTAGTAAATGATAAAGGAGGGTAAAGGGCATAAAAAGAGGGAAATTTATATAATAATGCTGCAGTCTTTCCTTCATTGTATTTTAAGACGGTGGGTTGCATCTTCTTGCTGGCACTCCTTACCTTGGTCACATTTTTTGTGCTGCCTTGAATTTTTCTTTTTTGAGATCATACACACTCACCTAAAGAATTATTAGGAACACCATACTAATACGGTGTTGGACCCCCTTTTGCCTTCAGAACTGCCTTAATTCTACGTGGCATTGGTTCAACAAGGTGCTGATAGCATTCTTTAGAAATGTTGGCCCATATTAATAGGATAGCATCTTGCAGTTGATGGAGATTTGAGGGATGCACATCCAGGGCACAAAGCTCCCTTTCCACCACATCCCAAAGATGCTCTATTGGGTTGAGATCTGGTGACTGTGGGGGCCATTTTAGTACAGTGAACTCATTGTCATGTTCAAGAAACCAATTTGAAATGATTCGAGCCTTGTGACATGGTGCATTATCCTGCTGGAAGTTGCCATCAGAGGATGGGTACATGGTGGTCATGAAGGGATGGACATGGTCAGAAACAATGCTCAGGTAGCCCGTGGCATTTAAACGATGGCCAATTGGCACTAAGGGGCCTAAAGTGTGCCCAGAAAACATGCCCCACAACATTACACCACCACCACCAGCCTGCACAGTGGTAACAAGGCATGATGGATACATGTTCTCATTATGTTTACGCCAAATTCGGACTCTACCATTTGAATGTCTCAACAGAAATCGAGACTCAGACAGGCAAAATTTTTCCAGTCTTCAACAGTCCAATTTTGGTGAGCTCGTGCAAATTGTAGCCTCTTTTTCCTATTTGTAGTGGAGATGAGTGGTACCCGGTGGGGTCTTCTGCTGTTGTAGCCCACCTTTCGTTCCCATTCTGACATTCAGTTTGGAGTTCAGGAGATTCTCTTGACCAGGACCACAACCCTACATGCATTGAAGCAACTGCCATGTGATTGGTTGACTCGATAATCGCATTAATGAGAAATAGAACAGGTGTTCCTAATAATTCTTTAGGTGATATATATATATATATATATATATATTATATATTATATAAAAGAAAATCCGCAGCACTCCTTGAAATAAAAAATGTGCAGTTTATTCACACATGTCAAAAATAGACAACGTTTCGGTTCTCTCACAGAACCTTTCTCAAGTCACCTGACTTGAGAAAGGTTCTGTGAGAGAACCGAAACGTTGTCTATTTTTGACATGTGTGAATAAACTGCACATTTTTTATTTCAAGGAGTGCTGCGGATTTTCTTTTATATAATATATAATATATATATATATATATATTATATAAAAGAAAATCCGCAGCACTCCTTGAAATAAAAAATGTGCAGTTTATTCACACATGTCAAAAATAGACAACGTTTCGGTTCTCTCACAGAACCTTTCTCAAGTCAGGTGACTTGAGAAAGGTTCTGTGAGAGAACCGAAACGTTGTCTATTTTTGACATGTGTGAATAAACTGCACATTTTTTATTTCAAGGAGTGCTGCGGATTTTCTTTATTATTTACCCGTCCTGGATCAAGGGACTACCGCGGGCACCATATAACTATCGCTGCATGTGTAGGAGTGCTGCCTAACCTTTTCTATGGAGAGAGATATATATATATATAGATAGATAGATAGATAGATAGATAGATATATATAAATATAAAAAATAAAAAAGTCCAGCGGGAGCACCATCCAAGGTATGGGTGCAAGGTCCAACAAGAGGTAGCGGCAATACCCAATAAGTATAAAGATGAAAAAAGTCGGACTGCACTCCTGAGTAGTAAAAAGTGGAAAACTTTTATTCACCCATATTGTGGCAACTTGCGACGTTTCGGCTCACAAGCTTGAGGAAGGCTCTTGTGAGCCGAAACGTCGCAAGTTTGCCACAATATGGGTGAATAAAAGTTTTCCACTTTTTACTACTCAGGAGTGCAGTCCGACTTTTTTCATCTTTATACTTATTGGGTATTGCCGCTACCTCTTGTTGGACCTTGCACCCATACCTTGGATGGTGCTCCCGCTGGACTTTCTGATATTTATTTATATATATATATATATATATATATATATATATATATATATATATATATATATATATATATATATATATATATATATATACATACATACACACATATGCATACATACACTCTGTATACAGTAAATGCGCATACACCTTCAATAGCTGTTGGCCAACACTTCTATCTCTCCTACCCCCATGCATGTGTTCTCATTGGCGAGAGAGGAGATGGCCACAGCTTACCTCCTTGGAGAACAGCAGGATCGGGTGAAAATATTCAATTCACTTGATCCTTCTCTCACTCAACATCATCCGGGGAGACGCAGGATCTATCCACACACATTAGATTGTTGGCAGGTCCTGCTGCAAACAGGCAACAGTACACTAATGTGCATGGGCATAACTTGCTACGGGGCCCAGAGGTTGCGGGGGCCCTGATCAAGTGCAAGGACATTATAGATTTTTGTGGGGAACAACAATATAATGTAATGATGGGTTTACTGATATATGGTGCTATTATATTTACCTTTAATTATGGTAATGTGTATACGGCCCTTAAAATTTTATAACCTGGAATAAAAAAAATGGGGCCCCGAAAGCACATGGTGTGCTGTCTGCATCTTTTACTCCCTTCCACAGCCCCGCAAAACAAATAAAATATATGTCCTATGCTTGAAAACCAGAACGTGGCCCCATTAAAGTCTATGTGGAATGCAATCCTTTTTTTTGCGGACAGCAAAAAACATGTGGTCATCTGAAAGAGCCCTTAGGGTGCATTTACTGGCTCATGTGATATTATTTTTTGTAACCATTGTGTTTTCAGCAAAGATATTGCAAAAAAAAACACCAAAAACCATATAACTACACTCTTTTTTTCCCCTAGTTATGGCAAACTAATGTTCTTCATCAAGAACCAGATCTGCTGTCCTATTATTATCACGCTCTTAAATGCCTACCAATGTAGTATATTGCAGGGGCATCGCATGGCAGGTTCTACATCAAAGGGATGCTCTTTACGCACAAGCCTTATGCCAGCCACACACACAAGATATAGATAGCTGCTGGCCAAACGGCGTTTATTTGACTCACTCCCACATACATACAGTATGCACGCCCGGCATAGTCTGCAAGTGCTCTCAATAGGGATGGGTGAGTAAGCTGCTGACGGCTCAAATCCCCAAGAAACTAACAGGATGGAGAACAGTTATGCTAAAATCTAATACCCTTCAATGACCCTTCTCTCCCTTCATATCGACCATCAGGGGGAGAGTCGGAAGGGCCCCATAAATATTAGATGATTGGCCAGTCCCGCTGAAATTGGCGGTTCCGCTGACATAAATCTAATGTGTATGGTCCGCTTTTAACACGCCAGACTGTACAGCAAACCACATTACTGTACAGTGCAATTAAAGGGGTTTTATTAAGGGATGGCCTATCCTAGCTGACAACCCAAAGCTACTGCTGAACAGTTGATCAGTGGAGGTGCGGGTGTCTGACCCTCGACAAGCAGCTAGTGTCACTTAATAAAAGGTGTACACCCCCTTTAAATGGGGTGCATAAAACCCTACTCACATTTTATGTATAAAAAATTATAATCTGCATGATTATTAAAAAAATATCTAACATGATTTAAAAAAATCTAACATTGTTTAATTTATTGCAGTGTCATAAAAATCCCATGTATGCTTGCAGTGTAGGTGTGGGTCCTAGCGATATGCCACCAATGTCTAACATGAGACAAGCCCTTCAACAATGAACGTTAGATTAAGCCAACCTACGATAGACCATCATCTGAAAAGGAGTCAGCCTTGTTTAAAATCATCCGGTAGTCTAACGAAACATCTTTCATTCAAAGAAAGATTGTCCGTGGATGAAGAGTCTTTCATTGAAAGAACTTTCCTAGAAAGATCTTTCATCCTTCGCCTGGTGAATATGTACGGCCAGTAACGGCCAATACAGAGTAAAGTGTGTATGGCTGTGTCTGCTAGAAGACTGTTCACCAGAAAACCGATTGTTCAACTGGTGTTCAATCATCAACCAACTGCTATTTGGTGGTATGGCCACCTTTAGGACCTGTCCAAACAGCAAATTTTCACTTTGGACTCAGATTGTCTAGCTTTCCATTGACTAATTATTTTTTGTGAAACCGTCCAGAGTTTAATCACTTTACACTCCATTTGCCTCCTAAAATTGAATGGATCTGTCGCGGTATAAGTCTGAATACCGGTTTTGGGTTAATTTAAGAGTAAACCCCCAATGGAAGCTCAGCAGAAAGCTAAAATGGAGGTGAACACATCCAGACGTTGCTCATCCCATGCTGTCCCTCAGATTTGAACTATTATTTTTTTTTTTGTAGCGCAGCTCTCATCAATATTAACCAAAATGAATTAAAAGACAATGGAGGCCTCCAACATCTCTATGACATTGCCTAGATATCTGCTGAGTGTTCGCACTGCTCATCCTTTCTGAGAACGGCAAGGCAGACAATGCATTAATAGGAGAAAAAAATGAGGGGTATTCTTCTGTGTCAGCAGCCCTGTGACCCCCCGCTTTATCTGCTCACATCCTCCCCGGTCACTCCCGTAAAAACGATGAAACCAGTGTGACTTGTAGGAAGTAATGGACTCCAGAGGAAATGAGAAGCACAAAGAGGTGAACAAACAGGCGTTATCACAGGGGACAACGTGTGCAAGACTCAACCTCTGTGCACATCCTTCTAGGAATGGAAGCCTCTATGTCAGGACAAACTGTGAAAAATGGCATTGTCTAAAATTATCTAGAGGAAATGAGGTCTCATTTATGGCCACCAGGAGAGGAGGACTACTGCCGGCTCCATGCTTGCCGTATAGTATAAGAAGAACGCAATAAAGAGAGCTTGGATCCTGTACACTACATGACCAAGCGCCAGTTTTAGGATGGTGAAATGTGGTAGCTTTCAACAGCCAGATCCGCAAGTTCAGGTGTTTTTAAAAAAAATACTTTTATGACCAGAAATTACCTAGCAAAGACATATGCCACCGGGATCTCTAGAAATCCTAATTGTTTTCCATCCATTTTTCCACAATATATCCTATGTCTTCCATTTTTTGGTGTTGACATGGGTTGGAAGAAGTTTTATAAATCTTGCAGTGATGCCACTCAGTATTTAATTATATAACATACAGGTGAAACTCGAAAAATTTTAATATCGTGCAAAAGTTTATTTATTTCAGTAATGCAAATTAAAAGGAATTGCATTAATGCAGCTTAAAATTAGAATTTTGTGAAAAGGTCCAATATTCTAGGCTCAAAGTGCCACACTCTAGTCAGCTAATTAATCCATACCCCCTGAGCGACGGGTACCTCAAAATTGTGACCTTGGGGTCTTCATAAGCTGTAAGCCATAATCGTCCAAATTATAACAAATAAAGGCTTGAAATATCTCGCTTTGCATGTAATGAGTTTATCTCATATGTTAGATTCATCTTTTAAGTTGCATTACTGAAATAAATTAACTTTGCACGATATTCTAATTTTTCGAGTTTCACCTGTATGTCTTAAAGGGCATCTGTCAGCAGTTTTGTACCCATGACACTGGCTGACCTGTTACATGTGCGCTTAGCAGCTGAAGGCATCTGTGTTGGTCCCATGTTTATCATATGTGCCCGCATTGCTGAGAAAAATGATGTTTTATTATATGCAAATTAGCCCCTAG
Organism: Bufo gargarizans; assembly: GCF_014858855.1. Lineage (NCBI taxonomy): Eukaryota > Metazoa > Chordata > Amphibia > Anura > Bufonidae > Bufo > Bufo gargarizans. Next base: position 479,513,141 of record NC_058082.1, read on the forward strand.
GAGCAACGGGGGGCATTACCGTTACACCGACAGGCTCTGCTTCTGTGCAAATGCTGCCCCTCTCCACCTTGATTGGCAAGGCATGGCAGTTGCAGACAGAGCAGAATCTCTAGGTGTAATTGCTCCTAGAGGCTTATTTGTATATATTTTAAAAAATTTCTCAGCAATGAGGGCACATATGGACATTCTTGTGAATGCTTGTTCACAGTACTTGGCCCGAATGGGCCCATTCACATGACTGCAGGGGTGCCATGCCCATGTTGCGAACTGCAAAACACGGGCACCAGCCGTGTAATCTCTGTTCTGCAGTGCAGACCCGTGACGTGAATGGATAAGCGATCCACAAGACACGGCAATAGAGAGAACATGTCCTATCTTTTGCGGAAGTGGAGTGTGTCCGAAACACGGGAAAGGCAGCCATACGGATGTCTGAATGGGGCCTTAGGGTAGTCGCATCCGAAAGGTGCCACCAATCACTCAACAAATGAGCATTTTGGGTGATCACATCTTTCATGCAGCACCCTAAATCAGAGGTGGACAGCACATCGTGTAAAGTCTCAGGCTACACTGGAAGCTTGGTTTCTGCAGCTGTGGTGGAGCACTAGTTTTCCCTTTCAAAGGAAATACATGAAATCTACTCAATTAACCTTTCTTAGGGAGAGATGTTGGACTCTACAACACTGAGGGTTTTGATGCTGAGCTCTGCATCCAGATTGACCACGTAAGGCTTCAAGGTCAGACCGAATCCAAGATGCTAGATGAAACCTCCAAGAGCCAACACCAACATCTTTGTGGTCACAAGAAAAAAAAAAAAAAATTAGAAAACGATCGTGTATGCCGAGGCGTAAAGGCATCTGTGGTTTTAGATCTTGCGGTCTGACTGCACTTCTAAACATGGGAGGACGCCTCCATACTCCAGCAGGGCAGGGTCTGCGGCCTCCTCATGTGAAGCAGAGATAAGATAACGTCTATGAGAAATGGGTTTTGTGAACCACATGGAGGGAAAACACAAAGTCAACAAAATGAGAGCAAGGTTCTCTGTAATATGTGACTGTCTAACTCCGGCGTAACTTCCACGATACCGTGCAGACACTTCACAGGACTGTGCCGATGAAGACAGAGACATACCCAGTACTAGTCTTGGAGGTGCCCCCCTCCCCAAATAATGCAGAGTCACATGGGGACAATAATTGAAATGCATCAATTATGGATGAAGCAATAAACCAATGGCTCTCAATATTAACACTTTAAATTCATCAGTTTTACAGTTTTCAAGGAAACAGAACCAGGCGCTGTTCACATCCGCCTTCTGTTTGCTGACGGGTGGCACTGACCAGGAGAAAAAAAAAATCTCACAATTTTTACTATGAAAAGTTACTCCTTATTTATATGAAACCGGTAAAACCCATTTAAAGGGCACCTGTCAGCAGATTTGTACCTATGACACCGGCTGACCCGTTACATGTGCACTTGGCAGCTGAAGACATCTGTGTTGGTCCCTGTTCATATGTGTCCGTATTGCTGAGAAAAATGGTTTTAATATATGCAAATGACCCTGTAGGAGCATCGGGGGCGTTACCATTACACCTAGAGGCTCTGTTCTCTCTGCAACTGCCATGTCCTCTGCACTTTGAGTGATAGTGCCAAGCAGTGAAAAAGTAATTACACCTGGCCCTGTCAAACACATGGCAGTTGTAGAGAGAGCCGAGCCTCTAGGTGTAACGGTAACGCCCCCGTTGCTCCTAGAGGCTCATTTGCATATATTAAAAACATAATTTTTCTCAGCAATGCGGGCACATGATTTTTACAGCTGCCAAGCGCACATGTAACAGGTCAGCCAGTTTCATAGGCACAAATCTGCTGACAGATGCCCTTTAAGGTATTCTAAACAACCTATAATTTGTAATATGCTTTATTTATTGACTTTACTATTTTACTGACAAAAAAAAAATAGACACCCAAAGATCAGGGTGTCTATAACGCTAGGAACCATACACCAGTGCACCGCTGACATGTATGCAGTGTATGGGTGTATAGATTCCACTCACTGCGGAGAAAAATAAACTTTTTGGATTTGCAAATGAGCATCTAAGAGCAACGGGGGCGTTGCCGTTACACCTAGAGGCACTGCTCTCTCTGCGACTGCCGCACCCTCTGCACTTTAATTGCCGGGCCCTGTCAATTAACATGTAGGGTGCAGCAGTTACACAGAGAGCAGAGCTTCTAGGTGTAATGGCAACACCCAGTTAGTCCTAGAAGCTCATTTGCATATATTAAAACATCATATTTCTCAGAAATGCGGGCACATATGAACATGGGACCAACACAGATGCCTTCAGCTGCCAAGCGCACCTGTAACAGGTCAGACAGTGTCATAGGCACAAATCTGCTGCCAGATGCCCTTTAAAGTAAACTTGCACCAAAAGTTACACAGGGTTACACAGACATAAGCATGCTGGATGGACGAGGCAATGGCCAAAAGGTCTCCTATACAAATCTATACTAGGAAGCCAGAGCATGAAAATTTACAAAATTTACACAGGCAACAAAATAGCCCATGCCCAGTAACTTCACAGCGACTGATGAATTTAGAAGAGTAATCTGGAGATCCGTCCAGGCAGCTCATATATCATCAGATAGGGGCAGAATATTGCATATGAATAGGGCTTCGGGAATAGGTGTGCATGCTGTGTGTGTTTTCTCAGCACAATCTGCTCTCTTTGCATATTCAAAGCAATGTTTGTTCAGTGATGGATGTGGATATCTGACTTTTCTTCCTGTTTCACCTCAACCACAACCTCCTTTCTCATTCAAAATACACACGACATGACGTCGTCTGCGTCTCGGGTAAAAAACAGGAAATATACATTCGGTTTAACTAGTAGAAGTCATGTATTCAGCAGCCAGGACATCCTCCTGTCTTCTGTATTTACAGTGCGCGTACACCACAGATGGGCAGAACTTTGGCAGCTCAGGTCTACGTGTGGGCAACTACAATCATGGAGCTCAAGCCTACGTGTGGGCAACTACAATCATGGAGCTCAAGCCTACGTGTGGGCAACTACAAACATGGAGCTCAAGTCTACGTGTGGGCAACTACAATCATGGCGCTCAAGTCTACATGTGGGCAACTACAATCATGGAGCTCAAGTCTACATGTGGGCAACCACAATCATGGTGCTCATCAAGTCTACATGTGGGCAACTACAATCATGGTGCTCATCAAGTCTACATGTGGGCAACTACAATCAAGGTGCTCAAGTCTACTTGTGGGCAACTACAATCATGGAGCTCAAGTCTACATGTGGGCAACTACAATCATGGAGCTCAAGTCTACATGTGGGCAACTACAATCAAAGTGCTCAAGTCTACTTGTGGGCAACTACAAACAATCATGGCGCTCAATTCTACGTGTGGGCAACTACAATTATGGTGCTCAAGTCCATGTGGGCAGCTACAATCAAGGCAGGCAGTTTTTTCTGAGCCAAAATATCACGGTTACAAGTACCTGTAGAATAAGGCTACGTTCTTATCTCTTGTACATAACTCCACTCAACTTTTATAGCAAAGTAACAGACTACAGACCATCTCCAGCATAGCTGGATAACTCTGCATACCTCATTGACCATAATAGGTTCTGACTGCTTTTGGCCAGAGAAATATTTGCAAGGCCGAAAGCAGACATTTATGCTGGAAGGCCACTGGATCCCTTTATAGCCTATGGGGATCCGGCGGGGCCTGGCTATGCCAGATAAGGTAACTCTGGTAGTCTGTTCCTCTGCCAGCACAGACTACTGGAGTTAGGCTAGCTTCACACTAGCACATAAATGATTCAGCAGCAGAACAGCCTGCCAGAGTTCATCGTATCTTCAGTATAATAGGGATCCGGCCTGTTTCTGGCATTAGTGCCGGGAATCAACGAGATAAAAATTGCTGCTTGCAGAGGTATTTGTCTGGACAAATCTTGGCACGAATGCCGGAAACAGGCCAGATCCCCGCTGGGACCCATTATAGTCAAAGGGCCCCGACGGTGCTCCGGCACCTCCCGGCTATGCGATGAATACCGGCAGGCTGTTTCTCTGCCGGATCACTTTACTGCTAGTGTGAAACTAGCCTTAAGGAAATGTGGACGTAGCCTTAAGAGGATTATCCAACCTTTTAAAATTGATGGCCTATCCTTAGGACCACCAAAGTCAGATCAGTGGAGGTCTGACTCTCAGCATCCTCACCCGTCAGCTGTTTGATGGGGCCATGGCTCACAGGAAGCACTTCATTGCCCCAGATACTGTCTGTACTCAGAACACCGTACTTTTAGTAGAGGCTATTCTAGGTACTGCAGATTTTTTCCATTCAAGTAAAAAAATAAATAAAAAAAACTAGGAGGTTGCAGCGCTCACCCAAGTGTCTCAGTCACTTCAAACAGCTGATCTACATTTGACTCCATACAAACTCAAGGCACGTGGCTTTACCATGTTATGAGGGTATGGTCACACTATCAGGTTTCTGGATGCAGTTTTGAAAACCAGTGGATCATAAAAAGATTTTTTAAAAAGCATAAAAAGGACAGTACGACGACGTCTCTTTTTTAATTCACTCCTGGTTTTGGTTTCCAAAACTACATGCAAGTAACCTGCTTGGGTGGCTGTGCCCTTAGGCTTGAGGCTGTATTCCCTGAACGGGCCCTTTACACGGGCTGAGAATTGAACAGATCGTCGCTAACGAGGGTTCATAGTAACGCTCGTTAGCGATGATCTGGCGGTGTAAATGCAACGCTCGTTCACTGGGTAATAGGTTCATTCACGAGACTGTATGGGGAAAAGCGATGGCATTAGTGATCACTCCTCCCTATACTCTGGGGGAACTGGAGGAGATCGCTGTATGTAAATGCACCGGTCTCCTCCGCTAGTGATCAGCAGATCGTCAGGAAGGAACGCTTCCTTCAAGACAATCTGCGTAAAGGGATTGTTAACATAAAAAGTGGACTTTTATTTATTTATTTTTTTAAATCTGCACACTACAGAATTCCCCACCTCCCAAAAAATATATATAATTTTAAGGCTTTTCCACCGGTGTTGTATTGCATCTGTGCCCAATATATCTCCAGCATACAGTACATGTAAAGTAGACAGACCTTAAATAGATATAGCATCAATAAAGATGAGCTGTGCAAATACGGGAGATGCTCCGTCAGCATATCACACTAATAACCACATGTAGTGGTCAAAGCTAAACTCGCTCTTCTGGAAGTCCTAAATTAACCATTGAAGTTCCTGCAATTGTTGGAGAACCTATGTCCACAGCTAGCATGCATCAGCAGTATACATCAATCAGTGGCTGGTAACAGAAAACTGCACTCTGCACAAATGTTCTGTCACAGCAGATCAGTACAAAGCTGTATAATTTATGTCATATCTGGAAGATTATTGAGGCCAAGTAATTTAATATGTGAGGCCAATAAACACAGAAGTCTTCTACTGTCAGAGCAAAGGAAATAAGAATAGCAATCAAAATGTTAAGGCTAGTTTCACCCGTTTCAGATTTTGAGTGGATGAAAGTCAAACAAATCTACAAGTAAATTCATAACACACTTTAACTTGTGGATTTAAACTGCATAGAATTCAATGGGAGAACTCATGAATAATGCAAACAATCTGCAAGACAATGGGCATACTGCAGATTTGAAAATCATGTGATCTAATTTTGCAGGTTCTCAATGTATACAGAGCATGTGCCTGTGATAAATCACGATGCCTTGCAGAAACAGAGAAAGTAGTAAACAAGCAGAGAAAGTGTGTGCTGCTCCTGCTAGACAGATCCAGCCATACTCCTGTGTTCTAGTCATCTAGCAAGTGGAGGTGTGAGGTACTAGTCATAAGGCTGCACCATCTCAGGGCATCGACGGTGCCACAAAGCAGCTAAGGCTACATTTACATGTACTTTTGTCCGGATCTGCCAGGCAGTTCTGGCGGAGAACAGTGCGCCGGAGTGCACATGGATCTGGCCGTGCCGGATACTACTGTTCTCCGTTAAACCCCATAGACTATAATGGGCTCCCAAGCAGGATTCTGGCTGCTTTCTGGCACCAGTACCAGATTTTGACTGGACGGAAACCGTGGCAAGCCACGTTTTTTTAACCGTCCGAAAGCAGACACTCATGGCAGAAAGCGACCGGATACCCTATGGCAGGGTTTCTCAACTCCGGTCCTCGGGACCCAACTATCAGTCATGTCTTCAGGATTTCCTTAGTATTGAGCAGGTGATATAATTAGTGTCCATGCATCAGGACTTACCACAGGTATTCATTCTGTGGGATATTCTCAAATCATGACCGGTAGGACCAGAGTTGAGAAACCCTGCCCCATGAGATCAGGTGCACAGAGATGTGAATACAGCCTTTGCAGTGCAATGGAGAGGGAGAGTCTGAAGCAGAGTGGAAAAGGCAGAAACGGTGGAAAAGCCAAGTAAGGACCACAGAGACCAGCCAGCCTGATGCAGTGTGAGAAAAACACCATGAGGAGAATTACCATGGCCTGTAAAGTGGAAAAGCCATCTTCACTGCTGCCAAAGAGAGGAAGACTCAGACAGAGGAAGGGGTTGGTTGAAGCACAAGCCGGAGGAAGAGCTTTTTTAAAGGGACAGTGTTATATTTGCCTGTTGTCGCTAAGAGTGTACCCTCATTGAAACACATCGAAACCGCCAAGCTTGATCACTCTTGGAAGACTATAACTAGTGTTGAACGGACTTGTGTTTTCAAGTTCAGCGTACAAGGTTCGGGTTTGGGTTATCTAAGAATTCCGTTATGGATTCCACTACCATAAGTTATGGTCCTTGTTAGCGGAATCCATAATGGAATTCTTAGATAACCCGAACCTTGTACGCTGAACTTGAAAACACAAGTTCGCTCATCCCTAACTATTTCCACTAATTCTCGGCATGGGCTGTTAAGTTACACCTGTGTCCAACCATTTCCTTTCACCTTTCTAGGGTGGGGAGCCACACACATCGTTCGTTAGTAAGGACCGATCCACTTGTTACATGCACCTAAGAAATCAAGTGGTACTTCAACTGCTCTGCTTTGTCATTTGACTCTAGCCATTCATATTGCTGAGTCTTAATGAAGGGTTCTTGAGCTGTAGACACAGCCTGGAAGAGGCAAGTGGCAGCTATGAGCGGACGCTCTCGCAGTCACCGTCAGGCTGGTGTTGCCTGTTGCGACAGTGCCAATTTTCAGTATCCACAAAGGCTCCAATAGCAAATGTCACCGTGTTCGCTTGCAATTTTTTCTCCAGTCCCTTCTTTCCAATTGATATATTTGCCGTTCTACAATGGCACGAGCGCTGCATGTACATAACACACAAGAGCAGAATCAGGAAATTGTCTCAAAGAAAAACTGGGTTGCCCGCAGCAATCCATCACAGTGCTGCTGTTATTTCTTTTACTGCTCATAAATCTGCCCCAATGTATTCCCATGGGAAGCAATCACGCATCAAAAAGTCATGCGAGGCTTTATGTGGCATTGTGGGGGCTTCCAAAGGAAGTGGAACATGCCCCATCAAAGGGCACCAGGATGTTTTAGAACATTTTTTGTTCTTTGCTTTTTTGGGACGCTGGAGATACAAAACATTGTATGCATATTTCAAATCTGCCAAAATCTGTTTGGACTGTCCCTTCCGGTCATCAAAGCAGACATCTGCTTGACTGCATTCCAAAGCGGAGTGGACATACAGGTGGGCACAGCCTTTTACATAGACAACACTTCTGCAGAATAACGCCATAAACACACAGATACCTTAAAGGGGTTGTGCACTCATTTCCAAATCTCTCAGACTGGCAGGACCTGCGTTGGTGATTATACTTACCCGATACCTGGCGCTGGGTCCCACTTCCTCTGCTTGCCTTGGGTCCCTCCATGTAAACTTCTGGTTTGATGCCGAAGTGGTAATCTGCTCCCCTAACTCAGCTAAATGTAACAATGTATTTCATGTAGTGATCCGTTCTTTCAATCTGGAGATAAGGTACTTTTAATCCATATGCAAACGAGCAGTTCGGTGCACCGGGGGTGGGCCCAGCCACTCTGTGCACTGTTGCTCCTTCTGCTTCCCTACTCTCCCTCTTTCTCTGGATCATCAGGGCCAGGTTCCTGTCATTTCACCTATGGAAGGGGATGAATGAGGAAATCGGAGGAGCAAGGGTGCACAGAGTGGCTTGGGCCCACCCTCAGTGCACATAACGGATTGCCATGTGACAGGTATCACTACATTTAACTGAGCTAGTCCTACAAGGGATTGTGCCTGGTTTAGGGTCCATTCACACGTCTGTAGTGCATTTCGGATCCGCAATACACCTGGCCGGCACCCCCATAGAACTGCCTATTGTTGTCCGCAATAGCGAACAAGAATAGGACATGTTATATAGCCACGGACTGGAAGATTGGGGGCGCGCTCCGGAAATGCGGAAGCGGACAGCACATTGTGTGATGTCCGCATCCATTCCTGCCCCATAGAGAATGAATGGGTCCGCACCCATTCTGCAATTTGCGGAACGGATGCGGACCCATTCTATGGACGTGTGAATGGACTAACAGTGTGATTTCCTGGTGACAGAATCCCTTTAATAGGAACATGGGCACAATTATTTTTTTTGGTTCTTCTTTCAAAGAGTCAATACTTTTTGAGGCAGGTCGTTGAGTTTTTTTAATATTTTTTTAATCCCTTTTAACATAAGCAACTGTAGTAGATACCAAAATATGGCGTGATGTGGATCAATTATGTAACCGTACTCTTCGACCAACTGCTATAGCGCTTCTATTATACAACTGTATAAAGCAAAGTGTACAGTGAGTGATGTAAACCAGAGAAGGGTGTAAAACACCGCACAGGACATCTAAACATACCCAGAGATGACAAGTAATATTGTAATATTGATACAGCAATTAGTGAGTAAATGGAAGTACTGTACACGGTAACAGGTGAATCACAGGTCCTGGGGCACATTCGTGTCATATCCTGTGACTGATCAGATACCAGCCAGTTATATATCAGTTTCTCTTCTGGCTGATCTGCAGTTTATGATATTTATAAGATCCTTTTACAAGAAAAATAAAAATCTATGCTGAGATATGATCGCTAACAGGCCTTAAAGGGATTTTATGGTTTGCATCAAAATCCTTTAAAATAATCATTTATGAAGGTAGCTGTAATTTTGTAATGCATTTCTTTTATCTTTATTGCTCATATCTTCCGTTTTGTGCTGTGGTCACATGACCAAGCCCATGAGCAGGGCAGCGATAGGGGAGTGTCTATGTAACTAGCTGGGTGGGAGGAGCTATAAACTGGGCGGTGCTGGAGCTGGGGCAGAAAAAGGAGAAGTGCATCATGGGTTTGGTTGGATACAGGAAGGAAGGCGGTACATACAGGATGGAAAGAAAACAGAGTGGTTGACTAACATGGTGAAAACAGGTCAGGAGAGTCCAGATTGGAAAAAAATAAAATTGGGAAGATATACATACTGTTCTGATTCCCAGATTAATTACCAAATATATTGACATCCCTACATAACGGAGAGACTTTGAGCCAAGTATGAAGCAGAGATTATCACATTTGGTCAGATGGACAAACACAAGGTATCAATGACAACTCTTATATGATGAGGACATTTTGTCATCAGATTCTCTCTGCCGGCTATGGACCCCCAACATCAACCATTCTGTTCTCAGCACAGTAGATGTTTTTTCACACCTTTAAAGGGGTTCTCCATTTTTGCTAATTGTGCAGAGGGGGTTAAAAAAATAAAACAATTAATACTACCCCTCACTGCTCCCTTGCCTCTGCCATTCCGATGCTTACTGGGTTCCCATTGGTCCTCACTTTTTAGTCCAGGATCCACACAGAGAGGAAATGGTAGGAGATGAGCAGTGACTGGCTGAGTAGGCCTCTCCTGGCAACTTCTGCTTCTCCAGGCAGGGCCAGGAAGTACAGGTAAGTGGAGACCCAGGAAGCATGAACAGGAGTGCTGGAAGATCAGCGAGTATCAGTTCTTTTAATTTTCTTTTAAACCGCCCTGTGGCATCCATAGTAAGTTTTGCCATGCTAGACAGTTTTTTTTAAATGGTAATAATAGTGCAGTCTACAGCACCTTACGTACCCATTAAAAGGGTGTGTCTGGGCTTTACTAAGGGCTCTCTCACACGGGCGTCATGTTTTTTGCCCGGATAAGATGCGGGTGCGTTGCGGGAAAATGTGTGATTTTTCCGCGTGAGTGCAAAACATTGTAATGCATTTTGCACGCGTGTGAGAAAAATCGGCATGTTTAGTACCCAAACCCAAACTTTGGGATCGGGGTTGTGTAGATTGTATTATTTTCCCTTATAACATGGTTATAAGGGAAAATAATACGATCTTAATACAGAATGCATAGTACAATAAGGCTGGCGGGGTTAAAAAAAAATAAAAAATAAAAATAGTAATAATAATTTAACTCGCCTTAATCCACTTGATCGCGCAGCCGGCATTTCTTCTGTCTTCTTCTTTGCTGTGCACAGGAATAGGACCTTTGATGATGTCACGCTGCTCATTACATGGTCCAATCACATGGTTCATCACCATGGTGAGGGCCTATGTGATTGGATCATGCGATGTGACGTCACAACAGGTCCTTAGCCGCAGCTCAACGTTACAGAAGTCGACAGAGATCCGCAACATTGTGATCAAGTGGACTTGGTGAGTTAATTTTTATTTATTTTTTTAACCCCTTCATCACTATTGTACTATGCATTCTGTATTCAGAATGCTATTAATTTTCCCTTATAACCATGTTATAAGGGAAAAAAAATACAGATCGGGTCCCCAGCCCGATCGTCACCTAGCAACCATGCGTGAAAATCGCACCGCATCCGCACTTGCTTGCGATTTTCACGCGGCCCCATTTACTTCTATGGGGCCTGCGTTGCGTGAAAAACGCAGAATATAGAGCATGCTGCGATTTTCACACAACGCACAAGTGATGCGTGAAAATCACTGCTCGTGTGCACAGCCCCATAGAAATGAATGGGTCCGGATTCAGTGCGGCTGCAAAGCGTTCACCTCACGCATCGCACCCGTGCGGAATACTTGCCCGTGTGAAAGGGGCCTTAAAGGGAACCTGTCACCAGGATTTTGTGTATAGAGCTGAGGACATGGGTTGCTAGATCGCTGGTAGCACATCCGCAATATCCAGTCCCCATAGCTCTGTGTGCTTTTATTGTGTATAAAAATCGATTTGATACATATGCAAATTAACCTGAGATGAGTCAGAGCTTGAAAATATGACTCTTCTCTGGTCACACAAGTAAGATATGACTCTTATGTTAATTTACATATGTATCAAATCTTTTTTTTTTTACAGAATAAAAGCACACAGATCTATGGGGACTGGGTATTGGGGATGTGCTAGCAGCCATCTAGCAACCCATGTCCTCAGCTCTATACCCAAAATCCTGATGACAGGTTCCCTTTAAGTTATGGCTTATCCTCAGAATAGGCTATCACTTAGCTAATTCCCAGGGGTCCGGCACCCTATACCCCCACCGATCTTCTGTTCTAGTGTACCTTTACCTCCGGAGGTCAGCACTAAAACTACATAACTCCGTCAACCTTGTGGCAGACGAGTGCTGTCCATTGACGGAACTGTGAAGCTTCAGCACCGACTTCCAGCGAAGGAGCTACACTCAGACAGCTGATTGGTGTGGGGTTCGGACTCCAGCAAATAAGCTAGTGATGGCCTATCCTGAAAATAGGCCATCACCTCATAATGCCCGGACAACCCCTTGAAAGCCAATGTGGTCTCGATACTTAGCACTTGCTTCCAACAAAGCGCACCCACCACCGCAGACAAACAAAAGCCATGACTCTACTGTGAACACAGCCTACCATACACTTCATAGTCCCAGCTGGAACAGGCTGTGGGGTACTCATTCTGTCCTAACACACAGGAAAATTTTGCACTCGCATTTTATTAAGGTTAAAAAAAATAATATACATATACATACATATACATACATATACACACACATACACACACACACACATACATACATATTTATTGGGGGTTTTTTGTTTGCTTTTTTACAGCAGTTTTTGTGCCTTTTTTTTTAACGGCTATTTAATCAGCATTTTCTTCTGGCTTTTCCCTCTATAATTAAAGGGATGTTGTAAAAACCGGTTGAAAAAAAATTGCAGAATGTTGCGCTTTTGTAAAGAAGCCAGAAAGACAAAAACTGCAGTAGCAGTAGCTGTGTTTTGTATTTTCTACAGACCTTCTGCTAACATCTGGAGGTGGTGCCTTTACCGGGGGAAAGAAAAAAAAAAAAAAGTGCAGAAAAACACCAACAAATCCCGTGTGAAGAAAGCAGCCTAAACACATCAGAAGACTGCTAGAGTCGCATTTCTTGGGCAAGTAAGGCCCCTTTCACACGAGCGAGTTTTCCACGCGGGTGCAATGCATGACGTGAACACATAGCACCCGCACTGAATCCTGACCCATTCATTTCAATAGGTCTGTGTACATGAGTGTTTTTTTCACGCATCACTTCTGCTTTGCATGAAAAACGCAGCATGTTCTATATTCTGTATTTTCCACGCAGCCCTGGCCCCATAGAAGCGAATGGGTATTCAGCAAATAAAGCATTGCATCCGGAAGCAAGTGCGGGTGCGATGCGTCTTTCACTGATGGTTGCTAAGAGATGTTGTTTGTAAACCTTCAGTTTGGTATCACGTACGTGAAAAACGCATTGCACAAAAAACTGAACAACTGAACGCAATCTCAGACAAGTTGACTGAACTTGCTTGCAAAATGGTGCGAGTTTCACTGAACCTACCCCTGACATAATCCATCACGCTCCTGTGAAAGAGGCCCAAGTGTTATTTCTTGACATTAAAGCCTCATTCACACGTCTGTGTCCGTGCTAAAATCTGCGAGCAGGTGGTCAGTGATGAATTCGCGAAGATGTCCGTGAAGGATCCGTGTGTCCATTTTTTGCTGTCCGCGTGCCATCAGCTTGAAAAATAAATTTCTTCTTAATGATCTGTGAAACACGGATGCAACATGGATGACATTTTTGTTGCATCCGTGGTTTTGCCGGACCCATAGACTACAATGGGCGTGATGGATCCGTGAACACAGACAAAAATGAAGCATGCATCCGTGCTAAAAACACGGACCGTGCTAAAACAGTGATGTGTGAATACACACATTAAAATGAATGGAGACGTGTGCTGTCCGTGGAGAACACGTACAGCACACATCCGTGAATCACTGAGCTGTGAATGAGGCTTTACTTGTAAGCCATGTCGGACATAAGACTAAGGGTACGACCACATGACAAGGCCGTGATTTGACTGCTCTGAGGTCGAGTACCAAGCGGCGGCCGTACGAGACACAGTGGGCTCAAATGAACTGATGAGGACTACATGGCTAATGGCTGCGTTGCACCTGCAATACCACAGGCCATTAACAATGCAGACAACTAAACAGTGTGGTCCTAATTAGTTACTTTCTGCTCACTGCAGCTCATATGTCTTCACAGTACTCGACAGCAGTGCGGCCAGATGGTCACCCCCTCAAAAAGATAGTAATCCCATCTGTGTGTCACTGATGTGTGGTGTCAGCATTACCCACGAGAAAACACTGCTGTACAACCATAACCTGCGCTGGTAACTGCACACTGTAACAAGGGGGTTTCTCAAGCAGAAGATGGTGATGGCCCAAGCTTCACCGGTCCATGCTGCTCTAACCACAGGCACATGGCATACTGACCGGCTCCTTCTCTACAGGAACTGAAACGCTGCAGTAGAAACTTGTTCTTGTGACGAGCTCTTTTGAAAACTATGGGGGGAATTTATCGAGCCCTGGACTCTGCATTTTTACATCACTCACTCCAGTCTTGAAAAATGGGTGGAAAAAGTGGCGTGGTTAGGGTCCATTAACACGTCCGTTGTTTCTTTCCTGATCTGTTCCGTTTTTTTGCGGAACAGATCTGGACCAGTTCTGTACCCATTCATTTTCAATGGGTCCTGAAAAGAAAAATCAGACATTGAGCTGTCCGATTTTTTTCAGGACCCATTGAAAATGAATGGGTACAGAACTGGTCCAGATCTGTTCCGCAAAAAAACGGAACAGATCAGGAAAGAAACAACGGACGTGTGAATGGACCCTAAGGGTTGATGTAGAAAGTGAAGTAATGTTAGGTCAGTTTCAAACTAGTGAGCTGTCTGCGGGAAACACTCCATGTGGGAGCGTGATTTCCCAGCCTAAACTCTGCTCCAGTGAAATGAGAGCTCACAGCATTACAATGATTTATAATGCTGTGTGTCTCTGCCCAACAGATAATGAAATCAGTACAATACATTACAGCTGATGTCAGGCAGGGACACACAGCATTATAAAGCACTGTAATGCCGTAAGTTCCTGTCACAAGAGCAGCGTTCAGGTTGAAAATTCCCACTCCCACATGGAGCGTATTTCCCGCTGATAAATCCCTTGTACGAAAGTGTCATGTCTGTTTCACACGTCAGAGAATCACGGATGTGTGCTGTCGGTCTTCTCCCTGGACAGCACACGTACCCATTGGCTTTAAATGTGTGGATGCACAGAAGCATGCCCAATTTTTTTGCCCGTGTTTTTGGATCCCTCACACGCATTAAAGTCTTGGGGTCCGTGACAACCACAGACAACACGGATGAGTTTGGTCTGTGGTTTTCATGGACCATTGGAAGGAGATGCTCAGGAAATTACATTTTCAGCCAAGCAGTGTCTATAGAATATGACGGACACACGGACACAAAAAACGGACACACGGACCAAATGCGGATCCTCTTCATGGATGAACCACTAAACATCTTGTCATGGATGTCATCACGGACACATAAAAGAGGTCTTAGAGCTAAAGATGCACCAAATTTATCAGACATTGTGAGACACTTGATAAATTTGGAGCAAATTATGGCAACGCAGACTTTTCATGATGAATCTCCAACTAAATTTTCATACCGTAAACCACAATTCATGGCATGAAGGAGCTTTTTGCCATTTCATGTAGCCAGTGGAGAAGTCAGCATTTGCTGAGAGGTTCCTTTTAATAACCTATACGACGCTTGGATGGTACTTGTAGTTCTCCCACACAATGCCAAGCGCAGTTGAGGTTTTGAGGTCCTCACACAAGCCTGTTACTCATACTAATTCCATGTTTCGTAGGCCAAGGTTGAGGGTATGAGGCCGGGCCATCCCGTGTAGCCAGAATGACTTATGATCCATAAAATATGTCTGTCACAAAAGCTTTCAGATTCAAGATGGAATTTGAGGAGGAGTGAGGATTACAGCTGGCGACAGCGAAAGACCAGGAAGTACAAGATATTCTAGAAATAATTAGAACCTTCTTGCTGGTTTCATTTTGTTGTTGCGGACTTAAACCTTCCAGCAATTTAAACAAAGGGTCCTGGGAATCGATGTAAATCAGACGTCATTCAGAGGTCACAAGCCGAGCATTTCTACCCAAGGGAAAGGACAATCTGCTTTGCATGTTGTCTGCCGACTTAACGAGACTGCTAGTGAATCCAACACTCAGCTTACTGCGGTCTGAAATGTGCAAATGAGCGGTTAAGTGCACCAAGGGCGGCCCTAAGCTCCTCTGCGCACTCTTGCTTCCTCTGCCAACCCCTCCCTCTCTTTTTTGATCGACAGGGGCAGGTTTCTGCACAATTATCTGACCTGGACCTGTCAATCACGGAGAGGGAGGAGCTGGCAGAAGAAGCAAGGATGCAGAGTGGTTTGGCCCCGCCCCCAGTGCACTTAACTGCTCATTTACATTGGAATTAAAAGTATATGCGTCTCCATTATGAAGCAATGGATAGCTTAGTGAAAGGCATCATTACATTCAGATGATCTAGCCCTACAAGACAGTGTGCCTGGTTTAAAAGTGAATTTCCTGGTGATGGACTCCCTCTAACACCACATGTGAAAATCTTTCAAATTACTCATTAGAAAGTCACTGAGTTTTCGTAAAACTTTAAATATGTCAGAGATGTATCAAAAGTTTTAAAAATCGGTGAGGGTCTGAGTGCCGAGAACCCCACCGCTCCCTAGAAGGAGGAGAGAGAGAAGTGCTCACATATTGCACTCTCGCTGTAGGGGACGGAATCGAGACGGGTCCATAGACTTTCTATTGAGCTTGTCTCCTGCAGCAAGAAGAAAGAGCGTGCAATGTGAGCGCTCCTCTCTCCTTGTTCTGGGGACTGTGGGGGTCTCTGCACTCAGACCCCCACCGGTCAAAACTTTTGATGTTTCTATGATATATAAAAAGCTTTATTAAAACTCAATGAGCCTTTAAAAGCAGTTGTGCAGTGTGAGGATAATGGGGGCCTATCACCCCCAGCCGATCAACCGTATAAAGTGTAATTACTTCTCATTTTCTCATTCAGTTAATGGCAGGAGCGTGTGCACTTACCCTGAGCTGTCGCTATAGTCTAGACAGCGTGCACGGAAATGTTGGCGAATGCAGCAGTCGCTTGGGCACCATGAGCCCATCAAATAGCTGAGGTGCCAGGAGTCGCACCCCCGCCAATCTGATACAGATGACCCATGTGGAGGATAAAGCTGGATTTACACGAGACGATTCTATAGCCGATTATCGGGAAGCAAGTGTTCCTTCCCAAAAGTCGGCTGCTCGTTCAGTGAAGGAGACTGCACCGATTACATGCAGCGATCTCCTTCAGAGTATGAGGACAAGTGATCGCTCGTCCCCATACAGAATAATGGCTTCTGAGCAGCACATCGCTGTTTAGTCAGTGGTGTCTGCGTGAACAACAGCATCACCCGATGAACGAGTGTTTCGCTTCTTCATTGGGTGATCGGCGGCACATTTACACAGGCAGATTGTCGGGAACGACTGTTTGCAGGAATGTGGATGATTATTGGCTCGTGTACATGCAGCTTTAGGCCTCATGCACACTGCTGGCCGTGGCCCATATTGCAAACAGCGGGTCCGCAATATGCGGGCACTGGCCGTGTGCTCCCTGCATGATGGATTCACTTGAATAGGTCCACAATCTGGAGGTGTGGTGTGGAACGGAGGCACAGAACCCCACGGAAGCACTATGGAGTGCTTCCATGGGGTTTTCTCTCGATGCAAGTTCTACTTTTTTGCAATTCGGACAGACCAACGACCCATGCAAGTTGAATGGGTTTGGGTCCATCGCCGCAGCCGCACCGATAGTGCCCGTGCATTGGGGACTGCAAATTGCAGTCCCCAATGCACGGAATGGCCGAGACCTTAGTCATCTTTTTACTGACATTGCACGACCCCTTTAATCCAAGGGCGTAAAGGAGGAATTAGTCGATTTATAAAACCTAACTTTCATCCTGTGCAATTATATATCTATATACCCACACACACACATACAATCAGCCAATATATCCTCAGACGTCTGGCTTGTATTTCATCTTTGGAAATCTGTGTTTGCGTGGATGCCAATTTTGGTTACGGTTTCTGGAAGGGTGTAGCTGACAGGACACAATTATATTCAGTTTACCAGTAAGCTAATAGTCTGGGTACTTCCCAGCTGGTGGTAAGAAGAAGGGAAATGCGGCCAAGAGGAAAATATTAGACAATTGCAGTATTAATATCTACCATGTACAGCAACACTGACGGCTTATTATGGCGGTAGTCTACATGTATAAACATGTCCAGGTCTGGAGAACAATGCAGTCAATGATGGATGTCACTAATGTGCGTTAATGGAACCTAAAAGCAGGACTGAGAGATGGATATATTATACAATGGGTTCCTAGAATCTGTTCTCATCACCTTCTGATTTATAGGTGCACCCAAACTTCTAAGAAATATCATTTTGCAGTAATGTACACTTTAATCGGCTAAACCAACCTGCCTAGAACTTGTTAGCACAGACAAACTAAGCGGCATTCCGGTTTCATGAAATTGATGACCTATCCTCAGGATAGCTCATCTACATCGGCGTGGTGGGGCTTCAACTCTCTGGTCTCCCGACGATCAGCTGTGTGAATGGGCTGCGGCGCTCGGGTGAGAGTAGTGTTCTCCTATTGTTTTCCTGAACGCCATCCAGACTACAGCTTCAGGCTTTTTCTCTTAAAGGGGTTTTCCGCTTTGTACCATTAATGAGCTGTCCTCGGGATAGGTCATCAATATTAGATTGGCGGGGTTCCAACTCCCAGCGCCCCCGGCGATCAGCTGTTTGAGGAGAACGCAGCGCTTAAATGAGTGCTGCCTTCTCTGCTCTGTTTACCTGCTCGCCACAGCAATTGTAATGGTGAGAAGGTGCAATTACAAGTATGGCGTTCTCTTCAAACAGCTGATAGGCAGGGGTGCTAGTGTTGGCCCCCCCACCGATCTGATATTGATTGATGCCGGACCTCTGTTGGTCGCCATTACAGATAATGGGGCGAAGTTTCAGCTTCCGGCAATGCTGTAACACAGAGATGCGGCAGGCTCTTCCTTGCCATACCAGCCTGCGCTAGTGTAACTAGCCTTACAAAGCTTGCCACATTACACCAAGGGCGAAGTCACTTCACCGTTTTGTTTTCCTTTCTTCTGAAGAACAGAATGGAAAAAAAAACTGAAAAAAAAAACAAAACACACAGATGTGTTATTTTGATCATCAGTTATGATCAGTTTGTATCTGTTCGGTTAGGCTGGGTTCACGTCTGTGTTGTGAACTCAGGCACTGTAATCCAGTCACTGTATCCGGCGTACATGCAACATTTTTTTGTCCAGCTGAAAGCCGGCATACATGCCGGAAAGTGGCTGGATTACTGCTGAATCCCATTGCAGTGAATAGGGATCCGGCTAAGGATACAGTGAACTCCGGCAGTCTGTTCCTCCACCGGATTTCAGAACGCAGATGTGAACACAGCCTTAGGCTAGTTTCACACTAGCGGCAGAGGACTTCAGCAGGCTATTCCGGCGGGTGAACAGCCTGTCGGATCCGTCCTACCTTTAGTTTACGTGTGCCCCTGGACTGCCGCTCCGTCCCCATTGACTATAATAGAGGGCGGGGCAGAGTTCCAGCAGCGGCATGGCAGCGCACAGCGAGAGGCAGCCAGACTAAAAGTACTGCATGCAGTACTTTTAGTCCAGCTGCCTCTCGCCGTGCGCTGCCTTGCCGCTGCAACTCCGCCCCCCATTATAGTCAAAGGGGACGGAGAGGCAGTCCAGGGGCACACGTAAACTAGCGGCAGAGCGGATCCGACCCGCCGGAGTCCCCTGCCGCTAATGTGAAAGTACCCTTAGAGATCCATCTAAAATAACAGATCTCTGATGGAACTGACACAAACTGATAATCAAAAAAAGACGGAACAGTTATTTTTTTAGTGAAAGCGGATGCTAACTGAGCACGACTGGTGCTTAAAATAACAGATCCTTAATTTTTTTCTGTTCTTCTGATAGATCATAAAAAAAACGGAAACGGTGATAGCATCAGAGGTTGTGTATAAAGCAGGCAAATCACTGAATGAATAAAGTGGCCTAACTGGGAGGAAATGCTCAGAACCCCAAATACTGTAGCGCATTTATAACCGGGGGAGCAAAACCTGGTGGGGCTCACAGCCTCCTCCCTCCTCCCATTGAATTTGTGATCTCACTTTAGAGGTTTGTGGAAGCTTGGCTGTAAGTCGGACCTTGGCACCTATCAGACAGTGTTCACACACTATAGGTAGGTTTAGCAGTAGGTCCCGCGCCAACAGAGATACCTTGACGGGGTGCGCGGGCTCCAATATGTTCTTGAACTGAATATATTGGCTATAAGTCTTATTTTAACATCTAGCGTTAGGGTTTAGCCTTGTATTTTCATTTGCATACATTGTAGTGCACCTTTGCAGTGATTTATTTGTGTATAGATCAGGACTTTTTTTTAATGTGTAGATCAATAAGAATAGCCAAAGGCGGCCATATTTAAAAGGAGGGTAAAGGGTGTAGTCACACCAAAAGAAATTCAATGACTTTGTGCGACCACATGAGTGACACTTCTTTTCTTACAAGATGTAACTGCTGGACTCCAATTATCCAAAATGTCCAAATCCCCAGGGTGTCTAATCCTTTCACAGCACACATAAAAATACATGTATCTTCTTCTCCATGCTGGTGACATGTGTCTTTCACATCGGAAAAAATGCCCAAAAATGGTGCCGCGTCTGTATCATTTGATTGACTCAATGACTCAGATGTAACACTGATAATTGGCTGCGTGAGATCCTGGCGCTGAAGTGGACTGATTCAATCCCATTTCAGCTCTCCTACGAGACCACCCACATTTTGGCACCCATGGTCCACACGCAACAGGTTGCACAAATAAACCCTTAATAAACATAAGGGAACAGTCATTGGTTGCCGGAGAACACACAAGTGCAGTGGGTACACGGTGTTTGTCTAGCTTATTCTTAAAAAAAAAAAAAAGTACCGTCTTCTCCGCTGCCTTAACTTCACCCAGTTAAAGGGTGCGGGACATTCCTCGGAGAAGTCAGCATGCTGAGTCAAGTCCGACAGATGGAGCAGAAGTAGTCTGGGCTGAAAGCCAGCTGTTTTAAAAGGTGTGCCAACCTCTTGCCAATCTGCTGTGTTCAGCTTGTCAGGATTCCCCAAGCAATTTGCTACGTTGACAGAAGTGAGCTACCTATGTACAAAAATGTGATTTTGAGCTTACAAGTAGGAAACATCGTCAAATTTATGGCAAGAAGTCGGACATTTTTGCAGACTGCAGATCGGTGCATATCACATTTCTGGTAATAAGTTCAGGGGTTTTCATTTCATACTCAATGCAGGTAAAAAAAAAAAAAGGACCGCCAAGGAATAGGACCGCCAGATGGATTTGGAGAGACTGGCATGGGGAAAAGAGGTACATTCAAGAAGCTGCCGACTGGTGTCCAAACTGTAAGGTCCACTTAGTGCAGGAAAGAACAGAGCAGGACCTTGAAGGAGAGAAACCCCTTGCGTCATAGGGATTCTGCCTGAAGCATTTGTATATAAAAATCGGTAGCCATGATTAAATTAGGGTCACTGCCATGTGGCTGGTAATGTTTTATGGGTAATTCTTTCAGGTGGGCACACTGGTGTGCAGTGGTTCTTACTATACACAGACTGTAAATCCAACAGTGTGAATCTCTCCTTACAGCTGTAGATATCAGTGAGGAGTCAAACCTATGCCAGCACCCTAAGGGTAAATGCATACGTTCCGGATTTACGTGTGGAGAATCCACCCTGAAATCTGTGGGTGTTTGCAGGGAAATCCACCATCATTTTATGCGGATTTGGTGCAGATTTTGTGCATGCGGATTTTACTCTCCCCATTGAAGTGAAGTGAATAGAGAAAATCCGGGCAGGAAAAATAAAATAAAGTGACGTGCTGTGGATTTTAAAATCTGCACCGCAGGTCAAAATCTACATTGTGTACGGGAGAATTTCAAATTCTCATAGAATACAATGTGCATGACCTAGGGTGCAGATTCCTCACGGAATCCTGATTGTGTACATTTAGCCTAACAGAGGGCCTCCTACAGCAGGACAGGAAACCCAAGGGGTGGTACACACCCCTCTACTCCTCCCAATTGTCCTCTTTCATATATACACACACACACACACACACACACACACATGACAGTGTGATCGCTCATCCCCATACAGCAGAGGTGATGGAGAGAAAAAAAAAAAACTTGCGGTGCTGTACTTTAGGTCCAAAAACCAGGTGCAGATATTGTAATAAACAGAGATGAGCGAATCGACCCGTCTCATTAGCTGGACTTCTTCATCTGTGGGGGAAGCTGTCCCGACAGGTGAAGAACCGCCAACCAGCCGTATGATTGATCGGGCCGGATGTCCCAATCAGCCTTGTCAAAATCAATTTTCTAGAATCAATTCACTCATTCCTAGGTCAGAAGTCTTGATCAGTAGGGATCAGGGTGAGGGCTCATGCACACGAACGTGTGCAAGGTGCGGTACGCAATGCACAGGCACCGACCGTAGGACCGCCGTATGCAGACACAGGACCCATTCACTTGAATGGTGTCTGCGATCCTCACCACAAAAAAGTAATGCATGCAAGTGAATGGGTCCACATCTGTGATGCGGTGCACAAACGGCCGGTGCCCATATTTTGTAGACCTGCTGTTTCTGGGCCGCAATACGGGAACGGCCGTGTGCATGAGCCCTGAGACTGAGAGCAATATTCTGTAGATGTAGCCAAAAAAAACTAATGGAAAAAATTATTTCTAGCCCAAAATGTGTAAAATGTAATGTAAAAAAAAAAAAGCTGCACTGAAAGGTGTCCATGGCCTAAGTTGTGTCTCCTGCATACCTAAACTGAAGCATCATTAGCTTCCCACAGACCAAGAAAGAAGTAAACTCCTTCTAATGCACTTCTCATAGTGGAGAATGAAGCAATGGATCGTCTGTCTATTTGACAGGTAGCCTTTTCATGATCTTTTAGGTGTCGAATAATGGTCCCGTGATTGGACTTGTTCTGTTACATAACTCATGACCCAGACGGCCGGCGGACTGTAAGGACACATCAGGCCTTGGCAAGTACACAGTTCAACCTCAGGTCTCCCCTGGGAGAATGATTGTCAGCGAAAACTGTCAGGATATACAAGACAAAACGTACGATGACTAATATGTTCTGCCATTTGTTCTATCTGTCCTTCCCTTATGTACAAAGCTGGAAAATATCTTCCATATTCAGAGGCATGGGGAAACGCACATTATTGGCAAATATGAACCCCATCGGGGCATGAGTGATGACAGGAGCTGAGAAATATGTTGGCGCTCTCTAAACAATAGATATAAGCCTCGGGGCAAGACTGACATGAGCCACCTTATCAAAACTGTGATTTTACAGCTTACAGAAAAGTGATAGCAATCAAGCTACAACGAGGGATGAACTTCTGTTTTAAAGTTCGGCGTACAAGGCTCAGGCTATCTAACAATTCCGTTATGGATTCTGCTACCACGGACCATAAGTTATGGTCCGTGGTAGCGGAATTCTTAGATAACCCGAACCTTGTACGCTGAACTTTAAAACAGAAGTTCACTCAACACTACCTACAACTACTACCCAAAAAGCTCCAGTGGCGTGCATGTTGGACTAGGCTCACATATTCTTTGCATCTATGTCTGAGATATGCTGGTGGCAAACATCTCTGGCACCATACATCTTCAGCGTAAGAAAGGACTGGACAGATAAAATCCAACATATCATATATTTTGTATATGATGACATAAATTTCATGTCTATGGCCAAAGTAAGGTGTGTGTGTGTGTGTGTGTGTGTGTGTGTGTGTATGTATGTATGTGTGTGTGTGTATGTGTATGTGTATGTGTATGTGTGTGTGTTTTCCGTGCTGTTATGTCAAAAAGATGCTCTGAAATATATTTAATTAACGCAAACAAATGGGAAATGAATGAGAAGAGAAAGCCACAGGAGACCCAGAGAACATTTGATGACTGATCAGCAGGGGTCCAACATCCCCGACTTCTCGCCATCAGCTGTTCTGCAGTAGCTCTACTGCCGAAACTACCCAGCTTTGCCCATTTCTTTAGTGGATGGAATGGGCGCAGTGCTGCCGTAATTAGCTCCGTCCACTGGATGGAACTGTGCAGTCCTGGAGCTGACTTCCAGCACTGGACCTACTGCAGAACAGCTGATTGGCAGGGTGTCAGACCCTCGTCAATCAGATATTGATGGTCTATCCTGAGGACTTTCGAAAAAGCCTCTATTCTATTCCAAAGGCGACCACTATTGGAAGCCATGAGAGCCCCCACACGGGATGACACTGTGGTCTACAAATGGCATTTATGTCAGCACTGTCAGGTAACAGAGGACAAGCTATCTGAAAGGTAAGAATGTCCAAAAAGTTAGCTTCAAAGCTAGAACCTTCTCAAAGTTTTTTATATTATAAATGACAAACTTGTACTTTGACCATCTTGATTTAATGAATGCATTCATTTGTTCTTCCGTCACCCATAGGATTCCACATGTTTATTGTGCACAGTTTTGTACTGGATACCATTGTATGACAGTCTAGTCTACTATGCTATTCCATACCCTTGTTTGCGGTCTATTGATTATGTATACCAGAGAGACAGAAGCCTTACCCTAAGTTCACACCTGAGCGTTTTACAGCGCGTTCAAACGCGCTGTAAAACGCTCAACACGTGAAAACAAATGCTTCCCTATGGCCCTGGTTCACACTTGAGCGTTTTACAGCGCGTTTGAACGCGCTGTAAAACGCCCGACGCATAAACAAGTTCTTGAGCTTTTTTTTGGGCATTTGTCGCGCGTTTTGGCCCATAGACTCATTGGACAACACTGCAGTCAATCACACAAACGCGCGTTTACTATTGCAAAAACGCGCATAAAAACTTGCGACAAATACGCACGTCTCAGAAACGCTCAGGTGTGAACCCAGGGTAAAGGACACCCTTTTGAACTCTCTCAGGCTAATTTAACTCTATAGACACGTTTGGACGTGGAGACTTTTCCCAGTTTACATAAGTTGATGGACATACAGTAGGCTTGGACATATCCTGACATTTAGAGGTATTCTTAAGCAACACTCAAGCATCCAACTCCAGAAACTGACGGCAGACCACCCCTGCCCTGGAGGGTGTAGCAGGACATGACGCAGAGAGAGATCACATTACGCAGGTGCGTCTGCCTAGAGGGACAACCATGAAAATAAGACTTCACAATCGTGTATTCAGCTAAATGTTCATTTTGACACACTCGTAGAACCTGCGTGTCTCCAAGTGTGCAACCAACAATGGAACCTATAATTAAAGCGTAGATAATGTCAATAATGGAGACATGCTATTACATCTTGTCACAATATACCACCTCTGTCACAAAGCTGGAAACACTGATATTGTAGAGCAGGGATGGGAAAAAATCCCAGGAGACAGGCAGCCAGTGCACCTTGAAATTTTTAATGGTTTTCTGTCCCTTTAAAGGGGTTCTCCCACAAAAAATATTCAACAGTTTTCAAAACATAGAAACATAGAAAGTGTCGGCAGATAAGAACCATTTGGCCCATCTAGTCTGCCCAATATACTGAATACTATGGATAGCCCTTGGCAAAACGGACAAGAATAGGACATGTTATATATTTTTTGCGGGGCCACGGAACGGAGCAACGGATGTGGACAGCACACGGAGGGCTGTCCACATCTTTTGCGGCCCCATTGAAGTGAATAGGTCCGCATCCGAGCCGCAAAAACTGCAGCTCAGATGCGGACCAAACAACGGTCGTATGCATGAGGCCCAAGACTGATCAGGATCCTGGTCAGTCTTACAAATGCATTGCAAGAACGGATCAGTCTGTTTCTATTTTTATTTTCAAATTTTTACAGGTCTGCGCAGGCATTCTGGTATTTTGATCCAGCACTAATACATTCCTATGGGAAAAAATGCCAGAGATAAAACCGTAACATGCTGCGGTATTATCTCCATCCTGATCAGCCAAAAAAACTGAACTGAAGACATCCTGAAAGGATTGCTCTCCATTCAGAATGCATTAGGATACAACGGATCAGTTATTTTCCGGTATTGATCCCCTAGGACGAAACTCTATGCCGGAAAAGAAAAACGCTAGTGTTAAAGTACCCTTATTCAACGCAATATATCTGTAGAGCACCACCTGCTGTTTGTTCTTTTCTCATTTCTTTGTCCTGCTCACTGAGAAGGCCGCACATGCTCAGTTTCATCCTGCAACTGCCTCCTGAGCTGTGATAGGGAGAGCTGAGACACGCCTCCTGAGCTGTGATAGGGAGAGCTGAGACACGCCTCCTGAGCTGTGATGGGGAGAGCTGAGACACGCCTCCTGAGCTGTGATGGGGAGAGCTGAGACACGCCTCCTGAGCTGTGATGGGGAGAGCTGAGACACGCCTCCTGAGCTGTGATGGGGAGAGCTGAGACACGCCTCCTGAGCTGTGATGGGGAGAGCTGAGACACGCCTCCTGAGCTGTGATAGGGAGAGCTGAGACACGCCTCCTGAGCTGTGATAGGGAGAGCTGAGGCACACCTCCTGAGCTGCAGCAGAAAATACATTTCCCTGAGCTGTCAGCTTGATATAAATCTAGCAGAGCAATGAATGGGGAGATCTTTGGATCCATGAGTTACAGGGCTGGTTCTAGCTTTGTTAGAAACAGGTTGTCATGCATTATATGATGTCGGATTTTCATTATTCACATTATTTATGGGATAACCCCTATAAGGGTTTGTCTGGTTTCAAGAGGAAGTCAGCAGGACCCGGCCAGGAGAACTGGAGCTGTGGTGCTGGATCTGTCGGACACGTACTTTCCAGTTCTTTATTTTGGACAGATCCCAAGAGTTGACCAGTTTCTACTTGAAACCAATCAACCCCTTTAAAAGCTGTCCATACATATAAGATGTATGTTGTCTGAGCCCACCGATTTTGGCCTACTATTTAATGTGTATGGGGGCAACCCAACTCTTCTGTGACAGCAGATTTTAGGCGAAAGGGTTGGACATGTTGAATTTCAAAATTGCCCAATCCTTTTGTTTTCGCTCGCAATAAGACGCCCACTAAACGGTGTTTGGCCGCGGCGTTCTTCCAATTTGTGACAGATTTCTGCTTGGCTGAACCACTGAGCATGCATGTATATATGTAACCCTTATGGCTTCTCTGAAGGACATGCACTGTATATATTTCCAACAATGGAAATTGGGAAACTTATCTGAAGTATAAGCAGAGACTGACATGAATGCAAATCTTGATTTGTTTTCTGGGATTATTTTTTCTTATTTTTATCTTTTCCTGAAACCAATTTAGACTTCACTGTGACATTGCACAATGTTCAGACAAACAAATGAGGAGGTCGCCCTCATATTGTCACCACATGTTATCTGCTCTAAGGGCAAACCAAACTTTATTTATTTTTTTCCTACAAGGAAGCAACTAAAGAACAAAAACAAATTCCGACTCGTCATGTTGTCACATAGGTCTGAGGACAACCGATAACCTACTTCCCAGACATTTTGCAGGAAGTCATTGTACAGCTGGTCTATACATTTGAAGATAAAATGATATGATGGGGGAGCTCAGGAATATTCATGTGGTTGTAGTCAATACCCAGCAAAAAAAAAAAAAAAGGCACAAAAACTAAAAATAAAAAAGCTAGCCACACTCATCTGCTCCCCCGACATTCCAAATTCCAGCTCCCTGGCTCTTTTCACTGGTCTTCCATTCCAGGTCTGTCAAGGTTTTGATTGAGGCCGAGTGCTGCAGACAATGACTGGCCTCAGCGGTCTCCGTCCATGCAGAAGTTGACAGGTGGGGATGGGGAGGACTAGAAACTTAAAGTGGCCCTGGAAAAAAACCTAAAAGTGGCCACATGTTGTAGGAGGGTCCAAATTGACAGAAGGCGAGGCAACACAAGAAGGCAGGAATATAAGAAGTGAGCGGGGCCTGAAATACCATTGTACAGAACAAAATACCACAGAGCAGCACAAAATACTGCACAAGTTTTCCACGCGGGTGCTATGCGTGACGTGAACACATTGCACCCGCACTGAATTCTGACCCATTCATTTCAATGGGTCTGTGTACATGAGCGTTTTTTTTTCATGCATCAGTTTTGCGTTGCGTGAAAAACGCAGCATGCACCATGTTCTATAGGCCTCATGCACACGACCGTTGTGCGTTTTGCGGTCCGCAATTTGCGAAATGGCACAGATAGCCATTGATATAACTTCTATTCTTGTCCGCAAAACGGACAAGAATACGACAGGTTATATTTTTTTTGCGAATTTGCGGACCACGAAACAGAGCAACGGATGCGGACAGCATCTTTTGCGGCCCCTTTGAAGTAAATGGGTCCGATTCCAAGCCGCAAAAACTGCGGCTTGGATGCAGACTAAAACAATGGTAGTCTGCATGAGGTCATATTCTGCGTTTTTCACGCAGCCATGGCCCCATATAAGTTTATGGGGCTTCACTGATGGTTGCTAAGAGATGTTGTATGTAAACCTTCCGTTTTTTATCACACACGTGAAAGACGCATCAAAACGCATTGCACTGGCGCAGAAAAAAAACTGAACAACTGAACGCAATCGCAGACAAAACTGACTGAACTTACTTACAAAATGGTGCAGGTTTCACTAAACGCACCCTGAACGCATCCGGAGCCAATCCGTCACGCTTGTGTGAAAGAGGCCTAAGGGCACCCGTGGACGATGGCGAGGGGTATAAGTGCCTTATGCTGCTAAATTAATTAATGCTGAGAGCATCAGATCATTATGTACCTGGCTGGTGGCCATGAGGAGGGCTTGGGCAGCCCAATGGACCTCGACCCGCCCTGTAGGGTCTATGGCCAGTCTGCCCCTGAATGGGGACCAGAAGACTAGTGAAGAAAGCCAGGGAGCAGGAATAGTAGGAAAAAAAATAAAAAATAAAAAACTCTTCCACTTAAGGTGGCCCTCCAGTTCACAGTAAAAAAAAAAAAAAATCCCTATGTAAAGTTAGGCTGGATATACACATAGGATAGCTGTGGGCTGAATGTCTGTTCGGCTGACAGCTAGAACCCCTGATCCCCTAGTACAGCCGTTTGGCTCAGCCGATCAAGAATGTCTTCTCAGTAGGAAGAAGGCGAGGAAGCCGCTATCCAATCGTTAAGTTGAGGGGCCGCCAAGCACATAAGATGGTTGGCCAAGCCAGCAAGTTCAGCCGACATACATCTAATGTGTGCGGCCATCTTTAACATTCCCTGTGCCATCCTTTTAAATGTTGCCTCCATGGTTCGTCCCATCCCCTTGTTCCCTCTATGTATGTAAAATGCCATCAACGCTGGTCCATCCAAGTGCAGAGAGGGTCTCAGACTACCGAAACACAGTGCATAGCGTTGTCTGGCAATCTGGGGGCCATTTTACATATGTGAAGAGGGGCAAATACATTTTATAGTACATATCAAGATGAACGTGTAAATCATTTCTAAGCTAACCAACCAAAATTGTGCAAGTTTCTGGCATCCCGTTGCCAGCCGTGGCCACCAATGAGTGTACCCGATAACCCATTCTCTGCGCAGGTCCGAGTTGTTGTGGGACTTCTTCCGCTCCTCTCCGCCCAACGTGGATGAACTGAGCAGCGGCAGAAAGTTATTATTACCAGGCAATTTGGGGATAAAGAAGAAGCCAGCGACATGTAGGACAATAGGAAATCCAGTCAGACAGACATGTCTTGTGGCATGTAAAGAAGTTTACTAAGCTTTCATGTGCAGGCTGGATTTAAAGGCTGTGTGAAGTATTGAGAGAAGCTCCCTTTAAAATTCGTTCACACAGGAACCTGCCCAACAATAGGCCGGCAGAACTTCTGGAGAACAATTATTTCCTCCTCTTTTAGTGCATTCATTTCCATCATACAGGATCATGTGCCCCAGTAACATCTGCAAAAAACCCCCTTTTCCAGCATGACTGATGTTTTTGACTAGTTGACCAGATTTTCATTGGTTGGATATAGCAGCTTTGAAACCATAAAATCAGATAGTAAAAATGATATATATTTAAGAAGGGAGCTGATGGTCAAAATAACTGAATGATTGCTTCACCCGCAGCCACACATATTTTAGCCCATTATGGCCGTTACAGTCGCTCACACTGGCCATACGTGTTCAAGGACATTGGACGGAGAATGAACAAAATTACTGGGAAGTTCTTTCAAGTTAAAGAACGAAAGACCTTTAGTTTAAAGACCATCTGTCAGCAGATTTGTACCTATGACACTGGCTGACCTGTTACATGTGCGCTTGGCAGCTGAAGGCATCTGTGTTGGTCCCATGTTCATATGTGCCCGCATTGCTGAGAAAAATGATGTTTAACTATATGCAAATGAGCCTCTAGGAGCAACGGGGGCGTTACCGTTACACCTAGAGGCTCTGCTCTCTCTAACTCCCATGCATTCTGCACTTTGATTGGCAGGGCCAGGCAGTGTAAAGTGCAGAGGGTGCAGCAGTTGCAGAGAGAGCAGAGCCTCTAGGTGTAATGGTAACGCCCCTGTTGCTCCTAGAGGCTCATTTGCATATATTAAAACATCATTTTTCTCGGCAATGCGGGCACATATGTACATGGGATCAGCACAGATGTCTTCAACTGCCGAGTGCACCTGTAACAGGTCAGCCGGTGTCATAGGGACAAATCTGCTGGCAGATGCCCTTTAACATAGCCACTTTCCAGATGAGGACATTGTGTCACTGGTTGAATGAAATGATCATTCACTGTTAAATTTAACCTATCGAACATTTGTTATGGCTGAAATCGTCCATATTCATCTACTTAGGGCATCGTGCACACGACACCAATTTTTTGCGGACACATTTATCTCTATGGGTCTGCAAAAAATGTGGACAGCAGTTTGATGTCATCCGTGTGCTCTCCGCATCCATGTGGCCTTTCTGCAAATCGTCCTATTCTTGTCCTTTGCAGACAAGAATAGGGATTTTTTAGATGGGACTGAGAAAATTGCAAAAAGGCACACGACTGGTATCGATATGGGGTGGGTCAACGGTTTGTGAACCGCAAAATGGATACGGTGGTGTGCATGAGGCTTAAGTCTAATATGTATGGTCACCTTCAGTCAGAATACTATCAATTGAAGTTGGAATAAATCCGTGATGGGCCTGTAGCTGGTGATATCACGGAACGAGGTTATGATCTACAGGAGAGTAATGGCTGTTCATGCGGCAGAGGATCACACGGTGGTGTCCACAAGAAAACTGTGCCAATAAGGGCTCCTTCAGACGGCCGTATGCTGTCTGCAAAAATGTGGATCCGATTTTTTGCGGATTAGATGCAGACCAACTCACACAAATAAAACATGTCCTATACTTGTAGTGAAAATCAGGACGTGGACTCATTGAAGTCTATGGGTCTGTAAAAATGCGGAATGCAATCCGTTTTTTTTGCGCACACGCTGAACTGTCCGCAAAAAAATGGATTTGCATTTTTGTGGACCGCATACGGCCATCTGAATGAGTCCTAAGGGACACTTCCTTCCTGGCACAGTCCCAAAATCCACAAGGAAATAATTCACGGCCGTGTAGATGGCATTGCAGGCTCCATGAGGAAATCCATGAAGATTTTTTTAAATAAAAATTAGCCATGTGAACAAGCCCCAATTCAGCAGAAGTAGGTATTTCGCTTCACACCTGACATGACATGGAGAGCGCCTGAACCTCTGGACGGAGTAAAATAAACAGACTTTATCACCTGGCAGAAAATACCTAAACAAGAGATAAATCCGTGGTGAGAAGTCGTAGCTCTGCCGGAAACTGTGCTCTTGTGTAAGAGGTCTTGTGGTCGTGCATAGCGTGTACTGATAACACGATCACGCCTAGCGCTGCTGCCTCTTCTAGTAAACCAGACTGAGAACGGAAGTCGAAACCAGACACCATAAACATCACTCCCAACATGGAGCAAGAGAAACTTACAGCGCAACTGCCCCCACGTGATCGGCAGACTGGTCCCCTCCGCCAACATTTGTCCTCTTTTTCTGTGATCAGGACAATTACACCAAAAGCTTTTTACGTAGCTCATCAGAGATCACTGATCGGTAATGGGCGCGAAATTCTGCTGGAAATTCCACAGTTTAAATTGTTAATGTCGGCCAGAGGCTCTCTACTCCATATCTTATGGGCATGCCCTGTAATCTCTCAATTCTGGCGCAGTGTTTTTGACCTGATCACTGGGTTCACCTCTCGGGTGGTAGATCCTTGCCCTGAACTGGCCCTCTTGTTCCTGGGTATCCATAATATTCCACTGGAACACAGGAACTTAGTGGGACACAGCCTGCTCAGTGCTAAATTGATCATTACACGTTATTGGAAACAAATTGTCTCGCCTAGCGTTGCTGAGGTTGTATTGGAGGTTAACAAATCGTTATGAAAAATTGGTGCCTTCCACTATTATTCCTCTGAAGGCTAGGCTTCTCACTTGGAGCTCATGGCTCAACAACCCACATTACACCCCCTAAGATGGGGGGAAATCCCTGATTCCGAAATTGGAGTGTAGCATCGCTTGGATCCCCTGTAACATGATGGCTTGTGAAGTATGATGACTCGTGACAGGGCCTACCCTACCTTCCCCCTTTTCCCTCCCCGTCTCCCTCCCCCCCTTTACCTTTTTGATGTTACGGTCTTATTGTTACGGACCCTACTTACTATGCAAATTATTCATGTACACCATTGTCCTACTGTACAGCCTACTGCGTAGGCGCACATTGTTATGCTTTCTATCTTTGCGATCCATGGCTTGACTCGCCAATCATTGAAAAAGCCAATAAAAACGATTTACTCTAAATTGTTAATGTCTGCACAGTTTTTTGGTGAAAACTGCAGAAATACTGGCAAAAATTAAAGGGGTTATCCAAAGTGTAAAACATGCCCCCCAATGCCCCGGGCCCCTCACAGAGTAGACTTGCCCTGCTCCCCGGCACGTGTCGCTCCTGATCCCTGCACGACCGCCGCTGCACCTCGACCGCAACAGGGATGAGCCTCCCTAGCGGAACGCAGATATGCAACAGCGGCCATGTCAGCGCAGGTGTCGGGGAATAGGTAATCTATATGAGGGGCATGTTTTAGACTTTGGATAACCCCCTTTAGGCAGCCAATTAACAGTCTGTCACTACTGGGATCGTACCCTTAAAGGGGTATTCCGGTTGTTTGAAGTTATCCCCTATCCACAAGATAACTAGTAGATCGGCGGGGGTTCCTACCAGAGGATGCTTGTAATCAGTTATACTGGCTAAGTAATGGGTTCATTTGTCACCTCCCCTTACATGCCTGTATTGTATGCTGTGATGCAGTCTGTTAGCAGAATATCACTTCTCAGTCCCATCTGTTGACAGCTTATGTGAAGCCTTATCTCTGAACTCCCAACCTCAAACACTCATTTAAAGCCTGTATTAGGCTACTTCACACTGGCGTTTTGGTTTCAGTTGGCGAGATCCGTTCAGGGCTCTCACAAGCGGTCCAAAACTGATCAGTTCAGCCTCAATGCATTCTGAATGGAAAAGGACCCGTTCAGAATGCATCAGTTTGCCTCCGTTCCACCTCCATTCTGCTCTGAAGGTGGACACCAAAACGCTGCTTGCAGCGCTTTGGTGTCCGCCTCACGATGCGGAGGCAAACGGATCTGTCCTGACACACAATGTAAGTCAATAGGGACGGATCCGTTTTCATTGACACAATGCAAAACGGATCCGCCCACCATTGACTTTCAATGGTGTTCAAGACAGATCCAGTTTGGCAATGTAAAAGATAATACAAACGGATCCGTTCTGAACGGATGCATGCGGTTGTATTATCAGTGCGGATCAGTCTGTGCAGATCCATAATGCGAGTGTGAAGGTAGCCTTAGCGAACATACGGGAAATTGTCGGGAGGGAAGCGCTCCTTCCCGACAATCACCTGCTCGCTAGCAGAGGAAACTGCTGCTATTACATGCAGAGCTCTCCTCTACAGCATGAGGAGGAGTGACCATTATGCTATTGATCGCCCCCATGCTGTTTAGTTGTTTGCCGGCAGCAGATCGTGATTAGACAGCGTGACAAGCCGCCGGCAAATAGTGATCTTTTTGCATGCTCGGCGGCAGTATTACACTTGCATATGATCGCTAACTGGCATTACTACGAACACTCATCAGCGATCATCTTGCAGAAAATCTAACAGTGTAATTAAGACATACTCTTATCAGTTTGATAAGAGTTCAGCGATCATGAGTGTTTATGAGGTCAGGATTTCAGAGATAAGGCTTCACATGAGCTGTCAGATGAAGGGACTGAGAAGTGACACTCTGCAATCAGACTCATGTTTAACCCCTGTATCTCAAAAATGGCAACATTATTTTTAAAGACCAAATGAGAAAATAATTTCAGCCCAAAATGAGTAAAATGCAATCATTTAAAAATTTCCCCGAAGGTGTCCAACGCCTTTAACGATATTCAGATTTGATTTCTCCTCATCGGTTCTCCTGTTCAGGACTTGTCACAGTGGTCGTCTATTACAGTTACCATTTTCCATTGTACTTATTCCAAATGAAAGCAAGACTTAACAGGAGCGAAGTGGGTCCGGCTGGAGCAAAGTGTGATGTCACTCTCTCACACATGTAATTTCCACATTAGAAATGGAGCTGATGAATCCCCTTGAAGCCTTACAGTAATGTGACGGGAAGTTAAGGACTACCTGTTATTATCCATTAACTGGGCGGCCTACTATTACACTTACAGGAACAGACGGGGACATTTCCCACGGTTACCTAAAAAGTTACAGGCGCTGCAATTTCCTGTTATTTTACACCTGATGAAACCGGCAGAAACAAAACACTACACCGAAAGTCACATTTCCAGTCAGGACCCATATCTGACATCAAGTGCCTGCACCACAGTCGTGGTTCACTTGTGAGAAGTCATATTGTCAAAGAATTTACCTTCTAGGCTGCGACCGACACTCTTCTTCCCCACTGTCCGCTTCCTGCAGAAAGAAGACACACAATTATTTTGTGTTATTGCTTCCGCCGTATACAATGCATTTTGTAACAAGTGCTAGATTATTTAAAGGCCATGTACACCTTCATGCGCATTTTGTTTTTATCATTGCATTTTACTCATTTTGGGCTAAAAAAAAATTTTTCAATTGATTTTTAAAATAAATAAATAAATGTTCAGCTGTTTCTGAGTTACAAGGGTTAAAAAATCAGTTTGTTTGCACACTGTTACAATCTGTCCTTTGATGTGGTCATCGGACTCCTGTGTAGCTATTATATTTGATCTCCTGACCTTATAAAGTGTTTTTGAGGTCCGGAGATAAGATCAAAGCTCTACATGGGCCGTTAAGGGACCTTTAGGCTACTTTCACACTTGCGCTTGATCGGATCCGTTCTGAACGGATCCGATCACATTAATGCAGACGGAGGCTCCGTTCAGTACGGATCCGTCTGCATTAATAACTTTAAAAAAATTCGCAAGTGCGCAAGTAGCCTGCGCGGATCCGTTCAGACTTTCAATGTAAAGTCAATGGGGGACGGATCCGCTTGAAGATTGAGCCATATGGTGACATCTTCAAGCGGATCCGTTCCCATTGACTTACATTGTAAGTCTGAACGGATCCGCACGCCTCCGCACGGCCAGGCGGACACCCGAACGCTGCAAGCAGCGTTCAGCTGTCCGCCTGTCCGTGCGGAGGCTGAACGCCGCCAGACTGATGCAGTCTGAGCGGATCCGCTCCATTCAGACTGCATCAGGGCTGGACGGAGGCGTTCGGGTCCGCTCGTGAGCTCCTTCAAACGGAGCTCACGAGCGGACCGACGAACGCTAGTGTGAAAGTAGCCTTACACGGGCCGAGAATCGCACAGATTATCGCTAATGAGCGTTCATAGTAACGCTGGTTAGCGATGATCTGGCGGTGTAAATGTATTGCCGATTACCTGGTGAACAAGCAAAACTCGTTCATCGGTAATCCGAGCGTTTGTGCACATGCAAAAATGATTGTTTACTGGCAAGCAACGAGTCAGTATGGGGGAGATGGCATTAGCAATCGCTCCTCCCTATACTGTGGAGGAGATCGCTGCATGTAAATGCAGCGGTCTCCTCCACCAGAGATCAGCAGATTGTCGGGAATGAACGCTACGTTCTTGACTATCTGCTGTAATAGCGTCCTGTGTAAAGGGACATTTAGATGATGGGATTCAAAAGACAGACTGATTTGTAACCCTTGTATCTCAGAAACAGCTGAATATTTTTAGTAAAAACCAATGCAAAAAAAATATTTTTAGCTCAAAATGAGTAAAATGCAATCATAAAAAAAATAAAAAAATAAACTTGTCCCAAAGGTGCTTTTAAAAATCTGTAACAAATCTGCCACATGGGAAGACGGCATACCCATACAAACCAGCAGATCAAAAGGTATCCTGGGTACATACAGCTACATTGACCACGTTCTGCTTACCATGATGCATGCCAGTACAGTCTTACCCACCGTCATAACCTCATACCCAGGTGTAAACAAATTGCATTTATTAGTATCTGGGAAAGATTGGCAACTGCTGCAGCATCACTCCTAGAGTCGATCACATTGCTTACTAGTGTGCCATGCTGCACCGACCGGCAGACATTGGGTGACTCATGAAAGGTCTGTGGCAGTGGAATACTGGTCGTGGCAACATTTTTGGTCATGGTTCATGACCACGTATAGTTGGAGAAATCATATTTTCTAGTTATACACGGGCCTGATAAAATAAGACTACATTGTGTGACACATGAAGCAGCATCAGAGGTGAAACACAGTAAGGCCAGTCTCAGACGGGCGAGCAGATGGCACTGTGATGAACTGCACTGACATAATGCCGTCAGTACAGTTCCTTACAGGCCATGTCAGGCAGGAACACGCAGCATTATAAACCATTATAATGCCGTATGTTTGTGTCACAGAAGCAGAGTTCAGCCCGGGAAATCACGCTCCCACATGGTCGCTTGTCTGAGACTGGCCTAAGGGAGGCCGTACACACAATCGCTGTAGGCCAAACCATCATCTGGCCGACAGCCATCTCTTCGGACTCCCCCATATGGATACACAGTCGGCTCGACTGAATGTGTTTGTGTATTCAACGTGGAGAGGGGAGAAGGCCGCTGCCAGACAATTCTGACGGCATCTCACATACAGGGAGATAAAAAAGTGAAAATTATTCATTACACCCGATTCTTCTCAAATGATGACGGGGAGAGTCAGGAGCTTCCCATGGACACTAGAGCATTGATGAACCTGACGTTCTCGGTGGGGTTGGCAGACAGAACACCAATATGTATGGTAAGCAGACCACACGTAGAGCTCTGATTACATGTACAGAAGGCGTCTGTGGTACCTACCACAAGGCCAGCATTATCTGAAGTAGACCTCCGTATATCTAAGTAGGATGACTAAATCAGCTGCATAAATCTGACCGATAGAGACAGCCGCAGCGCACCACCTCAGCCTCTCCATTCATTCAGGGGGGGCACAGGACCCCTGTTCTTGTGACAGGCCCCCATGGATCAGGCCTATCCTGTGGATTAGTGATCAATTTATATCTTGCACCAACCCCTTTAATTATTCATGCGGCAAATGTGTCCTCCAGAGGGTTCCCGCGCAATGGGTGTGGATTACGCAACTCTTCATTCATAACCTATTTGAGTAGCTGAATTGGCAAACCTCTTATTAGACCCCATAAAAGGAGTACCACAATATAACAGGATCACGCACAGGACTGCGATACTGTTGGCCAATTAAAGGGGAACTCCACCGACGTAGATACAACTAATATTCCCAAATTCAGATTGCTACTGGAACATAAGCTCGTTTAGTCAAGAGCTATCCCTCCATTCAGCCAGCCGTGCATGCTTATTTCAATGGGGAGAGGAGAATAACCGAGAGAAAGCACCTCATTAGGATTCCTTAATTTCCAGCACATCACAGCTATTCATTTCTAGTGTGATTACATGAGGATATCCAGGATAAATCATTTATTACTGATTTTACATAGGCTGCTATATTCAAATGTGCTTCAAGAAAACGGCGCACGGGCACGATAATCGGACTGATGAAAATTTCCAGCAGATCATTTTTTCAAATTATCATCAACGGTTTGAAAAATGATAATATATAATGGGTTTTACAGATCGTACAAGACGGCGCAGATTATATATATATATATATATATATATATATATATCTCTAATTTTTTATATATATTTATTTAATAGTCTTTCACCATGGAGATACACTGGTCTGCATTGGGGCTGCATACACAGACAGCAGGACATTCTAATCAAGACAACAGGATGCCAGGTATAGGATATATACTTATATAAGATTGATATATTACATTGTGCTGCTCCTCCGTTATTCCTCCTAAAAAATTTATGAATAAATAGATAGCTGGGTGTCCAATACATGGCAGTGTCAGCACTAAGTGGACAATGTCAGTCTATGAAGGGACACGCACTCAACACAGCTGTCAATTTATTGCTTTCTAGGAGGAATAACAGAGGAACAGTACAATGCACAGCTTTCATAAGAGAGCAGATCTAGAGCATCTTTTATTTTATACTTAAAGGGGTTATTCGAGTTATTTTTTTATTCTTTCTATGTTCCTAACTAGGTGAATGTAACAGCTTTCCAATTCCCTCCCTTTATCTCCAGTGCTTGGTTTCTCAGATTTCACAGAGGGTCACATGACCTGTGATGTCAGCTTCTCTCCCTGTGCTGATAATGTTCGTTTACAAGCCTGTAAACGAAACGTCACTGTGCTAGCCACGCCCCCCCTTCACTGCTGTCTATTCTCTGCTGGGATACTTAACCCCTTCAGCTGCACAGCTCTGCAGCAGGGACAATTCTGGTCACTGGAGCTGAATACTAGAGAGAACATTGCACAAGAAGGTAGGGGGAAGATCCTGTGTGTATTAGCAGTGTCATTATACAGCTGGGACTTGTAGTCCTACACATACAACATGCTGCAGAGTCTCCCAGCACTCAGGGCAGCTCTTGTATTCACTCCCTTAGCAGTGTCATTATACAGCTGGGACTTGTAGTCCTACACATATAACATGCTGCTGAGTCTCCCAGCAGGCAGACGTCACTCAGGGCAGCTCTTGTATTCACTCCCTTAGCAGAGCAGGGGGGAGGGGCAGAGGTTGTTGTTATTGCATGTAAACAAAGGGCCATAAAAGAACCAGGGAAATTAGGAAAAATATATTTTTTTTTGCATAAAACTTGCTTAGCTCAGTTATATATCAGATTTTCAGTGCTATATTTTTTTCATAACTCGGACAACCCCTTTAACCTTAAGAACGGACAGGTCCTTTAAAAAAAATAAAAATTGGGGCAGTAATGAAAGAAAAAATATATATAAATTGGGACCCCTCCTCCAGAACGAAGAGCGAATATGGCCTATCCATGCGGTGTGCTATGTGCACTCTCTCTTCTCAACAAGAAGAAATGTTCCTACTACCAAAATACAGCAAGTGATGGAATAGGCCACAATATTTATTTTTTTTACAAAGATACCGTTCTAGAGATAGGAGGCAGGTCTCCCAAAAGGTGAGACCTACATCTAGCAGACATGTATGGCTGGTGGAAGGGGGGGTAAGGATCGGCAAATAGAATTTTTTCACCCAGTCTTTTCATTGCGCTGGAAGACGAGCCGCTGTCAAAAGGTGACTGACAGTGGCTTCCTTCTCTCTCCTCAAGGGAAAACACATCCATGTTCGGTTCTGCTGAGAGCGTATGTGTATGGGGTCTGCAGAGACAGCCGTCAACCGAAAAACATACATGAACGTGTATGAGCCCCTTTAATTGTGAGTGGCCCCTTGAACAGTACCATGTACAAGGCATGTACTGTGTATGTGTACTAGGCAGAACACAAGTAACTATAAGCTCCAGGAGCACACATGACCGCCAGCAGGGGCTATACATATACTCCACCAAAATTATTGTGATGTAAGGTAAAGAATAGCAGGTGAGAAAATCCAGAGTTACCACCGCACTATGGTGAGCGCTGCATCAGGAGAGCGATCAGATCTGAGCAAGATCATTAAGCTGACGAGCGTTTTAATTTCCGTGCTGTTATGTCAGAATGCTTTGAAATATATTTAATTAACGAAAACAAATAGGAAATGAATGAGAAGAGAAAGCCGCAGGATACTGTGTGATAATGACGGGAGGGATTTCACAGATCTTAATATCATCACCGCAACGTCAGTCAGCTGGAACAGTCCCTCCGCTATTCAGACTGCAGTGCCCTGAAGAGCTGACACTTTACAAGAGGCCATCTGCATACAGCCTGGGAAAAGGCTCCGAGTCCTTGGACCGGTGTTGCTACTTGTCACAGGACGTCCATTGTGACACATATATAAAGCGTTCCGGTTATATCTGACGCTCAGCGGATCCCTGATAATGGAAATGTCCTGTAATGGTAACCTGACGGAGATTTCATCCATTTTATGAATCTATAAGACATACCTGAAGCACATACAGTACAGACCAAAAGTTTGGACACACCTTCTCATTCAAAGAGTTTTCTTTACTTTTATGACTATGAAAATTGTAGATTCACACTGAAGGCATCAAAACTATGAATTAACACATGTGGAATTATATACATAACAAAAAAGTGTGAAACCACTGAAAATATGTCATTTTCTAGGTTCTTCAAAGTAGCCACCTTTTGCTTTGATTACCGCTTTGCACACTCTTGGCATTCTCTTGATGAGCTTGATGTGTCCAAACTTTTGGTCTGTACTGTATCTAATCTCCATTGGTTGTCTTTGACACTTGTCAAACCAGCACCTGAATGTGAAAAAAATTAAGTATAGCCACCGAGTTATTCAATAAAATGCATCTGTCTAGCGCCACCTGCTGTTTGTTATTTTCCTTATTTTTCTGTACAACTCCGTGGTCGCACATGCTCCGTAGCATCCTTCAACTGTCACCAGGCTGTGACAACTAGACACCACATGAGCAGCCCCCCCACCCCAAAAAATTTATAAATAAAACATGCCCCTTGAACTGTGACAGGGAGAGCTGAAACAAAAGGATACAACCCATGAGGTGTGATAAAGGAGAGCTGCAGAAGAAAGGACACGCCCCCGAGCTGTGACAGGGAGAGCTGAAACAGAAAGCATACAAGCCATGAGGTGTGAAAGGAGACCTGCAACAGAAAGGACACGCCCCCGAGCTGCAAGCTTAATATAAATCTAGCAGAGCAATTGGAGCATTGAATGGAGAGAT
Source organism: Bufo gargarizans (assembly GCF_014858855.1). Lineage (NCBI taxonomy): Eukaryota > Metazoa > Chordata > Amphibia > Anura > Bufonidae > Bufo > Bufo gargarizans. Next base: position 479,553,960 of record NC_058082.1, read on the forward strand.
CTCAGGATCCACGTGAGCTTTGTTAGAAAGAGGTTGTCATGTACTTTATGATGTCCGATATTAATTTTTTACATGAATAATGGGATAACCCCTTAGGGAATTCTATTAGCAGGGTATTCAGGGGTTGGATCTTCACCGATCTCACATTAAAAGGTCTTTGCTAAGCATAGGAGATCCATCTTTGGATTCCAGAAAATCCCCTTAATACACAGAGTGTCATGAAAGACAATTCTAAACCCCATAGGACACTACTTAACGCATGAAAGAATAAAACATTACCTGTGGCCAAGGCAAAAAAATAAATAAAAAATAATTTTACATAGCATTCTGACTACCTGCAGCCACCACTAGGGGGAGCTTAGGAACTTTCCACATAAGGATTGCAGTCAATGGAAGCTGTAGAAACCTATATGCTCTCACCAGCCTGAAGTGTATTTATCTTAAATGCTGGAAGAGGGGATATGAAGTCTGGAGAATTTTAATTTATATAAAAGCTAATATAAAAGATAAAAAAATAAAAATAAATAGGAAACAAGAGGCTCCACAGGAAGCTATAAGTAAGCACCATTCTTAGACGCTCAACTTATATATATTTTTTACCATAATGGAAAGCGCTGCAGCCGAAAACTACCACCTCATTTACTTTTCATAGAGGCGGGCTCTGTATACATCTGAGGCTCCGACAACCACAGCACTGCTCAATACACATTTATCATCACAGTGCTGAGTTTTTTCTCAATTTTATTCCTTTAAGTGGAAACTCTTTTCATTACTGTCTTTTCAGAGCGAAAATCTTCATTAAAAAAACAGGACATGGGATTTACAATCTGTCTGAGCAGAACCAATCCCAAATCAAAGACTTTATAGCCTTTTTATATGCGGATTAGGCTACTTTCACACTGGCGTTTCTGGGTCCGCTTGTGAAATCCGTTTTAGGGCTCTCACAAGCGGCCCAAAATGGATCAGTTAAGCCCCAGTGCATTCTGAATGGAAAAGGATCCGTTCAGAATGCATCAATGTGGCTGCGTTTGGTCTCCGTTGCGTTTTTTAGACGGTCACCAAAACGCAGCTTGCAGCGTTTAGGTGAACGTCTGACTATGCGGAGCCAAACGGATCAGTCTTGACTTACAATGAAAGTCAAGACGGATCAGTTTAGATTTAGACTTTTTTTTGAATGAATAATGCAAACGGATCAGTTATGAACGGATACAAGCGTTTGCATTATTGGTGTGGATCCGTCTGTGCAGATACAAGACGGATCCGCACCGAACGCAGGTGTGAAAGTAGCCTTAATAGTGCCTATTACCGGTCAAATGCAGTCAAAATACTGCCACCTGCTGGCTGAGGCTGGTAATAACATCTAGTGCCCAGATTCTTCTCCATGTCTATATTTAATGTTACTTTGTGTGAGTTGCTCTATAGGCAAATGATTGAATATCAGGCTATATATCTACACTCCTAGCTGGTATACGTCCACATGCGCACGGGAATGAGCTGGATGCGCGTTTTCTGTGCACATTTAGCTGTGATTCAGTGTTATGGGTATATGGGAATATTACCCATAACCCATTAAATGACATGAGCCACTTCTTGTAACAGTACTTTGGGCTTTATAGGGGCACAGCGTGCAAGAAGGATACGTTCCAGCACTGGTTGGGGTGTCACATTCAGTATAGTCCCTCGATATTCCCCAGGATCAGGGAGAGTGTCAGAGGGCACCTGTCATTTTACACTGTGGGTTTATGATCTTTTATCCAGGAAGACAATTTTCTATATTATCACATAAAATACTACATCTTAGCCCATTTTCCTGCGAGATATCATTGGATAATGCTCATTTTCTGTAGCAGAACAGTCAGCTCACATAACGATTCCCAAACCTTTTACCATGGGGACATTCCGGGGGGGGGGGGGGGGGTAACACGCAACCATGGGGCCCCCATAGCAAAAACCTGGAATGGGGCCCCTATTCAATCCCGACTACTTTCAGCAGCACGTTCAGGAAAAAAAGCTTATGATTGGTCTCTCTAATGCACAAGGCTAAGGCACACATTGATGTGATAGCATAGGGGTAATGCACATAGTGATGTAATAGTGGAATTATGTGCATTATGATGTCACAGTATACAGTGATGTGATAAAGGAGCAATGCACACAGTGATGTGACCGTAAAGGGATAGTGTACACAGTGATGGTAATAATGGAATAATGTGCATAGTGAAGTCACAGTACAGAGCTAGTACACACACTAGTGTCATAGCACAGGGGGAATGCACAAAGTGATGTGACAGTACAGGGATAGAAAAAAATATCACAGAAAAATATAGCTACCTATTTTAAAAATTAACTTTTACTTAATGATATTTTAAAAAAAGCATCATTCCAAATCTTTCTATGATATTAAAATTTGTAGGCCAGGCTAAATGTCAAGCAAAACCTACCCTAAACACCAGGGTGAAAAATACTTTGTTGATAGAATAATAAGCAGGCAAACTGCACTTACGTTTTGAAGATGTTTGATGAGTTTATAAGTGCGGAGGGTTCGATATCCTCATAGATACACGATAACTAACCCTTTACTTACCCCTACATGACCCTAATGCTTTCTCATAGTAGGCTGCTTGTTTAGAGGACAAGATAGATTGTCCTATGGATGATGGTAAATGAATTCCGATGGTGGAAATGTCCCAAAAGAGTGTCCCGACGCGTTTCCCCAAGTAAAAAGCTTGGTTCGTCAGGGGACTTTATGTTGGTTTTACATAGCCGAAGGATGGTGGCTACACATTCTGGCGGTAACAGAGGCTGATGATATGCAACCTCTTGTATGTTAGAACAGAGTTTAAATAGCGAGCTTTTGGCGCCATCTGTTTAGTAACGCCCCCTCTGGTTCGTAGGTGAGTGATGCTTAAGTGGGTGTGTTAGTGTGCCGGTGTTCTCATTGGTGTTTAAACTCAGTACCCCACAAGGTGTGACATACCTGTTAGCCGGCCCCGCTGTTCTCTGTTATTCCGATACCCTGCGTCATGTCCGGTCATATGATCAGAAGCCCTGGTCGTCATGTGATCGCGGCTTCCTGTCAGTGGAACGCAAATGCGTGCCATTGGTTGTTCATGACACGCATTGCCTACTGCTGATCTTCCTTTCTTCTCATAACGCTTGGGTATTAGAATAATGTTATCCTATACTCACTATAAATTAAAGCTCTGCAGCTGAATGCCAATAAGAGAAGTTATATTGGAATAACGATGTTTACTCGATATTTTAAATTTGATAACAAATAATGGGATATGTAAGACTTTTTGAACCTATTCCGGCTCTGATATAATCTGGGTTCCTAGTCATATCTATCTTATTGGTGGATCCCATGTCTATAGTACAGAAACTAAAGGCATCACTGGAAAGGAGGGAGAATTTATATGAAACATGTGTAGGAGATTTGTTCGTTAAGTCCTAGAGGGTGGATGGTTTTTAGTCTATAAATCCATTGGGCTTCTTTTCTCAGGATTCTATTATCCCAATCTCCACCCCTAGGTGACTGTCTAACCACCTCCACCACTTGAAATTTCAGTGTTTTTGCATCCCCACTATGATACTCATTAACATGGCGTGCTATTGGTTTATCCCGTTTGTTCCTGATGTCTCCCAGATGTTCACATACTCTTCTTCTAAATTCGCGTTTGGTTTTCCCAATGTAGTTTAATGGGCAGATGCAGGAACACATGTATATTACTCCTTGGGTACGGCAGTTGGCAAAGTCATAATTTCGATATACTCTGCCCGTACTGCTACTGGAGAAGGAGTTAGATTTAAGTATATATGGGCAGCACACACAGTTGTTTCCACATTTAAAAGGTTCCTGGGGGTCTGTTTCCAAGCCAAGTAGGGTCACTCGGTGGTTTTTGGTAATGGCTATGTATTAGTCTGTCCCGTAGTGACCTACCACGTCTATATGTGATGGTAGGGGTGGTTGGTAAGAATTCAGTTATGTCAGGATCAGAAAGTAGGATATCCCAGTTGTTATTTAGGATATCTCTTACCCTCTGATTCTGCTTGTCATAGGTGCCAACAATTCTAGTTTTGGTGTCAGTCAGACGCTGAGAGACATTTGTCGCAAGTAAGGAATGCCTCTCTCTTTGATTGGCATGCTGGAATGCCGCCCTTAGTATCTGATCGGGGTAGCCTCGTTGTTGAAATCTGCCACGTAGGTCTGCGGATTGTTCATGGAAAGCGGAATAAGATGAGCAATTCCTTTTCATGCGCAAATATTGGCCTCTAGGGATGCCTCGTTTCAAGCTCAGTGGATGGTAGCTGTCCCATTGAAGCAAGCTGTTAGTGGAGGTGGCCTTTCTATAGGTCTCAGTACGTAACACACCCAGGTGTTTGGTTATACGGACATCCAGGAATGCCAAAGTTTGATGGTCAATCTCAGATGTAAATTTCAGCCCTATCTCATTAATATTGAGGTGTTTGACAAAATCCGAGAAATCCTCTCTGCTGCCGTCCCATAAAATGAATACGTCATCGATGTATCGGCCCCAATATAAAATATTGGGGGCCCATCGATGACATGACTCATTAAATACCAGCGTGTCCTCCCACCAGCCCAGGAACAGATTAGCGCAGCTGGGCGCACAGGGGCTACCCATCGCTGTGCCCCTGAGCTGGTGGTAGAAACGCGTCTCAAAAAGGAAGTAGTTATGTGATAGAACGAATTCCAAGATTTTTATGACAAATTCGGAGTGACGCTGGTATTGGATACCACGGGTACTCAGATAATGTCTTGTTGCAGAGATCCCCCAATAGTGGGGAATGCTGGTATATAAAGCCTCTACATCAATAGATGCCAAGTAGATGGTATCTGCAACTTCGACATCCTCAATTTTGAGTAATAAATCCGTGGTATCTCTAATATGGGACGGCAGAGAAAGCACAAAGGGTCTCAGAATTCTGTCAATATAGGAGCTGACACCATACGTAATGGAGTCTATACCGGAGACAATCGGTCGTCCTTTTAATGGTGGATAACCCTTGTGGATCTTAGGGAGCGCATAAAAGGTTGGGGTTTGAGGATGGATGGATAACATATAGCCCATTTCATCCTTCGATATTAATTTATCATCAAGTGCCTGAATCAGTATGTTCTCTAATTCCATATTGAATTTGAGCGTAGGATTTGCTGGTAAAATGGCATAGCATGTGTTATCATTTAATAGGCACAGACACATATCCCGATATGTATAATGATCCATTACAACCACATTTCCACCTTTATCAGATGGTTTGAGTATGATACTGGGGGTCTTTTTCCAATTTTAAAAGGGCCTGTATCTCGTCCTTGCTCAAATTGCTGATTCTAGTACTCTGTACTCTCTCTAGTTTGGTCAATTGGTCAGTCACCAGTTTACAAAACAAATCAATAACTAGAGTATCCTGAGGGGGAGGTGTTTTTTTACTCTTTCGTTTTAAGTCGGTAAAAGGACCTAGGCCACAAGTTGTTTCATTGTCATCTAATAGGGAGCTCAGGATCCGTACCCCCTCTAGATCCGATCTAACGATACCTAGTTTCTTACACTCCTCTTCATCGTGAGTTTTAAAGAACTTACGCCATTTAAGCTTACGGACAAAAAGATTGATATCCTTAATCCACTCAAAAGAATCAAAATTTGTAGCTGGAACAAAGGAGAGGCCCCTACTCAGGATACTCTTCTCCTGTTCTGTTAGTGGTTTGTCCGTAAGGTTAATGACTTGGTTTTGGGAGGTGGATAAAGGTGGAAATGTGGTTGTAATGGATCATTATACATATCGGGATATGTGTCTGTGCCTATTAAATGATAACACATGCTATGCCATTTTACCAGCAAATCCTACGCTCAAATTCAATATGGAATTAGAGAACATACTGATTCAGGCACTTGATGATAAATTAATATCGAAGGATGAAATGGGCTATATGTTATCCATCCATCCTCAAACCCCAACCTTTTATGCGCTCCCTAAGATCCACAAGGGTTATCCACCATTAAAAGGACGACCGATTGTCTCCGGTATAGACTCCATTACGTATGGTGTCAGCTCCTATATTGACAGAATTCTGAGACCCTTTGTGCTTTCTCTGCCGTCCCATATTAGAGATACCACGGATTTATTACTCAAAATTGAGGATGTCGAAGTTGCAGATACCATCTACTTGGCATCTATTGATGTAGAGGCTTTATATACCAGCATTCCCCACTATTGGGGGATCTCTGCAACAAGACATTATCTGAGTACCCGTGGTATCCAATACCAGCGTCACTCCGAATTTGTCATAAAAATCTTGGAATTCGTTCTATCACATAACTACTTCCTTTTTGAGACGCGTTTCTACCACCAGCTCAGGGGCACAGCGATGGGTAGCCCCTGTGCGCCCAGCTACGCTAATCTGTTCCTGGGCTGGTGGGAGGACACGCTGGTATTTAATGAGTCATGTCATCGATGGGCCCCCAATATTTTATATTGGGGCCGATACAATCGATGACGTATTCATTTTATGGGACAGCAGCAGAGAGGATTTCTCGGATTTTGTCAAACACCTCAATATTAATGAGATAGGGCTGAAATTTACATCTGAGATTGACCATCAAACTTTGGCATTCCTGGATGTCCGTATAACCAAACACCTGGGTGTGTTACGTACTGAGACCTATAGAAAGGCCACCTCCACTAACAGCTTGCTTCAATGGGACAGCTACCATCCACTGAGCTTGAAACGAGGCATCCCTAGAGGCCAATATTTGCGCATGAAAAGGAATTGCTCATCTTATTCCGCTTTCCATGAACAATCCGCAGACCTACGTGGCAGATTTCAACAACGAGGCTACCCCGATCAGATACTAAGGGCGGCATTCCAGCATGCCAATCAAAGAGAGAGGCATTCCTTACTTGCGACAAATGTCTCTCAGCGTCTGACTGACACCAAAACTAGAATTGTTGGCACCTATGACAAGCAGAATCAGAGGGTAAGAGATATCCTAAATAACAACAACTGGGATATCCTACTTTCTGATCCTGACATAACTGAATTCTTACCAACCACCCCTACCATCACATATAGACGTGGTAGGTCACTACGGGACAGACTAATACATAGCCATTACCAAAAACCACCGAGTGACCCTACTTGGCTTGGAAACAGACCCCCAGGAACCTTTAAATGTGGAAACAACTGTGTGTGCTGCCCATATATACTTAAATCTAACTCCTTCTCCAGTAGCAGTACGGGCAGAGTATATCGAAATTATGACTTTGCCAACTGCCGTACCCAAGGAGTAATATACATGTGTTCCTGCATCTGCCCATTAAACTACATTGGGAAAACCAAACGCGAATTTAGAAGAAGAGTATGTGAACATCTGGGAGACATCAGGAACAAACGGGATAAACCAATAGCACGCCATGTTAATGAGTATCATAGTGGGGATGCAAAAACACTGAAATTTCAAGTGGTGGAGGTGGTTAGACAGTCACCTAGGGGTGGAGATTGGGATAATAGAATCCTGAGAAAAGAAGCCCAATGGATTTATAGACTAAAAACCATCCACCCTCTAGGACTTAACGAACAAATCTCCTACACATGTTTCATATAAATTCTCCCTCCTTTCCAGTGATGCCTTTAGTTTCTGTACTATAGACATGGGATCCACCAATAAGATAGATATGACTAGGAACCCAGATTATATCAGAGCCGGAATAGGTTCAAAAAGTCTTACATATCCCATTATTTGTTATCAAATTTAAAATATCGAGTAAACATCGTTATTCCAATATAACTTCTCTTATTGGCATTCAGCTGCAGAGCTTTAATTTATAGTGAGTATAGGATAACATTATTCTAATACCCAAGCGTTATGAGAAGAAAGGAAGATCAGCAGTAGGCAATGCGTGTCATGAACAACCAATGGCACGCATTTGCGTTCCACTGACAGGAAGCCGCGATCACATGACGACCAGGGCTTCTGATCATATGACCGGACATGACGCAGGGTATCGGAATAACAGAGAACAGCGGGGCCGGCTAACAGGTATGTCACACCTTGTGGGGTACTGAGTTTAAACACCAATGAGAACACCGGCACACTAACACACCCACTTAAGCATCACTCACCTACGAACCAGAGGGGGCGTTACTAAACAGATGGCGCCAAAAGCTCGCTATTTAAACTCTGTTCTAACATACAAGAGGTTGCATATCATCAGCCTCTGTTACCGCCAGAATGTGTAGCCACCATCCTTCGGCTATGTAAAACCAACATAAAGTCCCCTGACGAACCAAGCTTTTTACTTGGGGAAACGCGTCGGGACACTCTTTTGGGACATTTCCACCATCGGAATTCATTTACCATCATCCATAGGACAATCTATCTTGTCCTCTAAACAAGCAGCCTACTATGAGAAAGCATTAGGGTCATGTAGGGGTAAGTAAAGGGTTAGTTATCGTGTATCTATGAGGATATCGAACCCTCCGCACTTATAAACTCATCAAACATCTTCAAAACGTAAGTGCAGTTTGCCTGCTTATTATTCTATCAACAAAGTATTTTTCACCCTGGTGTTTAGGGTAGGTTTTGCTTGACATTTAGCCTGGCCTACAAATTTTAATATCATAGAAAGATTTGGAATGATGCTTTTTTTAAAATATCATTAAGTAAAAGTTAATTTTTAAAATAGGTAGCTATATTTTTCTGTGATATTATTTGATGATAGCGTACCACTACAATATATGACACTCTGTTATTGAGTACAGGGATAGATCACACAGTGATTAATAATAGTGGAATAATGTGCACAGTAATGTCACAGTATAGAGCTAGTGCACACAATGGTGTTCTAGGACAGGAGTAATGCACATAGTGATGTCTCAGTACAGGGATAATGTACACAGTAGTGATAACATAACACTGATAATTTACAGTGATGTAGTAACAGTGGAATAATGTACACAGTGAAGTCACAGTATAGAGATAGTGCATGCAGTGATGTCACAATATTTGCATAATGCACACAGTAATGCCACAGTACTAGGATAATCTACTCAGTGATGTCACAACACTGGAATTTCACAAACAGTGATGTCACAGCTAAAAAAAATAAAAATAAAATTCAAAAAGTAATGGTACTCAGAAGGAGTAACAGCAAAAGTAATCATGAGACTCCATAGTAAAACGTAGAATGGGATCCTATTCTATTTTCCACAGCACCTTACATACATTTTAACACTAACTGTAGCTTACGTCTGAGTGAAAATGGGCCCCATTCCTTACCAGGCCCTATAGCAGCTGCAATGCCCGCTACCCTGGCCATGGGGCATTCACCGTACAAGTTCTTCACCCAGGTGTACCCCCTGCTCTTAGCTCCAAGAGGCTCTGTGTGAGGGACGGCAATTCATTCCACAATGTTCTTCAAAAGGGATGAACCAAATGAGCCCCAATCAATTCTGCAGCTCTCATCCAGATAAATGGACACACATACAGTGTGAGGAATACTTGCAGCGCTTTCTATACAATGCACTTTTTGGAAGCGCACAATGTTTAGTGCACCCATAAAATATACCGCCATACCTCCATCCAGACTGAGGCGAGAGGAAGGAAGGAGCAGCTATAACGAGATCGGAGGGAGAGGAGTAATCGGTGTGGCACAATTAGCAGTGCTCACCCAGCCTCATGTGCCAGGTTACATTTAGCTGTGAGCCAATGGGCAATAAATGAAGGAAATGATTAGCGTCGCCCCGGATTAGGCAGGTGCTGCTTGGGCTAAGCATATTAAGGCTGCGCTCATCCCGCGAAAATCCCATGTGTATTGTTTAAAGGTGTATAATCCTCTATATCCATTCATCTTTACTTCTCTCTGAATCCAAGGAAATCGGAATTAAAATCATACAGACCATGAATATATATAAAAAAAAAAAAAAAATGTAGCAGGAGCGTCGTTTTTGATTTTCAGTTTGGTGATGGGGTATCATTACAATACGGAGTTGGTGCCTTTATTGGCGCTTAGAATACAGCCATCACTAGGCAAAAAGACGCTAGAAATAAAGTAAAGCCCAAGACAATATCATTGGGTTACGTCCGCACATTATACCAGTAAAACCAGTGAAAGCTGATTCAGCTGTTTACCACTAGAGGGCAGCGACACATCATTCAGTACATGGATATAATCCTATACACACCATATCGTATATCATATAACTACTGCAAAAATACACACACAAGGTCAGTCTGTAAGAAAGCAAAGTGACTGAAAGGAGGAAAATAAAGCCCTCATGGAAGACGAACATAAAAACCTGAAGAACATGCATGGTCCAGTCAGATGGTGGTGCTCTGGTTGAACTAGAATCAGACATCCTAGGAGGTGAGCAACTCCGCTATGATGGGCAATAACTACAAGGATTAAAGGGTTTGACCAGGATAAAAAAAATAAAAAAATATAAAAATATATATATATATATATATATATATATATATATATATATATATATATATATATATATATATATATATATATATATATATATATATATATATATATATATATATATTTATATATATACACATATATATATACACATACATACATATACATATACATATACACACATACACATACTCACACTCACAGTACAGACCCAAAAGTTTGGACACACCTTCTCATTTAAACAGTTTTAGTTATTTTCATGACTATGAAAATTGTAGATTCACACTGAAGGCCTCAAAACTATGAATTAACACATGTGGAATTATATACATAACAAAAAAGTGTGAAACAACTGAAAATATGTCATTCTAGGTTCCTCAAAGTAGCCACCTTTTCCTTTGATTACTGCTTTGCACACTCTTGGCATTCTCTTGATGAGCTTCAAGAGGTAGTCACCTGAAATGGTCTTCCAACAGTCTTGAAGGAGTTCCCAGAGATGCTTAGCACTTGTTGGCCCTTTTGCCTTCACTCTGCGGTCCAGCTCACCCCAAACCATCGCGATTGGGTTCAGGTCCGGTGACTGTGGAGGCCAGGTCATCTGGAGCAGCACCCCATCACTCTCCTTCATGGTCAAATAGCCCTTACACAGCCTGGAGGTGTGTTTGGGGTCATTGTCCTGTTGAAAAATAAATGATGGTCCAACTAAACGCAAACTGGATGGAATAGCATGCCGCTGCAATTTTGAATATAAAGAAAATAAAGAAAACTCTTTGAATGAGAAGGTGTGTCCAAACTTTTGGTCTGTACTGTATATATATAAAAACTCGTTAATTACCCTTTTAGTTCTCAGTCGTTGCAGTGTCCCCGCCAGTCTCTATATAAAATTAAAAGGGTGACATTTTTTTATTTTAAACCATTCCAAGCTTTTAGAAAATAACTTTCTAGACAACCTACTGCAATGAAAAGTATATATATATATGTGACCAAATGGTAATTAATTACGTCTTAGTTGAGTTATTACGATATGCAAACTAGCTGTCCTCGGCCCATCTAGTGTCATCTAAGGATACATCTCCTGTCAGTCAGTGCCCTCTAGGTGGCACTAGAGAGACATTTGCATTCTTTTTCCCAGGGAGAATTTCTACACCAGCAGGATCTCTGTAAGGAGAACCAGTACCTCCTGAAGAAAGATGAAGGCTGAACATGGATCAGTTATTTCTACGCAGTGCAGCAAGTTAAAATGGAAAACAGTAAGTGAATTGAGTGACCAGTATGTGACGGTACTGGCTATGGGGTTTGTTCAGCCGACTGCCTTTTCCAGTCAGAGATGAAGGAGAAGGTCTTATTGGTTCAGACATTGACGCCCCTCACTAGAATGAATCTGATAGTGAACATATCAGCTTCTGCTCCCATCAGTGTCTTCTGACTACTTGGTGGTCTTCTCCTTACTCAACATACTTGCACTGTACATCACCCACCTTCTGCGATTCCAAGTGACATAAAACTTTAGCCGCTTCTTCTAGCAAAAGATGGGGGGTCTCAAGATTCAGGGCCACAATTGATGAAGTCTTCTGGTATATCTATATGACAGCTTTCTGAATCTGAAGCTATGGTTTTAGGTATATCTAAGCATACCTCAACCAAACTAAAACCCAATAACACCCTATACTTAAATGTGGGTTTCCATAGAGCGCACTGGTTTCCTACCACAAGCCATGAAACCATTATAGCGGGTGTCACCTCCGACCGAATAAGAGAATATACTGGTATATTTATTGTATGGTAACTTTCTATTGAATTGAACACTACTCACAAAAAGTTAGGGATATTTGGCTTTCGGGTGAAATCTATGAAAAATGTTAAAAAAAAAATAAAAAAATATATCACTGGAGCGTGAATATTTTTAATCTCAAACAATTTATTGAAACAAAAGCCAACAGCAGTGGTGGGTATACCCCACAAGTAATGTCAATGCCTCAATAACTTGTCATGTGGCCTTGAGCATCAATTACATCTGGACAACGGCGTCTCATGCTGTTCACAAGTTGACTGCTGAGGCATCCCGCTCTTCTTGAAGGGTGGCCCTCAAGTTATTGAGGTTCTGGGGTACAGAGTTACGAGCTTCTACATGGCAACTAAACTGATCCCATAGGTTTGCAATAGGATTCAGGTCTGGAGAAAGTGCAAGCCACTCCATTTGAGGTACCCCAGTCTCCAGCAGCCGTTCCCTAATTATGTGACCTCGATGAGCTGGCACATTGCCGTCCATGAAGATGAAATTAGGCCTGTGTTGTTCATCCAGGGGCACAATGACTGGATTAATGATGTTCAAGTAGTATGGGCTTGTCACTGTATCATTCAAAGTGTAGGACAGCTCTGTATTGACTAGACACACCTGCCCACACTAACACCACCACCACCACCAAAAGCTCCTCTGGTGACAACAGTGGATGATGCATAGCGCTCTCCTTGACGTCGCCAACATCATTGGTGGCCATCATTTATGCTCAGCTTAAATCGACTTTCATCAGTGAACAGCACTGATGCCCACTGGTCCCTCATTCAGTGTAGATGCTCCTTGGCCCATGCAAGAAGTCTAGCACGCTGACCACACTGATGTAAATGGTTTTGAATGGTCTGACGTGAAACTTGGGTGCTTTTCACCTCTCTTAAATGTTGCTAGAGTTGTGTGGCATTCATCATCCGGTTCCGCAGGACATTGTTCACAATGACGTGGTCATCAGTGTGGGATTTGGCCAAAGGACGTCCACCTCTATGCCTTTCTGTGACTCTTCCAGTCTCTCTGTATCTCTTTTGCAACCTGCTGATGACACTATGTGACACTCTAAGCTCAGTGGCCACTTCTGTCTGAGAACATCCTGCTTAAAGCCTTGCAATAGCACTGTACTGTTCATCAATTGTTAGGTGTCATCTTGGTCTTATGATGTCAAAATGTGAACAGCATGATAGGAGGACTGTTTAAATACCAATTCTATTTGAATCAGGGAATTTATTTGACGATTCATGGATCAAACACCTGTTGTGAATGTTGCCGTTAAGCTCCTTGTTAGAGAACAGCAAGTTGTGCAAAAAGTACTAAAACATTGAAGGGGGGTTGTAACGTCTTGACATTTATGGCATATGGATATGCCATAAAAGTCAGATAGGTGAGGGATCCCCCATCTCAAAAACAAGGCCCTGAAGCGAAACCGCAGTTGTGCATGTGCAGTCACTCTCCATTCACGGCTATAGGACTTCAGTAGCCACGTTCACTTACAGTTAAAAGCACTCCACGCAAACACAGCCTCCACTCCATTTAACACTATACAATTTCCCAAAATGGCCAACCCAGTGCTTGGCCATTTTTGAAAGTCCCATAGTGGTGACTAGAATGGGTACGAACATGTGCAGCTGCGCTCCATTCAATTCAGGGCCATGTTCAGGAGATAGGCGCAAGTCTCAGAGGTGGGACCTACAGAAATCAAATATTTATGGCATATTCTATCAATATGTCACACGTGTCCCAGATGGGAATATCCCTTTAAAGTTTACTGTACCCAGTCAGTGCAAGGCTGGGTACAGACTTAAAATATCCTTAAAGAGGTTTTCCAGAAGTTTAACTATTGATGACCTACCTTTAGGATGGATAAATAAAAAATATATAGTAAGCAGCACTACACACCCCGCTATGGGGTAAATCATATAAAAAATTCAGGTACCAGGTATAGTGGTCCAGGATTGTGCCAGCAAAAGGAGATCCAGGCTACGGGTCCCTTGAGATAGTAGAATATATAAATATCCACAGCACTCTTCAATTTGTGCAAAAATCCGGTTCTTTTAAATCAGTCAGCAGCGTACAATTGCGACGTTTCGACTTATTCAAGTCTTTATCAAGCAGTGAGATAGAGGACAATACGTCCCTTATAGGACCATAGAAGTGATGTACTAAGTGCCTCCCCTTTAGGGGGTGTGTTCACATAATTACATTATTAAAGGGGTTGTCCGGGTTCAGAGCTGAACCCAGACATACCTCCATTTTCACCCCGGCAGCTGAGCTGAACCCGGACAACCCCTTTAAGTATATACCTAGACACATTCTAAATAGACAGTGATCATATGGGTGTTAATATAGTGAATAGTCAAAGATACACTTACAGGAGGTGAGCGTCCATGTGTCTCCCAAGGTGCTCTCAGCCTAGGCAGAAAAGTGCCTAGATTCAGTGTGCGCCGACTATCAAATTTGGATAATACCCGCACCCATATGATGGACTACTAATACCATTATAACCTCCAGTAATCCTTTGGAAGCACTTCCAATCTATATGCACAGCCCCTTATGCAAGATTCAACCGCTCCAGCACGACTACTAACACGTGGCACGCTACATCACAGACACCACACGAACAAGGTTCTCCGAGTACGTACTCTCTGGAGACGAAACACAGACGGCCGAAGCGGCTGAAGACGCCGAGACAGGTAACTGCGGTCACAGTGCTGGTGCTACGTGGGACGCCACAGTTAGCTCAGCGGAACACTGGACTGTTATACTCACGTCTGCAAATGATGCCAGTGTAGCTGGTGCTGAGAGTATGTGGAGGGATGCTACATTACTTCAATTGACTGTCTATTTAAGGACATTAATTACACGGGACTGCAATTTGCATATCAACCACCAGACTACCAATAATATACCTATTTGATTATCATTATTGGGATTTTTGATGAGAAATATATGGGAATATCAGCTGATAGACTACCTTAATATCGATCCACTTCATCAGTTCCGGCCATTCTTGTGATATATATTTAACCAAACATTGCCATACCCCAATCATATGGTTTATAACCCTATGAGTAATACATTGTTGCGGTCTTTTTTTTACTTTACCTATCTTTTACACCTCATTGCGGGATTTGCTTGTTGTTTTATGCTTTATCCTCTCTTTTTTTTTTTTTTTTTGCTTGCCTTTTTGGTTCTATAATAAATTTACATCTATTTTCCATTTTTGAATTTCCGAATGTAGAGTGCCTGTCCTTTCACATTACATACACATGGAACAATTGTCACGAAAACAATAGGGAAATGGGTGGGGATGCAGAATGCCCTACTACAGAGCGAGAATAGGAATACATAAAATTCCAGATTACTCACTTAGGGCATAGCTGCATCTTTATTAATAGAGAACACACTAGGCGGCAAGAAAACTGCTGATGAGTTCCATAAATTAATAATAATCCTTTAAGGATTAGATTGTGAACAGTAATCATTAAAAGGGTGTCAGTCAGCAGTTTTAACCATCTAAAACTGCTGACAGCATTAGGTAGGGGCTGGGGGAAAGCAGAAAAAACATACCTTTTTGTGGGGCTTTACCAATCAGGAGCATTGGGAATATGATGTTTTATTCTGCTAGGTTGCGCTCTTGCAAGTGCACTAGGAAGTGCTCTCTGCATTGAGCTGCTTCACAGACGTTCTCTCTGCTCTGAGCGTCAGCTATAATATCCAACCAGGAGACCACTACAGCTGTCGCTCTGAGGAGAGGGACTGTAAAACGCCCCACAAAAGGCATGTTTGCACTTTCCAAATTGCATTTAGAAAGTATTTTTCACATTGTCATGTTGCGGCCTTGTGCTAAAATAAAAAAAAATAAAAAACACACACGTTTTCCCCATCATTCTGCACAATCTCCATAATGAGAAAGTGAAAATCAGAATGTTCAAAATCTTTGTTAAATTTATTGAAAAGGAAAAACTAAGATTGCATTGACACCAGTGTTCTGGACTTATTTGCAGGAGCCTCTGGCCATCTTGGGTGTGATGCCACAAGGTTCTGCCATTCTTCTCTGCAGATCTTCCCAAGCTGTCAGGTTGGATGGGGACCATTGGTGGACAGCCAATTTCAGGTGTCCCCAGACAATAGGTTTCCATCCGTTAAACGTATCCGGTTTTATCCGGACACTTCCTTTGTTAAACTTCAAATCTTAAAAAAAATAAAAAAAAAAAAGGTTCAAAAAGAAACTGATGTTTAAGAAACTATATGTTTAAACAAAGGCTAGATAAATACAGAATTGCATATGTTTGTGTACGTTCTATTACTGTAGGTCTAAACGTATCGGCTTGACGTACAGCAAAAACGAGACGTGAACAGTCCCTTATATAGACAGGGGTGTCTTACCAAATCAAATCAACTGGATTTACCACATGTGGACTCCAGTCAAGGTGTAGAAACATCTCAAAGATGATCTAGAGAAATGGGAGGCTCTAGAACTAAATTTAAAGTGTCATAGCAAATGGTCTGAATACTTACCGTATGTCAATGCGAAATGTTTCTTTTTTTCAATAAATTAGCATAGAATTCTGAATTCCATTTTCACTCTCTCAATATGGGGTATTGAGTGCAGATTAATGGGGGAAACCGTTGATTACTGAAATAAACGAAGGGTGTGAAGACTTTTCAAATGCACTGTAGTGCTGTCAGCGGTGTAGCGTGGTCATAGGGTTGAGCGAATCGGGTTTGGATTGCTGTATCTGAACCAGATTCTTTTAAATACTACCTTTAGAATATGGGCTCGGTCCTACTGTAAAATGTATTGCCTCTGTAGAGGTCTTTCCGAAGTTTCAGCAAATATCGCGATATTTACTTAGTCTCACCTCTATCATGTGTCACTTTGTTTATTCGCATCAATTACTGTATCAAAATACAAAGCTGAACTCGGCTTCGTTAATGAGGCACAAAGCAGAGTTCGGCTTCGTATTCTGATACAGTAATTTATGCGAACAAACAAAGTCACGCGTGATATCGCGAAATTTACTTTGTCTCGTCTCCATTTGCTGAAATTTCTGAAAGACCTCCACGGAGGACATACACTTTACAGTACGACAGAGCCCATATTCTTAACGTTTTTAAAAGAATTGGGTTCGCGTTCAGATTGCTGTATCAGATTTGCTCAACCCTAGTCATCAAATCAGATTGGTAGGAGGCCGCTGCCTTCTCTTCACTGTTTACCTGCTCTCCGTCAACATCGCAGCAGCGAGTAGACGTAATTACAGCTTCTTTATGCCATACGCGTCATACCACTGACGTGAATAGGACGGAGGAGCTGTAACTACACCTACTCGCTGCTGGGATGTCGACGGCAAGCAGGTAAACAGTGAAGAGAAGGCAGCGCTCGTATGAGCTCTACGTTCTTTTTAAAAAGCTGATCGGCAGGGGTGCCGGGAGCTGGATCTCTGCCGATATGACATGGATTACCTATCCTGAGGGTAGGTCAATATAGGAAACTGGCCAATCAGTATATGTTTAAACCCCATAGTTGTAGAACCCTTTTTCAAATTTTGATGTAGTCTTTATGTGGGGAGAATCAATTCTGTAAAATTCAATTTATTAATTTTAAACTGGTATTAAAAGGGATCATTTTTAGCGTCATATTATGCTAGATTATTGGACAGACACAGAAAATGTACTTTGGAAAAAGAGTCCAAAACGAGTTTGTAGTCTCTCTGCACGCCTCCAGTCATTTGGTATATATGGTCCGGCATCACAATCAGCTCTGCTATGCTGAGAGTTGCCTGACCATATATACCAACAGCAACTCGCAGCATAGCAGAGCTGAATGTGATGCCTGACCGTATATACCAACAGCATCACATTCAGCTCTGCTATGCTGAGAGTTGCCTGACCATATATACCAACAGCATCACATTCAGCTCTGCTATGCTGCGAGTTGCTGTTGGTATATATGGTCAGGCATTACATTAGCTCTGCTATGCCATGCTCTTTAGAAGGTGAAAGGGATGATGTCCTATGTGCTGATTATAAATAAACAGGTCATTTTTTTTAGGAATTGATGCCTGGATTTCATGGACAGGAGGCATCTGACCTCTTGAAAAGGCTGAGATCTGCATGAGATCTACTGAGCTTTTAAAAGATGACAGAAAGGATCTCTTTGTCCTTAGTGAAGACCAAACTTTTTCACACTTTTTTAAAAAATGTTGTGGTTGAGTGGAATTTATTGCTTATAACCCATCAGTGGTCACATCTCATGGACATACAATCTGCCCTTCATGTCATCTTATGACCTAGTAGTGATATATCATTATAGCAGCTGTGGCGGGTTTATCCTTCCTTATCCTTACAGTCAGCCATTTTTTTGGTCTCGTACTGAATGCAGAGGGAAATTAGGAGTGCAATTGGGGACAATGGCAATCAGGTGGCTTCTTCAGCATCTGATTGAGTCAGTCTGCAGGTGACGAGATGGCAGGGTCTGTGGCAGGCGCACCACTATGAAGTGCCTTTTGCGCTGTGACATTAGAAGAATTTTGATATATCTGACTTTTAGTCTAACCAGACTGTCTATTACTCTGTAATTCCTCTAGCGCCGTTCTATGGAAACAGTAGGTTTAAAGAGCACACCAAATGCTTCAAATAACTTATTTATTAACTTTAACTTTTCTTCATATATAACACTGCCGCCACCGTAGCAGATAGTCCATGTACAAAACACGTGTTGAAAAGATATCACAAAATGGCGGTATGCATAAGACGGTGGTTCAACTGTTCAAGCTTGTCATTTAAACATAAAATGGTGGATATATTTCTCTCTTGAGTATCTGTACTCTCACTAAGTTATTTAAGCACTTTATGATCTCTCTGAGAGGTATATCTGAGGTCTAACTAATAGTTCACTTGCAGTATGCAGTTAGCATTGACTATTTGCAGATTGGTTGAGTATGATCTGGTATGGCTGTAATTGGTGGAACTGTAAGTAAACACATATCTAGTTCAGTATACAGTTCCAATCACAATACTAAGAACAGGAACATTATAGAACTGTTTTAAAATACCTATTTTGGCCTCTCCTGCTTCCATAAAAACACAGCTCTCAGTGGAGTGAATGTCTCTTCAGCTCCTCTCTGGTGAATAATGATTCTAGCACCTCCTGCTAGCGGAATTCCCAGACAGGCTGTGTGCGAGGCTGGCTGTGATTGGTTAAAACTCTTGCTATGTGAGAAGCTGGCTGTGATTGGTCTAGACTTCTGTCCAGCAACAACAGATTAACACTATGCTTTATGTTGTTTCTGCTGTGTCACTGAGCTTACTTTACATAGGAAAATGAATCTTAAAGGCTTATTATCTTTTTCTGCTTCTGTGAACACAAAATATAACAGTTATATGACATCCAAAACATGATGTCACAGTAAATAACTCTGCTTTAGTTTTTAACACAAACATAGAAACTGTATTAAGGCTATTGGCAGGTCTAGCTGTATACACACAAGCTATACTAGCAAACTAGGACAGGTCCTAGCTGGCCAGCTACAGGGTCTATCCTTGCAAAGGAGACTGAAATGGGGTAGGGGGAGCACCCACTGAAGAGTCACAAGGTGTCTTCACTTTGCTGAGATTCATTTAGACGCCGTGGCTAAGCAATTGCAAATATGGCGACCAAAACCATAAATGATACCAGATTACTGGAGAGAACTGAGGGGCATTCAGGTTGGCACTAGGGGTGATCTTGCTGGCTTTCTGGCGTGTGTGTCTTGCAAGGCAAGGCATTTTCTGTCTGTTGGTGGTTTATCGTGACTGGCACTGTATCAGGGGGTGCGCTGTAGCCGGGACGTGCCATAGTTGGCATTAAAACACTGCTACAGAGCCTTATTTCTGAGAAGCAGGTCACACGGTTCTGTCAATGATTGACATGAAGCTCTTGCTTCCTCTTCAGAAACGGGTTCTTAGTCACCTGGAGGGTGTGTATTAATGTAGCCTCTACTGTACATTATTAAAGGGTTTTCCGTGAGTCTGATATTGACGACCTACCATTGGGATAGGTCATCAATATCAGATCGGTGGGGTCAGACTCGAGGCACCCTGACTGTCAGCTGTTTGCAGGAACTGCTGGATGGGAGCAGGGCTGCAGTAACCAGGCACGGCCACTACACACTGTACGGTGCACAGTAGCTCCTGCAGGCCTCTGATTGGTGGGGGTGCCGGTAGTTGGCCCCACGCATCTGATATTGATGACCCAGGTAGTAGAATATATAAATATCCACAGCACTCTTCAATTTGTGCAAAAATCTGGTTCTTTTATTCAGTCAGCAGCGTACAATTGCGACGTTTCGACTTACTCAAGTCTTTATCAAGCAGTGAGATAGAGGACAATACGTCCCTTATAGAACCATAGAAGTGATGTACCAAGTGCCTCTCCTTTAGGGGCTGTGTTCACATAATTACATAATTAAGCATATCCCTAGAAACAGTCTAAATAGACAGTGATCATATGGGTGTTAAAATAGTGAATAATCAAAGATACACTTATAGGAACACTTCCCTCCCGACAATCGCTTGCCTGTGTAATACATGGCCAAAGATGGTAAAGACCCACAAGCTGAGCTCCCAAAGGCTTCCATTTGGAGAAGGCACTCAATAAAAACGTAATATTTTGGAAAAAAACTAAACAATATTTGTATAAGTGGGATTTAGAGGATTGGTATGTGACCGCCGACTCCACTGCAGTGATCACATCATTCCTGACAGCCTGTGGGAGACTGCTTGAGCGTCAGTGCTGGATCAGCGAGGGGTTGATGAGATGAGTATTGATTTCCTACAAAACTGGGACAACCCTGGTCTGAACGTGTCCCACTTACGACTTTTTTATCCTGGTCTGAATGTGCCCACAGATATTTAGTTGGATCACTCAACAAATGTGTAGGTTACATTCCCTCCTGTCGTCACTAGCGCCTCTAGAAGAGAGAACCAAAAACCCAAAGCAGATTCCTTCAAATGGATTTTTAGACGTATGGCGCTTGTCCATAGCGGTTCTAAATACACAGAAGCCATCTTTGTAGACATCAGGAGCCTCAGATCTGATGGCTGCAACAACTGAATATCTAAGTCTATTTTAAGACTCCCAGAATGTGTAGAATTCATTAAAGTGCCTTGTCTGGGGAACACATTTGCTGGGACTTCCACTTCTGTCCCTTGGGAACGAAACAGGAAAAACAACAGTATGACACAGCAACATCACACAGATGAAAATCCGCCTAGATCCCCACAAATAAGCGACGAAAGCTGGTGACTACTTACATTATTACACAATGAGCAATTTTTGTAATTTTTTTTTTTTACAGACCAAACTTCCTAGTTAAGAAGTGATACAACTCCTACCCCAACCAGAAGATCACACAGTGAAATCCAATATGCCCAATCCTACTTTCCCTCATTATCTGAATGTTGGACTGACCCCTTAGGCCTCTTTCACATGTCCATGACGACATCCATGACAAGATGGTCAGTGGTTCATCCGTGTTTGGGCCGGATGTCATCCGTATTCCATGGACTTAGCTAGGCTGAAAGTTGGTTTCCAGAACCTCTCCTACCAATGGTCCTCGACAACCACTGACCAAACACAGATGGCATCCGTGTTGCGTTGGTGGTTTTCATGGACACACAGACTATAATGTGCATGGAGGATCAGTCCTCATGGACAAAAATAGTACATGCTTCCGTGGTGTCAGGAAAGGACCCAAGATCAGTGGAAAGCCAGTGTGTGTTCTCCACAAATATGGCCCAAATCTAAAAGAAAAATGTTCTAATGTAGTCCTATGCAGAAATCCAAACTGATTTGCAGTTTGTTCGGCCCCCACATGACCACACTGCACGTCTGATGTTTTCCTTGTAGGCCATGAACCATATATTCGAGAAGAAACCTATCCTGGCTCCAATGTACATGTCGCGATATGTGGGCTGGATGTATACCTTGATAAAAGTTTTGCCGAGGGTGTACTGGGAGAGGGAAAATGCCTAGTAAGGGCTCATGCACACGAACGTGTGTGGCCTGCAATATACAGGCACCGGCCCTGGGTGCTCCGTATCACAGATGCGGACCCATCCATTTGAACGATTCCGCAAGATGAGGAGTGAAAGCCCATGGAAGCACTCCACAAGGCAAAATAGAACATGTTCTATTGTTTTGTGGTGCAGACTGAATCCTATGGATCGTGGACCTATTCAAGCAATGGCGGCCTCACGGCTGGTGCCCATGCATTGCGGACCACTATTTGCAGTCTGCAGCACGGTCACGGGGCACACACGTTCACATGCATGAGCCCTTAGGAGGTGTACAGTCCATTTACAATGCACACTGTAGTTTGGAGTAGACTGCAGGAATGCCGACACTTTCCCACACCAGAAGATACAGAAGAAATATGGTAGCATGCAGCTAGTGGAACCAGCGATGAAAGAACCTATAGTAGGCCATCAATAGTACAGGTTCACGTGAACAAATATTGCACTGAACAAAAAAAATAACAAATGCATGTCATCCTCTAAAGTAGTTATTTCCAACCTGTGGCTCTCCAGCCATAGCAAAACTACAACTACCATCATGTCCTGAAAGCCGCAGGATACAGGTTAGCGTTGGAGGAACACAGAAACCGGATCCCAGAAGATGAAACAAAGGGAAATATCCTCAAGGGAAGTTATGGGAATGTGCTCTCCATTGCCTTCTCTCTTCTGTGATTGCACCCTGTTTCTGAGGACACCCATATGGAAGACTGGATCACCATAACATTAGCGAGACCGATTCTACATCTTTATATTTCTGGACCTTATAAACGTAGAACCGCACACGCGATACATTCACAATGTACGTCCATACTGTATAAGGACATTTGTTTAGGACTGATAAAAATAAGTGGCCTGCTCACATTCCAAGCCTTTTCTGGACACACCACTAAAATATGTCAAGCATAGCCAGCATGCATGTTAGCATAAAGCTGGGCCTCCTGCCAAAAGATATTTCAAGTGTATGCGGTAAGTCATTAATTTTATACATCATTTTGTTTGCAGTAATGAGAACCATTTGACAGACCTGACTAACGGAGGCCTACAGCTCAGGTAAAGCAGAAAGGTTTGGGATCACAAAAGTATAACGCTACGCCACAACCATATTACAGTCCAAGCAAAAAGGTTGTTCATGGAAAACCTGCCCCTTGTACTGAATCACCTTTCGTGTGGACTAAGCATATACATGTAGAGACTGAAGTCAAAAATTTCAAATTCATTTGTAAATCACTTCATTAAATTTTTTTGTATTCACCTGAAAAAAAAAGCTGTAAAGTCGTGGCCAAGGGTCTCACTCTCCCCCCCCCCCCCGATTTGCAGTCCACTGCCTGTCATCCCTAGTAACAGACACAAAGGATGAGAAAATGAGGGGGTGTCAGAGCTAGCCGAGATCCTGAGCCTGATGAAAGAACCGCTTCTACACTGCTTCTGAACATCACAGGAGCCTTTCTGTACGTGTGATCCCTCCTCATCTGTTCTGTAAGCATCGCAGCTGAAAACAAACCTAGTGGGAAGTAAGGGAAAGGACATCACTGCAGTACAGTGCTGGCAGACTCCACAGAAGGGAGACCCCCCCCCCCCCCCCCTCCCCACTTATGAGAGAAATGAATCTAGCTGTGCAGCTGAATAAGACTTTAGGGGAGCCCAACAAAATATCAATTCCTTCACAGTTATGCTTGCCCAAAGAAGCACAGCCATTATGCAATGTTTTTCTTTGAAAACCCAGGTGTGCTTTAAGTCATACCTATTCGTCAACTGTAGTTCTAGAAGATGAGTCTTCTTTAATCTGGTTCCAAAATGAATATTTGATTTTGCCATGGGTCCTGCTTGGCTCACAGCCCAAGCATGACATTTAGGAAGGGGCCACCCAACCAGCTGTTTCCACACTTATTCTCCACCTTCCCTCTGACAGCATGCAGCTGCAGATACACAGAGGGAGGGAAACTGTAGCTGCACATACACAGAAAGAGAGAAGCTGCAGATGTGTACCCTCTTCTATGTCTATTAACTGTATTATTCTAGACTGTGGACTGAAGAGGTTTTTAAAACATTTACAGAGAGCCTAAAGGTAGGCAAAGGAGAACTACAGGCTGCTGGGAGGTGAGAAAGATGTAACTTACCCTTATCAGTTCCATTAATTTACATGACTTATGATAATATAATATAATATAATATATAGAGATGCACTTTATCAGATTAAAAAAATAAATAAAACAAACAGGGCCATTAATGCGAACCTATCACCATGAAAATGCAGTGCAATCTGCAGGCAGCATGTTATAGAACAGGAGGAGCTGAGCAGATTGATATATAGTTTTGTGGGAAAAGATTCTGTAAAATTTGTGTTTTATCTATTTAAATTGCTACTCATTCTGGGCTTTGAAGTCCAAGAGGCGGTCCTATCAGTGATTGACAGCCTGCCCTCTATAACGGTGTATACAGAGAGAGCTGTCAATCACTGATTGCACCGCCTCCTGGACTTCAAAGCTGAGAACTGCCATGAATTCAAATGAATAAATTAAAAAGTTTAACCAAATCTTTTCCAACAAAGCTATATATCGATCTGCTCGGCCTCTCCTGCTCTATAACATACTGCCTGCATCTCAAACACCAAGTTCAACACAACAGGTTCCCTTTTATTTTTTTTTATTTTTTTTTTATAAACAGGACAGAGAAATGGAGGCGGTTTCTCGTTGCGCGCTGTTGAACAAGAGGATCCTAGCAGATCCCTTTTCTGTACAATTCAAGTCAATGCTTATCTTGTTGCATCATCTGGCTTGAAGTCCATGTTTTTTTTCATAAAAACAAAAAACAAACCTACATTTTAACAAAACAAAAACAATGGTAGAGATTTATCACTTTAGCAGGAGTCTGTTGCCATAATTTGCACCAAATTTATCAAATGTTACATGATGTTAGATAAATGTGCTGCATCTGTAAGTCTGACTGATACTTCTGTCTTCAGAAGTTACTTATCTTTCGACACCACCCATTAACTGGTGATTTTTTGCAACGATTTGAAAAGTGCATGTTGATAAACCAGCTCCACAGGCTAACCACATCCACTTTCCAAAACTGATGTGAGTGGTGTAAAAAATCAAACATAAAAAAGTCACAAAATGCATACACAAATATGTCTGAAAAGTCGCATGGTCCTATTTCGTGACTTTTTGAAGCCTAAATTCTGGAGTGCAGAGATAAATTCTTTCCATAGCCTGAACCTACACTAACAAAGGCTAATATGTCAGTCCCTGTTAAAGTGGAAAACCGCAAAACAAAATGAATCTATGCCCAATAATTAAAGGGGTTGTCCACTTCACTTATATTTTTGACCTATCCTATTATATTGATGGCATTTGAAGAGAAAGTAGTGCTCATAGGAGCGCTGCCTTCCCTTCATTGTTTACCTGCTCGCCGTTGTATACACGCAAACTTCAATGGGATGGCTCTGTAGTATTGAAGTGTATAGAAAGGAGACGTCCCATAGAAGTGAATGGGACGGCTTACGTGTAATTACACCTGCTCACCGCTGCGGTAGCGACAGCGAGCAGGTAAACAGTAAAGAGAAGACAGCACTCGTAGGGGAGTAGAGGATAGGTCATCAATACAAATAAAGCGGTCAACCCCTTTAAGAGGGGAAAATTGCCTGGTGCTGAACTAGTTAAAGGAATTAGTTACTACTACAAGTTAAAGTGAATCCATCAGGTCATTTCTGCCGGCCTATCAGTGTACGATATGTTAGAGGGATAGATATCTATCTATATCTATATCTATGGTTTTACATGATTTGTGGCAGTAAACAGCTGCGTCAGTGGGTATTTCAGGACTCTCAGTGTCTCTCCTAGGAGTCCTGTCAGGATTTACCTTACTTATTAGGCAGAAATCCTGCTCCAAAAAATAGAAACCTATAAATCCCACAGTTTCTCTCCCTCTCATATCCTGCTATCAGAAAGGCCAGCAGAAATCGCCCGACTTGTTCTTTTCTTCCAAAAACAGCATCACACACATCCATGGGTTGTAACTGGCATTGCAGCTCTCCTCCATTGAAGTGAATGGAGCTGAAGTGCAATCACAACCCATGGACACGTGTGGCGCTCTCTCTGGAAGAAAGCAGCCACGTTTATCCAATCTCGGACCACTCCTTCAAAATGAAACCTGTCCACCCCAGCAGGAGACTTTAGAAAAGTCTGGCTATCCCGACGAGATTGTCCATGGATCCCAACTAAACTGGTGGAAACCATCTTATGTAACCGATACAGAACCTAGACTATTCCATCCAACATGCACGTGACTAAGGCCTCTTTCACACTTGCGTTGTCCGGATCCGGCGTGTACTCCACTTTTCGGAATTACACGCCAGATCCGGAAAAACGCAAGTGTACTGAAAGCATTTGAAGACGGATCAGTCTTCAAAATGCTTTCAGTGTTACTATGGCAGCCAGGACGCTATTAAAGTCCTGGTTGCCATAGTAGTAGTGGGGAGCGGGGGAGCAGTATACTTACAGTCCGTGCGGCTCCCGGGGCGCTCCAGAGTGACGTCAGAGCGCCCCATGCGCATGGATGACGTGCCATGCGATCACGTCATCCATGCGCTTGGGGCGCCCTGACGTCACCCTGGAGCCGCACGGACGGTAAGTATGCTGCTCCCCAACTCCCCACTACACTTTACCATGGCTGCCAGGACTTTAGCGTCCCGGCAGCCATGGTAACCATTCAGAAAAAACTAAACATCGGATCCGGCAATGCGCCGAAACGACGTTTAGCTTAAGGCAGGATCCGGATCAATGCCTTTCAATGGGCATTAATTCCGGATCCGGCCTTGCGGCAAGTCTTCAGGATTTTTGGCCGGAGCAAAAAGCGGAGCATGCTGCGGTATTTTCTCCGGCCAAAAAACGTTCCGTTCCGGAACTGAAGACATCATGATGCATCCTGAACGGATTTCACTCCATTCAGAATGCATTAGGATAAAACTGATCAGGATTCTTCCGGCATAGAGCCCCGACGACGGAACTCTATGCCGGAAGAAAAGAACGCAGGTGTGAGAGCCCTAAGCAGGTCTGTACATACTGCAGGACCCACTTAGGCTACTTTCACACTAGCGTTATTCTTTTCCGGCATAGAGATCCGTCACAGGGGCTCTATACCAGAAAATAACTGATCAGTTTTATCCCCATGCATTCTGAATGGAGAGAAATATGTTCAGGATGCATCAGGATGTCTTCAGTTCAGTCTTTTTAACTGATCAGGACAGGGCTAAAACCGCAACATGCTACGGTTTTATCTCCGGCCCAAAAAAAACCCGGAAGACTTGCCTGAATACGGGATCCGGCATTTATTTCCGTAGGTATGTATTAGGGCCGGATCCATCCTTCCGGTCTACGCATGCGCAGACCGAAAAAAAGGTGAAAAAAATAAATGCCGGACTCGGAGCCGGACCTGTTTTTCCGGATGACATTTGAATGCATGTGTAAGACTGATAAGGATCCTGATCAGTCTTACAAATGCCATCAGTTGGCATATGTTTTGACAGATCCAGCAGGCAGTACCGTCGATGGAACTGCTTGCTGGATCACTATGCCACAAGTGTGAAAGTAGCCTTAGGCGAGGAACCTAGAAATTAGTTGCAAGCTCTCAACTTTTTGAGTTGCTGAATACAGGACATCAAAAAGTCAATTTGGCTCCTGGACTATGAGTCCCATGGATGGACAAAGCAAAGTAGACGGTGGGAGCAGAGTCCAGAACATATATTAGAAAGACAACTGATCAGCCATAAGCTTGTGAAGAACATAAGTGACCTCTTCCCTACATTCTGCCCCGGAGAAAAGTCATTAGCTATATGACGTATGTACAGTTCCTTGCAGCTATTTGGACTGTCATATAAAATTAACGTCTAGGCATGTTATGTACAAGCGTGACGCCTGTGGTTACCAGCATAAACACTGGTAGCCAAGTAACGGCAAGTACAAGAAGCTTCTCGAAGAAGCCAGGCTCCAGTAAGTGGACGACAAAGGGAGGAAAGTTCCATTATAACCCTGGCTACAACAACAAACCATAAACCTACCTACAGTCTAATAAAAACATCTTCTAGCTACCTACAAGGAAACAGTCTTCCCAAGTGAAGACGCCACAAGCTATAAAAATCAGGATTACTTGTTGGTTTAAAGGGAACTTGTCACCTGTACTATCCCCGTGATGGCTAACCTCCGGCACGCCAGCTGTGGTAAAACTACAACTCCCAAGAACTACACAGAAATGAATGGAGCATGCTGAGAGTCATAGTTTCATCACAGCTGGAGTGCCGGAGGTTAGCCATCACCGTCTATGCTGTCCTTACTAAGGCTAGTTGCACACCAGTGTTTAGGATCCGGCAGGCTGTAAGGGAAGGATTGGCCTGCCAGAGCTCTCTGCATTCTGGAACGCTTGAATGTCCCCACCCAGCCCCATCAACTATAATGGGGACCAGCGGAGATCCAGCCACAATGTGGTAAATCCTTGCCGGAACTGCCTGGTGGATCCTAAATGCTAGTGTGCAACAGGCCTTGGTGAGGATGGCATAGTACAGGTGACAGGTTCCCTTTAAAAGGGGTTGTCCCACAAAAAAAATATTCTACAGTTTTCAAACCAGCACCTGGATCTGACTACTTTTGCAATTGCAGGTAATTAAACATTTTGTATAGCCACTGAGTTATTCAATAAAATGTATCTGTATAGCGCCACCTGTTGTTCACTGAGAAGGCCGCACATGCTCATCCTCCTGAGCTGCGATAGAGAGAGAGATCCAGCAGAAAGGACACTACCCTGAGCTGCTAGTTTGAAATAAATGTAGCAGATCAATGAATGAGGAGATCTCTGGATCCATGTGAGGTACAGGGCTGGTTCTAGGTTAGTTAGAAAGAGATTGTACATTATGTCAGATTTTTTTTTTTACATCAATCATGGGATAACCCCTTTTAGTCAACTTTAGGATGCTTCCACACTAGGTATTCTGCAACCACCCTGCAATCCAGCAGCAGTGGCTGTGCTTGCACACCATAGGAAAGAGTGTAGACCTCTCTGATGGCCGGAACCATGGGAGCACGAATAGGCATGCATGCGCAGCAGCTCTCATCCTGATCACCTCGCATCTGCGCTGCAGTGGTGACTGTAACCCCTGGATAGGAGCAGTGCATAATGAGATGGAAGTATGAATCCAGCCAGCAAAGGAAGCAATATGGACAATCACGATACAGTAGTAAGTGCCTTGTAGTAACTTTCTCTACATGATAGATGTCAGGTGCTGAAGTGAGACAACCCCTTTAAGAGGCCACAGGCCTCCACTGACTGCAGATAGGTGGGGGGCCCACGGATCAGGCATTGGTCCCTGCACATATCTTAGTTTGCAGTGTACATCGCTTCATAATAACAAACACATGACTATCTATACTGACAGCTATAAGCCACCGGCAGGGCGGGTACAATACATTGTCACGTCCTATGTGTGTCATAGAGCAGAGCAAACACGCAGTAGTTAGCCGCAGGTCAACGGCAATAATACGTACAGCCCAACGACCTCTGTCACTGATATATTTATCCAAAAGAGGGTGTGTGCCGATACGCTCAGCCCCACTCACCCAAAAACAAACAGGCGCCCCCGCCTGCAAAACCAGACAAGTCCAGCCTGTATGCAAAGAGGAAGCGAACAAAGAGTGACAGGTGTGCTGACAACCTGTCCGTGACATCACAACTGACAGACAGGGCTTAAAGTGACAGCTGCAAGAACTAGGGACAGTACAGGTGCGAGCACCACTCCTTAGCAGACATTCAGTTTCACTAATTTTTCCCATAAAACGATATATCAGCTCCGCTCCTCCTGATCTATACCACGACGCCCGCAGACTGCACTTTCATGGCTTGAGGTTCCACACTGCACAAAGCACAAGACATCCCCTTCATACATCCTGGCCGCCTGCAGCCGCCACTAGTAGGAGCGTACCGCATACAGATTTATTATCAAGTCAATGGGAGCCGTGCTAGCGCCCCCTTTTTTCTTTTTTGCTTGATTCCTCCATTACTCCTGCTAGAAGTTATAAAGGAATTGATAGCAGTTTGCAATTAAGGTCCAAAATGGGTGTTACCAGTTGGGGTCTGACATGGTAAAACCCATGTGGACCTTCAATGCAAACTACTAGCAGTTTATGCATAACGTCTAGCAGTAGCAATACAGGAATGGCACATCATGGAGTCATGAGAATAGACGCTCCAGAATTATTACTACAAGGGGAATGCAAGTAGTTGCTAAAAACAGACATGTCAGGAGAGGCGACAAAAAGATAAAAGCTTGACAAAAACAAAAAAACAAAACACACAACCAAAACCATCTTAAAAGGGGTTGTCCGGTCATCAATATCAGATTGGCGGGGGTCCAAGACCTGGCACCCCGCTGATCAGCTGTATGAGGAGACGGCGCACGCAATGGCCCTTCCTGTCCGCTGCTGTATGTCTATGGCAAAGCAGCAGCGGACAGGAAGAGAGAAGGGAGAAGGCACGTGCATACTGCGTGCGCAGTCTCCTCAAACAGATAATCGGGGTGGGGGTGGGGTGCCGGGTGTCACACCCCCGCCGATCTGATATTGATGACCTGAGGATAGTTCATCAATAGAAAAAGCCCCGACAACCCCTTTAAATGGAAATTCACTTTTTATGATAAAATAGGAAATGGAATACCCACTAATCTGCAACCGCGACATAAGGGAGAATGCTGAAATTCTAAGTACAAATCACAGTAACCAAAACAACATAACATGTTACATAAATGTAAAGTGCTCAACAAGAAGATGAGCGCGCAGGAAGCTTGCCAGATTACGGATCACCATCCGCACAGTTTTTAATCACTGGCAGTGCGCAGCGCTCGCTTTCTTAATCCTTAAAACCTTTCCGCTTTCTCTGCATCCGATAATCTAGTTAAAACTTTCTCATCCTCTAACCAGCCCCCTTCAACCACCTGGCTCGCCTACCCCGATATGACAAAGCAGTAAAGCAGATGGTCTGGGACAATACAAAACTCTTAGCTATTCACAACTGGTGACGCGCTGTGAACATTTTTAAGAATATTTTGCGTCTTTGGGTCTTGGAGATTTTTTTATGTATTTTCTTTAGTAACACGATTACATTCCCCATGAAATAACCGTCCTGGAGCAGATTTTCTTATAACGCTGAATTGCGCAGTTGCTATATTAATCCTCTTGGAAATATTAGAATAAGCTATAGCATTCCCCTAGTCCTCGGGACATGATCCTACACAATCTGACACCATTCAGTGGCGGCAGTGTCACACCTTACTGAAAAGGTGAACAGTAACATCCAGCTGTCAATTCATAAAGTAGGAATAACAGAGGAACAGCACAATGCAGAGTGCTAAAGAAAAGATGTCCCAAAACGGTAATTTCATGGAGAGAGCAATTATTTAAACTGACAATTCAGGAGATGTGAAGGGAAACGGGCACTTTACCAATGTAAGGGCTCATGCACATGAACGAGTGCCAGTGGGGCCTGTGCTGTGGACCGCAAATTGCGGTCCACAATGCACGGGCACCAACCGTAGGGCCTCCATATTCGGACACAGCCATGATCTATAATATGGCCTATATGGTGTATCTGCCGTGAAAAGCGACAGAGGAGAACGAATGTCCTTGAAATACACCAACATTTTGACCAAAAAGACCTGCTTTTCCAAAATGGTGGGATGTGTACAGACTGATCGCTGCTATTGCGCACTGAGTACATAAGGATTGCTGAGGCACGCACCTCGAGTTCCAAATACTGCAAAATGGCTCAGAGACTATTTGTAATTTGCTATGTGCTGACAATGCCGACCATTCACATGGATGACGCTCTGCCATGTGACCCCCAGAACTTCTACCTACAGAGGCACTGATAGAACTGCATTAGAATAGATCTGCTCACAGGGATAAGGGGGTTTAAAGGGCTTGTCTCACTTCAGCAAATGGCATTTATCATTTAGAAAAAATAAATACAGGACACTTACTAATGTATTGTGATTGTCCATATTGCCTCCTTTGCTGCCTTGATTCATTTTTCCATCAGATTATACACTGCTCATATCTAGAGATTACAACCACCCTACAATCCGGCAGTGGTGGTCGTGCTTGTACACTATAGGAAAAGGCATCAGTCTCTCTGGTGCAGTGACCCCGGGAGTGAGCACAAGTCGGCGCCTTTTCCTAAAGTGTACAGGGACGACCACCACCGCTGGATTGCAGGGTGGTCGTAACCCCTGGAAACAAGCATGTCTTTCACCTCCCATTCATAGGCGATTAACCCTTTCCAAAGCATATATTATTAATGTATTTTTTTTCCCACTGGTTCCCTTGGTTTGTTCCTGCACAGCACAGTCAAACACAATCACTTAGAAAAATGATAAAAGATTTATTGTTGTGCAAGTGGCTGTCATCGTGTAATGCAGACAACAATGCGATGCTCAAAGCAAAAGACAAAAGGAATGGAGTTCACCAATTTGTAAGGGTCTATTCACACTGCAGTGCACATGCCGTTCTCCTGACGCATATCCCCAGGCTACACAGCAGCTGGATACAACAGAACGCCATACGACTGCACAGGTCGCCTACAACACCTGCATACTGCGAGGAATACTATTCCATTGGTAGGGGTTTTCTTTCTTGATGATGTTCCTATTTATTGACAGCAAACTGACCTTAAAGGGATTTTCCATGACCTAGCAACTTACCTTATCAATCATATCTTAGTTACCAATATACAGTATCTACCGTATGAAAATTGTGGGAATCAGCCGTTCTGGAACCCGGTCACAAGATGCTCCTTTTTATCATCAGGATATCTGGATTCCAGACTGGTCTAGAGGTGGGACATCACTTCTACAGACAGGGGAGGTGCTGTGAATGGGTAGCGCTATAAGGCTAGGTCTACACGACGACATTTGTTGCGCAACAATTTTTATAATGGCAGTCTGTGGTGTCGCACTGCGACAGTCGCAAAAAATCCATTCGAGATGGATTTTTCAGTGACGGTCGCATCGCAGTCGCAGCTTGTCGCATGTTGCAGTGCGACATCATAGACTGCCATTATAAAAATTGACTGCGACATTGGTGCGACAAATGTTGCATTGTAGTTGTGCCCCATCTGTCGCGCGACAAATGTCGTTGTGTAGACCTAGCCTTAGTCTCCCTGTTGTGGATAAGGTAGATTCAGGAGATACACCAGGAACACTTCCGGCCCCATCCACAACATCTCTGTCGTCCTGGGCTGACATGAAGAGCTGATGTCGGCAAATGAAGGGTTCTCATAAGAGAAGGGTTACATGACGATAAGAAAATTGGAAGCCTTCTTCTGCAGACAAGCTATGGTGAATTAAGGTGGGTGCCTCTGGGTTCAGAAAACCCCTTTAAAAATGGTAAGAAATTGAAACAGCAATGCAGGTATGTTAGGCTATGTTCACATCAGCGTTACAGTATTCTGGCAGTCTGTTCCAGCAGAGGAGCAGACTCCCGGGATTCTCGTATCCAGCTTAGCCGGACAAGGTCGGGGCTCGCCAGATCCCTATTCACTATAATGGGATCCATCAGGCGGCCAGCATGCAGCGGGTTTTTGTGATGGCAAAAAGCCAGCGTTATTGCCTGACACCCGACGGAGGCAGAGGGATCCTTCCGTAGTGATCAGATATCTGGTAGGCCTGACGGCATCCAGCTATGCCGGATATGGCAAGTCCGGCAGTCTGCTCCTCCGCCTGAGCAAAGTACCAGAACACCATAAGGCAGCTGTGAACATAACCTAAGACAGCGGTTATGGTTTATTTACTAGGGATGCCAAGAAATAGGAACAATCTACTAATATAACTGTAAAAACACCTCGCTAAAATACAGCCGACTCGTCTTCCATGCTATAATCCCCCCCCCCCCCCTCCTATAAAAATTATTTTCCAGTATTCCTTCCAGTTACATAGTACGTACATGAGGGTCTGCAGCCAACGCTTGGTGCTGGTGCTCAACAGCAACATAGCGGCCAACCTTCTGGGGACAGGTGCCACATGTGGCCCACAAGTCACTGGTTGGGAACAATGCCCTATATTATGGTTCTTGTTTTTTATGAGGTCAAGGATATAAACTACAGTTTCCCCCCAAGGAGAAAGAATAGTTTCAATGACAAAATTCTAACAATGGGTGATGGGGAAGCGAAGAACCTACTGGTCAGGAAGGATCACTACTGACTCACTACTAAATTACACAAACAAAGGATATGAAAAGTATTTATGGTGGTCAGATAAAAAGAAACTGGGGCAGATTTACGGATCCTAATGTGCGCACCTTAGGGCCTTATTAGACTACACGATTTGGAGCCAATTATTGGGGACATGAAGGGTCGTTGACCGGATGGCATCTTTCATCAGGATAAAGGACGCCCGACTATCGGCCTGTGTTGCCGATCATCTATAGAGGAGAACGAGGGAGGGATGACTGCGGTAGTTTTCATTGGTCTGCGTAATCATTAACATTAGGCTTGAGCGAATCGAGCTTCGGATCACAGATGCGAAGTCAATTCGTTCAAAGACTTCATTTTTCATGCTGTTTCCGTACAGCATTAAAATGTATGGGCTCTGAGTAGGCAAAGTTCGTATCGCCCAAAGACGCGTGAGAGTTCAGTATCCGAAGTCGGCTTTGGTTCTGGCTGTTACCTTGGTACCAAAGCCCACTTCGGATTCCTATTTTAAAATGTTTTTAAAGACCCAGTTAGGAATACCGAAGACATTCACCAACGCGACTTCAGGTGATACGAACTTTGCCTACACAGTCAATACATTTTAATGCTGTAAGGAAACGGCATTAAAAACAAAGTTTTTGAACAAATTTCCTTCAGTTCATAGAACCGAAGCTCGATCCGCTCAAGCCTAATTATTATCCATCGGCGAAGATCGGGCTGTGTAATAACACTCTTACAGTGGTTGTCCCATTACAATAACCCATCGCTGTCTGACTTGCGGGGGTCCGAACAGAGGTCCATGTTTGAATGGAGCAGCAGACAAGCATGCATGTCCACCGCTCCCTTCAATTCTTCGGGACTGCTGGAGACAGCAGTTTAGAAGTGCTTGGCTATCTCCAGCAGTCCGTTTAAGCCGAGCAGATCTTATGCATGTCCCACACGCCATGCAAACAGGGGAACACTGGCTCCTGTTCTCGTGGGGGTCCGACCCTGCCGACCAGACACTTATCCGCAGCATAGGGACTAAGACATTGTAATGGGACAAGTTATGCGCCAGACTTACCACAGTGGCTCTGGCTGGATGATAAATGTGGTGCAGGGACGGACACTTTTGTCTTACTTTATCCCACCTATTGTGAGAAGAAAAAAAATTGGCGCAAAAAATGTTGCTTCTTAGGCCACGCCACTTTTTTTTATTCCCTTCTTTTCTTAATGGACTATAAGGATGTATAAGGTTAGGTAGATTTGGTAACTATAACGATTGACGACCGAATAGTGGACGAGTCGTTATTGTTTGTAACTGGTCATTATCACACAAGACAATGATCGCAGACGTAATCGCTGCTGCGATCGTTCATAAAGGAGTCTATTACATACAAAGATTTTAGCACTTGGAGGTTCCTCTCCTCTACTATGATGTCCTGACCATCAGGTGACGACGTATTACATGCTGAGACGTCACATCAGCAGACGATCATTTTTTTGGGACAATTTGAAAGATGTGGTTCAACGAGAATCGAACGTTTTCACGATCGCTAGTAACTATTACACATTACAAATTTAGCATTGACCACTGGCACTGGCTAAATGGTTCTTCTTTCCTTTGAAAGTAATATTAATAAATATCGACACTGTAAAAATCATAGGCAAAAAAAATAAAAATCAGCTGAAGTCTTGCTTAAAAAGACTATGCAGTCTATGCTAATGCGTATACCTACGTACATTGGTACCATTTAAGAGCTCTGTATCTTCACACTGGCAGCAGAACACTTCAGTCTCACTTTCTTCCAACTGTGAACTCTGTAACGTAAATGGAATAATGTCACTTTTCAGGTGTCGGGTTAAATGGCAGGAAAGTGGCTAAGGGAGGCCCAAAAGCAGAGAGCAGAAGCATCATTTCATCAGCAGAAGGGAAGCAAGTCCCAGGAGCAAGCCGCCATTAAACACAGTAAGGCTGTGCCTATGGACAGAGGTGGTTAGGAGGTGGCGCTCTGAGCAGCACGCTACACCGGTCGTGTTAATTGGCAAGCAAAGCAGATACCGGGTATACGCAGCGTAGGGCAAATTCTGTGAGGGACCATTAACACGGTATCTTCTATGACACAAGCGACATACAGGTCATGTCGTGTTCAGAGCCAAAAGATGTGACTATAACCCAGGAAAGATCCAGGTTATATTCACTTGGCATTGCACCTTGGTTGTGATGGTGGCAACATGGGGCAGTTCAGTGGGTACAGACCACCAGGTACTAGGATTATATGGCCACAGTGCAATGTATGCGGGGTTGTACCTGGGTAGTCACACAGCCTTTAAAGGGGCTCTCAGGGATTTTAATATTGATGACCAATCCTCAAGGTAGGTCATCAACATCAGATCGGCGAGGTGCCCACCAGCCAGCACCCGATCAGCAGTATGAAGGGAAGGCGCGCGCAGTGCTCATGTGCCGTCTCCCATCTCTTCCTGCTTGCCATAGACAGAGAAGAGACAGCACACCTTCCCATCATACAGCGGAACAGCGGGAGTGCTGGGCGTCGAACCCCCGTCGATCTGATCGTGATGAACTATCCTAGGTCATCAAAATTAAAAGCCTGGAGAACCCCTTTAACTTCCCTTACATTCGTTAGAGGGGTTGTCCAGGATTTATTTTTATCTGCCCCCCACCTGAAATACCTGTAAAGAAACCCATACTCACCCGTTTCCTGCCTCTCTTCACTGCACTTCCGGTCCCCATTTATCAACTTCTGTAAGGACAGGGTCATGTGGGCTGCTGAAGCCAATAGCTGGCCTCAGCGGTGATGGGTGTCCTCAGGCGGCATATCGCTGCTGTATTATGTGCTTTTTGGGGACGTCATTGGCTGCAGTGGCACACATGACCCTGTCGATAGACGGGGACCAGAAAACCGGTGAAGACAGCAGGGAGCCTTAACAGGGCAGAGGGAGCAGACAAAGATGGATTAAAGAAAATGTAAAAATCCTGGACAACCCCTTTAAGTGAACCATGTCACCTGCATTCTAACTTTCCAAATACACAGCGTCATTGTGATGGAACAGAAGTCAGTCTTTCTAGCCGTTCCTATGAGAGTCACACTAAGGACACAGGAGAGAATTTAAGAAGCCTCGTACAAATATTGGCACATGCCATGTCTGCACTGATAACTGGTTGACGAGTGGGCATGGTTAGCTTCAGCCTAAATTTTCTCATGTGTAGACCTATTTTACACAGGAAGAAGCTCTGTACGATTCTGCGAGAAAGCGGGTTGTGGAGCCAGCGTGACAGATGCAAATCTGCTTGTAAAATGCCGTATATCCTTAGTGTGGTCACAGAAAATGACTGCAATATCCACCGCTCAGGAACAGTAAGCGTCCTGTGCGTCTTAGGCTACTTTCACACTCGCGTTTGGTGCGGATCAGTCATAGATCTGCACAGACGGATCCGTTCAGATAACACGAACATCTGCATCCGTCCTGAACGGATCCATTTCTGTTATCTTTAACATAGCCAAGACGGATCTGTCATGAACACCATTGAAAGTCAATAGGGGACGGATCCGTTTTCTACTGTGCCAGTGAAAACGGATCCGTCCCAATTGACTTAGGGCTCTTTCACACCTGCGTTCTTTTCTTCCGGCATAGAGTTCCGTCGTCGGGGCTCTATGCCGGAAGAATCCTGATCAGTTTTATCCTAATGCATTCTGAATGGAGAGAAATCCGTTCAGGATGCATCAGGATGTCTTCAGTTCAGGACCGGAACGTTTTTTGGCCGGAGAAAATACCGCAGCATGCTGCGCTTTTTGCTCCGGCCAAAAATCCTGAACACTTGCCGCAAGGCCGGATCCGGAATTAATGCCTATTGAAAGGCATTGATCCGGATCCGGCCTCAAGCTAAACGTTGTTTCGGCGCATTGCCGGATCCGACGTTTAGCTTTTTCTGAATGGTTACCATGGCTGCCGGGACGCTAAAGTCCTGGCAGCCATGGTAAAGTGTAGTGGGGAGCGGGGGAGCAGTATACTGTCCGTGCGGCTCCCGGGGCGCTCCAGAGTGACGTCAGGGCGCCCCAAGCGCATGGATCACGTGATCGCATGGCACGTCATCCATGCGCATGGGGCGCTCTGACGTCATTCTGGAGCGCCACGGGAGCCGCACGGACTGTAAGTATACCGCTCCCCTGCTCCCCGCTCCTACTATGGCAACCAGGACTTTAATAGCGTCCTGGCTGCCATAGTAACACTGAACGCATTTTGAAGACGGATCCGCCTTCAAATGCTTTCAGTACACTTGCGTTTTTCCGGATCCGGCATGTAATTCCGGCAAGTGGAGTACACGCCGGATCCGGACAACGCAAGTGTGAAAGAGGCCTTACATTGTGTGTCAGGACAGATCCGTTTGGCTCAGTTTTGTCAGACGGACACCAAAACGCTGCAAGCAAAGCGGAACGAAGACTGAACGGAGGTAAACTGATGCATTCTGAGCGGATCCTTATCCATTCAGAATGCATTAGAGCAAAACTGATCTGTTTTGGACCGCCTGTGAGAGCCCTGAACGGATCTCACAAACGGAAAGCCAAAACGCCAGTGTGAAAGTGGCCTTACGGGAAAATCCATTCCAGGATAAAGCCACATAAGCCAGGAAGCTTTCGTAGAAGAGGAATGACGTTCAAAATGTTTACGGATTAGCGTCTTGTCTCAGAGTTAAGAACGATACAAATGAAAGGGACAGTCTAAGATTCAAGGCCTTGTCTGGTACTGCAGCTTGTTCTCATGTAAATTATTTAAGTTATCCCCTATCCACACAATTAACTGATTGCAGGGGGTCCAACCACTGGCACCCCCACTGATCCAGAGAACGAGTGTCCCAGGTCCCCACCCTGATAGAGCGGCAGGACGAGCATGTGCTCTGCTGCTCCATTCATTCTCTATGGGACTAACAGATAGCCAAGCACAGCACCCAGGACGCATGTGCGAGTACATGGGACTACAGGAGATAGTGGACGGAGACATAGGACCCCTGTTCTAGGGATCGGCTGCTGAGAAAAATGATGTTTTAATATATGCAAATGAGCCGCTAGGAGCAACGGGGGCGTCGCCATTACACTGAGAGACTCTGCTCTCTTATTCAACTGCTGCGCCCTCTGCAGTTTGACAGGACCAGGCAGTGAAAACGTCACTACACCGGCCTGGCCCAGTCAATCAAAGTGCAGAGGGCGCGGTAGAGGCTCTGCTCTCTCTACAACTACCACACCCTCTGCACTTTGACTGGGCCAGGCCGGTGTAGTGACGTTTTCACTGCCTGGTCCTGTCAAACTGCAGAGGGCGCAGCAATTGCAGAGAGCAGAGCCTCTAGGTGTAATGGCGACGCCCCCGTTGCTCCTAGAGGCTCATTTGCATACATTAAAAACCTCATTTTTCTCAGCAATGTGGGCACATATGTACATGGGACCAACACAGATGCCTTCAGCTGCCAAGTGCACATGTAACAGGTCAGCCAGTGTCATAGGGACAAATCTGCCGACAGATGCCCTTTAAGTGAATGGATCGAACCTACAATACAGGACACCGTGAAAGACAAAGTGACCATAGAAACCAGAACCCAGCAGCAGGGGGCAGGTAAGAATATTTCCCGCTGCAGGAGCGGCGACATGGGGGGGGGGGGGGGACGCATGATAATCTGTCCCATTGTAAATCTACTAAATTCTTTTAGTTAGGTCTTTGACTATTCTTAATGAATACAGCGGCAGTGACATGGATGTGTAAAATGACTGCGCTTCTAATGTCCTCGAAATATTACTGGCAAAAAATGAAAAGAAAAAAGTAAACGGCGCACCTGGCTTATTATCGACATCAAAAGCGATAGCTGCCGTCTGCTGATCTTTGCACACTCCCGGCAGGCATGTAATTACATAAACCTGTACACACAATGACATCATGCACAGGCTATATATAACAGCCGGCACCGCAGGTGTGCACTGCGCAGGAACAGTCCCGTCTTACATTACCCTATTAATCATTTACCTTCACAAGAAGATACCAGCGAACATCTGCACTTTACCAAAGCTGCCTGGGAAAATGGAGGGGGTCTTATCAGTAGATTAAGATAATGCCTATCTATGGGACTCAATGATGGGGAGGGGGCAGATAATGGAAAAAAAACATCACACCATAAACCTATCTTTAGTAGATGTTACATGTGCTCAGAGGTGTCGTACATAAAGCCTGCATTAGACAGGCAGATTCTGCAGGCGACCGCCGGGAGAGGGAAGCGTTCCTGCTCGTCAGTGGAGGAGACCACTGCCATTGCATGCAGCAATCTCCTCCTCACGACGGGGGTCGATCGCTAATGCCATTGCTTGTCCCCATACTGATTCACCGTTTGCCGGCAGTAGAGCGTACTTTCGCTGCAAACGATGAACTTGTTGAAAGATTGGGATTGCCCGATGAATGAGCGGTTGCTAGTCTAATACACCCCTAAGACTCTAGTAGGTTCCATTTTTAAAATAACTTCACAAAAGCCAGACACACACACATACATACATACATATATCTACATCCACTAGGGTTGTCACCATACCAATATTTTTATTAGATTGACACACAAAAAAAAAGTATTGCGATGCTCGATACCAAGCGAAAAAAATAAAAACACCAAAAAAGGCGCGTGCATTCCATGGAACGTCCGGCCCATTATAGAACAGTCCTATCCTATTTTGGGGGGGACAAGGTGACTAAAAATGGTGAATCGTTTTCTTCTGTTACGGCGTTCACCGCATAGGAGATATTTTTTAATATTTTAATAGTTTGGACTTTCTCGGATGTGGCGATATGTAATAGGTTTATTTTTTATTGTTTATATATTTTATATGTAAAATTGGGAAAGGGGTGATTTAAAGCTTTAATATTTTGGTGTGTTTTTTTTTACTTTTTATTAAAGGGAACCTGTCACCCAAAAATCGCCTATTAAGCTGTTTACAGTACCTTATAGTGCTGTATAGTCGTTTCCTGATGCACTTTTTGTTAGTTTTGCAGCATGTATGCTCAGTCAGAAATCGATGTTATATTCAGCTGCTGCCCCGTGCTTAAGTCATCGATTTCTGACTACGCGCCGTCTTACTTTCGCCGCACTGCGCATGCGCCCGACATCCTGTATCAAACGCGCCCGCGCCCGGCATCTGGGCGCGGGCACGTTTGATACAGGATGTCGGGCGCATGCGCAGTGCGGCGAAAGTAAGACGGCGCGTAGTACGCGCGGCAGCCGGGACCGCGCTCCTGCCGCCCTTTACTGCGCATGCGGCCGTTGAGCGCGGTCCCGGAATCGGATTTCGGCTGTCAGTCACAGAGGCAGGGGGCGGGGAGAGGGCCATGTAAGACGCCGAGGCCGCTGCCCCCGTGACTTCAAGCCTGACTTGAAGCACGGGGCAGCAGCAGAATATAACATCGATTTCTGACTGAGCATACATGCTGCAAAACTAACAAAAAGTACATCAGGAAACGACTATACAGCACTATAAGGTACTGTAAACAGCTTAATAGGCGATTTTTGGGTGACAGGTTCCCTTTAAATAACTATTAGCTCCCTTAAAGGGAACTTGTCACCGGGATTTGGGGTATAGAGCTGAGGACATGGGTTGCTAGATGGCCGCTAGCACATCCGCAATACCCAGTCCCCATAGCTCTGTGTGCTTTTATTGTGTAAAAAAAACCAACTATTTGATACATATGCAAATTAACCCAAGATGAGTAAGAGCTTGAAAATATGACTTGTCTGGTCACACAAGTAAAGGTACTTTCACATTAGAGTTTTTCTTTTCCGGCACTGAGTTCCGTCCTAGGGGCTCTATACCGGAAAAGAACTGATCAGGCAATATCCCCATGCATTCTGAATGAGAGAAATACCTTCAGGATGTCTTCAGTTCAGTCGTTTTGACTGATCAGGCAAAAGATAAAACCGTAGCATGCTACGGTTTTATCTCCAGCGAAAAAAACTGAAGACATGCCTGAATTTCCCCATAGGAATGTATTAGTGCCGGATCCGGCATTCAAAATACCGGAATGCCGGATGCGTCCTTACGGCCTGCACATGCACAGACCGGTAAAAATGTAAAAAAAAAAGATACAAGACGGATCCTTCTGTCCGCATGACAAGCGGAGAGACGAATCCGTCCTTGCAATGCATTTGTGAGACGGATCCGCATCCGGATCCGTCTCACAAATGCTTTCAGTCAGCGGGAGATCGGCGGATCCGGCGGGCAGTTCCGACGAGGGAAATGCCCGCCGGATCACACTGCCGCAAGTGTGAAAGTAGACCAAGATATGACTCTTATGTTAATTAGCATAAGTATCAAATCGTGTTTTTTACACAATAAAAGCACACAGAGCTACGGGGACTGGGTATTGCGGATGTGCTAGCGGCCATCTAGCAACCCATGTCCTCAGCTCTATACCCAAAATCCCGGTGACAGGTTCCCTTTAAGGGGCTAGAACCCTTGTCCTATTCACCCTAATAGAGCTCCATTAGGGTGAAAAGGACCTCACACACAGCAGCAGGGAGCTCACCATGGCAGCCAGGGCTTCAGTAGCGTCCTGGTTGCCATGGTAACCGATCGGAGCCCCGCGATTTCACTGCTGGGGTTCCGATCGGAAGCTACCACTGCCACCAATAGATATACTGAGGAGAAGGGGAGGGGACCCTGTGGCCACTGCCACCAATGGATTATAATACTGGGGTTGGGGGGCGCACTGCGCCACCAATGACTACAATACAATACATACCCAGCCTCTATGCGAGGGCACTGTGATCCCCGTCAATTAACACCTCAGGTGACGCACCTGAGGGGTTAAGTCCCTTGGTTCGGCAAATCGCAGCGCCCTGTCATTAAGGCAGAGGGTTTAATTACACTCAGTGGCGCAGTGCGCCCGTCCCCCCGTTCCCTACTCATCAGTGCCATCTCTTCATTGGTGGCAGTGGTGGCTGCATCATAGTAGGGAGGAAGAGACTGCCTCCTTCTCCACTGTGTCAGCTGATGAGAACATGGTGCGCGCAGAGGGCGGTGCATGCCATGTTCTCTATCAGATACTAAGCCAGGAATATACATCAGGGGCCTGATCCAACTATGTAAAAGATGATGGGTGGAAAGGACAGTATAAGGGCTCATTCACACGACCGTATGTCTTTTTAAGTGTTTTGCAGTCAATTTTTAACGGATCCGTTTTTCCGTATGGCATATACAGTAATTACATAGAAAAAAAAATTGCACTGGGCGTAAAATTTTCAATAGACGGTTCTGCAAAAACGGAACGGATACGGAAGACATACGGAGTACATACGGAGAACATGATTTGCGGGCAATAATAGGACATGTTTTATCTTTCAACGGAACGGAAACAGAATACATACAAAGTACATTCTGTCTTTTTTTTTTTTTTGCGGAACCACTGAAATAAATGGTTCCGTATACGGAA
Source organism: Bufo gargarizans (assembly GCF_014858855.1). Taxonomy (NCBI): domain Eukaryota; kingdom Metazoa; phylum Chordata; class Amphibia; order Anura; family Bufonidae; genus Bufo; species Bufo gargarizans. The sequence goes on from NC_058082.1 coordinate 479,597,932, forward strand.
CACAAAAAACATTCGCGTGAACGAGCCCTAGGTCCATTCACACATCCGTAGTGTATTGCGGATCTGCAAATTGAGGATCCGCAATATACCCAGCCGGCACCCCCATAAAACTGCCTATTCTTGTCCGCAATTGCGGACAAGAATAGGACATGTTCTATTTTTTTTTTTGGACCGCGGACCGGAAGTTCGGGGACGCTTTTTGGAAATGCGGTTGCGGACAGCACACTGAGCTGTCCGCATACATTCCTGCCCCATAGAGAATGAATGGTCCGTCAGGTCGAGTTTTCTTAGATGAATTATATGACATTGTTAGTCATTCTAACCTTCAAAGCCGTTTTCTATTAGATAAGCATCTTTTTTTCTTAATGTATCTGTCATTACTTCCTCTTGGGATAGCATAGTCTGACTGCTCTAACTGTAAAGAACCCTTTCCTGTACTGATGTCTAAATCCTCTTTCCTCCACATGTAGTGAATGTCTCCTGGTCCTTGGAAGTCATGTGCCAGTTCTCTGTACTGACCAGACACGACACACACATGTAAGATCCCCTCTTGGGGTCCATTCGCACGTCCGCAAATTGCGGATCCGCAAAACACAGACACCGACCGTGTGCTTTCTGCATTTTGCACATGGCTGGCACTAGGATAGAACGGCCTATTCTTGTCCGTGGTTGCGGACAAGAATAGGACATGCTCTTTTTTGCGGAGCCGCAGAACGGAAGTGCGGATGCGGACAGCATACGTTGTGCTGTCTGCATCTTTTGCGGCCCCGTTAAAATGAATGGGTCCCCACCAGTTCTGCAAAATTGTGGAACAGATGGGGACCCATTATCCGGATGTGTGAATGGACCCTACAGCGTATTTTCTCAAAGCTGAACAAGCCTCTTTCAATTCCATTCAATAACCTGGTCTCTTGCCTTTGAACCCTTTCTAGCGCTCCTATATACTTTATAGTATACAGAGCCCAAAACTGAATCCCATATTCATGATGTTGCCTTACAAGGGCTTTATAGAGGGGTCATTTTACACTGGGTACAGGTGACCGCTGCAACCACCTTGCAGTGACATGCCCTTCAACCACATGTGACTGCTGAGGCCAGTGACTGGTTCATGGGAACAAGCCATTTATGGTCCTCCTGGGACCAGAAGTGGTCAGAAACAGAGAAGTGATGCTGGAAAGTCAGGTGGTTTTTTGTTTTGTTTTTTTATACTGGGGCTGTCAAGACAACCCCTTTAAATTAGCCTGAGCTAGCTATAGATTTTGACTGGAGTTCACTCACCCCCTAAATTATTTCATACCTATTCTGCCCTCTTGGTTTAATCATACAAACTCAGCATCCACACAAGGGGATGACCTAAAGTTCTTAAATATTGAAGTTCTTGATCTGGGGTCTCCCAGCTGCCTTACTTTTTGGAGGAATCTCTATAATCTAAGAACTGGTTACAAAAATAAGACAACGATCGGCAATAGCTGGCACTACTCACTTCAATGGAGGCACATCTTTTGTGCGACAACCTGACTCCGTTTCTGAATTTACCGGCAAAATGCAAAAAGGCATATAGAAATCGAAGTGTCTCGGTTCCTATATTGTTAATTTAGCTGCTTGCTAAGTGTTTAATCCCAGATGAACGGAGCCCATCTTATGCCTGATGAAGAATAATCCTGCACAATACAGACAGTAACACAGCTCTGGGTGCCCCCCATTATAATACAGCCCCCAGAAGGGCAGACAGCCGAAAGAATTATAATGGGATAATAAGGGGTTTTCATTGTCCGGCTCATGTTATCTGCTCCATTCTCCAGGCGCACACTGGAGCAAAGGACTATTGTGTCTACGGTGACACCGGAGCCAGCAACACTTGTCATCAGGAGTCCAGACATGAAAATGAGCCATCCATCTATCTACCAGAAATAAACCGCAACAAACCCATTATCAGACAATATAAAGACGGTCACACTGCTCTCCCTGTGGTTTCTAATATGGGGCGTCGTCTTGGCACAGACGGCAACATCTCTCTAATTTGCCAGCTGACAGCTGCATTACTGCACTCCGAGGACCGGCTTCTGGTACCAGACCTCTCCCCATACTACAAATAAAAGATAAACACAATTCTGTAGACTTGATCAGCCAGTAACCCCATTCAAAGAGTCAATGTAGGGGGGGGGGGGGGTCAATTACTAAAGGCCAACATTTCAGACTCCAGTCTTAGCAAAAACCCCGCTGGCGGACCATATGACCACTTTATTGAAGGGTTGGTCCATCTTAGACATTGGCGGGATATTGCTAGGACAAGCCACAAATGTTTGATAGGTGCAGATACCCGAGACCTGCACTAGTTTTAAGCAAATTTCCTCGTGCTTCGTAGTAGCGAATCAATTTCCCTGAATGGCAATATCAAAAAATAATAAAATAATAATCATACTTACCTCATCCATTTGCTCGCAACAGGCCAGCCGCCTCCATCTTGATTGAAGATCTTGCACAAAATCTTGTGTGCGACCGACGTCATCACGGGCCCAAGCAAGATTTCACGCTAGATGTTTAATCAAGATGGCAGCGGCCAGCTCTTCGCAAGCAAATGGATGAGGTAAGTACCATTTAATTTTAATTTTTTATTTTACACTGTTATTACTGTAAGATGCCGCAATCAGCTATGAACGCAGCATCTGAGGGATACAATCACTGGAAGCAACGCAATCACCGTTACAAAATAAATACGCAACATGAAGCAAATTGTTTTGTAGAATTCTGCGAATCAGCCGAAATCGAATTTTTGAATACCTGGCTCATCTCTAACCTGCATCTATCTCTAGAACGGAGCCCACAGAGTAAGGGCTCGTTTACACAAACGTTTTTTGCGTTCCGTGAAATTTTACTTTCTGTAAATCTGCAGATAAACAGCGGAAGCACGCCTACTTTAATCCATGCCCCGGACCAAACGCACCCATGTAAGTCTATAGGTCCGTGAAAATAAAGTACGTCATACGGATGTCATCCGTGGTGCGTCTGTTTACTAACGGAAGACAGATAGGAAATGCTCTTGAAATTAATTCATTTTCAGCTGAGCTGCATCTGTGCATTACGGATAACACACATGGACCAACCATGGATCCCTTGTGGATATCTTCACCGATGAAACGTGTACGCTTTTTTTTCACTGAGGTGACACTGATACGGAAATGTGAAGAGTGTCCTCCCTATATTGTGTGTACCTCAAATACCAGATTTCAAAATCTGCCTGGTTAACTGTAAATTCAGTCCATAGCCCAAAAAATCTATTAGTATTGATCAGAGAGTAGACTTCGATCCCAACTGGTGTATCCGTTTATGTGCTTGGTATATGTCGTCAGTCTCGGCCGTTGCAGATTTCACCCTAAACATTGCAAAGGATAAGGCTAAGTCTACACGACGACATTTGTTTTTATAATAATTTTATATAATTTTAATAATAATAGTCTAATAGTCTAATAGTCTTTTTTTTCACGCACGTGATAAAAAAACTGAAGGTTTGCAAACAACATCTCCTAGCAACCATCAGTGGAAAACACATTGCATCTGCACCGGCTTCCGGATGCAATGCGTTTTTCACTGAAGCCCAATTCATTCTATGGGGTCAGGGCCGCGTGAAAAACGCAGAATATAGAACATGCTGCGTTTTGCACGCAACGCAGAACTGATGCACGAAAAAAAATATAAACACTCATGTACACAGACCCATTGAAATGAATAGGTCAGGATTCAGTGCGGGTGCTATCCGTTCACGTCACGCATTACACCCGCGTGGAAAACTCGCTCATGTGAAAGGGGTCTTAGGCCTCCTGCACACGACCGTATAGCTTTTTCAGTATTTTGTGGTCCGTTATTCAGTTGTTTCAGTAGTCTTTCCGTTTCGTTTTGCCCGTTGCAGATCGCAAAACGGAAACTGAAGCATACAATAATGTTTAAACAGTAAGTACATAAAAAAAAAAATTGGGCTGGGCATAACATTTTCAATAGATGGTTCCGCAAAAACGGAACGGATACCGAACACATACGGATGCATTCCTTTTTTTTTGCGGACCCATTGACTTGAATGGAGCCACGGAACATGATTTGTGGGCAATAATAGGACATGTTCTATGTTTGAACAGAAATACGGAAACTGAAGGCATACGGAGTGCAATGAATGGTTCCATATACGGTCTGTATATGGAAAGCGAAAAAAACGCAACGTAAACGGAAGAAAAAAAAACGTTTGTGTGCAGGAGGCCTTATGTGCATACACTCTTCAGGTCTTTTCACACTGCCATTGGAGATATAGGTCAGGAGGATTTCTCAACGTATAGTCATGCAGCGGCATCCGTCGCCCGTAGGCTCCCACTGCAAAATCTTTATTTATTTTACGGGACACCATACCTTTTTTCTCTATAGAAAAAAAGATATAGTAACGTATACCGAGTAGACAGAGGCTAAAAGAACACTCTTTGGCCTCCATCAGATGAATGGGCACCTATGGAATCCATACTAGCCAGGAGATTTCCCGGTTTTCGGCGCATACGGTAAGCAGATGGTGCAAAACGCAGTGCGAGTCCACCATTACTGAAGCACCAGAATAGAAGGCTCCTGCTCGGAGCAAACATTTCTGGTCGCCTGAGGTAACCTTTCATCCTTGGAAACTTTGCTCGGGGATGCCAAGACAGTGAAATCCAAAAGCAACAAGAGTTCATCTGTAGACCTAGAGTCAGCCATAAAAGCTGCTCGTGAGAATCCGCGCTTCCTTCCAGCTGGATCCCTACACCAGATTTCTGTGGAATTCCACAAAAATATCACACGGGCCGAGCACAGAACACAGTCCTCATGTGACCATACACGCGGTAGGCCATGCTTGAACATCACAGGGTGTCAAACCGCAGCGTCCAGACTGTAATGATAGCTCCTCTGTCTCTACACGAGTTCCCTGCGCCAGACATGCCAAGCTTATGAGACAGCTTTACCAGTAATTATATATCCCGGAGCTGAACTCTTCCGCCATGCTGTAAGAATGTATATTCATCGGTTTTTTTAGGTGTCACATGTATTATACGACTAGAAGGCAAGCAGCTATCTATTCGGTGGGGGAGAGTCACAGGCAAACCCCTCTTGTAATGGCTTATCTCCTGCGGGAAACAAAGGATAGGCGCCTCTGTCCCATGGGAGGACGGTTGGGTTGGACCTATAGGCGTTAGTACGCAAGATTAATCTAATGTTCATGGCCGTTTTCAGTGTCACAGACCCTGGTTATTGTTGCTGGGCTTTTCCATGCTTTTCCCAATCTGATACATTTTGAAACCGCTTATATCTTTTTTTAAGGCCTCATGCACACAACTGTGCTGTTTTCTGCGGTCCGCAAACTGCGGATCCGCAAAAAACAGAAGCCGCATGTGTGCCTTCCGCAATTTGTGGAACGGAACTGGCGGCCCATTGTAGACATGCCTATTCTTGTCCACAAAACGGACAAGAATAGGACATGCTGTATTTTTTTGGGCAGGCCTCGGAACGGAGCAACGGATGCGGACAGCACACGTATTAATAAAGAAACACAACTGAGAAGATCACAACCAAGATGTGTAAATTGGGCCTTTCACTTCCAGATCCCACCACCACCATGCCAAATGTCAAGGTACGACAACTGTGCTTACCCAATTAGAAACTGGTGCAGCAGTACTCCCCAGTATAGGTCTTCTGTCACAAGTACTCGACGTGCCAGTATTTCCCACCAGTAGTAATAGAAATGCCTTCCAAAAGCAGCCAACATAGTCTCATCAAGTATTTACAGCAGTGTTACCCTACTGCAATGGCCCCCTGGTCCCTATAGCAGCAGCAGTGCATATCCCCTATGCCCCAATAGTCACAGCAGGGGTAGTCTATGGCCACCTTACCTGGAAAGACTGCTTCCTCCATTTAAAGCCTCATGCACACAACTGTATTTTTCATCTGTGTGCTATCCGCATTTTTGCACGATAGCACACGCACTCATTTATTTCACAGACCTGCGGAGGGAAGCATATTTACAAGCTCCCGCTGCTGGGTTTTGGTTCCTCCGCTCCCCCACCGTCACTTTCGCTCTCCCCATGTCAACAATCATCTGGACACTGGTTACGTGGCCACTGCAGTCAATGACTGGCCACAAAACATGACGTGACCTCCCCCCTTCATGCGTCATGTCACTGCGTGACGTGACGCACGGGGGAGCACGCCACCGCTGCAGCCAGTTTTTCGCTGCCACAGCCACACGAACCCTGTGAAAGCGGATGTTGACACGGGGAAAACAGAAAGCGGCAGGGGGGAGCAAAGGAGTCAGGAGTGAGCGGCGGGGAACAGGTGAGTATTCTTGCCTCCACGTGGTGGGCTGCTTGAAAGACCCCTAGCAGGGTGAACAACCCCTTGAAGCAACATTTATCACAAAGACTTATAAAGTCGCAATAAACTGTCTCACTCTTAGGGCTCGTTCACACGACAGTGTGCTGTGGACCGAAAATTGCGTCTTTTTTTGCGGACCGCAAAATACTGAAAAAGCCATACGGTCATGTGCAAGAGGCCTTCGGCTACATGCACACGAACGTTGTTTGTTTCAGTGTCCATTCCGTTTTCTGTTTTTTTTTGCGGATAGGATGCAGACATTCATTTCATCGGGTCCGCAAAAAATGTGGACACCACACCGTGTGCTGTCCGCATCAGTATGTCCATTCCGTAGCCCAGCAAAAAAAAAAATAGAACATTCCTATTCTTGTCCGTTTTAGGCATTGTTACAATGGATCTGCAAAAAAAAAACAAAAAAAAAAAAACACGGATGGCAAAACGCATACGGTCGTGTGCATGTACCCCTACTCCAGTAAAGGGTGTAAAAAGTGGAGTAACATCAAGGCATAAGTGTTAGATTTGAGATGCTTTTAGTGCATTATTTTCAGTAACTTTTTAGATTTAAAGGTGCCCCAAATTTATCAAACATTGGGCGAAACTGGACATATTTGCCGCAAGTTATGGCAACGCAGACTCCTGCACAACGGTGCAAAACCCTAAAAACTGGATGACAGGAGCTCGTTCGGTAGTTATGACACATGCAAAACATACTGTAGATATTCCAGCCCTTCAGACACAAGTGCAGAACATATGGGATGACCACAGCGACCAGACACTCCCAAACTGTTTTTTCCTGCGGTTGTAAATTCCAGTCATTTTGGCAAGTGGTTAAGATTCGTTTATAAATCCATAAACGAGTGAAACGCAGCAGAGGTTACCAAGTGGCCGTGCTAGCCGAGGGGGAGAGCCAGAGGAAATATTTATGGGTCCCAGGCGTTCTGTAATGAGAACACACATGCTGCACATTCCGAATGTAAATCGCGGGATCCATACATACGATGACATCTGTACGAGAACAAATGCGATACGTACGTACAGCATAACAACGCCGCCAAGGGAGCCTTACAGGAAGCAAACACAATATGTCCTGTAACAGTACAGATATAAGGGGACAGCCCAAAAACATTCCTCTGTTGATCAGTTGTCCTACCCTCAGGACTAAGGAACAACGAATCACTTCGTATTAACCGATTCGCTCATTAAATAGCGTCCTTCAGCTGCAAGGAGTTGCTCCTGCTCCCATCCCTGCAATCTTCATCGACAGGTATGAACATGACGCCCGGTGTTGACAAGCTCACACCTGCATCAAGTGGTAGCACATGCACAGTGGCTCTTCTGCTGATAATGGAGCACTAGACTTCCTGGCAGCGGCGCATGAACAGTCCATGCTCCAGTATCAGAAGTAGAGCTTCTGCACTTATGCCACTACTGGAAGCAGCGGCGCGGGTGCAAGACTGGGCGAGATGTTCGTCATCTTTAGCAGCAAGGAAGGACAGCCTCTCGCAGCTGAAGAACGAAGCCATTAATACAAATCAATTCACTGATCCCTACTCCGGACCTTTAGTTGTAGTGGCAGAGATGCAACCTCAGAAGCAGAGCCCCAACTTATGTATCATTTACAGTATGGGTCTCATTTCGTGTCAGATAGACCATTTGTGTCCCCCGAGATGCCATAGCCGGGTGCAACTGCCACCTCTGCATCCCCAATATAGTTGCAAAAGAAGCAAGTGAACCTTTTGGAATTAACCCGATTACTAATGAACGGTGGCCTGATTGTTATCCAAGACAAACATAATCTAACTAAAGTAATAACACACAGAGCTGGATCGGTCATGTCTTTAAAGGGGTTGTCCGGCCTTTTTCTAATGATGACCTATCCTATTGATGGCTGATCAGCCGTTTGAAAAGATGGTGTGTGCAGTGCGCTTGAGCCATCTCCGTTCTTGCTCGCTGCTGTATGTCTATGGGACAGCAGCATTGGACAGAAAGAGATGACATGTGCGCACTCAAAACAGCTGACCGGCGGGAGTTGGTGTTGAGCGAAGCCCCAAGCCAATACTTTGTAGGACCACCTTTCGATGCAATTACAGCTGCAAGTATTTTGAATACTTTTTCAAAGCACTGTACTTGTGTACTTTGAGTCACTGTCTTGTTGCATCATCCAACGTGTCCTCAGCTGGAGGCCATGGACCGATGGCCTTACATTCTAGTGTAAAATGCCTCTATACATCTTATAATTAATTGTTTCCCCAATGATAGCAAGGAATCCAGACCCTGAGGCAGCAAAGCAGCTCCAAGCCATGATGTGGATTTTCCTCCAAACATATGATTATGCATTTGTGCTAGAAAAAAAAAGTCCCACTTCTGTAAAGAGAACATGTTGCCAGAAGCACTGTGGAACATCCAAGGCAGGTCTTGGACAAACTTGAGACGAGTCACAATTTTTTTTGGAAAGCAGCGGCTTTCTTCTTGTTGTCCTTACATCATTCATGGAGTGATCTTAACAGGACACCCACTCAAATTTTCTCCAGTTGTAGAACATTTGTCTAACCGTGGACTGATACACACCCAGATTTTGTAGCCTTTTTTGCAGCTTCAAGCATCTCTGTAGCACATCGTCTGAAAGCTGATCGCCTCAAAATGTAGTTCACTCTACTAGATAAGAAAAGCCAGTAACCGGGCTTTGTGTGCCTTTATTTAATGAGCAAAGTCCCAGTGGGACCCAAGCTTCAAATCTCATTACCGGAGGTTCACTTTTTCTCCATGTGTTTAATAAAAAGACAATAACAATACTACTGGTATATTAGTTCTAGTTGGATTGTGTCTGTCTAGAATTGTGACTTGGATAACAATCATATCACAATGTATTAGTAACCAATGCAGAAATCCCGCTAATTCCAAAGGGTTCACTTACTTTTTCTTGTTAGCCACCCTTATGAAGCAACAATGTGTTACATTGTAGGTTAATTTTTTTTAAATAAATTTCCTGAGTTTCGCTGATCCTATTAGAGGAGTGTTCTCCTCAAAAGAAAAAACATTACTTCTAAGGCCCCTTGCAGACGAGAGTGTCCGGATTAGGTCCGGACGTGTTCGGTGATAACTGCGCGATTTCATTCAGTTTTGCTGGCGAACGCGTTCAGATGTTCAGTTTTTATTGCGAGGGTGCGATGCGATTCAATGAGTGTTGCACGCTCGTGATTAAAAAAAATATATATATTTTGTGGTTCCGTTCTGTGCACTGGGGACCGGAATTTGCGGTCCCCAATGCACGGGCAAAGTCCAGGCGGCGGCCGGGACGGATCCAGACCCATTCAACTTAAATGGGTCCGTCTTTCGTCCGTTCCGCAAAAAGATAGAACAAGTTGTATTTTTTTTGTGGAACGGAAGTACGGATCGGAACCCCACGGAAGCACTACGGAGTGCTTCCGTGGGGTTCCATTCCGAGCTTCCATTCCGCATCTCCAGATTTGCGGATCCGCCTTATGCGGCCCCCAATACGGCCACAGGAGCACAACGGCCGTGTGCAAGAGGCCTAAGGCTACTTTTACACTTGTATTGTTAATTCTGGTATTGAGATCCGGCAATACCGGAATCAAACGGATCCGTTTTGATTTTGCACTTTAGGATGCATCCGTTCCGTTAGGATGAGGTTGTGTGAAACTAAATACATTGAAAGTCAATGGATGACGGATCAGTTTTCTTCCATTTTTATGACTGGACACCAAAGCACAGCTTGCAGCGGTTTTGTGTCCGGTCACAAAATGGAATTCTGACGGAACGGAAGACAACCTGATGCATCCTGAACAGATCCCTTTCTATTCAGAATGCATAGGGACTAAACGGAAACATTTTTTTCCCGGTATTGAGATCCGGCAGAGAAATCGACAACGCGTGAAAAAAAGAAGTGTGAACGTAGCCCAACATGGATTGCAGAGAAAAATAAAATATAGGTAGGCAAACCTCAGGAGGCAAAACTTGCATAGACACTATTACTACAATAGTACTCAACTATGGCAATAACCTCATTTTCGATAAATGATGGATTCACTTTACTGCGCAGCAACAAATGCAGTGCCTTGGTAATGAGTACATATCCACTCAAAGGGGTCTCACTGGCCTCAGCAGCCATGTGCCACACAATATAGAGTCACCACTGGGGTCAGTGATGGGCTTCTGTGGTCACGTGAATGCACGGCAGGGCATCACTGCAAGAAAAGTGCTGGAGCATCAGGGGATTTAGTAGGCGAGTAAAATCAGATTTTTTTATTTTATAACATTTTCTGCACCTAGGTTCATTTCTTAAAGTCCCCTTTAATCTTAGCAAAGCAAGGGGCCAGAACGCGATACGTGACCAGAACTACGGCATGGACGAAGCTAAAAATACCATTCCATAGGGAGCAGACTGGTGCCGTCTAGTCAGGCTATTTCTATTAATCTCTTTCCCTGCATAATTATATTTCTGGGGAAAGATGTCGCTTGACTTGTCTGGCAGGGGAACCTCAAAGGATTGCAGAGTCTGTAACATCAGATTAGGAGGAGAAGGCAATCCCTAGATCTGAGGGCATTTTATCCTGTGAGGAGCAGACTGGGTATTAGAGGCTCAGACAGCGAGCGCTCCGCCGGTTGATAACATGCAATTTTTAATCAAGATGCACGAGGCTGACGTCACGCTGATCGCTCATAATTCATTCTCCTGCTGCAGTGAAAAGGACTGTGTCTCATGGAAATATTTATGTCACATTGCGGTAGAGGTCACACTCAAGAACTTTCAATATATCCAGGGTATAACCCGAAAAGGAAAACGACTCCCACATACTACCCTAATGCCAAAATATACACCAATCTGTCCGTCTCCTCCATCTAGGATCATATGGAACAACTATACCGAACACAAAAGTTGAGGGCGAGGATGATGGGCTCTTAGGTCATCCTTATAATATCTACAAGCCGCCATCAGCATTGTAATACTTTACTGATAAATAGTGTTGAGCGAACTTCTGTCTCAAGTTCGGCAGGCAAGGTTCGGGTGATCTAAGAATTCCGTTATGGATTTCGCTACCATGGACCACAAGGTTTGGATTCCGCTACCATGGACCATAACAGAATTCTTAGATAACCCAAACTTAAAACACAAGTTCGCTCATCCCTACTGATAAAGCCAAAAAGGACTGGTTTGGCAATCTGTCACTTCAACTCACCAGAAGAACCTGCCACAAATTTGTGAAAAATTGTGAAAACTAAAGATGGCGACCGTTATCCCTGCAGATTCCCCTCATAGACACGGCCGAAGGTGAATATTAATGTCAATGGAGAGAAGGGGACAAACCATTTTTAGACCCTTCTCGAGGTGGCTCATCTGCGAGAGGAACAAAGGAAAGCTGACGCCTTAGTGGGTCCTTCTGGAGATTGAGAAGTTATTGAAAGAAAACATTTTCAGAACAAACACTAAAGTCCAATATATTCAACCCCTCACGGATAAGAGTCTGATGGCCACAATACACAGTCAACTGATCCCACCAAAATTAGGTTCTGCCACGTTTCCTCTAATGTGTATGGGCACCTAAAGGAGTATTCCCATCTCAGACACTGAAATCGCTAGGATGCTAGGATCTTCTTCACTTTGGCGGGCCCCATTCTGGACCTATCACACTTTTTGTCATATATTAACAAAAATGGGTGGACCAAGTATTCTATGTCCCATCCTGTCTTCAACTTCCTCTGTGTTCAGACTTTTAGCTTTGTGGCTCTAGCCCCTCATTATAGAGATGAATGGGGCACCCTTTTTAGACCTCTACGATCAGTAAGTGATGGCATTTCCTAGCGATATGCCGTGCTATAATGGGAAAAGCCTTCAATCACCATTCAGTCATGTGGAGCGGCATCCATCTTGCCACTCTAACAGGAAGCACTGACATTTGTAAAGTGACAACATTAAGATTTTCACAAGTGAATCTCCGGCTGCCCACAGGTTGCATTACTAAGAAGTGGACGAGCATTCAGGCCGCTGCTAACCAAACAATTATTCATTAGGGTAACCAATAAATATAATTACAGTAGTTAACTTAATCATCACCAAAATTCCTCATTTAGGCCCCATTTAGATGGCCATTTCCATTTTGCAAACCGCGGATCGTGGCTGGGTGCACCTCGCATGGCAGTGAGAACTCATTGACTTCAATGGCACTGCAATCCGCAAAATGCAGCCAAAGATTGTCCTATCTTTTGCGGTGCGGCCACACGCACCTGAAAGCACACAGAAGGGCTTTCATGGTTTGTGATCGGCAAAACTGACACGGTATTGTGAATAGGGCCTATAACATGAGTGGGACTGGCTGCCAATTTGAAAATACCACCAGACAGGTTCTCTATTAACAATAACCAAATACTGTATTTTTTGCCCCATAAGACATATTTCTCCCCCCCCTACTCCTGCGTCTTTTGGGGCGAATACTAATGAGTGCTTCCATTATGGAAGCACTCATTAGTACCGGAGGACCAGGAAGCGGTGAAGGCTCTGTACTCGCCGCTTCCTGGTCCTCGGCAGTCGGCTGCGCACAGCGTGAGGGCGCTCTGTGACCTCACGCTGTGCGCGCCAGTTCACAGCACAGCCGACAGCAGGAGGAAGAAGAGCGCGGACGGTGAGGAGCAGCGGCGTCCAGGAGCAGGAGAGCTGGAAGTTGTTTATTTATAATAAATATTAAGCAATAGGGGCTGATCTGGGACAATGGGGGCTACTGAGGGCTGATCTGAGGCAATGGGGGCTACTGAGGGCTGATATGAGGCAATGGGGGCTACTGAGGGCTGATATGAGGTCTGATTGTGGTCTCAGGCCTGAATGAGGGGTCATTCACATTGTGGTCTGAGCGGAGGTCTGATTGTGGGTCTGATCTGGGGTCTTGTTGGGGTCTTATTAACATTGGGGGTCTGATTGGGGCTGTTAGCTGAGGTCTGATCTGAGGTCTAATGAAAAATATTTTTTTCTCATTGTCCTCGTCTAAAACCTAGGTGTGTCTTATGGGCTGGTGCGTCTTATAGGGCGAAAAATACGGTACTTAAAAGGTTTAATAGGAGGGTAACATTCAATTACGACAATCAGTCAATTATAATGGGATAAACATTCACAGGATTCCTGAAATTCAGTTAAGCCAGTTTCTCCATGTAATTAAGTAAATTAAACTACTATTAGGGCTGCTTGACACAAGAGTCCATTGCGGGAATCACGCTCCATGTGTGAGAGTGATCCTCCGTTCTAGACGCGCAGGATCGCAGGGCATTATTATGATTTAAAATGCTGTGTGCCTCTGACCTCACTTCTACAGAATAATATTTTATGTCACTATGATTCTGTATCTGTAAAGTCATGCAGAGGCACACAGTATAAATCAGTATAATGACCTGCGCCCTTGCAAGTCCAGAACGGAGGATCGCGCTCACACACGGAGCACGATAACTGCAATGGACTCACTCGTGTGAAACAGCCCTTAATCCTTGCTTTCATATTAGGGCGCATTTACACGTGGCAGTCCCGTGGGTCTTTTGCCAAATCATGACCAAAAAAAAAAAAAAAAATACATAAGCCATGTACGGATTACCATATATGTAAGGTAAAATATTTGCAGCTACAGGGGAAACTAAAAAGGGATTTTTCTGGTTCTAGATATTGGTGGCCTATCCTCAGGATAGGTCATGAATATCGGATTGGTGGGGGCCCAGGATACCCAGCACCCCCACTAGTCAGCTGACTTCAGCTGCCACAAGCTCTCAAAAAAGATGAAAGCGCCCTATATGTAGAGGCAGTGCCAGGTTACTGCCACTCAGCTCTCCTGCGTCTGAAGACACGCCTCTTACCCGCTAGGCCGCACACCCTTGTCAAGTGAGACACAAAAGTGTCTAAGGGTGGGTTCACATTAGCGTTATGTATTCAGTTATGGCTTCCCGTTATAACATGGTTATAATGGAAAATACCGGAATCCATAAGATGGAAGTCAAAACGGAAGCCTTTAAGAGGCATTCCGTTTTGATTCTTCATAATAAAAGTCTATGGGCAGCATAACAGATCCATTATGCAGGAGTCCAGTCCTGCATAACAGAAAACCAGGACGGATTCGTTATGCTGCCCATAGACCTGTATTATGACCGAATGCAAAACGAAAGCCTTTAAAAAAGGCATATCGTTTTGCTTTCCGTCATAATAGAAGTCTACGGACAGCATAACGGATCCGTCCTGGTTCCCGTTATGCAGAACGGACAAAAAAGTCCTGTCAACAGGACTTTGTTTTCGGTCTTGCATAACAGGAACCAGATGGATCTGTTATGATTCCCATAGACTTCTATTCTGACAGATCAAAACAAAATGCCTCTTAAAGGCTTCGGTTTTGACTTCCGTCTTATGGATTCCGTCATTACCATGGTATAACGGAAAGCCATAACGGAATACATAACGCTGATGTGAACCTACCCTAAGACACTTATTAAATGTCTCACACAGCACATGCCCAGAATTTTGGTGCATTTTCCTTAGTAAGGCCTCTTTTACACGAGCGATACGGATTGTCTCAGGATCTGTTCAGAGAGAAAAAAACGTATTGGTTTTGTTCAGCGTTTCAGTTTTTTCTGCGTGCATGCGATCAGTTTTTGATGCGTTTTTCACCAGCGAGAAGAAAAACCTGAAGAATAATCTACATCTCCTGCAACCATCAATGAAAAACGCATTGCATCCGGATGTTTTCAGTTTTTCACACAAGCCCCATTCACTTCTATGGGGCCCGAGCTGCGTGAAAAAAAGCACAGTATAGAAAATGCAGCGATTTTTCCTGAACGTTAAGATGATGTGTGAAAAATGAGGTTCATGTGCACGGACACATGGAAACGAATGGGTCAGGATTCAGTCTGGACGCTAAGCGTTCGCTACATGTATCGCACCTGGATGGAAAACTTGCTCGTGAAAGGGGCCTAAAACTGTCCCTTTGTGAGTAGGCCAAATGAGACATAAGACACAATACTACGGGTATAGCACTAATCAAAAATTACACAAAATGTATGCACTGAACTAAATACTGTGGACAAACACTGCATCAAAGAAACACATAGACCGTGCAATGATGATCATATAAACATATAAAAGAACAAAAACATTCACACAATTAATAAAACAAACACATGAAGACAAATCAAATAAATAAACCATGTGTGGTGTGTGGTGCTGACACACGGTCAGGTTTTTTTTATGCAGTTTTTGGAAGCCAAAACCAGGAGTGGATTAAAAAAAAGGGGAGAAGTAGCAGTTGCCCTAATACTTTCTTTCCTGTTATGATCCACAACTGATTTTGGCTTCAAAAACCGCATCAAAAAGCCTGAAAATGTATCAGCACCCCAACAGCACGCACAGGCGCACTTTTTTTTCTTTTTATATGCTCATTTATGATGTCACAATAGAGGGCACCCTAAAGGCCCCTTTTAGCCGAGGATCGGGAACAAGTGTTCATAAGGAATGTTTGCCCTCAATAACTGCCACGCCTAAGGCTACTTTAACACTGGCTTTTGGCTTTCCGTTTGTGAGACCCGTTCAGGGCTCTCACAAGCGGTCCAAAACGGATCAGTTTTGCCCTAATGCATTCTGAATGGAAAAGGATCCGCTCAGAATGCATCAGTTTGGCTGGCTCTGCTCTGTCTCCATTCTGCTTTGAAGGCGGACACCAAAACGCTGCTTGCAGGGACGGATCCGTTTTCACTGACACAATAGAAAACTGATCCGTCCTCCGTTGACTTTCAATGGTGTTCAAGACGGATCCATTTTGGCTATGTTAAAGAGAATACAAAACGGATCCGTTCTAAACGGATGCATGCGGTTGTATTATCTGAACGGATGCATTTGTGCAAATCCATGACGGATCCGCACCAAACGCGAGTGTGAAAGTAGCCTTAAAAAGAAATATGAATAAAAAAAGATGGTCAAAAAGTTGCAGACACCCCAAAATGGTACCAAAGCTACATCTCGGCCCACAGAGGGAAAAAAACTAAAAAAAAAGCCCTCATACAGCTCTATAGATTGAAACATTACAAAAATAGGTAAAAAGGTGTCAGAATCTGGTGACAATTTTTTTTTAAAGCAGTAAAAGCATAAAAAAATAATAATAATTATATAAATTATGGAAAAACAATACCCAAGAAAACAATGGCGGCTTCATGCTTTTTCAGTTTCACCCTACAAAAGATATTTTTATATATTAACCCAACAATCACTAGCTGATCAACGGGGGTCCAACACTTCACCAGTCGGCTGGTCTGTGTAGCATCTTCTACAGAAATCACTGCAGGCGGTACACAGCTCCAATGACATTATATGGACAGGAGCTCGCTACTATTGTGCTGCTACCATTGAAGTCAATGGGAGCAGTGCGGTAGTAGCGAGCTCCTGCAGTCGACTGTGCTGTGTAGCTCCCACGCTGACTCTCATTGAGGGAGCTACACAGACCAGCTGATTGGAGGAGGGTGTTGGTCCCCCGCTGATCGGCTAGTGATGGCTTATCCTAAGGACAGGCCGTCACTTAAAGCCTGGACAACCCCTTTAATGATCCTCACCGAGTCATTCCTCCGCAACAGCGCCTCTGTTGTATGGGGGAAGTGTCTGGTATTACATCTGAGCCATGAAGTTAGAAAGCATAGCAATACCCGATGACCGCTACTGTATTTATGCCATTAACTGCTTCCCCACCAAGTATAAATTCGTAGTTGGGTGAAAAGTTGGATCTTCGTACAAATTATAGTGCAATTTTTTCAAAACCAGGGACATCGTAATGATGCAGAAATGAGTGAACAAAACATCGCAGATCTGAATGCCATTAAAAAGGACTTGTGTTTTTCTAGACTGGAAAGAACGTCTTATCTGATGCCCAGAATTCAGGATGTTTAATTGGAGAGGGAAAAAATAAGAGCCAAATGCATGTGCTCTCACATGCTTCCATCAGAAGACCCACATGCAAAGCCGGGGGCAGCAGACACATCTTCTTAATGCCAGATAACCCAGATAGTCTACTGGGAGTAAGTGAAAACATCTGAGGCCAGACATAGCGCCATCTACATACTGAACCAATGCAAGCTGTACGTAACCACCACAATGTCCAAGGTGGGTACTGGGCACGGCTGGAGCAGCCAGGCAAGGCATGCCACTGGGCACGGCTGGAGCAGCCAGGCAAGGCATGCCACTGGGCACGGCTGGAGCAGCCAGGCAAGGCATGCCACTGGGCACGGCTGGAGCACTAATGCACCAAAATACTGGTGAAAACTATAGGTTAGAACCAGAGGGTTTTACTTTTTTTTAGGAAATGCTTCTTCAGATCTATGAACATGGATCCTCTACTCAGCCCCTTTCACACATCTGTGATGACATCCATGACAATATGGTCAGTGGTTCATCCGTGATGAGTCTGCGTTTGGTCCATGTGTCAGTTTTTTGCCCCCCATGTGCACTGCTAGGCTGAAAATTAGTTTCCAGAGCATCTACTACCAATGGTCCGTGAAAACCACCAGCCAAACACGGATGGCATCCGTGACGCGTCCGTTGTTTTCATGGACCTGTAGTCTATCATGTGAGAGGGGGGATCCATAATGGACAAAAACAGGGCATGCTTTCGTGGTGTCACCCCAGACCCAAAACCACTGATGTGCGACTTCAGTGGATACATGAACAAAGACCACAGACAGCACATGTCCGCGATTCACTGACGTGTAAAAGGAGCCTTACAGAGGCACACAGGCCCAAACCTGGACCTGGTCATTAAATAAGCCAAAATGTGGAGCCTAATAACATCCACTACACCGAGATGGCCAAAGGGGTGTGGTTTGTTGGGAAAGGGCGTGGCCTAGGAAGCACCATTTTGCACCCAAATTTTGGCACTGTTGCAAAGTAAGGCAACCAACGGGTGGTACAAACAGACAAATGTGGCTAACGTTACATCAAACTCATCAATAAGCCGGAGCCACTGTGATAAATGTGGTGCATCTGTAGACTGGATTAGTAAATCTGCCCCAATATGTGCTGCTGTACGAGTGAAAATAACTGCACAATATGGCACGTGCAGCAGGTTACCGTTTTCCCTTCCCTCACAAGTGCATCCATATACAGTAAAATCAGAGGCAGGTTAGGAGTCCGTAAGTAAGTCTACTAGTGACATACTAGAGCTTTACACAACACGCATCTATTGCTGTGTGCACATGTCCTAAAACTGCCTCTCTAGGGAAGTGTATAAGGTCTCCACTGGATTTTGGTTAGTATTTTACATCAGCATTTGAAAGCCCAAGAAGGAGCAAAGCTTCCATTAAAAGGGGTTTTCCAGCATTTACAAAGTTTTAGAGGAAGAAAATTAGAAAAAAAATAAATAAAAATGTCATCAGACCTCAGATCAGACCCCTCCAATCTTCATGAGACCTCAGATCAGACCCCAAGCCCCAATGAGCCCCCCCAAACTTAATCAGACCACCAATACTCAGACATAAAATGAACTTACCTCTCCTACTCCGGACAGCACGCTATTCCTGCACTTACCGCTCCCTGGTCGTCTTCCAGGCCTACGCTGCACTGTGACCTGAAGATCCACAGTATTAGATCCAGATCAAAGTGCACGCCTACATGTACTATGTCCTGACACTGTAGGTAGTCAGGACGCAGTATTGCCCGGGGCCTGGAAGAAGACCAGGGAGCGGCGAGTAGAGCCTGCGCTAGCGGCGCTACAGTCACCATTCTCCAAGCCTCCTGCATACTAATGAGTACTTACATAATGGAAGCCCTTTTTAGTATTCACTTTATAAGACGGGGGGAAAAAGTGCGTCTTATAAAGCAAAAAATATGGTACTTATTGATGACCTACCTCAGTATACTGTGGAAGGGAACCAGTCAGCACTCGTATAGTTAGCACTGCTTGCGACTAGGGACGGCATCCCGTAGTCAATGTCTTTGAAAACACCGACACTCACTTAGTTTTGATTTATTCCACAAGTTACATCAGTATATACACATGACACGTTTCAGCACTGGCAAGAACGATGCATGTTTGAAATAGGCTTGCGCCAGAGTTGAAACGCGTCATGTGCATATACGTCTGTGACTTATGGAACACATCAATACTAAGCAGCTGAATACCTTAGTGTCAGCCATCACTACCACACTGGCAGGGGTCTGGCTCTGAGGACCCTTGTGGATCAGCAGTTTTCACAAGCTCCGATGCCAGAACTACATGCCTCCATACACGGTGTAGCAGCGCTGCTCCCATTCATGGGAAATGCAAAAAAATGCTAAATGTCATGGAAAATGTACACCCCTGAACAAGTGTGTGAACCATATAACATCTGTCTGCTGCAGCCACACACCGCAGCTGCCAGGAGGCAAGGGAAACCCAGCATGAAAAACTGGCCACAAAATGGGACATTTCTTTCGAACAAAATTTTTGTTTCATGCGATTTTACATAAAAAGGTACCTTTCAAAGCCTTTGTGTGTCAGGGTACTTTCACACTAGCGTTTTTCTTTTCCGGCGCTGAGTTCCGTCCTAGGGGCTCAAATCCGGAAAAGAACTGATCAGTTTTATCCTAATGCATTCTGAATGGAGAGTCAGTCCTTCAGGATGCATTAGGACGTCTTCAGTTCAGTCTTTTTGACTGATCAGGCTTTTCAGAAAAACGTAGCATGCAGTATTTTTACCTCCGGCCAAAAAGCCTGAACACTTTGACTGAACGCCTGATCAGGCTTTTTTCCCATTGACTTGCATTAACGCCGGATCCGGCCCAGTGTGTTCAGTCAAAACGGATCCGGCTTTTGCATGTTAAACCCGAAAAATGTGAAAAAAAAGTTAAAGTCCATAAATGGCGGATCCGTTTTTTCCAATACATTTTTCCATTGTGATCGAAAGCCTGATCAGGATTCAAATGTAATCCGTTTTCACACGTTTTTCCGGATCCGGCGGGCAGTTCCAGTGTCGGAATTGAACGCCGGATTAAAACAACGCTAGTGTGAAAGTAGCCTCAGTTAGATTTTTTTATGTTGTTTTCTCGTCCATATTCACAGCCACTTCTGAAGTTCAGCCTGTTCTAAGCAATAGACGGAGGTTTTTTGCACGGTCAGACATGACCCAACAGCTCAGCCGCCATCGTAGTTCCCCCTAAAGTCAGGCTCTCATGGATTCACGAATTTGCTTCAGGCTAACGCACACGTTGTAGATTACGTGCAGTTTTTCTGTGTGGATTCTTGTGCCGCAGCGTAATACAGTACCAGCAAAGTGGATGGGATTAGACAAGTCTCATGGACACCTTGCTTCTTCATTCCACAAATGGACCTGTTGTGTGGATCTAGAAATCTGCCTCATGCAAAGCCGTATCAAATCTGCACCTAAAACCACAGGTAACATTCGGTTTCTGGTGCAGAAATGCACAGAAATTCACACTCTTAGGCTACTTTCACACCTGCGTTCTGAACGGATCCGCTCATATTAATGCAGACTGTGGCTCCGTTCAGAACGGATCCGTCTGCATTAGAACTTTTTTAAGTCTGAAAGTAGCCTGAGCGGATCCGTTCCGACTTTACATTGAAAGCCAATGGGGGACGGATCCGCTTGAAGATTGAGCCATATGGTGTCATCTTCAAGCGGATCCGTTTCCATTATAAGTCGGAACGGATCCGCTCGCCTCCGCACCGCCAGGCGGACACCCGAACGCTGCTTGCAGCGTTCAGGTGTCCACTCACTGAGCGGAGCGGAGGCTGAGCGCTGGCAGACGGATGCATTCTCAGTGGATCCGCCTCCACTGAGAATGCATTAGGGCCAGACGGCTGCGTTCAGGGCCGCTTGTGAGCCCCTTCAAACGGAGCTCACGAGCGGACACCTGAACGCAGGTGTAAAAGGAGCCTTACAACCATTCTTTTGGGCAGGCTATACCCTGTACTTGGCCGAAAAATGTGGACCACAGACCGAAGTCAATGGACCGCAAATGGATACAACAAAATACATTTAGTTATGTGCATGAAGCCTTAAAGGGGTTTTCCGAGAGTTTTTTTCCCCTCTGGATAGGACTGTAAAACTACAAATTCCAGTATGCCCACAGCTATCAGCCTACAGCAGGGCATGATGGGATTTGTAGTTTTACAACAGCTGGAGAGCCGCAGTTTGCTCATCCCTAGGATAGGTCATCAGTATCTAATTGGTGGGGGTCCGCCACCCGGGACCCCCACCGATCAGCTATTTGAGAACCGCACCGGCGCTTGTAGTAGCACCACGGCCTTCTCCAGCTTTCCTTAGGCCAGTGACAATCAGTCATATGGCCTAGGCGCAGCTCAGCCTCATAGAAGTGAATGGGGCAGAGCTGCGATACCAAGTACTTCCGCTATACTATGTACAACGCTGTGCTTGGTGAGCAGGGAGAAAGCCACGGTGTGCACGGGAACGCTGCTGCCTTCTCAAACAGCTGATCGACGGGGGTCCTGGGTGTCAGACCCCACTGATCAGATACTGATGACCTATCCAGAGGATAGGTCTCCAGTTAAAAAAACAAAAACAAAAAAAAACCCACTCGTTAGGTTGTAAATTTCACAGCAAATATACGCTTTGCAGAACAATTTGTTTTTTTTCTTAGGATTGGTTTGTCAGAAGTTACAGAAGACTAGCACTGTGAGAAGAACCCAAAATGTATCTGATGCGGCCTCCCAAAGCTTTCCATACTGTCAGACCGGCTCGGATGATGGAAAATTGATTGGTTATTTATCAGCTAAGTGCACAATGTACTCCTTTCATCATAATCAGCCAGCGGTCTGATAGAGCTCTATCATTAGAGGGTCAATGGCTTCCTGCCTTTATTCCATTACCACGTGCAAAAATCTATAATGCCCTTTGTATGGATTGCAACACGAGATGACAGTGTGTGGGTTACAGGTGCTGGCAATAAAGGGGTATCCCGAATGGCTAATGACATAACTCACCTTTTTCTTTTATAAACAGCACCAGTGACCACATGAAAATACACATAGATCACCTAAAAAGAGAAAAGACGCCACAAAACCAATATCCATCACAACTACAACCCTAATCAGCCTCCGAACATTCTCAGTTTTAGGGCTCATGCACACAAACGTCCGTTTTTGCACCACATCACGGATGCAGACCCATTTACTTGAATAGGTCCGCAATATAGAAGGTGCAGAACAGAGGTACGGAAGCACTACAGCGGGCTTCCATGGGGTATCTGTCCGTGTCTCCACACCGCCAAAAAAGTAGTGCATGCACTACTTTTTTGCGGTGCGGACTGTCGGATGCGTATCACAGACCCAATTCAAGTGAATCGGTCGGCGTCTGCATGCAGCGGCCCTACGGTCAGTGCCCATGCATTGCAGACCGCAATTTGCTGTCTACAGTGCGGGCCCAGGCCAGCACACATTAATGGTCTTCAGCACACAAGTGGTCGCTGCATCTCCATAGAGCAATCCCATGGGTCCCATTCCAGCCAGAGTTAGTGGGTTCACCAAATCACCCGCATACACTGCTTCACGATACCAGGTTCTGCAGACATTAAAGAAACGTCCACATTTTTCCAAGAACACATACGATAAAGACTTGGCATTCTTAAAGGGGTTCTGCACTTTCATTTAACTGATGATCTAGCCTCTGGATAGATCAGCAGCTTCTGATCGGCGGGGGTCCGACACCCGGGACCCCCGCCGATCAGCTGTTTGAGAAGGCAGCGGCGCTCCAGTAGCGCAGCGGCCTTCTCACTGTTTACTGCCGGCCCAGTGACTAGTATCAACTGGCTTGGGCGGGGCTAAGCTCCGTTCACTTGAATGGAGCTTAGCCCCGCCCACGCTAGTTGATACTAGTCGTGACGTCACTGGGCCCTGTATTTGGTACAGCCTATGATCTCAGACTATTTTCCCAAATATATGTCCCCTTAGTAGGTTGCCCCATGTAGGATCAAAACACAAAAAATGTAGTGCCAATAAGCTACAATGATCCCCCTGAAAGAATACACTGGACATTTGAGTGCTTTCTCCTCAAGATGGGCTGCTGTGCATACGCCAGTCACTCCGCAGAGGGTCTGGTGTATTCTTCAGTTCTCCGAATAACCAAACGGCACCACATTGGTATTCGCAGGTAACAGGAATTCTAGTTATTTTGGGAAACCACTAGGGTATCAAGTTACGGTATTTCGAAAAACCTGCAGAACCATCTAAAAAGAATATTAAAACAGAAAATTCTGGGAAAAAAATAAAAAATAAAAAATTCCAGCAATTCCTCTTTTAGGATGTAGTGACACGTACCAGTTCCGCTGCGGATTTTCTGCTGGTCAAAATCCACACTGTCAACATCCTAACCAAAGCAAGGGGATTTCGGGAATTGCTGAAGATTTTACTGGTCCAACAGCTCCCTCTCCTCAGTCCACCAACACTTAGGCCCCTTTCACACGAGCGAGTATTCCACGCGGGTGCAATGCGTGCTGCGAACGACAACTTGTGCGTTGCGTGAAAATCTAAGCATGTTCTATATTCTGCAATTTTCAAGCAACGCTGGCGCCATAGAAGTGAATGGAGCTGCGTGAAAATCGCATCCATCTGCAAGCAAGTGCGGATGCAATGCGTTTTTTCACGGATGGTTGCTAAGAGATGTTGTTTGTATACATTGTTTTTTTTATCAAGCGCGTGGAAAACGCATCAAAACGCATTGTACCCACGCGATAAAAACTGAACGCAATCGCAGCTAAAACTGAATGAACTTGTTTGCGAAATTGCGCATTTTTAACTCGACGCATTCGCAACGCATCCGGACACGCTCGTCTGCAAGGGGACTTACACTTTTGGCTCGGTTGAACTTCTATGTGTATTCAAAGGGGAGAAGGCAGCTGCCAGACACTTCTCCAGGGAGAACAAAAGAATAAGGCAAAAATATTCATTTCACCCCATCCTTCTCCCTCAGACATCACTTGTTGGGGAGAGTCGGGAGCTCGCCATTAAACTGTCGGGCAAAGCTGCCGTTCTCAGCAAGTTTAGCTGACAATACACTAATGTGTATGGAGGCCTTAAAGGGGTTCTCTCACTTCAGCAAATAGCATTTATTATGTAGAAGAAGTGAATAGAAGGCACTTACTAATGTATTGAGATTGTCCATATTGCTTCCTTCACTGGCTGGATTCATTTTTCCATCACATTATACACTGCTCATTTCCATGGCTACGAATACCCTGCAATCCATCAGTGGTGGTCGTGCTTGCACATTATAGGAAAAAGCGCTGGTCTATTTGGTGGTCAGGACCATGGAAGCGCACAAAGGCTGGTTTTTCCTGTAATGTGCAAGCACGACCACCACTGATGAATTGCAGGGTGGCCGTAATCATGGAAACGCTGAGTGTATAATGTGACGGGAAAATGAATCCAGCCAGCAAAGGAGGCAATATGGACAATCACAATACATTAGTAAGTGCCTTATATTATATAAGTGCCTTATAACTTTGTCTACATGATAAATGCTATTTGCTGAAGTGAGACAAGTCCTTTAAGTCTGGGCAAGATTATCTCCTATATAGGCTACTTTACTAACAGTCTTGTAAATATCCCACACAAAACACAGGGGTTGAGCTCCTGCTTATCTGCTCCATTTACTGGCTGGGGATGACTGAGGGGTGAGGCTCCTGCTTCAACCAGACACAGGAGGGGGAACATGGCAGATCTCCTGCGACACACACAGAGGAGACTTCTTTATACATTTCTCAAAAGTATTTGTAACAAAAAAAAAAAAAAAAAAAAAGTGCATTACACGGCATAAAAAAATACTCACAATATGCATCCAAAACAGCTTCCCACAGAATCCAATTGTAAATAAGTGCTCTAGAGGACATGGGCTCACATTGCTAGGGCTCACGCACACGACCGGGTGTATTTTGTGATCCACAAAAGATACGGATGACATCCGTGTGCATTCTGTATTTTGTGGAATGGAACAGCTGGCCCCTTTCCAGTCCTATCCTTGTCCATAATGCGGGCAATAATAGGACATGTTCTATTTTTTTGCGGAACGGAAATACAGACATACGGAAACGGAATAACTTCCGTTTTTTTTGGGCGGACCTATTGAGGTGAATGATTCCGCAAAAAAAAAAACTAACAAACACGGAATGGACACGGAAAGAAAATACGTTCGTGTGCATGACGCCTAAGGCCTCATGCACACGACCGTTGTGTGTATCCGTGGCCGTTGTGCCGTTTTCCGTTTTTTTTCACGGACCCATTGACTTTCAATGGGTCCGTGAAAAAAAAAAAAAAAAATCGGAAAATGCACCGTTTGGTAGCCGCATCCGTGATCCGTGTTTCCTGGCCGTGAAAAAAATATGACCTGTCCTATTTTTTTCACGGCCAACGGTTCACGGACCCATTCAAGTCAATGGGTCCGTGAAAAATCACGGATGCACACAAGATTGTCATCCGTGTCCGTGATCCGTGTCCGTTTTTTCCTATCATTTCAATGGCAAACTTGACTTAGATTTTCTTTTCATTTTTCATGTCCGTGGATCCTCCAAAAAAACAAGGAAGACTCACGGACGAAAAAACGGTCACGGATCACGGACCTACGGATCCCGTTTTTGCGAACCTTAAAAAAAAAACGGTCGTGTGCATGAGGCCTTATGCAGATGTTTTCAAAAACACTGCACTCCCCATTGAAGACAATGGTATAGGGGTAAAATACATTGATGAGCAGGAGGCATATATTGAGCATATTTGTCACGGATTTTCTTTTTTTTTTTTGCATTTTCTATGTCAAGGCCAGGTTTGCACATACCTGGTCATCCCTCCGGCGTAGTATAGAAAGGCCGAAGCTAAACGCCCTGCCTACACATACCTTTAAAGTACACAAAAAAGCCACACAAACAGGATATGAATACACATTCAAATTACACCCAAATCTAGAACAATAAAAAAAGACTAAAATTCCAGCAATAATCACGCTATTAAAAAGCAGCCAACAAGCCCTGGATGAGGCGACTATTCAAGCATTAACAAGACCGCAGCTGATGAACGGTGACATCACTGGGACCCGAGTCACCACGCTGCTGGTCCTAAGTCGATTGATTAAGTGCATGATTACCAGTTCAGCTCATTAAAGGGCATAGGAAAGATTAGGGCATGGCCACATCTGCGTCGGAGGCTCCGTTTGGGGATTCAGCCAAAACGGCAGACAAGAAAAAATTCCTGCCAAAAGATTGGGCGCCCAAGATATGTGCCAGACCCAACACCTCCATTATTTTAGTTCTGCTCCTCCAACGTGGAAATAGCATGGAAATAACTAGCGCTGATGTGAACACGCCCTTAAAGCGATATCTGACTGTGAAGGGCAATGTGCTCATAGATAAAGGACAGATTTGGGCTTCACGCACATATTATGACGCCATTTTTCACAGAGTTGTAGTAGAGCTGCCAGAGAGATCCACGGAGTCGTCTCTGAAGCTTCGTATACTCCGATTCCATATGGTGGCTTCTTCTGTAAGTTTCCACATCCATGCGCAGTTTGTTCCCTGAGGCCGATGCCAACACAGGGAAGGAACACTATGCCGACACTGCGCATGCGCTAGCTTGCGTATCGCGAGATTACGGCGCTCTAGCTTTGTGACGTCGGGGAGCAAGGAGGAGATTCGGAGGATGCGGGGCGGTGCTGGGCTCCTTCACAGTGGGCGCGGCTGGGCTCCAAAAATGTTAGTAGCCTTATTTACATATATAAATAAAATAGTTTTTTTTACACAATAAAAGCACACAGAGCTATGGGTACTGGGTATTGCGGATGTGCTAGCGGCGATCTAGCAGCCCATGTCCCCAGCTCTATACACAAAATCCCGGTGACAGGTTCCCTTTAAAGAGGTTGTTTTAGGAAATGTTCCTAGATTTTTGATTCTGAACGTAACCAAAAAGGTTTTAGGCAGAAAAGGTCACAAAACCACAAGAAATGTGATCTGTATCAGGCATCAGCACGCCAGCTGTTGTGAAACTACAAACTGCACGCTTGCGTGATTGTTCTGGGAACAGCCAAACAAGTGAATGGAGCATTGGGGCATGCTGGGAATTGTAGTTCACAACAGCTAGAGTGCCAGAGGTAGCGGACCACATCTATAGGGTCGTAACTATAAGGCATCCGTCCTGAACGGATCAATTTCTATTATCTTTAACATAGCCAAGACGGATCCGTTTTCTATTGTGCCAGATTGTGTCCTAGAAAACGTGTCCTAGGATCCGTCCCCATTGACTTACATTGTGTGTCCGTTTGGCTCAGTTTCATCAGACGGACACAAACACTGCAGGCAGCGTATTGGTGTCCGCCTCCAGAGCAGAATGGAGACTGATCGGAGGCCAACTGATGCATTCTGAGCGGATCCTTTTCCATTCAGAATGCATTACCCTGGGTTCACACCTGAGCGTTCCGAAAGGAGCGCTCTGTATGCGCGATTGTACGGGCGTTTGCAATCGCGCATACAGAGACAAGCGAACGCCCATTGTCACGCGTTCCCGAAAGTCTATGTACGGGAACGCGCGACAAGACGCCCCAAAGAAGCTCAAGAACTTTTTTGAGCGTCGGGCGTTTTACAGCGCGATCGTACGTGCTGTAAAACGCCCAGGTGAGAACCATTCCCATAGGGAAGCATTGGTTTCTCCTTGTTTAGCGTTTTACAGCGCGTAGGAACGCGCTGTAAAACGCTCAGGTGTGAACTTAGGGTTAGGGCAAAACTGATACGTTTTGGACCGCTTGTGAGAGCTCTGAACGGATCTCACAAACGGAAACCAAAAACGCCAGTGTGAAAGTAGCCCAATTCATACAGCTCCATAGCAAAACAGGATGGGGCCAAAACCAGCAAGTGAAAATTAAAACAGCAGCAAAAATGATAGGTATGTATAAGTGCACCATATATGAGAAAACCCAAATCATAGCAAAAAGACACCATATTGCTATTCCCCACAATGGGCCCCATGGCAGGGGCTATGGCTGCTTTAATATATATTATATGCCATCTTTCACAGCGTGTCCTAACCTATCCCAAAGTCCACGGCTAGCCGAAATGATGCTGGAATAGCTTCAATGTCAACTTTTTGCTCAACATCGACATTCTCCAAGAAGACCATCTACAATGGGACAGATTTCTCAGTGCCCTTACTGATATGGCATCTGGGCTGTGCACCGTATTTATGAAGTCCCTGCTCCAATACAGACATATAAAGGTGTCCGAAGTAGTGGACGCCGTGCACCCGCTTGCATTCGAGAGAGGGACTGTTGCGCCCCGCAGACAACGAGCTGCTCTCTCTCGCCCACCGAGTCATCTGAACATAAAAGTTTCATGAGATTTTCATGCACCTGTCAGGCCCCATCACCCAGCCGTGTACAGGTCGCCGAGTGCGGCCACAAAATCTGTATCTGTAATGTCGGAGCAGATACCAGAACGTCAAGAGGTAAGACAAGAGATTCTCTGGCTCGGCTGTCTAATTCCTCCATGTAAAAAAAGAAGGAAAATCCAGGACACGCGCCAAGAGTACTACTGGCTGGCATGAGTCATAAAGCATTCATTCTACATCTTCAGCAACTGAATTGGCTGCTATAGTACGTGCAATTAATGAACATATAGTGACAGCTTTACACCATTATAAAAAATATGCAATTAATGATTCAGCATTTTCCATCACGCAGAACACTCAGCGCTACCACGAGACGCGCTTCTTTCTATACGGCACCTACGTGTGGTTCAGACACAACAGACCCAAGCTCAGCAGGTCTATGCAGCTCTGACCAAACCATCGAGGGTAGCTGCGTCTGGTCAATTGGTCTATATCAGGGTTCAGCAACCTCCGGCGCTCCAGCTGCTGTGAAACTACAACTCCCAGCATGCAAACATGCTCGGCTATTGGCAAAACTCCCATAGAAGTGAATGGAGCATTCTGGGAGTTGTAGTTTCAGAACATATGGAGTGCCAGAGGTTGCCGATCCCTGGTCTATATACTTGCCAATGGTTCTTCCAGCAAAGGAGGCAAATTTTTATTAAATAAAGCGGTTGTCCAAGACTACAAAAAGATGGCTGCTTTGTTCCAAAAACATGGGAAGTGCCTAGTACTGCAGCACAGCGCCATTGAAGTGGATAGAGCTGTAATACCACACATGACCTGTGGACAGGAGGGGTGCTGTTTCTGGAAGAAAGCAGACATTGTTTTCTAGTCCTGGACACCCCCTTAAAATGTTATCAAAGGTTGGTAAGTATGGACTACGATTTGAAAAGTCGGCTATTTAAAAGAATAGTTACCCATGTAGTAGATGACCAGGCCGAGTCCTCCGGACCCCTCTTGACATCCATTTGCTAGAATCATACATATGGAAATGGTTGTCTTATTAAGACAATCCCTTTAAAAGGGGTTTACCGGATCCTAGATACTGATGATGTAATCTCAGGACAGGTCACCAATATCAGATTGGTGGGGGTCCAATACCTACCTCCTCCACCAGTCTGCGGTGCTCAGCAGTCACCCCGCACCAGAAAAAAACACAGCGGACAGTAAATGGGAGCTGAGCTGCAATGCCCGGGCACACTTGTACAAAGGCTGCGGGTGGTACTATTCACTTCAAGCTGCCATGCCAGACACAACCTGCGGACAAGCGTGGCACCCTTTGCGGAAGAAAGCTGACTTTTTTTTCAAAAATGGACAAGCCCTTTAAGCTAGCTATACATATGCAATAGCAAGTGAACAGCCGTCATTTCACCCAATTCAACCATATATTGTACATACACGCCCACTCAAGAGCTGTAAGGGGTTAAAAGGGGTTGTCCTATGAAAAATATTCTATATTTTTCAAACCAGCACCTGGATCTGAATACTTTTGTAATTGGATGAAAATTTAGTATAGCCACCAAGTTATTAGCTAAAAATCAAGCTGTATAGCGCCACCTGCTGTTTGCTCTTTTTCTAATTTCTCTGATCTGCCCGCTACGGACGAACATGCTCAGTTCCATCCAGTAACTGCCACCAGCTACAGCAGAAAGGACATGCCTGCCTGCCTGCCTGCCTGCCTGCCTGCCCCCCCCCCTATTTTTTATTATAAAGGGGTTGTACAGAATTACCACTTTCTTCCAAAAACAGCGCCACATCTGCCCTCAGGTTGTATGTGGTATTGCAGATCAGTCCATTCAACAGCCCAGGCGAAACACCAGACACAACCCACAACCATAACAACCAAATCAGATTCCACCTTTCATTTTCCAAAGGAGCTCAGGCAAATGAAAGGTGGAATCTGATTGGTTGCTATGGGCAACTAAGCTAGTTTTCCTTTACACCAGTTTTGACAGCTCCCCCCCCCCCCCCCCCCCAATCAGGGAGGCCATTGTCCATGGCCAGATGGCACGTGTGAGCCGGGCCAGACTGATCAGGCGCGCTGGAGCTGTAATATAATGGAGAGGTTTTAGAAATGGCTGCATCAGATAAGGCTCCGCATCTGATGAGGCCTGTAATTGTCCGAATAGGCCATAACTCAGAGCTGCGACAGTCAAATGGCCTCGGCCTTGAGAAGCAGTCTGGCAGCACAGACGAGAGCGAACGGTTATTGCTGCCAGCCCAGGGTTCAAATGATATGTGAATAATTGAAGGCGATGAATCGGTGAGGACACAGGGAGAGCCCTGCACACTCTCCTCACAGCGCATGAGCCGAGAAGGAGACGACTGTATAACACACAGGGGGACATTTATCATGGTGAAAAGGAAAACTGGCTTAGTTGCCCATAGCAACCAATCAGAATCCAACTTTCATTTTCCAAAAGGCGCTCTGAAAAATGAAAGGTGGAATCTGATTGGTTGCGATGGGCAACTAAGCCAGGTCTACTTTCCACCAGTTTTAATAAATCTCCCCCACAGGCTTCTTTATGGCTCTGCTCACAGAGGGGCTTAGGCCCCATGCACACGGCTGCAAAAAAACTGTATGTCCGTTCCACCGTCCTGTAAAAAAGATAGAACATGTCCTATTCTTGTTCGTTTTGCAGATTAGAACAGCCATTTTTTAACATGGGGCGGGACATACGGAATGGGAAAAATGCATTACGCACACGGCCAGTATGCGTTTATGGGAGATAAACCATTTGCGGAAAACGCTTTAACTCACAATCTACTCGTGCGCAGGAGAAATCACACTGCGGCCAGCAAAACCAGTATATGGCTCCGACATGTGAGACAGGCAGGGTGATGTAAGGCCCCTTTCACACGGGCGAGAATTCCGTGCGGGTGCAATGCGTGAGGTTTAAAAGTACTTTTTCTCCAGAATGAAGCGACAGACGACTACGTGTGTGAGAATCCAGTATTGCGGTGCGGACCCATTGATTTGAATGCGTCTGCGATCTGCAAAATACGGCAAAAGATAGGACATGTCCTATCTGTTGCGGAGCAGAGGCATGGATCAGAAGCACACAAACCGTCGGAAAGCACTTCCATGGGCTTTCGGGTCTGTGCCTCTGAACATTTCCTATCTTTTGCTTTATCTTGCAGATCACAGACCTGGTCAAGTCAATGGGTCCGCACCACAGCATGGACACAAAGCAGTCCGCAACACGGGCACGGAGCTTTATGTTTGTGTGAATGAGCCCTAACTGAAAGGTATCATTACAGTCAGCTGAGCTAGTCCTACAAGGCATCAAACCTGATCTAACACTGAACTACCTGCTGACAGACTCCCTTTAATCATGTCAATGAACAGCTGCAGGCTCACATAGTCAAATTCAGCAGATCTACAATGAACTATGTTCACATCCTGTTTAAGGGTCCATTCACACGTCCGTAAGTGTTTTGCAGATCCGCAAAACACGGACACCGGCAATGTGTGATCCGCAATTTACAGACCGCACATCGCCGACACTATAATAGAAAACACATACAGTCGTGTGCATGTAACCTTACCAGGGCTGGCCAACCTGTGGCTCTCCAGCTGTTGTAAAACTACAACTCCCACCATGCTTTGCTGTAGGAGGATACCTGTAGGCAGTCTGGGCATTCTGGGACTTGTAGTTTTGCAACAGCTGGAGAGCCTCAGGTTGGCCATCCCTGCCTTAGCCCGTTTATATAGAACGCTCTGCTAAATTAACTTCAAGCTGGCAACTCATGGGGCGCATCCTTTTTTGGGGGAGTGTCCTTTCTGCTGGAGCCCTCTACCTATCACAGCTCAGGGACGTGAACTTTCTGCAGCCGCTCTCTCCTTGTTACTGTCACAGCTTCTAACCGTTTTATAGGAGTTGAAGGATTGAACCGAGACATGTGCGACCACCTCAGTTATGTTAATAAGGTGGGCAGAGATAAGAAAAAGAACAGTCAGCAGGTGGCGCTATTCAAATACATTTCATAGCTCAGTGGCAATGCTAAACTTCTAATCACATGCAATTAGAAAACCATTTAGATCCGAGTGCTGAACTTTGAAATACATAGAATAATTGTGAGATACGCCGTTTCACCAGCTCCTATTCATTTCTATGGGCTTTACGGAAACAGGGCAGCACATGTCAGTAATTCGCATTGGTCAGGTATTCTAATGTCCGCCATGAATGGCGGACGTGGGAATAACCCTTTAAATAAAATTTCCCCCCCCCCCCATCTTTTTACCTTTAAATAAAGAAATTCTAGTGTAAGGATACTTTCAACACTTGCGGCAGAGTGATCCGGCAAGCAGTTCTGTCGCCGGAACAGGCAATCTGCATGCAAACGGACAGCATTTGTAGACGGATCCAGATGCGGATCCGTCTCACAAATGCATTGCAAGAACAGATCAGTCTCCCAGTTTGTCATACGGACAAACTGATCCATTTCTATTTTTTACGGTCTAGCACTAATACATTTCAATCTAAATGAATGCCGGATCCGGCATTCCGGCAACTGATCCGGAATTTTGGACGGAGATAATACCGCAGCATGCTGCGGCATTTCCTCTGTCCAAAACGCCATTCAGTGACTGAACTGCAGACATCCTGATGCATCCTGGACGGATTTCTCTCCATTCAGAATGCATGGGGATGAAACTGATCAGTTCTTTTCCGGTATTGAGCCCCTAGGACGGAACTCAGTGCTGGAAAAGAATAACGCTAGTGTGAAAGTACCCTGAGGTGAATGATTTGAAGGCTTATATTTACAGCACAGACTCACTCAAGATGAAGACAAGAAACTGAAATCAGACTAATTTATAGCAAAAAACAGAAGGCATAAAATAAAAAAAGCGTTCACGTGCGAACACTTGGTTGTACACAGACCGCACAAGGTTGTTAATCCTAGAAATAAATCTAGGCGTCAATAGGACGCACGCTAATCAATTTACTGCTCATAATTGGTTGCATGGTAACACAGTGACATCAAAAAAACTAAATGGGCCGAGTCATATATCAAGCACAGCGTTAAAGGCCGTGTCTTCTACAAAGCGCCAAATCAGCTGCCACCTGCATAATACATTACTATTATTACGCCTTTTTATAAAGCGTCGAGACTGAATGCAGCACTTTCCCTTAACTCGCGTCTTACTTTAGTAAAAAAACACAGAAGTACATTTACTCCTCATAAATGATGCACGTTTCTCGCCAGCGTGCGGCATTATATAAGCAGCTGTGCGCCCAAATGCCAGCGAAGGTTTAAGCGCAACCAGCTGCATGGCACCGGACTGTAGAAGAGATAATGCAGGATTACCTTGGACGACTCGCCAGCGAGAATGCTATAAGGCTATGTTCCCACACACACACACACACACACACACCTTTTCATACGTCAAATTCGCAGCGTTGTACAATACGAGCAAGGTGGAGGAGATTTTAAGAAATTCTCCTCTGCGGATATCACCCTTTGCAAAGGAGAGCATGAAACTCATCGCCATGTCCTTGGTAAAAATTGCAGCAGACTTTTTCGGCACATGAGGACATAACCCTAAGGCCCCTTTCACACAGGCGAGATTTCCGCGCAGGTGCAATGCGTGAAGTGAACGCATTGCACTGAATGCGGACCCATTCATTTCTATGGGGCTGTGCACATGAGCGGTGATTTTCACGCATCACTTGTGCGTTGCGTGAAAAATCGCAGCATGCTCTATATTGTGCGTTTTCCACGCAACGCAGGCCCCATAGAAGCGAAGGGGGCTGCATGAAAATCGCAAGCAAGTGCGGATGCGGTGCGATTTTCACGCACGGTTGCTAGGACACGATCGGGATGGAGACCCGATCATTATTATTTTCCCTTATAACATGGTTATAAGGGAAAATAGCAGCATTCTGAATACAGAATGAATAGTACAATAGCACTGGAGGGGTTAAATTTTTTTTTAAATAATTTAACTCACCTTAATCCACTTGATTGCGTAGCCGGCATCTCTTCTGTCTGTCTTGTCTGCAGGAAAAGGACCTGTGGTGACATCACTCCGGTCATCACATGATCTATCACCATGGTAAAAGACCATGTGATGACCGGAGTGACGTCACCACAGGTCCTGTTCCTGCACACAGCAAATAAGAAGATAGAAGAGATGCCGGCTGTGCGAGCAAGTGGATTAAGGTGAGTTAAATTTTTTTATTTTTTATTTTTAACCCCTCTAGCACTATTATACTATGCATTCTGTATTCAGAATGCTATTATTTTCCCTTATAACCATGTTATAAGGGAAAATAGTACAATCTACAGAACATCAATCCCAAGCACAAACTTCGGTGAAGAAGTTCGGGTACCAAACATGCAGATTTTTCTCACGCGCGTGCAAAACGCATTAGGCTACTTTCACACTTGCGGCAGTGTGATCCGGCGGGCAGTTCCGTCGTCGGAACTGGCCGCCGGATCCGCCGATCTGTTGCTGACTGAAAGCATTTGTGAGACGGATCCGGATCCGGATGCGGATCCGTCTCACAAATGCATTGCAAGGACGGATCCGTCTCTCCACTTGTCATGCGGACCGACGGATCCGTCTTGTACATTTTTCTCATTTTTACCGATCTGCGCATGCGCATGCCGGAACGACGGATCCGGCATTCCGGTATTCTGAATGCCGGATCCGGCGCTAATACATTCCTATGGGAAAAAATGCCGGATCCGGCGTTCAGGCAAGTCTTCAGTTTTTTTCGCCGGAGAGAGGTTTTCTCTTTTGCCTGATCAGTCAAAACGACTGAACTGAAGACATCCTGATGCAAACTGAACGGATTACTCTCCATTCAGAATGCATGGGGATAAAACTGATCAGTTCTTTTCCGGTACAGAGCCCCTGTGACGGAACTCTATGCCGGAAAAGAAAACCGCTAGTGTGAAAGTACCCTTACAATGTTTTGCAATCGCGCGGAAAAATCACGCATGTTCCCGCAACGCACCCGCCTCTTATCCGGGCCAAAAATATGACGCCCGTGTGAAAGAGGCCCCCCCGTTTACGTTTTGTACACGGAACCAGTCATTTCAATGGATCCGCCCAAAAAAACGGAAGGTATTCCTTATGCCTTCTGTTTACGTATTTCCGTTCAAAGATAGAACATGTCCTATTATTGTCCGCATAACGGACAAGGATAGGACTGTTCTATCAGGGGCCATGCTCAGACCTGAGCATTTTACAGCGCGTTCCTACACTCAACAGGCAAGAACCAATGATTCCCTATGGGAATGGTTCTCACCTGAGCATTTTACAGCGCGTACGATCGCGCTGTAAAACGCCCGACGCCCCAAGAAGTACAGGAGCTTCTTTGGGGCGTCTTGTCGCGTGTTCCCGTACATAGACTTCAGCGGGACAATGGGCGTTTGCTTGTTTTGGAGCCGCGATTGTAAACGCGCATACAATCGCGCTCCATCCCGAGCGCTCAGGTCTGAACCCAGCGTTAGGCTTCATGCAGCCTGATCCATTGCTCTCTATGGGGCCATGCACACATCTGTATCTTCGTGTAGACGTTCCACAAATTCGATTTTTAAACATGTCGTCTCATTTTAGATGCTAGGATATGCCACCAATGTCAGATGGACGTGGGTCCCACCTATCTCTAGAAAGGGTACTGCAAAGCGAACAAGGGCGCACTTCGCAAGCGCAGCCACCCTCCAGTCCTTTTTACGGGAGTGCCGAAAATAGCTGAGTGTTGTTTTGGCTATTTCCAAATGGAGAGGCGTCTGCGCTCGTGTGGTGCGCTCTCCAATCACTTCTAAGGGAGTCCTGGAAATAGCTGAGCGAGCTCTATTCAGAAGTCCCATGGATATGAATGGAGCGTGTGCAGGGTGGGCACTCTGCTTCGGTTTTGGTCTTGTTCTAGAGATAGGACCCACACCTGACATTGGTGGCATATCCTAGCTATAAGCCCCTAATGGTTAAGATGGGCCAACCCCTTTAACCGTACGGAGGATGAGACCAGTCCTTTTAACTGATGGAAACGAGATAAATTGAAACTATCTGTATTTAGCGGATCCGCTGTTTACGGACCCAAGTTCGGACACGGCAGTGTGCATGAAGCCTTACCCAAACCACATAAAGGCAATAGTGTTTGGTGCTGTCCTGGCACGCAAGGGGTTACAGTACAAAGGCAATTAAAGTTCAATAAATGTTCCGACTTCAGTGGGCTGTTTCCGGCGGCGTGCACGGATTTAGGTTGGTGTGGGTGCTCACCAACAGGCTGGTAAAGCAGTGTGCCAGCCGAATAATTATACGGGAAGTCACTCCTTCCAGAACAGAAAGGAGAAACTAATCAAAGGGGATTTTATATAAGAATACCGTGGCACGTCCATTAAAGTGACATGTGCTTTATTCACCAAAAATGCGATGTTTTGGTTCACTCCATGGAACCTTTTTCAAGCAGTGATAGATATGATATAACATGTTCCATGACATATCATATGTGTGTGTCGGCCAAACCTGCCAGTTTCAGCCAGGTACAGGGGGAGTCCCAACACTCTGACTGCAAATAAAAGGTAACGGTATCAAATCTGTGGGGTCCGACTCTCGACACCCCTGCCAATCAGCTGATAAGGTACTAGCACAAGCGCTGCCTATGATTACCGGCTCGCCATCTACACTGCAGCGGCAGAGCGGTAATTACAGTGGACCGACTAGTAACCACAGCGCTGCAGCCCCAAGCAGAGGATGGGCCATCAATATTACAATTTTGGACAACCCCTTTTTAGGTGGCTATACACACCACGTGAATGACAGCCAAAGCGTTCGATTACTGCACGACAGGCAGCAGATGACGGGGAAAGAAATCAGGCAATGTGGGATTTCAACATGTCCAATCCTTTTGTCCCCAAGAGGTGCCTGGCAGCGGCTTCCTTCCTTCTCCCTATAAAGAACGCATGCACAGGGGCTGAACGGTCGTCAGAGGGGGGGGGGCTATGATCGATGGGGAACCCCACCAATCTAACAGTTCCTGTGGATAACTTCATCTAACTGGGATTCACACAGAAATAATGTTATGCAAATTAAAAGATCTTTGTTGAATTTGTCTGCACAAACCACACATTTCCTAGAATATTTATTTTCTAAAAGAAAACCAAATAAATAAATAAATAAATAAACAAACAAAACGAACAAAAACCGACAAGTACAGACTTCCCTTTTTGTTCATTTTTATTTTTTGGAAGCAGTGCTTTTGGTGTGATTTGGGCCACTTTCACACAGCAGGATTTAGGTCAGTACTTGTAAACCCCGGAGTGGGTTCAAAACACAGAAGAGGAGCAAATCTTTTCACGATACTTCTTTCCAGTTTGTTACTGGTTTTGGCTTACAATTACTGATGCAAAATTCCAACTAGAATACGCCAGCTATTCGTGTCACCTCTGCAGCACTTGGACCCTTATGATAGCAATGAAGTGTGGAAAATACTTGTCCTCGGGCTAGGTCATCAATATCAGATCAGTGCGGGTCCGACACCCAGGACCCCGCCGATCAGCTGATTGGAGCGGCAGAGTGTCGCAACCTCTTCACAGCTTACTAAACACAGCACCGTTCAACGTATAGTGGCCACACTTGGTATTGCAGGCCCGATCCATTCACTTACAGCAGGCATCCTCAAACTGCGGCCCTCCAGCTGTTGCAAAACTACAACGCCCAGCATGCCCGAACAGCCTACAGGCATCAGCCTACAGCAGGGCATTGTGGGAGTTGTAGTTTTACAACAGCTGGAGGGCCACAGTTTGAGGATGCCTGACTTAGAGGGTTTCCGTCACCTGAAAAATGGGTATCCGGCTGCATTCACACGTCCGTGAAACACGGACCGCGAGATACCGGACTGGCATCCTGCTTAGTGCAGGAAGCGCATGGCGTCATAGCAACCAATGACGCCGTGCGCTCCTGCACAAAGCAGAATGCCAGTCCGGTATCTAACGGTCCGTGTTCCACGGAGGTGTGAATGCAGCCTTAAGCTGGCTGACCTTAGCGATGTGCTAATGTCAGCTGAACATAACTATATTACTGCCATCTCGCTGCCTGCCGCTGTTATTATGAAAAACAAACTTTTATCATATGCTAATTAGCCTCTAGGAGCAGAGGGGGCGTTGTTCCTGCTCCTGGAGGCTCCGTTCTCCCACCTCTGGCCGCGCCCTGCTACACTAGATTGACAGGGCCTTCACCTCCTCCCGCCGGCCCTGTGCGCTGGGGAGATCTCGCGCCGTTCAGTATTCGGCACAGTGAGGAAGCTGGCAGCCGGCTTCACTCACTGCGCCTGTGCTGTATACTGAACGGCGCAAGATTTACACTGCAGACAGGGCCGGAGGTAGGCGATGCTGCCCCTGTCAATCTAGTGTAGCAGGGCGAGGCCAGAGGTGGGAGAACGGAGCCTCTAGGAGCAGGAACAAGCGCCCCCCCCCCGCTCCTAGAGGCTAATTAGCATATTATAAAAGTAAGTTTTTCTCAATAAGGGCTTTAGGCCTCCTGCACACAACCGTATGGCTTTTTCAGTGTTTTGCGGTCCGTTTTTCACGGATCCGTTGTTCTGTTTTTTGTTTCCGTTTTTCTGTATGGCATATACAGTATACAGTAATTACATAGATAAAATTGGGCTGGGCATAACATTTTCAATAGATGGTCCTGCAAAAAACGGAACGGAAACGGAAGACATACGGATGCATTTCCGTATGTGTTCCGTTTTTTTGCGGACCCATTGACTTGAATGGAACCACGGAACACGATTTGCTGGCAATAATAGGACATGTTCTATCTTTGAACGGAACGGAAAAACGGAAGTACGGAATACATTCCGTTTTTTTTTTTGCGGAACCATTGAAATGAATGGTTCCGTATTTGGACCGTATACGGAACACAAAAAACAGCCAGTAAACGGGGGAAAAAACGGTCGTGTGCAGGAGGCCTTAGGCAGTGAGATGGCAGTAATATAGTTATGTTCAGCACATCGCTAAGGTCATCCAGCTTAATATTCATTTTTCAGGTGACAGAAACCCTTTAAGTGGGACTGAGCTGCGCCCCCTAGGCCATGTGACTGATGAAGGTGACATCGCTGGCCTAGGAAGAGGGAGCAGCACTCACCGGAGTACTGCACCCTCGTTAAACATTTTATCAGTGGGGGTGTGGGGAGTCTGACCCCCACTAATCAGATATTGATGTCCTATGCTCAGGATAGGTCAAATTTTCGTTCCGAAAAAAAAAAAAAATTTGAACATGTCCATTATTGTCCGCATTACGGACAAGGACAATATTGTTCTATTAGGGGCCAGCTGTTCCTTTCCACAAAATACAGAATGCACACGGATGCCATCCATATTTTTTTGCAGACCCCATAACACATACGGTCATGTGCATGAGCCCTTATGCCTCATTTAGGCTAGTTTCACATTAGCGGCAGGGGACTCAGGCTGTTCACCCGCCGGAACAACCTGCCGGTCGGATTCGTCCTTCCGCTAGTGCACGTGTGCCCCTGGAGTGCTGCTCCGTCCCTATTGACTATAATGGGGCGGGGGCGGAGTTCCGGCAGCCGGACTAGAAGTACTGCATGCAGTACTTTTAGTCCGGCTGCCCCTCGCTGTGCAGCCGCCGGAACTCGGCCCCCATTATAGTCAATGGGGATGAAACGGCAGTCCGGGGGCACACGTGCACTAGCGGCAGGACGGATCCAACAGGCTGTTCACCCGCCGGAGTCCCCTGCCGCTAGTGTGAAACTAGTCTTACACGTCAGTGATTTTGAGCCAAAACCTTATGTCTGTGGAGGCCCCACTCCTGGTTTCGGCTCACAATCACTGACCAAACACTGACGTGTGAATGAGCCTCACCAACAATCTCTGTGCTCCCCTCCGTAGGGCACCGTAATACCCTAGTGTTGCTTAGGATGTAGTATATCTAAGGATATGTTCACATTAGCATCATGGCTTCCATGTATAACAGAAACACAGTGCTAGATCCAACATAAAATGGCCCCCCCCAACAGCACCCCACTGACTTATAAGGGGGTCTTATTGGGTTCCTGTTGCCCAAAAAAAATAAAAAAAAACCCACGTGCAATCAAAGTCATACAAGGCCTTCACCAGACGCGCTGTATTACGACTCCATATACAACTTTGTACGGGGTAAATGACAACCACTTGCATCAGCCGGTGACCCCTTTATAGATAGAAATCACGAAGACGCGCTGTACACCCACAAAGGTCTGGCTTTGCCTCAACCACGTCACGTGGGGCGGTCTCATTTTGGGGCCATTTGTACCATTTTCACAGATTTCTAAACTCATCCACCTTACAAGACATCTTGGGTCACCAGCTATTGACCTCTATGGACAAGTCCCACCGCGCAGTACAGGAGGCGACAACTTCCACCGACTATTGCCGGACGACGCGCAATATTGGAGACGCTGGAAGCCAACGTGCGCCATTGGTTTGGAGACGCAAGCCTCCTGTGGCCCAACCAATGGCGCCTGTGGCCACTGACCAGCAGGATGGAGGCAGTGGCACATCCTGCCAGAGCAGCACAGAGGATATCAGCGTATTCACAATGAGAGCACACAACCACACCACCTCTGCTGAGTGACCGGCCAGCAGGGGGCGCCCCTGAGGGGGGGGGGGGTAGAAGGACAGAGTGAGGCCCCCGCACATCAAGGAAGGAAGCAGAAGGATGGCGAGGAGACAGCAGCAGCCCCCCGCGCATGCGCACTGAGGCGCCGGTGGACACTAGAAGGCAGGAAGAGCTGGCAGCAGCAGACAATAGGAGAAAACACTTGGACCCTCATCATCCTCATCACTCACCGACACGCAGGGGCTGGAGGTCGTGCTGGGGGTGGGGGAGCGCTGCACCGTAACCAAAGCCATCTAGTAGCTGAAGACGGAGCGCTGTAGTCGCGACCGGGCTGTCATTATTATCCCATGGAATAGCGGAGGGAGAGCGCTTGTCCCGCTCAGGAGAAGGATTCCTGGGAAGTACTCCAACGCCCAATATCCTGCGGCTACTGCCTGAAAGCCCCTCACGCCCGCCACCTATCCCCACACTGAGAGGAGAGGCAGCAGCGCTGTGTGTATGTCCCGACCGCGCGTGCGCAGACTGTCAGCCGTCACTTGGCCACACCCGATTAACCCCTCCAGCGCCGGAGCCCGGCTCATTCCTCTCGTATAATCTCCAGACGCCACACATAGGGCCGCTCTCCGTGTCATTACCGTACTCCCGACGTCCGCCTTTCCAAAAAACGACTTTGCTTATCCCCCAAAAAGGGAGGCGGCCGCTTAGCCCCCGTCGACGAAAGGGTGCTTAACCCCCGCGCTCCCGCGGCCGTCCAGGTCTCCTTGCTGCAAGCTGTAGAGTGCTGCCAGGCTGAATATGTCAGATCATTACACATCCCATCAGCGCCCCGTGGGAATGGAGATGATGATGAGGAGGAGGAATCATTTTTATAGATTGGAAATTTATGACAGAGGGGAAGGCCATGGCTGGCTGCTGATAAATGTCAGGATGTGGCAGGAATCCATGTCAGTGAATGTCAGGGGCACAGCAGTAATCTGCCACCATGGGTGATGACGAGTGTTCACTGCTTCGTTTTAATTAAGGCGTAATTCACATGTAGCGATAACGGGCACAGTCAGAAAATGTAACCGGACTGGCCATAGACCCTGCAGGGAAATTCCCCGGGGGCCACTCGGAGCCCTCCTCATGGGGTACATGTCCATCTGATGGCACCGGAGCCCTCCTCATGGGGTACATGTCCATTTGATGCCACTGAAGCCCTCCTCATGGGGTACATATCCATCTGATGGCACCGTAGCCCTCCTCATGGGGTACATGTCCATCTGATGCCACCGGAGCCCTCCTCATGGGGTACATGTCCATCTGATGCCACCGTAGCCCTCCTCATGGGGTACATGTCCATCTGATGCCACCGGAG
The DNA here is from genome assembly GCF_014858855.1 of Bufo gargarizans. NCBI lineage: Eukaryota > Metazoa > Chordata > Amphibia > Anura > Bufonidae > Bufo > Bufo gargarizans. The sequence goes on from NC_058082.1 coordinate 479,640,626, forward strand.
CCCTCCTCATGGGGTACATATCCATCTGATGCCACCGGAGCCCTCCTCATGGGGTACATGTCCATCTGATGCCACCGGAGCCCTCCTCATGGGGTACATGTCCATCTGATGCCATCGGAGCCCTCCTCATGGGGTACATATCCATCTGATGCCACCGGAGCCCTCCTCATGGGGTACATGTCCATCTGATGCCACCGGAGCCCTCCTCATGGGCTACATGTCCATCTGATGCCACCGGAGCCCTCCTCATGGGGTACATATCCATCTGATGCCACCGGAGCCCTCCTCATGGGGTACATATCCATCTGATGGCACCGGAGCCCTCCTCATGGGGTACATATCCATCTCATGCCACCAGAGCCCTCCTCATGTGGTACATATCCATCTCATGCCACTGGAGCCCTCCTCATGGGGTACATGGCCATCTGATGCCACCGGAGCCCTCCTCATGGAGTACATGTCCATCTGATGCCATCGGAGCCCTCCTCATGGGGTACATATCCATCTGATGCCACCGGAGCCCTCCTCATGGGGTACATGTCCATCTGATGCCATCGGAGCCCTTCTCATGGGGTACATATCCATCTGATGCCACCGGAGCCCTCCTCATGGGGTACATGTCCATCTGATGCCACCGGAGCCCTCCTCATGGGCTACATGTCCATCTGATGCCACCGGAGCCCTCCTCATGGGGTACATATCCATCTGATGCCACCGGAGCCCTCCTCATGGGGTACATATCCATCTCATGCCACCAGAGCCCTCCTCATGGGGTAGATATCCATCTCATGCCACTGGAGCCCTCCTCATGGGGTACATGTCCATCTCATGCCACCGGACCCCTTCTCATGGGGTACATATCCATCTGATGCCACCGGAGCCCTCCTCATGGGGTACATATCCATCTCATGCCACCGGAGCCCTCCTCATGGGGTACATATCCATCTCATGCCACTGGAGCCCTCCTCATGGGGTACATATCCATCTCATGCCACCGGAGCCCTCCTCATGGGGTACATATCCATCTCATGCCACCGGAGCCCTCCTCATGGGGTACATATCCATCTCATGCCACCGGAGCCCTCCTCATGGAGTACATATCCATCTCATGCCACCGGAGCCCTCCTCATGGGGTACATATCCATCTGATGCCACCGGAGCCCTCCTCATGGGGTACATGTCCATCTGATGCCACCGGAGCCCTCCTCATGGGGTACATGTCCATCTCATGCCACCGGACCCCTTCTCATGGGGTACATATCCATCTGATGCCACCGGAGCCCTCCTCATGGGGTACATATCCATCTCATGCCACTGGAGCCCTCCTCATGGGGTACATATCCATCTCATGCCACCGGACCCCTTCTCATGGGGTACATATTCATCTCATGCCACCAGAGCCCTCCTCATAGGGTACATATCCATCTCATGCCACCGGAGCCCTCCTCATGGGGTACATATCCATCTCATGCCACCGGAGCCCTCCTCATGGGGTACATATCCATCTCATGCCACCGGAGCCCTCCTCATGGGGTACATATCCATCTCATGCCACCGGAGCCCTCCTCATGGAGTACATATCCATCTCATGCCACCGGAGCCCTCCTCATGGGGTACATATCCATCTGATGCCACCGGAGCCCTCCTCATGGGGTACATGTCCATCTGATGCCACCGGAGCCCTCCTCATGGGGTACATATCCATCTCATGCCACCGGAGCCCTCCTCATGGGGTACATGTCCATCTGATGCCACCGTAGCCCTCCTCATGGGGTACATATCCATCTGATGCCACCGGAGCCCTCCTCATGGGGTACATAGGGATCTGATCCTCTTAGCATTAAAGGGGTTTTCTGAGAGTATAACTCTAGATAGATCATCAGTATCTGATAAGTCGGGGTCTAATACCCAGGACCCCCACAGTCACTACACAATGCTTGGTGAGCAGAGAGAAGGCTGCGGCGCCAGTGCCTTCTCAGACCCCCACCGATCAGATACTGAGGACCTATCCAGAGTAAAAAAAATCCTGAAAAACCCCTTTAATTAAGGGCTCATGCACCCTGCATCACAGATGTGGACCCATTCACTTGAATGGGTCCGCAAACCCGGAGATGCGGTGCGGAAGCACAGATCGGACGACCACAGAAGCACTACGGAGTGCTTCTGTGGTGTTTCTGGCCATGCCTCCGCACCGCTAAAAAGTAGTGCATGCACTACTTTTCGGCGGTGCAGATCGCGGACACTATTCAAGTGAATAGGTCCGCAATCCGCATGCGGCTGCCCCGTAGTCGGTGCCTGTGCATTGCAGCACGGGTCCGGTCAGCAATGCACACGAACATTGTTTCTTTCTTCTTCCGTTCCATTTTTTTTTTTTGCGGACCGTATTCGGAACCATTCACTTCAATGGGTCTGCAAAAACAACGGACGGTACTCTGTATGCATTCCGTTTCCATATTTCCTTTCATGGGATTGTATGAGATTAGAAGGAAAGGGTCTATGTTCTTCCTGGAGCACGGCCGCTCTTCTCTATACTACACCTTTAAGCCATGTCATTCATTTCTCTGATTGTCTCTAGTTTTCCATCTAGACGTGTTGGCTTTTTTACCTATCCAGTGTGCACCACCGCGGGTTTCTTTTTGGAGACGTGTGAGACGTATGGCAAGCAGCGCTGTGGAATGGAGCCAGTTTTGTGTAGACTTGTGTTGGAGTTGGTACAAATTTATGGGCATCACAATAAAAAAAAACTAAAAACATATGAAATATTATGCATCATTAAAGGGGTTATCTGAGCCTGGAAATGCCCCCCCCCCCCCATACACCGGGCCCCTCACACTGAATCTACTTACCTGGCTCCCCGCGTCACTCCTGGTCCGCGCACAGCCGTCGCTGCTTCTCTCCGTGCGCGGATGAAAACATCCGGTGTCAGAGGGGCAGCTAATGGCAGACGGTGACGGGGACAAGCCTTCCTAGCATCGCGGGTGACGCTAGGATGGCTCATCACCGCCTGCCATTGGCTAACCCCCGACACGGATGTTTTCATCCGTGCACGGGGAGAAGCAGCGGCGGCTAGCAGGGAGCCAGGTAAGTAGAATCAGTGTGAGGGGCCCGGTGTATGGGGGGGGGGGCATTTCCAGGCTCGGATAGCCCCTTTAATATGGTAGAATTAATTTACTAAATGCATGGCTTGCTGCATATTTACTTTCATAGGAATTTAGGAAAGTTTAGAAGTTTTAGTAATATAGGTTATGTTCTATCAGTCTAAGGCCCCTATTTATCAAAAAATTGATAACTGGCAGGGCTGTGGAGTCAGAGTCAGACTTGGGGGCCAGAGTCGGAGTCAGACGTTTGGTTTACTGACTCCACGACCCTGACAACAGACTAGAATGAGAAATTGTATGGGGGACGTTCATGAAACATCGGGGAAGGGGTTGCTGATGGTTCTGGGGTAAGCAAGATTTGAACCTCTGACCAAAAGAGTTTTATCAGAAGATGGGCCTATCAATAATGTGGTGGAGAACTAGGTTGGTTCATTAGATCCTGCCAGGTTCCTTCTATGTGTAGAGCAGAACTGAGATCTAGATGAGTAGATTGAGGAGAGGTCTTTTGAAAACTAGACATGTAATCGAAGAAGCTTTGAAAAAAGCTTCTCATGGACTTATTCCGTAAGTGATTATTCCGGCAATCACCTACCTGAGCCAGACACGTCTTGAAAAGCAATTAAAATGACTGAGATTGCATGACTCACCGGATTTCAATGGGAGCAGCACTGTAGTAATGAGTTCCCTCCACTACAAGGATGACGGAGCTGTACTGTCCCAGTGCCAACCTCGGGAGATGGAGCTGCACCCGAACAGCTGACCAGCTAGAGATGGTCTGTTCTGAGGATAGGCCATCACTTGAGGCTACCTTCACACTTGCGTTGTTGTTTTCCCAGTACTGAGATCCGGCAGAGGATCTCAATACCCGGGGAAAAAAAACAAAACGCTTCCGTTTAGTCCTCATGCATTCTGAATGGAAAGAGATCCGTTCAGGATGTCTTCCATTCCGTCAGCATTCCGTTTTGTGACCGGGGCACAAAACCGATGCAAGCTGCGCTTTGTGTCCAGTCATAAAAACGGATCAGTAAAAAAGAGAATGTAAGTCAATGGTGACGCATCCGTATTTTTAGGGGGCCTAAAAAAAACGGATTAGTGACCCATTGACTCTCAATGTATTTAGTGATAGATCCATTTGTTTCAGTTTTCATTTCACACAACCGTATCCTAACGGAACAGATGTATCCCGATGTGCAAAATCGAAACTGATCCGTTTAATTCCGGTATTTAGATCCTCTGCCAGATCTCAATACCGGTATTAACAACGCAAGTGTGAAAGTAGCCTAAAACGGTTATATCATGAAAAACAGGCATCAGGTGACTTTTCTGCTGCAGCTCTTTCCCTGTAGCAGTCACAGCTTCTAACAGAAAAACAAAATGGCTGCACACCATTATACATACAAACAATAGAGCTAAGAAATGGGGGTTATTCTAAATAAAAGTGGTGCAATACTGACTATAAATGAGTTAATGGAAGCTCTTAGCGCAAATATTTGCTCAAACATGTGTCGGGCCCATCTACCAGGCGTAAAGGTGGCTTCCGCAGATGGGTCCCTAACACTAATATACTGCTTCTCTTGGACTTACTTAAGCCTACAATATTCACGGCTGTGTAGGAACCAACTACATACGTACTCTGCTCAGAAGTCCCAGGTAGATGGGTGTGTTCAGTCTAAAAGAGGAGCTACCCTCAATATATACCACAAGAGAATTTAGACTAAGGGCCCTTTCACATCTGCGTTCTTTTCTTCCGGCATAGAGTTCCGTTGTCGGGGCTCTATACCGGAAGAATACTGATCAGGATTATCCTAATGCATTCTGAATGGACAGTCCGTCCTTCAGGATGCATCAGGATGTCTTCCGTTCCGGAACAGAACGTTTTTTGGCCGCAGCAAATAGCGCAGCATGCTGCGCTTTTTGCTCCAGCCAAAAATCCGGAACACTTGCCGCAAGGCCGGATCCGGAATGAATGCCCATTGAAAGGCATTGATCCGGATCCGGCCTTAAGCTAAACGTCGTTTCGGCGCATTGCCGGATGCGACGTTTAACTTTTTCTCAATGGTTACCATGGCTGCCGGGACGCTAAAGTCCTGGCAGCCATGGTAAAGTGTAGCGGGGAGCAGCATACTTACCATCCGTGCGGCTCCCGGGGCGCTTCAGAGTGACGTCAGGGCGCCCCAAGCGCATGGATGACGTGATTGCATGGATCACATGATCCATGCGCATGGGGCGCTCTGACGTCACTCTGGAGCGCCCGGGGAGCCGCACGGATGGTAAGTATACTGCTCCCCCCGCTCCCCGCTCCTACTATGGCAACCAGGACTTTAATAGCGTCCTGGGTGCCATAGTAACACTGAAAGCATTTTGAAGACGGATCCGTCTTCAAATGCTTTCAGTACACTTGCGTTTATCCGGATCCAGCGTGTAATTCCGGCAAGTGAAGTACACGCCGGATCCGGACAACGCAAGTGTGAAAGAGGCCTAAAACCTTCAGGATCACAGGTGCAAATCCATGAAGCAAACATATTTATAAAAAACTAAATGGCTGCACACCATAATACATACAAACAATAGAGCTAAGAAATGGGTGTCATTCTAAATAAAAGTGGTACAATGCCGACTATAAATGAGTTAATGGAAGCTCTTAGCGCACATATTTGCTCAAACATGTGTCGGGCCCATCTACCAGGCGTCAAGGTGGCTTATATATTGAGGGTAGCGCCTCTTTTAGACTGAACACACCCATCTACCTGGGACTTCTGAGCAGAGCACGTATGTAGCTGGTCTCTACACTGCCCTGAATATTGTAGGCTTAAGTAAGCCCAAAGTGAGGCAGTATATTTAGTGTTAGGGACCCATCTGCGGAAGCCACCTTGACGCCTGGTAGATGGGCCCGACATATGTTTGAGCAAATATGTGCGCTAAGAGCTTCCATTAAGTCATTTATAGTCGGTATTGTACTACTTTTATTTAGAATGACCCCCATTTCTTAGCTCTATTGTTTGTATGTATAATGGTGTGCAGCCATTTTGTTTTTTGTAATTATGTTTGCTTCATGGATATGCACCTGTGATTCTGAAGGTTCTAGTCTAAATTCTCTTATGGAGTAGCTTCTAACAGAAGATATGGCTGGTGGCAGTTGATGATTGAAATTGGGCGTTTGCGACCACCTCAATGAAGTGAGCAGACATATAAGGAAAAGAACAAACAGCAGGTGGCGCTATGCAGATATATTTTATTGAATAGCTCAGTGGCTATACCAAATTTTTTATTAAATACAATTACAAAAGTATTGAGATCCAAGTGCTGGTTTAAAAAATGTAGACTATTTGTCGTGAGACTGAACAAGCCCTGTAAACTTGCGAAAGGCGATGCAATTGCTTATGAATATAATTAGCTCACTAGTTCCCCAAAATTCATCAGAAAGACGTCTGACAGATCTTTATAGGCATATTTAATAAACCACAGTCAGTTTCGCTAGTTTATGTAATCATATTTACTGCATTATATTGTGTAAAGGTCATGAAGTAGCGCACAGTTTCCATTATCATCCAATGCTCGGCTCCCTCGCAATTAATTCCTGCCCTCGTTAAAGTGTAACGAAAGCATGAGTGAATGGCAAAAGGAAACGGCTGGAATAATTTTTACGCCTTAATGCATTTAAAAAGATATAACTGATTTATACTTAAGTTAGGTTACACTAGTGTTTCTATTTTACGGTATTGAGATCCGTCATAGGGTCTCAATACCGGAGAAAAAACGCTTCAGTTTTGTCCCCATTCAATGTCAATGCAGACAAAACGTAACTGAACAGAACGGAGTGCTCCAAAAAGCATCCCATTCCGTCTGGTTGCGTTCCCATACCGGAGAGAAAACCGCAGCAAGCTGCATGGGATGTGGAGCAAAACGGATCCGTCATGACTCACAATGCAAGTCAATGGTGACGGATCCGTTTAACACAATAAAAAACGGATCCGTCCCCAATTGACTTTCAATAGAGTTCATCAGTGTTGGACTGGGGTACCTAGGGCCCACCAGTAAAATTTATTTTGGGGGCCCACCATACGGATACATTCAAATATAATAAATCTAACAAGTTATTTTTATATGAACTGGCTGAGGTGCTGTACATTGAGTACATGTATGTAGTGCAGTAAGTCTAATGTGTTATGTGCCACTTGTGCAGGGGGTGCAAGACTAGGGGCCCACTTTGTTAAGGGGCCCACCAGGGGGATTCTTCTGTACCCCTGTGGGCCATTCCAAGCCTGGTGTTCATGACGGATCCGTCTTGGCTATGTTAAAGATAATACAACCGGATCCGTTCAGAACGGATGCAGATTGTTGTATTATCAGTAATGGAAGCGTTTTTGCTGAACCCTGCCGGATCCAGCAAAAACGCTAGTGTGAAAGTAGCCTAAACAGTGGTGTACATACAGGGGTCGCTGGGGGGCCCGGCCGCCTGTGGACCCCTGGCCCCGCCCTGCTGTAGTGCTGTGTGTACTCAGGGGCCGGGCCCACCGGCCAGTGCTCTTCGTGCCCGCCCCCCAGTGCTCCTTCTGCCCGCGCCTTTAATATACTTACCCTCCCCAGCTGCCGCTTCACTGTCCTGAGCGTGTACAGCGTAGTGCGCGCACTATGACCTGACGCTGCACGCTGTCAGGTGACAGTGCAGCTACGGCTGGGAAGACAGACAGAGTTGTGGAGCTCAACTTCTGCCGGAGGCCCGAAGAGGAAGAGTAGCCCCAAGGCGCAGAACAGGTAAGTATTGGGGCCTCGGGGAATGGGGATCACTCTGGGCTGCCGCCGCTGATTGATATGAGCCGATTTGGGTCTTTGGGCTGATCTGAGGTCTGATGGGGGCTTAGTGGGGGTCTCATGGGGGTCTTTGGGCTGATCTGAGGTCTGATGGGGGCTGATTGGGGGTCTTTGGGCTGATCTGAGGTCTGATGGGGGCTGACTGGGGGTCTTTGGGCTGATCTGAGGTCTGATTGGGGGTCTTTGGGCTGATCTGAGGTCTGATGGGGGCTGATTGGGGGTCTTTGGGCTGATCTGAGGTCTGATAGGGGCTGATTGGGGGTCTTTGGGCTGATCTGAGGTCTGATGGGGGCTGAGTGGGGGTCTTTGGGCTGATCTGGGGGCTGATTGGGGGTCTTTGGGCTGATCTGAGGTCTGATGGGGCTGAGTGGGGGTCTTTGGGCTGATCTGAGGTCTGATGGGGGCTGACTGGGGGTCTTTGGGCTGATCTGAGGTCTGATGGGGGCTGATTGGGGGTCTTTGGGCTGATCTGAGGTCTGATGGGGGCTGATTGGGGGTCTTTGGGCTGATCTGGGGGCTGACTGGGGGTCTTTGGGCTGATCTGAGGTCTGATGAGGGCTCAGTTGGCTGATATGAGGTCTCTCTGCAGTGGCAGAGAGACTCACTGAGGCCACAGCAGCCATTTTAGTCAGATTACAGCCACTCTCCAGCTTTGGCTCTAATCTGACTAAAATGGCCTCAGTCTCTCTGCCACTGCTGCTCTTAGGGTGACCAGACGTCCGGTTATTAGACTCCTGGTCCGGCGCAAGGCCAGGACGGCCAAAAGTCCCCCTTTTTTGTTGTTATGGATAATGGGACGGCGGGTCTGCGGCTCAGGCATGGTCACTTAAAGTACCAATGGCAGAGGGCAGGGCCTGGCAGCATGTTCGGATCACACTGCGTGCTTACGTGACGTCAAAAAGTTATCAGCGCTGCAGGTCCGGCAGGAAGTTGGGAACAGAGGAGCGCGGGAGCCATTGCTAGTCTGCCACTGCCCACTTGCCCAGTAGTCTGACTCTATACTACAGTCTCTCACCCCACCTCGTTCTCTCTCTGCCAGACATTTCTGCCAGGCCCAGGAGCAGCGCTCATTCAGCCAGAGCCCACACTGAGCCCAGCCAGTCTCTAGCGTTCAGCCTTTCCAGTTGCCACTGACTTTCAGCAGGTCGGTTCAGCAGCTTTCAGCCAGAGCCAGCTCAGGTAAGAGCTACTATCTGGCCTTGGTATGATCTGTATATTATTATATGTGAGCTGGCCTGGTATACGTTATACATCTTCTGGTATATTAAGATGTATGACTTATACCAGCTGTACATATGATAATATACCAGAGATACCCAGGTTATATCATCAGCGCGGTCCACTATATCACTATATACAGGAAGAGGTTATACTGTATATCATCTTCTTGTATATAGTGATATACAGTTTATAATATATATACACACATACATACACACCTACGCGCGCGCGGCGGGGGGTGAAGGCAGGTTGGGGGGCGGCGACGGGTTGGGGGGGGGGCGGCGTCGGGGAGGGGGCCCCTTGTATCAGTTTCGCACTGGGGTCCCATGGATTGTATGTACGCCACTGAGCCTAAAGTTACTTCAAGGAGCGCCAAGCCTAATGCACGAAGCTTGAAAAGACATCTATAAGAAAATAAGCTGCTAATATCCTTCACAAATCTATCCGCAGACCAGGCTGGAAGAGCATATTCACTTTGCAGACAAATATAGCAGACAGACAATATCCAATCAGTGCAGGGACAGAATGATAGTACCCAGATGGACCTTATTGCAGATTGCTGGTAATTCATTCATACGTTTCTAGTGGGAATAATAGAGTTATATGAAAAGATGCTCCAGAATTGGTATTACATGGGGAATGCAAATACTTACTAAAACAGACGTCAGGGGAGGTGACAGGTTCACCTAGTAAGAGAATAGGGGTCCCTTGGCTTCTGCAAGCTGCAAACTGGAGGAGACTGAATGAAGAAGTGGCTATGCATGTGTGAGCCTATCTCTCCAATGAAGTCTAGCAAAGTTACAGAAAGTTCTGTGTAACGATGCTTCTAAAATCCTTTTCCCATTGTCTGATATCAGTATGATACTTTACACCTGAATTCCTCCGATCCCCTTCTGCATCATGATGCCTCCTCCTATCAGAAACCTCCGTATTGGTGAGCACACTGTCCATACCTGGGACATGCTCATGCACATGGCCGCAGTTTCCCTCAATGTGCTGTCCATTTTTTTTCATGGATCACACACTAACACATTCATTCTTATCAGGTCAAGCACCTATCCGTGTTTCTGATCTGCAAAATCTCTGCGCAGGTCCTGTTCCTGTCCGTATTTATGGAGGAGAATAGCCCTTTGTATTGATGGGAGTGAGAAAAATGCAGAATCCACGAGGAAGCTATCCGTATGTCGCAGATCGCATATAGACACGGTTGTGTGCATGAAGTCTAATGATGACAACGTCTTTGGCCACCAGTACTTTACAGTTCCTGTGTGGTTCACCACAGCTTTGCTCAGCTGTCCCAGGCTTCAGCTACACTGGAGTAGACAGCAGGGGATCTCCAGAACAGCAGTATGCAGAGAAGGCTAGCTTCACATTTCCATTTAACCCTATAATGCATTTGGTTTTACATGTGCATCATCCAAATTCTTTCTCAGGCAAAGCGTTCTGGCCCCAGGAGGGTTAGAAGGAAGTCCAACTGTAACATACGTTTCAACTCACTCATCTAGTATAAGGCACTCCACCCAGAGACAGGTGGTTGGTCATTCAGTCAGATGGCTATAGTCAGCAGCATACACGCAGAAGATCAGGTTCTTGAACCTGGATGACCTAGCTACCCACCCAGGGATAGGTGCTCACTCACCTATCCAGACACCCAGGCCAAGTGTTCAAAATGATACCCATGGGTTAGGTGGGCATACACTGCCCAGAGCAAAATGTTTAATCCAGAGCCAGCGGGCTGTTCTTTTGCCCAGATACCAAAGCCAAGGCACTCACTTATCCAGAAATCGAGGCCTGTCATGTATGGATCAGTCCGGACACAAAGGACCATGTTCTTACTCATTCAGACATTCAGGAACAGGGGGTCAATCACTTGCTAAGTTGACTGCTCAGTGAATGGCTCCCAGCGTCCCATGACTCTTTACACCTAGTAGGTGCTCTCCTCAAGGAGAGAATAGTACTCCTGGATCTACAGAAAAGGTCTCTCGCCCAGTTGGATATCTGGAGGTCCTTGGCATTTGTGAAAGTTGTCTTATTTATGCCCCCACCACATTCCAAATGAGCCATCAGTCGCTTTCTACAGGGGGCTTCCAGGGTTTCATAGATGAAAGTAAGTGACTATTTCCTGTCAATGCCGGGAACGTTGAAAGTAGCTGATGGATGTAGCAGGGGTGGGATGGAGGGAAAGGTGCAACAGAATGAACAGAAAAAGAAAGTGAATTTCAGAAAAATCTGTTCTCCTCTCCCGTATTGCGCTATGCCCTGTGATCAGCTCCACACAATGGACGGTGTGTGTAGTAAAACCCACGTCACGCTGTAAGAAGTAAACCTCAATACAGGTAACAGCACTTTGTCCATAAAAACTTCAAAAATAGATTCTGTTATATTAAACATATACAGCAGTACAAAAAGTGCAAGTCCAACACCTACTCGTTTCAGGCAGACTCTTGCCGTCCTTAGTCATGGCAAGAGTAAGGACGACAAAAGTCTGAAATGTGTGGGCGTTAAACTTGCACTTTTTGTACTGCTAAATGTTTTTAATATGACTAAATATATTTTTGGACTGCTGGAACTTATCTTGTGATCTTGGTCTATTATCTGCAGTAATTTTTCTACTGACCCCTGTTTCCCCACTGTCACCACTCAAAGCTGCACTGAAATACACAGTCCGGACTGCTGTGCTGTGCTACCATAATGGAGAGAACTCCTGTGCGCATGCGCGGCAGTCCAGATGTATTTCAGCACAGCTTTAAATGCTGGGAAGGGGGGGGCAGTAGAAAAATAAAAAAAAATATGGTTCTAGGCTCCATATGAGAACCTTCTGTAAAATGGCTTTACACCCAAAGAGCAAATCTTAGAGGTATTCAAGAATATTTATTTCCTCCTAGTCTTCATTGTATTTTAATAATTATAGTCTGTGAAACACGTTGTTCTTCTATAAATAGACAACATTTTTATTGATCCTTGGTGTCCTGGAATAGAGCAGTGCCGCTACATATCATCACTACACAGGTCCTTACTTCGTGGCCCCAGGACATGGCGAGCAGCAGCCTTCTGGACACCTACTGATCAGCCCTCCATAGCATTGTGCCTCCAGGACAACCAGGATAGGTCAACACCCAATTGGCACCCCCCTTTCTCTAGTCTTTTTACAGTCCTACCCATAGTACGCTTCTCCCTCTTTGCATAAAAAAAAGGATGACACAACTTCTGGCATTTTCCAGACACATCTTTTCTCCCAAAGGATTAGATGGGTTAAAATCATCAAATCTGTCTAATTCTTTCCTCTGATGGCTTAATGTCCGGAGCCCATCAGACAGGCACCACAGATACGAGATTGTCAGTGATTTGCCTATGAAAGACTCCTGTCTGTGGCCAGTTTAATCCCTAAAGCTGCCCTGTACAGCACAACTTAATTCATTTAATTGTGGGTATCTTGTAATTATGAAAATTGAAAGACATTTGCCCACATTTATCAAAAGTGACATTGTTTTAGCTAATGTCTAAGTTAAAGGGGTTGTCCAGTGTTGGCCTTTCATGGTCGATAGTGATGAGCGAAGCGAGCTTCGGATCTTACATCCGAAGTCGCTTTTCTCAAAACTTTAGATTAATGCTGTACGGAGATTGATTATTTGATTTGCAAAATGGAAAACCACTTTAAAACTTGGAACCGAACTTTGGTTCAGAGGTAGCACTCAAAAATTAAATACTGAAGTTATTCAACGAAGTCTTCCGCAACTTTGAGAATAACTAAGGGCTCTTTCACACCTGCGTTCTTTTCTTCCGGCATAGAGTTCCGTCGTCGGGGCTCTATGCCGGAAGAATCCTGATCAGTTTTATCCTAATGCATTCTGAATGGAGAGAAATCCGTTCAGGATGCATCAGGATGTCTTCAGTTCAGGAACGGAATGTTTTTGGGCCGGAGAAAATACCGCAGCATGCTGCGCTTTTTGCTCCGGCCAAAAATCCTGAAGACTTGCCGCAAGGCCGGATCCGGAATGAATGCCCATTGAAAGGCATTGATCCGGATCCGGCCTTAAGCTAAACGTCGTTTCGGCGCATTGTAGGATCTGACGTTTAGCTTTTTCTGAATGGTTACCATGGCTGCCGGGACGCTAAAGTCCTGGCAGCCATGGTAAAGTGTATCGGGGAGCGGGGGAGCAGCATACTTACCATCCGTGCGGCTCCCGGGGCGCTCCAGAGTGACGTCAGGGCGCCCCAGGCGCATGGATGACGTGATCACATGGCACGTCATCCATGCGCATGGGGCGCTCTGACGTCATTCTGGAGCGCCCCGGGAGCCGCACGGACTGTAAGTATACCGCTCCCCGCTCCTACTATGGCAACTAGGACTTTAATAGCGTCCTGGCTGCCATAGTAACACTGAAAGCATTTTGAAGACGGATCCGTCTTCAAATGCTTTCAGTACACTTGCGTTTTTCCGGATCCGGCGTGTAATTCCGGCAAGTGGAGTACACGCCGGATCCGGACAACGCAAGTGTGAAAGAGGCCTAACTTTGCCTCATCGGAGGCCGTATAATTTAATTCTGTACAGAGACGGATCTCTGAACAGCATAATCTGAAGTTTTGAGCAAAGTGACTTTGTATGTAGCATCTGAAGCGCGCTCTGCCCATCACTAATAGTTGACATAGGAATAGCCACAGTAAGTGACCGGAACGCCCGAGACACTGTATTTTGCTTCAGTGTTGGACTGGAGTATCTAGGGCCCACCATAAAATTTAATTCTGGGGGCCCATTTACAGCTACATGGAAATATTACCTGCTCACACAGTGGCAGGAAGCAGCAAGGTGCTCAAGCAGACTGATTATGGGGGTCCTGCAAAAACTTCAAGAAGGAAGGTCCCTGGGGAAATTGGATACTGGATGGCCTGCCTCTGCACCTAGAACTGATCTTAACCGCCTAATGTGTCTATAATAAACTGGATAGTTTGTTAAATGATGAGCCCAGTTTTTTATATGCATATAGTCTGGCTGAGATGCTGTGCTGGGGTACTGGAGGCCTACCTTTTTCAGGGGCCCATCCGGGGATTCACCTGTTCCTCTGTGGGCCAGTCCGAGCCTGCCTTGCTGTGCTATGGGCATTACAGAAGAGCACCGGTCGCTTGGATATTTCTCTAGCCTCCCCGATCCAGCACTTGATGTGGATTATTCCCATTTCGGTCATGAAAGGAAGTAAGGTCGAGATTGGACAACCCCTTTAAAGCTAGGGTACTTATCTGAGATACGTGGTGGCAAATTTGCATGTGCCTTCTTTGATAAATCTGTTACAAAATACATCACTTATTGAAAATGATGGTATTCTTGCTACACGGTGGTCTGAGCGGAGCAGATAGGCATCGTTTTCATTTGTGACTTGTGTTTTTTAAGTCTTATTTCATAAATGCATTGAAATCCGGACCCTAGAGGCAAGCGCACAAAGTGTCCTGAGTGGCACACACGGCTCTATATTCAGGCGCTAATGGTAAAATGCAACCCAAAAAGGTGCAAATGTTTTATTGTCTTTTATAAAATATATATTTGTGATGCATGATTATATTGCAAATTAAAAGGCTTGAAACCATCTGGTCAGCATTTTTTTTATAATTATATATGTAGTGATTCAATATTAATGTATGAATCACTGGTGCCAGACTTCAATGAGATTTAATGAGATTATATGTTTGGCAATACAGTGCTGTGAAAATTAAAGGGGTTGGCCACTTTCTGGTTACTGCTCATCAATGGGTTTGCACGGTGACTATATGGCACCTACTAACATAGGTTTTGTTACTATTCTTCCCCATTTCTTTATTTCATGAGCTATGCTTCCTTATTTGCCAAGTCTTTTGTGCTGTCCACACAGAGGTATTGTCCATAAAATGGCTGCCGATGAAGGGTCATGTGATGAGGCAGATCGTCTCCATGTGATGTCTCCTCCATTTATATGCACTTCTCCTGCCATCTGCACTTGTACTGTTGGGAGTTTAGTGCAGTGTGTTAGAGTAGAGGAGGCTGAGTGATGTGTCTGGTCACATGACCCTCCTACAGCGGCCATCTTATGGACAGGACCTCTAGCCGGACAGCAGAGAGAAGATGTGCCTAGCAAGGGGACATGGCTTATAAAATATAGCAAACGTCACAGAATATCAACCTAAGGTCTATTAGTAAGTGACATATACTCATCTTATATGCTGTAAGGGATCGCTCTCTCTCAGGGGGTCGCAATCACAGACTTCTCTGACAACAGCGTTCAGGTCCAAAAGGTGCTTTATTTTGGCACTTCAGCGCCATCGCACACATCAACATCAAAAATAAACACCTGCCCTTCTGGGCTCTACCTAATACACATGTTGTCTCTACCTAACCTATAGAGCGCCTTTTACACACGGGATTAGATCCGGCTTCCTCAGCCATATATAGTCCAGCAGCCTCCAGTCTGTGACCAAACCAGCGTCCTTGGGGGGAGATGGTCCAGAAGTCCTCCCGACTCTGACTGTGAGACCCTCTTTCCGTAGGTGTCACTGGGCCCCCCAAACTTTAGGGTTTACAAAGCCTTGTGGCCCCTAAGTCCTTCTGGCTGAGACCACACAGAGCCTCACAGGCTGCCCTCTCTCTCAGGCTTCCTAAGCCTTTCTCCCTCCAAGTCATACACAGAGGGTTGTTTTATTCCTCCGTAATTAGAGCAGCAGGCCTCACCTGCAATCACCTCTGTAAAAAGACAATACATGTCGTGGAAGGGTGTGGACAGGCTCGGACTGGCCCACAGGGGAATCCCCCGGTGGGCCCCTGAGCAAGGTGGGCCCCTAGTCTCCCACCCCCTGCACAAGTGGCACATAACACATTAGATTTTGTACACTACATACATATATTCAATGTACAGAACCTCAACCAGCCTATGTTCATATAAAACACTTGTTAGATTATTTATTATATTTGAATGTATCTGTACGGTGGGCCCTCAAAATAAATACATTTTACTGGTGGGCCCTAGGTACCCCAGTCCGACACTGAGTGTGGACTGGCAGATCCCACTACCAAACCTATCCCCCAGTCCACATGAAATCCAGCCCGGAACAACATCTAAAACTGTCTCAGCAAACTACGCTTTGCTGAAACCTCTGCAGCTTTCTGGATTTCAGTTATCTCGCCCAGCTGAGGTATCTGAGTGGGATATACACGCCTCCCAGCACTTATACTGTACACATCACCACAATGCGCATTAGTTAAGAGTAACCAGAAAGTGTCCAACCCCCTTTAATTTGTCCATCAGATTTTCCATCATTGCATACATTAAATGCTCTTTAGGCAAAATGTTATATTGGACAAAGGGAACTTGAGTTAAAGGGGTTGTCCCAAGCTTTAAACATATCCCCTGTCCAGATGATAGAGGATGTGTCTGATCAGTGGTGGTCTGACCACTGGGAGACCCACTGATCACAAGAGCTGGAGTCCTGTGTCCTTCATATGAATGTAGCATGTCTATGTGGGGCTGCCGGAGATAACCAAGTTCTGTACTTGGCTTCTCTTTGGCAGTCCTGCAGAGTTGAATGGGGAGGCCATGCCCGTGCTTGACCACCTGTACATTCAGGTGGGGAGCTCAGGACTCACTTTCTTGTGATTATTCGGGGTCCCCACCAATCAGATACATCTCCTATGCTGTGGATAGAGAATATGATTAAATCTTGGGACAATGCCTTCAACAATGACTGATCCTGCTGTCGTATCGCCTTCTGCCTGTCTCCTAGTTCTTGCTAACCAATCAAATATACATAAGTAATTATGAGGGAAGGTGATACAGCAAGACCGCAGGATCAGAGTACAAAGGGTCTGATTGTTACCAGGTACTGTATGTCTGTATAGAAGCTGTAGGCGCAAAACTGTAGAAAAATTCTAGTTAAGATCATTTGAGAAGTTGCTTCTTTTTCATTCCTGAAATTTGTTTCGAAGGTGGCTATAGTCTTCCTAGAGGAACACTGTGCCAGAATCAGAGGAAGTTACAGAACAGATGAGAAATTGGTTTCTAAAATAGGAAATTATAAAATGCCCTACAAACCCTTTTTTGTAGTGGTGTTTTAAGAGTTTCCTAGCATTTATTGCCCCTTGTTTTTTTTTTACATCACATTATGCTTTGCATGTGGTGTTAATTTCATTTTTTCCCCCTAAAAACTAAAAAAATAGCAAACAAAAAACTGGAAAGAAAGAAATGTGCAAATGAAAAACCCCAAAAAGTTTGAAAAAACACTAGAACTTCTTGTAATTTTTACTTTTTTTTTTTTTTTACAAGAAAAAGACATGGGGGAGTTTTATAATTTCCTATTGGCCAACATGTAACATCTGGAGGTGGTGTTTTTTGCTCCAATAAAAAATAAAAAAGCTGCATTTTTCAGAAAAAGACACATTGTAAACCACCATAAGAGCTAATTCACAAGGTGTCTTTTGCCACCAGAATTTTGTTGCAGATTCCATGCTAAAATTCCACCTCCCACTATTCTCAATGGGAGTTTATTATGAGGTTAACATTTCAAGTCAGCTTTGTTGAAACTGCATTTATGTACATTGTTTGTTAAATTTAATCTTTAAACCTAACATTTTTGTCTATGAATGCAGTTTTGTTTCTTTATGCTATCCCCTCCAGGGAGACTTTACGACTTTTTTTGTGTGACTTTTTTTTAAAAGTCTCAGCGATAAATCTAGATACATGTGATAATGGAGTCAGCTCACCCCTTACAGACTTTTCCCTGCGGGCACACAGCAGCTTGAGGTAGCCAGTGTTCAAACAATACAAGGAGAAGATGCCGGCACCTCCAATGGATCGATTAACATTCTTCAGCATTATTATAGATTCCAAACAGGTTACAACATGGCAATAAACCTGCTTATGCATTTCAATCCAATTGATCTTAATCATACCATGTATACTAGGAAGACTTGTTGCTAAATACCACCCAAGGGGTCAAAACTGGCAATAATATTGGATGGCAGATAATCAGTGCTGTAACTAGAGTTCTGAGGCCCCCCCTCCCGCTTGTCGCACCCTCTGTAACAGCGATTGTTAAACCCTTGGTCTCTGGTAATAATAATATCCCCCCACTACCACCAGTAATGTCCCTATAGAGCCCCCAGTAATGTCCTTCCACTGCCCCCAGTAATATCCTTCTACTGCTCCCAGCAATATCCTTCCACTGCTTCCAGTAATGTTTTTCCACTGCCCCCAGTAATGTCCTTCCACTGCCCCCAGTAATATCCTTCTACTGCTCCCAGCAATATCCTTCCACTGCCTCCAGTAATGTTTTTACACTGCCCCCAGTAATATCCTTCCACTGCCTCCAGTAATGTTCATTTTTTCAATGCCCCCAGTAATCTCTCTATAGTGCCCCCAGTAATATCCTTCTACTGCTCCCAGTAATATCCTTCCACTGCTCCCAGTAATATCCTTCTACTGCTCCCAGTAATATCCTTCTACTGCTCCCAGTAATATCCTTCCACTGCTCCCAGTAATATCCTTCCACTGTCCCCAGTAATATCCTTCCACTGCCTCCAGGAATCTCCTTCCACTGCCTCCAGGAATCTCCTTCCACTGCCTCCAGTAATATCCTTCCACTGCCTCCAGTAATGTTAATTCCTTCAATGCCCCCAGTAATCTCTCTATAGAGCCCCTAGTAATATCCTTCCACTGCTCCCAGTAATATCCTTCCACTGTCCCCAGTAATATCCTTCCACTGCCTCCAGTAATATCCTTCCACTGCCTCCAGTAATATCCTTCCACTGTCCCCAGTAATATCCTTCCACTGCCTCCAGGAATCTCCTTCCACTGCCTCCAGTAATATCCTTCCACTGCCTCCAGTAATGTTAATTCCTTCAATGCCCCCAGTAATCTCTCTATAGAGCCCCCAGTAATATCCTTCCACTGCTCCCAGTAATATCCTTCCACTGTCCCCAGTAATATCCTTCCACTGCCTCCAGGAATCTCCTTCCACTGCCTCCAGTAATATCCTTCCACTGCCTCCAGTAATATCCTTCCACTGCCCTTGTAATATCCTTCCACTGCCCCCAGTAATATCCTTCCACTGCCTCCAGTAATGTTCATTCCTTCACTGCCCCCAGTAATCTCTCTATAGTGCCCCCAGTAATATCCTTCCACTGCCCCCAGTAATGTCCTTCCACTGCCCCCAATAATATCCTTCCACTGCCCCCAGTAATATCCTTCCACTGCCCCCAGTAATATCCTTCCACTGCCCCCAGTAATGTCCTTCCACTGCCCCGAGTAATATCCTTCCACTGCCCCCAGTAATATGCTTCCACTGCCCCCAGTAATATCCTTCCACTGCCTCCAGTAATGTCCTTCCACTGCCCCCAGTAATATCCTTCCACTGCCCCCAGTAATATCCTTCCACTGCCTCCAGTAATGTCCTTCCACTGCCCCCAGTAATATCCTTCCACTGCCTCCAGTAATGTTCATTCCTTCACTGCCCCCAGTAATCTCTCTATAGTGTCCCCAGTAATTTTTTCCCAGTCTTCACTCACATCTAACGGGGCCCAGCACTGTCCCTGTACTTCATGCTGGGCCCCATCAGAGCGCTCGTCACAGCAGCATTACATGCAGTCGTTCCAGCATCTATTAGGTCCCAGCACTGCCCTACTAGTAGTTTTCACACATGACTCGGGTGGGCGGAGCCTGACCGATGTTAGTCAGACTCCACCTACCCGCTTAGTTTGTGAATACTACCAGTAGGGCAGCACTGGGGCCTGATTGTTGCCCGACAACCGCATGTGATACTGCTGTGATGAGCGCTCTGACACTGTCACTGTACTTCATACCTGGCCCCATCTGAGTGCCTATCACATCAACATCACATGTGGTCGGTCGGGCATCTATCAGGCCCCAGCACTGCCCTACGAGTACCATTCACAAACTAAGGTGGGTAGGTGGAGCCTAACATTGGTCAGGCTCTGCCCATCCAAGTCATACATCAATACTTTTAGTAGGGCAGTGCTGGGGCCTGATAGATGCTGGACCGGCCGCATGTTATGCTGATGTGATGAGCAATCTGGCAGGGCCCGGCATGAAGTACAGTGACGGTGCTGGACCCTGTTACGGTCGCACCCTCTGCGACTGCAATCGTCACACCCCTGCAGATAGTTAACCAGCTTATGATTTGTTACACATATGTATACAAAACAGCATTTAAATATATTATTTAAACACAAGATTTTCTTGCTTGTATATGCTGTTTTGTATACATCTCTGTAACACATGTTAGGCTGAGTTCGGCACATAACTGAGCTGACCGGAGACCACGGGCCCCATAGATTATAATGGGATCTGTTAGGTTTCCTGCATGCATGACTTTTGCCTCCACTCCTTCCAGCAGAAACCTAATGGACCCCATTATAGTCTATGGGGCCCGTGGGCTCAGTTATGTGCCGAATACATCCTTTCCGTTCTCCTGCTCCTTTAACGGAGCAGGAGAACTGAAATGCTGAACGGTGATGTGAACTCAGCCTTGACCATCTGCCGTCCAGTATCAATGGC
The DNA here is from genome assembly GCF_014858855.1 of Bufo gargarizans. Lineage (NCBI taxonomy): Eukaryota > Metazoa > Chordata > Amphibia > Anura > Bufonidae > Bufo > Bufo gargarizans. The sequence continues at coordinate 479,661,288 of NC_058082.1, forward strand.
AGTTTTAACCCCTTGGGCAGTATTCAGCAGCACGTCTTCTGAGTGTATACATGCCGTGATTACGATCACTTACATCGAAACACATAAGCAGTTTCATTGCCATATTGTAAGGCTACTTTCACACTAGCGTTCTGCTTTCCGCTCGTGAGCTCCGTTTGAAGGGGCTCACGAGCGGACCCGAACGCTTCCGTCCAGCCCTGATGCAGTCTGAATGGAGCGGATGTGCTCAGACTGCATCAGTCTGGCGGCGTTCAGCCTCCGCTCCGCTCGCCTCCGCACGGACAGGCGGACAGCTGAACGCTGCTTGCAGCGTTCAGCTGTCCGCCTGGCCGTGCGGAGGCGTGCGGATCCGTCCAGACTTACAATGTAAGTCAATGGGAACGGATCCGCTTGATGATGACACCATATGGCTCAATCTTCAAGCGGATCCGTCCCCCATTGACTTTACATTGAAAGTCTGAACGGATCCGCTCAGGCTACTTTCGCACTTAGAAATTTTTCTAAGTTATTAATGCAGACGGATCCGTACTGAACGGAGCCTCCGTCTGCATTAATATGATCGGATCCGTTCAGAACGGATCCGATCAAGCGCAAGTGTGAAAGTAGCCTAACCTGTGTGGAATCCATAATAAGGCTGAAGAATTTTAGTCAATCCATTCTTCTATCTCTACATCCACTTATAGGTTTGTTTGAAATGTGGAGCTCCCCTTTCTTTATCGTATGGTCAGGAAAAGGTATCCAGGTATAATATGTGCCAAGGGCTGGACTGGCCCACCAGAGTACCAGAGGATCCTCATCTAATACGGCAGCAGTTCTCAACCTAGGGGTCGCGACCCCTTTGGGGGTCGATCGGCCCTTTCCGGGGGGTCGCCTGAGGCTTCCTATTGTGGGTCGCCCGCAGCGGCCCCTTATCTTCGCGCACAGGAAGTGATGTCCTATCACTGCCTGTGCTTGAAGGAGCCTGACGTCTGGACGGGTAAGTCGGGCCGCCTGTCTGCTGAGGTCCGAGTTTTTTCGTTAATGACACCGCCGCTGAGCACCACTGCCACCAATGATTTAATTGAGCCTGGCTGAGCCTGGCTAATTTTATTTTAATTATTTGGCTGAGCAAGGCTTAATTTATTTGGGGGGACATGAAGCACCATTGATTTATTTATTTGGGGGAAACCTGATGCACCACTGATTTATTTATTTGGGGGGGACTTGAAGAACCACTGATTTATTTATTTGAGGGGTACCCTGAGCACCACTGATTTATTTTTTTTTATTTTTTTTTGGGGGGGGGGGGGTACTGTGAGCACCACTAAGTTATTTATTTGAGGGGTACTGTGCGCACCACTGATTTATTTTTTAGGGGGTATTTGTTGTTTATTATTTATTTTAAAGTTATTTATTTGGTTTACAAATATTTTGTATTTATGCTATACATTACAATTCATAACAGTAGCAAAATTAGTTATGATGTAGCAAGGAAAAAAATGTAATGGTTGGGGGTCACCACAACATGAGGAACTGTATTAAGGGGTCACGGCTTTAGAAAGGTTGAGAACCACTGTAATACGGGGTCCTCCGCCTCATGCACACAACCGTTTCTGTATTGTGGTCTGCAAACCATGCAAAAAATACAGATATCTTCAATGTCCAATCCACATTTTTCTCACTCCCATCACTGGAAATCACTTTTCTCCTCTGCAACATGGACAAGGATAGGACATGTTCAGTCATTTGCACAATAAACATCCAAATGCAGATGGCACATGGATGACATTCATTTGCTATGACTGCAGAAATCAATGTGTCCTTGTTCTAGCCTCAAAAAATGTGGCTCGGACACGGATGCAAGATATGGTCGTGTGTATTAGCCCTTGAACAGGGCCCCTAAGGTCTAGAAGAAGACAATTTCATTCTGCACTGACCTTAGTGCAAGAACAGAACTTGCTCTTCTCTTCCCTGAATGAAAATAATGCATTTCACGCAGCGGCCACTAGGGGGATCTGAATTCAAAGAGATTGTTACAGCTTCCTTGGTAGTTGTGTTAAATACTATTCACGGAGCTCCCCCTAGTGGTGGCTGCAGGCAGCCAGTCAGTCAGCTTTGTAATAGAAGAGAAGCAGGAGATCTATCTATGTATTTTTGACAGGTTTCTGATGTAAATACATTGAAAAATATGGTGTTCAGAATGAGCGCCGTATATTTGAGCGACCTGTTCCACTTTTTCCGACATAAAAGTGCGTGAGGCCAATCTTCCACTTAATAAAAAAACTCTAAATTCGTAAAAAATCTGGGGCATTGTGCATGTTCTGCATTGCCTGGTAATGGCTGATGCATGTACACTGGGAAACTAGGTGTAGGGGCCCATGCTAAGTTTTGCTATGGGGCCCTGTGAGATCTGCGTATGGCCCCTGGCCCTAATCTTTACCTTATTTCAGCATTTATATTGCACTTTTCCTCCACTGAACACAAAAACAAGCAGATGAAGCTGGTATTGAGTCTAATAATTTTAACACTCTAATCAAATACATGTGAGCATCAGGACCATTTACATGGCATTTTACAGTCTGCGCGGATTACTGTGCTGTCATTTACAAGGGTATATAATGGCTTTTCAGACTGAGTATTCATTTCCATTATAGTAATGTACCGATGGCCTGTAGCCTATCTCCGACAGGAATCGGGAGCATCTGCTTTATCTATGCATTAGAAAGCAGATCTATCGCCTTCGATTAAGACTATCTGACATTACAGTAGAAATCACTTTCTTTAATCACTGCCCCAGGGAAGCTGTAATGCGCCGTTCATTTATAAATTTAGTTTGGCTTGAATTTCTTCTCTTGATAAAACCATTATATAGCGGGCTGCAGGGAGACTTTATGGGAAAAGCTTGCCCCCTGCAGGTGAGTATAGAGAACAGCAGTGAAATAATACTGGCATAATTGAACATTATTATATCCAGCATAAAATCAACTTATTCCATAGCACAAAGGAAAGAGGATTTACCTACAATAACAGACAATACAAAGACATGAAAATTGGTTAGATTTGATGTGCCTGCACCAGACTGCACCACTGACCCCTCAAGGATCTAAGCTTGTCATTAAGACAAATGGGTACTCAATCCAATTTATGAGTGCAGAGAGTAGATAGGCATAAAATACAGAACCGGGCCTGTACTGCGGACTGCAAATTGTGGTCCGCAATGCACGAACACCAACTGTGGGGCAGCCATAGCGGATCGCGGACCCATTCACTTTAATTGTTACAATTACATCACAGAACCTGGATAATGCACACAGTGTTAATACAGTTATGTCACAGTATATGCATAATAAATAGTGATGTGATAGTGCAGAGATAATACCAAGAGATGTAAGAGTACATGCATAATAAACACAGTGACGTCACAGTACGGAAATAATAAACACAGTGATGTTACATTGCAGATATAATAAATACCGTAATGTCAGAGTACAGAGATAATAATCAGTCATAGCACAGGTATAATAAGCTATGTCACAGTACAGGGGTCATAATCAGTGATGTCACAGTACAGGTCTAATAAACACAGTGATGTCACAGTACAGGAACAATAAACAGTGATGTCACAGTACAGGGATCATAATCAGTGATGTCACAGTACAGGTCTAATAAACACAGTGATGTCACAGTACAGGAACAATAAACACAGTGATGTCACAGTACAGGTATAATAATCAGTGCTGTCACAGTACAGAGTTAAATCACAGTACAGAGATAATAAACAAAGACCCATTAGATGCATAATAAATGCTGCGATATCACAATACATAGATGTCACTGCAGAATATCAATGTAATGATCAATGTGAAAAGTAACAGTAAAAGTCCCACTGATGTGACAGTGCAGTGGATGATACATGTAGTGACCATATTCACAGTATATTACTATTGCTAAACGGTAATCCAGATTTTTTTAATCCTTAGAAGACCCTGCGATTTCCTGTTTAAATTTTTCACTCCCTGTCATGTTTTTTTGCAGGACAAGTTGTACTTTCTAATGACACCATTAATATTGCATATGATGTAACAGGGAGCAGGAACAATTCCAAATATAGTGGAATAGAAAAAAAATGCAATTCCGCCACAATTTTTTTTTACAGCGTTTTCTTTGTGGTAAAAATGACCTGTTACTTTCATTCTCCATCACTTTTTATTCAATTTTTGGGGGGAGGTAAAGTGACAAAAAATGACGAACTGGCCTCTTCGATTTTTTTCTGTAACGCCACTCACCGTATGATAAATATTCTTACATTTTAATAGTAGGGGCGTTTTTGGATATGGAGATGTTTTTTTTAATTTTATTTTTATTTTTAAAAACTTTTTATTTATTTTTTAAACTTTTTTTAAGTCACCTTAGGTGACTATAACTAGCAATCATTAGCTTGCCAATGTATTCAATGATGGGTATACAGTGCTGCCCATAATTATTCATACCCCAGGCACATTTTGACTTAAAGTTACTTTCATTCAACCAGCATCTGGACAAAGAAGAAGACTTCTGGTCTTCTGTGTTATGGTCAGATGAAACAAAAATTGAATTGTGTGATCACAATGATGTTTTCTTCATTTGGCGTAAAAAAAGGAGAAGCCTTCAACCCAAAGAACACCATCCCCACTGTCAAACATGGTGGTGGGAACCTAATGCTTTGGGGGGGGTGTTTCAGCCAATGGACCAGGGAACCTAATCACAGTAAACGGTACCATGAAAAAAGAGCAATACATGAGGATTCTCAACAGCATCAGGCAGTCTGCAGAGAAACTTGGCCTTGGGCACCAGTGGACATTTCAGCATGACAATGACCCAAAACACACAGCAAAAGTGGTGAAGAAATGGTTTACAGACAACAACATTAACGTTTTGGAGTGGCCCAGCCAGAGTCCAGACTTCAATCCAATTGAGAATCTGTGGAAGGAGCTAAAGATCAGGGTGATGGCAAGAAGACCCTCCAACCTGAAAGATTTGGAGCTCATTGCTAAAGATGAATGGGCAAAAATACCTGTGGAGACATGCAAAAAGCTGGTCTGCAATTATAGGAAGCGTTTGATTGCTGTGATAGCCAATAAAGGCTTTTCTATTGATCAGTGGCGACTCTAGGAACAATATATAGGGGGGGCACAAAGATACCACAGTCAAAAATGGGGGGGCAAAAACAAAATAAGATTACAAAATACGAGAGAGTTGCGGTCTGCAGGGATACAGTTATAATAAAACAATTTACTTACAAAAGAAGCTATTCAGTCGTCTGCTGTGCTGTCCTCTGCTTGCTTCCACGGATTCTTTCCCCTTCTTTCTGTCTCTCGTCAGTGCACAGGCGCACTGTTATGGTGGATCTGTGGAAGACACACTGTTATGGTGGATCTGTGGAAGACACACTGTTATGGGGGATCTGTGGATGACACATTATGCCTCTCATTAGCCCTCATTATGCCTCTCATCACTCCCATATCAGCCCCCATATAAGCCCTTATGCCTCATTAGCCCCCATTATTCTTCTTATTAGCCCCATTGGCCCCCATTATGCCTCATTAGCCCACATTATGCCTCTAATTAGCCCCCATTATGCCTCTTATTAGCCCCCATATGCCTCCAATTAGCTACATATGCCTCCAATTAGCCCCCATATGCCTTCAATTAGCCCCCATATGCCTTCAATTAGCCCCCATATGCCTCCTATTAGCCCCCATATGCCTCCTATTAGCCCCCATATGCCTCCTATTAGCCCCCAATTAGCCCCCATATGCCTCCAATTAACCCCATATGCCTCCAATTAGCCCCATAGACCCCATATGCCTCCAATTAGCCCCCATATGCCTCCAATTAGCCCCCATATGCCTCCAATTAGCCCCCAATTAGCCCCCATATGCCTCCTATTAGCCCCCAATTAGCCCCTATATGCCTCCAATTAGCCCCTATATGCCTCCAATTAGCCCCTATATGCCTCCAATTAGCCCCTATATGCCTCCAATTAGCCCCTATATGCCTCCAATTAGCCCCCATATGCCTCCTATTAGCCCCCATATGCCTCCTATTAGCCCCCATATGCCTCCTATTAGCCCCCATATGCCTCCTATTAGCCCCATAGACCCCATATGCCTCCAATTAGCCCCCATATGCCTCCAATTAGCCCCCATATGCCTCCTATTAGCCCCCAATTAGCCCCCATATGCCTCAAATTAACCCCATATGCCTCCAATTAGCCCCATAGACCCCATATGCCTCCAATTAGCCCCCATATGCCTCCAATTAGCCCCCATATGCCTCCAATTAGCCCCCAATTAGCCCCCATATGCCTCCTATTAGCCCCCAATTAGCCCCTATATGCCTCCAATTAGCCCCTATATGCCTCCAATTAGCCCCTATATGCCTCCAATTAGCCCCTATATGCCTCCAATTAGCCCCCATATGCCTCCTATTAGCCCCCATATGCCTCCTATTAGCCCCCATATGCCTCCTATTAGCCCCATAGACCCCATATGCCTCCAATTAGCCCCCATATGCCTCCAATTAGCCCCCATATGCCTCCAATTAGCCCCCAATTAGCCCCCATATGCCTCAAATTAACCCCATATGCCTCCAATTAGCCCCATAGACCCCATATGCCTCCAATTAGCCCCCATATGCCTCCAATTAGCCCCCATATGCCTCCAATTAGCCCCCATATGCCTCCAATTAGCCCCCAATTAGCCCCCATATGCCTCCAATTAGCCCCATAGACCCCATATGCCTCCAATTAGCCCCCATATGCCTCCAATTAGCCCCCATATGCCTCCTATTAGCCCCATATGCCTATTAGCCCCATATGCCTATTAGCCCCCATATGCCTCCAATTAGCCCCATATGCCTCCTATTAGCCCCATATGCCTCCTATTAGCCCCATATGCCTCCTATTAGCCCCCAAATATGCCTCCAATTAGCCCCCAAATATGCCTCCAAATGCCCCCATACATCTCCAATTAGCCCCCAAATATGCCTCCAATTAGCCCCCAAATATGCTTCCAATTAGCCCCATATGCCTCCTATTAGCCCCCATAATGCCCCCAGCAGCCACATTTTTTATAAAATTAAAAAAAAAACACTTACCTCTCCTGCTCCTGGACGGACGCCGCCTGCCATTTTCTCCCTCCTCAGTCGACTGTGCGTGCTCTAAACTGGCGCGCACAGCGTGAGGTCACAGAGCGACCTCACGCTGTGCGCAGCCCTGCACAGCCGACAGCCGAGGACCAGGAAGTGGTGAGTACAGAGCGTTCACCACTTCCTGGTCCTTCTGTACTAATGAGCGCTTCCTTAATGGAAGCGCTCATTAGTATTCACTCGGGGGAATCAGCGGGGGGGCACCTGGGGGGGCAAGGAACAACATAGGGGGGGCAATTGCCCCCCCTCGCCCCCCTCTAGCGACGCCACTACTATTGATTATTGAGAAGGGTATGAATAATTTTGGACTGGACACTTTTTGCTCAAATGTAAATAAAAGCTGAGAAATGTTTTTTTCCCACAATAAGGCCTCGTCTTATTATCTTTTGGGAGACACCTATGTCATTTCCCGTCAAAAAATTACTTGATGGTTGAATAAAAGTAACTTTAAGTCAAAATTTTCCAGGAGTATGAATAATTATGGGCAGCACAGAACACACCATTCACTGTATTCCAATACAGTGCTGCCACCTGCTGGCCTGTATTGGAATATTCCAGTGATGGGTATCAGATCCTGCTTGAGACTCCAAGCCATCACCAGCATCCTACAGCTTCCCCAATCTCAGCTGGGTGTGGTTGCGTGCGGTTCCTGTGTCTGAGGGGTTAAACGTATGCAATTGGGCTTATGGCTGAAGGCATATATTCGCCCCGGGTCTCTGCTGTTTGAAACAGCAGAAACCCGACAGCTATGGCGCCCGCTGCACGAACAAGCAGGCGCCATGTACAGCCAGGGTCGCCAAGGTGTTAACCGCCTCCGGACCGCCTAACGCACGATTGCGTTCCGGAGGCGGTCGATTTGTTCCTCCTTAATGAGCTGGCGTGTCATCTCGCGAGACGCAAGAAAGGTATATCAGACGCTGTTTTGTTAACAGCGTCTGATATATTCAAAATCTCCCCAATATCTCACCATCCCCCTCTCCTATGTTCCCTCTCCTGGGTAATCCACAATTTCCCCCTGGGATGGAACACGGACCTTTTCGGGTTCTGGTGAATAGCAATAAATTCAGGGCCCATCATCTGATCGCCTCGAATTTATGGCTCACCCCTCAACAAATCTCGGAGATGGATGCTTCCCCTAACATTAATCCCTGGCAGTCGCTCCAACTTAAACATTACATGGCCACTCTTCCTCCAGCAGAATCCTTTGTCCGTGACAAGACGGATTTTGAGTTTCTTTGCGATCAATCAGGGGTGTCGAGACGTACCCTTTCTCGAATGTACAACTTACTACTCAACCCTCCCGACCAACCTCCTCCCAACTATATCCCTCAGTGGGAAGCAGACCTAGATATCGCACTCTCATCAGAACAAAGATTAAGATTATATACGTGCATTCACAAAACATCTATTGCTAGTAATGTCCAAGAGGCTGGATTCAAACTTATGTCCCGTTGGTATAGGGTCCCTACTAGACTTAATTCCATTTTTCCTCAAGTCTCTCCTTTGTGTTGGCGTTGTGGCTCCGAGAGAGGCACTATCCTACACACATTCTGGAGCTGTCCACACCTGTCGGATTTCTGGGATTCGGTGTGGTTGATTACATCTAAATTCACCTCATATACCCTCCCTAAGACGCCTGCTTTCTTCCTGCTCCATCAGTGCGAGATTCCTCTCTCCGCCTATAAAAAATCTGTGGTAAGACATCTGGTAAACGCCGCAAGAGCTTGTATCCCGTGCCTCTGGAGGCAATCGACTGTTCCCTCTGTAGCCATGTGGATCAACAAAATCCAGGAGACCATGAGAATGGAAGACCTCACCTCGTCAATAAGACATACTGAGAAGGTGTTTACTAAAACTTGGAGTTATTGGTTGGAATTCTATGACTGAATGTAGGTCTCTTTTATCCCGGTCGTGAGAGCGAGGTTTGTTGTTGATTATTCCCTTTCCTCCTTTCCCTTCCTCCCTTCCCTTCCCTCTTCCCTTCTTCCTTAATATGCCCCTTCCCTCTCTTTCTCTCCTTTTCTTTATACGGCTGGCGTCGCTCCAGTTGTTTCATGCTATCCTACATATGTCTATGTGTTATCTCATTGGATATTGAGCTTATTTGACTTAACAAATTGCCATGGCGAGGTTGTTCGCTTTACTTAATGTATCCTGTTCAATATCTGATTCAAGTCTAGTATTAAATTGAAAAATTGAAAAATTCTAAATAAAGAATTTACAAAAAAACAAAAAAAAACAAAAAAAAAACGCGTCTGATATACCTGCTACCTGGTCCTCTGGTGGTCCCTTTTGCTTGGATCGACCACCAGAGGACACAGGCAGCTCTGTAAGTAGCACCAAACACCACTACACTACACCCCCCACCCCCCTGTCACTTATTAACCCCTTATTAACCCCTGATCACCCCATATAGACTCCCTGATCACCCCCCTGTCATTGATCACCCCCCTGTAAGGCTCCATTCAGACATCCGTATGTGTTTTTTATCGGACTCACAGATCCGCAAAACACGGACACCGCGGATCTGCAAAACACGGACACCGGCAATCTGCTTTCCGCATTTTGCGGATCCGCATATTGCCAGAACTATATAGAAAATGCCTTTTCTTGTCCGCAATTGCGGACAAGAATAGGACATGTTTTATAGGCTCTACAAAAAACGCAGTGTTCGCCCGATCAGGCCTGATCTTGTGCGCACACTTGAGTTCAGTCCGCCCCACCGCAGTGACAGAAGTTATTTTTTTCTGATCACTGCAAAAACACTGTAAAATTGATGCGGCGCTATAAAAAGATCACTTTTGAGGGGCATGGCAAGTTCATAGAAGAATTTTTTTTTTTGGCACAAGTTAGCGGAATTTTTTTTGTTTGTTTTTTTGTTTTTTCCTTCAAAGTCTCATATTCCACTGACTTGTGACAAAAAATAAAATCTTACATTAACTCACCATACCCCTCACGGAATCCAAATGCGTAAAAATTTTTAGACATTTATATTACAGACTTCTTCTCACACTTTAGGGCCCCTAAAATGCCAGGGCAGTATAAATACCCCACATGTGACCCCATTTTGGAAAGAAGACACCCCAAGGTATTCTGTGAGGGGCACGGCGAGTTCCTAGAATATAATTTTTTTTGGCACAAGTTAGCGGAAAATGATTTTTTTATATTTTTTTCTCTTACAAAATCATTTTCCGCTTACTTGTGCCCAAAAAAATATATTCTAGGAACTTACGGAATACCATGGGGTGTCTTCTTTCCAAAATGGGGTCACATGTGGGGTATTTATACTGCCCTGGCATTTTAGGGGCCCTAAAGCGTGAGAAGAAGTCTGGAATCCAAATGCCTAAAAATGCCCCTCTAAAAGGTACTCATTGGAATTTGGGCCCCTTTGCGCACCTAGGCTGCAAAAAAGTGTCACACATGTGGTATTGCCGTACTCGGGAGAAGTTGGGCAATGTGGTTTGGGGTGTATTATTACATATACCCATGCTGGGTGAGAGAAATATCTCTGTCAAATGACAACTTTGTATAAAAAAAAAATGGGAAAAGTTGTCTTTCAGAGAGATATTTCTCTCACTCAGCATGGGTATATGTAAAAATACACCCCAAACCACATTGCCCTACTTCTTCTGAGTACGGCGATACCACATGTGTGACACTTTTTTGCAGCCTATGTGCACAAAGGGGCCCAAATTCTAAAGAGTATCTTTACGATTTCACAGGACATTATATACGCATTTGGATTCCAAACTACTTCTCACACTTTAGGGCCCCTAAAATGCCAGGGCAGTATAACTACCCCACAAGTGACCCCATTTTGGAAAGAATACACCCCAAGGTATTTCGTGAGGGGCATGGCAACAGATAGACGGACCATGCCTAGCAACCCTATTTTAAACACAGGTAAAAATAGGCAGTACAGGGAACAAAAATGTGGAATTAAGGGGAAATTGAATACACAGTGAAAAGTTGAATTAGGGCCACCAAGGTGAGTTTAATCACCACAATCCAATACTAAAAAAAACCCAAAAACGACAGTTATCCTTTAGGGACGAAAAGCGAAACAGAAACCTTTAGAGGCATTCAGTTTTGATCCGTCTTAGGCCTCTTGCGCACGACCGTATGGCTTTTTCAGTATTTTGCGATCCACAAAAAAACGGGTCCGCTAAAAATATGGATGACTTCCATGTGCATTCAGTTTTTTGGCGGAACGGAACAGCTGGCCCCTGATAGAACAGTACTATCCTTGTCCATTATGCGGATAATAATAGGACATGTTCTATCTTTAAAGGGAACGGAAATATGGAAACGGAAGGCATACGGAGTATCTTCCGTTTTTTTTTTCCAGATCCATTGAAATGAATGGTTCCGTATATGGTCCATATACGGAACGCAAAAAAACGGAACGGAAACGGAAAAAAAAGTTTGTGTGCAAGAGACCTTAGGCTACTTTCACACTAGCGTTTTTGCTGGATCTGGCAGGGTTCAGCAAAAACGCTTCCATTACTGATAATACAATCAGCATGCTGCGGTTTGCTCTCCGGTATGAGAATGGAACGCATTTTGGAGGATTCTGTTCAGTTCAGTTTTGTGCCCATCGACAATAAATGGGGACAAAGCGGAAGCGTTTTTTTCCAGTATTGAGACCGTATGACGGATCTCAATACCGGAAAATATTAATGCTAGTGTGAAAGTAGCGTAAATAGAGTTCTATGGGCACAAATAATGGTTCCGTCTTGTTTCGTTATGTAAGACGGAAAAAGAAGTCCTGTCGACTTACGGCCTGTGTTTACTGGCTGTTAAAAAACAGCCATGTGAATAGCCGACAGACTGCAATGGTTCTGAAAATGCCCGTGTGATGCGGCCATTTTTCACTGGCTACACGGTGACATGTGTTGCGTGACTTCTTGTCGCACCAAAGTTGCACAACATTTTTCATAATGATAGTCTATGGTGTTTCACTGCGACATGTAAAGTATTGGATTTTTGTGCGACTGTCGCATTCGCAGCATGTTGTTACAAAAAATGACGTGTTACATTGGTGCGACATGAATGTCATGCGACACATGTCGCAAGCTAGTTGCACCCTTTTTGTCACATGATTTATTGTTGCACGACACATGTTATCTTGTAACCCTAGCCTAAATGGCGAGTGAAGCTCATTAACATATCTAACACACGCACTTCCCCTCCCACTTTCCAAAACTGGAATGAGTGGTGTAAAAGCCCAAATAGTCTAAAAGCCAGAATTCTGGCAACATTTTCAAGCCAGAAATCTGGAGGGCTCGATAAATCTCCCCCGTGTGATGGTAGCCCAATGCTTTTAGTACGTTTTGCAGGGTGTCTCTCACAGGTCTCTGAGCAGGGAGGTCGCCCATTACTGACAGCAGCCACTTCCTGGTTCGTCGCTTAGCAACCGAGGCAAGCCAAACACAGAGGAGGCTGCAGGATCCCGGCTGACAGCGCAGGCCTTTCCATGGGGAGAGCCTCTGTGGTATCATAGCAGTCTGCACTCCACCTTCACTATACAGGTACTGCAAAAATCATCACTCTTCTATGTATGTATTTGCTTTTAAAGGGCGTCTGACACCAGGAAGGGGTTAACCATGAAAATTGTTTATCACCTACCCACAGGATAAGTGACAAACACTGGATTGGTTGTGGGGGGGGGGGGGCAGAGTTGACCGCTGGGACCCCTATGATTGGAAGAAGGCAGGGCCCCCTCTCTAATTTAAGTGGTAGTGCACCCTTTTATGAGACTGACGGTGCGCTGTCTATGTGGTCAGATACCCCACGATCCAATATTTATCACCGATCCTGTGCATTGGTGATAAATAGTTTTTGTGGGATAACCCCTTTAAGATTTATTAAAAACCTGTTAGGCTACATGCACACGGTTCCTATTACGCTCTGATTTTTTTTATGTTGAAAATCCGCAGCATAGTACACTATCAGGTGAGTAGATGAAATGTTAATTGTGCGATTTGCAATGCAAAGGCTGAGATCTGGGGACAAATACATGTCAGGATCTGTAAGTATTTGTTATGGAACCACTGTGTGCACATGGGTGCGGTGAACGCACGTAAGACCCGCACAAACTTTCGTGTGGATTTATGTGAGTTTCTGCAGCATATCCGCACCAAAATCTGTAATGTCTAATTGCAGTTTTGGTGCGGATTTTATACCGTTTTGACACAGATGTCATCCTTCCATTGAAAAGTGTGAAATCCGTAGCTAAAACCGCAAACATAACTGACATGATAAATAATTTGAAATCCACACAGAAGGTCAATTTCCACACATAAAAAATCCACAAAGTGTACATGAGATTAGTGTAATCTCATACACTTTGCTGGTACTGTACAGTGATGGTCAGTTCGCAGTGTTCGCCAGCGAACACATGCGGGCTGTCATCTTTAGTAAGGTAGACTCACCCGTCCAGCGATGCACAGGTAAGACCTTACCTGTGCCTGTGCCGAGAGCCAGTCTGAAATCAAATGCGGTCACCGGGAGCAGGTAGTTCCGAGAACAGCCCGATGAAGGCCCCTGGCAGGACCTGCGCTGATGTCACCGCACTCACCACTTGGTAAGCGCGATTACGTAATCAAAGGTCCTTTTGCAGTTCCTGAAAGAAGACGATGCCGTCTGCGCGATGAAGTAGATAAGGTGAGTAAATTTTTTTATTTTTTTTAACCCCTCAATCAACATTTTACTAAGCATTCTGTATAAAGAATGCTATTGTTTTCCCTTATAACCATGTTATAAGGAAAAATAATAATATCTACATAACACCTAACCCGAACATCAGTGAAGAATTCCGTGTCCGAGTCTGGGTACCACATCCAGTTTTTAATCATGTGCGTGCAAAACGCATTGCACCTTCGCAATAAAAACTGAACAACACAACGCAATCGCAGTCAAAACGGACTGAAATTGCGTGCGCACTCGCGTGGGTTTCCCGCAATGCACACGCGCCGCATCCCGAGCAAATTTATATCTAGATCATGCCATGCCAAAAAAAAAACATAACTAAAATACTGTGGAGGGGATTTGTTAAAGTATATGTAGATCACTTGCAACTATTTTTTTGTGTGTGTTGGACACATTTTAACACATCCTAAGGCCTCATGCACACGACAGTATTTTTTCACGGTCCGCAAAATGGGGTTCCGTTGTTCCCTGATCCGTTTCCGTTTTTGTTTCTGTGTGTCTTCCTTGATTTTTGGAGGATCACCAGACATGAAGGAAAGTGAAAAAAAATATCTAAGTCAAGTTTGCCTTGCAAATGATAGGAAAAAAACGGACGCGGACGACAATCTTGTGTGCCTCCGTGTTTTTTCACGAACCCATTGACTTAAATGGGTCCCCAAACCGTTGTCCGTGAAAGAAATAGGACAGGTCATATTTTTTTGACGGACTGGAAACACGGATCACGGATGCGGATGACAAACTGTGCATTATCAGAGTTTTCAACAGACCCATTGAAAGTCAATGAGTCCGCAGAAAATCAAGGAAAACGGAACAACGGACACGGAACACAACAACGGTCGTGTGCATGAGGCCTTAGGCCTCTTGCAAATGAACATATTTTATTTCCGTTTCCGTTCCGTTTTTGCAGTTTCTGTTTACGGTTCGTATGCAAAACCATTATTTTCAATGGTTCCGCAAAAAAATTTACTTATCCTATTATTGTCCATATTACGGACAAGGATAGTACTGTTCTATTAGGGGCCAGCTGTTCCGTTTCGCAAAATACGGAATGCACACGGACGTCATCCATATTTTGCGGACCCCAAAATACATACGGTCATGTGCAAGAGGCCTAAGAAAGGTTTAATAGGAGCGGTAAAATGTGCTAAATTTATTTACATCATGCACCACTTTTGAAGCAAAATACATGTCAGTAGGGGATGTAACAAAAAGTCTAGTCAGGTGTACCACATTGTGAAAAATTGGGCATAATTTGTGCAATTTTATGGATAAATGAACACCAACATAGGAGATTCATCAATATCTAGTTATTCACATGCATTTTTAAGGCATATTAAAAACACACCATAGCTAGATCATGCTGCATTTTGGAAAAAATGCCACAGAACCCCAAAATTCAAATAAATAAATAAATAAAATAGCGGCACACATATTGGGTCCTTTATCAAACTGGTGTAAAGTGGAACTGGCTTAGTTGCCCATAGCAAACAATCAGATTCTACCTTTCATTTTCCAATGGAGCTGTCAAAAATAAAAGGTGGAATCTGATTGGTTGCTATGGGCAACTAAGCCAGTTCTACTTTACACCAGTGTGATAAATGTTTCCTCACATTTTTCTGCACTTGCGCATTTTTAGTGTGTGTGTGTGGGGGGGGGGGGGTTTGTACCTGCTTTTTAGGTGCATTTTTGTGTGTGTGTGGTGAAAATGCCAGCTTCAGAAGTTAGCTAAAGATCTATGGGAAATATGAAACACAGGACACAAAAGCATTTTTTTTTTCATTAGGTGGCTTTTTTGTCCTTTTCCCCCTAGCTTCTATTCTAATATGCAGACTGCTGTGGTATTTGGTGTTTTTCAAGACCTTTCATATCATCAAGGAAAAACAGTCATGAAGAAAAAAAAAAAATGTTAAAAAATGTATGTGGTTATTTTGGAGGTTTTAGAACCCCCCCCCCCTAAAACTGCCAGTGCCATATGCATGTGTGTATAGACCCTTAGAAAAAGACCACCACATGTGTCCAAGGATGATTCTCACATTGCTACTCGACTTTACTAAAATCGATGAGGCTGAGCTATAATAGTTTTTGGAAGACAGCAGCCATGTTTTTCAAACCCTAGGCAACAAAGAACACGGAGATGGTGTGCATCACATTTATTATGTGTTTTAGAAACATTTTATACCGCCCTCCACAGTTGTAAAGTGTGTCAAGTAGAGTTGTAAAAAATGCCAAATTTAGTAGGCGGTCACATCTGTAGGGGGTAGGCAGTTATTTTATTGTCTTTTAGGATATATTGTGATCTAATACACATTCATTATATTGTTTACCCTACAGACCTAAAGAAACTAAGGTTCAGTTGTGACTCCATGGAGAACCGTGATTCAGTGAGAAATGGCTTCACAGATATTTCGAAAGACAGTTGTTTCCATGCTGTTGAGACAGAGGCTGGATATAAAAAGATATTTACAGATAAAATGCAAGAAAGAGGATTAAAAGTGCAACAGAAAATACTGAACACCATAAAGATACAAAGAGAGCAGAGGGAGAAAGTGGAGAAGGAAGCACCGGCTGATGTACTGGCGAGGGAGTGGTTCAGCCCGGACAAGTCTTCTGTAGACACAAGAACTTATCTTCTTGACCATTTGATGCCTTCAGTTGTGCACGGTGTTGAGTCCCTTCTCATGGAGCTGGAAAAGAAAAAGGTTCTCGAAGATGATTCTGTTAAGTTTGACCCAGTTACCTATCTTGGAGAGTTCCTTATGAGACAAAATCCTGACTTATTTTCTGGCAAAGAGAAATCGGCCTACGTTCGTGGCTTGGAGCAAGTAGTTGCTGATCTGAAAAACAATGTTTTTGATTTAGAATTCAACAGGTGAGAGCGAATATACATGTATGATGTGTTTTTCATATTTGCCGATATCTTCAATATTTTCATTTTTTGTTAATCGTGGCCATACGATCTGAAAACTGTTACAGGTTCGTATGGGCATTTTGTTAACAGCCAGTTAATAGCAGCCATCAAAAAATAAAACGTGCCTTATTTTTGGTCGTTTTCATCACCAGATGGGCCCCATTGAAATGCATAGAACCTTTTGTAATGGCTGTTTAGACAAGAGTGCACCCGTCTAACAGCTGTTAAAAATGCGTACACCAAAAACCATTGAGAGGTTAAAATAATAAAAAAAATACCCTATTCTCTTGCACACAAGGGAACACTTGCTTCTTACTGCAGGCTTTAGGACCTGACACTCCAAGTATGGTGACGTCACATGATGTGATGGGAGTGCAGGTCCTGCTGCCTACAGTGAGGAGCAAGTGTTTCATCCATGTGCTGGTGGACAAGGTAAGTATTTTTTTTTAAATTGGATCTGTGGACAGTACGAAGACTGGATGGTCATTATATATACTGGAGATAAAAGGAGGCCCAAAATAAAAAAATAAAAATTAAATATATATATATATAGGCACTAAGAGGCCATTATTTATACTGAAGGGGCACTAGGTGGACAATTATTCATACTGGGGATCACTTTGGGGCCATTATATATACTGGGGGCACTATGAGACCATTATTTATTTTGGGGGACACCATGTGGTCATTATTCATACTGGTGGCACTGTGGGGCCATTAATTATACTGAGGGGACACTATGGGGCTGTTATTCATACTAGGGGGCATTAGGGGTCCATTATTCATACTGGGGGGGCACAATGGGACCATTATTCATAATGGGAGGCACAATAGGGCCATTTTTCATACTGGGGGCACTATGGGCCATTACTTATACTGGGAGACACTATGGGGCCATTATTCATACTGGGGGCACTGTGGGGGGGAGGGGGCAATTGCTGTCCAGGAGCACTGTGGGGGGAAATATAATATTATGAGGGCACTGCAGGGGTTGAGATGTAAAAAATAAATAAAAATCCAATGAACTACCATGGCTGAGAGACAGAGCCCCGTTTTAAGATGGGACCCCACCAATTGGACCTTAATAGCATGTCCTGTCGATATATACCATAAATGTCCAGATCGGAATACTCCCTTAATGACATTTTGGTTTTGTATGAAGCTGTGCTTTACAACTACAAACTATGCATCTCCCAGTATTGACCAAGTTGGATATTATTCACCTGGTCTACGCTTTACTCTGTTTTTGCTGTACTCCACTTCATTGATTTCTGATATTATAGATAATGCTTCATATAGCATTGGTCATGACTTTGTTGTTGGCAGGCTTGGTCAACTAAAAGAGGAACTGAAGGAGTACCAAGATAATAGATCACAAGTGCAAAGCATCCAGAGCCAGGTGATGGAGAAAAGGAAAGAAGCCTTGTCCTTGCAGTTTCAAGAATGGACCCTGGATGTTAGCGGCAGGATTCCACTTGCGCTGGTAAGTGAAAATATACAAGGATACATACAGTATGTATCTGTGTCACATAGTATAATTTCTTCCTTCCTCTTTAAATTGTGAATAAGGCTACTTTCACACCTGCGTTAGGTGCGGATCCGTCTGGTATCTGGACAGACGTATCCGCACCTATAAATGCAAACGCTGGTATCTGTTCAGTACGGATACGTCTGCATAACTTAGTAAAAAAAAAATCTAAGTCTGAGTGGAAGTCATATTTGTGTCAATGTAAACGGATCCGTCCCCATTGACTTACATTGTAAGTCAGGACGGATCCGTTTGGCAAGCAGCGTTTTGGTGTCCGCCTCCGGAGAAGGAATGGAGGCGGAACAGAGCCAAACTGATGCATTCTGAACGGATCTGCATCCATTCAGATTGCATTGGGGCTAAACTGATCCTTTTGGGGCCGCTTGTGAGAGCCTTGAAACGGATCTCACAATCGGACCCAGAAACGCCAGTGTGAAGGTAGCCTTAGGCATAATGGATGAAAATCTGCCAAGGCTAGAGGTGCACTTGTTACATAGGGAAAGTTGCAGAGATCTGCACAATGAAAATCTCAAACTGCATAGAGTTTTTTATGTTTAAAAAAGTTGTAATAGAGATCTTTATATGCTATTTCTTAAGGATATTATATTTTCTTCCTTAATTATTTCTTGTGTTCTACCTCAAATTTAGGTACAGAGTGCTTTAAAATCCTTTATTGAGCTCATCTCTCAATATGCATTGGATAACAAACCAGGTAAGATTCACTAACAGTAATTTTAAAGGGGTCATCCTGGTAAATATAATGATGACCTATCCTCAGGATAGGTCATCATTATAACATAGGCGGGTGTACAAGTCCGGGCACCCACAGTGATCAGCTGTTACAAGAAGCCGCCATGCTTACCGGAGCTTTGGTGAGCGCAGCTTGCTTCTGACAACTTTCCAAGCACAGCGCTGTAAATTGTTCTGTGGCTGAACTTGGTATTGCAGCTCATCCCCATTCACTTCAATGGGGCTGAGGTGCAACTTGGTCATGTGACCGATGTACAGTGATGTCACATGGCTTAGGAAGAGGCGGCAGCACACACAGAGTGCACAACATCTTCTAACAGCTGGGAACCCCGCCAATCCGATATTGATGACCTATCCTGAGTATAGGTCATTATTATAATTTACCGGATAACCTCTTTAATATACTTCCTCAGTGACCATTATTTAAAGGGAACTTGTCACACTAAAAATCAAGTGCAATCTGCAGGTAGTATGTTACAGAGTAGAAGGAGCTGAGCAGATTGATATATAGTTTTATAGGAAAATAGAACCTGTTTTTTTTTCAATGTAAATCTCTGCTCGTTTTATACTTGGGAGTCAAGTGGGCGGTCCTACTCAATGATTGTCTCCCCTACATAGTGCATATAGAGGTAGCTGTCAATCATTGAGTAGGACTGCCCACTGGACTCCCAAGTATAAGCCAAAAATGAGCAGGAATTTACATTAATAAATTAAAAGATATACTGAAACTATACATCAATCTGCTAAACTCCTCCTGCTCTATAACATGCTGCCTACAGATCGGACATGACAGGTTCCCTTTAACAAGAATGAATGATATACTGGCTTACACATATTTCTAATCAATCATAATAACATTTTATTTTGGTAGCATACAGTAAAGACCTGGTGACTGCAGACACAATGGAGCAGAAGTTAAATGAGGAAGAATTTGTAGAGGTGAAAAAATAATCCAATCTGTCTGATTTCTTTTTGATATTCCATATACTATATACCGTAAAAGTGAACGAACAAAAGAGAAATCTAAATCCAATAATTATTTGGGGTGACCATCTATTGCATTTAACACAGCATCAGTTCTAGGCACACTTTGCACACAGGTTTTGAAGGAAATAGGCAGACAGGTTGTTACAAATATCTTGGAGAACTAACCACACATCTTCCGTGGATGTAGGTGTAAGCCGTGTACCGGGGTGGGCTCCCCAGAATACAGCGAAGTCACAGACAAGGAAAGCGACACTGACACCAGCTTAATATGCAAGAACAGAAAACTTTACTTAAACAACAAGTAATAACATAAATACAAATTAAAAAATACTGGGCACTCTCACTTATGTAGAAACATACAGTTTATTTAAGTACATATACAAAATAGTCAATTTATCCATAAACGCATAATCCCAATAATAATAAAATAGAAAATAGATAAAAAATCTTAAAATCACAAAACACTAAAAGATGGATCCAAATGGGGGATAGTCAATCCATAAGCATAGGACTGGTGGTTTGCGATAATTGATGACTACAGATGAAATTTGCAATGTCCTATACAATTCACAGTCCTAATCCTTTGGAAAAGAGTATCGGTACTGCGGTTTAGAGAAATTCACTTAAGTGAGTATATTCGCGGCGTCCCGCTTGTACTCACTGTGCAGTGTAGTTTTTTTCAGATCATCGGCTTGTAATCCAAAGGTCACTCTTGTCTGCTCCTGTCGCCACTGGATGCTGCTGTAACTTGCTTGCCTGTGTCTAGTCCTCTGGCTGCCGCTCCGTAGTGTCTAAGAGCCGGCAGACGCTGGGACTTGTATTTGCTCTCCCCACGTCGGATAACCTGCGCCACGATACTGTGTTGCCTCGTGTGTTGCGCTTGTAGCTGCCGATGTGTCAGGGATTTGATAAGGCACGGGATCCTCGGTTGGTCCGAAATAGCGGCACAGCCTTTAAAGTTCCAGTAGGACTTACTTTGGGATTACTTTGGGTGGTATCGCCGGCCGCTGATGCTGCAGGTAGCGCTTGTGAAGTGACCTTACAGCGGGCTCTATAAAAGTAGACACTTACGGGGCGGTCACTACCACTGAGGAAGGGGCAAGTACCCCGAAACGCGTTTGGTGAAGAGACCCCCAAAGTAATCCCAAAGTAAGTCCTACTGGAACTTTAAAGGCTGTGCCGCTATTTCGGACCAACCGAGGATCCCGTGCCTTATCAAATCCCTGACACATCGGCAGCTACAAGCGCAACACACGAGGCAACACAGTATCGTGGCGCAGGTTATCCGACGTGGGGAGAGCAAATACAAGTCCCAGCGTCTGCCGGCTCTTAGACACTACGAAGCGGCAGCCAGAGGACTAGACACAGGCAAGCAAGTTACAGCAGCATCCAGTGGCGACAGGAGCAGACAAGAGTGACCTTTGGATTACAAGCCGATGATCTGAAAAAAAAAAACTACACTGCACAGTGAGTACAAGCGGGACGCCGCGAATATACTCACTTAAGTGAATTTCTCTAAACCGCAGTACCGATACTCTTTTCCAAAGGATTAGGACTGTGAATTGTATAGGACATTGCAAATTTCATCTGTAGTCATCAATTATCGCAAACCACCAGTGCTATGCTTATGGATTGACTATCCCCCATTTGGATCCATCTTTTAGTGTTTTGTGATTTTAAGATTTTTTATCTATTTTCTATTTTATTATTATTGGGATTATGCGTTTATGGATAAATTGGCTATTTTGTATATGTACTTAAATAAACTGTATGTTTCTACATAAGTGAGAGTGCCCAGTATTTTTTAATTTGTATTTATTCATTACTAGAGGAAGGGCGGATCCTCTTTACTGGGAGCACCTCCTCCATATTTTTCCTCAGTCCTGTGCGTCTCACAACTCTTTGTTAAGTAATAACATAAGCATCACCAAAGCAATACAAACATGCATAGAAATGCTATATCCCGGACCCACAGTAAATGTCCCTGCCCAATGGACAGGCCTAGCCGATGGCGGACACAGCAGAGCCTGCAAGTCGTGCTGTGCCGCTACAGAGGACACCCCTAGCCGGTGGCAAACGCAGCAGAGCCTGCAAGTCAATAACTGCGCTGCAGTCCAGTACAGTACAGCCTGGCAAAATGATATAAATCCTAACTAAGTAACTAATGCTAGGCCTAGGCTAGTCTCTGTAACTTCAGGCGCCACACAATATATTGCAATCAGTAACCAGGTGTACTGACCTGTGTCCGTTCTGGGCCCGAGGATGCAGCCTACCAGAGATGGCCACCAACTTCTCAGCAACCGTGCGGCCTTGCTTGATAGTGAGGCCTTCTGTCCACACACTGGACTGGTCTCCTGGGACAACCTCTCTTTCAAAAGAGCTGGATACAGAAAGGCTATAACAGCTACTCTCCTCCTTCTGAGTGTCCATTAACTGCCGGACATCTGCAAGCCAGGATGGAATCGGATTCAGTCCCTCACCGCACAATCCTTCCTCCATGCCAGATCAACACTTCCTGGTTCACTCACAGGCAGCAGCATGAGTCATCATCTGTTTTACATATTCAAATCTCAGAGTGTGCTTGCTGTAGCTGCAAAACAGTGGCCTCTAGTGCCCGGAATGCCAAATGACAGTTTAAATACAGACATTATGCAGAAATAGCTGTTTCACAAGCTCACATAGGCTTGCTCAAATCCTTCTCCCTTTTCATGTAATCCCACACAGACTGGATGATGTTGAGATCAGGTCTCCGTGGGGGGCCATATTATCACTTCCAGGTCTGCTTGTTCTTCTTTACGCTGAAGACAGTTCTTAATGACATTGGCTGTATGTTTGTGGTCGTTTTCCTGCTGAAGAATATATTTGTAGCCAATCTGAAGCCTTCCTGATGGTATTGCATGATGGATATGTATCTGGTTGTATTTCTCAGCATCAGGGGCGTATAGATCTCATAGGGCCCCATAGCAAAACGTAGTATTGGCCCCCTGCCCCACCTACTTAAATATTTTTTTTATAAACTAAAGGAAATTTTAATTAAATACAAACTATCATTTATAAAGTTGCCTTTGACCTCACCCACTTTATCTGACTTTTATGTAAAAAAAGTGGAAGAGGTGCTTCACAAATATGGCACTCATTCTGAACAACATATTTCACAGGGGAGAGAAGTTTAGTGTTGGGCCTCTCCTCCCTCAGTCCCTGTAGCAGTCGCATGGTTTGCCTCTATTGCAGGTACACCACTTCTCAGCACTAAGAAATGTGAGGACCGTAGATGCAGTGGTCAGTCATTGAAACTTAGAGCAGGAGATGAAAGACACATCATGCTTGTTTCCCTTTGAAATCGGAAGATGCCCAGCAATGCCGTCAGCTCAAAACTGGCAGGATCCAGTGGGACCCAGTTTACCCGTTTACTGTTTAGAGAAGTCTGGCCAAAAGTGGTCCATATACAAAGCCAAGCTACTCCGCTATGTACAAAAAAGGTAGGAACTGGGGTGCTGAGAAATGGCCTAATGAGGACTAATGAGTTAAAATTTTAAATATTTGGCTATCACAGAAGGCAGTTTGTTCACCGAAGGGCTGGACAGCGGTACAATAATGAATGTCTGCAGGCAACAGTGAAGCATGGTGGAGGGTCCTTGCAAGTTTGGGGCTGCATTTCAGCAATTGGAGTTGGGGATTTGGTTAGGATTAATGGTGTCCTCAATGCGGAGATGTACAGGCAGATACTTATCCAGCATGCAATACCATCAGGGAGACATCTGATGGGCTCCACATTTATTCTGCAGCAGGACAACAACCCCAATCATACAGTTAATGTCATGAAGGACTATCTTCAGTATAAAGAAGCACAATAAGTCCTGGAAGTGATGATATGGCCCCCACAGAGCCCTGATCTCAACATCATTAGGTCTGTCTGGGATTACATGAAGAGACCAATGGACTTGAGCATGCCTATATCCACAGAAGATTCTCCAAGTTCTCCAAGATGCTTGGAGCAACCTCCCTGCTGATTTCCTTGAAAAACTGTGTGCAAGTATACCAAGAAGAACTGATGATGTTTTGAAGTGATTCAGATTTCTGTTTTGTTCATTCACTTTGCATTTTGTTAATTGATAAATATTAACATGTTTATTTTTGAAAGCATTCTTACTTTGCAGCATTTTTCCACACCTGCCTAAAACATTTGCACAGTACAGTATGTGCAACTTATTTACATGTTTTAAGACGCTTAAAGTAAAACGGATTCATCTGCTGAGGCTATTAATGGCCTATCCTCAGGGTACAGCATCCATATTAGATTGGTGTGGGGGCATGTCTGACTCTGTGCTGCCCAGCTGTTTTGGGAGGCACTGTGCTAAAGCTTCTTCATTGTTTAACTTGGTCGATTTACCTGCACGCAGGGTCGGATTTGCCCACCAAAGTACCAGAGGATCCACTGGTGGGCCCAGTCTCTGAAGCCATATTGGGCGTCTGTATTGCGGTCTGCAAGCTACGGACATCTGTGTAATCTGCAATTTTTCTCACTACCACCATTACTAGAAATGACTATTCTCGTCTCCAATACAGACAAGAATAGGACATATTCTATCATTTGCAAAACAGACACACAGATCTAGACCGTACACAGATGACATTTCGAAAAATCCAGCGCAGGTCATAAAAACGATGGGTTCTTTATTGAAGATCCAAATCAATACATACGTGTGGGGACAAAGTCTCTGTTGCTCCTGTTAACGTGTTTCGGACATATTAAACCTCCTTAGTCATAACTGCTATGACTTCCATGTGCTGTCCATTTAGATTTTTTTGCAGACCCATAGAAATGAAAAGGTCTCTGTGCATCGGATGCAAAATACGGTCGTGTGCATGAGGCCTATGGGTACGGCCACACATGCTATTTTCTTATGCAGTAAGAGGAAGCAGATTGAAATATAGTTTTGTGGGAAAAGATTCAGAAAAACTTATAATTTTAAACATTTAAATCTCTGCTCTTTTTGTCCAAACTTAATCTGCGATGGATAGCATTAAGGCCTATTTCACGTGTCAGGAAATGGTGCACACGTGCTGTTTTCTCCATAGACAGCAATGTGTTTATTCACACATCCTTGCTTTTCCACTACAATGGAGACGTATACTACTTTGGTCCCAGATGCAGACCAGACATTCACATGAAGTCTACGGGTCCATAAAGACCACTGACACAACACGGATAGCATCAGTGTTCTCTCAGTGGTTTTCACTGACTATTGGTAGGTGATGCTCTGTAAATCCCTTTCTCAGCCTAGCAGTGTACGTGGAATACAAATGACACACACAGAGAGGGCAAAACATTGGCACACAGACCAACAAAGGACCCTTCACAGACAACTTCACGGGGGAAACACTGACCGCATTGTCATGGTCATCATAATGGACACAGATGTGTAAAAAAAAAGGTCTTAGGGCTTATGCACACAACTGGGATCGGCCTCAGAGACATGGTCCGTGTGTCTGCCAGATCTTCCAAGCCGGCCATGGCTCCACTGTACTAAACTGACTGTACTGTATCTTAGTGTTTCATGATGCAGTCAGTTCATATCTGGTCACAGATCTCTTCTACTGAACTCAGTTCAGTACAGGAGATCCACCTTCAGATATGGTCATCTCAGGATAGGTCATCATTATCACATCAGCGGTGATCCGAGTCCCAGCACCCCTACCGATCAGCTGTTTCATGGAGCCGCTGTGCTCATTGGAGCAGCTTTCCAAGCAGAGCACCGTACATAGTATAGCAGCAGTGCTTGGTCTTGCAGCTCATTCCCATTCACTTCTTTGGGGCTGAGCGGCAACTAGGCCATGTGTCACCGATGTATGGTGACATCACATGGCCTAGGAAGAGGCCGCGGCGCTCACTGAGTGCCCAACCTCTTCTAAACAGCCCGATCAGCGGTGGTCCTGGATGTCGGACCACCAGCTATCTGATATTGATGACCGATCCTGAGGAATGAGGATAGGTCATCAATATCTATAACCATATAACCCCTTTAAATGTGTACATTTCAAGTTTTACTGAATCTTCTCCCACAACACTATATATCGATCTGCTCAGCTTTTCCTGCTCTATAACCTGCCGAATACACTGCATTTTGTGGTGTCAGGTTCAGGTATATCTAATGTATCATATACCAATAGTATATTTTCTTTTCTTTCTCCGCAGTATGTACATCCATTTATCGGTCACCTCAGCACAGATTTATTCCAGGAATTCTTGCACCACATGGCACAGTGCGCTGACATGTTCCGTGAGACCATTCGCCATGATATTTGGAGACAGAAGTTTTCTCATCTCTTTCTGGCATGTGATTCAGGAAAGGTAGGCTCAGTGTATTTTGTCTATATACTTATTAAAAGGCTATGTACACCTTCAAAGGCATCTTTTTAATGATTGCATTTTACTGATTTTTGGCTAAAAATAATTTTTTCACTTGGCCTTTATTAAAAATATTGAGCCGTTCTGTAACAAAGGGTTAAGTGTTTTTCTGGCCATGTGACTGGTACTTTCATATTGTGCTGGTCATCTAATAAACCTTATCTCTAAACTACTGAGATGTCATAAACAGTTATTTAAGCCACATTCTTATAGTAAAATAAGAACTTTGCTATAATGAGTGTTTAGGAGGTCAGAGAGTAGAGATAAGGAGTACATCAGCTCCTGGTCTGACGGAAAAGACTGAACATCCAAAGAGTGCTACTAGAGCATCTCAGCTCTGTACAGAAAAAAGGACTCTATATTTTTAATAGAGACCAATTTAAAAAAAATATTTTTAGCTCAAAATGACTACAATGCAGTAATAATAAATAAATAAAAATAGCCTTTAAAGCTCTGTTCACACACATGTTCTGGCTCACATTCATAATGATGCAGTGCTGTGCCAGATCTGTCATACCACTGATCCCAATGGCTATTGGAACTGCATTGACTCTTACTAGGGTTCAGCATATTTCTGTTGTGGTTTTCCATAGTTTACAGATCAAGAATAGCACTGCTTGAAGTGCCAGGCCATGAGATCTACAGATTTGTCATGCATTGTTAGCATCTGCTGGTTCAATATTAGGGTAGAGTTTTGTGGTAGTTCTTTTGAGCCAAAGCAATAGGTAGGTTGGAAGAGAATGGAAAAAGCTAAATGAAAGTCTCTTAAATCTCCTGTTGGTTGGACCCACAGGCTGCCACAAAACCTGTGTGAGAACCCACCTTAAAGCTGGCCATACATTTTAGATGTATGTAGGCAAATGTTGGGGAAGAGAATGGTTGGGCATGTTGGATCACAACATGATGCCTAGCTTTAAGGCCCTTGGGCAGATTTCTGCCCATTAATGAATGCCAACTCACTGTGCAGCATGTTGGTTGACTTTCATTAAGTGCCATTTACATACATGGAGCAGCATGGTGGCTCAGTGGTTAGCACTGGTGCCTTGCAGCGCTGTGGTCGACTCTTAGGTTTGTATCTGACCATGGAGAACATCTGCATGGAGTTTGTATGTTCTCCCCTTGTTGTGTGGGTTTCCTTTGGGTACTCCAGTTTCTTGAAAAAAATTCAAATAGGCAAATTGGCTTTCTACGACATTAACCCTTGTGTGTATTGGAGTCGAGCGCCTATATGGCAGCTACTGACTTCCTCAACCACACAACTATCTCTGCGCTTTGAGTCCCTGTAAGAAATGCTCATTACATATGAATTTGGGGACAAGCAGTTGTTAATACAATTTTATTTATTTGTTGGGAACACATCCCTCATTACACGGCGTGATATGCTGCCAACAAACAATGGTTTTTCACGTCGGATAAAAGATGTAATGACCTGAACAAAAATTTGCTCGTTTGTCAGGCAGCATGTTTTCACAGGGCAACGATTGGAACTAGTGTCCTGATCAATGGCCTGTATAAATGGGACCCTTAGGGCTGTTTCAGATTAGTTTGTCCAGTCCGGAAATCATGCCCCGTTTGTGAGCGTGATCCTCCATTTTGGACACTGCTCGTCTTGGAGGAGCGCACGGCATCATAATGATTTATAGTGTTGTGTGCCTCTGCATGACCTTACTGCTACAGGATCATACTGAAATAACGCTGTCACTATGATTCTGTAGAAATACAGTCAAGCAGAGGCACATAGCATTATAAATTAGTATAATGCCATGTGCTCCTGCAAGACGAGCAGTGCCCACAATGGAGGATCACGCTCACAAACGGAGTGTGATTTCCAGACTGCACACGCTCATCTGAAATAGCCCTTATACTTCTCCTCTCTTTTGTGTAGATTCTTGTGTTTTACTCAATCTTAGGCCTCAATCACATCTCCTCGATCACATTGCCGGATCCCCATAGACTGCAATGAGATCCAGCGGTGATCTGTGCGCTTTCTGGCATAAATGAGGGTTTTGGCCAGACAAAAACCATTGCAGGTTTTTGCTCTGGATTAGGCAGCGGGATGTGAACGTAGCTTTACTGCTGATTGAAAAAGGTCCCTGTTAACATGGCAAAGACTAGCTTCAATTGATCATCAGTTAATTGCTTTAGGCAGATCATTTAAATGTAGCTCACCCTGACGGTGTGCACGCACATAGCGGTGCCTAATGTATTGGGCAGGGTTTTCAAACAGCTTGTTAATTGGCCGCATGATTTTACCAAGAGAACCATGTTTTTTGTGTTAAACTACACTACAGTATTATCAGCAAAATCAGGCAGCCAGTTAACACGCTTTTTGTAACACCCTTCCCCCCTCACAAGCATACATTTTGTCTGGATAGACCACTACAACTTGAAAATGTACTTTAAGGGTGCTTTTTCTCTTGGCATTTAGATGCAGTTTTGTAGCCAGTTTTCAAGCCAAAAGTAGGAGTAGATTGTACAAAAGTAGAATATTTTCTATATATTTCCTTTAGTTTTATGATGCCTTCCTGGCATTAGCTTATAAAACGGCACGAAAATACAGCATCAAAGAGGCATCTGCGAAAGCTCCAAGATGCTACTTAGATAATACATATGGTCTCATCCAGTCTACGTTTCATGATAATAAGAGATTATCACAATTAAAAACAAAATCAGTAAATTAGCTATTTTGAGAAGTTGTATTAACTCTGTGTATCCTTTGTGTTTCTAGGTTGGCTTCCTAGACAGGCAGAGAGTCCTTTCTCTCTTGGAAAAATTCTATGACATTATGAGTTCAAAGACAGAGACTTGGCAGCCACGCAACCCTCGACAATGTGAGACTATGGGGGGAATTTATTACATTCTGCACTCTGAATTCCGGCTACAAAGAGTCGCAAAATAGAGCTGTGTGCCTTTTTGGACATGCACAAAATTTTGCGACATTTTGCATTTTTACACTCCTGACTCCAGTTTTAAAAAGTATGTGGGACATTGGTATTGGTTAGCCTGTCGAGTTAATTTAAGCCAGATTTATCAATTGAACTAAAAGTTGTCGCAATCAAGGGGTTACGTAGAAAGTGGAGTAACATCTTAAGATAGAAGTGTTAGACTTAAAGGGGTTGTCTCACCTCAGTAATCACCATTTAATCACTTCCTTGTAGTTCTAGGATGATTTCTGTAATATAGATCCATTTTCCAATTTGCCTCTGTCACCTCTTATTCCTCTTTATAGTGCCCCAAATTCCATGCTCGTTTTTAGGGGTTACGGCCACAACTGTAATGATATCAGCGGTGGCCGCGCAGGCGCACAGATACCCTATCGGCCGGCTGATCTGGTGGCCGGGTTCATGGGAGCGCGCGCGCGCAAATTATTGTGCATGTACAGTCACTCCCGGCCCGGCCACCTCGCCTGAGCTTTACTACAAGCTCATAGGATTTACAGGGTGCGCGCACGCACAAGCAAAAAGGTGCAAGGTTGCATCCTCCCTGCCCTGCTCACTGTGCCTTCATCTCCGCCCTCAGCAAGCAGGGAACTGAGGCCCCAAGAGCTGCGAGGGAGCCTGTAAATAAGGAGGTGAGACAACCCCTTATCAAACTGTATCCGTATGTCTTTTGTATTCATTCCATTTTTGTGGAACCATCTATTGAAAATTTTATACCCAGCCCAATTTTTTTATGTACTTACTGTTTAAACATTATTATATGCTTCTGTTTCCGATCCGCAAAAAAACGGATCACAAACGGAAACCAAATGGAAAAACGGAATAGCAAAACGGAACGGAAGCGGAAACACTACTGAAACAAAAAAACTGAAAAATTTATCCATTTAAAACGGACTGCAAAATATAGAAAAAGCCCTATGGTCGTGTGCAAGAGGCCTAATTCTAATTTTTTTTTCCTGAGCTGGTTGGTAGAGACTGGTTGGTAAATTCATGTATGCCCAGGCACAGGACATAGATAAATAGGAGATCCTGCTCCCTAAGGTCTCTTTCACAGGGGCGTCCCGGATTTGCTCCGGATGCGTTGCGTGTACATTGTGGGAAAACCACGTGAGCAGGCACGCAATTGCAGTCAGTTTTGACTACAATTGTGTTCTGATGTTCATATTTTTCCGCGCGAGTGCAATGCGTTTTGCACGCGAGTGAGAAAAAACGAAATGTGGTACCCAGACTCGAACCCGGACTTCTTCACTGAAGTTCGGGTTTGGGTTAGGTGTTCTGTATATTTTATTATTTTCCCTTATAACATGGTTATAAGGGAAAATAATAGCATTCTTTAATACAGAATGCTAAGTAAAATGTCCATTAAGGGTCAAAAAATTATAAAAAAATTACTTACCTCATCCACTTGATCGCGCAGCCGTTATCATCTTCTTTCTTCTTCTTGCAGGACCTGCAAAAGGACCTGCGCTGACGTCATCGCGCTCACCACGTGGTGAGCCCGGTGACGTCAACACAGGTTCTGCTGAATGAAGATAGAAGGACCTTCTATTTTCATTCAGCAGGACCTGCGCTGATGTCACAGCGCTCAGGTGAGCGCGATGACGTCAGCGCAGGTCCTTTTGCAGGTCCTGCAAGAAGAAGTAAGAAGACGATAACGGCTGCGCGATCAAGTGGATGAGGTGAGTCATTTTTTTATAATTTTTAACTTTCAATGGACATTCTACTATGCATTCTGTATTAAGAGTGCTATTATTTTTATAAAATCTACAGAACACCAAACCCAAACCTGAACTTCCGTGAAGAAGTCTGGGTTCTGGTCTGGGTACGAACATTCAGTTTTGTATCACACGCTTTGCACTACTGCGGAAAAAACTGAACAAAACAGCAATCGAAGACAAAACTGAATGAAATTGCGTGTGCACTAGCGCGGTTTTCCCGCAATGCACCTGCAATGCATCCGGACAAAATCTGTGACGCCTGTGTGAAAGGGGCCTAAGTCTGTGATCAATTATTTAAGTAAACACATTTCTTCATATCTGATTTGATTTTTTTTTTTACATTTAGGGCCAGTAATTGAATTGGGGGAGATGGATCCAGCTGATTTTTGGGCTGAGTTCCAGGAAGGAGATAATCAACCTGAAGAGAAAGGAGAAAACCTTGCTACTACAGCTTCAACTATAGTCAGTAGTTCTGGAGAGGAAGAACAGAAGGAAGCACAGTCAGAGGACACTGGAAAAGGTAGAACACAAAAATGACAATGATGAAATGTAAAGTATTGTAAAGTATACAAATGCTCATAGAAATCTGTGGCTGTGATGAACTGTTATACCATATTATGGCTAGGGCTACACAATGACGTTTGTCACACAACTATTTGACGCAGTAAGTTTTCCTCCATCCACAGTCTGGTACGTAATACGTAATTAAGTATTACGTACCAGCCATTCGAGTGAATGGTCAGACATTTTATATATTAGATGGGTTGGGTCCTAGAGAGCAAGAGCTGCTCATAGGGCTTCAAGTCGGTCTACTATCCAATATAGTACATGTACAGAGTGGCAACTAGACTAAAATATTGAGGTTTTCCAATTTTTACAGTTTGTTCCTGTTCATTTAAGCAACTCAGGATACCTGCTGAATTTCTTATGAACCTAGAGTGATAAGGCTACTTTCACACTAGCGTTTTAGTTTTCCGGTATTGAGATCCGCCATAGGGTCTCAATACCGGAAAAAAATGTTTCAGTTTTGTCCCATTCATTGTCAATGGGGACAAAACTGAACTGAACAGAACGGAGTGCTCCAAAATGCGTTCCGTTTAGTTGCGTTCCCATACCGGAGAGCAAAGCGCAACATGTTGTAGTTTACTTTCCGTCCTGGGATGCGGAGCAAGACGGATCTGGCATGACCAATGCAAGTCAAAGGGGACGGATCAGTTTTCTCTGCCACAATAGAAAACGGAGTTCATGACGGATCCGTCTTGGCAATGTTAAAGATAATACAACCGGATCTGTTCATAACAGATGCAGATGGTTGTAACGGAAGCGTTTTTGTTGAACCCTGTTGGATCCAGCAAAAACTCTAGTGTGAAAGTAGCCTAAGTAGTTTTCCTGGGCTATATTCCCTATTGAAACTGTTTGGCTTTTTTTTTTTTTTTTTTTTA
Source organism: Bufo gargarizans (assembly GCF_014858855.1). Lineage (NCBI taxonomy): Eukaryota > Metazoa > Chordata > Amphibia > Anura > Bufonidae > Bufo > Bufo gargarizans. The sequence continues at coordinate 479,693,847 of NC_058082.1, forward strand.
TACTGGGAAATATCTTTCCTTTATTTAAAACGTGTGCCAAGAAAATGGCAAAACCACAGCAAAAACAACTGATGACAAAAATGACCCCACGGAATGTCCCACGGAAATAATAATAATCAATATATTTTAATTATTCTGTAACTGTACAGGTGCAGCACATAGAGAAGAGGAGACAAGAGGCCGTCAGGCTGAAGACACCAGAAGCAGAGATGCGCACTTTATTGAGGGCAAACCCTGGTCAGGTACATTATAACAAACTTTACCAGTACCACATGGCTTAAAAAAGAAAAAGCAATAGAGGAAATGATCTACAGTAGGTAAAGTTAAACATGCTTGACATGTATATACACTTCAAATCTCATCCGCTTTGCTGCTACTGTGAAAAATTGCACACAAATCCGTCTCCGGAAATCTGCAGCGTGGACATATCCTAAGGCTCCGTAATAAGAACCAGCTCTAGAATTATCTTTAGCTGTACATCATTGTTACTAAAGGACAAAAAAAATTAAAGGCAATAAAAAGATAAAATTTGATATGATTTTCTAGGCTAAACTACACTGAGGGATACAAAAGGAAATTCTCTCAACCCATTGGCCAAATATACACCAAAAAGAGGCTGTTTTACGTTTGGTGGTTGTACATTGGTTTACCTGGGCCTCAATCTGTGTGGAAAAACATCATCAATTACAATTTTCAATTCAGAATAAAATTTTACTTTTTTGGGGGAGAGTAAATGGGCCATGCGTTCAGAACATTGCAAGTGGACCTGCCAATAGTGATGGCCAAACCTAAATCAACTTTTTAGGAATTAAATTTACCGCAGTTCTCTCATTTGTTCTTCTTTCATATTGGGAGGAGAAATTCTTTGCCTCTCTTATCTACCAGGTGGCTATAGCTACAGTGTAATACACTGACATCTAGCTACTGTAGTCTGCATACTGTTCTGGAGGGTTTGCAGGGTAGCAAAGGTAAATTTGGTCATCCCATTCCTGGTGCTCTGACAACATTATTATTATAGAGAATTTCCAAAAAAAAATTAATTAAATTTTTAATTTTATTCAGATTCCATCACTAAACATCAAGCAACCAAATCTTATAGCATTACTAAGGAAAATATCAAAAATAAAATACTGAAGGCAAATGTTAGAAAGTGGTAATCTACGACTGGATGATTGGAGCAGGCAGAAGGCTCTTTTTCATTATCCTTTATTATTACATGTGATATGTATGATTAACTTGTCTAGTTGGTTTATGAGATTTCCATCTCTGTAGCTATAATATATATATAATATAATATCTTTGTAGGTGACTTGCTGACTTCAGATCTGGCTATCAGGTACAGTTCATATGGAGAAAGAAGTGAAGAAGAATGGCGGGAGGCTGCTTCTAAGTTCACAGGTAATAAAGGTCTATGCCTTCTTCCTGCAGAATACAGGTTGCACATGAAATGCTTATTATCCTGAATGTACAAGACTTTTCCTGGCACTTCAGAATTTCCTAGTACAGGCAGTAAGAGGACTAGACAGGCAGTATATTGTACAGTATACACTTACCGTATGTGGTGGTCTCTCGGTTAGGAAGTCCAGTGGTTGCACAGTGCGGTAACTTAAACTACCAGAAAGAGAGAATATACTCATGGATGTATTATGGATCTGTGGGTGCTCCTTTAGGCTGTCAAACTAATGTTACATTTAATATAGGCTGCCTCATGATGTCACCCAACAATGTATACGGAATAAGTAATATGATAAATAAAGTGAAGTCATTTTTTCCCCCACATCCACTGTTTTTAAAATCAGGTCTTTACGTCACATTGTTTAAAACATAGAAAGTACATTCCAGGATATTGACTTATGCGTTCATAGCTAGGAACAAGAACCAAGCATAACTTTGAAATGCATAAGTGATTTAGACAATGGGCCAGATTTATCATTAGCTCAGGTCAAAATAATGGAGTGAAAAAGTCGCACATTTTTGCGCAATCGCTAAAACTGTGCAAAAATTTGCGACTTTTATTGGCTTTTATGCTCGCCAGTTTTCTGAAAGTGGGCGTGTTTTCTTATGTAAATGAATCTCTAGACAGATTTACTATTGCGACAATTTAAAAAGTCCAGTGAGGACCATGCTTATCTTATGCGACTTTTTAATAGAACATGCGACTTTTTAGTAAAGACGTGCGATTTTTGTAAAGCCGCTTACTGAAGGATAAACTGCTACCGCCAAACCACATTTATCACAGTATTAAAGGGCTTTTGTCACCCCCCTGAAGTCATATTTTTTTTTGGGCTACTTAAAATCCTTATACTGCGATATATCACTATATAGTGCTCTTACTCATTTTCGTTCAGTAGTTTCTTCAAAAAACAGACTTTTATATTATGTAAATTACCTCTCTACCAGCAAGTAGGGCGGCTACTTGCTTGTAACAGCCGCATCCTCCTTTCATAAAGACGCCCCCTCCTCATGTTGATTGACAGGGCCAGCGAACGCGCTCGTCCTCTGGGTGGCCCTGTCTGCGTTCAAAATTTCGCGCTTGCGCCGTACCGGTCTTCAGTCGGTGCAGACGCACAGAGGAGGACGCTCGCTCAGCCGCTCCATCCTCAATGCGCCTGCGCCGATGACGTCACATCTACACCCGACGCAGGCGCACTGAGGAAGGAGCGGCGAGCGTCCTCCTCTCAGTGCGCCTGTGCCGACTGAAGACCGGTACGGCACAGGCGCAAAATTTTCAACGCAGACAGGGCCACCCAGAAGACGAGCGCGTTCGCTGGCCCTGTCAATCAACATGAGGAGGGGGCGTCTTTATGAAAGGAGGATGCGGCTGCTACCAGCAAGTAGCCGCCCTACTTGCTGGTAGTGAGGTAATTTACATAATATAAAAGTCAGTTTTTTTAAGAAACTACTAAACGAAAATGAGTAAGAACACTATATAGTGATATATCGCAGTATAAGGATTTTATGTAGTTAGACCAACCTATACGAAAAAACTCACAAACAGTGTATAAATAACCCTGGGGACTTCTGCAGCGGAGGTTCTGGATAAATATAATGAATAAGATCTGATGGTGTCCTGCATATGCCAGATCTCGCGGTTTGAGTATTCTTTTCCTATGCTGAAACTGTGGCACAGATGAGCCCTTAGGGCCAGACTTATCATTACACTTACATCTTACTCCACTTTTACATATGTCCAAAGTCACTTTTGGTTAAGTCAGATTTATTAATGGTCTTTTAAAGGGCTTCTTTCACCCCGCTAAAGTCATTTCTTTTTTGGCTACTTAAAATCCTTAGCCAACAAAGGAACCAAACCAATAACCCCCAAAAAGGATACGAAAACGCACATATAAAATATATGTAATTTATTGGGACATGATCAAAATAACAATAAGATATAACATAAGGCACACAGGTAGAGGAGGGGGGGAGAGACCTCATGTAAAGGGGTCATATACAACCTCCCTCACAAAAACCCAGCTGACAGGGAAAAGGGTCACAGCCCTGGGTATAGAGCAGCATAGACATGTGAGAACTGTAAGTGTGCCTTATGTTATATCTTATTGTTATTTTGATCATGTCTCAATAAATTACATATATTTTATATGTGCGTTTTCTTATCCTTTTTGGGGGTTATTGGTTTGGTTCATTTGTTGGCTAAGGATTTTAAGTAGCCAAAAAAGAAATGACTTTAGCGGGGTGACAGAAGCCCTTTAAAGGACCATTAATAAATCTGACTTAACCAAAAGTGACTTTGGACATATGTAAAAGTGGAGTAAGATGTAAGTGTAATGATAAGTCTGGCCCTATGTGCTCATCTGTGCCACAGTTTCAGCATAGGAAAAGAATACTCAAACCGCGAGATCTGGCATATGCAGGACACTGTCAGATCTTATTCATTATATTTATCCAGAACCTCCGCTGCAGAAGGCAACTCAGCCTTATTCTAAGATGTACATTGTATGGTTTTACACAATGTGAGAAAAGATCTGGTTTGCAACTACAGTCCATGCTGGAGAAAAATCTATACGGCTGCGTTTCTCAAGTGGGCATCTCCTTCTCCCTGGCTGTGAGCTGCCCAATCGAAGCGGAGAGCGTCGCAGCCAGGGAGAAGGAGATGCCCCTTGAGGGACTTTTACATGGGCTGAGGATTGGGGCAATTATCTGGGATGCGCATTTGTACAGATGCTCGTTCCCCTTAATTGCCCTGTGTCAATGTGCTGCCGATCACCCAATGAGCGAAGAAATCCTTGTTCATTGGGAGATCACCTTTTAGGCGGCACATAAAATCATGGTTTGTCGGCAGGAAAATTTGATGCCAGTGCTCCTCTATTGTAAGTCTAGAGATCATGTTCCCTTTAATATTTTATGCTGCAGGCAAAGTTTATAATATTTTTGCTCTGAAAACTGCAGTGATTTCAGCTCCGGCTTTTAAGAATATTACATGATTAAACGTATTATCCTCATCTGTGCAGGTGGGCCACAACAATAGGATCTGTTCATAAAATCTGCAGCCCTTTATGCTGTATGCCATGTGAAATTAGTGTGTGCGCCCTCTGACATTTACTTTGAAGTGGTCATTCACTGATATTCTTCTGCTTCATTAGTAACAAGATCAAAGGAAGCATCTGGCAGAGTGAATGTAAATATAATCTCTCCATTTTAGAAGAAAATGGATTCTCAGAAATAAACTGCTTCACAACATAAAGATCCTAGAGCCTTTAAAATGAAACTTTTTTGTTATGTGCAAGCTGGCACAAGACAGAAAATCTGTTCTCGCGCTAAAAAAGTTTGTGTTAGGCTACATGCACACGACCGTTGTGTGTTTTGCAGTCTGCAAATTGCGGATCCGCAAAACAGGGATGGCGTCAGTTTGCGTTCTGCAATTTGCGTAACAGCACGGACAGCCATTAATATAACTGCCTATTCTTGTCCGCAAAATGGACAATAATAGGACAGGTTATTTTTTATTTTTTGCGGAGCAACGGATGCGGACAGCATGCGGAGTGCTGTCTGCATCTTTTGCGGCATGTGCTTGTAGCCTTACTTGCAGTTTTTGGTGCAGATTTGATGCGGTTTTGACGATGATCTCACCTATTAATTTAAAACGGTGAAATCGGCAAAAATAAATAAAAAAATCACACAAACATTTGACTTGCTGCGGGTTTCTAAGTCTGCATTGCAGGTCAATTTCCACAAAGTGTAGATGAGATTTGTCTAATCCCATATACTTTGCAGGTACTGTATTAATCTGTGGCTTTGGCCTCATGCACACAACCGTTTTTTTTTTTAAGGTCCGCAAAAACGGGGTCCGTAGGTCCGTGACCGTTTTTTTGTCCGTGGGTCTTCCTTGATTTTTGGAGGATCCACGGACACGAAAAATGAAAAAAAAAATCTAAGTCAAGTTTGCCATTGAAATGATAGGAAAAAACGGACACGGATCACGGACACAGATCACGGAAGCGGATGACAATCTTGTGTGCATCCGTGATTTTTCACGGACCTATTGACTTGAATGGGTCCGTGAACCGTTGGCCGTGAAAAAAATAGGACAGGTCATATTTTTTTCACGGCCAGGAAACACGGATCACGGATGCGGCTGCCAAACGGTGCATTTTCCGATTTTTCCACGGACCCATTGAAAGTCAATGGGTCAGCGAAAAAAAACGGAAAACGGCACAATGGCCACGGATGCACACAACGGTCGTGTACATGAGGCCTTTTCCACACGTAAATCCATGAAGGGAAAAACTGTGCATAATCTGCAGTGTTTCTCTTGTACAATAATACAACTGCATGCATCCATCATGAACGGATCCGGTTGTATTATGTCTTATATAGCCAAGACGGATCCATCATGAACTCCATTGAAAGTCAATGGGGGACGGATCAGTTTTCTATTGTGTCAGAGAATACGGATCCGTCCCCATTGACTTACATTCTGTGTCAGGACGGATCCATCTCACTCTGCATCCCAGGATGGACAGAAAACGCTGCAGGCAGTGTTTTGGTGTCCGCCTCCAGAGCGGAATGGAGACTGATCGGAGGCCAACTGATGCATTCTGAGCTGATCCTTTTCCATTCAGAATGCATTAGGGCAAAACTGATCCGTTTTGGACAGCGTCTTAGAGCCCTGAATGGATCTCACAAACGGAAATCCAAACTGCTAGTGTGAAAGTAGAAAAAAGGGAATGACCCCAGGTAACCCCCGATGAAAATACAGGGACAGTGCCTATGTGTGTACCATACAGATGCTGGGGGGTACCCGACAAAGGGTGACTCGGTACAAGCTCCGAGCGTAATAACAGAAAAAGGGGGGGGAGAAGCTTAAAGTACCAAACTTATGATTAGAAAAATACAAAATGTTTTTATTATGAAATACATGATAAAAAAGTACACATGTAATACATGCCACAGACAGGGTAAGGGAACAGGGAAGAAAAAAGAACGCCACCCTGGAAAGACACACTGGTCACAATGGAATATATAAGGCATATAGTAGGAAAAGATTATAATGTTGTGAGCATGAGGAACATACAGCAGTGTGTGGTACAATGACCACCTCATGAACACACAGTATAAAGGAAGAGTAAGTAAATGGATAAATGGAGGGTGGGTGAAGATCACAGAGTCTCAACCGGCATGGCAGTAATGCACAGAGTACAAAAAACCAGATAAATGCAAATATATCAATTGCAAAGATGATGAAGAGCCGAGTGAGGAATCTCAACAACGGCAGCATAAAGTCATGACGGGAGAGCTGCGATCTAACACTCACCTAAGAAGGACCAGATGTGAATAAGAAACAGGGTGGCGTTACCCTGTTTCTTATTCACATCTGGTCCTTCTTAGGTGAGTGTTAGATCGCAGCTCTCCCGTCATGACTTTATGCTGCCGTTGTTGAGATTCCTCACTCGGCTCTTCATCATCTTTGCAATTGATATATTTGCATTTATCTGGTTTTTTGTACTCTGTGCATTACTGCCATGCCGGTTGAGACTCTGTGATCTTCACCCACCCTCCATTTATCCATTTACTTACTCTTCCTTTATACTGTGTGTTCATGAGGTGGTCATTGTACCACACACTGCTGTATGTTCCTCATGCTCACAACATTATAATCTTTTCCTACTATATGCCTTATATATTCCATTGTGACCAGTGTGTCTTTCCAGGGTGGCGTTCTTTTTTCTTCCCTGTTCCCTTACCCTGTCTGTGGCATGTATTACATGTGTACTTTTTTATCATGTATTTCATAATAAAAACATTTTGTATTTTTCTAATCATAAGTTTGGTACTTTAAGCTTCTCCCCCCCCTTTTTCTGAAAGTAGACTAAGGCTACTTTCACACTTGCGTTGTTTTCCAGTATTGAGATCCGGCAGACGATCTCAATACCAGAAAAAAAAAATACGTTTCCGTTTAGTCCTCGTGCATTCTGAATGTAAAGAGATCAGTTCAGGATGCATCAGGATGTCTTCCGTTCCGGCAGCATTCCATTTTTTGACCAGACACAAAACTGTTGCAAACTGCGGTCTTGCGTCCGGTCATAAAAACGGGGGGAAAAAAAAAACGATGATGGCACTGAAAACAATGTAAGTCAATGGTGACTGATCCATCACCCACTGACTTTCAATACATTTAGTGACGGATCCGTTTTTTTCAGTTTTGATTTCACACAACCGCATCCTAACAGAACGGATGCATCCTGATGTGCAAAATAAAAACGGATCCTTTTAATCCCAGTATTGAGATCCTCTGCCAGATCTTAATACTAGAATTAACAACTCAAGTGTGAAAGTAGCCTAACTCCACAGCAAATATTCCAAAATTATTTTTTTTAAATGTCCCTCTTATAATGTTTCAATGTTTTAACTCCCATGACTGGAAGATAGACAATCATCTAATACAAGTCTAGTTTGACAGCCCACAGGTAGAGGGTGTGAAGATAGGAGTGGTGACAGCAACAACGAGGGTGGTATTATTCCTCACAGTGGCTAAACCTGCTCTAGTGCCCTCCCCGGGCCACAGGTGCAGTGGCTTGGGTCACACCCTTGGACTGGTGGAGGCTGGGATACCCTTGGTGTTGTGTTCAGGTAGTGGGGTGGAAAGCAGGAAAACAGGGGCCCAGGGTCAGAAGTGTAGACCAATGACCAGGCCAGCTTTGTTATAGTAAAATAAGGTCTGAGTAGATGATAGGGGTCATAGTGTAAATACAAACAGTAGGCACAGTTCTCAAGTATATCACAGAGTAGTTTTCCACCCCAAACCTGTGTATAGGGGATGGCTACTATGAATGGTTTGATCCCAATAATAGCCTGCTGTGTCGGCCCGTGTAAAGAGGATTTTACACTTCCTACAGTTTTCGTACTTCAAGTTATAATTGATTTATAAATCAGGGGCAAAGCTAGAGGAGGGGCTACCAGGGCAAGAAACCCAGGTGTCAGAGGGGCAAAAAGTCCACTATAACTTGCATAGAGTATTTAGATATAGGACTAAGGCCTCATGCACACGGCCGTTGTTTTGGTCCACATACGAGCCGCAGTATTGGCGGCTCGGATGCGGACCCATTCACTTCAATGGGGCCGCAAAAGATGCGGATATAACTCCGTGTGCTGTCCGCATCCGTTGCTCCGTTCCGTGATCCGCAAAAAAAATATAACATGTCCTATTCTTGTCCGCGCTTTGCAGACAAGAATAGGCAGTTATATTAAAGGCTGTCTGTGCCGTTCCGTAAATTGCTGAAAGGCCACGGACGCCATCCGTGTTTTGCGGATCGCAAAACACACAATGGTCGTGTGCATGAGGCCTAAGGCAGTGAACTGAACCTGTTCCCTGGGTGAAGCAAATCCTAGCTACAGCTCTGTATAAATCATTTATCCTATACATAAATTATAATGATATAATGTATAATATTTTATATATATTTCTAAAGTGAACTTTAATTTGTTTAATTTTCAGACTTACGAACCATCATCTCAGATATTAATACCCGTGGTCCATCACATATCCCAAGTGCTTTCAATGACAGTGCCCTCAACCTGCCTCAGTTTGTTCAGCTGATGGAGACATTTGTGGGAGAAGATGCTCCACTGGCAGTTGTGGAGGAGCTCACATCTTTGATACAGAGGGAATATGTGGAGACAGAAGAGGAAAAAATGGCATTATTGGCTAAAGTATGCTACATTTCCTTCAGAATACATGCTCTAATATATTTGGTTTTGTGTCATATTTTCCTTTGGGCTTTTAGCCTTTGGGTACTCAACCTACAACGATTTCTGTACACCACTTATAGGATGTCTAGAGCATAAAGGGCTAAAAAGAACCTCAGCTACAGAAACCAGCTTCGGTCACTACACAATGGACGGAGCTGTGTAGTTTGAGTATCTACCTCTGGTGCCTGAGCTACTGTCAACCGGCTGATTGGTGAGGGTAACGGACCCCCACCATCCTGCGAATAGGCCATCAACAGTATAGGAGTTGACAACCCTTTTAATGAATATGTTATGAATGTAAATGTAACAAAATGTAATTTAGACAAAATTACTGTTACATTTTATTGTTTTCATATCACAAAGTGCGTTGTCTGTTGTTTAGAGGATAACATTTAACTATAATATTCTACATTGCATCCCAAAGGTGCGGCGTGATGCTCTTCTTGCACGACAGAGGCTAGTTCTACAGGCCCTGTTTGAGAAATGGGACAACGATGGTTCAGGATTCCTAGAGCTGGAAGAGATAGAAGGAGTCTTAGCCAAATATAAAGAAGGGATGGAATCTGAGGCGGTGACTAGAGGTGAGATGCTTCTCTAAACCTACGTTGTTTTCATGTACAAGCTTACTGCATTCAGTTAAAGAAAACGCACATTTCTTTCGTCATCACTTCTTTATCTAAATTCCATATTAAAAAATCCAAATTCACTTTTTACAAGCGTCTATTCCAAATGAGAGAATGTCCATACATTACATAAAGTACACTAGGAGATACGTTTTGGGGTTCTGCCCGAAAGTAAGGGGGTGGACGGACCCCCAAAAGATAGCTGCTACCTGCTTGTTATTTAGTGCGCTACAGGCGCTGGATCCCTGATGTAACCCAAAGGACACATATTGGACCCTATGTAATGTATGGACATCCTCTATTTTGGAATATGCACTTGTTAAAGTGAATTTGGATGTTTATATGGATTAAGAAGCAATGATAAAAGAAATATGCGGTTTTTGAACTGAATGAGATTAAGAGCCGACTAGGGATATCAGAAGATACGCACTTTTTATGTCCAGTTGCGTTAAACATATTAGAGTCACACTTTTATACTACATGGCATCAAAGTCAAGGTCATATTAAATTTTGTGATGGAGACATCATACACAGTCGCTACAATATTTTTTTCAGGGTCAGACCTAGGTACAGTAGCATGGACCACTACTAGATTTATTTTGGCTAAACCAGGGGGCAGAGTCCAAGGGACATTGCAATCTCATGAGGGTAATGGCCGTTGTGCAAGGAATCCCCAACCCACATCCCTGTAATGGTCACCAATAGAAACTGGTGATGGCTTGCATTCAGATTTTTCAAGCAAAGACCAGAATTGATAAATAGAAGCATGATCGTACAAATCCAGGGCCAGGGCTAGCAGATTTCATGCAACACGGTAAGACAGATATAGGCAGCAATCCAAAGGCAAAGTCAGGAACCTTGTTGCTGGGGCAAGGTACAGTATGTACAGTGGCATGCGAAAGTTTAGTCCACAATTACTGTTACTGTGAACAGGTAAGCAAGTTGAAGATGAAATTATCTCCATGCATGCCACTGTAGTTTTGAGCAGGTTTATATAACTTGAAGTAATCAGCTACAAACTGAGTACTGTCCAGCTAACATAGGCCTGACATTTTAAAGAGTCACTGTACTTTCACACAATTTAATAGAAATGGTGTAATTAGCAAATTTCTTAATCACGTCATTAAAAAAAATCTGCCTGCATTCACCCGAAAAAAAATCTGTGAAGTCATGGCAACTAGGGGTCTCACTTCTAGCTTATTTCAGTCCACTGCTTGTTGTCAGGCAAGATCCGTCCCTGGTATGAGAGATGGTTCACAGGCAGGCAATGAGCGTGCCAGAGCTAGCTAAGCTCCTGGGTCTGATAGAAGCACTTCCTCAACACCTATAGTGAGTGAGAAGTAAAGGAAGTGAGGTCACTGTAGTACAGTATTGGCAGATCCCATAGATGGGAGCGCCCCCCCCCCCCCCATTTGTGAGAGAAATGCATCTAGCTATGCAGCCAGAAGAGGGAAAAAATATGTATTGCTTTTGTATATGAATTCTAGCTGGATCACATAGATGAATATTTGTCCAGGAAAATATTTGTTATAATTTCTTCTGTTTTAGGAAAGGAAAATCTAAGCTCATCACAGTCTCAGCGTGGATCAAGAAAATTGTCAGTGACTGAGTTCATCAGGTACATCCTGGGTTTGATCCGTCAGCTTCCAGGTCCAGAAGAAGAAGTATATGAAAATATGGTCGAGTTTCTAACCACCAGTGTTGAGCGGACTCAGGCAGAGAAACTACGAGGAGCTTCTCGCAGGAAGTGGCTGCAGCACATTCAGACGGTGGCTGAAACCAGCGGTGGAAGAATTAAGCCAGTGTACAAAGCTGTATTTGAGGCCCTGTATAAGGCATGTCTAGATCAACATGGTGAAGGATGCTCTAAACATCAACATCTGTAAATGTCTAAAGCTTTATTCTCTGTTTGCATTCAGGACGCAGAGGCTCATGGGAACAACAAGAAGATTAGTGCCAATATTGCCCTTCTAGAGCAAAGCTCCGTGAGAGAAAGATGGAATGAAGTTCTACGTTACGTTGCATGTACTTCTGAAGATGCCATATATGTACTAAACAAGACACTGACCAGAGATATGAAGGGTGTGAGGTAAGAAAGTAACAAGGGTCTATTAAGATGGAACCTGACACAATAGAACCTGGAAGACATAGAAAATTCAAACCCGATACTGTATATGGTCATATAATAGTGAATAAGAATCCTTTGTTAACAGTTTTTCATAATTTTCTGTTTCATTACATGTTGGCCCAATTCTTATTATATTTATTTCCTCTAATAGTTTGTATTAGTAATACTCTTGTAATATGTGTTGCTTTCTAGATTATTGTTTAATATTTTCGAGGTTTGGTAGAGATTTATTTGTACCAATGTATGCCCTATGTTCACTCCATGTATTGTTCAGTTTTGCAGCAGTGGACAGTGGTATACCACAACACGTGCCTCGTGTTCAATATCACGGTAATATTCACTTCTGGAATACAGAGCGGCCTCTAGAAGAGAGAAAGGGTTCACTCATTGTGCTGCCCCTCATGGACGTGCAGCAGAGAGTATTCGGTACCCTGAGCATTGACACCCTGAGAGAACTGAGAGACAGGAACATATTTCTCGCACACGAAATCAGTTTTTATCAGGTGTGTATATCATCAGTCCTCTGCTTCGGGATGATGGTTAGGTCATCACCGATCATATGATGTCAAAGCAAATGTTTTTTTAGAATATTAAACTACTAAAAAATATCTATCCACCTTTACAATCAAAAGTTTATTGCTCCACTGCATTCAAAATGTGTCTCCATGGTAACTGACTACAAACAAACCCTGTGTGTCTGATCCTTTAGCCATACTTACAAAAAAATGCCCTATAATTCTTGCTAACATACAGTCAGGTTCATAAATATTAGGCCATCGACACAATTCTATCATTTTTGGCTCTATACACCACCACAATGGATTTGAAATGAAACGAACAAGATGTGCTTTAACTGCAGACCGTCAGCTTTAATTTGAGGGTATTTACATCCAAATCAGGTGAACAGTGGAGGAATTACAACAGTTTGCATATGTGCCTCCCACTTGTTAAGGGACCAAAAGTAATGGGACAAAATAATAATCATAAATCAAACTTTTACTTTTTAATACTTGGTTGCAAATCCTTTGCAGTCAATTACAGCCTGAAGTCTGGAACGCATAGACCTCACCAGACGCTGGGTTTCATCCCTGGTGATGCTCTGCCAGGCCTCTACTGCAACTGTCTTCAGTTCCTGCTTGTTCCTGGGGCATTTTCCCTTCAGTTTTGTCTTCAGCAAGTGAAATGCACGCTCAATCGGATTCAGGTCAGGTGATTGACTTGGCCATTGCATAACATTCCACTTCTTTCCCTTAAAAAACTCTTTGGTTGCTTTTGCAGTATGCTTTGGGTCATTGTCCATCAGCACTGTAAAGTGATGTCCAATTAGTTCTGAAGCATTTGGCTGAATATGAGCAGATAATAATGCCCAAAACACTTCAGAATTCATCCTGCTGCTTTTGTCAGCAGTCACATCATCAATAAATACAAGAGAACCAGTTCTATTGGCCGCCATACATGCCCATGCCATGACACTACCACCACCATGCTTCACTGATGAGGTGGTATGCTTAGGATCATGAGCAGTTCCTTTCCTTCTCCATACTCTTCTCTTCTCATCACTCTGGTATAAGTTGATCTTGGTCTCATCTGTCCATAGGATGTTGTTCCAGAACTGTGAAGGCTTTTTTAGATGTCGTTTGTAAAACTATAATCTGGCCTCCCTGTTTTTGAGGCTCACCAATGGTTTACATATTGTGGTGAACCCTCTGTATTCACTGTTGTGAAGTCTTCTCTTGATTGGTGACTTTGACACACATACACCTACCTCCTGGAGAGTGTTCTTGATCTGGCCAACTGTTGTGAAGGATGTTTTTTTCTCCAGGGAAAGAATTCTTCAGTCATCCACCACAGTTGTTTTCCTTGGTCTTCCGGGTCTTTTGGTGTTGCTGAGCTCACCGGTGCGTTCCTTCTTTTTAAGAATGTTCCAGTTGTTTTGGCCACGCCTAATGTTTTTGCTATCTTTCTGATGGGTTTGTTGTGTTTTTTCAGCCTATTGATGGCTTGCTTCACTGATAGTGACAGCTCTTTGGATCTCATCTTGAGAGTTGACAGCAACAGATTTCAAATGCAAATAGCACACTGGAAATGAACACTGGACCTTTTATCTGCTCATTGTAATTGGGATAATGAGGGAATAACACACCTGGCCATGGAGCAGCTGAGAAGCCAATTGTCCCATTACTTTTGGTCCCTTAACAAGTGGGAGGCACATATGCAAACTGTTGTAATTCCTACACCGTTCACCTGATTTGGATGTAAATACCCTCAAATTAAAGCACATCTTGTTCGTTTCATTTCAAATCCATTGTGGTGATGTATAGAGCCAAAAATGTTACAATTGTGTCGATGTCCCAATATTTATGGACCTGACTGTACATCAAGCAAGTAAGTTAGAAAGCAGAGAACAAATGGGACACAATATTAAACTCAGCATTAGCAGTCGGACCCCCACCCAGAAATGCAGATCAAAGCCGTTTAAGTCTTTAATTGCCATGGTAAATAGCGACTGTGGCATCAAACTAGTTTAGAAGGAGGGAGCATTAGAGCTGTAGACATAAAATGGTATGATATAAAGACTATTAAAAAAGTCGCTTCACTTGAAAAAAAAACATTGGCCCATTGAAGGGCTTGTGCAAAGGGTTGTGACTTCAAAATTCATCCCCTAGCCACAGGACAGGATATAACCGATAAGTGGGGGTCCGACCGCTGTGGAGCGGCAGATTGAGCATGCACCATGCAGCTCCATTCATTCTCCATGGGACTGTCAGAGATAGCCAAGTAGAGCGTTCAACTATTTCCAGCGGTCCTATAGATAAGTCAGTTATTCTCTATCCTGTGGAGAAGAGATAAATTCAAAACTCAGCACAACCCCTTTAACCCCTTAATGATCACCAATATGCCTTTTTACCAGAGTCACTAAGGAGTTTTAGACTAGACCACAATCTTTTTTACAGCGGCCTAGTCTAAGCGTTGCACAGCGCTCCCATGCAGCGAGGGCTCAGCTCTTACACGCGAGCTGGGCCCCTGCTCTAACGGTCTGGATCGGCAGAAATGCATATCGGGGCCTTTTAGCCCCTTAAATGTCGTGGTTAATAATGACTGTGTCATCAAAGTGGTCTCCCATCGGCATCCCATAAATAAGATCGTGGGCTACCAAGTTGTTAGCACCCAGTAATGCGGGGGCCTGAGCAATTTCAGCAAAAGACAATGCACCTGGGCACTTTTTAAGCTCGTTTGCATTTGGCTTCAAAGTTCATTTTTGGACCATCAGAGCAGTAGACAAGGCAATAAAGGGTGTCATTTGTGAACTGTGTTTAAAGTAGAACTCCTGTTAAGCTTTAAGATATCATTGTAAAGTATTAGGGGGGCATTTATTAAAACCTCTGCACTGCCGGTGGATGTACCAAAGTTATGTGGAAGCGCAGGCCTCTAAATAACTTTGGCACTTCCTCCAGCAAGCCGTGCGACATACTAAAATCTATGCCAGCTCCCTAGCATAGATTTAAGTCATTTTTCAGCCCTCGGGAAAAGTGGCTTGAGTGGCAAAATCTGAAAATAATCATTGCAACAAAATCTGTGACATTAATACACCAAAAAGTGGCGTATAATTCATAGTAAATGTACCTCCTGGTGTTCTTTATGTATGCCTGGTTCTCATAACACTCTTTCTATAAAACAATAACTGTTTTGGAAAGAATATCGTATTGTTGATTTCATTTCCCTAGGGGGTGACAAATGCTTTCAGTACTGCATACCACCACGTCCAGAGGCAAAGAAATCTCGTACAGCTGGTGAGCAGTGCACTCGCTTGGATCTACAGCCGTGCTCCCAATATTCGGGCCATCAACACCTACCTAATGGAACCGTGTGCAGAAAAGGTACTACTATTTGGTCATACAGTCTGCCACTGATATTTTCTATATGGAGATCCAAGATATTGAATTTCTGTATGGCCTTAGAATAGGGTTTGCATTGGGAATATGTGCAGGACATGACACAAATATAAACTGTTCACAGAATTGTGGTAACCAAGAGAGAGATGTAAACGGACTAATCATAGTTATCAGGCTGGTATACTGGGTATAACTGTATGCGACAGACATGAAGCTGTGTCACAAAGCAGACTTTATCGGCAACTGCGGTGCCCTCTGCATTTTTATTCACAGGGGCCAGGCAGGGAAAACATCATAACTCCTGGCCTTTTCAATCAAAGTGCAGAGAGAGAGAGCAGAGCCTCTAGGTGTAACAGTAACGCCCCCATTGCTCCTTGAGGCTCATTTGCATATATTAAAACATAGTTTTTCTCAGCAATGCGGGCACATATGAACATGGGACCAACACAGATGTCTTCAGCTCCGAAGCACTCATGTAACAGGTCAGCCAGTGTCATAGGTACAAATCTGCTGACAGATGCCCTTTAACTTGGTGCTACTCCTAAGGACGTACTCTAGGTGGCTCCCCTAGTCTTTACCCTTTAACAGGGATCTGAACTTTGTTGCGTGGGATCCTCAAAGCTGCTACCTCTTGGAGTAGTCTCTGCTCAGTAGACTGCTGACCCATGGAGGGTCAGGCAAAATTGTAGTGAATGAAACAAACTAAGCAGCGCACCTTGACAACTAGAACCTATTGCTCAGGCACCCTCCGTGGGAAGGTTCATTAAATACCCTAAGGAGGTCTTCCCTAGGCTGGAACGGATTATGGCGTTTGCGCAGATCCTCTAAGAACTCTAGAGAGTATGTGAGCTTCCTATAGGCAAGAGTAGGCACAGCAGCAGGAAACAGGCTGCAGCCTGCATGGAGCGGACGGAGCAGCACTAGTTTGGAGATGAGTGACTTGGTCATCTACTGCTGCCATAACAAGCTGTTTCTAGTTGGCACTCTTATGTGTATAATTGTACAGAAAAATTCAAGTTTTCAAACTTCCTTATTAATCTTTACATAGGCACAAGGATATGTATTTCGAAACATGATGCACACAGACAACAACACAGGAGTGTCTGAAATCTACAGTTCTCCAGCCACTCTGCGTAGAAGGGACAACCTGTTCAGGTCAGTGTCCTATCACAAATGAACTGAAAAAATGGCATGGTGTTAAACAGGAAGGAAGTGCTCAAACCCATATGCAGTTGTGTATGTATATACAGGGGAGCAAATCCTGCACTTGTAGCCGGTTGCTAATGGTGATCCCCAGCAAAAATGCATACAATGGAGGATGCCCGCAGCGGACCCTAATAAACATCCTACACAAGATAGCAATTATGTGGATGTGATAGGACAATATAATAATATTTGCAAATATTATTATATTGTCCTATCACAAATGGCTTTAAGTTTAACTTTAGGCTTACTCTGCATTCCTATCAACATGACATCATTATGTGCTATGATGAGAATAATAATGGATGTCTGCTTGGACAGGGACTATCTATTTAAATGTGCAGATAGCTCAGAGGTTATCACAACAGATGCCTATGGAGAACGCCACATTGCTGTACCCATCCGTGATCCATCAGGAAGAGCTCTGGGAGTACTGGATCTAAACACAGGTCACTGCAGGGATTTACCAGCCCACGAATACCAGGACTTACAGAAAATGCTGCAGATGCTACAGGGAGCTTGTTATGAAATTTTGGAGGAAGAACCATCTTCAGATATCCAAAACAAGGCAGTCTTAGGTAAGATTTTAATTAGCTCTACATGTTACTGCTGGATTATTTAAGTGCATCAACTTTTTGAGACAAAATCCTCATCTGGGTGAGACATACAACCTAGAGGAAAAAAAGAGACCTAAAATCTTTTCTGCCTACAATCATAATGCTTGCATTTTTTATACTTACCACTAGAGAGCAGTATTATCCTGTTTGAAAGTGGAGAAGCATGTAAGATAAAAGAGAATGTCGCTATAGGGTTGTCCAATCTTATGAAATTAAAGGGAAATCATTGTATAATGAATATGTATGCAGCACTGTAATATACTTTGTGTTAAATATACATTTTCAGGATCTCTGCTGGTGTCAATGAATGGTAATATTTTCATGTACATTCAGGGGTTTCAAATCTCTTCCCACCTAATGCTTCTCTTACCTCTGGATTTAAAAAAAAAACTGATCTGGTCTAGGCAATCGTCAAGTAATATAATGTAAATTGAATGACATCCACAGTTATAGGCAGGGGTTACAGTGGGTTAACCCTCTCCTTTATGCCTTCCAAGCGCCTACAGCCCGTCACACCAATTGATATTATAAAAATAGTAATTCCTTTAAAGGTGTTTTCCAGCAAAACAAAATAATGGCAGCTGTGTCAGAGTGGCTTAAAAACATAAAAGAAGTGACATTCACCTCCACTGATCTCCCCCCGCTGCTTTTCCAAGGCCTGGGTCTAGTGTCAGACGGCCCACCAAAGGAATATATTCTGAGGGCCCACCTTCTGTGTACACAGGACGTATACTCATTCACTCAAATAAGTTTTATCGTTGGACAGGCGGGACATATGAATAAGGATAAGATATCTGGTAGTGTCAGGGTCAGGTGTCACATTGGCATTATTTTGATACTTGACCATGATATCTGACCATGTCCTAAAATGAAGACTGTACTGGTATTTTAGTTGAGTCCAAGGTCAACTCCAAATGAGTTTATTTTCTGCGTAGGGATCCATTATTGTATCAGAACTTGGGCCCACCAGAGGATCCCCTGATAATCTGTTGGTCCAGTCTGACCCGGCCTGGGTCTACTCCTTGCTCTCATCTCCACATGCAGGAGATACCTCAAAACGTCTTCTCAGCCGCAGGGTTCCTGCTGTGGCCAGTGATTATCTTTGAGGACATTTCAAGACAGGAGCCATAAAGAGGAATGTAAAGAGGAATGGGGACCTGGGCAGTAGCAGGGGGATCGGTAGAAGTTAGGATCTCTTCTTTTATATTTTTAAAACCCTCTGACCCCAATTATTGTCACTAATTATTGTTTAGCTTGAAACCACCTCTACGATATATCTACAACAGCTGCCAGCAGAAGGCAGCATAACTTTCTGGTAGTGTTTGGGACATACCCTTCTGTATATCCTAACAAAACGCATTTTATATTTTATTTTCTAGGCAATAATGTACTGGAATATAGAGATACCATTAAAATGAAAAGATACAAAAAATTTGAGTCTCCTACTGGTACTAAAAAAATGTAACACAAAATTAAAAGGGGTTTTGTTTGTTCCAGGTATGCCATCAGTATTGAAGAGGTGATGGTGGTCCAGTGTCCCCTTCATAGTTTATCAGACACAGCTCCATACCTTGATTAGTGGCTGTGCCCGGTATTACAGATTACTGCAACTTTGACCCGTTCAAGTGAAAAGTATGGCGTTCTGCCTGGTAAACAATGAAGAGGATGCAGCACTTGGCGGAGCATCTCGGCACTCCAGCGATCTGATAGTGATGACCTATACTAATGATAAATGCTTTAAAAATACACAGAACGTGAATCAAAAATGCTGCCCAGGTTAAGAAAGCAAAAGGGACCTTAACGTGAAACTTCACTTTTGCTCTAATACTATGGTTAAAATTGATGATTTGGTTTCAAATGAGGATGTATCTTCTGACATGCAGGATAACAAGAAAATGGTTATAACCTTCCTCATTTTTGTATTATATGACTGCAGAGGCAGAACGAGGGCCAGGAGACAGGAGAGTGGGAGTACTGTTCCATCGCTTCATGCTGCAAGACCTGAGACAGTGCGTCAGTAAGCTGGACCACCAGTCATTTGCTGAACTGAAGAGCTACAAGGAGCCTCCAGTCATGGTGCATAGTATCCTCAAGGCTGTGTTACTCCTGTTCTGTCCAGCCTGGGATGAGTCCGAGGAGATTCACAGCTGGAATCAGTGCAAACTGGTAAGTCAAATGTGAGATAAGTGCACATAATCCCTCACAAATAATAAAGAACATTTCAATGCCATATTACGGATGTCTGCTCAGAGCTTGGTCTGGTGATTTGCTTCCTTGGATGTGTTGGTGTAGTCAAGGGTGGAGAACAAACAGCAAGGTTTTCTGAGCCCCTCCAGGGGCCCAACTAGAAATGGCTGGATCCTGCAGCAAACTTTTGAATGGATTCCTTCCCACCATGTGGCATAAATGTGTTATTCTCTAGGTCGTTATAATTATAGCAATAACAAATATTTGCAGTTTTTAATTTTGCACAGAAGTCCATGTTTCCCTCTCCACCGTGATTATGTACAATAGTTACACATGGAAAGGAGGAACTATATGTCTGTCCTCTCCCGTCAGCCGATCATCACGTTCTTCACTGGCTTCCCCTCTCCTCTTTGACGCTGGTTAAGAGCAAAGAAGGCTGAAGAAGGGGGGCTTCTTTAACCTTTTCTATCTCATACTGTATAGCACCTAGAGACATGTGCTTGGTCTTGTTTTAAAGCTGACAATCTAAGCTTTCTAAGGCTGTATCTCTGGCTAGTACTGCAACCCAGGCTGTGGTTTCAGCTACTGATACTGCCAGCCCAGTAGCAACCGCTATGGCTACTACTGCTGTATTTCTGCCCCTGGGCCTCTTGCATTTAAATAGCTCAGTATAACACACTCCATTATGTATCCAACAGTTCACAAGTAATTGTGAGGCATGAAATCCATTAGCTTAGACCCTTTTTATGAAATAAATGTAACCAGTAGGAAACTGCTTTTAAGATGGCACATGTGGCCCTTTCCTAATAGGCACAGATTGTAGATACTGTATGGAATGATCATATGTAGACCCTGGGTGTAGACTTCACACTGGGCACTGTACAGTAGACAAAATTGTCATTTTCAGTTATGGGAGTTGTAAGCTGTTAGTGATTTATTTGACCAACCTGATTTATGTGTCCAGTAGCAACCAGCGGTATTCGGAACGCAGCTCTGGACTGTAATACAGACTGCAGCACAGTATCAGTGCATGTTAAGGGGAACGTGTCCTCAGGATCTACCCATGAAGTTTCAACACCTAGATGGTCCGAATACACCCAATGACACTTGAGCAATCATTAGTATACAGTCTGTGAGATTTGCAAAGTTACTTTATTAAGATATGTGGTAATAGATGGTCCAATAGATATACCTTTAGGAAGCTCTTTTCATGTCTGACAAAGTGGTGGTGATGCCTGAAAGGGGTAAATCCTGGTGAGGGGTTCCTTTTAATTGGGTTTCAATGTGAAATTGCAGCTAAACAACATTTAGAAAAAGTAATAAAATACTGGTAATGTTAGGAATAATCTGTTACAAGCTCCACTGATTAAATTAACAAAATAGATAACGTAGTGGACGTTGGATTCACACCTTCTCAGGAGAGAATTGATTGCTCTATAAGACACAACCTGTGTATGATGTGGTCATTGGAAGTCCTTGGTGAATGGTCCCTATAATAATCTAACATTAAAATCATTTATTTTTATGTTTGTAGAAGGTAAATAGTGATTTGATACGGAAGATATTGTCTTTTGACCCCACTGCCCAGTCTGTACAGCTGAACCCAGAGATCCTGGCAAAGTATATTAAAGGTAAATATAGAGCACCCTTGAACTGATTTTGCTCCATGCAGGAACAATATACAGTATTTAGGTCCCAGTATGGGGTTTTGTCTTGTTCCATTCGATCAGGAAAGCCTTTTCCAAAGTTTGAATTGGGGAAGACCTCCTAATCCTATGGGATGGAATTTGATCTCATCATTGGCACTAAATGTTAGCCCCAGGGCTGGATTTGCACATTTGACTTTTAGATTGATATTGTCTTATTAACTAAGGCTACTTTCACACTTGCAGCAGAGGATTCCGGCAGGCAGTTCCGTCGCTGGAACTGCTTGCCGGACCCGGCAATCCGGACGCAAACGGGTGTCATTTGTCAGACGGATCTGACAAATGCATTGAAATACCGGATCCGTCTCTCCAGTGTCATCTGGAAAAACGGATCTGGTATTTTTTTCCCATGGATTTAAAGGTCTACGCATGCACGGACCGGAAGATCAGATCCGTCAATGCAGCAATTTTAATGCCGGATCCAGAACTAATACATTTCAATGGAAATTAATGCCGACAAGTGTTCAGGATTTTTGGCTGGAGAGAAAAATACAGCATGCTGCGGTATTTTCTCCGGCCAAAAAACGTAAGAGGGACTGAACTGATGCAAACTGAACGGAATGCTCTCCATTCAGACTGCATTAGGATAAAACTGATCCGTTTTTTTCCGGTATTGAGCCCCTGTGACGGAACTCAATACCGGAAAAGAAAAACGCTAGTGTGAAAGTACCCTTAGGCTACTTTTACATTAGCGTTTTCAATTCCGCTATTGAGATCCGTCATGGGATCTCAATAGCAGAAGAAAACGCTTCAGTTTTGTCCCCATTCATTGTCGAAAGGACAAAACTGAATTGAACGAAACGAAATGCACCAAAATGCATTCCATTCCGTTTGGTTGCACTCCCATGGCGGACAGAATAACGCTGCAAGTTTTGTTTTTTTGTCCGCGATGTGGTGTGAAGCAAGACAGATCAGTTTTCTTTTGACACAATAGAAAACGGATCCATCCCCATTGACATTCAATGGTGTTCATAACGGATCCGTCACGGCTATAGAAGACATAATACAACCGGATCCGTTCATGACGGATGCATGCGGTTGCATTATGGTAACGGACGTGTTTTTGCAGATCCATAACGGATCCGCAGAAAACGCCAATGTGAAAGTAGCCTAATCTTTAAGATGTTTGTCTTATTTGGCAATTTATACTCAGGAATACATTGCTAGGGCGGCAACAGGTAAACTGGTAGGAAAATGTGTTCACCACACAGTGATGATTTAGCCACACATTTTGGCCAGTTACACATAGTTTTTTTTTATGGGGTTGAAGAAGAATTCCTTTGTTCAAACCAAGGGATTTTATTGCAAGTTGAGTTCTTTTGGTTTAGATTTCAAAGACACCTTATAATACATGAGCAATATGTTTCAGGTATTCCCAGAGGAGCGGTCTGGAAACATGGCTCTATCCCAGCAGAGCATCTTTACAACTGGGCTTTCACCTGCCTCTCACTGATGGAACTCAGTCAGAAAATGCAGAACACGCAATCGCCGTCCCTGGTCTCTTTAGCAGCACCAAACCAAATGTGAATTAAAAAGCAACCGAATATAACTGGTTGAATTGTGATTTTTTTTTAATGAAGACCCAGGTATTTTTAACCTACACAAATAAAAAAACTGGTAGACATAGATACATCGGTGTGGTGTCCATGAAGTGTGCCTGTGATCTTTACAGACTTCAATAGTTGGGGCCAGGGTAGTGCGACTCCCAACACCTAAAATGATGGGGCAGAAGCAAGAAGCTGAGTGCTATGCTTCCTCATTTCTGTCACTGCTACTGGCACTCTTGGGTCACTGTGGATGGCACTCTTAGGCCTCTTTCACACGGGCGTCACGTTTTGGCTCAGGATGCGTCCCGGGTGCATTGCGGCAAACATGTGCGAGTAGGTACGCAATTTCAGTCAGTTTTGACTGCGATTGCGTTCTGTTGTTGTTTTTATCGCGCGGGTGCAATGGGTTTTGCACGCGTGTGATAAACTGAATGTAGTACCCAGACCCGAACTTCTCAACTGAAGTTCAAGTTTGGGTTTAAGGTTGTGTAGATGTAATTATTTTCCCTTATAACATGGTTATAAGGGAAAATAATAGCATTCTTAATACAGAATGCTTAGTAAAATAGGGCTGGGGGGGTAAAATGTTTTTTTATTTAACTCACCTTAATCCTCTTGTTCGCGCAGCTCGGCTTCTCTTCTTTCTTCAGGACCTTGGCAAAGGACCTTTGATGACATCACTGCGCTCATCACATGGTCCATCACCATGTGACGGACCATCACATGGTGATGGATCATGTGACGGACCATGTGATGAGTGCAGTGACGTCACCACGGGTCCTTTTCCTCAAAGAAGAAGAAAGAAGAGAAGCCGAGCTGAACAAGTGGATGAGGGGAGTTAAATTATTTTTTATTTTATTTTAACCCCTCCAGCCCTATTTTACTAAGCATTTTGTATTAAGAATGCTATTATTTTCCCTTATAACCATGTTATAAGGGAAAATAATAATGATCGGTTACCCATCCTAATCGTCTTCTAGCAACCGTGCATTAAAATCGCACCGCATCCGCACTTGCTTGCGATTTTCACGCAGCCCCATTCACTTCTATGGGGCCTGTGTTGCGTGAAAAATGCACAAAATAGAGCTTGCTGCGATTTTCACGCAACGCACAAGTGATGCGTGAAAATCACTGCTCATGTGCACAGCCCCATAGAAATGAATGGGTCCGGATTCAGTGCGGGTGCAATGCGTTCAACTCACACATTGCTCCCGCGCGGAAATCTCGCCCGTGTGAAAGAGGCCTTATGGAGCTGAAACTCTTATTATAGGTACTGTAGCCTCTTATAAAACAATGTGAC
This sequence comes from Bufo gargarizans, assembly GCF_014858855.1. Taxonomy (NCBI): domain Eukaryota; kingdom Metazoa; phylum Chordata; class Amphibia; order Anura; family Bufonidae; genus Bufo; species Bufo gargarizans. The sequence continues at coordinate 479,718,258 of NC_058082.1, forward strand.
TGACATTGGCACCGTAATTTGGATGGCAGCAATGCACTTGTACTATTATAGAAATACTGATATGTGCCGGAGAGGTTACACAGCAATGCCAAAAGAGCTTATTCCACCCCTGGGGGGTTTCATGGGCTTTTTTCAATATTGTAATTACAATACCAATACTAATAAGCATAATCTAACACTTGCTACAGTGAGCTCACCTTTTGTCCTTGCTGTCTCTATTGCACTGAAGTGGTTAAGGATTTCTGAATAGAGACTGAGAGATCCCATCTATGTAATAACATTCCAAGTAAGAACATTTTTTTAAATTTTTTTAATAAAAGCAACATTTGGGAAATGGCATCTGTCTGTTATTTTATCTTGCTGATAATGCTTTGCCAATAGTAGGTCAGAGGTGTCGTACGGATGCCACCATGATAAGATGCTCTTGTTATTGTGCTACCTGATCCCAGAGATAATCTGTTCTCGGCTTTGTTTTCCTCTAAAGGGAGAATTAAGGAGAAGCGTCCATGTTTCCAGGAATAATCTTCAAAAATATATTAAACTGCCAGTATATGCATATACACCTCAAGTATGACTTCCTAATAGTATATGAGAAAGATTGCCATTTATAAAATGAACTGGTGCTGAATGATTGCTCGGCACCAGATAAGACTACTACTGTTTCTGAGCTGTGTTGAAAAATTTGTAAATGTGAATTAATTGCTCTTCAATTGACTTCCTATCAAAACATACATACTACACTAGTAGAAGCTACACTATATTACATTTAAAGGGGTTTTCCCACTACAAATATTCATAATTTTTTCAAACCAGCACCTGGATTTGAAAACATTCATAATTGCATTTAATTAAAAATTTAGTATAGCCGCTGAGTTATTCAATAAAATGTACTGTATCTGTGTAGGGTCATCTGTTGTTTGTTATTTTCCTTATTTCTTTGTCCACCTCACTGAGGTGGACGCATATGCTCAGTTCCATCTTTTAACTGCCACCAGCCCCATCTTTTGTTAGAAGCTATGACAGTGATAGGAAGAGAACTACAGCAGAAAGGACACTCCCTCTGAGCTACCAGCTTGAAGTAAATCTCTCAGAGCAACTGGAGCAATGAATGGGGAGAGCCCTGGGTCAATGTGAGAAAAGAAAATCACGACATAAGGCGCTCCATGATGTACATTCAATCGGGGCTCTGGACCGACAGGGAACAGGTTACTGCTCACCAGATGGAGTTGTGCAAATCCAGGCACAACTCTGAAAAGCACATGTAGGTACTCTGAAGGGAACAGCAGGTAACCGCAGAAGGTAACTTCTTTAATGTGACAAGTTTTGAAGGCGTGCCACCTTCTTTTCCAGGATAGCTGCTTTACATCTGGTGGCATTAGAGACAGAGCTTGCTAAGAGCTCATTTGCATCCCTTTCTTCCCAGAATTCCAGAGGAGCATGTATGGCCTATAAGTCTCCTCACGTCGACTTAGGCGCTGTCTCCCCAAGGAGAGCTAGTACCTCCCAAATCCTGACTTAGTCCTCACACCCAGTTCAGCCAATACTCTCTGCTCTGCACTGAGAAGGGGTAATCACCCTGAAACAGCTGTCTGCAGATGAGGTGCTGGTGTAGTTAATATCTGAGTCATGTCTCAATGCCTATCTAAAGTCTAACATTGATTTCTAGGATAGCTGCCTTACATCTGGTGGCATTAGAGGCAGAGCTTGCTAAGGCTACTTGCGTTCAGAGTGGATCCGTCTGAGACGGATCCGCTCATATAATGCAGACGGTGGATCCGTTCAGAATGGATCCGTCTGCATTATATTGTAAAAAAAAATGATGTGTCAAAGTAGCCTCAGACGGATCCGTCCAGACTTTACATTGAAAGTCAATGGAAGACGGATCCGTTTGAAAATTGAGCCATATTGTGTCAACTTCAAGCGGATCCGTCCCCATTGACTTACATTGTAAGTCTGGGCGGATCCGTTTGCCTCGGCACGGCCAGGCGGACACCCGAACGCTGCAAGCAGCGTTCAGGTGTCCGCCTGCTGAGCGGAGCGGAGGCTGAACGCTGCCAGACTGATGCATTCTGAGCGGATCCGCATCCACTCAGAATGCATTAGGGCTGGACGGATCCGTTCGGGGCCGCTTGTGAGAGCCTTTGAACGGAACTCACAAGCGGAGCCCCGAACGCTAGTGTGAAAGTAGCCTTAGAGCTCATTTGCATGCCTTTCTTTCCACCTTCTTCACCAGAAATGCATCACATCAAAGACGTTTTTTCCGCCTGCTTTTTCGCCCTTTTGTTTACTGGCTCTATGTGAGGTATAGAACTAGTTCTAACTTTGGAAAAATACATTGTCATGTACTATATGCTGTCTGATTTTCATTTTTTATTTATTTTTTATTAATCATGGGATAACCCCTTTAAAAGGCACGTGTACTTAAATTTTTTTTTATAATTTTGATGTCATAGTGACATATCAAAAGTTTTGATTGGTGAGGGTCTGAGTGCTAAGACCTGCATGGATCCCTGAAACATGGAGACAAAAGGACTCATACAGAGGGCTGTCTCTCTTTGCTACTAAAGACGAGCTCATAGACTTTTTACGAAGCCCTTCTTCAGCAGTGAGTAGAAACAGTGAGCGCTTCTACAGAAGCTGTCATGGTGGAGAGTGGGGGGGAAAAAAACCACCGCACAATGTCTATATAGACCATGCCACTAGGCCTGGAAGCCAGGATAAGAGGTCACCTCCTATGCATCCCTAAATACAATCCCTGACCTCCTGACTGTATGAGCCAACCCTGATGGTGGAGGGGCTCATACCTGGAACCTAGGACCCTAATTCGCCCTGATGATCCCTGATGTTATTGACAGGAGAAAGAGACAACCGGTTCCTCCAAGACACGGAAGAACCAGAGTCTCCCACAGGCCTAGCAACAAGGAAGGAGCAGAGAGCAAGCATAAACTCATAACGACAGGTAAGAGCCCAGCGCAAACGACACGCACTGGAACAACCACCACTTTCCTGCCACAACTACTGGGCGGAACAACTACAGCTTGCTGACTTGTGGTTCACCCCTCCGGGAAACCATGGAGCCCACTTCCACAGGCACAGACAGGGGAAATGTCCAACAACCATGCTGGACTAAAAACACCAAATAGACCAGACATGGAACACCAAATGACATACAACAAACACCCTGTACATAAACGCACACCAAACATCATAAACAGGTGTGGAAGGGTAAGGGGAAACATCAGGATGACATTGCCAAAGACCTTGATGTTCCACAAGGAGGCCATCATGGACAGGTGACACAGTCATACAAAGGTAGACATGCCACTAACCTCACGCTCACAACTCCAGTATAAGAAGAGCCATGAGGCAACACCCAGCTCCACCTTGCACACTCCTTTAACCCTAAACAAAATGGGAAGGAACACCAGCCATAAAGGGGACGTTTAAAATCATGCTAACAACACGTTGCCACCAGCAACAAGCATGCACGACAAAAGTGTCACCGTCCACTACCACCAGACCATGACAGCTGTGACAGTAGCTCCTCATTGGTAGCAATCGGAGTCCCCCATTAATCAAAACCGTTATATGTCACTATAACATATCAAAAGTACAGGTACATTTTAAGGGGAACATGTCTGAAGGCCACATGTTATAGAGTGATACAAACTTGTATTTTAATTCCTGCTCTTTCTCGATTTAGGAGTCATGTGGGTGGATTTAGCAGTGACTGACATGTATTACAAGCAAGGCTGTCAATCAGTAAAAAATTTCGCCGACTGGACTCCTAAGCAGAGAACGAGCAGGAACACCACAGCAAGAACATGTGTGCCTTGATCTACCTTACATAAATCATACAACGACAAAAAGGGTTGAGTGGGTAGCGATTGCTTCTTGTAAGCGCAAAAATCAGTCTAATGTTAATCCCTTCATTGACCCTGTATAAACCAACATACAGGACTCATACACATGACTGTAGTTTTTGTCCACAAAAACGTTGTTTTGTCTGCCTTTTATGCGGATCTGATGCGGACCAATTCATTTCAATGGGGCCACAAATGCTGTCAGTGTGCTGTCCTCATCAATAGTGTTGGGCGCGAATATTCGAACAGCGAATATTAATCGTGAATATCGGCACTTTGAGAACTCGCGAATATTTAGAATATAGTGATATACTGTATATTCGGAATTTTGAATAGTCTTTTTTTTTTTCTTCTTCATCAGTAACCTCCCTTCTTGCTTGTGGGCCAATGAGAAGGCTGCAATGTCTTTGTTTGAGCTTAGCAACATCCCTAGCAACCAATAGGAAAGCTGCCTTCCCCTTTACTATATAAGAACCTCCCAGCAGCCCTTGTATGCAGTATTTTGCAGATCTGAGAGAGACAGCAGTGTTATTACATTAGATAGTTAGTTAGCTTATATATATATATATATTACAGATAGTTAGGGGGAGATAGTCAGTGTAGGTTATATCCTGATATAGTGTAGCTGATTGTTCTGCTGTCCATACATACATAGTGCTGTGATGTCACAAGTTCACGACAATACTTAGTGCACCAATCACTAATAAGTAGTCAGACCTGTTAAAATGTGAAGTTGCACGTATTGCGCCAAAATATTTGCATCATTGGTGCCGATTTGGCAATCACGAATATATTGGAGCACTCTATCTGCATATAAAGCTATTGTAAGGTTCTGCCGTGCCAACCATTTTCTCCAGTCTCAGGAAACTTCTAGCAGCTTGAAAAATGTAGCTATAGTGACCCACGCCTGTATTTTGCGAGCATTACGTGAATATTACATTGCCGTTTTTCGCGATCAAGAAAATAATCTCGAATTTGCAAATATATGACGAACATTCTACCTAATATTCGCGAAATATCGCAAATTCGAATATTGCCCCTGCGGTTCATCACTACTGATCAACACGTCAGTTCCGCGGACCCGCAAAAAATATAACATATTCTATTCTTGTCCGTTTTTTTCTGAAAGAGGATACTGGCTGGCCTGCTTCTGTGCCTACAAGTCACCTGAGCCATTCAATGCATCTATAACATTAAACTGGGCAGTTTGTCAAATATCTACCCAGTTTTTTATATGAACATAGGCTGACAGATGCTTTGTGCTGCCTGTGTATATGAAGCGCAGTCAGACTACTGTGCCATGTGTCACTTGTGCAGAGCGTGGGGGGCTAGGGGCCGGGCTTACTCAGGGGGCCAGCGGTGGATACACCTGTTCCCATATGGGCCAGTCCGACCCGGTCTGTCTATAAGGCCTCATGCACACGACAGTATTTTTTTGTGGTCCGCAAAAAGGGGTTCCGTTGTTCCGTGATCCGTCCCCGTTTTTGTTTCCGTGTGTCTTCCTTTATTTTTGGAGAATCTCCAAACATGAAGGAAAGTAAAAAAAAATCTAAGTTTAGTTTGCCATGCAAATGATAGGAAAAAAATGGACGCGGAAGCGGACAATCTTGTGTGCATCCGTGTTTTTTTCATGGACCCATTGACTTGAATGGGTCCGCGAACCGTTGTCCGTGAAAAAAATAGGACAGGTCATATTTTTTTCACGGACTGGAAACACAGATCACGGACGCGGATGACAAACAGTGCATTAGCCGAGTTTTCCACGGACCCATTGAAAGTCAATGGGTCCGCAGAAAATCACGGAAAACGGAACAAGGGACACAACAACAGTCATGTGCATGAGGCCTAAGATCGAGGTTTGGTGATCACACAGACGTACAAGGGGAGAGTTATCCAAACTAGTGCAGAGAAAACTGATTCTGAAATATAGAAGGCGGAATCTGATTAGTTTATATAGGCCACTACTTTACTGTTCCTTTGCACTAGCTTGTATAAAACTTATTAATACGAGTTTAATATAGTAAATGTACAGATTCCCTTTGATAAAAATATACTGTAAATTGCTAAACTCAAAGAAACACAACGTAAATCTGTGTTTAAACGTACATGTGATTACACTAATCGTCAATGATCGATGATATCTAAAAATGAAGCTGGGTAGAAAAAAAGGCATAATACATTAATGGAAATAATGTAAAAATAATAAATGAGCTGGTAAGTGACTGACAAGTATATTTATGGATCTATAAACAAGCCCTCAACATTTCCTCTCAGCAGTGTCTCCTGTAGAGTGAAGTCCCCTCGGCTCGCTTGCTGGAATCACAGATATTTTACAGATGTAACAGAGGAAACTGACACATTAAATTATATAGTAGTAAAAAATAAAGTATTGGAATCGCACTCACCAGATCTTGCGGTCAACCGAAATGCAACAGCCCACCTGGAGTCCAAGATTCTTTAGGGCTCCCTCATAGTAAATCCGAAAAAAGGCAATGGAGGCAGCATGTCCGGTAAAAAAACCCTTTAATGGGCACAGCCAAGTGAACTTAACGTGCAAAAAAGTTGTGACGTTTCGGCCGCTTCACAGCCTTTATCAAACACCTGATAAAGGCTGTGAAGCGGCCGAAACGTCACAACTTTTTTGCACGTTAAGTTCACTTGGCTGTGCCCATTAAAGGGTTTTTTTACCGGACATGCTGCCTCCATTGCCTTTTTTCGGATTTACATTAAATTATATGTCATTACTGTGGTTTATACAACTGGATCATTTCATGAAGGGGTACCATTATCAGAAAGTGACTTTAAAATATTTTTAAATAATACTTTAACTAATAATACTAAAATGATACATTTTATATTTAATATTAAAGGACATCTGTCAGCAGATTTGTACCTATGACAATGACTGACCTGTTACACGTGCACTTGGCAGCTGATGACATCTGTGTTGGTCGCATGTACATATGTGTCCGTAATGCTGAGAAAAATGATGTTTTATTATATGCAAATAGGATTCTAGGAGCAACGGTGGCGTTGATGTTACACCTAGAGGCTCTGCTCTCTCAGATTGTCAGGGGCAGGGAGGCGTGATGATGTTTTCACTGCTGACAGATGTCCTTAACTCTTAGGCCTCTTTCACACGGGCGTCTTATTTTTGGCCCGGATAAGAGGTGGTCGCGTTGCGGGAAAATGCGCGATTTTTCTGCGCGAGTGCAAAACATTGTAATGCGTTTTGCACTCGCGTGAGAAAAATCGCGCATGTTTGGTACCCAAACCTGAACTTCTTCACAGAAGTTCGGGCTTGGGATTGATGTTCTGAAGATTGTATTATTTTCCCTTATAACATGGTTATAAGGGAAAATAATAGCATTCTGAATACAGAATGCATAGTATAATAGCGCTGGAGGGGTTAAAAAAATATTAAAAAAGTTAACTCACCTTCTCCTCTTGATCGCGCAGTTCCCGGTCTCTTTACTTCTTTAATGATGAGCTGTGGGCTAAATGACCTGTGGTGACGTCAGATCACATGCTCCAATCACATGCTCCAATCACATGGTCCATCACCGTGGTTTTTGTTTTCACTCCCCGCCTTCCCATAGTCCTAACTTTTTTATTTTTCTGTTCACATGAGGGCTTTTTTTTTTGCAGAACAAGTTGTACTTTCTAATGGCACCATTTACGGTTGCATACAATGTAGTGGGAAGCGGGGAAAAAATTCCAAATTGGGTCGAATTGGGAAAAAAATGCAATTCTGACAAAGGTTTTTTTTTTTTTTTTTACACCGTTCACTATGCGGTAAAATTGACTTGTTACCTTCATTCTCCAGGTCAGTACGGTTACAACGATACCACACTTGTATAATTTTTCTGGCGTTTTAACACTGAAAAAAAAATTAAACTGGAACGTGACGATAAAAAAAGGAAGAAAAACACTTGGTCAGTAAGGCCCAAAACAGACTGGTCACTAAGGGGTTAATGTTGATTATGGATTACAGCTAATAAAAACCCAAAAGTCAGTATCTCAGAAAATTTAAATATAAGAACAATTAAAAAAATTTTTTTAACCCCTTAAGGACCGGGCTCATTTTCACCTTAAGGACCAGGACATTTTTTGCAAATCTGACCAGTGTCACTTTGTGTGAATAACTTAAAACGCTTTTACTTATCCAGGTCATTCTGAGATAGTTTTTTCGTCACATATTGTACTTCATGACACTGGTAAAATGGAGTAAAAAAAAAAATTTTTTATTTATAAAAAAATTCCAAATTTACCAAAAATCTAGAAAAATGTGCTAATTTCCAAATTTCTATTTCTCTACTTTTATAATAGATAGTAATACCTCCAAAAATAGTTATTATTTAACATTCCCCATATGTCTACTTCATGTTTGGATCATTTTGTGAATGCCATTTTATTTTTTGGGGACGTTAGAAGGCTTAGAAGTTTAGAAGCAAATCTTGAAATTTTTCAGAAAATTTCGTAAACCCAATTTTTCAGGACCAGTTCAGGTCTGAAGTCACTTTGTGAGGTTTACATAAAAGAAACCACCCAAAAATGACCCCATTTTACTAACTACACCCCTCAAGGTATTCAAAACTGATTTTACAAACGTTAAGGCCTCTTTCACACGGGCGTCAGTTTTTTGGCCCGGATAAGAGGTGGGTGCGTTGCGGGAAAATGCGCGATTTTTCCGCGCGAGTGCAAAACATTGTCATGCGTTGCACTCGCGTGAGAAAAATCGTGCATGTTTGGGATTGATGTTCTGAAGATTGTATTATTTTCCCTTATAACATGGTTATAAGGGAAAATAATAGCATTCTGAATACAGAATGCATAGTAAAACAGCGCTAGAGGGGTTAAAAAAATTAAATATTTTTTTTAACTCACCTTAGTCCACTTGATCGCGAAGCCGGCATCTCCTTTTGTCTCCTCTGCGCTGAACAGGACCTGGGGTGAGCATTAAATAGAGGTTAAGGACCTTTGATGACGTCACTCCGGTCATCACATGGTACGTCACATGATCTTTTACCATGGTGATTCACCATGGTAAAAGACCATGTGATGACCGGAGTGACGTCATCAAAGGTCCTTAACCTCTATTTAATGCTCACCCCAGGTCCTGTTCAGCGCAGAGGAGACACAAGGAGATGCCGGCTTCGCGATCAAGTGGACTAAGGTGAGTTAAATTTTATTTTTATTTTTAACCCCTCTAGCGCTGTTTTACTATGCATTCTGTATTCAGAATGCTATTATTTTCCCTTATAACCATGTTATAAGGGAAAATAATAATGATCGGGTCTCCAGCCCAATCGTCTCCTAGCAACCGTGCGTGAAAATCGCACCGCATCCGTACTTGCTTGCGGATGCTATGCGATTTTCACGCTTCCCATTCACTTCTATGGGGCCTGCGTCGCGTGAAAATCGGACAATATAGAGCATGCTGCGATTTTCACTCAACGCACAAGTGATGCGTGAAAATCACCGCTCATGTGCACAGCCCCATAGAAATGAATGGGTCAGAATTCAGTGCGGGTGCAATACGTTCACCGCACGCATCGCACCAGCACGGAAAACACGCCCGTGTGAAAGGGGCCTAACCCTTTAGGCGTTCCACAAGAATTAATGAAAAAAGATAACATTTTAAAATTTCACTTTTTTGGCAGATTTTCCATTTGTATCCATTTTTCCAGTTACAAAGCAAGGGTTAACAGCCAAACAAAACTCAATATTTATGGCCCTGATTCTGTAGTTTACAGAAACACCCCATATGTGGTCGTAAACTGCTGTATGGGCACATGGCAGGGAACAGAAGGAAAGGAGTGCCATACGGTTTTTAGAAGGCAAATTTTGCTGGATGTTTTTTTGACACAGTGTCCCATTTGAAGCCCCCTGATGCACCCCTAGAGAAGAAAATCCAAAAAAGTGACCCCATTTTGGAAACCACGGGATAGGGTGGCAGTTTTGTTGGTACTATTTTAGGGTACATGTGATTTTTGGTTGCTCTATATTACACTTTTTGTAAGGCAAGGCAACAAGAAATAGCTGTTTTGGCACCGTTTTTATTTTTTGTTATTTACAACATTCATCTGACAGGTTAGATCATGTGGTATTTTTATAGAGCAGGTTGTCAGGGACGCGACAATACCAAATATGACAAAAAAAAATGATTCTTTAGTGTCTCCACATTCTGAAAGCCATAGTTTTATTTATTTGTGTTGTGTAGGGGCTCATTTTTTTTCGGGGTGAGATGACTGTTTGCTTGGCACTATTTTGGGGTGCGTATGACTTTTTGATCGCTTGCTATTACACTTTTTGTGATGTAAGGTGACAAAAAAATTGCCTTTTTTACATTTTTTTTACGGTATTCATCTGAAGGGTTAGGTCATGTGATATTTTTATAGAGCAGGTTATTACGGATGCGGCGATACCTAATATGTCTGCTTTTTTATTTATGTGAGGTTTAAACAATGATTTCAATTTTGAAACAAAAAAAAAAATCATGTTTTAATGTCTCCATAGTCTGAGAGCCATGGTTTTTTCAATTTTTGGGCGATTATCTTGGGTAGGGTATGATTTTTGCGCGGTGAGATGATGGTTTGATTGGCACTATTTTGGGGTGTGTATGACTTTTTGATCGCTTGGCTTTTTGGCTTGGCTTTCTTTACACAGTTTTTCTTTTTAAGGTATTGACCTGGTGGGGTTAGGTCGTGTGATATTTTTATAGAGAAGGTTATTATGGACGTGGCAATATGTATACTTTTTTTATTTATTTAAGTTTCACACAATAATATCATTTTTGAAACAAAAAAAAAATCATGTTTTAATGTCTCCAAGTCTGAGAGCCAATTTTTTTGGGGCAATTGTCCTATGTAGGGGCTCATTTTTTGCGGGATGAGATGGTGGTTTGATTGGTACTATCTTGGGAGGCATATAATGTTTTGATCGCTTGCTATTAGACTTTTTGTGATGTGAGGTGACAAAAATGGCTTTTTTTTTTTACGGTATTTGCCTGAGGGGTTAGGTCATGTGATATTTTTATAGAGCAGGTTCTTACGGATGCGGCGATACCTAATATGTATATTTTCTTTAACACAATAGCATTTTAGAAAAAAATAAATCATGTTTTAGTGTCTCCATAGTCTAAAAGACATTTTTTTTTTAATGATGAGGTGCTGATTTGATTGGTACCATTTTGGCGTACATACGACTTTTTTGATCACTTTTATTACCTTTTTTGGGAAGTAAGGTGGGCAAAATTTCAATTTCATCATAGTTTTTATTTTTTTATGTCGTTCACCCTGCAGGGAAAGTAACATGACCGTTTCATAGATCAGGTCATTGCGGATGCTGTGATATGTTCTTGAAGATCCAGTGGGTCTGATGTCTGTATGATACAATACAGTACACCATATAGTATACTGTACTGTACTTTCACTTAGTCTGATCAGACTTAGCTTTACCATGGAAAGCCGGAAGCCTGTGAAGGCGTCCGGTTGCCATGGTAACCATCACCCACTTCCACCACAGAGCAGCAGGTGATGGGAAGGAAGGGGCCCCCTTCCCTCTGTGATCCCGTCAAGAATCGGGGTCTGAAACGGCACAGCAGCCCCCGATGGGAGAGAGCTCCCTCCCTGTTAACCCCTTCCATACTACGGACCGTGGCATGGAAGGGGTTAAACAGCTGACATCTGTGAGCACAGATGTCAGCCGTTTCAAGCAGAGTGTCAGCAATGTGCTGACACTCTGCTAACCGCTCGGCCATCCTGAGTGAGGGGGCAGGCGGATCATCGCAATCATCGGCCCGCACCCCTCCTTAAAATCAAAAGAGATCTCATTTTGAAGTTTCTGATCCCCATGGAAAGAGTGTCACAGGACCCCCCTCGGCATTGTCACAGAGTGCCTGCTCAATGATTTCGCCCTGTGTCCTTAAGTATCGGGACATCACATACCTGTACGCCCTGTGTCCCCAAGAGGTTAATAGAGAAATGTTGGACTAATGAAAAGTATGTAGTGTTTGCACTCAATACTTGGTGGGGGCTTCTATAGCATGAATTACTGCATCAATGTGGCGTGGCATGGAAGTGATCAGCCTGTGGCACTGCTGAGGTGTTATGGAACGCCAGGTTGTTTTGATAGAGGTCTTCAGCTCGTCTGCATTGTTGGGTCTGGTGTTTCTCATCTTCCTCTTGACAATACCTCATAGATTCTCTAGTTTGCTAAGCAATCAAGCACAGTGATACTACGGTAAGGGCCCTTTCACACTTGCGTTGTCCGGATCCGGCGTGTACTCCACTTGCTGGAATTACACGCCGGATCCGGAAAAACGCAAGTGTACTGAAAGCATTTGAAGACGGATCCGTCTTCAAAATGCGTTCAGTGTTACTATGGCACCCAGGACGCTATTAAAGTCCTGGTTGCCATAGTAGGAGCGGGGAGCGGTATACTTACAGTCCGTGTGGCTCCCGGGGCGCTCCAGAATGACGTCAGAGCGCCCCGGGATGACGTGTTCCATGTGATCACGTCATCCATGAGCTTGGGGCGCCCTGACGTCACTCTGGAGCGCCCCGGGAGCCGCACGGATGGTAAGTATGCTGCTCCCCCGCTCCCCGCTACACTTTACCATGGCTGCCAGGACTTTAGCGTCCCGGCAGCCATGGTAACCATTCAGAAAAAGCTAAACGTCGGGTCCGGCAATGCGCCGAAACGACGTTTAGCTTAAGGCCGGATCCGGATCAATGCCTTTCAATGGGCATTAATTCCGGATCCGGCCTTGCGGCAAGTGTTCAGGATTTTTGGCCGGAGCAAAAAGCGCAGCATGCTGCAGTATTTTCTCCGGCCAAAAAAACGTTCCGTTCCGGAACTGAAGACATCCTGATGCATCCTGAACGGATTTCTCTCCATTCAGAATGCATTAGGATAATTCTGATCAGGATTCTTCCGGCATAGAGCCCCGACGACGGAACTCTATGTCGGATCCGGACAACGCAAGTGTGAAAGGGCCCTTATTAACCCTTTCTACCCCGGGCCAGTTTTCACCTTCCTGCCCAGGCCATTTTTTGCTAATCTGACATGTGTCACTATATGTGGTAATAACTTTGGAATGCTTTTACTTATCCAAGACATTCCGAGACTGTTTTCTCGTGACACATTGTACTTCGTGACAGTCATAAATTTGAGTCAATATATTTCACCTTTATTTATGAAAAAACTACAAATTTACCAAAAATTATGAAAAATTCACAATTTTCTAAATTTCTATTTCTCTGCTTTTAAAACAAAGTGATACCTCATAAAATATTTATTGGTTAACACTCCCCATATGTCTGCTTTATGTTGGCATCATTTTGTAAATGTCATTTATTTTTTTTAGGACGTTAGAAGGCTTAGAATTTTAGAAGCAATTCTTAAAATTTTAAAGAAAATTTCCAAAACCCACTTTTTAAAGGACCAGTTCAGGTATGAAGTCACTTTGTGGGGCTTACATAGTAAAACCCCCCATAAATGACCCCATTGTAGAAACTACACCCCTCAAGCTACTCAAAACAGATTTTACAAAACTTTAGGTGTTCCATAACAATTAAAGGAAAATAGAGATGAAATTTCAAAATTTTTAGATTTTCCATTTTAATAATTTTTTTTCTTTAACACATCGAGGGTTAATAGCCAAACAAAACTCAATATTTATTACCCTGATTCTGCTGTTTACAGAAACACCCCACATGTGGTCATAAACTGATGTATGGGCGCACTGCAGGGCGCAGAAGAAAAGGAACGCCATATGGTTTTTGGAAGGCAGATTTTGCTGGACTGGTTTTTAGATGCCATGTCCCATTTTAAGCCCCCCTGATGCACCCTTACAGTAGAAACTCCCAAAAAGTGACACCATTTTGGAAACTAGGGGATAAGGTGCCAGTTTTATTGGTACTATTTTGGGGTACATATGATTTTTAATTGCTAATTGCTCTATATTGATTTTTAATTGCTCTAATTGCTCTGATCCCCTCTGCAATGCATTACAATACATCTGTATTGTAATGCATTACAATACATCTGTATTGTAATGCATTACCTGTTAGTGTATTACACAGAGTAATACACTAACAGGTTGCCTAGGAGAAGCAGCCTGAGGCTGAATCTCCTGGGCACCCGTAGAAGGCAGGTCCCGATGCCATGCAAGGCATTGGGCAGCCTCTTCACGGCAACGGGTTGCCTTCTCACCCATCGGGTCCCCAACACAGCAGCGCGGGGACCTGATGGTCTCCTTCACCCGCAGCAAACCCCTTCTATGTCACGGTCAGCACTGACCGCGGCATAGAAGAGGTTAATGCGCAGGCATTGGTATTTTCACCAATGCCGGTGCATACAGCAGTAGTCCGGCTAACGGGAACAGCCGTCCCCTGCAGCTGATCGGGCAGGCGCAGCTCCTGCACCCGCCCGATCAGCGCGCTGTAATGGTGCTGCGCTGGGCGTCAAGTCATGTCCCGCTGCGCCGTACTATTACGGCGCTGGTCGGGAAGGGGTTAAACCAGGTCAATATTTACAGGTACTGGCAAATACAGGTACTTTTGGCAGTGTGGGCAGGTGCCAAGTCCTGCTGGAAATTGAAATCAGCATCTCCGTAAAGCTTGTCAGCAGAGGGAAATGCTCTAGAATTTCCTAGTAGACGGCTGCGCTGACTTTGGATTTAACACCAGTAGATGACATGGCTCCCCAAACCATCACTGACTGTTGAAACTTCACAGTGAACCTCAAGCAGCTTGGACTGTGTGCCTGTCCACTCTTCCTTCAGACTCTGGTACTTTCATCTGAAAAAAAGAACTTTGGACCACTGAGCAACAGTACAGTCATTTTTCTCCTTAGCCCAGGTAAGACGCTTCTGATGTTATTTCTAGGTCATGAGTGGCTTGACTCTTAAAGCACTGACTCCAGCTGCAGACCACTACTTGTAAATCTCCCCCAAAATCACAAATGGCCTTTTCTTGATAATCCTTTCAAGACTGCCGTTATCCCTGTTGCTTGTGCATCTTTCACTACCACATTTTTTCCTTCCATTCAACTTTCAATTAATATGTTTGGATACAGGACTTCGTGAACAGCCAGCTTCTTTAGCAATGACCTTTTGTGGCTTTCCCTCCTTGTGGAGGGTGTCAATGACTGTCTTCTGGACAACTGTCAAGTCAGAAGTCTTCCCCACGATTGTGTAGCCTACTGAACCAGACTGAGGGACCATTTAAAGGCTTAGTAAACCTTTACAGGTGTTTTGTGTTGATTATATGGTTAGAGTGTGACACCATGAGTCTACAATATTGAACTTTTTGACAATATTTAAATTTTCGGAGATACTGACCTTTGGGGTTTCATTATCAACATTAAAATAAATAAATAAATGCTTGAAATAGATCACTCTGTGTGTAATGAATCTATATAATATGAGTTTTACTTTTTAAATAGAATGACTGAAATATATAAACTTTTCAATATTTTTCAATTTATTAAATGCACTACCATAGTCATGACAAACCTTTTAGAGACAGAGTGCCCAAACTGTAGCCAAAGACCCACTTATTTATCGCAAAGTGCCAGCACGGCAATTTAACCTGAATGCTACAGTCCAATATAGTGTACCTTCCATGTACTTTATCATTTAGCTATAATAGCCTGCCTGCATTCAATGCGCTGCCTGCGCTGTTCATAGTGCGGCTGTAGAAAGGCAGGAAAAGTCTAAGGCTACATGCACACGTCACACAGCCATTTTGAGCACCAGTTAAAGTCTATGAGGCTATTCACATGGCCGTTCTTTTAACGGCCAGTGAATAGCGTCCGTCCAAAAATAGGACATGTCCTATTTTTGGCCATTATCAAGGCCGGATGGACCCCATTGAAATCAATGGGACCGTTTTTAACGGCTGACTGACAGGAGTGAACCCGTCTAATGGCCGTTAAAAACTGGTACACAGGCCATTTAGGGGTTAGAAAACAAACAAAAAAAACTCACCTCATCCACTTGCTCGCGGAGCGGCAGTCTCTTCATTGAGCAGGACCTGCCAAAGGACCTGCGATGTGCTTGGTGAAGTAACCACGTGGGAGCGCGCAGTGACGTAATCGCGCACCTTTGGCAGGTCCCGTTCTGTGAAGAGAGAAGATACTGCTGTAGCGCGAGCAAGTGGATAAGGTGAGGTTTTTTTGGCTCTGGGACTCTATGGGGGCATTACATAAACCATGGGGGACATTATAAAGCTGGGGGCCCTAAAACAAAAAAAAAAAAAACACACTATGGGGGACATTATTTAAGATGGGGCCCTACATTGGGGGCATTATTAAAGCTAGGGGTGGTTAAAAAGATTATATACACCGTGGGGGACATTAATTTAGCTGGGGGAATTATGAAAGCTGGGGACACTATAAAAAAACGTATATACACTGTGGGGGGCATTTATTTAGCTGGGGGCCTACATGGGGGACATTATTTTAGCTGGGGGCATACCATCCTGTGGGTGTTCTCAGAAGGGTGGGTCTGGAAATAACTGCAATTAAATTCATCCATTTTTCATGTCCGTTTTTAAGGGACATGAAAAACTGATCCAAAACAGACATACGGACAGAAAATGGATGCACACACTGATGCAAAATGGCCATGAAAAACTGACAGTGTGTTTTTAACAGAAGTTATTTTTCACTGTCATGTGCATAATATTGGGCAGACTAGATGGGCCAAATGGTTCTTATCTGCCGACACATGCTATGTCTCTATGAGGCCTTAGGCATATTGGTACACCATAGACTTTTTCCAGGGGATGGGTGCCCACAGAGAGGGCTCTGGGTGCCTCCTCTGGCATCCGTGCCATAGGTTCGCCACCACTGCACTAGTACAATGACTGTATAAACACACATTTATGGTTAATACAAAAGAAAATGTTAGATGCATTAATAAAGGGGTTAAAACATTAAAGGGGTGTAATGGATTTATGAAAATAAATATAAACAAAAATAAATGTGTGAATAGATCTCTGTCCCACAGGAGCAGGACTGCAATGGAACAATGAATATACTATGTGCTACATCTCACAATCCCGCTGGGACGAGCTAATAATTATTTATCTTATAAACACTCACTCCACAAAAATCCCTTCTCCGTAAAACCTACACGTGTTAATCAGCAAACTGGTATAAAAGCAAACATCAGAAAGTGCACAGTTTACAGTTGCTGATGTCGGTCCTGCTCAGTGTCAGAGGTCCCCTGGTGGATGACGTCTGAGGTGTGTGGAGGGGGTACATTCTTCTTTATAGCACGGAAGGCTCAATAGCGGGTTGTGCATTTTCCCACCAAAGATATTGGGCCAGATTTATCATGACTGACAGCTCACTCCACTTTCACATATGGCTAAAGTCAGTTTTAGCCAAGTCAGATTTATGATCGGCCCTTTAAGACTGTAATAAATGTGGTTTGACGGTAGCAGTTTATCCGTCAGTAAGCAGCTTTACAAAAGTCGCACGTCCTTACGAAAAAGTTGCAAGATAAGCATGGTCCTCACTGGAGTGAAATTGCACATTTTTTTGCGAGAAAACTCCGATCCGATGGTATAATAGGGACTCCTGACTTTACATTGAAAGTCAATGGGGGACGGATCCGTTTGCAATTGCACCATATTGCGTCAACGTCAAACGGATCCGTCTCCATTGACTTGCATTGTAAGTCAGGACGGATCCATTTGGGTCCGCACGGCCAGGCGGACACCAAAACGATTTTTTTTTTTTACTTTCCTTCATGTCCGTGGATCCTCCAAAAATCAAGGAAGACCCACGGAACAAAAAATGGACACGGATCCCGGAACTACGGGACCCGTTTTTGCGGACCCGGACCGCAAAAAGAAAACGGTCGTGTGCACGAGGCCTTATTCTGACTTGAGCTAATGATAAATCTGGCCCATTGACTGTTCAGCACGGTGAATTGAGCAAACAAAAACCAAGATATCACTGCCCGGGGTGATGCCATAAGGTGTGCAGCAGTGTCTCCACTTAGGATCAGTTCACACTTTGATGCTGCTCGTAGACTCTTCTCCTACTTTTGCCTAAAAAAGTGCTCAAAAACATTTATTATGAGCCTTTTAACTTGTTAATCAACATGTCAGGCATATGCCAAATTAGTGACATTTTGTGGTACGATTATGAGAACTGTTGCAGGAAAGAGTTCCAAGTCCTTATTCACATGTCAGTGACTTCCATCAGTGATTGTGAGCCAAAACCAGGTCTGGGTTTAAAAACTCAGAACAGGTGCAAATCCTTCCACTATGGTGGAGGATCCATTCTTGGTTTTGGCCCACAAATCACTGCTCAAACACGGACTGTGTGAATAAGGCCTTACACTTCATGGCTCCTGGTTAAAATGCTAAAGGCAATTTTTAAAGGGGTTGTCCAGGATTAAAAAAATAAAAAATAAAAAATAAATAAAAAATGGTCTGACAACAGGTAATACAAGAAAATTTTAAAAAATAACTAATACTCAAAAGTTAAAATGGTGGTCTAATTAACCACCTCCGGACCGCCTAACGCAGATGTGCGGTCCGGAGGTGGCAGCGCTGCGCAGAGTCACGCATATACGCGTCATCTCGCGAGACGCGAGATGACGCGCTTTGCCGGCCCGCGCATGCGCAGTTCGGGCCGGCATTTCGTCAAGGAGTAAATCGTCATCAGCTTGCCAGCCAATGATCGCGGCTGGCAAGCTGATGATTTTTAAAAAATCCAATCAAAGGCCAGATAACAGATCATATTAGTAAATATGATCTGTTATATGGCTGCCTGCTCCTCTGCTGGTTCTTTTCGTCGGTTGGATCCAGCAGAGGAGCAGGCTTCACAGTGAGTACACCAACACTACACACTTAGCCCCAGATCACCCCCCTGAACCCCAATTAACCCTTTGATCGCCCCTGTCAATCACTAGTGAAAGGAAAAAAGTGATCAGTGCAAACTGTCACTTTTTTTTTTCACTGGTATTGACTGTTAGGTTTTAGTATAGTTTAGGCCCCTTGGTTAGGTAGTTTAGGGATCGGTTAGCGCCCAGCCCACCGCACCGCAGTCCGTTATTCGCTGATTAGCGTATCGCTAATCAGCATTTGTACTTTTATAGTATCTGGAAGTGATCAAAACTGATCACGGTCAGATCTATAATAGTACTAGTGTCACTTTAGTTCGCCCTCCACCCAAAACGCAGTGTTTGCCCGATCAGGCCTGATCGGTCGCCCACACGTGCGTTCGCCCACACCCGCCCCACCGCAGTGACAAAATTTTTTTTTATTTTGATCGCTGCACATTCACTTTACACGCACTGCGGCGATAAAAAAAATCTGTTTTGATATTTTTTATAAACCGCAGCGGCCTCCGGTACTTCGCTAGCCTCCCCTTTGTAAGACAGGCTTGCTTTTTTTTCTTGGGTGGTCTCAGGGAATACCCCTAAATTTAGTTGCCCACATGTCAAACAGGGGGTATTCTTCTGAAGAGGCCTACAGGCTTCTGACCCAGTCGGATGAGGAATGGGAACCCTCATCTGATGAATCCAGCGGGTCAGAATACGAACCTGTAGAAAGCAGTGGCACTCTGACCCAAAGTTCGGACGAGGAGGCTGAGGTCCCTGATAGCACCAGGCGTACCCGGCCCCGTGTCGCTAGACCGCAGGTTGCGCAGGATCCGCTTCAAGAGCAGCAGAGTGGGGCTGGTGCTGTCGGATTACGTGGTGAGGCATACACCAGCAGCCCAGCCCTTCCTGGACCTAGTACCAGCACTGCCGTACAACCTGGTGAAGTAGCGAGCACCAGAAGGGCAGTTGAAGCTGGTACGGTGGCACGTGCAGTAGTGACCCCGTCGCAGCCACCGCAAAGACGTGCCCGTAGAGCCCCTAGAATCCCTGAGGTGCTGGCAAACCCGGATTGGCAGTCCCCAACTTCAGCCGCACCTGTAGTTTTCCCTTTCACTGCCCAGTCTGAAGTTCGGGTGGAGACAGCTCAGATCGGTTCGGCCCTGGGATTTTTTGAGCTGTTCTTGACTGCGGAGCTCTTGGACTTAGTTGTGGCCGAAACAAACAGATATGCCACACAATTTATAACCGCCAACCCGGGAAGCTATTATGCCCAGCCTTTCCGGTGGAAACCAGTCCAAGTTTCCGAAATTAAAACTTTTCTGGGCCTCCTCCTCAACATGGGTCTAACTAAAAAGCATGAATTGCGGTCATATTGGTCCACGAACCCGATTCATCACATGCCCATGTTCTCTGCTGCCATGTCCAGGGCACGATTTGAGGTCATCCTGCGTTTCCTGCACTTTAGTGATAACAGCACCTCCCGTCCCAGAGGCCACCCTGCTTTTGACCGGCTCCACAAAATTCGGCCCCTCATAGACCATTTCAACCTGAAATTTGCAGATTTGTATACCCCAGAGCAAAACATCTGCATAGACGAGTCCCTGATACATTTTACCGGGCGCCTTGGCTTCAAACAATACATCCCAAGCAAGCGCGCCCGGTATGGGGTCAAATTGTATAAGCTCTGTGAAAGGGCCACAGGCTATACCCACAAATTTCGGATCTATGAGGGAAAAGATCAGACCCTGGAGCCGGTCGGTTGCCCTGACTACCTGGGGAGCAGTGGGAAGACAGTTTGGGACTTGGTGTCACCCTTATTCGGCAAGGGGTACCATCTTTATGTGGACAATTTTTACACAAGTGTGGCCCTCTTTAGGCATTTGTTTCTAGAACGAATTGGCGCCTGTGGTACCGCGCGAACTAGTCGCGCGGGCTTCCCCCAACGGCTCGTTAGCACCCGTCTTGCAAGGGGGCAGAGGGCCGCACTGTGTAACGAAGAACTGCTCGCGGTGAAATGGAGAGACAAGCGTGACGTTTACATGCTCTCCTCCATTCACGCAGACATGACAATACAAATTGAGCGAGCAACCCGTGTCATTGAAAAGCCCCTCTCAGTCCACGACTATAACCTTCACATGGGAGGGGTCGACTTCAATGACCAGATGTTGTCTCCGTATTTAGTTTCCCGCAGAACCAGACGCTGGTATAAGAAGGTATCTGTATATTTAATTCAATTGGCTCTGTATAATAGTTTTGTTCTCTACAGTAAGGCTGGGAGAACTGGATCCTTCCTCAAATTTCAGGAAGAGATCATCGAGAACCTCCTGTACCCAGGAGGTTCCGTGGCCCCATCCACCAGTGTAGTTAGCCGTCTACACGAGCGACATTTCCCCAGTGTCGTTCCTGGTACCTCAACCCAACCGTCACCCCGAAAAAGATGTTGTGTCTGTAGCAGGAGTGGAATAAGGCGTGACACCCGCTATTTCTGTCCTGACTGTCCTGACCACCCTGCCCTATGCTTTGGAGAGTGTTTCCGGAAGTACCACTCACAGGTACACTATTAGCATAGGGATCATCTCACCAGGACAGGCACACAGGGCTATTAGGGCCCATTCACTCACACAGCTGCTGCAAACGTCTCCTTTCACCTGGGACAAAGTGCATAACGCACTTCGCCACATCTTTGGGCGATTTGCACATTGACCCATGGGGAAGGAGAGGTTTGTTCTATAAAGGTAAAAAAACAAAAAAACAAAAAAAAAAACAAGTAAGCAAAAAGGTTAATGTTCAGTTAAAAAAGTTAAAGTTTATATGTTCTGTTGCAAAGTTAATAAAATTATTGCGTTGCGGCCTGGTTTTTTCTTTTTTTACCTTCCAGGTGGACCAACCGATCGACTAGCTGCAGCACTGATGTGCATTCTGACAGAAGCATTGCGCTGCTGTCAGATTACACGCAAGTCGGTGTATGCGGCGCTGCAAGACGAGATTTCTACTCTGCAGTAACAGATACGTTTGCCGAAGCATACGAGCTGAGGAGGAGGCGGCGTTCCCTTTGCTTTGGCAAACACTTTGTATGTAAAAAAAAAAAAATCCCGGCAATGATTTATTCATCCACATCGATTGATGTGAATGGAGAAATCTGGTTTGCCAGGGCATACGAGCTAAGTGGGTATGGATGTTAGGCGGAGCTCCTATGTCCTGGCAGACGCCTTCCCCCTCCTTTTTTTTTTGGCAGAGATTTTTTCATCCACATTGATCGATGCGAATGAAGAAATCTGTGCCGTTCATTTTTTTCTTTCAGCCCAGAGGCTGAACGGAAAAAAAAATCTCATTACCTGTATGCTCAATATAAGGAGAATAGCAGAAACTCCTAATGCTGGCCATACATGTAATGATTGCGGAGACCCTCAAATGCCAGGGCAGTACAAACACCCCACAACTGACCCCATTTCGGAAAGAAGACACCCCAAGGTATTCGACGGGGCATATTGAGTCCATGAAAGATTTAAATTTTTGTCCCAAGTTAGCGGAAAGTGAGACTTTGTGAGAAAAAACAAACAAAAAATCAATTTGCGCTAACTTATGCGAAAAAACATTTTTTTTCGATGAACTTGCCAGGCCCCTCATTGGATACCTTGGGGTGTCTTCTTTCCAAAGTGGGGTCACATGTGGGGTATTTATACTGCCCTGGCTTTTTAGGGGCCCTAAAGCGTGAGAAGAAGGCACCTTTGCACATCTAGGCTGCAAAAAAGTGTCACACATCTGGTATCGCCGTACTCAGGAGAAGTTGGGGAATGTGTTTTGGGGTGTCATTTTACATATACCCATGCTGGGTGAGATAAATATCTTGGTCAAATGCCAACTTTGTATAAAAAAATGGGAAAAGTTGTCTTTTGCCAGGATATTTCTCTCACCCAGCATGGGTATATGTAAAATGACACCCCAAAACACATTCCCCAACTTCTCCTGAGTACGGCGATACCAGATGTGTGACACTTTTTTGCAGCCAAGGTGGGCAAAGGGGCACATATTCCAAAGTGCACCTTTCGGATTTCGCAGGCCATTTTTTACACATTTTGATTGCAAAATACTTCTCACACATTAGGGCCCCTAAATTGCCAGGGCAGTATAACTACGCCACAAGTGACCCCATTTTGGAAAGAAGACACCCCAAGGTATTCCGTGAGGGGCATGGAGAGTTCCTAGAATTTTTTATTTTTTGTCGCAAGTTAGTGGAATATAAGACTTTGTAAGGAAAAAAGAGAAAGAAAAAAAAAAAATCATAATTTTCCGCTAACTTGTAACAAAAAAAAAAAAAATTCTAGGAACTCGCAGTGCCCCTCACGGAATACCTTGGGGTGTCTTCTTTCCAAAATGGGGTCACTTGTGGCGTAGTTATACTGCCCTGGCAATTTAGGGGCCCAAATGTGTGAGAAGTACTTTGCAATCAAAATGTGTAAAAAATGGCCTGCGAAACCCGAAAGGTGCACTTTGGAATATGTGCCCCTTTGCCCACCTTGGCAGCAAAAAAGTGTGACACATCTGGTATCGCTGTACTCAGGAGAAGTTGGGGAATGTGTTTTGGGGTGTCATTTTACATATACCCATGCTGGGTGAGAAAAATATCTTGGTCAAATGCCAACTTTGTATAAAAAAATGGGAAAAGTTGTCTTTTGCCAAGATATTTATCTCACCCAGCATGGGTATATGTAAAATGACACCCCAAAACACATTCCCCAACTTCTCCTGAGTACGGCGATACCAGATGTGTCACACTTTTTTGCTGCCAAGGTGGGCAAAGGGGCACATATTCCAAAGTGCACCTTTCGGATTTCACCGGTCATTTTTTACACATTTTGATTGCAAAGTACTTCTCACACATTTGGGCCCCTAAATTGCCAGGGCAGTATAACTACGCCACAAGTGACCCCATTTTGGAAAGAAGACACCCCAAGGTATTCTGTGAGGGGCATGGTGAGTTCCTCGAATTTTTTTTTTTTTGTCACAAGTTAGTGGAATATGAGACTTTGTAAGAAAAAAAAAATAATAAAAAATCATCATCATTTTCCGCTAACTTGTGACAAAAAATAAAAAGTTCTATGAACTCACTATGCCCATCAGCGAATACCTTAGGGTGTCTACTTTCCGAAATGGGGTTATTTGTGGGGTTTTTCTACTGTCTGGGCATTGTAGAACCTCAGGAAACATGACAGGTGCTCAGAAAGTCAGAGCTGCTTCAAAAAGCGGAAATTCACATTTTTGTACCATAGTTTGTAAACGCTATAACTTTTACCCAAACCATTTTTTTTTTGCCCAAACATTTTTTTTTTATCAAAGACATGTAGAACAATAAATTTGGCGAAAAATTTATATATGGATGTCGTTTTTTTTGCAAAATTTTACAGCTGAAAGTGAAAAATGTCATTTTTTGGCAAAAAAATTGTTACATTTTGATTAATAACAAAAAAAGTAAAAATGTCAGCAGCAATAAAATACCACCAAATGAAAGCTCTATTAGTGAGAAGAAAAGGAGGTAAAATTCATTTGGGTGGTAAGTTGCATGACCGAGCGATAAACGGTGAAAGTAGTGTAGTGCCGAAGTGTAAAAAGTGCTCTGGTCATGAAGGGGGTTTCAGCTAGGGGGGTTGAAGTGGTTAAGAAAACCCTGTTCACATTCAACTCTATGGGACTGACGGAGATTGCCGAGTACAACTGCTCAGCTACCTCCACCTGTCTCATAGTGCTAAATGGAATGGTAACGAGCAAGCACGAGTGCTACTCTATTCAAATCTGGGAGAACGGATCCATGTTCTCGTGATCATTGAGGGCCCCAGGGGTCGGACCCCCACCGATCAGACATATCCCCTATCCTGTAGATGGGAGATAAGTTGTCTTAAATGGGACAACCCCCTATTAATTCCAACGCTCCAGTGTTTGGTGCAGTGATGACATGCAGTAAATCCACATGATCACTGAAGCCAATCACTGGCCTCAGGGGTAATACTTGCATGTACAGCACATAACCCCTGAGGCCAGTGATTGCCTGCACTGGTAATGTGAATGTGCTGAGCCTGGGAGGTGTCAGAGTGGAGGATGAGTGTGGTAGTGGCTCTCGCCACAACCCAGTACTGCAGTCTTGTGAAATACCGGCACAGTTACACTATTACCATGGGTTAGTATCATGGAGCGGGTGAACTGTTCTGTATGTTTATGGACACATTAACATTCCTTCCTATAGAACTTATAGTAACTAACTGTCCTGTATGTGACCAAACGATAATCAGACTGATCATTCAGGAGCAGTCGTGTCACTGTGGCAGCCTCCATACTATACCATTTATTTTTGCACTCAAGAAAAAAGATGTTCATTCTTCTACCAATGGCCTGGTTTCTGACACAATATCCAATTGACAAGCCTGCTGAGGCCAGTGATTGGCTGTTGTAGTCAAGGGACCAATAAATGTGATGTCATCAGTACAGGTCCAACGGGGATCAGAATGGTGATAGGGCAGTGTTTTTGTAAATAGCCTGCAATGGGAACTCATGAGGGACGTTAGTCATCTCCATTCCCATATGCCTTGGCAGTTGAGAACCTGGTCATCAGGACTGGGGCCTCTTCCTAGGCCAGTGACGTCACATTCATCGGTCACATGGCCTAGGCGCAGCTCAGCCCAAGTGAACAGGGTTGAGCTATAATACCGAGCACAGCTGCTATACAATGTAGGAGGCCGCGGCACTCAGTGGAGCACGGCAGCCTCTTCAAACAGCTGAACGGCAAGGCTGTAAGGAGTCAGACGCCCACTGATCAGATACTGATGATGACCTGAGGACAGGTCATCAGTATTAGGCTACATTCACATGACCGTGGTGTTTTGTGAATCCGCAAAACACGGATACCGGCCCATGTGTGTTCCGCAATTTGCGGACCGCACACGCCACCGCTATAGTAGAAAATGCCTATTCTTGTCCACAACTGCATACAAGAATATGAACGGAGCTTAGCCACGCCCAGGCCAGTTGATACTAGTCATGACGTCACTGGGCCTGCGGAGCGCCGCTGCCTTCTCAAACAGCTGATCGGCGGGGGTCCCGGGTGTCGGACCCCCGCAGATCAGATGCTGATGATCTATCTAGAGGATAAATCATCAGTTTAAACAAAGTGCAGAACCCCTTTAAAGAGAATCTGTCACCATGATCAAACCAGCATACTGCCTGGTAGGGCTGATCACGCTGAATTAACCCTTTTGCCCCCAGAGGATTTTTCACTTTTGCGTTTTTTTTTTTTTTTTTTCTGTTCACATATACGTAGGAGGGCTTGTTTTTGCAGTACAAGTTGTACTTTCTAATGGCAATAATTAATTTTGCATACGGGGTCATGCACAGAAACTTATTTTTTGATGGTCGGATGTGAACTCATTCACTTCAATGGGGCTGCAACAGATGCGTACAGTACTCCGCGTGCTGTCCATATCTGTATGTCCGTTCTGTGGCATCTACAAAAATATACATGTCCTATTCTTCCCTACGCATCTAGAAAGTCAATCTCCTCATTTTATGGGCGCTTGTGCAGTGCAGATCTTAGTGGAGAGAGCCTTGTGAGATCAACTGCACAAGCGCCGATGAGGTGTTGCCTGCCTAAGCACGAGATTTCTGGCCCAGGAATCTGTACAGCGAGGATGCCTGGCCCTGTCACTCAGGCCATGAGGGGAATGGTGACAGCGGAGAGGAGGAGGTGAAGGGCTGGCCTACATCTCAGAGGTGCTCCGAACAAAAAAAGCATAAGGACAAAAGTAACCATACATCAGATTGCAGTATTAGGTGGCTCATGTAATTCACCATGATCAGCCCTACCAGACAGTAGGTCTGCTTTTAAGTGAATCTGCCAGCAGGATTTTGGACTATTTTGTGCAGTACATGAGTAGTACTGAAGATAAGGAGTCCAGATCATTTTTTTTTTCTAATGCCCCCATTACCCCAAGGTCAATACACAAAGCTGCACTGAAATACAGTCAGGACTGCTGTACTAACATCATGGAGAGGACTCGTGTGCGTATGCACAGCAGTCCTGAAAAAGCATTTTAGTCCAGCTCTCAGCACTGACAGCGAAGGAAAGGGGGCAGTAGGAAAATAATAAAAAAGCTTGTGTAGTACTGAAGATAAAAGTCCAAGATGATGATGACAGATTCCCTTTAATAGGGCTGATCCTGGTGGCAGAAGCTCTAACAGTATAAGACCTCATGCACACGGCCGTTGCCCGCAAACAGCAGTTCCGCAATACACGGGCACCGGCCATGTGCTCCCCGCATCACGGATGCGGACCCATTCACTTGAACATGTTCTATTTTTTTACGTTGCGGAAGGATCACGGAACCTTTCAAGTTGAATGGGTCTCGATCCGTCCCGGCCGCCTCACGGATGTTGCCCGTGCATGGGGGACCGCAAATTGCGGTCCCTAATGCACAGAACGGCAGCACAACAGCTGTGTGCATGAGGCCTAAATCTGTAAATTAAAGCAACCTCGTAAATTAGTGACATTGAAAAAAATATTACTGCGACAAGAGGGGCGATGCTGGCATTAAACATTAAGGCGCGGGCGGAAACGTGTGGGCTGCTGCTCAGTGAATACACGTCAGGCACTCATCAGGTTCACCGACCACTTCTCCAAGTTCTCGGGCAGACAGGGCGCAGTAACAACGCTGCGGGAGGAAAATACTCCATTACTAGAGATTAATAGAAAAAATAAAACACAATCCTCAGCAACCCTATGAATATAGCTTTATACCGATCCAAAGCTACTCCGCTGTATGGGTCACCACTGACATACAGTCCCATTCTGTAAAACATCACTAGCCTCCAACACACAGTCCCATGTAAATAACACCTCTCCCCTAAAACATAAAATGTCGTGTAAATAACTGTCCCATTGGGCAGAACATCTCTACCGTCCAACATACAGCCCCATGTAAATAACATCACTCCCCTCCTTTGAGCCCCTCCAACCCCATGTGAATAACATCACTCGCATCCAAACTACAGCCCCATGTAAATCAAATCTCTCCACTCCCTTCAGCCCCTCCAACATACAGTCCCATATAAAAATAAAACATTGCTCCCCTGCCTTCAGCCTCTCCAAAATACAACCCCATGTAAATAAAATCACCCCCCTCTGCATTTAGCCGCCTCCAACATACAGTCCAAAGTAAATAACATCACTGCCCTTCCTCCAGCCCCTCCAACATACAGTCCTATGTAAATAACATCATCGCCCTGCATTCAGCCCTCTCCATAACATACAGCCCCATGTAAATAACATCATCGCCCTGCATTCAGCCCTCTCCATAACATACAGCCCCATGTAAATAACATCACTCCCCTTCAACATATAGTCCCATGTAAAAACATCACTTCCCTACCTTCAGCCTGTTTAACACACAGTCCCATGTAAAAAAAACAAAAAAACACACACCCCTCCTGCCTTCAGCGTGTCTAAAATACAGCCCCATGTAAATATCACTGCCCTTCCTCCAGCCCCTCCAACATACAAGTCCCATGTAAAAAAAAAAACATTGCTCTACTGCCTAGTTAAATGACATCGTTACAATTTGCTTCTTTCTCCACCAACCTGCTCTGAACTGAAGTTTCTCCTGGAGGCCCGCCCATTAGATGACGAGACGCCGTCTCTATCTGTGACGTCACCAACTCCATTCTAGCCGCTACCCTATTAGCTTGGAAGTGATTCTCCAGCTCTTGTGCCTCAGAGCCAAGGAAACTACAATTCCCAGAGACACTTTAGCCACATCCGGTTTCTTGCCGTTCCTATCCGCAGATTCGTAACGCTGCATCGCGTTTACTTTTATATTACTGGATGATACAGACTTTATGCACATACCTGACAGTTTGCGCCAGGATGTGAAACATTTGGACGCCTGGACCACGTCACCCTCCTATTACCGAAACTAAACCTCGTGACGAATGTGCAGCTGTTAACTCTGCAGTCGTTCACTGCGCAGGCAAGATGGCGGCTCCCGGGAAGCAGTAAGTAGCAGGGCAGACTTGTTGCTATAAGCTCTAGTTCCTGCCAGTAGTGTGTGAGCAGTCCTGTATACATGTAATACGTGTGCACTGCGTTATTGTCACACGTTGCAGGTCTTGGAAATCAGGACTGTGTATAGGAGCAGAAGCGACAGCTGACAGAGCATGCTGAGAGTTGTAGTTTCACACCACTGATGTATACATATTTGCGTTAATGGACTTCTTACGTCTATATATATATATATATATATATATATATATATATATATATATATATATAATATCGATAGGGTAATTTGCAGCATGGCATAAACAGGTAGCATTGCTTGGGTGATATACATTTCTGCCCAACCTCTTGAGGCTACACTGCTCTAATTGCTTTTAGTATATGTATATACTATTTAGGCATGGTAAACAAAATTGATGTAATTGCTTCATACTTAAAGGGCTTCTGTCCCCCCCCCCCCAAAAAAAACTCATTTTTTCATTTTTGGCCATATTAAAATCCTTATTGGACGACTATTCCCTATATAGGGCTCTTACCTTGTTCTGTGGCTTGGTTTCACTAAAAAAAATCGAGCTTTTAAAATGTGCAAATTACTTCACTACCAGCAAGTATGGCGTCTACTTGCTGGTAGCTGCCGCATCCTCCTTTAAAAAAAAAAACCCCTCCTCCTGTTGATTGACAGGGCCAGCGAGCGCTCTCCTCCTCCGGCTGGCCCTGTCTGCAATTCAAATCCTGCGCCTTACGTGTCTTCATTCGGCGCAGGCGCTCTGAGAGAAGGACGCTCGCTTCCTCAGCACTTCCTCAGGGCGCCTGCGCCGATGACGTCTTCTCTTTCGGGTTTAGAGGTGACCTCATCGGCGCAGGCGCACTGAGGGAGTGCTGAGGAAGCGAGCGTCCTTCTCTCAGAGCGCCTGCGCCAAATGAAGACACGTAAGGTGCAGGCGAGGGATTTGAATTGCAGACAGGGCCAGCTGGAGGAGGAGAGCGCTCGCTGGCCCTGTCAATCAACAGGAGGAGGGGCCATTTTTTTGAAAGGAGAATGCGGCGGCTACCAGCAAGTAGATGCCATACTTGCTGGTAGTAAAGTCATTTGCATATTTTAAAAGCTAGATTTTTAGTGAAACCAAGCCATAGAACAGGGTAAGAGCCCTATATAGGGAATAGTCGTCCAATAAGGATTTTAATATGCCCAAAAATGAGTTTTGGGGGGGTGACAGAAGCCCTTTAAAGGGCTGTCCAAGTGTAAAGGCTATGTATGCCTTCAAGGGCATTTTTTTATGCTTGCATTTTACTCATTTTAGATTAAAAAATGTAAATCTAAATATTTTGCTGCTCTGTGACAAAGGGTTAAAGGGATTTTCTGATATTGTTATAGTGTGACCTATCCTCAGGATAGGTAATCAGTATCTGATCGGTGGGGTTCTGACATCCAGGACCCCCACTGATCAGCTATTTGAGAAGGCACCGGCGCTCCTGTGAGCCCCGCAGCCTTCTCCAGCTTTTCCTAGGCCAGTGCCTGTATTCATCAGGCACATGGCCTAGGAGCAGCTCAGCCCCTGACTTATAATGATACAATTTATTTATATAGCGTCACCATATTCCTCAGCGCTTTACAAATTCATAGCGTTCATGTACAAAACAAAAGTAACTGGCTAATATGCAACTGAAACACTAGGAGTCAGGGCCCTGCTTGCAAGAGTTTATAATCTGTGAGGAATTGGGGGTGACACATAAGGTAGCTGATTGTGATAAGTAAGATTTGAGCCATTATTGAACTGACAGGAGTGGTGCCGGACGATCTGGTTCGGGACTAATAGAGGATCGAGTTTAAACCATAGGAGTTATTTGGGGAAAGGTTTAGTTGGGGGAAAGTCATTTTAGGTAGCTTGATAAGCCTGCCTGAAAAGATGTGTTTTTAACCACCTCCCGACCGCTGTACGCACATATGCGTCCGGGAGGTGGTTGCTTTACTCCTCCTGGACGCATATACGCGTCCTCTCGCGAGACGCGAGATTTCCTGTGAACGCGCGCACACATACGCGCGCGCTCACAGGAACGGAAGGTAAGCGAGTGGATCTCCAGCCTGCCAGCGGCGATCTCTCGCTGGCAAGCTGGAGATGTGATTTTTTTAACCCCTAACAGGTATATTAGACGCTGTTTTGATAACAGCGTCTAATATACCTGGTCCTCTGGTGGTCCCTTTTGTTTGGATCGACCACCAGAGGACACAGGCAGCTCTGTAAAGTACCACAAAACACTACACTACACCCCCCCGTCACTTATTAACCCTTTATGAACCACTGATCACCCCATATAGACTCCCTGATCACCCCCCTGTCATTGATCACCCCCCTGTAAGGCTCCATTCAGACGTCCGTATGATTTTTACGGATCCACTGATGCATGGATCGGATCTGCAAAACACATGCGGACGTCTGAATGGAGCCTTACAGGGGGGGTGATCAATGACAAGGGGGTGATCACGCATATAGACTTCCTGATCACTTCCCTGTCATTGATCACTTCCCTGTCATTGATCACCCCCCTGTCATTGATCACCCCCCTGTAAGGCTCCATTCAGACGTCCGTATGATTTTTACGGATCCACTGATACATGGATCGGATCCGCAAAACACATGCGGACGTCTGAATGGAGCCTTACAGGGGGGTGATCAATGAGAGGGGGGTGATCAATGACAGGGAAGTGATCAGGAAGTCTATATGCGTGATCACCCCCTTGTCATTGATCACCCCCCTGTAAGGCTCCATTCAGAGGTCCGCATGTGTTTTGCGGATCCGATCCATGTATCAGTGGATCCGTAAAAAATCATACGGACGTCTGAATGGAGCATTACAGGGGGGTGATCAATGACAGGGGGGTGATCAATGACAGAGGGGTTATCACCCCATATAGACTCCCTGATCACCCCCCTGTCATTGATCACCCCCTGTAAGGCTCCATTCAGACAATTTTTTTGGCCCAAGTTAGCGAAAAAATTTTGTTGTTTTTTGTTTTTTCTTACAAAGTCTCATATTCTACTAACTTGTGTCAAAAAATAAAATCTCACATGAACTCACCACACCCCTCACGGAATCCAAATGCGTAACATTTTTTAGACATTTATATTCCAGACTTCTTCTCACGCTTTAGGGCCCTAAAATGCCAGGGCAGTGTAAATACCCCACATGTGACCCCATTTCGGAAAGAAGACACCCCAAGGTATTCCGTGAGGGGCATATTGAGTCCATGAAAGATTGAAATTTTTGTCCCAAGTTAGCGGAAAGGGAGACTTTGTGAGAAAATACAAAAAAAAACAATTTCCGCTAACTTGTGCCAAAAAAATAAAAAATTCTAGGAACTCGCCATGCCCCTCACGGAATACCTTGGGGTGTCTTCTTTCCAAAGTGGGGTCACATGTGGGGTATTTATACTGCCCTGGCTTTTTAGGGGCCCGAAAGCGTGAGAAGAAGTCTGGGATCCAAATGTCTAAAAATGCCCTCCTAAAACTTGTGACAAAAAATTAAAAATTCTAGGAACTCGCCATGCCCCTCACGGAAAACCTTGGGGTGTCTTCTTTCCAAAATGGGGTCACTTGTGGGGTAGTTATACTGCCCTGGCAATTTAGGGGCCCAAATGTGTGAGAAGTACTTTGCAATCAAAATGTGTAAAAAAATGGCCTGCAAAATCCGAAAGGTGCACTTTGGAATATGTGCCCCTTTGCCCACCTTGGCTGCAAAAAAGTGTCACACATCTGGTATCACCGTACTCAGGAGAAGTTGGGGAATGTGTTTTGGGGTGTCATTTTACATATACCCATGCTGGGTGAGAAAATTATCTTGGTCAAATGCCAACTTTGTATAAAAAAATGGGAAAAGTTGTCTTTTGCCAAGATATTTCTCTCACCCAGCATGGTTATATGTAAAATGACACCCAAAAACACATTCCCCAACTCCTCCTGAGTACGGCGATACCACATGTGTGACACTTTTTTGCAGCCTAGGTGGGCAAAGGGGCACACATTCCAAAGTGCACCTTTCGGATTTCACCGGTCATTTTTTACAGATTTTGATTGCAAAGTACTTCTCACACATTTGGGCCCCTAAATTGCCAGGGCAGTATAACTACGCCACAAGTGACCCCATTTTGGAAAGAAGACACCCCAAGGTATTCCGTGAGGGGCATGGCGAGTTCCTAGAATTTTTAATTTTTTGTCGCAAGTTAGTGGAATATGAGACTTTGTAAGGAAAAAAAATAAAAATAAATAAATCATCATTTTCCGCTAACTTGTGACAAAAAATAAAAAGTTCTATGAACTCACTATGCCCATCAGCGAATACCTTAGGGTGTCTACTTTCCGAAATAGGGTCATTTGTGGGTCATGTTTGGGCATTGTAGAACCTCAGGAATCATGACAGGTGCTCAGAAAGTCAGAGCTGCTTCAAAAAGCGGAAATTCACATTTTTGTACCATAGTGTGTAAACGCTATAACTTTTACCCAAACCATTTTTTTTTTTTGCCCAAACATTTTTTTTTTATCAAAGACATGTAGAACAATAAATTTGGCAAAAAATTTATATATGGATGTCGGTTTTTTTGCAAAATTTTACAGCTGAAAGTGAAAAATGTCATTTTTATGCAAAAAAATAGTAAAATTTTGATTAATAACAAAAAAAGTAAAAATGTCAGCAGCAATAAAATACCACCAAATGAAAGCTCTATTAGTGAGAAGAAAAGGAGGTAAAATTCATTTGGGTGGTAAGTTGCATGACCGAGCGATAAACGGTGAAAGGAGTGTAGTGCCGAAGTGTAAAAAGTGGCCTGGTCATGAAGGGGGTTTCAGCTAGGGGGGTTGAAGTGCTTAAGGCACGTTTGAAGGTGGAGAAGTTGTGGATTGACCTAGTATTTAGGGGCAGAGTATTCCAGAGAGTAGGTGCAGCTCGAGAAGAGTCTTGAAGACAGAAGTGGGAGGTACGAATTATCGAGGTTATTAACCCCTCCTCGACCGCAATCTGTATATATACGTGATAGCTGCACATACCCCGTGCAGCTACTACGTATATAAACGTTCTGGCAGCTCTTTAATCCAAGCGCTGCAAAGCGCTTGGATTAAAGCTTCTGCCCCTGTCCTGCTGCTGTCACGGACAGCATACAGTGCAGTAATGCCGGCAAGGGACCAATCAGAGTGGCCCCTTGCCGGCAATCGATCCGATTGGTTAGTCTGTGCAGACTAACCAAACGGATCGCGGCAGTGAAAAAATGCCGATCAGATCAGAGCCTGAAATCGGTGTCCTCGTGCCCCCCCCCCCCCTGATCCATGCAGCCCCCCCGATCTGTGCAGGCCGCCCCCCGATCTGTGCCCCATCTTCCCATCTTGTATCCACAGTGCTGCCCCCTCCTTGAGTCCGCCCCCTGCTGGCGTGACACCCTCCCTCCCCCCCCCTCTTCCAGCGCTGCCCCCCCGTCTGCCCCCCTGCTGTGTTTGATGGCGGCGGCTCCATTCCTGAGCCGCCGCCATCATCAGAGTGTCAGCTCTATGCTGACACTCTGCTGTAAGTTCTGTAACCCCATAGATGCCGCGGCTTTGCAAAAGCGTCCGCTGTTGCCACCTACAGGGCATCTGAATGTATTACACTTTGCAATGCAAGAGCATTGCAAAGTATAGTACAGCCCCACTGGCTCTTCAAGATCCAAGAGGGACTTGATAAAAAAAAAATGTGAAAAAATAAATAAAAGTAAAAATAAATAAATAAAAATGTAAAATGAAAAAAATAAATTGCCTTTTCCTATAAAAAAAAAATAAAAAAAATAAATACACCTATTAGGTATCACCGCGTCCGTAACGACCGTCTCTATAAAGATATCACATGATAGACCCCGTCCGATA
Organism: Bufo gargarizans; assembly: GCF_014858855.1. Lineage (NCBI taxonomy): Eukaryota > Metazoa > Chordata > Amphibia > Anura > Bufonidae > Bufo > Bufo gargarizans. The sequence goes on from NC_058082.1 coordinate 479,752,896, forward strand.
AACACCATAAAAAAATAAAATAAAAACTGTGTAAAAAAAAAGCTATTTTTGTCACCTTACATCACAAAAAGTGCAACAGCAAGTGATCAAAAAGGCGTATGACCCCCAATATAGTACCAATCAAACCGTCGCCTTGTCCCGCAAAAAATGATACCCTATTTAAGACAATCGCCCAAAAAATAAAAAAGCTATGGCTCTCAGACTATAGAGACACTAAAACATCATTTTTTTTTGGTTTCAGAAATGCTATTATTGTGTAAACTTAAAAAGTATACATATTAGCTATTGCCACGTCCGTAACGATCTTCTCTATAAAACTATCATATGACCTAACTCCTCAGATGAACGCTGTAAAAATAAATAAATGAAAACTGTTCCAAAACAGCCCGTTTATGGGTCACCTTGCCCCATAAAGTGTAATAATGAATGATCAAACAATCCTCTGTACCCAAAAATGGTACCAATAAAACCCTCAACACTTTCTGCAAAAAACGAGCCCCTGCACAAGACGATCGGCAGAAAAATAAAAAACATATGGCGTTCAGAAAACCAATCCAGCACAATCTGCCTTCCAAAAACCGTATCGCATTCCTTTCCTTCTGCGCCCTGCCGTGTGCCTGTACAGCAGTTTACGACCACATGTGGGTGTTTATGTAAACCGCGGAATCAGGGTAATAAATATTGAGTTTTGTTTGGCTGTTAAACCTCATGGTGTTAAAGAATTTTTTTTTATTAAAATAAAAATCTGCCAAAAAAGTTAAATTTAGAAATTTCATCTCCATTTTCCTTTTAATTCTTGTGGAACGCCTAAAGGGTTAACAAAGTTTGTAAAATCAGTTTTGAGTAACTTGAGGGGTGTAGTTTCTACAATGGGGTCATTTATGGGGGTTTCCACTATGTAAGCCCCACAAAGTGACTTCAGACCTGAACTGGTCCTTAAAAAGTGGGTTTTGGAAATTTTCTTAAAAATTGTAAGAATTGCTTCTAAACTTCTAAGCCTTCTAACATCCTAAAAAAAAAAAGACATTTCCAAAATGATGCCAACATAAAGTAGACATATGGGGAATGTTAAGTAATAAATATTTTATTAGGTATGACTTTCTGTTTTAGAAGCAGAGAAATTGAAATTTGGAAAATTGTGAATTTTTCAAAATTTTTGGTAAATTTGGGGATTTTTTCATAAATAAAGGTGAAATATATTGACTCAAATATATGACTATCATGAAGTACAATGTGTCACGAGAAAACAATCTCAGAATGGCGTGGATAAGTAAAAGTGTTCCAAAGCCATTACCACATAAAGTGACGCATGTCAGATTTGTAAATTTTGACCTGGACACTGGGGCATCAATAACCCTTGGTCATGAAAGGGTTAATCTTAGGTCGCTAACAGAACGGAGAGCACGAGTAGGGTGGTAGATGGAGATGAGGGAGGGGATGTATGGAGGTGCAGCACTGTGGTGAGATTTGTGGGTGAGGGTGAGAAGTTTGAACTGTATTCTGTGGTGGATGGGAAACCAGTGAAGTGACTGGAACAGACTAGTAGCATCAGTGTAGAGGTTGGATGGATAGATGAGCCTGGCTGCAGCATTTAGGACAGACTGAAGGGGGGAGAGTTTAGTGAGAGGGAGACCGGTGAGTAATGCGTTGCAGTAGTCAAGACGAGAATGAATCAAGGCAACAACAAGAGTTTTTGCCGTTTCCACCGTAAGAAAAGGGCGGATTCTGGCGATATTCTTGATATTCACTGCCATAGACATAACATGGTTATAAGGGAAAATAATAGCATTCTGAATACAGAATGCATAGTACAATAGCGCTGCAGGGGTTAAAAAAAATATAATAATTTAACTCACCTTAATCCACTTGCTCGCGCAGCCGGCATCGCTTCTGTCTCTTTCTTTGCTGATTGCAGTCAAAGGACCTGTGGTGACGTCACTCCGGTCATCACATGGTCCGTCACATGATCTTTTACAATGGTGATGGATCATGTGATGACCGGAGTGACGTCACCACAGGTCCTTTGACTGCAATCAGCAAAGAAAGAGACAGAAGCGATGCCGGCTGCGCGAGCAAGTGGATTAAGGTGAGTTAAATTATTATATTTTTTTAACCCCTCCAGCGCTATTGTACTATGCATTCTGTATTCAGAATGCTATTATTTTCCCTTATAACCATGTTATAAGGGAAAATAATAAAATGATCGGGTCTCCATCCCGATCGTCTCCTAGCAATCGTGCGTGAAAATCGCACCGCATCCGCACTTGCTTGCGGATGTTTGCGATTTTCACGCAGCCCCATTCACTTCTATGGGGCCTGCTTTGCGTGGAAAACACACACTATAGAACATGCTGCGATTTTCACGCAACGCACAAGTGATGCGTGAAAATCACTGCTCGTGTGCACAGCCCCATAGAAATGAATGGGTCCAGATTCAGTGCGGGTGCAAAGCGCTCACCTCCCGCATTGCACCCGCGCGGAATACTCGCCCATGTGAAAGGGGCCTAAGGCCTGTTGCACACGACCGTATGCCCTCCGAGACATACGATCCATCAGCGGGCTATATGTCCCGAAGCGGCATTGATTGTGCACACGGGGGTACACAGCATCATAGATTACAATGATGCTGTGCACGTCAAGCCGTCCGCGGGGCTATTGTTCCGCACTTATATGATCTTATGAGTTCAGGACAATAGCCCTGCGGACGGCCCGACGTGCACAGCATCATTGTAATCTATGATGCTGTGTACGCCCGTGCGCACAATCAATGCCGCTCCGGGACATATGGCCCGCTCACGGACCGTATGTCTCGGAGGGCATACGGTCGTGTGCAAGAGGCCTAACTGTGTAAAAGCGGCCTTAGGGTTTATGCACACGGCCGTAGTTTTGGTCCGTATCTGATCCGCAGTTTTTGCGTATCCTGATGCGGACCCGTTAATTTCAATGGAGCTGAAAAAGATGCAGACAGTACACAAAAAAACCCAGAATGTCCTGTTCTTGTCCGTTTTGCAGGAAAGGATGAAACTTTTCTATAGAAATGAGAAAATAGAGTGGCATACACTTGGCCAGATGCGTTCCATGTTTCATGCATCGTTGCTTGGAGATGCTCTGGAAAATCATTTTCAACGTAGATCTGTCCATCGAATATGGGTGACATACGAAAAAAAATGAACACATGAACCAAACACGGACTCTTCAGAGGTGAATCACTGACCATCTTGTCACACGGCCACAGAAGTGTGAACTCGGTCTTCCTCGATCACATGGGGTCAGTTACCTACCACTCTCCAGCGGTTATGAAACCACACCATCCAGCTTGCTCCATTCACTTCAATGGGAGTTCAGAGAATCGCCAAGCAAATGGGCACGCTGGGTCGTATCACTCCAACAGCGGAAGTGCTGGAGGTTACTGATCTCTGCGCTGTTAGGATATATTCACATATGGCAGATTTGTTGCAGAATTTCCTGCCATTTCTGCAGTTCCATACATCCGAATGAGGTTGTTTGTGCAGAATGAGTACGGATTTCTGCAAACCTATTCTGAGGAATAGGACGGTAGCAACATTTCTCCATCAGATCTGCTGCTTGTGAACATGCAGAAAGCTGCCCTCCCTCTGATGCGCCCCGGATGATGATTTCAGTGGGGCGCCATGATAACTAGCCCTATGCTGTGACACAACATTACATCGTAATGTCCCACTACTACGTCATATAAATGTGGTTGCATTGCAAGCCTGTTGGATTTCTGCACGGCCAAGTTCACTATCATTAGGTGTGAGTGGCAGCATGACATATATGTTAACCTGTTAAGGACCAGGCTAATTTATCCTTTTCCGTTCACATAGCTGTATGAGGGCTTGTTTTTTGCAGGACGAGTTGTACTTTCCAGTGGCACCTTTTAATATTGCACATGATGTAGTGGGGAGCTGGAAAAAAAGTCCAAATGTGGTAGAATTGGAAAAAAAATGTACGGTAACTCCACAGGTTTATGGGTTTGTTTTTACTCTTTTCCCTATGCAGTACAAATAACATGTTAAAGGGGATTTCTGGGAATTTGATACGGATGACCTATCCCCTGGATAGATGATCAGTATCTGATCGGTGGTGGTCCGACACCAATGACCCTTACCGATCGGCTGTTTTGAGAAGGCACCGACGCTCCTGTGAGTTCCACAGCCTTCTCACAGCTTACCAAGCACAGCACCGTGCATTGTATGGCGGCGGTGCTATGTACCGTGCTGTGCTTGGTAAGCTGCAAGAAGGCTGTGGAACTCACATGAGTGCCAGTGCCTTCTCAAACAGCTGATTGGCGGGGGTCCTGGGTGTCAGACCCCCACCGATCAGATACTGATTTCTCAATCCACACCGCAGGTCAATTTCCACACGGAAATAAAAAGCAAAGTGTACATGAGATTTGTCTAATCTCGTACACTTTGCAGAGGCTGTGTTATGCTGCGTTTTTTTTCTGCAAGAGAATCCACACAAAAAAAAAAAAAGTCAGTGAGGAGGACTTTATTTTCAAACTCTAGCTCGAGGAATGTTCCATCCTTGTCCGCAAAATGGTCACAGGTAGGACATGTCCTATAATTTGTGGCACGGCTGCACAGAAGCAGACAGCACACAGTTGACATCCGTGTGCTGTCTGCATCTTTTGCAGCCTCTTTGAAATGAATGGGTTCGCATCCCATTTGCAAAAAATGCAGATCGGATGAAGACCCAAAAATATATTCATGTTTTTGAATTGTGGTTCATCATACTAATTTAAAAAAACAAACTAATGAAATAGGCCCGGACAAAAATGGTGGTACCCCTAGAAAGGATTGAAAATAATTTGACCATAGGGACATGTTACATTAAGGTGTATTCTGTACTTAGCATCACAGGTGTCTTCAAACTTGGAATCAGTCTGCCAATTTGAAGGGTGAAATGTAGTCTGTGTGCTGTTTGGTATCATGGTGGGTACCACACTGAACATGGACAAAGAAAGCTAAGGAGAGAATTGTCTCCAGAGATTAGAAGAAAATGATAAACAAATATGTTAAAGGTAAAGGCTATAAGACCTTCTCCAAACAGCTTGATGTTCCTGTTACTACATTTGCACCTTTTATTCAGAAGATCTACGGGACTGTAGTCAACCTCCCTGGACGTGTCCTCAAGAGGAAAATTGATGGCAAATTGAAGAGACAGATAATACGAATGGTAACCAAAGATCCCAGAACACCTTCCAAAGAGATTAGAGGTAAACCTCAAGGTGAAGGTACATCGGTATTTGATGGCACCATTTGTGTGAGTGGGCTTAATGGAAGACGACCGAGGAGGAAACCACTGTTGAAAGCAAATCATAAAAAAAACAGACTGGAACTTTCCATAATGCAAGTCACATCAGCTCTGTGTTCACAGATGCAAAAATGAAGCAAACAAAGAAAAGAACATTGGGGGAGATTTATCAAACTGGTATAAAGTAAAACTAGCTTAGTTGCCCGTAGCAACCAATCAGATTCCACCTTTAATTTTCCAATAGAGCTGTGAAAAATGAAAGGTGGAATCTGATTGGTTTCTATGGGCAAGTAAGCCAGTTCTACTTTACGCCAGTTTAATAAATCTCCCCCATTGTACGTACTGTCAAATGTCTGCATCTGACACAGGGTGTCTTGAATCTGTGCAGTGTACAATGAAACCTCAAGACTTTCAAGGCATTCTGGAGGGTAATGTGCTGCCTGTCAGAAAGCTTGGTCTCAGTCGCAGGTGATGGGTCCTCCAACAGGATAATGATCCAAAACACACATCTAAAACATCCAAGAATGGCTAAGAGCAAAGCACTGGACAATTCTGAAGTGGCCTTCTGTGAGCCCTGATCTAAATCCTATTGAGCATCTGTGGAAGGAGCTGAAACGTGCAGTCTGGAGAAGGCATCCGTCAGGCCACCTGAGACAGCTGGAGCAGTCTGCTCGTGAGGAGTGGACCAGAATACTTTTGGACAGGGGCAGAAGTCGCTGGATTGCAGTGAATGCCGCAAAAGGTAGTGCAACAAAATATTAAGTTAAGGGTACCGTCCAGGCCAGTTTCATTAGTTTGTTTTATAATTTATTCTTTTGAACCACAATTCAAAAGCAATGTCTGACATTCATGATCGATGGGCGCCTGCCACCCGGGACCCTCGCCAATCAGTGGTTTGAGAAGGCACCGGCGCTCCTGTGAGGGCTGCAGCCTTCTCCGTGCACAGCGCCGTACATTGTATAGTGGCTGTGCTTGGTATTGTGCTCAGCCCAATGAAGGATAGATTATTGGAATATAAAATCCCAGAAAACTCCTTTAAGTTATTTCAATTAGTTTAGTTTTTCTTTCTTTAGGCCTCATGCACACGACCGTTGTGTGCATCCGTGGCCGTTGTGCCGTTTTCCGTTTTTTTTCGCGGACCCATTGACTTTCAATGGGTCCGTGGAAAAATCGGAAAATGCACCGTTTTGCAGCCGAGGCCGTGATCCGTGTATCCTGTCCATCAAAAAAATATGACCTGTCCTATTTTTTTGACGGACAACGGTTCACGGACCCATTCAAGTCAATGGGTCCGTGAAAGAACACGGATGCACACAAGATTGGCATCCGTGTCCGTGATCCGTGGCCGTAGGTTGCTTTCATACAGACGGATCCGAAGATCCGTCTGCATAAAAGCTTTTTCAGTTCTAAGTTTTCACTTTGTGAAAACTCATATCCGACAGTATATTCTAACACAGAGGCGTTCCCATGTTGATGGGGACGCTTCTAGTTAGAATACACTACAAACTTTGTACAAGACTGCCCCCTGCAGCCTGGCAGCACCCGATCTCTTACAGGGGGATATGATAGCACAATTAACCCCTTCAGGTGCGGCACTTGAAGGGGTTAATTGTACTATCATATCCCCCTGTAAGAGATCAGGGCTGCCAGGCAGCAGGGGGCAGACCCCCCCCCCTCCCGAGTTTGAATATCGTTGGTGGCACAGTGTGCGCCACCCATCGGGCCCCCCTTCCTCCCTCTAGTGTAATAAATCGTTGGTGGCACAGTGTGCGCCCCCCATCGGGCCCCCCCTTCCTCCCTCTATTGTTATAAATCGTTGGTGGCACAGTGTGCGCCCCCCATCGGGCCCCCCCTTCCTCCCTCTATTGTTATAAATCGTTGGTGGCCAGTGTGCGTCCCCCATCGCCCCCCCCCTTCCTCCCTCTATTGTTATAAATCGTTGGTGGCACAGTGTGCACCCCCCATCGGCCCCCCTCCCTCTATAGCAGTAACAACATTGGTGGCAGTGTGCGGCCTCCCATCTCCCCCCCCCCATCATTGGTGGCAGCGTAGTTCCGATCGGAGTCCCAGTTTAATCGCTGGGGCTCCGATCGGTAACCATGGCAACCAGGAAGCTACTGCAGCCCTGGTTGCCATGCTTACTTAGCAATAGTACAATAGTAGAAGATTCATACTTACCTGCTTGCTGCTGCGATGTCTGTGACCGGCCGGGAGCTCCTCCTACTGGTAAGTGACAGTTCTTTAGCAATGCGCCGCACAGACCTGTCACTTACCAGTAGGAGGAGCTCCCGGCCGGACACAGACATCGCAGCAGCAAGCAGGTAACTATGAATCTTCTACTATTGTACTATTGCTAAGTAACCATGGCAACCAGGACTGCAGTAGCGTCCTGGTTGCCATGGTTACCGATCGGAGCCCCAGCGATTAAACTGGGACTCTGATCGGAACTCCGCTGCCACCAATGATGGGGGGGGGGAGATGGGAGGCCGCACACTGGCCACCAATGTTGTTACTGCTATAGAGGGAGGGGGGCCGATGGGGGGCGCACACTGTGCCACCAACGATTTATTACACTAGAGGGAGGACGGTGGGCCCGATGGGGGGCGCACACCTTGCCACCAACGATATTCAAACTGGGGAGGGGGGGTCTGCCCCCTGCTGCCTGGCAGCCCTGATCTCTTACAGGGGGATATGATAGTACAATTAACCCCTTCAGGTGCCGCACCTGAAGGGGTTAATTGTGCTATTATATCCCCCTGTAAGAGATCGGGTGCTGCCAGGCAGCAGGGGGCAGTCTTGTACAAAGTTTGTAGTGTATTCTAACTAGAAGCGTCCCCATCACCATGGGAACGCCTCTGTGTTAGAATATACTGTCGGATCTGAGTTTCACGCTGTAGCTCATATCCGACAGTATATTCTAACATAGAGGCGTTCCCATGGTGATGGGGACGCTTCAAGTTAAAATATACCATCGGATTGGAGAAAACTCCAATCCGATGGTATAAAAGAACTCCAGACTTTACATTGAAAGTCAATGGGGACGGATCCGTTTGAAATGGCACCATATTGTGTCAACGTCAAACGGATCCGTCCCCATTGACTTGCATTGTAATTCAAGACGGATCCGTTTGGCTCCGCACGGCCAGGCGGACACCAAAACGACTTTTTTTTCATGTCCGTGGATCCTCCAAAAATCAAGGAAGACTCACGGACCTACGGACCCCGTTTTTGCGGACCGTGAAAATAAACTGTCGTGTGCATGAGGCCTTAACGGAATGGTACCAACAATTTTGTCCATGTGTGTATTTTTCTGGGAAAGGATTCAAAACTCGTAATTTATGTATTGAAATCTCTGATATTTCTGACATAAATTTTACACGAGGACCATCTTTTCAGTGATTGATCGCATCCTCTGTGTAAGTGTATATACAGATATAGCTGTCACTGATAGTTGTGCAGAGGAGTGGTCTTAAGTTCAGAAAAAAAGCAGGGATATAAATGCACAAATTACAAGTTTTACTCAATCTTTTCCCTCAAAACTACACATCGCTCTGCTCAGCTCCGTCTGCTCTATAACACTATAACATGGTACCTGCAGAATGCGTTGCATTTTGTGGTGATAGGTCCTCTTAAAGGGTCTGTTACGTCACCCAGTTATTAGGAAGAAGCGGTCATAGGAGCACCTGTTCTTGATAATTTGCCATCATGGTATATAATAGGTGCCCGTTTACCATCAGCACATCTCCCATGTTGGGCTGAAACGATTACTCGATTGAATTGAGTAATTTGACAAAAAAATCCTCAGCAAATTTTTTGCATCGAGGATTCGTTTGTGTCATGTGACCACGGAGCATGAGTGAAGCGCTTGCTATTATTCACCGCTCCGTGGTCACCTGCCGGCCTGCACCGCACTGCACTTTCCTTCTGACACATCGTCAGGACATAGTTCACATAAGCGTGCACTATGACCTGACGCTGTGTGACGTCAGGACAAAAATGCAGCGCGCGGAGAAGAAGATGGACGAGCTGTGGAGCGGCGCCCCTACAGGAGAGGTAAGTATTTTATTTCACTGCCGCTGGGGACATGGCTAGGAGGGCCAGCTGGTCGCACTGGGGGGCAAGTTGATGGCACTGGGGTGGAGGGCAAGCTGATGACACTGGGGGAGCAGCTGATGGTACGAGGGGCTGATGAGTTTTTATAAAGAAAAACGCTCTTTTAATTCGTTTTTTGTTATTAGAGTACTAGATTAATCGTTGGATTAATCAATAGAAGACTCGATTACAAAAATTGTCGATAGCTGCAGCCCTACTGAGGAGTGAGGGGATAGCTGCAGCCCATGTAATGAGGAGTGAGGGGAAGAATGATCACAATAGCAGTCATTCCTCCTCCGTATACTTTGGATCAGCCTGTGTAATAGGTTGATGCAAATGATCTCCAATCTCCGAGTTTATGGTACTTGTCATGTGATAGGACCCTGAATCAACGGTAACTGCTGTTGAAGTTGACATGTGACAAGCTTGTGTTTCTATCTAGCCTACATATTTTTCTGGCTATAGTGGTGCGACTTTTAAAGGGGGTTTTCCAAGATTTTCATATTGATTGCCTATCCTGAGAATTCTGGAAAACCCCTTTAAAAAGGTAGTCCACCCTTATACCTCTTTTAAGTCTTCCCAGTACTGCGCTGTACCTAAAGAAAAAAAATAGTCACCCAATCCCCTCCACTCCGTTCCAGCACTGAGATCTTGGGCTGCACTCCTTCCGTTCCCTCGACTTAAACTTCCTGATAGGGTTGTTTGTGCCATTGGGGCCAATCACTTTTCCTTAGTAGTGATGTGTACCTAAGCACCAGTGGCGTAGCTAGAAATGACTGGGCCCCACAGCAAATTTTTTAATGGGGCCCCCCCCCCTCAGTAATTTTTTCGCAACCACTTCCTTTTATGCCGCCCCCATTCCTGTGACTAGTAAAGATCGCTCTCTCAGACCAGGCCATTTTCTACACTGTCTATACTGTCACTGTATATAATTTCATTGTGTAATACTGTTGAGGGGGCCCTGACAAAATCTTTTAGTCCTTCTCCTCCTGGATGGGCCCCTTCTGGGTCAGGGCCCCAAAGCAACCGCTTCCCCTATAGCTATGCCCCTGCAAAGCAGCACATGACCACATGACCTTCTGAGGCCAGTGGCTGCTGCGGCGCATGTATCCACGTCCAGGAATGAGCTTAAATCATGCCTTTGGTGCTGGAAAGGAGTGGCAGGTAGCAGGTGCGTGTATTTTTGGTGTTTAGGTACAACGCAATAATGGACAAATTTAAAAGGGGTATAAAGCTGTTCAAGACTTTGTTCTTACTACACTTTGGCCTTGATCAGAGGTTTACTGTAATGTGCCTTAGGCTTCTATTGTCCAGCCATAAACATGTCAAATATATACCAAAAGGCCATGCGTTTGTACAGCTGGATCCATTTTTAGGGAACTGTAAAGGGAACTGTATCGGTTTTCCTAAAAAGAAAAAAAATACCTGTGCTGTAAACATAGACATTCCCTAGATCATTTTTTTTATGTTTTAACTAACAGCGTCCTGCAGGGGGCAGCAATAGTCAGCACATTCAGACCTTACACATAAACCAGTATATTGTGAGAACCAACTATATAGCAGTCTATAAAAGTTATCTCATGTTAGTCACATTGATGTAAGGCAGGTTTATACATATGGCAGCACCGGAAAAATCTAAGCCAGCAATCTGTAGACCGGGTCTACAACGTGCAGTTTATAAGAGATAGCTGCAGATTAAATACTGCGGCACAATACACTGCAACTGTTGCTGCGTGAGCCTGACCTTACTCGCCACTATTGATGTTTTACTGTCCGCAGCGTTTTGGTGTCCGTCTGACGAAACTGAGCCAAACAGATCCGTACTGACACACAATGTAAGTCGTTTTCTATGACACAATAGAAAACTGACCCGTCCTCCATTGACTTTCAATAGTGTTCATGACAGATCCGTCTTGGCTATGTTAAAAATAATACAAACGGATCCGTTCTGAACGGATGCAGACAATTGTATTATCTGAACGGATCCGTCTGTGCAGATCCATGACTGATCCGCACCAAACGCGAGTGTAAAAGTAGCCTTACATGCACACAACCGTGCAGTGTTTTGTGGTTGCAAATTGCCGGAAAAAATGCGTTTCGGATGCGGACCCAAATAACGGTTGTGGGCATGAGGCCTTAGGACAGTGGCGGTGAACCTTTTAGAGACTGAGTGCCCAAACTGCCACCCAAAACCCACTTATATATCGCAAAGTGCCAACACGGCAATTTAACCTGAATACCCAATACGCTGCCTGTGCTGTTCATAGTACCCCCTGCGCTGATGAATGGCAGGAAAAGTCTAAGGCATACTGGTACACCACATGTGTGCCCGAAAAATAATCTGCGTCGCAAAACCACAGCAAGTCCACTACAACATTTCAAAGTGTTAAACTTTCCGATTTTGGGCAAATTTTAATATGGATTCATTGCAGATTTGACTTCGGCTTCATTGAAATCCACAATGTAAATTGACATGTGGATTTTTAAATCTGTACCTCATGCCATCTCACCCACTTGGTACTGCCAAATCCACCGGTAAAATCCACAATAAGGGCTCATGCATCCGATCTGCATTTTTTGTGGATCAGAGGCAGACCCATTCATTTTAATGAGGCTGCAAAAGATGCACAAAGCACTCTGTGTACTGTCCTCATCCGCACAGCACCGTTCCGCACCCCTGCAAAAAAGATAGAACATGTCCTATTCTTGTCCGTTTTGCGGACAAGGATAGGACATCTCTAGACGAGTGTGGAAAAAAAGGCAGTATGCACTTGGCTGGGATCCGTGTTTTGCGAATCTGGGATTTGTAGACCGCAAAACGGATGCGGTCTTGTGCATGAGCCCTAATTCTGCCCTATGTGAACCTATCCATAATATCGGTAGAAGAATGAGTGAGATGGGACCAGAATTGCCAACAATACGCACGTTCTTAGATTGGTTTTATTAAACTCACCCCCGGGTAACCTGGAGAACCCCTCTAAGATGACTGGGGGAGCACGAGACCTGTACATGCCACGTCTACATTCGGCTTCCAGCGTTCTACATCCAGCAGAGCTCACCAGATGAAGCATGTTGTACGGAATAGTATGGCGCACTGGACAATGATCAGGCGGCCGGCAGGGCTCCCACTTGTAGGTATAGTCTTGAGGCTTTTGTATGTCACCATTTTCCACCATTTCAGTTCATGTCATTTTCAAATTTATCGTCAGTCTGATCTGTTCTAAAATGTGAACGCCATTCAGTTCTGAGAACGTGACGGAATATTTGGAGGTTTCTAGAACTTTGGTTTGCAGAAGGCTTTTTGAGAATTGGGGCTACCAGTCATTAAAAAGAACCTGTGTAAAAGTAGAGAATCCATTTGGATCTTAGTCCCGGGTGTATCCTCTCCTCGACTGCATTGCCTTTGTGCTCCTATCGCCTGATTTGTACATACTCAGCATTCTGGGTTTCCCAAGAAAATGTCTTGAAGACATTATTTTCAGACGCTGATTGTGAAATGGACTGCATTTATGTTCTAGTATATAGTTATTACCAAATATTCACATCTGGATCTTGTATTCCACAGATATGGACTTATTCTTCCTAAGAAGCTGCAGCAGAAGAAAAATGTCTGCGTGCCCAAGCATTCAGCATTTGCAGATTCTGATGAGGAGGTAAGAGTAACAGGCTGGTAAGGAGCAGTACTCTGTGCTTTACACTACAGCTCTGAACCTGGTTTTACTTCCAACAGGCCTAAATACATCTGTAGCGTGAGCATTTCTCAGCACATATGCCGAACGCAGACTTGAATACGAATCATTGTGCTAAGTTCATCCATCACGGATTTTGCGTGGATGAAATCCGCAATGAAATTTTGCATGAATTGACGCGGAGGTGCTGATTTATATGCGGATTATGTTGCAGATTTAATGTAGATTTTATGTTAAAGGGATTGTCCAATGAAAAATATTCTATGTCTTTTTAAACCGGCACCTGGATCTGAATACTTTTGTAATTACATCTAATTAAATATTTATTGGAGCTACTAAGTTATTCAATGAAATCTATCTGTATAGCGCCACCTGCTGTTTGCTCTTTTTTCTAATTTCTTTGTCCTGCTCACTGAGACGGAAACATCTGCTCAGTCCCATCCTTCAACTGTCGCTGGCTGCAGCAGAAAGGACACGTCTCCTAAGCTCACAGCTTGAAATAAATCTAGCAGAACAATTGGAGCAATGACTGGGGAGATCTCTGGATCAATGGGAGGTACAGGGCTGGTTCTAGCTTTGTTAGAAAGCGGTTGTCCTGTACTAGATTATGTATGATTTACATTTATTACATTATTCATGGAATAACCCATTTAAAGGGAGTCTTTCACCTAAACTGACCATTATAAAACACTAACACCATGATCTGCATTGTAGTCCCCATATTGGAATGCTACTTACCTTATAGCTGTCCGTCGCTTATTTTCGCTAAAAAACACTTTTATTCAATATGTTAATTAGCTTCTGAAGGTGCCCAGGGGCGGCGTTCAAGCGGCCGGTGCCCAGGCCCCTTGTCACTTTTCATATGAAACCCCTCTCCTTTCACCCCTCTGGCCCGCCCTAGGTTCTTCAGAAATCCAGCGCTGTTCACAACATGCGCATTAAACGCTCTTGTGCCTCTGCCTATAATTAGGAATGAAGTGCGCAGGCGCGGTGAATCTTGTGAACAACGCTAGCGCTGGATTTCTGAAGAACCTAGGGCAGCACAGAGGAAAAGGAGTCACTCTCTCCCTCCCCCTGTGCTGAGCTGCAAATGAGGAGAGACGAGAGGAGGAGAGATAATTTAACATCTAATACAAATACAGGAGGCGGTGCCCAGCCTATATGACAGGAAGCTGCGATCAGCGGCAGTTAACCCCTCAGGTGCCGCACCTGAGGGGTTAACTGCTGATTGCAGAGGCAGGGTGCCGGCTATGTGATTCTGCGCTGACACACCTGCCTCCTGTATATAACATTTATTATCATTGGTGGCGCAGTGCGTCCTCCCCAGTATTAAAAACATTGGTGGCGCAGTGTGCCCCCCCCCCCAGTATTAAAATCATTGGTGGCAGTGGCCATAGGTTCCCCTCCCCTCCATTGGTGGTTCAGTGGCAGCTTCTGATCGGAGCCCCAGCAGTGGAATCCTTTAGACGCTACTGAAGCCCTGGCTGCCATAGTCAGCTCCCTGCTGCTGTGTTCACTATGCACAGGGCAGCAGGGAGAGTGTGAAGTCCTATTCACCCTGATAGAGCTCTATTAGGGTGAATAGGACAAGGGATTAAAAGATCCCAGGTTATAGCCCCTAAGGGGGAAAATAGTTATTAAATAAAAAGTAAAATAAAAAATATATTAAGTATAAATCACCCCCTTTCCCAATTTTACTTATAAAATATATAAACAATAAATAAATAAACATATCGCCACGTCCAAAAAGTCCAAGCTATAAAACTATAAAAAAATAAATCTCCTATGTGGTGAACGCCGGAACAGAAAATGTTTTTTTTATTTTTTTAAATGAAAATGCACAGAATACCGGTATAAGTTATCGGCTATCGGCCTGACAGTTCACAGGCTATCGGTATCGGCTCTAAAAAATCTGTATCGGTCGATCCCTAGAGCATGGAATATGCCAAATCGGAGTTTAGCTGCAGAGGTTCGTGCTCATTTGTTTTGGCAGTGTGAGGAAACTCTGTGATCTGATATTTTCAGGACCATTTGTTCTTCACTAAAGTAAATCAGGTTAGGAGGGCAGAAGAATAGTCCAATTTCAAGGCTCCTTAGCTATGAAGGATACTGCTTTGTCATAACAAAGGTGATTCATTATTTGGGTGTCTTCCAAGGCTGGGAACTTTCTGAAGACCACAAAGCCAAGTGTAATGTTTGTATCAAGAGAAAACCCAGCATATGACGTCCGCAGCACACATTGCGAGGAAACCTAATGTTACTGGTGTAATCAGAGGTAATGGTTACATAGCCCTAACCGCTTATGGAGATCTGTGCATTGTCACATACTGGCTGCGCACGTCAGGTGCCTTGGTATTTTAGGATGAGTTGTGGGCAATTAAAATTGTTGATTGCCTTTTCCCTGAAATTGTGTATTACAGTATATATTACATGTAGTGATTTTTTGATTGGGTAAGATCCAGTAAACCCTTCTTTTGGGGGTATCATCATAAAAATCTTGTTGGCACAGTAGTGGAGATTTAATACTAGGAGACCTCATGGGTGGTGCTCCACTATCTCCCCAATTGTAGCTGAAAGTGTAGAACTTAAAGGAAATGTGTCTTCAGAAAATGACTTATTGTTTGTCACGTTTTTATGTTTAACATATTTTAGGCTATTTTCACACTAGCGTAAGTGTAATCCGGCAGGCAGTTTCATCCTCGGAGCTGCCTGCTGGATCCGCCGATCAGTGTGACAACTGACACCGTTTGTAGTGGATGTCCTGTACACTTTTTTCTACTGCCTGAATAAAGACGAAGATTTTTAGCTACCAAGAAAAGTGCTGGAACTTTATTTGTTTTCATTGCAAGAACGGATCTGTCTCCGCTTGTCATCCAGATGGACGGATCTGTCTTGCAGTCTTTTTCACAGTTTTCCCGATCTGCGCAGTCCGTCCTTCAGTTGTTTTGCAATGCCGGATCCGGCACTAATGCAAGTCAATGGGAATTAATGCCGGCATTCCAGCGACTGATCAGGCATTTTGGACGGACATAATACCGCAGCATGCTGCGGTATTGTGTCCAGCCAAAACGCCTGGCAGTGACTGAACGGAAGGCATACTGATGCAAACTGAACGGATTTCTATCCATTCAGAATGCATGGGGATATACCTGATCAGTTATTTTCTGGCATAGAGCCCTTTTGACGGAACTCTATGCCGGAAAAGAATAACGCATAGTGAAAGTGACGCTGGGTTCACACCTGAGCGTCCGCGATGGAGGGCTCTGTATGCGCGATTGTACGGGCGTTTGCAATCGCGCATACAGAGACAAGCGAACGCCCATTGTCGCGCGTTCCCGGAAGTCTATGTACAGGATCGTGCGACAAGACGCCCCAAAGAAGCTCATGTACTTCTTGGGGCGTCGGGCGTTTTACAGCGCGATCGTACGCGCTGTAAAACGCCCAGGTGAGAACCATGCCGATAGGGAAGCATTGGTTTCTCCTTGTTGAGCGCTTTACAGCGCGTAGGAACGCGCTGTAAAACGCTCAGGTGTGAACCCAGCCTGAAAGTACCCTTAGGTAATGTAATTATTTCATTTTCCAGGTTAATATCTATATTTAAACAAAAAACATAAAATCCTGCAGTTTTCCCACTGGCCACCAAGCGTAATAATAGGAGCCAATTCTTGGTCTGCACAGATCACTGTACTGTAGTTACCTGCTTATCTGCCATTCTCATCCTGCCTGTAATGATATCACCTCTGTGTGTAGATAAGACATAATCTACCATTTACAATAGGTGATTGTCATTGTGTCTATAGGCCAGGTGGCTGCCGTAAAGCAATTTTTCCCAAAGGGAACCTGTCACCAAAAAAACGGATACTAAACTGTTAATAGTACCTTACAGTGCTGCAGAGTAGTTTCCTAATGCACTCTTTGATTGTTAAGCCGCATGTAGCCTCCTGGGGAAATCGTTGTTTTATTCAGCTGCTGCCCCCTGCTTCAAGTCAGGTTTGAAGTCAAGGGGGCAGTCGCCTAGGCGTCTCGAATGCTGCTCTCCCCGCCTCCCGCCGCCTTTATTGACACGCCGGATCTCAGTGCCGCGACCGCGCTCCCAGCCCGCATGTGCAGTAAACGGCTGCTGTAGCGCGATCCCGGCTCCGGCTCGTACACTCAGCCGGCTTCAGTTTCTACTGCGCATGCGCCCGCCAGCCCCCTTACATACTAGCGAAGTTACAGAAGATGCCGGGTGCATGCACAGTAGAAACTGAAGCCGGCTGAGTGTACGAGCCGGAGCCGGGATCGCGCTACAGCAGCCCTTTACTGCGCATGCGGGCTGGGAGCGCGGTCCCGGCACTGAGATCCGGCGTGTCAATAAAGGCGGCGGGAGGCGGGGAGAGCAGCATTCGAGACGCCTAGGCGACTGCCCCCTTGACTTCAAACCTGACTTGAAGCAGGGGGCAGCAGCTGAATAAAACAACGATTTCTCCAGGAGGCTACATGCGGCTTAGCAATCAAAGAGTGCATTAGGAAACTACTCTGCAGCACTGTAAGGTACTATTAACAGTTTAGTATCCGTTTTTTTGGTGACAGGTTCCCTTTAATGCTTTCTAAATGCTGTTAAGAACAGCTCAGGCAAGATGGCCGCCCCCGTTCCGCAAAATACGGAATACACATGGATGTTTTCCGTATTTTTTGCCGACCGCAAAATACATATGGCCGTGTGCATGAGCCCTAAGAGTTTCTGTCTCCCATATAGTATATCTTGGGATTGAGACCTGTCAGAGATTGAAGATACAGCATACCAGCTAAATATACAGGGGTATCTCAAAGCTCCTCCCCTTCAGTGTCAGTGTCAGACCCCCAGAGCTCCATAGAGCAGAAGGACTCCCTCTCCCTTGGTTGTCAGAGTGCCTCCCCCAGGACCCCATAGAACAGATCAGGCACTTGTTTCTGCAGAGCAGAGAGCTGGTAACCAAAATTTCTGTTGGATTAATTGCCCGGCCCTAGCAGATAGTCTCTGCCCATTCTGGAGCTGAGCTCGGGGGAAACTGACAATTAGAGATGGACAGGAGCGGACTGGGAGCTTAAAGGGGTTCTCCAGGAATTAAGAAAATGAAAATATTTAAATATTACTTTATTATAAATATATTCCTAAATACCTGTCATTAGTTATAATGGCTTGTTTTGTCTAGGGAGCAACCATTAGGAGCAATCAAATGGCCACTGTCCTATTAGTATACACAAAACCTGTCCTAATAGCACAGGAGGGCAAGTTACTTTACAAGTAACAAACTCCATTCCTACAGAGATTCAGTTTAAGATCTTATCATCTGTATTCAGGATCATAATCCCTGACAAGCAGAGATGAGGATGAGGCAGCTCTTTACCTCAGCGTTGTGAAGTAACTTGTCCTCCTGTGAGATTAGGACAGGTTTTGTGTGTACTAATAGGACAGTGGCCATTTTATTTCACCCGTTGAGTGCTCCCCAGACAAAAGGAGCCATTTTAACTAATAGGTATTAGGGAATATATTTATAATAAAGTAATATATAACAGTTTTTTTCAATAATTTTATTTTCTATCCCCTTTAAAGTGGCCCCATGTTGTAGGTAGGTCCAAATAGACACAAGGCGAGACAACACAAGTAGGCAGGGCCAGCAGTATCATAGTGCAGCACAAAATACGGCCCCAGCGGAAACAAATATCACAGTGCCGTACAAAATTCTTCAATTGTATCTCCATTCTGATGGCCCCCCAAGGCCGTAAGAAGGCTTGGGTGGCCCCCCAAGGCATCAGCCCACCGGGAAATTTCCCTGTGGGGACACTGGCCAGTCCGCCCCTGGAGATGCAGCCTGCAGAAGGGGAATCATGTGAAAACGCATGATACAAGTCATAGTCTTCTCAGAAATAGTATTACGCCTCGTGTACATAGAACGTATTCAAGGCTATTCATGTGCACTACAATTTCCCCCTAATTTTGGATTACACATATTGGGGGAGATTCATCAGAACTGGTGTAAAGGAAAACTGGCTTAGTCGCCCATGGCAACCAATTAGATTGATTGTTTTATTTTCCAAAGGAGCTCTAAAAAGGAAAGATGGAACCTGATAGGTTTCTATGGGCAATTAAGCCAGTTCTACTTTACACCAGTTTTGATAAATCCCCCCCATTATGTATGGATGGAAACCTTTTTGAGAAACAGATGCTTTTGGGGAAAATGTGCATTGCACAATAATTTTAATGCTTTTATTATTTACGATGAGAAACTTTCTAGCTTTTGTTCCAGTTACATGAGAACTTCTCCGCGCTCTGCCCCTGCTCATCAGCCGTGGTGATGAGCCTTATAGAAACTCGTTATTAAAATGTGTAGAGCAAAGGGATAAAATATAAGGTAATAAGACCTCCTGCTCACCGGGCCTCTAACAGATTCTGAACTTGATGCTATCAACTTTTTTTTTTCCCTTTTGCTTACTTAATATCACATTTTTTATTAGTAAGGTATTAATTCCAGGCGTTTAGCAGATAAGGTGCAGCGCTCAGGGAGAGATTCATTTCCTGAGACTTATCAGTGGGAAGAACATCTGTGTCTCCGAGCATTGTATTTATAACTGGGCTGTAATAAAGTCCAGCCAGGGGACTGCTCACTCTTTACAGCGATCCCATAACTGATATATTGTCCGTGTTTTTCTCAGAAACGCGTCCTGTTCTGAGAACAATTACTGTTGTTTAGTTTCTTAGTTAGGGTTGCTATTGGGATATTGCAGCTCTACTAGTCTTGTTAAAATATATTAGAGATTTTCATTATTTATTATGTGTATATGTATAAAAAAAAAATATATATTTTAATATTCTAGATATGGCCAATTATCAATGACCAATTATCCTTTTTATAATTTTTTCATGTGAGAAATGGAAAGTTTTTTCTTTAACTTTTAAGGGTACTTTCACTAGCGTTATTTTTTTCCGGCACGGAGTTCTGTCCTAGGGGCTCAATACCGGAAAATAACTGATTAGTTTTATCCTAATGCAGTCTGAATGGCGAGCAATCCGGCATTTTTTTCCATTGACATGCATTAATGCCGTATCCGGCCCGAGTATTCCGGCAAAAAGGATACGGCATTGCGGTCTGGGCAATAAATAAAATGCCGGATCCGTTTTTCCAGATAACACCAGAGAGACGGATCCGGCATTTCAATGCATTTGTCATACGGATCAGGACCCTGATCCGTATGACAAATGCCATCAGTTTGCATGCGTTTTGACGGATCCGGCAGGCAGTTCCGGCGATGGAACTGCCTGCCGGAATCCTCTGCCTCAAGTGTGAAAGTACCCTAAATCAAAAACTTTAAATTATTTAAATTTTTTTATATTTTTTTTTAAGTTCCCTTACCCTAAGTTCACACCTGAGCGTTTTACAGCGCGTTCAAACGCGCTGTAAAACGCTCAACACATGAAAACCAATGCTTCCCTATGGGAATGGTTCTCACCTGGGCGTTTTACAGCGCGTACGATCGCGCTGTAAAACGCCCGACACATAATCAAGTACTTGAGCTTCTTTGGGGCGTTTTGACGCGCGTTTGTGGCCATAGGACACTGCAGTCAATGACACAAACGCGCGTAAAACGCGCGTTTACTATTACAAAAAACGCGCAACAAAAACGCGCGTTTGAGAAACGCTCAGGTGTGAAAGCAGGGTTAGAGGACTTGAAACTGTGAGTGTAGTAGTATTGAAAACACGGCCCATGGCCGCCATAGCAACTGATCGGCACAAAATATTAAAACGTGCTTGATCTTTGGTTGCAGGTTGCAAGTTAAACATGACTTTGCCAGCTTCAGTCACTCCCGGTTCACTAATACAATCCATCTTTTGGAGAGGTAGATATGAGACGGATTATCAACTTTACTGAGGGATCAGGTTACAGCTCTTGCTTATAGAAATCTTTGAAGGAGATGAGAAGGAAATAAGGGCAGCTGCAGAGAGAGAGAGAGACAGTGTAAGGCTACTTTTACATCAGCGTTTATCCTTTCCGGTATTGAGATCCGTCATAGGATCTCAAAACCAGAGGAAAATGCTTCCATTTGGTCCCCAATCATTGTCACTGGGGACAAACCGGAACGCAATGCAAGAGAATGCATTTGTTGCGTTCCCATGCCGGACAAAAAATTACTGCAAGCAGCATTTTTTCTGTCTGGCATGGAATGCGGAGCAAGACGTGTCTGGCATGAAGCTCAATGTAAGGCCTCTTTCACACTACAGTATGTTGAATTCAGTGTTTTGCGTTCCGTTTTTCACGAATCCGTTGTTCCGTTTTTTGCTTCCGTTGTGGTTCCGTTTCCGTTCCGTTGTTCCATTCCGTTTTTCCGTATGGCATATACAGTATACAGTAATTAGATAGAAAAAATTGGGCTGGGCATAACATTTTCAATAGATGGTTCCGCAAAAAACGGAACGGATACGGAAGACATACGGATGCATTTCCGTATGTGTTCCTTTTTTTTGCGGACCCATTGACTTGAATGGAGCCACGGACCATGATATGCGGCCAAATATTGGACATGTTCTATCTTTTCAACGGAACGGAAATACGGAAACGGAATGCATACGGAACACATTCCGTTTTTTTGCGGAACCATTGAAATGAATGGTTCCGTATACGGAACGCAAAAAACGGAAAAAAAAAACGGTAGTGTGAAAGAGGCCTTAGTCAATGGTGCCAGATCAGTTTTCTCGGACACAAGAGAAAACTGATCCGGCACCCATTGACTTACAATGATTTTAATGCCGGATCCGTCATGGCTATATTAAAGATAATACAACCGAATCCGCTTATAACTGTTGTATCATCTAGACGGAAGCATTTTTGCTGATCCATGCCGGATCCAGCAAAAACACAGATGTGAAAGTAGCCTAAAAAATATTTATTTCATACAGCGAATGGCATAATGGAAAAAAAACATCAAAATCACTGATTTGCTATATTTTGTCACTTCACCTTCTCAAAAAAATTAAAATAAAAAGTGATAAAAAAAATCATAACTACTCCAAAATGGTATCAATAAAAACTACAGATCATCCTGCAAAAATTAGCCCTCACACAGCTCCGTAGACTTAAAAATAACGTTATGGGGGTCAGAATATGGTGATGCAAAGAAAAAATTTGTTTTATTCCAAAGTTTTAATTTTTTTTCACTACTGTTCTGACCTGGAAAATAAAGGTAACAGGTCAGTTGTACCGCATAGGAAAAGCTGTAAAAACGGAACTCCTAAAACCATGGCTGAACTGTGTTTTATTTCTCTAATTCCACATCGTTTGAAAGTCTTTTCCAGCTTCCCACTACATTGTATGGTATATTAAATGGTGCCATTAGAAAGTACAACTTGTCCAGCAAAAAACAAGCTACATGAATGGGAAAAATGAAAAAGAAAAAAAAAAAGTTATGGACTCTGGGAAGGAAGGGCGTAAAAAATGAAAAATGGCTTGGTCCTGATGGGTTAAAAGGTCGACCATTGACCTATAATAGAGCCACTCTACCTCTGGTGGCACCAAAACGATTTCTTTTCCTCTTTGAAACGAGAGTTGATTTGACTCGGAGAGGGAGTCAAAATCATTGTCTCCTTTAACACATGAGTACAGAACAGGATGTAGAGAAGACTAGCTTAGGGTTTGTGTTTCTTTTTAACATTGTGTCCATAGGAGAAATAATTTGTTTTGTTAGATTCGTGGAACTGAAGCAACGTGTAAGTGTTTACTGTTCTTATCTGATCTATTGGTTTTTGTAGCTTTTTTTTTTTTTTTAACCTGAACCAGAGGTTTATTTGCTGACCTGTTGTATTCACATAGTAAAACATATTTTCTTTTGTTTGGTGCCATACCTCTAAAACAACAGAATAAACTTCCAGGACACAGGTCACCCTATAGAAGTGTCAGCACTGCATACAGGTAGTCTGTACTGGTTACCACCAGGCAATATTGTGTCCCGTCCAGGAGGAACTAGCTGTATACAGTTACTTCATCACATCTTGTTGCAAGACTTGATGACTTATCCGCAGACTAGGTCATCAATACCAAATTAGTGGGGTTATTACACCCGGACCCCCTCCAATCAGGTGTTTCAGATGGTCATGGTGCCGGAAGATGTGACCTGTACAGAGCACAGCGCCATGCAAGGTGTGATGGCCATTCTAGGGTACTGCAGCTCAGCTCCCATTTGTGCCCAGACTACACAGTATATAGAGCAGGGATGCTCAACCTACGGCCCTCCAGCTGTTGTAAAACTACAACTCCCACCATGCTCTGCTTTAGGCTGATACCTGTAGGTTGTCTAGGCATGATGGGAGTTGTAGTTTTGCAACATCTGGAGGGCCACAGGTTGAGCATCACTGATATAGAGCCTTCAGCTTACATTCCATCCACTGTATAGTTTCCAGCACTGCGGTTGACTGAAATAATTGATCATGGGGCTGTGGCGTGTTGGACTCCCACCGATCTGATATTGATGACCTGAGGATAGATCATCAATATCTATAACCTGGACAACCCCTTGAATATAAAATTTGTAATATATGCAGTACTTAACTTTGGGTCTCGGAAAATCCCATGAAACAGGTCATTTTATTGATGTCTAGGAAATTTGCTGTGCTCTTGTATATAAAGTCTGCACTATGTTTTTCATCCCTTAGGGCTCTTTCACACTTGCGTTCTTTTCTTCCGGCATATAGTTCCGTCGTCGGGGCTCTATGCCGGAAGAATCCTGATCAGTTTTATCCTAATGCATTCTGAATGGAGAGAAATCCGTTCAGGATGCATCAGGATGTCTTCAGTTCAGGCCCGGAAGGTTTTTTGGCCGGAGAAAATACCACAGCATGCTGCGCTTTTTGCTCCGGCCAAAAATCCTGAACACTTGCCGCAAGGCCGGATCCGGAAGTAATGCCCATTGAAAGGCATTGATCCGGATCCGGCCTTAAGCTAAACGTTGTTTCGGCGCATTGCCGGATACGACGTTTAGCTTTTTCTGAATGGTTACCATGGCTGCCGGGGACGCTAAAGTCTCGGCAGCCATGGTAAAGTGTAGCGGGGAGCGGGGGAGCAGCATACTTACCGTCCGTGCGGCTCCCGGGGCGCTCCAGAGTGACGTCAGGGCGCCCCACGCGCATGGATCACGTGATCACATGGCACGTCATCCATGCGCATGGGGCGCTCTGACGTCATTCTGGAGCGCCCGGGAGCCGCACGGACTGTAAGTATACTGCTCCCCCGCTCCCCACTACTACTATGGCAACCAGGACTTTAATAGAGTCCTGGCTGCCATAGTAACACTGAACGCATTTTGAAGACGGATCCATCTTCAAATGCTTTCAGTTCACTTGCGTTTTTCCGGATCCGGCGTGTAATTCCGGCAAGTGGAGTACGCGCCGGATCCGGACAACTCAAGTGTGAAAGAGGCCTAACATACCATTTTGATTTTGACATCATTAAAAAAGAGCAGAATTTCATGGTGAATGTATTTTAAATTTGTCCCCTATGCAAGTATGTAGTTACACATAATTAAAGGGATAGCTTAACGAATAATATACATTTTTCAAAAAAAAAAGAGCACCTGGATCTGAATACTTTTGTAATTGCATATAATTAAATATTTAATATAGACAGTGAGCTATTCACAAAAATATATCTGTATAGCGCCACCTGCTGTTTGTTCTTTTCCTTTTTTTTGTCCGACTCACTGAGCTGGTCGCACACGCTCAGTTTAAATCTTCAGCTGCCACCAGCCATATGTTCTGTTAGAAGCTGTGGCAATTACAGGGAGAGAGCTGCAGCGGAAAGGACACACCCCCTGAGCGACCAGGCTGAAGATAATCTAGCAGAGTAATTGGAGCAGTGAATATAGAGGTCTCTGGACTCTTGTGAGGTACAGGACTGGTTCTAGATTTGTTAGAAAGGTATTGTCTTGTACTATAGGAAGGCTGATTCTCATTTCTTACACCAATCATGGCATAACCCGTTTAAAGGAGACATTGCTGGTATATTGGTAAGGCCTCATGCACACGACCGTGGTGTGTTTTGCGGTCCGCAAATCGCGGATCCGCAAAACATGGATTGCGTCCGTGCACGTTCTGCAATTTGCGGAACGGCACGGACAGCTAGGGCTGCAGTAAACGAATATTTTTGTAATCGAGTATTCTATCGATTATATTTCTCGATTCATCGAGTAATCTAATAAGAAAAAGCTACTTAAAATAACGTACGTAATTAGGTATGTATAAAGTTATTGGTTTGAAGGGGTTAATAACTTTATACATGCCTAATGCCAAGGTGCTTCCATTAACCCCTCCAAACCAATAACTTTATACATGCCCATTGGGTTTGGAGGGGTTAATGGAAGCACCTTGGCATTAGGCATGTATAAAGTTATTGGTTTGAAGAGGTTAATGAAAGCACCTTGGAGGTGCCTTCATTAACCCCTCTCTAAACCAATAACTTTATACATGCCAAAGTGGTGCTTGCAGCCTCCATTAACCACTCTCTCTCCATCTGCCTCCCCCCAGCCTCTGATCTGCTTGCCCCAGCCTCTGATCTGCCTCCCCCCCCAGCCTCTGATCTGCCTCCCCCCAGCCTCTGATCTGCCTCCCCCCCAGCCTCTGATCTGCCCTCCCCCCCCCAGCCTCTGATCTGCCTCCCCCCCCAGCCTCTGATCTGCCTCCCCCCCCAGCCTCTGATCTGCCTCCCCCCCCAGCCTCTGATCTGCCTCCCCCCCAGCCTCTGATCTGCCTCCCCCCCAGCCTCTGATCTGCCTCCTCCCCAGCCTCTGATCTGCCTCCCCCCCAGCCTCTGATCTGCCTCCCCCCCAGCCTCTGATCTGCCTCCCCCCCAGCCTCTGATCTGCCTCCCCCCAGCCTCTGATCTGCCTCCCCCCAGCCTCTGATCTGCCTCCCCCCAGCCTCTGATCTGCCTCCCCCCAGCCTCTGATCTGCCTCCCCCCAGCCTCTGATCTGCCTCCCCCCAGCCTCTGATCTGCCTCCCCCCCCCTCCCCCCAGCCTCTGATCTGCCTCCCCCCAGCCTCTGATCTGCCTCCCCCCCCCAGCCTCTGATCTGCCTCCCCCCCCAGCCTCTGATCTGCCTCCCCCCCCAGCCTCTGATCTGCCTCCCCCCTCCCCCCAGCCTCTGATCTGCCCCCCCCCTCCCCCCAGCCTCTGATCTGCCTCCCCCCAGCCTCTGATCTGCCTCCCCCCCCCTCCCCCAGCCTCTGATCTGCCTCCCCCCAGCCTCTGATCTGCCTCCCCCCAGCCTCTGATCTGCCTCCCCCCAGCCTCTGATCTGCCTCTCCCCCCCCCCCCCCCCAGCCTCTGATCTGCCTCCCCCCCCCCCCAGCCTCTGATCTGCCTCCCCCCCCCCTCCCCCCAGCCTCTGATCTGCCTCCCCCCAGCCTCTGATCTGCCTGCCCCCTCTGGTAACGCAACCCCCCCCCCCCCCCCAGTATTAATCATTGGTGGCAGTGGCCACAGGGTCCCCCTCCTCCCCCCCATCATTGGTGGCAGTGTCAGTTCCGATCGGAGCCCCAGCAGTGTAATGCTGGGGCTCCGATCGGTTACCATGGCAGCCAGGAGTCACGCTACTGAAGCCCTGGCTGCCATGGTATGTTAGTGACCAGAGAGCAGCGCATTATACTCACGAGCGCTGTGGCCGCCGGTCGCTCCTTCTTCTGTCTGTGCGGCGGATTGCTAATGCTTACAGCATTAGCAATGCGCCGCACAGACCTATGAGAAGGAGCGACCGCCGGCCACAGCGCACGTGAATATAATGCGCTGCTCTCTGCTCACTAACATTACCATGGCAGCCAGGACTTCAGTAGCGTCCTGGCTGCCATGGTAACCGATCGGAGCCCCAGCATTACACTGCTGGGGCTCCGATCGGAACTGACACTGCCACCAATGATGGGGGGGGGGGGAGGGGGACCCTGTGGGATATGGCCGGCACATTCATTGGTGGCGCAGTGGCCACAGTCCCTCCCCTCCCCTCCTCCTCCTCCTACTCACTCCCCTCCTCCTCCTACTTGGTCTTCAGCGGCAGCCGCGCACAGTGGGGAGGGAGAGACTCCCTCCTCCTCCCTCAGCTGTGCCGGCCGCTCAGTCCTGCCTCTCTGGCCTCCGGAGGACACGGAAGCGGTGAGTGAGACGCTTAATTTCACTCCCGCTCCGTGATCACGTGATCTAAACGATTCCTCGATGCAGGGAAACTGCATTGATGAATTTTTTGACTCGATTTAATCGAGTTATTCGAATAATCGTTTCAGCCCTACGGACAGCCTTTAATATGAATGCTTATTCTTGTCCGCAAAGCACGGACAAGAATAGGACCGGTTATATTTTTTTGGGCGGTGCCACGGCTCGGATGCGGACCAAAACAACAGCTGTGTGCATGAGGCCTAAGGCATGGCATCAGTTTCTGAAAGATGAGGGTCTAACTAATGTGGGCAGTGGAAAATGTATTCGGCTTTGTTTAGGAGGCTGCATGGCTGACCCATTATAGTCAGTGGCCTCTGGAAAAAGCTTAGTGGAGCTGATTGGAAGTGGCATGCTGCTTTCCTAGTACCAGTGCCAGTGGTTGATCTAGATGGGCATTGATGGCATATTCGAGGTGAGTCACCCCCTATAACTTGAAAATGGGTGCTTGCATTTAATTTGACATCCAGGTAATCCTCTTCAGCAGTGTATGTTTCTTAATTAGGCCTCATGCACACGGCCGTTGTTTTGGTCCGCATCCAAGCCGCAGTTTTGGTGGCTCGGATGCGGACCCATACACTTCAATGGGGCCGCAAAAGATGCGGATAGCCCTCCGTGTGCTGTCCGCATCCGTTGCTCCGTTCCGTGGTCCTCCAAAAAATTATAACCTGTCCTATTCTTGTCCGCATTTTGCGGTTATGTCAATGGCTGTCCGAGCCATTCCGCAAATTGCGTAACGCACACGTACGCCATCCGTATTTTGCGGATACGCGACTTGCGAACAGCAAAGAAACACACTGGTCGTGTGCATGAGGCCTTAAGGATTCTGACACGTTAATCCATCTTCAACTAGTGGCGCTGGTCCGCAGTTGAAGCTGGGCAACTATTGGCAGCCTGTCCTTAGTCAAACAGTATGGGTGAAAATGTTGTTACCTTCAAAAATAGACTAAAATTAAAGCTTTGTACCTAGAAATAAAGGACTTAGTGTGGACAAATAAAGAAGACTGACTTGTGACTGCGCGTAGAGCTTTAATAAAAGACCTGTTGATAAGTGAGAATAATATAAAAGGTACAGGATATTGTAATCCATCAGTGCCTGCAAGACAACAGGAAATTGTCACTAGAAGCCATTCACCGCGCCGTGTTTGTACTGCCGACACTCCAGCCAAACAACAGGCAGGTGGATCATTTTACCATAGGTGAAACAAAGCTATCCATCAGCTAAAGTAAGAAAAAACATAAATCTTTAACACACCAATGACCTGTTTAACTAGTTCAAGACCAGGCCATTTTCCTCTCTCCCGACAGTTTCCATTTTATTGGTACATGCGTCTTTGAAGGCCATAATATTTTTCTGTTTGGTTATTTAAATAATTTTTCATTTTATTTTTAGTGTTACTTGGGGCTTTATTTTTATGCCATTTTTATTTTTTATTTTTTTACTACCCGGGAAAAAAATAAAATAAAAATAGTCTGTTTTTAAGTCTACATGCTCACTACTGTATTTTGGGTCTTCGTCCAATACAGTTTTTTTTGCGTATCACACACGGACCCATTCATTTCTATGGGCCCGCAAAAAATATTTTAAAAAAAAATATTTTTTTAAAGATTATGTCTACTTTCCGTTACACTCGTTTTGATATAGGGGATATATAGCTTATGGACAAAGGGGGTAAGGTGGGGCTAGAAGCTACATTTTGGTCTATTGGTGAGATTTATTTTTTTTCTACTTTGTGTCAACCCCCACCCCCCATAACGCCCAAGACTTTTGGGGGGACATAACATGACCTTTTTTATTGCACCTGTAACTCGGGCTGACTTATTAGCCCCAGTTACTGAGGGAATTAACAGAGGTTTTAACAAGACTCAAGACTGTTGAGTCTCACTGCAGACTTGATATAGGTCTACTAAGCCCAGCAGCCGGCGATCATATGATTGCTGGGACTGGAGTAGGAAGCAGCATTGATCTGTATTCACGTTCCTCATACAGCAATAGGGAAGGAAAGGACAGCAAGAAAACGTCTCTGCCTTCTGTAAGGAGCACGACTATCACAGACAACGGGCTGGGCGCTCCCGCAGCTGCATGATCGCTATGCCCCATTCTGTAGATAGGAGTGTGTCCCAGAGGTGGGACCCGCATTGATTTGTCATCAATGTCCCAGGTGGACCAACCCCTTTAATGTGTCCTCCTCACTGTACCCAAATGGCAAATGTTGATCGTATCGTTTGTTCTGCCTGGAGATGTCCGGCAGTGGTTTGTATCTTTCCCTCCATTGGAATTAAAGGGGTGGTTCAGCTGTTCATATTGACGACCCATCGTCCGGATAGGTCATCAGTATCTGATGCACCACTTCCTCTTCAGTGCAGTGTAATACAAGTACTCTCCCTATTCAAGTGAAAGGAGCAAATACTTGTAATTACACTACACCACCGCTCCACCGGAGACGAGACGTAGTGTAATGATGAGGAAGCAGTGCCGGCATGGAGCGCCGCCTCCTCATCTCACAGCTCATCAGCATGGGTACCAAGTGTCGGACCCCCGCCGACCAGATATTGATGCCTTATCCTGACGATAAGTCATCAATATTAACAGCTGGACAACCCCTTTAACATGCATGTTCAGCTTTATTAAAGTAAATTATAATGGCGTGGCAAAATTATCATATGATTTCCAGAAATTAATTCCAAATGGACTTCAAATAATACCCCAAATTTTTTGAGCTTTATTACTCCTACATACAAGCCCTCCTCACTGTCTACATGACGTTATGTGCTCCCAAGAATGTGCAGATACACAGGAGTGGAAGCATCGGACACTCCACACCTCCTACTCTTTACGGTATGGTGGTCCTGTTCTGTGCTCGACGTCTCATATCCTCTATTTGACGTTCACGTCGGGCAGATTCTCAGCATTTTTTGCAACATTGGCCTTTGTTTCACTTCACCTGCGCTTGTTTCCTTTATAACAGAGTGGTGCCTGGTACTCCGAGCCTTGTCAGATCAGTTTACAGAGAGAATTAATCCTTTTCAAGAGTCTTACATCAGAGTTGTAGTTCAGTAAATGCTATTTCACTATTGCTAAGTCATGGATATCAGGCATTGTACAGTGCAGTGAAAATGGTCGTAAAAAAGGTGTGGCAGGCATTTCTTAAAGTTTTTTTTCTTGAAATATTTGGGGTAAGGGAGTTAATCTTGTGAAAGCTACTGGAGAAAATAATGGAGGTGTTCCCAGTGTCTGCCGGGGAGAATACCCCCTGGAAAATGGAAAGTGTACCTTGTTGTAATGGTTTAATGAGGTTGTCCAAGATTTTGATACTGGTGTCCTATCCTCAGAATAGATCAAAAGTATCTGATGGATGGGGGGTCCGACCCCTGGCACCCCCACCTTTCATCTGTTGAAGATGTCGCGGAGCTCTGGTGAGCGCTGTGAACTCCTCACATCTCACCAAGCACAGCGCCGTACATTGCATAGTGACTGCGCTTGGTATTGCATCTCAGCCCCATTCACTTGAATTAATTTAATTTAATTTATTTTATGCACTTATATATGGAACTGAACTGCACCTGGACCATGTGGGCCATGATGAAATTGACGTCACAGGCCTAGGAAGAGGTCACAGTGCGCACCGGAGCTCTGCCATGTGGTACTCAACCACAAGCGACTGCGCCATGTGTTTGTACAGGAAGACTTGCAGGGCCTGCAATAAAGGCCTTACTAGCAAATCTAAAGCAAACCCATCCTTTTAGCTAAACTCTGCGCTACCGGTCACTGAATAAAGTTCAAGGTCCCTTGTTTTAGTTGCCAGATTTGTGTTTGCTAATAGATTTTTTTTCATTCGTTTTTGTCCCCTTAATAATTCCCATCATCATATGACAAGTGAAAATAAAATGCAAATATAAACATTTTTACTACAACATTTTAGGCTCTGTTCACACTTTTGTTACAATTGATGTGGAGTGCTGGATCTGACCTATAATTGACACCAAC
The DNA here is from genome assembly GCF_014858855.1 of Bufo gargarizans. Classification (NCBI taxonomy): domain Eukaryota; kingdom Metazoa; phylum Chordata; class Amphibia; order Anura; family Bufonidae; genus Bufo; species Bufo gargarizans. The sequence goes on from NC_058082.1 coordinate 479,784,147, forward strand.
GGCGTCTGATTGACCCCATTGACTTATATTGGGTCATTCTGGTTTCCATCATGGCGACCATGGTGTAATTTCTAATTGCACATTTTGGTGCGGATTAGATGCGGTTTTGCCGCAGATCTCGCCTTTCTTTGGGAAAGGGGGAAATCCACAGCTAAAACCACAAACGTAATTGACATGCTGCGGATTTGGAAATCTGCATGGCAGGTCAATTTTCGCATGGAAAAAATCTGCAAAGTGTCCATGAGATTTGTCTAATCCCATACACTTTGCTGGTACTGTAATACGTAGCGTTTTTTTATTTTTATTTTTTCAAGGGAACCCACGCAGAAAAAACACACTTAATCCGCATTGTGTGCATGTGGCCAAAGAGTAGCACAGCATACTGTTCTCTTAATTTCATTCAATTTGGCATATTATTTGTAATTTCACAGAATTTATTTGCATCTGCATCCACAAAAGCATTTAGCATGTAAGCATTTCTTTTCTATTAGTTGTAGTGGTTTCAGATGGGTCCCTTTAAGCACTGTTAGCTAATATGTGCCCCCCCTTCCCCGGGAATTTTAGTAACACGCCCTGGCTGCACACAGCTAAAGTTTTATCAATTCCTCTTGGCACATGAGCACTGTGTGTAACGAGGCCGTGCCCTAGTTTCCTTTATACTGTACAAATCAGTGGATGAATGCCATAACTTGTGCGCCGGAATGGTTGTATTCTTCTAGGACTGGAGGTTACTACAGGGACGCAACCTGACATTTTTACATCAGTTTTGTGCATACACATGATACAAATTTACAGCTACTGTGCGCTCATTAATATTATTAGAGTTATTATACACGTTAGAAAAAATGAATTGGCGAGGAAGTGGATACGCGGGATACTATATCTCTTTTTGGAGAGCGCCTAAACAGTGTGAGGAGTCTTAAAGGCCAGGCAACACTCCTGGAATTCTGGGAAGAGGGTGTGCAAATGAGCTGTTAACAAGCTCTGCCTCTGATGCCACCAGATGTAAGGCAGCGATCCTATAAGTCAATGTTTAACCGTATAAACAGGCCTTGAGACATGACTGGCTTATTTATTATCCAAGTCAGGGTTGAACATTGACTTATTGGATAGCTGCCTCACATCTGGTGGCATCAGAGGCAGAGCTTGCTAAGAGCTCATTTTCATACCCTCTTGGCGAGGAATTTACATTCACAACGTTGAGCTGCAGTGTATTGCTGTTGGTGGACTGTACTGATGGTTTACAGACCTATTGGAAAATGATATTGAGTTTTTTGGCCTGCTCTATTGATTTAGCCCATTGTTCGTGACTCCATAAAAAGTAGCTTACATGTTTGGCCTTGTCCAGGTGAACGCTGGAGTGGAGATTGGGGGTGATGATTGCAGTCCGACTGGCGGTTCATTAGGTTCTACATCTAAATTTCACAAGGTGAAAGAACAGTTTGGTTTGAGCACAGTGAAGCCTCCTTATCCTGTCATTTTTCCTTTTTTTTTTTTTTTTTTTATATATATTTTTCTTTTTTCTCGTTATTTGCTTTGGTCCTGTGAGCGCCACATATACAGTCCAGCTGTGTGTATGTAAGTGAACACTGATGACAGGGCAGACACTATTCAATGTTGCATAAGGTGAGCTGTAACAGCTGAATGAAGGGGAGACAATGGCGCTCTGCCACCTGCATTCTTAGGGGCTTGCCCCTTATTCATTGGTGCCTGACAGCTGTTGAAAACGGATGTCTTTAGTCGTTCTTCATTAGTTAGACATGTACTCCTAGATGGTGATTGGGATACAGCGTTAAAATATACCTATACTGCAGATAAAAAGATTAGTATTATATGTATTAGCTCTATGGCTTATGTTTCCTTATTGGTACATTTATGGGTGCTATGCATTGTATGATCCATGGAAAACCTTAGATTACTATTATTGTAATTGTACTTGGCAAAGGAAATAATGCACCCAGATAGAAATGTTGGATTGCGGCAAAACTAGGCATGCAGTTATGTCTCAGGCATATATGTGAATGATTACAGGTGTGGTCTAATTAAACACTTCTTGCCACAAGAGGGCATAAAAGTGCTTTCCCGGCTGCTCTATAAAAAGGCTCCCAGAGGCTACTTTTGGGAAGTGTACCTATGGTGAAAGTTGGTTGACTGCTAGACATGCCTTTACAACACACTTGAAGACATTTTGCGCAGTTGGTAGACTTTTGAGAGGAGCTTGATGGTCAATTGGAAGCTATTGGGAACAGTGGTTACTTAAGGGAACGCACACACGGCGTACCGGATCAGGACGACTCAGCCAGACCACTGCTGTATGCTCCGCTGACAAACACAATCAGCTACCATAGTTTTGTTGTCCTCCATCCATACACAGGTGACACCTTCATTACACACTCCTGTCTCTGTCCGGACCATTTCCAAGCGCTTAGCAGAAGGATATTTGGTATCACAGCGCCCATTACGTGTCCTGCTATTGACAGCCAGCCACCGTCTCCTTCATTTGCAGTGATGTCTTGAATGAGCTTCCTGGGCTTCTACAAAATCTAACAGTCTCTAGCAACAAATCCAGGCTCTGTATAAGATCTAATAATGGTTGGGTTTGAGTATGGCTGCCTCGTGGTTAATACTTCAGTCCTGCCTTTCCCTTGGAGCGACACAGTGCCTCAACTGCTGGTGTGATGATCTGGGGACCCATTGCATATGACCATGGGTAACCCCTAGGGATACTAACCACTCAGCAATATGTATAGGACCTTCTGCCCGCCACATATGTTGTCTCTCATGGCATGGCTTCCAACTGGCATTTTTCTGTAGGATAATGCTTGCCCACACACAGCAATGTCTTCACCAGATTGTAACACTTCATCTGCTGCACGTCAACAGATTAATCGCCAATGTAGCATTTATATGACAAGCTGGGATGCCAGCTTCGGCAACCTTCAAGGATCTACAGGCCCAGCTGCAACATCTTGGGCAAATATGTGGCAGGATACCATACAGAACCTGTATGCCTCCAGGCCCAAACGTATCTCATCTTTTATTCAGACTGGAGAGGGCGCAACAGGGTACAACCCTTCGATTGTACAGTTTTCCCCAATAAACTTATCCTTTCTTCTAATATTGTAATCACTTACATCTATCATCATTACATTCACACATGGAAAGTTTCATTTGATTACAAAAATGTTTTTTTTTTCTCAGTGTATTCAAAGGGGTTATCCCATGATTAAAGTAAAAAATGATAATCAGACATAATATAGTACACGCCAATGTCTTTCTAACAAAGCTAGAACCAGCCCTGCACCTCACATGGATCCAGAGATTTTCTCATTTCATTGCTCTGCTAGGTTTATATCAGGCTGACAGATCAAGGGGAGTGTCTTTTCTGCTGCAGCTAAGGGGGCGTGTCTCAGCTCTCCCTATCACAGCTCAGGAGGCAGCTGAAGGATGAAACTGAGCATGTGCGGCCATCTCAGTGAGCAGGACAAAGAAATAAGAAAAAGAACAAAGGGCAAGTGGCGCTATACAGATATATTTTATCAAATAACTCAGTGACTATGCAAAATTATTAATTACATGCAATTACAAAAGTATTCAGATCCAGGTGCTGGTTTGAAAAGAATATTTTTTGTGGAACCTTTAAGTTTAGTTTTAAAAAAGAAGTAGGGGAAGAGGAGGTGGAGAACAGAAGAAAGGGGGAGGGCTAGGAAGAGCTACAAATCTGAATATATAAAACAATCATATATACCACAAGAACAGTGTGTTACTTGCTTTTACAAGTAGGTTGGAGTACAGGTTTGTGGTGGAGTACTAGTTCGGACTGACATACTGTATGAGCTGAACTTGAGAGGCTTTAGAATGAGACCTGGTCCTCTTTTTGGGGCTGCTGCAGATATCATGAGAAGGCAGGCTGAGTGACTACCAGTATACAAATGATCGCAGGTGATTTAGGAGTAGTCACAGAAATCTCACATGTTAAAGACAGCTGCTTCAGGGTAAACCAACAAAAATTAGAAAGCATTCCCATACGCCACAAATTCAGCACATAAGAAGCCCCAATGTATCACTTGACTGATGGGTCTCATTGGATTTGAAAGACTAGGAAATACATTGTACAGAATTTTAGAATTTAAAGTAATGTGTGTACATTAATAAATATTATTTATTATTTTATGTATTTCTAGATGTCTGTCGGAGAAACTCTACAAAGGGAAGCCCTAAAGAAGCGTGTGATGAAGCAGGTATGGTGCGCTATGCATCCATGACCACATTTTATATACACATATACACAAAAGCAAATGAGCACTGGAGGTTAGAGATGTAAAATAAATTGGTTATTATCTTCTGTGCTCATGTGGGACAATGTGGGGAGAATTCCTTGCTTATAACTAATGTGCTCAGTGTATACAATCTTGAAGAACTTATACTTTTACTGTAAAACCTTCAGCTTTTTGAGCCAGGTTATCTTAATTCTCTCTAAGGCTCAGCTCAAGGCATCATCTCAAGCACATCTCAATGGTTGAACTGACTCGTAGAAATAGTCTTCATGCCACTCATCTCAAATCAGACTGACTGACAAGATGATGTTTGATAGGTGTACACTGTGACTATTGACCGTAGTCTCCCAGCCCACTCCTAACCTATTTACTTAATAGACATACCATAACTACTGGATTATATATTATTTTGCTGAAGATTCTTCAAATCTAGTGTACAGTTTGAAACAGAGTATTAAAGGGGTTATCCGAGACAAAAAAATGCCCCCCATTTGCCTGGGGAGGGAGCCTCCCTAGTGTCACCCACGATGCTAGGGAGGCTCGTCTCCGTCACCGCATGCCGTTGGCTGCTCCCCCCCCCTACCGACACTTGCGACGGTGCGGAGCAGGGAGCAATGTAAGGCTACTTTCACCCTCGCGTTTTGGCTTTCCGTTTGTGAGAGCCGTTCAGGACTCTCACAAGCGGTCCAAAACGGATCAGTTTTGCCCTAATGCATTCTGAATGGAAAAGGATCCGCTCAGAATGCATCAGTTTGCCTCCGGTCAGTCTCCATTCCGCTTTGGAGGCAGACACCAAAACGCTGCTTGGTGTCCGTCTGACGAAACTGAGCCAAACTGATCCGTTCTGGAACACAATATAAGTCAATGGGAATGGATCTGTTTTTTTTATGACACAATATGGCACAATAGAAAACGGATCTGTCCTCCATTGACTTTCAGTGGTGTTCAGGAAGGATCTGTCTTGGCTATGTTAAAGATAATACAAACGGATCCGTTCTGAACGGATGCAGACGGCTGTATTATCTGAACAGATTCGTCTGTGCAGATCCATGAGGGATCCGCACCAAACGAGAGTGTGAAAGTAGCCTAAGTAGATTCAGTGTGAGGGGCCCGGGCATATGGCATTTTTAGTCTCGGATAACTCATTTAAAGGAATGCACAATATTAGACAGCATGATTAGGTGCTGATTAGACCGCATGAATATTGCACAGGTGTGCCAGACTGCCCACAATAAAAGGCCACTCTGAAATGTGCCGTTTGATCACACAGCACAATGCCACAGATGTTGCAACGTTTGAGGGAGCGTGCAATTGGCATGCTGACTGCAGGAATGTCTACCAGAGCTGTTGCCCGTGCAGTGAATGTTCATTTCTCTACCATAAGCCGTCACCAAAGGCGTTTCACAGAATTTGGCAGCACATCCAACCGGCCTCACAACTGCAGACCATGTGTAACCACACCAGCCCAGGACATCCACATCCAGCATATTCACCTCGATGATCGTCTGAGACCAGCCACCCGGACAGCTGCAGCAACAATCGGTTTGCACAACCAAAGAATTTCTGCACAAACTGTCAGAAACCGTCTCAGGGAAGCTCATCTGCATGCTCTTCGTCCTCATCGGGGTCTGGACCTGACTGCAGTCCGTCGTCGTAACCGACTTGCGTGGGCAAATGCTCACATTCTATGGCGTCTGGCACCTTGGAGAGGCGTTCTGTTCATGGTTGAGTCCCGATTTTCACTGTTCAGGGAAGATGGCAGCATGGCGTTGTGTGGGTGAGCGTTTGCTGTCGTCAACGTTGTGGATCGAGTGGCCCATGGTGGCGGTGGGGTTATGGTATGGGCAGGTGTATGTTATGGACAACGAACACCGGTGCATTTTATCGATGGCATTTTGAATGCACAGAGATACCGTGACGAGATCCTGTGGCCCATTGTTGTGCCATTCATCCATGATCATTACCTCATGTTGCAGCATGATAATGCACGGCCCCATATTGCAAGGATCTGTACACAATTCCTGGAAGCTGAAAACATCCCAGTTCTTGCATGGCCAGCATACTCACCGGACAGGTCACCCATTGAGCATGTTTGGGATGCTCTGGATCGGCGTCTACGACAGCGTGTTCCAGTTCCTGCCAATATTCTGCAACTTTGCACAGCTATTGAAGAGGAGTGGACCAACATTTCACAGGTCACAATCAACAACCTGATCAACTCTGTGCGACAGAGATGTGTTAGGCAAATGGTGGGCACACCAGATACTGACTGGTTTTCTGACCCCCTTCCAGTAAGGCAAAACTGTGCACATTTCAGAGTGGCCTTTTATTGTGGGCAGTCTAAGGCACACCTGTGCAATATTCATGCTGTCTAATCAGCTCCTTTATATGCTACACCTGTGAGGTGGGATGGATTATCTCAGCAAAGGAGAAGTGCTCACTAACAGATTTAGACAGATTTGTGAACAATATTTGAGAGTAATGGGTCTTTTGTGTATGTAGAAAATGATCTTTGAGTTAAGCTCATGCAAAATGGGAGCAAAACCGAAAGTGTTGCATTTATATTTTTGTTCAGTGTAATTCACAAAACTGAAGAGACCAAAAATTTCTGAACTACTCATGCCTTAAAGGCTATGTACACCTTCAGGGGGCAATTTTTTTATGATTTGTATTTTTTATTTATTTTTACTTTTTTATTAGCAATAGTAAAAAGCACTTATAATGTGTAAACAGTATAGGATACAGTCTGCAAAGTAAATACAATCCACAGAAATTCGCCAACCAAAGCACTGTTGCACATAGCCTGTCTCAGTATCAGAAATAGCAGTATAAATACAGTTAGATTGCCTCATTAGAGGGACTGGGCAGAGCAGTTGTGTATAGATGACAAGGTCGGATGCAATCTCGAAACAGTACAGAGTGTGAGGTGATCTACACCATATACCCCAAACCTTGTCGAATTATTACAATGCTTGAATACCAGGGCTATATAAGGTAAAATCTGGTTTATTTGTGCTTTCCCTGCTGCTTGTGCATCTTTTTCTTCCACACTTGTCCCTTCCACATAACTTTTTATTAATGTGCTTTGATACAGCACTTTGGGAACATCCAACTTCTTTTGCAATTACCTTTTGAGGCTTTCCCTCCTTATGGAGGGTGTCAATGATGGTTTTCTGCACAACTGTCAGGTCAGCAGTCTTTCCTATGATTGTGATTCCTACTAAACCAGACTGAGAGACAATTTAAAGACTCAGGAACCCTTTGCAGGTGTTATGGATTAATTAGCTGACTTGAGCGTAGAATATTGAACCTTTTCACAATATTAACATTTTCTGAGATTGTGACTTTGGGGTTTCATAAGCTGTAAGCCATAATCATCCAAATTATACCAAAGGCTTGAAATATCTCGCGTTGCATGTAATGAGTCTATCTCATATATTAGTTTCACCTTCATCAATTCAGACCTGCGGTTTTCCGCTTTTACCTATTGCGGCGGGCGGTGGTGCCATCGGGTCCCCATGTGGCTGTAGGGGGGGTATGGAAGGCGGCACCATGCCTTCCGGTGACGAGCCTGTGAGATCCAGCCCCCTGGATCTCACAGGCCGGAAGCTGTGAGAGTAATACTCACTGTATTACTCCTACAGCCAATGCATTCCAATACAGAAGTATTGGAATGCATTGTAAAGGATTAGACCCCCCAAAAGTTTTTCCTCCCCCAAAGATTTAAGTTTCAAGTAAAAATAAACAAAAACGTCATTTTCCCCAAATAAAGTTAAAAAAAATTGGTAAAAAATAGGGGAAAATAAAAAAGTAGATATATTGAGTATCGCCGCGTCCATATCGACCAGGTCTATAAAAATATCACATGACCTAACCCCTCAGGTGAACACTGTAAAAAAAAAAAAAAAAAAAAAAACTGTGCTAAATAAACTATTTTTTGTCACCTTACATCACAAAAAGTGTAATAGCAAGCGATCAAAAAGTCATACGCACCCCAAAATAGTGCCAATCAAACCGTCATCTCATCCCGCAAAAATCATACCCTACCCAAGGTAATCGCCCAAAAACTGAAAAAATGATGGCTCTCAGACTATGGAAACACTAAAACATGATTTTTTTTGTTTCAAAAATGAAATCATTGTGTAAAACTTACATAAATAAATAGAAAAGTGTACATATTAGGTATCGCCGCGTCCATGACAACCTGCTCTATAAAAATACCACATGATCTAACCTGTCAGATGAATGTTGTAAATAACAAAAAATTCAAACGGTGCCAAAACAGCTATTTCTTGTTACCTTGCCTCACAAAAAGTGTAATATAGAGCAACCAAAAATCATATGTACCCTAAAATAGTACCAACAAAACTGCCACCCTATCCCGTAGTTTCTAAAATGGGGCCACTTTTTTGGAGTTTCTACTCTAGGGGTGCATCAGGGGGGCTTCAAATGGGACATGGTGTAAAAAAAAAAACTGTCCAGCAAAATCTGCCTTCCAAAAACCGCATGGCATTCCTTTCCTTCTGCGCTCTGCCGTGTGCCCATACAGCTGTTTACGACTACATATGGGGTGTTTCTGTAAACTACAGAATCAGAGCCATAAATATTGAGTTTTGTTTGGCTGTTAACCCTTGCTTTGTAACTGGAAAAAAGTTATTAAAATGGAAAATCTGCCAAAAAAGTGAAATTTTTAAATTGTATCTCTATATTCCATTAATTCTTGTGGAACATCTAAAGGGTTAACAACGTTTGTAAAATCAGTCTTGAATACCTTGAGGGGTGTAGTTTCTAGAATGGGGTCATTTTTGGGTGGTTTCTATTATGTAAGCCTCACAAAGTGACTTCAGATCTGAACTGATCCTTGAAAAGTGGGTTTTGAAAAATTTCAAGATTTGCTTCTAAACTTCTAAGCCTTGTGACATCCCCAGAAAATAAAATGTCATTCCCAAAATGATCCAAACATGAAGTAGACATATGGGAAATGTAAAGTAATAACTTTGGTAGGTATTACTATGTATTTATAGAAGTAGAGAAATTGAAACTTGGAAGTTTGCTAATTTTTCAAAATTTTTGGCAAATTAGCAATTTTTTTTATAAATAAAAATGGATTTTTTCTACTCCATTTTACCAGTGTCATGAAGTACAATATGTGACGAAAGAACTGTCTCAGAATGGTCTGGATAAGTCAAAGCGTTTTAAAGTTATCACCACATAAAGTGACACTGGTCAGATTTGCAAAAAATGGCCTGGTCCTTAAGGTGAAAATGAGCCCGGTCCGAAAGGGGTTAAAGGAATATTCAATCGATAGGAAACAACACGTTCTCACTTACTAATAGTTAATGTTTATCCTGTTTTCCTGCTCTCTGTTGTGGTCATGTGACATTTTCCACTGTGTTGGTTCCCTATGACATCATGTCTACATCTTAGGAGCGACAAAGCTTTTAAGGCTTTGCCCTATAGACACAACATCCTCAGTGACCCTTGCTTCTCAGGGCTATGTTCTGCTTATTCTCTTAGAGTGGGGTTCTTCTAGCTGGGCTTCTAGCAGGCTTGGATCTGCCTGCTCCACACTGCAGATAACTACTGTGCATGCGCTGATGCTGGACCATATGGATCTGTGAGGTTCGATCTGGAAGGGGAAGTAGCGGCAGAGACTGTGATGTAAACACACGATGCGGGTCATAGATCACATTTTACTCAGAACTTAGTAATATAAGTTATATAATGCAGTACGGTTGAGCGCTGGTGTTGAGCCCTGCTGCAGGTAGGACCTAATAAACAGCTAACACTGGCGGGCCTGGACTCCTTCACAAGACTCCAGACTGTCATAGCAACTGATCAGCATCTAGGAATTTTGCTTATCTTTGGGGTGGGGGTTTGCGATTGGAGGACAGAGGGAGTCACATAGATGCTACAGTCTCTATTGCCACTGCATTTGAGGGGTTAAATGGCCAGGAACAGAGTTATCTCCAATGAACGCTCCAGCAGCACTGTAGCACACCCGGAACCATGCACGGATGCTGTAACCATATGTTGTCTAGCGCAGAGGGCTATATTTTTCACATATTTGTGTCACAGTAAAAAAAGAGACCTCTATTTGGCAACTGCCTTGCACGCCCTAAACTTTAAAAAAATGGGTTCAATGGGTTTTCCAGTCTAGGTTGGAACATGTGCCTAATAAAAAATAAAAAATCCACTCACCCGCCTGCAGTCATGCTCTTCCCGCATTGCTGCTCCATTTCCAGCCCCATTCGGTCCCCGCCAAACTTGATGTGGCTTAGTCCCGTGACCTGTGTAGCCAATAACTGGCCTCGGCGGTCACATGTGCTAGAATGGCATTTTTCTGCTAGTGGCGTGCCATTCTAGTACATACAGTTGAAATCAGAAGTTTACACTATACCTATATAAAAAGACTGTTGGGTGTAATAAAGGTATTCACCTATTACTAGAAGACCGGGGTGCTTTCTTTGTTATAAATTCATCGTTCCATGTCCTAAGAACAGTTGGGGATTTTCACCTGGTATACCAAGGGAGTGCTGCTGTTTATTTTTTCTTTCTTCTTTTTATTTTTTTATTTTATTTTATTTATATAAAAAGACACATATGCATGTTTTTCTCAATATCTGACATGAAATCAGAATAAACCTTTCCTGTTTTTGGTCAATTAGGATAACCATAATTATTATTATTTGCCAAATGCCAGAATAATGAGAGAGAATGTTTTAAGTCCGCTCAGAGGTCCAAACATGCCGAGAGGCGGCCGGACAAAAACCACAGCGTGCTGTAGTTGTATTCCAGCCGCCATTATAGGCTACCGCAAGTGTGAAAGTAGCCTAAGCCACCACATAAGTTGTGTGAAGGTAAATCAACCAGTCTAAAGGGCAGTAGATTTATCATCAGCCACTGTGATAAATCTGGAGCAGATTAAGGGCTTATTCACACGACCGTATGAACGGGTCCCCACCCATTCCGCAATTTTTTGCGGAACGGGTGTGGACCCATTCATTTAAATGGAGCTTCAAAAGATGCGGACAGCACGCGGTGTTCCGTAGTTCTGTTCCGCAGCCTCGCATAAAAAATAGAGCAAGTCCTATTCTTGTCGGCAAAAATAGGCTTTTCTATCATAGGGCTGGCCATGTGCGTACCACAAATTGCGGAACACACACGGGCCGGTATCCGTGGCTTGCAGATTCGCAAGTTGCGGATCACAAAACACTACGGTCGTGTGAATGAGCCCTAAGACTGTCTGTCTGTCTGTCTAAGCCTACATTGCGCCAGTGATTGAAGATGGGTTTTCTTAACCAGGTGAACCCTTGGTAACAGAGTACGGATGGAAACTGGAAGCTCCTATCTTTAGTGTCTCTGGAGCAGTCATACATCATGTTAAGTGTTGCAATCTAGTGACTTGTGTAAATTGTAGCTTTCCATATATTTTAAGAAGAGGTCTGGTTAATCTCACTTTTATCACTATTATCTAGAAGAGCACAGGTGGGATGTTGAACTTGACCTTTCTGGTTGAGATCTAACTGGGTTTATCTTAATCATTCTGAGATCATTGTAATAAAATGTGATGAATTGCAGAAATGTTCATGTTTACGTCTCTCTCCCAAGACCAAGCTGGAAATGCAGAAAGCCCTGGAGGAGGATGCATCTGTGTATGAGTACGACAGTGTGTATGATGACCTGCAGAAGAAGAAGGAGGAGAACACCGCTAAGATGCTATCTGAAAAAGATAGAAAGGTATGCCTGTGCCCGCCAGCTTTTGTTCTATGAATTTAAAGGGAAAGTGTCATCAGAAAATGGCCTATTGTTTAAATGACTTTTTTTTAAGGTAAACACCTTTTTAAAGAATTTTTGATGATGCTATTCTTAGTTTTCCATGTCAATATTTATATTAAAACCTATTAAAAACATAAAATCCTTCTGTTTTCCCACTGGCCACTAAGCCTAATAGTAGGAGCCACTTCTTGGTCTGTACAGATCACTGTACTGCCGTTACCTGCTTATCTGTCATTCTACTCCTGCCTGTAATGATATCTCCTCTGTGTATAGATATGACTGGATCCACCATTCACTATAGGTCATTGACAGGTCTTATCTATTCTTGCACAATAACCTATGCACGGGTCACAGAGCATGCCTAGAAACCTCTCCCCTAGAAGTCAATGAGGTCCCCTCCTGACCATTGTGTCAACAACCCATGTGGCTGCCGTATAGCAACTCTTTAAATGCTGTTAAGAACAGCTCAGGCAAGATGGCTGTCCCTATAATAATGTTCAGGAAAGAGAATAAAAAAAAACCTGTAATGAGAAAATAAAATAAGATTAGAAAAAAGGATATGTGTTAGTGGTGGAAAATAAATTGGTGAACCAATGCTTTTAATACCAGATGTTACGTATTAGGCTGTGTTCTTATTTCTTTTTACTTCGGTTTGGTCAAACATGTCCATAGGCCCCTCACTTATGCGAACAAAGCCAAAAGACTGCCCTTTTAGTCTCTGCTGAGCTGGTATGCATTGGTATACTTTTTATTAAATTGATGCAAAGGAAAGTGCAGCAGGCTCTGTTTTCTTATACAGGGGGCCAACACAAAAAGTATGTACTGAGTGGTACCATTTAAAAAATAATAATATTGGTGGCTATGGGTGACATACTCCACTGTGTTGCCTTCCAGTAGTGGCAGGGCCGTTTAAAAAAAAAAAAAAGTGGGGCCCCAAATCTTGTAATGTGCTAAAAACACAGTCCGATGTCCAACACCTGACTCCCCCACTAATCAGCTGTTTGAGCAGACGGCGCGTGCTGTCCACTGCTGCTGTCCCATAGACATACAGCAGTGAACAGGAAGAGAAAAAGGAGACGGCACGTGCGCACAGTGCACGCCGTCTCCTCAAACAGCTGATCGGCAGGGGTGCCGGGTGCCCCTACAGTTCCCTAGTAGTAATAATATAACCATAATGCTCCAATGTCCCCCTGTAGTGCTCCCCACTAGTTCCAATATATAATGCTCCCCCCATAGTGCCAGTGTATCTCTCTCTCTCTCTCTATATCTATATATATATATATATATATGTACCCCGTAGTGCCAGTATATAATGCTCCTCCATTCCTCCCCAGTAGTGCAAGGTATATATAATGATCTCCTTTCCTGGTTCCCCCAGCAGTGCGGACATTTAGTATAAAAAACAAACAAAACAAAAAACACCTCACTCCCCTTCTCCCTTTTTTCCCGCCGCTGTCCACAGTGTTATCTGTGGCTTGTGTTGCTGCGTCCTTATGCATGCGGTCCCAATGACATCACCACTCCTGCTCCATGTCTCATGTCATCATGCGAGACCCAGCGCAGGAGGTCCCATTGATGTCATTGCGGCTTCTTGCGCTGTTCTAATGCCTCACAGGCTTGAGACCTAGTGGCCTGAGGCTTGTGAAGTTTGTCGGCCATGAGTGTGCCCTCCCCTTTATGGGTAGCGATGACTTCCCTCCCCTATCCCTCGTCTTGGCCCTAATTCAGAGCACATTACCGCAGGAGGTAAAACAGGAGAGGACTATAACTCCCAGCATGTCTAAGCCATTATTATTTAATATCGGAGCACATTACAGGGGGACGAATAAGAGGATGGGACTACAACTCCCAGCATGTCAAAGCCGTTGTTATGTAATATCAGAGTACATTATAAAAGGGAGTATAAGAGGATGTGAATGCAACTCCCAGCATATCCAGGGTGTTGTAATGTACCCTTATATTACATAATAATGGCCTGGACATGCTGAGAGTTGTAGTCATCACCTGTTTTACCTCCTCTTGTAATGTTCTCTGATATTACATAACAAGCTTGACATGCTGCGAGTTTTAGTCCTCTCCTCATACCTCATCTTGTAATGTACTCTGATATTACATAACAGGAGGCATAAGAGGTGGGGACTACAACTCCCAGCACTTCCCTGGCACTTACATTGAATCCTTCACTTCTTCTTCCCATGCATGGCTGGTCTTCTTCTTCATTACTTTACTGCACTGCTTAGCTCCGCCTACTGTTCTGGTCACATGATGGTGAGGTAATCGCAGGTCCTTCATCCCCCTCTTCTCTACTGAGCTCCGCCTCCTGCAGGTGACATCATGGCAGGTCCTACCACTCCAGTAGAGGAGTGTTGCTGGTGTCCCGAGCTGTCAGTTTGCAGAGCAGCACTGTGGTAATGACTTGTGTTATGTGTACAGGGAGGGAACCATACACTGCATTGGGACGTTGAGCTGAACAGCAGCACTGAAGCAGGGGGCCCTAGAGGATGGGGGCCCTGGGCGTTTTTTTGTAGAAATACAAAATAAAGGGTACATAGCCCCTGGTAGGTGGAGGGTCTGGTAACATAATAGGGAGACCCTGTTTAGGTTAACCTAGAAAGAGCTTTTATTATTTTTTTAGGCAAACAGATGGAAGGAACAGCAACAATCTATAAAGACCAGAAACCACACACTTGTATCTTCTTATTGGAAAGTAAAATGTTGGCATGTTTGCTTCTAATTAGCAGACTAAGGCCCAGATTTACTCATCTTAAAGATGGCGAAAGCTAAACCGTCTGTCTAGACCTGCACCAGACTTATCACAGGGGCTCAGGCTGGAGGATACATTTAGTGCAGGGATAGACACTTTTCTCTGACTCTATACCAACTATTTGACCCCAGATTTTGTAGTGAAAAATGGTGCATCTTAAGCCCCACCCCTTTCAACTGAGTTCCACCCCCTTTGTCACTCACGTCAGGAAAAAAAGTGTAAAAACACTAGTTTTGTCACAGATTTTTGGTACAGACACATTAATATATCTCGACCACTGTATATTGAGAAGGAATAGGCCAAGACTAGGATGTATTGTGCTAGAAATTCGGGAAAGTGACATGAAAACGTGTGATATCAGAACATTGGTCATGTAGGTGAATAGGTTGCTTTGGAGAGGTCGTGTGATCTGTAAAAATAGCAGTTATACCTGTGTATTGCTTTGAGTATGGGTTTGTGTCCTTCAGAAGTGATACAACATGGACACAATGGTTTTGGATGTCAGGCTCTTAGCTTTTCAAACTGATCATTGTGGATGCATTAGAGCCTATGCCAAGGCAAAGGAGGAGTATAAAATACAATTGTCAAAGGGAAGTAGATACTAATGATAGTATGATGATGCTCAGATTGCTCTCCCTCTGGCGCCCTTGGCCCATGCATGTATCCCATGTACAGCTATTCATCTGAATGACCACGACGTAATACATTTGAGTAGCCAACTGCATTTCCCTGGCAAAATCAGTTGTTACTGGCCAGAAGGATGCAAAAAGGACCTCTGATGACCTTTGTCAGGTACGTGTAACCCTGTAGAAACGTTCAGTTTGTACGTCAGGAGCTTTCCCAGTGCACAACAAACATGATGTGAACATAGGCTGAGTGGTCAGAAAGCTGCTGTGAAAAAGAAAGAACTTGAGAATACTCTGAGAGTGGACGTCATAACTAGAGCGGATGTCTTTATTGTGTTCCTCAGCCTAAGTATATCCAAAACATCCTGAAAGCAGTGGAGCACAGAAAGAAGGAGCAGGAAAGAAGAATGGAGAAAAAGATCCAGAAAGAGCGTGAAGTGGAAGGGGAAGAGTTTAAGGACAAGGAGGCTTTTGTCACATCTGCCTATAAGAAAAAGCTTCAAGAACAAGCTGAAGAGGAAGAGCAGGAGAAGAGGGAAGCTGCTATAGAAGGTAACAGTTTACAGAATTTTCAGTCATGACCATGAAAAATAATATGAACTAGATATACAATTAAAGAGATTTACCAGGCACACATATGTCATCAGTATCAGGTTGGCGGGGTCTGACACCCTAGACTCCTGCAGTTCAGCTATTCAAAGGGGCAATGGTGCTCATGCAAGCGCTGCCTCCTCTTCAATGTTTACCTGCACGCCGTCTTCCTTGTAGCAACAGTGCAGTGTAATTACAGCTTCTTTTCCCATTCACTTAAAAGGGGCAAACAGCTGTAATTACACAGCACCGTCACTACAAGGGAGTCGGCGTGCAGGTAAACATCGAAGAGGACGCTGCGCTTGCACCAGCTACTCGGCCACTTCAAACAGGAAATCGGTGCTGGGAGTTGGACTCCCACCAATCTGGTATTAATGATCTATCCTCAGGATAGGTCATCTATACCTGTAACCCGGTTCAGCCCTTTAAAAGGGCTGTCCAGCGTTGAAACCCAAGCTTGATATTGCACATCCACGTCGGAGAAATGGCTTGAGGAGAGAGGAGGCAGTCTTGTTGCTTGGAGCCCTGATCAGTTGCAAGCTTCGAGCCGTGGAAACAAAGCACAAATGTCTTAGTATCGGAAATGTACTTTAGAATGGTTAAAACCATGTAAACTGCAGGTAGCAGTACTGAATTGGCTGCTCTAGTAATTTATCCCATTGCCGTATGAGATGAAGTGAATTGTTAGTATATGACTTTTCAGCTCTAGGACAAATAAAACATTGTAAACATTGCATTAAACGCTATGGACGCTTATTAGGGAATTTTGTTTTCTGATTTGTATTTTACTCATTTTGGGCTAAAAATATCTTTTTTCAATTGGTCTTTATTAAAAGTTCAGACATTTTTAGTGATTCATGGGGTAAAAATCTGTCTGTTTGCAGACTATCACTCCTGAGTTAGATGACCTCTCATGGTGAAGGCTCATCTCTGATCTCCTGACATTATAAACACTCATTTAAGCCATATTCTTATTAATGAGTGTTTATGAGGTTAGGAGATCAGAGTTAAGCCTTCACATGAGCCCTCAGCTGACGGCACTCAAGAGTGACAGTCTGCATATGAACAGATTTTTAACCACATGTACCACAAAAACTGCTGAAGATTTTTTTAATAAAGACCAATTGAAAAAATATATTTCGAGCTCAAAATGAGTAAAATACCCAAAAAATTGCCCCAAAGGTCTCCATAGTCTTTAAATACATTTTTCAACGTTTCTTGTGTTTTAGCATCCCTGGATGTAACTAAGCAGAGGGACCTGAGTGGCTTTTACAGACATCTGCTGAATCAGACTGTTGGTGAAGAGAAAGCTCCTGAATGCAGCGTGAGAAGTGCCGAGTAAGGAAAATGTTCATGTCCAGTTTATCTTTTTAGTATTGCCTCCTGGTGCAAGCAGAAATAGTAGGTGTAATCCTGTAGATGTGTGGGATATCCATTGGCCATCCTGAAATCCTATAATACTAATTAGAGAGCAGTTCTTGTTTATTAGACTATATCTACAGGATGCACGCTCTCTAAGTTGAAATTCCTTCAACCTGCCTAAGCAGCTTCTTAAATAGGAGCAGTTACCACTCCTGACATGTCTGTTCAAGTAAATACTAATATTCCCCATAAATAAAGACCAATCTTCTTATGACTTTAAGTTGTGCTGCTCCTCTGTTATTGCTTCTAGAAAATGTTATATACATATATATATATATATATATATATATATATATATATATATATATATATACACACACACATACAATTAGATATTTTACCAGTTGGGGGTTTGTCTCTGCACTCTCTCACACTGTTGAATCTGTGCTGCCAATGTCTGACTGTGTAGGGACTCACCCCTTTAGCAAGGTAAAATTGTAACACCCAGTTGGGAATTTATACATAACATTCTAGGAGCAATAAAAGAGGAACATCACAATGCAGAGTTATAAGAGAAGATGCTCCAGAATTGTTGTTTTATAGAGATTTTGGGTAGTTACTAAAACAGACATATGAGGAACGGTGACAGCGCCTCTTTTTTAATGCAACGTGTGTCATCTAATAGATGTGTAATGGCAGCAGACTCAGAATCTTTGTTTTCCAAATTTAGGGTGAAACAGGAGAAGCCAAGAGGATATTCTGATGAACGTAATAATGGGAAGAATGAGGAGAACATTGATGCTGATAGTGATTTGGAAACTGAGTCTAGTGAGGCCGAGGAGGATACTTCAAACAAATCAAGTAACGGTGACAAGAGTGAAAGAAGAACCCATGATAGACGTAGACCTACAAGCTCATCGAGCGAGGAGGAAGATGACAGACATGAGACAAAAAGTAAGAAAACGAGTGACAAAGACAGAATCGAGAGAGAGAAAGATTACACAGAGAAAGAACGAGAGCGCAATAACAAAGATGGAGAAAGAGAAAAGGAATATCTTAAGACAGAGGACGATGAATACATTATTAAAAAAGATAGTCATGGAACAAAACACAAGGCAAGATTTGATGAGATAGAGAAGAGAGATGGAGCTGATAAAGACAGAGATCGCGGAGACAGGTCGGACAGAGATCGCGGAGACAGGTCGGACAGAGATCGCGCAGGCAGGTCGGACAGAGATCGCGCAGGCAGGTCGGACAGAGATCGCGCAGGCAGGTCGGACAGAGATCGCGCAGGCAGGTCGGACAGAGATCGCGCAGGCAGGTCAGACAAAGATCGCGCAGGCAGGTCGGACAAAGATCGCGCAGGCAGGTCGGACAGGGATCGCGCAGACAGGGATCGGGCAGACAGGTCAGACAGGGACCGTGAAGACAGGGAGAGAGCAGACAAATCAGACAGAGAAAAAAGTAGAGCAGAGAAAGATAATAAAGAAAGAGACCAGAAAGGCAAAACAGACAGAGAGCTGGAGGATACTTCAGAAAAAGCTAAAATTCAAAGTGACGTGGAGAAAAAAGAGGAGAGCCAATCCCCCTCTGAAGTGCACCAGACGGCTGACTCCAAGCGCAAGGTGGATGAAACCTCGAAGGAAGAGAACTCCTCAACAAACAAATTTGCAAAACGCAGTAACGATGAAACAGTGATATCAGCCAAAGACCGATATCTTGCAAGACAAATGGCTCGATCTGCAGTGAAAACATATGTAGAAAAAGAGGAGGACTAAAGCCATTGTTCATTTTGGTTTTCCTGAACGCTCTGCAGACAACCTGGCAATATGTTTTGTTTTTTTTGGAATTTGTATTGATGAGGTATTAGGTCTATTTATCTTTTTGTGTTGCTTGGAACAAATGATGAATTAATTAATTGATATTTGCCAGTAAACTTGTTAAAATAGTCCTGTGTGGTTTTGCTTTCGGGGGAAGTACACTTGGAATTTTTACACTACACTATTTTACACTTGTCTTAACCTAAATAATTTTTATTATTTTAATGAATTTTTATGACACTAGGCCAGTGTTGATCTCTGTGTGCCTGAGTGAGAGGCGCCTAATTTATTAAGAGGTAGATGCCTTTTAAGAAATTAGTCTCTGGAAGTGCAGGTGCAGGAACCGAAGTCTACGCTAGGCAGGAAAACTGGAGTAAGTTACAGTAAATCCGGGGGGACGCACAAAGCCCCTTCACCTGGCCCTTTTCTCACTACTCCGAAAAAGGGTGAGAAAGTTACAAAGTCGCAGAATATGGCGTACATATGATGTGCGCTATAATTTGCTAATTATTTAGACCACATTAGTGGCATAAATGCATTGTGAAATGCTCTTTGTAGAATTTAGAGAAAATTATGGACTGGCACTCTGTATGTGTGGATAAAAACAATCCTAAATATAATATAAAGTGATCACGTACAATTTAATTAAAACAATAAGCAGTAAAATACACAGTAAAATTCAATATATGCAAATGTCACCTAGGGGTATATAAATGAATAAATAGATAGATCACAAGATATAACTAAGAGTCGGTGGTGTGAAACAAAGCAAACAAATAATATAATGATTCTTTAAAGAAATATTGTAGTCTGTTCCCTACTCCAGACCTCTGTGGGAAGAAAGGAGGAAAGTCCTGTCTGCCTGCAGATAGATCAATGTCCAAATTGTAGGAGCAGTTTTGTATTGTTTTGAACCCTGTGTAGGGTCTTACCTTCTCCTTGGTCGAGGCAAAATGTGTGAAAATACAGCCTTCCAGACCTGGATGTTGAAGGAAAATGTTCTTTTAGAACAACCGCTGCTGCGTTGATTATCTCTGGCTTGTTCGTACGGACGCCAGCATGTCACGTAGTCACGTCTCAAGCCGTAGTATGTAATTCACCGCTGAAGGTATCGCGGGACTTGCTGCCGAGATTTCGGATGGAGAAAACTATGACAGGGTTCGGAGCGCTCCAATCTTTCGGGAATAATGACCGAAAAGATAAGGTTCAAATTTTCTGCAGATGTTTGTAAAAAGGCCTCTTTGTTGTCCAAAAGGGAGTAGTACGCTGTTTCACGCCAGACGCGTTTCGGGGACCTCTTACCCCTTCCTCAGTGGCAGCTACTCTCCCATCTTGGACTGGCTATTTATAGACCGCCCAGGTCTGTCCAAATTAGTGGTATGGAGTCAGTAATCCATCCATTAGTGGTATGGATTACTGACTCCATACCACTAATTTGGACAGACCTGGGCGGTCTATAAATAGCCAGTCCAAGATGGGAGAGTAGCTGCCACTGAGGAAGGGGTAAGAGGTCCCCGAAACGCGTCTGGCGTGAAACAGCGTACTACTCCCTTTTGGACAACAAAGAGGCCTTTTTACAAACATCTGCAGAAAATTTGAACCTTATCTTTTCGATCATTATTCCCGAAAGATTGGAGCGCTCCGAACCCTGTCATAGTTTTCTCCATCCGAAATCTCGGCAGCAAGTCCCGCGATACCTTCAGCGGTGAATTACATACTACGGCTTGAGACGTGACTACGTGACATGCTGGCGTCTGTACGAACAAGCCAGAGATAATCAACGCAGCAGCGGTTGTTCTAAAAGAACATTTTCCTTCAACATCCAGGTCTGGAAGGCTGTATTTTCACACATTTTGCCTCGACCAAGGAGAAGGTAAGACCCTACACAGGGTTCAAAACAATACAAAACTGCTCCTACAATTTGGACATTGATCTATCTGCAGGCAGACAGGACTTTCCTCCTTTCTTCCCACAGAGGTCTGGAGTAGGGAACAGACTACAATATTTCTTTAAAGAATCATTATATTATTTGTTTGCTTTGTTTCACACCACCGACTCTTAGTTATATCTTGTGATCTATCTATTTATTCATTTATATACCCCTAGGTGACATTTGCATATATTGAATTTTACTGTGTATTTTACTGCTTATTGTTTTAATTAAATTGTACGTGATCACTTTATATTATATTTAGGATTGTTTTTATCCACACATACAGAGTGCCAGTCCATAATTTTCTCTTTATTCTCAACCTTTATCTGTATGGGTGATACAGCTTCTTTGGACTAGAGCACCTGATCCGTATCACACAGAAGTGAGCTATTCCTATCACTCAAACAAGTTTATATCTTTGTAGAATTTCCCTGTATCGTCATGTAATAGCGACCCACCTAGCATATGTCAATATTTCTCTAGTTAACTAATGATATTATTTTTTCACATATTGGCTTCAATTATTGTCCTGAAACAAGATAAGAGGACTGGATCTTTATTTTTTTAATGACCTATATAGATATTGAAATAATTTATGGAAAGTTCAGTACACTCTTCTATCCGCTTACATAAATTTAGATTTATTTTACTATCTGCATTTACATAACCTCATCTGTAGAAAGCCATACATTTGACAAAACACATTCTTCCTGGTTACTCTGAAAAGTTTACCCAGGGTTTTGCATATCTACCAGTTTGCAATTTTCATGATTTGTTAATAGGATTCCCCTATTAAACTCCCACGTATCTTACAGTAAGGCTCCATTTCCACTATTTTTAAGGCTTCTGTTTGAAATGTCACCTCCACTGGATCCTTAGCCTGTGGGATTCAGAATTTTTTGCTGGCAGGGTATCTGTCGATAACATCAGGAAGCCAAATGAGATTGTCTCATCTCACGCAATGGGGGCATATCGCAATGCCCCCATTGTCTTATAGGTGCGGGTCCCACTGCTGGGACCCACACCTATATCGAGAATGGAGCCTCGCAAAGTGGAGGCTGGAGGACTCTGGTCCGGCCACCACCAAACACTATCCCCATAGAAGTCAATGGGAGCGCAACGAACATGACCAGCCACTACTCCCATTCACTTCTATGGGCCCGACGGAAATATGGCTATGGCTCGACTATTTTCAGCTGCCCTATAGAAATGAATGGAGGACAGCTGCGCATACGAGGTGCGCCCTCCAACCACTTTTGGGGTTCCGTTCACTATATCCCAGCTGTGGGACCCGCACCTATCAGACAATGGGGGCATATCCTAGAAATGCCCCCATTGTCTGAGATGAGACCCATTTAAAGGCTATGAGCAACTTTGATATGAAAAGCATTATTTTTACATATATTGGTGGTTACCTTGAATTAATAAAGTTACAAATTAAAGGGGTTATCCAACCCCTATAATGCCCCCTAAAATGCCCAGGCCTCTCATACTGATCATACTTACCCCGCTCCCCGGCATCTGTGTGCCAGGATGCAGGGTATGACCAGTATGAGGGTTCCGGTCATTTTGGGGGGCATTATAGAGGTTGGATAACCCCTTTAATTTGTAACTTTATTAATTCAAGGTAACCACCAATATATGTAAAAATCATGCTTTTCATATCAAAGTTGCTCATAGCCTTTAAAGGGGTTGTCTCATCTCAGACAATGGGGGCATATCACGTCAACAGAGTACCAATAAAGTCCAATGTCAGCTTAAAAATAAAGTAAAATAAGAAAAGACATGAATTGCAAGTTCATCCCCCTTCCCCCCAGATAATGGTGCCAGTGCTCATCCAATTACCCACTAAGGGACATCCTTTTCAAGAGTCTCTCTGACCACGTCTGATATCAATATCCTGTAAGAGCAACCTACCCAGTCTCACCCTCATCTGCTCCACCAGATACCACTCTGTCAGAGAGAAAGGCTGCATTAGATGCTGTATTTCTGAGTCTGACATATATGTAACAATAAAGCCTCTCCATTTCTGAAAAAGCCTCTTTGTACGTCTATCTTTGGATTGATCGCATTGTATCTGAGCGCTCAATATGTAACTTTAAAATGGCCAAAGTCAATTTTTTTTTAACCCCCCCCCCTGCACCCCGGAATGATTTTATGTCGGCGGGGGTGCAGGAGGGTGGGTTGTGGGTGGTGCGGGAGGTGCGGCAGGCGGGATCGCGATCCCCCGCCCGCCTCCCCCAAAATTTTTATTGGTGGTCAGTGGTATACCAGAGTGTCAGCACATTGCTGACATTAAAACACCAAAACAAACGTATCATAAATATCTCGCATGGAGTTATTCGTATTACCACCTACACAGCTCAAAAAGCATCCACACAGAGAGCGATTCTAATTAATTAATTCCTTTACTGGATATCCAAAGAAATGGTATATCATTGTTAAAACATATACAGAAAACAGCACATCATGGGAACACGACGGTGTTACAATTAATTGTATAAAAACAGAGTGAGCTCCAGACCAACAAGGGACTAGTATCCCCCCATACACAAGTAAAGCAGTGTCAGCTTAGTGGGGCACATATAGCAACAATAGCACCCAGGACATGCATAGTAAAACACTCCAACCACTTAAGGAAGTGTGGACCTGGGTGCAGCCCTCACACCCAGGTCTCCCCCCCCCCCCCCTGCAGTCTCTGCCTTGTGAGGGCTGCACCCAGGTAAGTAGAATGTAAAGTAATAACTATGTTTGGAGGTATTACTATGTATTATAGAAGTAGAGAGATTGAAACTTGGAAATTTGCAATTTTTTTACAAATTTTTTTTGGTAAATTTGGTATTTTTTTTATAAATAAATAAAAAAAATTTACTTCATTTTACCAGTGTCAGGAAGAACAATATGTGCCGAAAAAACTATCTCAGAATGGCCTGGATAAGTCAAAGCGTTTTAAAAGTTATCACCACATAAAGTGACTATGGTCTGGCTCTTCTCAAGACTAAATAAATTTAATTATTTGAATCATATTTAAGACCCTCCATGCCCCAGTTTAGTCACTCTCCTCTGTACTTTTTCCAGCTGCAGAGCGTCCTTTTTATGGACTGGTGCCCAGAACTGAACTGCATATTCCAGATGAGGCCGCACCAACACTTTGTAAAGTGGTAATATCACATCCCCCTGAGTCCATACCTCGTTCAAGGGTACTTTCCCTCAATGGGGACGTAACCAAAGTGAATGGAATGCCTTTGGTTGATATTTGTAGAGGCCTTTGTAGGGGGTTCTCTTGGGGGCCCCACACGGTGTGCTCTTTCCACTTTCCTCCTATCCGAATTCAAATTCAAAAGAATGGTGGAGATCTTTTGGCAGCACAGATTCAGGTACTCCGACCAATCTCAGGTTACTTCGGCGAGATCTATTCTCCAGGTCGTCGACCCGATCATTTAGCCAGTTAACCAACTGGAACAGATCATGAAGTTTGGTCATGACTTCAGCAGAATCCTCCTCCATGCATGCCACGCGCTGTTCCACTTTTGATACCCCATGCTCATGGAGCTCAACTTCTTCCTGCAGCTTATTCAGGCCGCTTGCACTGTCGATGATAAGGACGCAATAATGTCCGGCGCTAATTGTTTTGCCACCTCTATGGCAATGTCACAACTAAGGATGGGGGGGAAACCCTCAGCCATGCGATGTTACATGTATGTGGAAGCTGCTTGGCCAGGACAAGAGAATTAGGGAGCAGGTCACCTCCTACAGCGTATTTTATGCAAGACAAGTTTTATTTTTAATGGCACCCGTTTGGGGTGTAGCCGTTAAATTGTATAGTTTTTAAAACATTTTTGAGAGTCTGCAAGAAAGATAGAATTCTGCCATTATTTTAGGGTTTTATTTTCATGGTATTCACTTTATTTCTGTATCGTTAAAAACATTTCACATTTGGAATCCGAAATCTGGTTTGATACCAAGGTACCAGCCGATACCAAACCGGACTTCAGATTCCAAATTTTAAATGTTTTTAAAGATGCAGAACTGAATGCCAAATTAGTTGGCCGAATTCTTGCACGACTTTGGGTGAAACGAAGTTTGGCTCCATGGAACCAATACTTTTAATGCTGTACAGAGACGGCATTCAAATTTGAAGTGTTTGACCGAATCGACTTCGGATCAATTCACTCAACACTACCGCCAACATTTTTGTTGTGCTGTATAAAGGCTCATTTTTTGTAGGGTCAGCCATAGTTTTAATGTATACCATTTGGGTTACAAGAGTTTTTTTTAATTATTTTTTGGTGGAGACGAGGTGACCAAAAATGACAGTTGTGGTCAGTTAAGAGATTTTTTTTAAAATTAGTTTTATGGTGTTCACCTTGCAGACATATTTTTATAGATTGGGCCATTGCAGATGCAGTGACACACCAAGTATAGTGTGTGTGTGTGTGTGTGTGTGTGTGTGTGTGTATATATATATATATATATACAGTACAGACCAAAAGTTTGGACACACCTTCTCATTCTAAGAGTTTTCTTTATTTTCATGACTATGAAAATTATAGATTCACACTGAAGACATCTAAACAATGAATTAACACATGTGGAATTATATACATAACAAAAAAGTGTGAAACAACTGAAAATGTCATATTCTAGGTTCTTCAAAGTAGCCACCTTTTTGCTTTGATTACTGCTTTGCACACTCTTGGCATTCTCTTGATGAGCTTCAAGAGGTAGTCACCTGAAATGGTCTTCCAACAGTCTTGGAAGGAGTTCCCAGAGATGCTTAGCACTTGTTGGCCCTTTTGCCTTAACTCTACGGTCCAGCTCACCCCAAACCATCTCGATTGGGTTCAGGTCTGGTGACTCTGGCGCAACACCCTATCACTCTCCTTCATGGTCAAATAGCGCTTACACCGGCTGGAGGTGTGTTTGGGGTCATTGCCCTGTTGAAAAATAAATGATGGTCCAACTAAACGCAAACCGGATGGAATAGCATGCCGCTGCAAGATGCTGTGGTAGCCATGCTGGTTCAGTATGCCTTCAATTTTGAATAAATCCCCAACAGTGTCACCAGCAAAGCACCCCCACACCATCACACCTCCTCCTCCATGCTTCACGGTGGGAACCAGGCATGTAGAGTCCATCCGTTCACCTTTTCTGCGTCGCACAAAGACACGATGGTTAGAACCAAATATCTTAAATTTGGACTCATCAGACCAAAGCACAGATTTCCACTGGTCTAATGTCCATTCCTTGTGTTCTTTAGCCCAAACAAGTCTCTTCTGCTTTTTGCCTGTCCTTAGCAGTGGTTTCCTAGCAGATATTCTACCATGAAGGCCTGATTCACACAGTCTCCTCTTAACAGTTGTTCTAGAGATGTGTCTGCTGCTAGAACTCTGTGTGGCATTGACCTGGTCTCTAATCTGAGCTGCTGTTAACCTGCAATTTCTGAGGCTGGTGACTCGGATGAACTTATCCTCCGCAGCAGAGGTGACTCTTGGTCTTCCTTTCCTGGGGCGGTCCTCATGTGAGCCAGTTTCTTTGTAGTGCTTGATGTTTTTTGTGACTGCACTTGGGGACACTTTCAAAGTTTTCCCAATTTTTCGGACTGACTGACCTTCATTTCTTAAAGTTATGATGACCACTAGTTTTTCTTTACTTAGCTGCTTTTTTCTTGCCATAATACAAATTCTAACAGTCTATTCAGTAGGACTATCAGCTGTGTATCCACCTGACTTCTCCACAACGCAACTGATGGTCCCAACCCCATTTATAAGGCAAGAAATCCCACTTATTAAACCTGACAGGGCACACCTGTGAAGTGAAAACCATTTCAGGTGACTACCTCTTGAAGCTCATCAAGAGAATGCCAAGAGTGTGCAAAGCAGTAATCAAAGCAAAAGGTGGCTACTTTGAAGAACCTAGAATGACATATTTTCAGTTGTTTCACACTTTTTTGTTATGTATATAATTCCACATGTGTTAATTCATAGTTTTGATGCCTTCAGTGTGAATCTACAATTTTCATAGTCATGAAAATAAAGAAAACTCTTTGAATGAGAAGGTGTGTCCAAGACCCGATGCAGACTGCAGAGGCACGGAGCATTAACATGACTGATAATGCTCGTGCCTCTCTGTGATCTCTTTACTACTAAATCACAGTTGTCACTGTGATTTCGTAGTAAAGAGATCACAGAGAGGCACAGAGAATTATCAGTCATGTTAATGCTCCGTGCCTCTGCAGTCTGCATCGGGTCTTGGCTGTCATTCACGGAGCGGATGTCACGCACGGCATCCACTAGTGTGAAACAGCCCTATGTATTGCAGTAAGTCTAATGAGACTGACACCGAATATAAGGTCAAGTGCACATCATTCTGCTTGTTCTATTTTTTAGCTTTTTTTCCTTAAACTGTTCTTTTGTAGTCCGAAATCACTTTGAAAACTCAGCATATAGGGCATGACCAAAAAAAAAGCATGATTTTCCAGGCAAAAATACTTTTTTCTTGTTTTCTGTTCTTCTGACGGATCAGAAGAACGGAAAACTAAACGGTGATGTGAACCTACCCTAAAGGTTGTTTCACACAAGCATGTCCCTTGTGGGAATCATTCTCTGTGTGAGAGAGGGATCCTGTGTTCTAGCATATAGGGCATGACTGAAAAAATGCATGATTTTCCAGGCAAAAAGGTAAGTTAAAAAAAAATGTATTGACATTTAAGAAATACCTAGTTTGGTCTGTATGGGACGCTCGTCTGAACTGGATAACGCTATAGGGTGTTAAGAGAATTTATTTTTCCTTGTTTCTTGTTACTCCAACTCTTGTTTGAGTTTGACTTTCTTTGAAGGTCCATAAAAACAGTTGGAAAAAAAAAAAATTTAATATCTAGCTACTGGCTAGCTAAGGGAAGGTTCACATCTCCATTTCGTTTTCCGTTGTTCTGATTTGTCAGAGGAACAAAAAAAAAAAACGGATCCTTTATTTCAAGCAGCCGTTATGCTCATTTTGCATCCATTTTAGCCAAGACCTTTCTTCCATCTAAAATTACAGCTCTCAGACGGATCAGAAGAACGAAAAACGAAACGGTGATGTGAACCTACCCTAAAGGCTCTTTCACACGAGCGTGTCCCTTGCGGGACTCACATTCCGTGTGAGAGAGGGATCCTGCATTCTGGAATTACAGAAGCGCAGGGCATTATCCTGATATTTTATCCTGTATGCCTCTGCCTAATGTTTCTTGTACAGAATTATACTGACAACTTTATGTCACTATGATCCTGAAGAAGTAAGGTCACACAGAGGCACACAGAATTATAAATCATGATTATGCCCTGTGTTTCTGTAAGTCCAGAACGCATGATCCCTTTCCTACATGGAGTGCCAATGTGCTACTGTTTTAAGAGAGGTTATCCAGCATGATTGTTTAAATCACTGACCAAAATGTATGGGGAAAGAGGAGACTGGTTACATTTGTGGCAGTCAGATCTCTAAATAGATCAGATTGATTCATTTGCATTTTATTACAATCCTCCACTGAACAGTTTGCACATGCTTGACAACCATAATCTCCAGAACTGGTGGGATCAACACGTTATACTTTCTCTTGCTTTTATGTAGAGGGACGGTGGGAAAACCAATCCCATCCTAGACTCCAGCCAATCACACTGTTATGTATTGACATGTTATAAGGGTTGCCTTATGAGCCACATTCTACTCGGGGAAAAAAGAATCCCGATTTTTCCTCATATCTATCAAATCAAAGCAGGAAACCTGTGTATGAACTGAACTGATATTTGAGAGTATACATATGCCGAATGACAAATGATCTGACATACAGTCTGCATTAACGGCATTCCTTCCTATTGGCACCTCATTTGTATAAATATATAGGTATATATAATGATGTATGAATGAGTGGAAAACTTTTTTTTAATTGATTCGTTCACTGATTATCTCTCGTTGTGCCACCAGCAACAACTACAACCATACGATGTGGATAACTGTAGATCTGGCTTTCACTACTCAATAGAGGAATTTTGTCACACTCACTTTGGAGAACTCTGCTTCATTAGTAGGCTTTTAATGCCTGTTTAAAGGGACACTTCCATCAGAAAGGGTTTTTATCTCGATGTGCACATTTTTAGAATGTTTGGCATTTTTTTTTTTCCATTTTAAAAATTATATCCTCTATAATAAACTCCCTGTGTGCATGCATGTCCGTGTGTGCCGATTAGTGAAGTGTGCATGCGCAGCTCCAGCTCCGCCGTGCCTCCTCCCCCCCCCTCTGGCTTACTCTGCAGCCGACTCACACCCTGGGATCCGGGCCCTGCAACTGCCGCCTGCCACAGCATATCCTTCGCCGGACACCCTTACGCACCGCCCACACCTGTGCACCGGGCAGAGAGTGGCCCGTACCTGCTGCAGCATTGCATCCTGGAGCACTGGGGACCTCTGATTCTGGAGCTGAAGGGAGAGGATAAGACACGGCGTAGCTGGGCACAGCAGCGGGCCGGCGCGCAGGTGTGGGTGGCATGTGGCGCGCTGTGTGCTGATAGGTCCCCGCGCAGCGCATCCCCAGTATAACAAACTGCACACACACACACGGACACAGGACTTTTATTATCTAGGATGATGGGGGCTGGAGTTTAATCCTATGTAATACAATCCCTGTGTGATATGTATACAATGATGGGGGTTGGAGTGTAATACGTGTGTAATGCTCCCTGCCTGTGATAGCTTCCCTCACTTGCTACTGTGCGGCCATTTCTTGACTTTGATGGGCGGGGTTAGGGCGAAATAGGATCAAGGAGGATGCGGTCGCTGTGGGGACTAACATGTGCCCCTTGTGCTGACAGATACCCGGGGTCCAGAATCAGAGGTCCCCAGTGCTCCCAGCTTTGTCCTCCCAGGCTCTTTAGGAGTTCTATGAACTCCAGGATGCGATGCTGCAGCAGATACGGGGCCACTCTCTGCCCGGTGCGCAGGTGTGGGCGGTGCGTAAGGGTGTCTGGCGCAGGATATGCTGTGGCAGACGGTGGTTGCAGGGCCCGAATCCCGGGGTGTGAGTCGGCTGCAGAAGAAGCTGGAGGGGAGGAGGAGGCACGGCGAAGCTGGGCACAGCGCGCATGCACGGACACGCACGCACACACACACGGATTTTATTATAGAGGATATATATGCCTAAAACAGGCTTAGAAAATAATGAATGAGACGGGCCTGCCCTTGCCCATTTTTTTAGACCTGGCGTGAGCGGGGAAAAGTCACAGAATTTGGCGCAAATAACCTTTGTGCCGCAATTTGCACCAGACATACGCCTAATATAGGCAGATTTCGGATTCGTAAATTACTCCCATAATGTAAGTGGACGTTCACACAGCAGAATTTTGGCACGGACAGCTACACCAAAATTCTGCCGAAAACCTTTTGACAGCCGCATTCTATTTGCCTCCCGTACATCTCAATAGGAGGCATCACTGAGGATCGCGGAGCCGAGAAGAGACATGTCTTGGGACTATGCAGGCAGAACAAGCAAATACTCTCTAACAAACATGAGACCAGGCGGTATGTCGATATATTTATTATGGCAGTAAATTTATTACAGTAACAGTTACAATACAAGGCACATACTGATGATTTACAATCCGTCTTGGAACATTCAGAAGTGGAATGGCTGCATAAGTTAATACAGATACATAATGTACAGGTGAACAAATAGAATATATAGATATGTACAGACAGAACTCCAATTACATGCTCGACTAAAGGCTTTACTATTCCTGTTCAACACAATTATATATATATATAAATATATGTATATATACCAACAGCTGGTATCTCTGCGAAACCCCAGGATGGCTTTGGACGCACACTTTTCACATAGACCCAGCTCATAGTATCACAGTGTACACCGTGATTGTGCTATTATAAAGAATCAGCAATCTGATTACACACGGAATAACAGTCTTCAAAAAGATATATTCTGTGAAAGGGACACCATGAAGTATTTATTATGGACGGCTGACAGTGGCACATGATGTATTCTGTACAGACTAGTATTAGAAACTCTTAGTATTGGACTGAATGCAGGTCACCAGGAATGTGCTCAATGCTGATCATCAAAACCCTCCCAAATTAGTAATTTATTAATTATAATAAGTATATATCGCTGTATCCCACACGGCAATCACTTCAATACATCCACTCTTTGGGCTGGGACTGGCACCTGGATCAGTGATTTTGGAACGTTTAGAGGCAGTTTAATGATACTGACGCCTTCCCAGATAAACCGCAAGGTCTGCACATGTGAATGGATCTATAGCTCTGGAGTGAATATAGATTTGCCATTTCACTTATATGAGGCTACATTCCCATCGGCACCGTTTCATCCATTTTCCTGATCTGTATTATGACTGTGGCTTTTTTTACGGAGTCTGCCACAGAGATGTGAATGAGGCTTTTAGTCATTTGTTACAATTTATTTGGTTGCTAGCTATATGTATAGGGGTAAATAGGTAATACATTGGTCAGTTTACACTATGGGAACTTTAATATAGGACTATACATTGAAACTTCTTAATTCTATTATTGCAAACACCCTTTAGGTGTCATACATGGTGAAGCCTGGTCCATACCGAGCACATAGGGGGAGATCAAAGCACTTTCTGTCAGGTTCTGAGCTGCTGTAGATTTTTGGTTTCATTTGTGCTAGAAAACTGGTGTAAATGAAGATAAATTTGTCATGTCTACCGGCCACGCTCCTTCCTGTACTTATCACGCCCCCCTTTTAGGAAAAAAAGGGCGAGGGCAATGTAAAAACGCCACTTGCAACCATTCAGTTAGATCCTATCTTTTTATCATGATACATTCTCTTCTCAGTTCATTTTAAATAATTATTCGATTTGCACCTGAGGGTATTAAATGTACACACACTGAATCAAAGATACTAACATGACCTGAGCCCTGATAAATGCTCATGGTTAATAGGTTGACCCTTTACTGCAAGATTTAATATTAAAGGGAAGCGGTCACATTGAACTTGGTGTCTGAGCTGAAGGCAGCATGTTATAGAACAGGAGGAGCTGAGCAGATTAATATATAGTTTTGTCGGAAAAGATTCAGTAAAACTTGTAATTTATACACTTAAAGTCCTGCTCATTCTGAGGTTTGAAGTCCAGGAGGCGGTCCTATCAGTGACTGACAGCCTTTCCTCTATGACTGTGTATACAGAGAGAGCTGTTAAGCACTGATAGGACCGCCTCCTGGACTTCAAAGCCCAGAATGAGTAGGAATATAAATCAATAAAATACAAGTTTTACTGAATCTTTTCCCATAAAACTATACATCAATCTGCTCAGCTCCTCCTGCTCTATAACATGCTGCCTGCAGCTCAGACATCAAGTGCAACGTGATAGGTTCCCTTTAAGCAAAATAAACATTTTACTGGTTCAATGTAGTGGCTGCTGAAGGGGAAATTTAGCATAACATTAAAATGAATGACTGACCATGTAATGAACAGATGAGACACGTTTTCCACAGTGGGAGCTATATTCTGCCGCATAGAGGGGGGTTATGGGAAGGAGGGATCCCATCTGTAATGTCCATATGCCCTAATCACACATAACCCAGAGACAACCCATTTAACATCAATATTTGAATAAACACTTTATTTTGTTCACCTACCATATTTCCAACTTCTTTTAAGTCTTGTCTACTTTAACCCTCTGAGCATGCACCTGGGTATGGTGTGACACACATGGCACTCATTAGGAAGCATTACTCTTGGGAAACCCCTCAAATGGAATGTGTTGTCAGAAAATGACTTTTTATGTTAAAAACATTTTTATTTTTATTTTGGAGGATTCTTTTTTATTTCTAAAATCACTGGCCACTAGACCTAAATCTATGATGAGACATCCTGTTCTGTACAGATCATTTTTAGCAGGTATCTCATTATCATCATAGGCAGGATTAAAATGACATAACACCTCTGTATAGATTAAACAAAATTCACCATTCACAGTAGATGATGATCACAGCCTATCTACCCCCCTCCCTGTACAATGACCTCTGTATAGGCCGCAGATCATGTCTAGAAAACTTTCCCATAAAAGTCAGAATCTACTCCATGTCTCTATACAAGAAGTCTTGACATATTATTAGTTCTAGTGACCATTACGAAAACTGCACAATTTTAAGATTTTTTTTCCAGTATAGATACTGATATGGAAAAATATTAAAAATACCTAAAAATTTTCAACATAAAAACTTGATTTAAATTGGTTTTAAATGATATATTCCCTTCAAAAAAAATCACCCCCTTAGACCCTTTATGCTACCCTCTCTGAGAGCAGCATAAAGTAGTGACAGACGTACTGAATTCAGCAGATTGACAGCTTTCTCCCCATTAGTGTCCATAGGAAAAAATGTCTCAGCAGCCGGAAGGTGTAGGGAGCCAACAGCTCAGGAATTTATCGGACTTCTTAATGTCAGGAATAGAATAAGATGCTAGATCTCCCAAACAAAGCACTGAAATGTCTGTCGCCAAGCGGGCAGAATTAGGGGTCTGACAGGTTCCCTTTAAATTCTCATTATTGGTTCAGTGGGCGCGTGATGCCAAGGTTAACAGTTCAGTTCTATCTAGATAAGAGCTCAATATCCGCTCAAACAGCTGTTGTATTGTAGATTAATTATTCACAGTGTTTGGATAACTTTTTGATGAGACATGGGGCAAACATTCTGATAACATATGAACATTGGCTTATCTATACAACTGATATAAATGATGATGGCAGAAGATATGGAATGCTTCTTCTATTAACTCACTCTCACCTCCTGACGCTGCTCCGACGCTTCTTTCCCTGGACTGAAGGTCACCATCTGTAAACTTCCAGATGCATGGGGGTTACCTGTGCCTCTGCAGCCAATGACTAGACTCAGCGGTGACATGTCCCTAAGTGGCACATCACTGCGTGGTCACGTGCCGTTTGGGCACACGTCACTGCTGAGGCCATACATTGGCTGCAGTGGCACAGGTAACCCCATCCATCTACAAGTTTACAGATGGTGAGCAGAAATCCAGGTAAAGAAGCCAGGAGGGTGGAAAGGAGAGGTGGGGAGTAGGTAATTATGAATAAAAATAAAAAAAAGCAAAAAAACCAAAACAAAACCCCTTTAAAAATTTCTGTATCTTGCTTACTACTTGAGAGGACGTGCGCACACACGCATACCAATTCAATGGAAAATAAACTGTTCCACTTGGCAACAAACCATACAAAAGTAGCATAATGTACAGCTATTTATGAATGTCTATACTATCTAACAGCTGTCTCTTTTCATAGCTGAGTCTGCTGGGGTTACTTGTAAAGGTGAATTTTGCAAGTAGAATATTTGATCCTAAAATTCACCACCTGCCAAAAAAGGAATGCAAAGCGATCTCAAAATCCAATGTTTTCTGCTTATATATTTAAACTGACGACTAATCTACGCACATTTACAATGAAATATCTACCAGGAATTTAAGGATGTTTCTTTTTTATAAAGAGTATTATTGCACAGGTTATGACCACCTTTATGATGGCATATATGCTCCTAAAATAAAAAACTAAGAAACCTTGCAGTCTTGTTTTAAAAAAAACTAAAAAAAATACAGTTTTGTGTATCTAGCCCCTTTCTGTTTCTATGATTATACACTACAAAGAGACAAAAAAAAACACGCTGTGGATCTTGCATTCATCATATATTACTCCTTCACATGTCTCTCTTCACGCTAGCCTTCAGAAAGTCTGAATACACAAGCACAATAAGGTCATAAAAATGAAATAACAGCAATAATTTAGATAATATAAAAAAAAACATTTTCCGAACTCGGGTTCGGTTCCAAGGTACCACTTGGAAGCGAACCCGAGTTCGGGAAATGCTTTTTTTACAGTACAAATTAATTTATGAAGTTATTACCCGATGTCTCGTAAGACTTCGTGAAGCAATAACTTTGGTTAATCAGAGCCAATACATTCTAATATTGTACGGAGCTCCTGCTACATACAGTATTAGGATACTTTCACACTAGCCTTTTTCTTTTCCGGCACTGAATTCCGTCATAGGGGAACTGATCCGTTTCATCCCCATGCATTCTGAATGGAGAGAAATCCGTCCAGGATGCATCAGGATGTCTGCAGTTCAGTCACTGCATGCTGCGGTATTATCTCCGTTCAAAATTCCGGATCAGTTGCGAGAATGCCGGCATTAATTTACATTGAAATGTATTAGTGCCGGATCCGGCATTGCGGTATTTTTAATTTCCAGTATTTTTTTTTCCGGTCTGCGCATGGTAAAAATTCGAAAAAAATGTATAACTGATCCGTTTCTCCGGAGGACATCTAATGTAAATTCATGATTACTCCTTTGTATTTCTTCCTGAACAACCTATATATGTCCTCAATGAGTCACAATGTACATACATGAACATTTCAGTAATGAGCAGAGGTGTAGCTTGAGGCTCCTGAAATCCAGTGCAAAATCTGTAACAGGAGCCCCATCTATTACAGATTATTTTGAGTATTGGTCTCCTCATAAGGGGCAAAAGCACCCTTCGGACCCCCTCAGTTTCCAGGGCCAAGTAGGACTGTAATCTTTGCATTGCCTATACTTCTGCCGCTGAAGGGTATGGCTTTTGTATTTGCTAGTTGTAGGAGAGGCATCATGGCACCATTAGCAGGATCAGCAATGACCATTCATGGACAGACATAGCTTGGTCAAATGCATACATGAGAGCCTAGAGACGTTTTCCTTTTTGTAAGCTATACATTATCAGAGGCTGCTCAGTACCATAACAATCTATACATCAGCAGCATGCCTTTTCTTGTATGGTTATATAATATTACAGAATCAGATCTAATGATGATGATTGCACATTTGATTCACTGTACTTCTTTTACGTTTTCCTGTTGTATTAAGATCATCCAATTTTAAATAACATGAAATGATGCCTTGGATCCTAACAAGCTGATCTGAGTGTTCATTTTTTATTGGGGAGATTGGTGGCAACAGCATATGAGCCGCCCTTAGATCCTACTGCTGTGTACTATACATAAAGTCTACACCCAACACTACAGTAACGGTGGAACTGAGAACGGTTTCTTTCTTTGGCCATCTTCCTCTGTGTTTAGTGGATAGATATAACATTGCTATTTGCTTGATGTGGCGACTGTAAGCGCATGTACTATATAGCTGCTACAAAGAATGCTGGGCGTCCATTGTAGACCTCCCCACCCTTGCTGAACTGAAGCCAGCCTAGCGAACAGCTGATGGACACAAGTCCACTGGGGGGTCCACATCTATCCATGCATTTAAAATGTGGGACCCACAGTGTAACCAAATGGCCAGTCTTGGGTTACAACAATGGCAAATGCTCTTTCCATTCTGGCTTCTAGAAAGGGATCACAGGCAGTGGGCCCCCTCTATCATTTTTTTTTATTTATTCAATTTTACAATATATATCATTTTCATGCACAATATTAATACAATTACATAGCCTTACCCTTACCAGGTGTTGATCTCAAGTAATGAATTGCTTCTGATTTGAAGTCATCTATCACTGAACTCAAATTTACCCCATAGATCTTCACTGGCATCTTAACTCAGGACCTTCTGGTTCTGAATATATAGACCACACCGAGCACCAAATTTCCCTAGATCTGGGTCCTGACCACCTGCCATGTCCACTTTTTTAAGACATTTTCTTCTTCATTTTTCCCATAACCAAAGACAATATTGGTTGTTGAGGTTCAATCCCCCTTTCCCTGGACTGAAGGTCACTATAATTACAGGATGATATGCCCTAATAGGATATATACACACGTCCTATCCTCATGGTACAGCCTCATTGACAAAAAAAAATAGCACATCCAGAGAGAAATGTCAGATTGCTGTGAAACTCAGCATGCAGTTATGTCAATGATTACAATTGTGGCCTGATTAGACACTGGGTCCTGCCATAAGAGGGCATAAAAGTGCTCCCCCCACTGCCCTATTAAAAGGCTCTCAGAAGCTAACTTTGGGTAGTGTGCATCTTGGTGAGAGATCGTTGACTACTAGACTTGCCTCTGCAACACACTGAAAGAAATCTTTCTCAGTTGACCAACTTTGAGAGGGGGCGCATCATTGGACTGAAAGAAGCAGGTTGGTCATTTTTTAAAAAATTGACCACCATCTAGGCCTCTGACCCAGCTGTTAGGAGGTGTTGGGAGCAGTGGTTGTGTGATGGCGCACACACAGGGTGAGCAGGCTGGATCACCCAGACAGACCAGTAGAGAGGACCGTATGATCCGCCAAGCACGAGAAGCTCTTACAGTTTCATTTTCCACCATCCAGATACAGGTGGCACCTTCATTACACACCCCTGTCTCTGCCTAGATGTTTTCCCGGTGCTTAGCAGAAGGACGTTTGGTGTCATGGTGCGTCTTATGTGTCCAGGTATTGATAAGCCAGCCACCGTAGGCTTTTTTTCCAGTGGTGTCGTAATTGAGAATCCTGTACTACTATGGACTAGAACCATATCATCTGTTTGGGATCAGCCTGTTCTAATTCCGAGTATGGAGGTCCCCTGGTGAGCGCTTCAATTCCTGCCTTTGCTGTAGAGAGACACCCTGCCCCAACTGCTGGCATGATGATCTGAAGGGCCACTACATACAACAGTTGGTTACCCAACAGCTCAGTGAGCTGTGCAGGACATCCTGCAGCCAAATTAGGTTGCCTCTCATGGCAGGAATGTAACACTTCCTTGGCCCAGTTGCCAGATTTATCGCTGTTTATGCATTTATGGGACCAGTTAGGATCTACAGGCCCAGCTGAAATATCTGTGGGAAAATGTGCCACAGGATGCCATATGGAATGTGTATGCCTCCATGCCCAACCATATCTCATCTTGTATCCAGCCTAGAGGGGGGCCAACAGGGTCCTAGAGCCTCCTTTCAATTGTATAATTTTCCCAAACGACTGGCCATACACCCTACAGGGAAATTTCTCGGTGAGCCTACATCCAGTAGGCATCCTGAGCCCTTCTCACAGCCGCCAGCCACAAAAGGATCTCATGCTCTCGGCATTAATTAATGCTAGGAGCATCAAGTACTTATGCACCTGCCCAACGGCCGCTGGTGCCCTCCTAAAACTCAACTGTATCATTGTCCTCAGGATGGTGATACAGTTGAATACTGTGGTAAGGCCGGCAGTATTTTGTGCTACACTGTGTATTTGCTTCTGTGGGAGCGGTATTTTGTGCACCAATACAGTATTGCAGGCCCTGCCTACTGCTGTTGTCCATGCCTACTTGTGTTGGCCGGTTAGTTTGGACCCACCTACAACATGGGGCTAGTTTTCGGGGGGGAATGGGGGAGGTTCAGAGCCACTTTAAATTCCCATTCCACCCCTGCAGACATATAAAGTTTCATTCAATTCAAACTCCTCCTTGGTGCGGTATTATTTTTTTTTCAATGAGTGTATATTCTGACATCAATGAAAAATCTTTCATTGCTCAGTCATCCTAAGCTTCCGAGTCTCATGATTGTGTAGGAAATGAATAAGATACAATATACATGGCATAACAGCATCATCAAAAGGAAATCCACAAAGCAGCACACTATCCAGATCTTAGGTCAGTTTGTACACTTTACAAATGGGGTGGACTTCAATACACATTTTACAGCATACAGTATTATACAGCTAACCACATCTAATGCTTGTCTTCAGCGGGAAAGTTGTACTATGGATATATGTAATCGATCGGCGAGCATGTGCTTTAATAAAGAATGTTCCATCAAAACTTAAAGAGGAGCTGTCAGTCACTTTTCCGGACATATCTGTTTTAGTAACTCCTTGCCTTCCCCACAGAATAATAATTCTCAAGCATCTATTATTAAGACTCTATGTTGTTCCATTGCTTTGTTATTTCTAGACGCAGTTAGGAATGAGTTATCAGCAGCTTGCAGTAAAGGTACAGAAGGGTGTTACCAGTTAGGGATGTGTCCCTGAACAGTCTAATTGGACAGCGTCAGACACACCCGCTACTGGTGGTAACACCCAGCAGTACCTTTACTGCAGACTCCTGGCAATTTATTTGTAAACTTCTAGCAGTAGTAATACAAAAATGGCACAACATGGAGTCATAAGAATAGACGCTCCAGAATTGGTATTACATGGAGAATGGAAGTGGTTGCAAAAATAGACATGTCAAGAGAGGGGTGACAGGTCCTCTTTCAATATACTTATATAAAGAGTTACCAGGTCTCGTTTATTATATTTATTTCACATATCTTTTATGGTAATTAAAAGCAGAAAAAAATAATTTATATGAAAAATAAAATGCCCTCAAATTGTACTAGGTGTAATCATTACACTTCATATGCAGTGTTCTCCAGACAACGATGTGCAGTCTAGCATCTTTCTCAATATACGGTAATATAAAAATATATAGATAAACTGTTATGATATATTAAATATACTTTAAAATATTTTCTAATACTACTCACTATGAGGCAGTTTAAAGTAGACCAGTAAGGCTATGTTCACATCTGCGGCATTCCAGACATCCCAGTTATCTGGATCTGGCATAGCTGGATAGTGCCGCACACTGCTGGACCCCATAGAGTGAGTGCTGGATTCTTGATGCCCCAGATTTGAATGTAGCTTTACAGGCCTCATGCACATAGGCGTGCTATGGTTCCTTACAACCTGCTAGTTGTATGGAGCCATAACAGGGCACTTACTGTGGTAACCCTACTATAGCTCCATGTGCCTTGTATTACAGTGTAACAGGCCTGTTTAATCTAACTGTGCCGTTTATAAGTAATCCTCCCTTACACCTTTCTGCCTATGATAGTACTCAACGTTTTGGGTGGTTGACCAATGTGACTGAGATTGAGATAGACTGTGAATGTTGCATGCAAATGTCACAAATTAGAAACCATTGTACATTTGTAAGTACTTTATGATGGGGCTGGTATCAAGGGGTGAAATAACACTGGCAGACAAATGACGGGTGTTTTGAGAGCTATTATAAGACTGACAATATCAGTGTTAATTGTGTTGAGAACACTAATTAGAGCATGCTCTTGAAGGTGTGACCAGAAGGGGTTCAGAAGGTATCACCAGCATACTCAGAGGTAGGGCACATATACCTTTCTTTCTCCCACCTGCAATTTGGACAGTAGAAGGGTCAGGAACCTATCATGATAGCACACAAAAAACATCAACATGTAGACATACATAAGTTGTAATACAGGTAGCCAAAAGAATAAAGACACAGATCTATACCAGAACATTTCATTGGATATAGGGAATCATAAGGTTTAATTCAGGTACAGGTTCCCAAATGGTTGGCCCTTATCAGAATGGTTATCTGGGGTAGGCCTAGGCCTTTAGGGAATATCAGGGTTTCCTTTCCTATGTTTTACTGCTCGCCCATTAGAGATCTGAGATCTTGTATGTACTGTCCTCTAGACCATGGACTATGGGTTGAACGTATTTCTGTATACAGCAGAGCATCTGGCTAGCAGCATGGGTGTTCCACAGAAACCTATCATACGTAAACATCATTAATGGTAAGTCCATCTTTCATTTGTTTTGTTTTTTATGGATCTGCTTCTCTATTATTTTGACTGGCTTTATGGTTGATGACTATCTGTTTTATTACTTCTGTGTATCGTTGTATTACCATGCACTTTGTTACTGATATGGTGCTCCTGCCTCTGGTGCTTCATGGAGCATATCAGTTACTAATACAAGTTAAGCTATCATGATTAGTTTGCTCTTATGTTAGAGAATATTGTGCCCTCTAGACAAATAAGACCATGTTCCCAACAGCATAAGACATGCATGCTGCAGTTCAATCATGGATGGACATTAAATATTCTTTGAATTGGACCCTGCACTTGTCGGTGCTTTAACGTTAGAGACATAACCTGTGCCCAGTCTGCCTCTCTGGCATGATCCACTGCAAAGTAGGTGGTTGAACCATAGACAGTCTGAAGTTTACAAAGTTTTTCTTAGGCACAGAAT
Organism: Bufo gargarizans; assembly: GCF_014858855.1. Classification (NCBI taxonomy): domain Eukaryota; kingdom Metazoa; phylum Chordata; class Amphibia; order Anura; family Bufonidae; genus Bufo; species Bufo gargarizans. The sequence goes on from NC_058082.1 coordinate 479,825,339, forward strand.
GGGGTGCGTTGTCTGCAAACAAGAAAGGGCAATGGTTGTTTCCAGGTTACACAGCATTCATATGAATAGCTCCCAGTGGTATTTCTGATCCTGTTTCTGGGGTTATACTCTTAATGAAACGCTATCAGGAGACAAAAATGTAAGAGACTTTAATTAGCAGCAGATTTTTGTGTTTAGTTTAAAATTAGTCACAAAAAAATATTGTAGGGAATCTCACTGCTAACTAAGGGGGAAAGATTAGATCATTAAAAAATTAAGCACCAAGGACACATTCAGAGCAATTTTTAAATTATTGTATTGAATTTTTCAGATTGGTCTTTATGATATATTTTCAATAGTTTGTCTTCTACAGCCTTCAGCTTCACTACATCTGCAGACTGTTGCTTCTCAGTGAAGCCCATTAGAGATCTCCTCTGACAGCTTGATCTGTAACCCTTATCTCCAGTAAGGAGTGAAGGGCTACAGACGGAGCATTCAGAGAACCTCTCTGACAGATTCACTGAGAACGAGAAGCAACAGTCTGTAGATGCAATAAAACTAAAGGCTGTAGAACAGCGGTCCCCAGCCAGCGATCATCTGGTACCGGTCCGCGGGGAGTCTGGTGTTGAACGGTGGGGACAGGAACTGTTGGCTCTTGTGCCCCATCGTTTAGCCTCCTAGGCTGAAGGCCTCACCTCCTATATACTGTATATAAAGAGGCACTACTAGGGGACACTATATATAAAGAGACACTACTGGGGTGGGGGGCACTATATATAAAGAGGCCACTACTAGGGGACACTATATATAAAGAGGCACTACTGGGGTGGGGGGCACTATATATAAAGAGGCACTACTGGGGTGGGGGGCACTATATATAAAGAGGCCACTACTGGGGGTGTCATATGTACATAGGACACTACTAGGGGGGGCATTATATCTACTGGGGCCTAAATAGGGATGATTACTAAGTAGGGACATAAAAGGAGTTATTCTTTCAGTTATACAGAAAGAAGTTGTGGAAAAAGAGAACAACTCCAGTCAGAGGCGACATCATTTGTAAGTCACTGATTGGGGGCCTATACAGGTTTATTAATTACTGTGTTTTGACTAACCGTCCCCCACACACACACACATCCCTCACCCTAAATCTAAAACAACCACCACCCCCGCCACCGGTCCACGAGAAAATAGTTTTGTGTGCAACTGGTCGCTGGCACAAAAAAGGTTGGGGACCACTGCTTGTAGAAGACAAATTGTTAAAAATGTTTAATAAATACCAAATGGAAAAATGATTTCTATTTAGCCCACGATAAGTATAATGCAGATCCGTTTGTATTATCTTTAACATAGCCAAGACGGATCTGTCTTGAACACTATTGAAAGTCAATGGAGGACGGATCCGTTTTCTATTGTGTCAGATTGTGTCATAGAAAACGGATCCGTCCCCATTGACTTACATTTTGTGTCAGAACAGATCAGTTTGGCTCAGTTTCGTCAGACGGACACCAAAACGCTGCAAGCAGCGTTTTGGTGTCCGCCTCCGAAACGGAATGGAGACTGATTGGAGGCAATTCTGAGCGGATCCTTTTCTATTCAGAATGAATTAGGGCAAAACTGATCTGTTTTGGACCGCTTCTGAGAGCCCTAAACGGATCTCACAAATGGAAAACCAAAACGCCAGTGTGAAAGTAGCCTTCACAAGCATTACATACTTTTGCAAAAATGTATGTATATTTCTGCAGGCTGTGTTTTTTTAAATAGTTAGTGACCCTTTAAATGGCAAAATGCATGACAGAACTGCACACAAAATGATGCTACTTCACAATAAAAAGATGAAAGACAAGTGAGAAATGGTTAGGACCAGAAAGACTGTGTGTATTCTGTTATATAGCATGATGAGGATGCAGGGACAATATGTAAAAAGGCAGCCTGTGATAAAGCAGTAGGAGCTGAGAAGATATATAGGGAAAAGATTCAGTACAACTTGGCTTAGAGGTTTTTCTTTTTCTTTTTTTTTTTGGAATTGAATTTTATAGAATAGTATTTTGTCTGTACATTGCATAATAAACTTTGTTGTTATTGCACAAGAAGAACATAACTATAAGTTATTTAGACATTTAATTTACTTTATATGCTTCAAAGTCAACTAGGGTATCTGCACATGGCGCAGATTTGTATGCAGAATATCTGCATGAAATCCTTGGCTTAGAGGTTTTTCGGCAAACTATATATTAATCTCACAAACTGTAAACTTTCATTATTCTACAGGTGGCCATGCAATCTCGATAGCAATATTTTTGCGCACCACTATTTTTCTCGCTCCCCCACAAATATGCATGTGCAATTCAATTGAGCAAACATGGGTTCTCAATGGGTAGAGGGGAGTAAGCTGCTTCTAGACACCTCTGGTGACCGCTTATCTCCCTTGAGAACAAAGCGATCAGGTGTTGTAATCCACATGTCCGATACTCCTGTAGCCCAACAATGAGAATCGGCACACCTCGATACACATAAGATAGTTGGCTGACCAGTTGAACTGTGTCCTTTCTTACCTCTTTTAATGAGCCAGGGGTGCTAGACAGTCGATATACCATGTATATTGGCACACAGATGAATGAAGATGTACCAATACAATAACCAAGCACAACGGACCAGTCTGGGTACTTGTAGTTAAAAAGACGTAGCTCTGGAGGACTGGACATAAAGCTGCATATAATAAACTGGGTAGAGAAAAAATAGGAAATTTAGTTTCAAGTCATTTGAATTTAATTGATCTTTTATAAATTGCCATAGTATGTGTGTTTGTATATTTGACAGCCAACCATAACCCCTAGACCTCCTTTTGAAGATAACTTCTCTGATCCCCTCAAGTCATCACCAGGGGAAGTCATATAAAATGAATGACTGACTATGTAAAGTGTTGGAGTGCTGGGTCCATCATTCTGGCTCAGAGGGGAATCTGGAGCAGGAGACCTTCCTCTATATACTTTAATGACAGATCTCACCTCTTCCTCTGCTAGACGAGCAAGGATACCGCACCTGGTTGCAGTTGAACAAATATTGGAAGAAAAATCCAGCTCCACGTCTAAGCAGGAAATACTTTTTATTGATGCGGTTAAAATCTTCATACAGGACAGTTTCGTCAACGCGTTTCAGACCATATGGCAATTTTGGTCCTTCCTCATGACATGTCCTGTATGAAGATTTTAACCGCATAAATAAAAAGTATTTCCTGCTTAGATGTGGAGCTGGATTTTTCTTCCAATTAATGACAGATATAAAACCGCATAAATAAAAAGTATTTCCTGCTTAGATGTGGAGCTGGATTTTTCTTCCAATTAATGACAGATATAAACAGAAGTTTTAAGAGAACCCCTTTTAAGGTTGTTTCTGCCTGGTGTGTGTATGTATATATATCTTTGTTTTTTTGCATTTTTTTGAATTTTTAGGTTAACATACAATGGAGTTCCAGTGCCATAACTTCACTGCGTTGTCAGATAATTAAACAAAAACTCAAAGGGAGTCCAGCACATGATGGAAGCTATAAAAGATCACGCATGTCTGTACAGCAAATGTCATGCTCCAATTGAAAGTTTAGGTTTGGGAGGTTTGGGGCCAGTAGTTGAATGAATCTCGACAAGATAATAGCTCAATAATAAATATCAAGATCCGGCAAAGCTATGCTTCCTCATCAGTATAGAGTGTGCCAATCTTAGGTGTCTCTTTTTCCATAGAAAAGTAGATAACATACATTTCACAGTGGTGAAAAATGTCTACAGAACAAGTATGGGTAAAAGTTGCATGACATAGAGGAGTTTCGGGAGGAAATACGTTTTCATCAGGTTCTTACGTTTCATCCAAGATGTCACTGGGTGATTATAATCTGACAATATCTTCTGAAACAGTAGGGGTAAGTTATTTTCTTTATAGAGATCACTGGGGTCACTAGTTAGTTGAATCCTCAGGTTTTTTATCAATGTCAATCGCCATGAAAAAGGGGAGGAAATCTGAGACTACTTCTGCAGGTAGAGTAATGTTCAAAATCTCATATTTGTCAACGTTCACTTTGGAATTGGACAAATCATCAAAGTAAGAAAAGAGTGCTTGCTATGTGCGTGCTATGCACAACGGTTTAGATTCTTGGCATATTTGCCGGGTTGTGGCCGGATCTCTATTGGTCCCCATTATAGTTAATGGGGTTGGAGGGGGATGTTCAAGCTTCCGGCAATACCAGTATGCAGAGAGAAAAGAGCCTGCCAGATCCTAAATGCTAGTGTGCAACTAGCCTAAGAGGGTGGTTTTGGGATCTAGCATAACAGATAGCAGGCACTAAATTTGACATATTATCCTTCCCTTCACAAATCTCACTTGTTCACCTGATATGAGACGGGGAGAACCTTGGCTAAGCCTAATGGCCAAATTTTGACATCCACATTGAGTAGTTATATGGGACGATAACTCCAACAGTCCCCTGGGTCCTTCCCCCTCTTTTGAGAAAATGGTAATGTGTGCCTCAAGCATACTGTGTGGAATGGAACAGCCCTGTAACAGGCAGTTACCCATATTGACCAAGTGTGGAGTCAAAATGTTGCTAAATGTCTTATAATTTTCCATTTGAAACCCATCTGGGCTTGGGCTCTTACCAGACGGAAAGGAAGCTACGACTGAGTTAATTTCATGTACAGTTACTAGACGTAGTAGCTCTGTCTGACCCTCTACAGATAGAGATGGTAGATTAAGTGGTTTCAATGCCCAGTGTGCATGCTTATCCTATCGAGCACTGTTGGTTGGGCATCTACCATCTTAATCATCATTTTCCATTAAAAAGCCCATGAGTATTAATTACAACTGAGTCACTGAGCAATACTTGAAACATACCAGTATATGTCTTAATTGTAACTTGTATATATCCACCATCCTTCATAACTTGTATGTTTAGAATAGAAATCTCTATGTTAGAGAAAATTTTAACTTAAGGCTGGACATGATACATTATTAAGCCTCATTCACACATCAATGTTTTGGTCAGTGATTTCCATCAGTGATTATGAACCAAAACCAGGACTGGACCCTCCACAGACATAAGGTATAAGGGAAAGATCTGCACCTGTTCTGTGGTTAGAGCCGCGCCTGGTTTTGGCTTGAAATCACTGATGTGTGAATGAGGTATTATATGGGATAAAGAGCAAGATAAGAGTGATGTATGGTCAACACCACACATGGTGCATCTATTGCTTTGGTTCCTTCACTTAATTTAAGTCTAGTCTTCCAAGTCAATATATTGGTATGATGGTAAGATGGCTTTTTGTTGTCTACGGTTTCAATGTGTGCGCAATCAATAACATCTATTTCCAATGACTGACCAATGAGATGTTCAACATGTTGTAAAATAATTTCAGCAGACATCTGCTGTATATCACATATTGCCCTTAGGCTGCATACAGCCTGAAATGACATTCTATTACTGTGTCTGATCTGAATAAGCATTAAAAGGCTTTTCTGACTACTGATATGCATGACATACCAGAAGACTGGGGGGCATGTGTCCTCCTGTTACTTCTCTAATCCCAGGGCTAAGAGGCAGGAGAGAGTTAGTTTTGCTTTTTCTGCTTCTTTCTTCATCCTCATCAACTCTTTTCTATTCGGGCACCTTTACCCTCCACTTTCACCTTTTTTATTTTACCTATCCACCAACTTTTGTCTTAACTTTTTTTTTTGCAGTGGTGCATGTGATGACCATATTCACAGGGGACTAGAAGCAACGGGGATGAGACCCTTGGTGCAGGAACCAAGCATCGGTGAATAGGGTGGCTTTTTTTTTCTTTAGGTTAATTGCTTTCAGGGCCATAGTTAAAATGACACTGGGTCAGATAACCCCTTTAAAGGAATAAGGGGTAGACAGAAGAGATAAGGGAATTAGTTTTTGGTTCATCATGGGTAGGCAGTGTTGGAATATTGGGGGAAAGTTAAGGACAAAGAAATGAATGGGCCGGTGTGCTATCCGCAAGAAATGCAGTGCACAGATGAAAAGTATGGTCATGTGCATCAGGCCTAAAAATAAATAAAAAAAATAAAAATTCTATAGTCTTGGATATGGAGTGAGAGGAGATGATAAAAGTAGGAGACAGGGTTATTGGTAGACCTCAGTGAGGTGGTACCTGGAAATAGATTATGATTGTTTTATTTCCCATCTAACAGGTGGACAGTAGAATTTCCTCTATTTAATTAATATATGTTTTTGTTATCCTTGTGAAATTGTTCCATCTATGGCAAAAAAAATAAAAATCATAGCAAAAATGTATATGGAAGAACATTATATGAGTAATATACAGATCATTTGGATCATGAGAGTTGTATTTTTTATTATTTGACTAGAAACTTGTTGGTTTAGGATCATTGCTATGGCAGGGGTTATAAAGAACACTGATGTGGTTCTGGATTCCTGTGGACTTGGTTGCCCTGTGCATGGCCTAAGCATAGGCCAACAATATTCTGATCCTGGAAAATCCTTTAAAAGTGGTTTCTGGTTTGAATCAAGATTTAAAATAATCATTTATGAAGGTAGCTGTAATTATGTAATGTATTTTATCTTTATAACTCCTATCTCCCGTTCTGGGATGTGGTCACATGACCATGTCCATACAGCTCTTTATTTCCTGTCATGTTATGTCCATACAGGGGCAGTAATAGGGGAGTGTCTATGTAACTATTGGGTGGGAGGACCTATAAATAAGTAGGTGTTGTTAGGGGCGGTGCTGGAGGTGTGACAGAGAAAGGAAAAGTGCATCATGGGCTTGGTTGGATACAGCAACAGGAAGTGCTACATACAGGATGGAAATAATCCTGTACATGGTGAAAATGGGTCCAGATTGAAAAAAAAGCATTGTAAAGATGTACACGAGGTAAGCAACTACATCTGTTAAAAACCATACTAACCCTGGAAAACCCCTTTAAATTTAGCATCAGGGTTGAGGGACAGGAGGCTCTATGGGAGCTGACACGCTGAAGAAACATCCAAGAGAGCTTTCTGACCCCAGACCTCAAGATTTGGGGTCTGAATTCTCTTGAAATATAGAGTCTGGGGTCTGAATTCCCTTGAGGTTTGAAGTTTGGGATCTAAATTAATTGCGGTGTCAAGTGTGTGAATTAATTTTCCAGTATTGGGTCTGAATTAATTTTGGGGTCTAATGTTAGTCTGAACTAATTTTCCTGTGTTTTGCGAATTTGAGAAATTTAATTACTAGAGATTTCCGAAGATAAGATTTTTTTCCAAGTGCTCCCTAATGCTAAAATAGGCTGGGAAATAGTGAACTATGGATTAGTATATAAAGATCTCCAGATATTGACCAGCAATGCATCATTGGTACACTATGACTAGTTTATGGAGGTTTGTGGGTTTTCTATGAGTTTATATTAAGACAACATTCTCCATTCTCACTCCTACTCTTTGCAGATATGCTTTTACTGCCTAGATTGTGTCCTGACTGCAGCATTGCTCCATTCATCATCCAATCTCCATGGAACTACAACTCGCTCCGGCAAGCCTATTTTTATACTAATCATAAAAGGGAAGAGAGTAAACTGGAGCCTCTGTAAAGTTTCACCTCATCATAAACCTGTTCTCCTCTGCCTTATGCTGAGCACTCCCACACTTGCCTTCTCTAGGGTTCTCTAGGGTGATTAAGAGGTTAATAACAATAATAAAACTGGCTAAAGAGGGTTAAGACACTATTTAAAGCCACATAGAGGTGCCAGCTTCATGTCAGGTTGCAGGATGATGTTGTTCAGATCACTTTATTCCAGCTCATGCGTTGAAGCTTTTATAGCACATATATCTCTGGTGCCAAGTAGACTAAATGATCTCCGTGTTGTTATCACAACCACTATGCGTAGTGAAGTTGTGCTGAGGTAAACGACGTGAATAACATCTGTCTACAATATTATTTATGTAGCCATCTGTAAAGCAGAGAGCAATGAACTGGTAGTAGGACGTATTTAGTGCTCAGAGCAATCACTCCTGCTTAGTCCTCGTTCCTACGTCCTTGGTTTTGGTCAGTGATTTCCATTAATGTATGTGAGCCAAAACTATTAAAGAGGACCTTTCATCGGTCCAAACATTGTGAACTAAGTATCATGATATATAAAGCGGCGCCCAGGGATCTCACTGCACCTACTATTATCCCTGGGCGCCGCTCCGTTCTCCCGTTATGCCCTCCGGTATCTTCGGTCACTTGGTTATAGTAGGCGAAGACTTAGGGGACTTGGTTATAGTAGGAGGAGACTGCCCTTGTTGTCCTGGGCGTCTCCTTCTCCCATAATAGTAAGTGCGGTGAGATCCCTGGGCGCCGCTGTATATGTCATGATACTTAGTTCACAATGTTTGGACCGATGAAAGGTACTCTTTAAGGTGGCCTACACAGAGATAAGGTATAATGGAAAGATTTGTACCTGTTTTACAGGGAGATTCACTTGAAAGAGGCCCTGAATCAGGATTGCCAACCGTCCAGAAATTTCTGGACAGTCCGTAAAAAATAGGCAATGTTTTTTCCTGTGTCCGTGAAAAAAACGGACATGTCCGTGATTTTTTTTGAGGCTGGTGGTACTTCACTGATTGATTTTGGTGGTAATTATCAGCATTATTAATTTAAAGGGAACCTGTCACCGGGATTTTGTGTATAGAGCTGAGGACATCGGTTGCTAGATGGCCGCTAGCACATCCGCAATACCCAGTCCCCATAGCTCTGTGTGCTTTTATTGTGTAAAAAAAACGATTTGATACATATGCAAATTAACCTGAGATGAGTCCTGTCCCTGACTCATCTCACGCACAGGACTCATCTCAGGTTAATTTGCATATGTATCAAATTGTTTTTTTTACATTTTTACACAATAAAAGCACACAGAGCTATGGGGACTGGATATTGCGGATGTGCTAGCGGCCATCTAGCAACCCATGTCCTCAGGTCTATACCCAAAATCCAGGTGACAGGTTCCCTTTAATTATTTAATAAAACTTTTTTCAACTTTTTTAAACCATTTGCTAGTTCCAAAAGGGGACTTTAACAGACAATCTTTTTATTGCTTCTGTAATACATTGCACTGCTTATGCAGTACAGTGTATTATACTGTATAAAGACACCATCAGTCTGCGCCAGAGAGTGGCCTAGCCTTAAACTGCAGGCAGGCCTGCGGCTGCCAGGCTGCCATGCAAAGACATCTGCACACCGCAATCTCATTTGCGGGTGTGCAATTGGAAGGTAACTCCCGCTAAATCACTTGGATGCCACAGTCGCTATTGACTGCTGCATCTAAGGGGTTAAACAGTCTGGATCGGCACTTCTGCTGGTCTGGGCCATTAAAGTAGGAGTCCCGATCTTATGTGCGAGCTGAGACTTGTGCAGCACTTAGAATAGGCCACCGTAAAAAAGGCATTGCTCTATTTTAGGCTTATCTATAGCAGTTGTCTCAAACACATGGCGTCATGGTGGGAGCTTTTGTTTTGCAACAGCTGAAAAGCCACAGGTATGTAAGAGACTTTGCAGTGATATTTGTAAGTTGCGCATATTTGTTCTAAGTTGATCCGTTTTCTTCATTGTCCTGAAGAAGCCAACGGCGAAACGCGCTGGAATCCTTTCTTGCATGCAGTAAGTATTTTATTAGGTTTATTATTATGTGATGTATTTTGATGTTACTAGGTAGTACTTTTAAACATGATTTTATGGCATTTACTATTGCCTATTCATCCTTAATATAGAGTTTTATATCAGTACCTGGGATTATGTGACTCCTTTGTACGCTACTGTTGTATACTATATACCGGTATTACTGTGACTGCATTGTAACTTATCTTCCTGTTTGCTGATTTTCCTACTTTATACATATTATACACTTATTTTTTCTTTAGCGTATTATCAATAAAGTTTTGATTAATACATAACTGGTGCATTGTTTGTAGGTGTTGTTACATAGAAATCTATGCAAATCTTCTTCTTCTTCTTCACAGCTACAAATATGGACCTACACTATCTATATACTCTTTACCTGCTCTTTCCCAGCACTCCGTTCTGTAGCAGCTGTCATCCTCATGCTCTATTGGTAGCTAAACACGCATATAGTACTCCTAAGTTATATGACGCATGAATGGTGTATTGCTTTATGTGTCTTGTGTGTTCAAACACTGCTAGCACCTATATTATGGAGAAGTAACTTACTTACCAGAAGGAACAGTGGGCATATAGCCACCCAGCATATCCTCCAAAACCAGCCTGGAGTGAAACCCAACATTTCCTTTATATCACGACAGAACTGGTTCATACCTAAAATACAACCAGAGAACATTATTCATGTTTGCTTCCAGTAACTGTGATGATAATTGACAGCCATGCAATACAGTCAGGTCCATAAATATTGGGACATCAACACAATTCTAACATTTTTGGCTCTATAAACCACCACAATGGATTTGAAATGAAACAAACTAGATATGCTTTAACTGCAGACTGTCAGCTTTAATTTGAGGGCATTTACATCCAAATCAGGTGAACGGTGTAAGAATTACAACACTTTGCATATGTGCCTCCCACTTGTTAAGGAACCAAAAGTAATAGGACAATTGGCTTCTCAGCTGTTCCATGGCCAGGTGTGTGTTATTCCCTCATTATCCCAATTACAATGAGCAGATAAAAGGTCCAGAGTTCATTTCAAGTGTGATATTTACATCTGGAATCTGTTGCTGTCAATTCTCAAGATGAGATCCAAAGAGCTGTCACTATCAATGAAGCAAGCTATCATTAGGCTGAAAAAACAAAACAAACCCATCAGAGAGAAAGCAAAAACATTAGGCGTGGCCAAAACAACTGTTTGGAACATTCTTAAAAAGAAGAAACGCACCGGTGAGCTCAGCAACATCAAGAGACCCGGAAGACCACGGAAAACAACTGTGGTGGATGACCGAAGAATTCTTTCCCTGGTGAAGAAAACACCCTTCACAACAGTTGGCCAGATCAAGAACACCCTTCAGGAGGTAGGTGTATGTGTGTCAAAGTCAACAATCAAGAGAAGACTTCACCAGAGTGAATACAGAGGGTTTACCACAAGATGTAAACCATTGGTGAGCCTCAAAAACTCGAAGGCCAGATTAGAGTTTGCCAAACGACATCTAAAAAAGCCTTCACAGTTCTGGAACAACATCCTATGGACAGATTAGACCAAGATCAACTTGTACCAGAGTGATGGGAAGAGAAGAGTATGAAGAAGGAAAGGAACTGCTCATGATCCTAAGCATACCACCTCATCAGTGAAGCATAGTGGTGGTAGTGTCATGGCGTGGGCATGTATGGCTGCCAACGGAACTGGTTATCTTGAATTCATTGATGATGTGACTGCTGACAAAAGCCGCAGGATGAATTCTGAAGTGTTTCGGGCAATATTATCTGCTCATATTCTGCCAAATGCTTCAGAACTCATTGGACGGCGCTTCACAGTGCAGATGGACAACCATACTGCAAAAGCAACCAAAGAGTTTTTAAGGGAAAGAAGTCGAATGTTATGCAATGGCCAAGTCAAACACCTGACCTGAATCCGATTGAGCATGCATTTCACTTGCTGAAGACAAAACTGAGGGTAAAATGCCCCCAAGAACAAGCAGGAACTGAAGACATTTGCAGTAGAGGCCTGGCAGAGCATCACCAGGGATGAAACCCAGCGTCTGGTGATGTCTATGCGTTCCAGACTTCAGGCCGTAATTGACTGCAAAGGATTTGCAACCAAGTATTAAAAAGTAAAAGTTTGATTTATGATTATTATTCTGTCCCATTACTTTTGGTCCCTTAACAAGTGGGAGGCACATATGCAAACTATTGTAATTTCTACACCGTTCACCTGATTTGGATGTAAATACCCTCAAATTAAAGCTGACAGTCTGCAGGTAAAGCACATCTTGTTCTTTTCATTTCAAATCTATTGTGGTGGTGTATAGAGCCAAAAATTTTAGAATTGTGTCGATGTCCCAATATTTATGGACCTACAGGGGCATAGCTAAAGGCTCATGGGCCCTGGTGCAAGAGTTCAGCTTGGGCCCCCCTTCCCCCAGTAGTTTGTGGCCCGGGGCAGGGGGGCACATAGCCTTCGTGGTGTCTGAGGCAAAAATTTAAAAGACAACCCCCACCCCCCATGCCAAATTCTTGACCTAACCGCTTCCCTCCGGCCAGAGGTGTAACTTGACCAGCATGCACTTTCTGTAATACTGTTGTCTTCTTATGCTGCACAACGTTCTTAGGGCCCCCTCAGGCTCCTAGGCCCAGTAGCGACTGCTACCTCTGCAGCCCCTATAGCTACTCCCTTGGGTACATACCATAGAACCAGGACACTGCTATGGCTTCCAGGAATACCACAGTGAGCACTGCTGGGCCAGTGGCATACTCCTCAAACAACTTTACCATGTAAGCACCACCCTGGAAAGAAGAGACATAAGTTTCAAAATGCTAACTTTTTTGTGAAATACAAGACAGGTGTCATAGAAGCATCTCAGATAACTTAAAAAAATAAATAAAATCTGAATAGGTAAAACATTTTGTATTGATTAATTTCTTCACATTTCTTTATAGTAGCCCTAACTAAATTTTTCAGATGATGGGCTCTAAATCTCTTATATAGACAGAGTTAAATAGTTAATTCCAACATTAAATGTTATTTTAACATAATTCAGCATGAAGAAGAAATAACTTTAGCATTTTATATTCTGGTACAAATATAACCTTTACTTTATTATAATGGCGCCACCTGGGGTTCAGTCTGTATAGTATTGTGCACATCCTCCTACTGAGCTGAATGAACAGGTCACACATGGTAAGTTTCAGCCTTCACATGCTACAAGCTGGATGTTCTGGGCTGATTGATGTTCTTCTTCTCTGTTGGTTTTTCTTTTACGGATGGAGCTCTGTAGTAGTGGAAGCTCTCTCCTCTCCCGCTCAGCCTTTCACTGCTCTCCTTCTTCTTGAGTTATCTACAACTGAGCCCCCCTCCCCAGTGAAATGACCAGCTATCTGGGGCTCTGGAGAAGCTTCTCCTAGAGAAGAGGCAAAGGCAGTGATACAGATCAATCTGCCTCTGCATGCTGTTATGGGTACAGGGAGAGAGATGCAGCAGAAAGGACACAGCCTCTGAGAAGGGGCATGTTCCCTTAGAAAGTACACCCCCAGAGATGCCCCCTGAGCTGCCAGCCTGAAAAAAAATCTATCAGAGTAAATGGCGAAATGAATGGGGGAAGCTCCAGATCCATATGAGGTACAAGGCTGGTTCTAGCTTTGCTATAACGAGATGTCAATGCACTACATTATGTTTGATTTTCATTTTTTAGATGAGTCATGGAATAACCCCTTTAATATGGAATTTGGGCTCAATTATGAACCTAATAGGACATAGTGACATGTACTTTAAAGTGAAAACAGTGGTAAAAGCAAAGGCTATAATAACACGAAGAACACCTTAATATAAAAGAAAACAATACACAATGTACTATTTCAACGACAAATCTAAAATGACCATCTGTCGACTCCTCACATCTGCATTTTGTTGCATTGTATTAATTTCCTGCACACCCCACTAACATTTCAAGCGGTACGGCTGTCAGCACCTCCTCATTCAGATAACCCACCTGGGGACTTGTTGACATGTGCTGACCGCCATATAAGTTGCAAAGTTTACTTTGTACCATATATACTATACCGTAGATGAGTCTTTTTTTACAGAAATAAATATTAAACATTAATGTAAATAGCATTGAAGGGAATGTGTCACCATGAAATTCACTGCTAAACCAGGCACAATGAGGGGCATTTACTAACCTAGTTACAGTACTACTGTGGCATTAAAAAGTTATGACACACGCCATATTTGGGCCATGATTTGTGACTTTTTGACCTTGCTATTTTTCAAAAGGGTCAAGAAAAGGGTCGGGCCTTAGCTGCAGCGGGTGAGGTCTATCCCAACCCACAGGATGAACTATATGCGCCAGAAACTGGCATAAGTTATAGCATAAGTCTATGCCATCCTTGTACAGATTTAAGCCTCTGGCACACAGATTGCAAGAGATGCACCTAATTTATAAAATATATCATTGCATTCCCCTGAGCTAGCCCTACAAGGCATTAGAAGACATTTATCAACCCATACGCCAGTTTTAATCACCGGAGTGCTGGAATAAAATGCGATTATTTTATTAAGGGGCAGATGACACTTAATAAATTGGGCATATCTCTGCTGGCACTCCCTGTGCGCCAGAAGCTCAAATCTACGCGAGCTAGAGGCTGGCATAGATTTTGGGCTCTAACTTACCCCTGTATAAATAAAATATATTTTCTCCAGAATAAAGTAATAGATCGGTGAGTGAAATAGATCATTACATTCAGCTGAGCTAGACCTACAAGGCAATCTGCTTGGTTTAACAGTGAATTTCTTGGTGACAGAGCCCCTTCAAAGGGCACCAGATTATGTGGACAGGTCTTCTGGGCTATTGGATCAAATGACAGAAAAAATATTGTGCCGTTTGGCTAATAGCAGCTAAGGAACAATAAAACAGACACGTAGACAGATATACAGTGGCTGTAAATTACTGGTGGAAGTAGATGGACAGAGGTTGGGGGAACACTCCTTATTCAGTGGCGTAGCTATAGGGGTCGCAGCGGTCGCAATTGCGACCAGGCCCCCAAGTCAGGGGGGCCCACGGGGCCCCCGCCTCAAGCCAGGAGAACGCGGCCCGCAGGCGCAGCTGATAACTGTCTGAAATCAGATTCACAGGACAGGGGACGGAGCGGAGGCTGAGAGCCGAGCCCTGCGTGACGCGCACTGTGCAGGGCAGGGCCAGGCGCAGTGAGGAGGGGGAGCGGCTTCAGCCTTCAGTTGCGGTCGGAAGAGGAAGCTGCTGTGTGCAGCGCGCGGTGCTGCGAACTTGCGAGACAAGTGAGTGACTCACTGACTGTAGAGTCAGTGAGTGACTGTCCCTGAGTGAGTCCGGGGCCCCCTGACCCACCTGGTGGGAGCGCCAGTGGTGAATTGTGATAACTTAAGCAAGCCCAGACCAGTCAATACCCCCTTTAGGAAATCTGTCACTCTCGTCATCAGATGTGACTGCAGCAGGCCAGCAGCGATCGATCAGCCAGGTCTGCCAGGATTAATGTGCACAGCCTGCGAGGCCCCCCTTAGGCAAGCGACAAACTCAGCTCTGCTACATCTACAATGAGCAACTACAGCAAATGTAATGCCAAACTGCAGTTCCTTGTGATGCCTTGGATAGCTTTCACTGGACCTTCCAGTGGAAGCTATCCAAGGCATCACATAGAGGAACTGCAGTTTGGCATTACATTTGTTGTACTTGCTCATTGTAGATGTAGCAGAGCTGAGTTTGTCACTTGCCTAAGAATGAGAGGGGGGGGGGCAGTTTGTCAATTGCCTAAGGGGGGGCCTCCCACTGTGCACATTAATCCTGGCTGATCGATCGCTGCTGCTCTCACATCTGATGAGAGATTTCCTAAGGGGGTATTGACTGGCATTAGGGACGGGCTGGTGGATGAGGGCAGCCACCCGGTCCTGCCTATGGATCACCCAGTTTGCACTTAGCTATGCCCAGGCCCCATGCCAGGGGGTCCCTGATGTATTAACTGACCAATAACATGGAGATCCCAGTGCCAGCTGCCTTGCTGGTGGACGATAGGCATGGGGCTCTTATCTGAGGTCTGATTGGGGGTCATTCATATTGGGGTCTGAGCTGCGGTCTGATCTGAGGTCTGATTAACATTGAGGGTCTGATTGGCGGTCTGACCTGAGGTGTAATGAAAAATATTTTTTTTCCGGAGCAGCTTGTAGAAAAAAGGCCTCACAGTCTCCCACACTCCTTCTGCCAAGCCAGCCAGCGCCCCTTCTGCCAAGCCTGCCAGCATCCCTGAGACCAAGCCAGCCAGCACCCCTGAGGCCAAGCCTGCCAGCACCCCTGAGACCAAGGCAGTCAGCACCCCTGAGTCTTCAGAACTGTAAGTAAATTATATATAAGGGAAGCTTATAATATGAAAGAGACGAATTATGTCTGAACAGACATATAGCGCAAATTCCAGTTTTTGTTTATGTTGCACTGAATTTTCTGCAAAATATATATATTATTTTTTTTTTGGGGGGGGCGGGGGGGGGGGGGGGGTCGGGGTGGCAGTGGATCTTGGGTGAGTTCCCACACTTTGTTTCCCAGGACTTGACCCCTGGAGTGGTCCCGCAGTCTTGGCGGCAGTTCTGACTAGTCCTACTTTAATACACAGACATTTAGATTCATACATTTCCTACACTGGCACAAATGTGTTGCAGGTGACAAACTGTCTATGCTCAGTCCTACGCGTAACCGTCGCAAGTGCAAGTGCATGAGGAGCTGCGGATGTGGTGGCGAGGTCCGAGAGGGGGGGCCCATAATTATTTTTTGCTTTGGGGCCCAGTCATTTCTTGCTACGCCCCTGTCCTTATTAATACAGCAAACTCTGCTGCATACTCTCTTAGCTGCCCTTACCAATTGGTGCAATATTCTTGTGTTGTTTGGTATAATAGAGCAGTGGATAAGTCATACTAATATGCTATCCTGAATTAACATATCTGCTTCAATTATATATTTTTTTTTATACCTAAACTACTTTAAGCACAAAGCCAAGTAAAAGCACTGTGTAATAAAAAGAATGTATAAAACAGCATAGATGTTACTGGACCTCTATACGTCATAAACAAGTCTTTCCTCCATACAAAATAATGGTATATCATTTAACTAGCAGATTGACTCATTCTTTGATCAGAGAGGTCAGAATGCTACCTAGGCTTCTCCTGATCCTGTTTTGTACTTGGTCATGATTGGTACCACTCAGAAAAAAAAGAACCGGTCATTGCTTCTTCGTTGTAGGATGATCCAAGCTTTTGGACCCCATCCAAACTTTAATGGGTCCATGGTCTGCATTTTGCAGACAAGTATAGGACATGTTCTATCCTTAGTGGAACAAACATACGGAAGCGGGAAGCACACAGATAAATTATACTGGTGGGTTTCCTTCCATTAACTGTGCGCTTAAGGTCCTTCCATAACATATATACACTCACCTAAAGAATTATTAGGAACACCATACTAATATGGTGTTGGACCCCCTTTTGCCTTCAGAACTGCCTTAATTCTACGTGGTTGATTGATTCAACAAGGTGCTGATAGCATTCTTTAGAAATGTTGGCCCATATTGATAGGATAGCATCTTGCAGTTGATGGAGATTTGAGGGATGCACATCCAGGGCACGAAGCTCCCGTTCCACCACATCCCAAAGATGCTCTATTGGGTTGAGATCTAATGACTGTGGGGGCCATTTTAGTACAGTGAACTCATTGTCATGTTCAAGAAACCAATTTGAAATGATTCGAGCTTTGTGACATGGTGCATTATCCTGCTGGAAGTAGCCATCAGAGGATGGGTACATGGTGGTCATGAAGGGATGGACATGGTCAGAAACAATGCTCAGGTAGCCCGTGGCATTTAAACGATGGCCAATTGGCACTAAGGGGCCTAAAGTGTGCCCAGAAAACATCCCCCACACCATTACACCACCACCACCAGCCTGCACAGTGGTAACAAGGCATGATGGATACATGTTCTCATTCTGTTTACGCCAAATTCGGACTCTACAATTTGAATGTCTCAACAGAAATCGAGACTCATCAGACCAGGCAACATTTTTCCAGTCTTCAACAGTCCAATTTTGGTGAGCTTGTGCAAATTGTAGCCTCTTTTTCCTATTTGTAGTGGAGATGAGTGGTACCCGGTGGGGTCTTCTGCTGTTGTAGCCTACCTTTCTTTCCCATTCTGACATTCAGTTTGGAGTTCAGGAGATTGTCTTGACCAGGACCACAACCCTACATGCATTAAAGCAACTGCCATGTGATTGGTTGACTAGATAATCGCATTAATAAGAAATAGAACAGGTGTTCCTAATAATTCTTTAGGTGAGTGTACTGGATTAAGGTCAGGACATTCCAAAACTTTAACATTGTTCTTCTTTAAGTATTATTTGGTTAATAAAAACTTGTATGCTTAGGGTCGTTGTCTTGCTGTATGACCCATGTTTTCTTGAAATTTAGCTCATGGACGGATGTCCTGACATTTTCCATTAGAATTTGCATTTATAATTCAGAATTCATTGTTCCATCAAAGATGGAAAACTGTCCTGACCCGGATGCAGCAAAACAGTCCCAAACCATGACACTACCACCACTATATTTTATAGATGGGATGAGATTTTTGTGCTGGAATGCAAGGATTTCCTTTTGTCAAACATAACACTAAATTTAAACCAAACAGTTTAATTTTCCAATTGCCTTCTGGCTTGTCCAGGTGATCATTAGAAAACTGGAGATGGGCAGCAATGTTCTTTATGCAGAGCAGCAGCTTTCTCCTTGCAATCTGGCCATGCACATAATTGTGTTCCCCTGATGGTGGACACATAAACATTAGCTAATGTGAGAAAGGCCTTTAGTTGCTTAGGCTACTTTCACATCTGCATTTTCCTTTCCGGTTTTGAGATCTGGCAGAGGATCTCAAAACCGGAGGAAAATGCTTCAAATTGAACATACTGGAATGGAGTGCACCAGAATGCATTGCATTCCCATAGCGGACACAAAACCGCTGCAAGCAGCGATCTGCCAGATCTCAAAACCAGAAAAGAAAACACAACTGTAAAAGTAGCCTTAGAGGCTACCTTGGGCTCCTTTGTGACCTCACAGACTATTACATGCCTTGCTCTTGGTGTGATTTTTGTTGGTTGACCACTCCTGGAGAGAGTAATAATGCTTTAGAATCTCCTCTATTTGTACATAATCTAACTGTGGCTTGGTGGCGTCCAAACTCTTCCAGCCTGATGGGCATCAACAACTCTTCTTCTGAGGTCCTCAGAAATCTCCTTTGTTCGTTCCATAATACACTTCCACAAACAAGTGTCGCACAGATCAGACATTGATAGATTTCTGTTCTTTAAATGAAACAGGTTGTTTCCCTCTCAGACCTAATTGTCATCACACTGATGGAAAACACCTGACTCTAATTTCACCTTCAAATTATCTGCTAATCCTAAAGGTTCACATACTTTTAACACTCACAGACATGTGATATTGTTTGATTTGGTTATCTATCTACTTTTGGGACTTGTGAAAGTTTGATGTAGTTATAGGTCAAATTTACGCAGAGATATAAAAAATTCTGAAGGGTTCACAAAGTTTCAAGCACCACTGTAGGTGGTATGAACACTGCAACATGGTCAAATGACAACCTATGGCAACAGTGCCATGTTTCTTTTTTAAATAGGAGCAAGGGCTATTTTCAACTCTCTTACAAGTGCTTAAGACTTTAACTGATCCCAGGAAATATTCGGTTACTGAGTTACTGGCTGTTTATTTTTTACTTGTTTGTTAGATTCGGTTATTTTGATCCACTTTTGGGACTTGAAAATATTATGTAGTTTTAATTTAAATTAATGCAGAAATATAAAAAATAGAAAATTTGGAAGGCTTTACACACTTTCAAGCACCACTGTACATCTGGCAAGTTTTTAAACCTCTGTGCCTGGTTCTGGTTAGCCAATAAAGGTATCACTCCTATGATACCTTTGTCTTTTTTCGACAATAAGGTATTATACCGTATATTACATAGATTTGTCTGATTCCACAAAATTTTGTTGTGGATATTTATTTATTGAGTCGTATAGTAGTACATTTTATGTGTATGGTATAGTAGTGCTATTTATCTGTATAGTATAGTTAAAACTATTTATGCGTACAGTATAGTGGTATTATTTAGGTGTACATTTTATCTATAATTTAAAGGGTTTTTTCAAGATATAATCACTTGCCGCTGCATGGGATCAGTTGCTACAAAGCAAAACAACAACCATCGTGGAATGGCGCCACTTGAGCGTCGGGGGATTACATGGGTCTTTTTTTTTTTAAGTATTTCCTGCTGTTAGAAAAACAATGTCCTAGGTAGCCCCTTCAAGTTTGCCATACATCCACCTATTACAGCCAAATCTCTTTATCAGGCAGACATAAGGGCTGTGGGTGGAATAGTTGAATTGGTGGAACTCAAATGCTTGACCATCCCTTCTATACATAGAAACAATGTAATATATCTTGACACCATTATTATTCATTGAATGGTTAAATATAATATTGTATTGTTATGAATAACTCTCCCTCTTGGCATTAAGCATGTGTGGGCATGAACGGGAACTTGGCAGCTTTATGTCAACCTAATTGGCTAAGACTTAATTTCAAGTGTTCTCTTTGAAATTTCTCTGCAGTTATTTAAAGAACCGCAAAGTTCATAAAGTTCATTTTCATTTCTCTAGTTATTCCAGCGACCACATTGTTCTTACCCCCTGACAAATCTATGTGTAAAAATATAGACTAATAAATACCTAAACTATATCTCTGTGGATCAGAGCATTGTTCTCCTTACTTACAAAAGTCAGGGTAGATAGTGCCCCAAGAAAGCAGACAGAAATTAATAGGAAGACAAAAAGTTCTCGTCTCTTGCCCCATACTTGTGGGAACTCATCCAGTACTGCGGTAATAACACCTTCCAGTCCTGCAAACTACAAAGAGAACATGATTATATCTAGCACATCATATAAAATATTAATAGTTCCCTATGAAATTAACGGAAGTAATACATTTTTTTTTATATCTAGGAAAATGTAAGAAGTTAAAATAGTTTGTTTTTAAACATTTTATTGTATTTAATTAAATACAAAAAGTACATTGTTTAAACTATGTATAATAAAAAGTAACAAAACTATGGTTCTTGGGACATGAGGGGTTAAAAAGGAAAACAAGTGATATGTGACTGGGCAGTGATGTGTGGCTTGGGGAGACGTCACCATTGAGGCCAGTCATTGGGAACCCCCTCCGTGCCAGAAGTTTACAAACAGGGACTGCTGCACAGTGAATGCAGTGGTGGAACTGACCAGTGATTGCATGTAAGTATTGTTCCCCTCACAGGTCCAGCGGGGAAGGGGGCATCCAAAATTTGTTAACAAGCTGGAGAAACCCTTTAAGATTCCTTGAAAAAAGTCAATAATGGTCTGTGTGTGTTTATTCTAGCTGAGACAGTGGGTCAGATTTTCTTATCCTAGCCTCAGACTGGATAATCAATTTGGTGCACGGCTGGACATTTTTGTCTCACTGGCTATTGCTACGTCCACTGTCAGATAGACTTTTACAGCAGAATTGTGGCGCAATTTTGATGCAAAAGTCACATCTTAGGTCTTGCCTCTTTCCTCCAACTCCACACACATTTCCCGTTAAGCTACTCCCCTTTTTTGGCTAGGTGCAGAAACTTCCTCTAGTCTTAGATGAACAAAAATGTGGCCCAGTGTGTTATCCCCAGAGGTAAGAAAACATCCCAAGCAGGTTTAGGGTTGCATCCATAACTGGTTTTAATGAACTGGACAAAAGTGTTCAAAGACGAGCAAGGAAAAGTATCATTAGTGGCAAATGAAAATTAGTTTACTGTGTTTGTAGCTTCCCAAGCATTATGTCCACATGCTGGATATTCTCTTACCGTACTGTCCAGTCCAAGTGTAATCAACATTAAGAAAAAGATAACGGCAAAGAAGGTGGAAGCTGGCATATTGGCTATCGCCTCTGCATAGGTGATGAAGAGAAGACTGGGTCCTAGAACAATGGATATTACAAATGTATTAAAGCTTAGCAAATAATCTCATAAATACACAGTACTATAATTGGTAGTTTTTCTATAGCCTCAAAATAAATACATTGGGCAGAAATATTTATATACATATACACCGATCAGCCATAACATTAAAACCAAAATAACAAATAATATTGACCATAACATCTTGTGACAATGGGCCCTACAAGGAGTGAGATCCATTAGGATGCAAGTGAACTTTCAGTTCTTGAAGTTGATGTGTTAAAAGCAAGAAAAATGGACAAGAAGAGGCATGTGAGCGACTAGGGGCAACATTGAGGTGGTTAGATGATCACATCATCTCCAAATGGCAAATCTTGTGGGGTGTACTGAGGAAGCAGTGGTTAGTGCCTACCAAAAGTGGTCTAATGAAGGTCAACTGGTGAGCCTGGTGACAAGGTTATGGGCATACAAGGAACATGTGGCATGAAGGCTAGCCTTCCTGGTCTGACCACACATAAGAGCTACTGTAGCACAACCTGCTGAAAAAGTGATCATGGAGCACTGGATCATGGAGCAATAGCAGAATATGGCTTGGTCTGAGGAATCACGTTTTCATTTACATCATGTGGATACCTCACTGTCCATCACTTAGCTGGAGATGCCCCTACCACATCATAATAATTGTTCAGGAATGGTTTAGGGAACATGGGACTGAATGGCCTTCAGGTTCCCATATCTAAATCTAATTCAGATTCTGGGGGTTATGCAGTAAAAAAACAACTCAATCCTCACCATTTAAGATCTTCTGCTAACATCTTGGTGCTAGGTACCACAGGACACCACCAGAGGTCTTGTGAAGTCCATGCCATGACAGGTCACAAGGCTAGCTATTTCTGGTCATTTATTTGTACCAGAGTTCACAGTTCACTTTTTCACAGTCCAGATATCTTGTCAGGGGGTCCATTCAAAAATTTACTCTCTGGCCCAGCCTTTTCTAGTTACGCCTATGCTTGACGCTTTTCCTATCCTCAGACAAAAGACAGAAGGTTGATGTTCACTGTTCATATGCTGATGTTGAGCTTATAGATTATTGATGGACAACCCAGATGCCATCAACCATGGGTTTTGATAACTAGTCTGGATGTGTGAAAGGAAAGGGGTAGTGATGATCGAGTTCGGCTCGGCACATTGCGGAGTTCGGCTGAATACCGCGCGCGCTCGAGCGCCGTGCTCGAGTCTCCTCCACGCACGTTTGTTGGCTGCTACGCAGCCAATAAACGTGCAAGTACTGCCACTCAAAGTAATTCCATAACCATGTTGGTTACTGGCATTACAGTAATTGGCTGGCCAGAACACGTCATCGGGTGCTAAAAAGCACCCGATGACAAGTGGTTCGGCCAGTCTTAGTCAGGGAGAGCTGTGCTGTAGAAAGGACAGATAGTGTAGGGAATTTAATTGGATTTTTTGGTTAGGCAGGGTTGGTGTTAGAGACCCAAAAGTCCTTTTAAGGACCATTGTTGTGTCTGGCAGCAATATATATTTTTAGCGCAACCTGCGCTAAATTGTGTGCGATTAGAGACCCAAAAGTCCTTTTAAGGACTATTGTTGTATCTGGCAGCAATATATATTATTAGCGCAACCTGCGCTAAATTGCATGCAATTGTTAGAGACCCAAAAGTCCTTTTAAAGACTATTGTTGTATCTGGCAGCAATATATATTTTTAGCACAGCCTGCGCTAAATAGCTTGCAATTGTTTGGCTGCTGCACACAGCGACATTATCTGCGCTACATCTCCTGTGTAACGTGTGCGCAGCCTAAAAATATCTGTGACATCCAGTGTACTTTTTCCGTAGACGGTGTCCGCTGCGGACAGTTACATTACCTGTGCTACATCTCCTGTATAACGTTTGCGCATCCTAAAAATATCAGTGACATCCAGTGTACTTTTTCCGTAGACGCTGCGTATAGCGACATTAACTGTGCTACATCTCCTGTGTAACGTGTGCACAAACTAAAAATATCTGTGACATCTAGTGTACTTTTTACGTAGACGGTGTCCGCTGCGGACAGTTAGTTACATTACCTGTATAACATCTCCTGTATAACGTTTGCGCATCCTAAATATCAGTGACATTCAGTCAAATTTTTTCGCTGCTGGTGGCAGCGACATTACCTGCGCTACATCTCCTGTATAACGTTTGCGCATCATAAATATTAGTGACATTCAGTCAAATTTTTTCACTGCTGGTGACAGCAACATTACCGGCGTTACATCTCCTGTATAACGTTTGCACATCATAAATATCAGTGATATTCCCTGTCATTTTTTATTAGCCGCTGGTGACAGGGACATTATCTGCGCTACATCGCCTGTATAACGTTTGCGCATCATGAATATCAGTGACATTCAGTCCTATTTTTTTCGCTGCTGATGGCAGCGACATTACCTGCGCTACGTCTCCTATATAACGTTTGCGCATCATAACTATCAGTGATATTCCCTGTAAGTTTTTATTAGCCGCTGGTGACAACGACATTACCTGCGCTACATCTCCTGTATCACGTTTGCGCATCATAAATATCGGTGACATTCAGTTTAATTTTTTCACTGCTGGCGACAGCGACACTACTTGTCCTACATCTCCTGTATAACATTTGCGCATCATAAATATCAGTGATATTCCCTGTAATTTTTTATTAGCCTCTGGTGACAATGACATTACCTGCGCTACATCTCCTGTATAACGTTTGCCCATCCTAAATATCAGTGACATTCAGTTTAATTGCCCTGGGAGAGGTGAAACTGTGCCTGATGCCAAAGCACAAGAAACACACTCATCCACGATACCTAGCTTCATGTCCCAGTTTTTCAGGGCGGCGCAGGACACCACTCTCGAAGTCACACCAGTGCGACCAGGTGCTCGGTTGGATTGCAGCAGATAATGCTTCCAGTCGCTTAAGCACCAACCTGTCTTACACAAAGTCCAGTCTCAGTAGCCAAGAGTCTGGTCAACAGAATCCTCACCCTGATCCTCGTTCCTCCCACCATGGAGAGTCTTGGCAAACAAGTGATCCCACACTCGGATATTCAAAGGAGCTCTTTTCATCGCTATTCCTTGATTTGGGCATCTCGCCAAGCACGCTTGAAGAGGGACATGAGGAGATCGTGTGCACTGATGCCCAAACTCTTGAGCATCCACAGTCAGAAGAAGATGATGGTGGGGAACGGCAATTAGTGTTTCATGAGGTGGATGATGATGATGAGACACTGTTGCCAATAAGTCAATGGCAATTAGTGTCTCAAGAGGTTGATGATGAGGATTAGACACAGTTGTCAATAAGTGAGGTTGTTGTTAGGTCAACAAGTCAGGGGGATGACCAGAGTAAGGAAGTGGAAGAGGAGGTGGTGGACGATGAAATCACTGACCAAACCGGGGAAGGTGGCAAGCTGAGCAAGGACAGCAGTACAGAGGGGGAGGGATCCGCAGCACCGCAACAGGCTGGAAGTTGGCAGTGGGGTGGCAAAAGGGAGAAGGCGGGCTACACAAAACAGGCCTGCAACTATTCTCTGGAGCACCCCCTTGCAGCAATCTCCCTTGTCAAGGGCTAGGTGTTCCGCAGTCTGGTGCTTTTTTGAGGAAAGTGCGGATGATAAAAGAATTGTCATTTGCAACCTGTGCTGTACCAAAATGAGCAGGGGCGTGAACACTCGCAACCTCACCACCAGCATGATCCGCCACATGGCATCAAAGCACCCTAATAGGTGGGTCGAATGACTGGGTCCACAATCAGTGTCTGCGGGTCACACTACTGCATCCTCTTCCCCTGTGTTACGTGCTGGCCAATCCCCTGTCCAAGACACAGGCCCGGATGCCTCCCGCCCTGCACCTGGACCTTCGCAAGCACCACCAGCTAGCACATCCACTTCTGTGTCCCAGTGCAGCGTACAGATGTCCATACCCCAGGCCTTTGAAGAAAGCGCAAATACCCAGCCACCCACCCACAGGCCATAGCACTAAATGTGCACCTTTAGGCTTGTGGACACTAAGGCTTTCTGCAGCCTGATGGTGGCGGCGGTCCCACGATACTCAGTCCCCAGCCGCCACTATTTTTCCTGGTGTGACGTCCCCGCCTTACACCAGCATGTGTCCCGTATCATCACCTGTGCCCTGATCAACGCAGTTATTGGGAAGGTCCACTTAATGACTGACACATGGACAAGTGCTTGTGGCCAGAGATGCTACATTTCCCTGACGGCACACTGGGTGAACATTGTGGAGGCCGGGAGCGAGTCGTACCCTGGGAGGGCACAGGTGCTACCAACGCCAAGGATTGCGGGCCCTACTTCCATCAGAATTTCCGCCACTACCTACATTAGTAGCTGCAACCCCCCCTTCTCCTCCTCCTCCTCCTCCACTTCCACCTCTGAATTATCATCTTGCAGCACCAGTCAGCCATCAGTCAGTAGCTGGAAGCAGTTTAGCACTGCAGTGGGGAAGCGGCAACAGGCCGTGCTTAAACTAATATGTTTAGGTGACAAACAGCACACCGCTGGAGAGCTGTGGCAGGGTATAAGGGACCAGACTGAGCTGTGGCTCTCGCCACTCAACCTACAACCAGGCATGGTTGTGTCTGATAATGGCTTTAACTTGGTGGTGGCTTTGGAGCTCGGCAAGCTCACACACATACCATGCCTAGCCCACATGTTCAACTTAGTGGTTCAGCTGTTTCTAAAAACCTACCCCAATTTGCCTGAGCTACTGGTGAAGGTGCGCCGCATGTGTGCACATTTCCGAAAGTCATCTACAGCAGCGCTTGCAATTGCCAGCTCGCCGACTGTTGTGCGACGTGAGCACGTGCTGGAACTCCATGTTACACATGTTGGCCAGGCTTTGTAAGCAGCAGAGGGCAGTAGTGGAATACCAGCTGCAACATGGTCATCACCTTTCCAGTCATTCCGCTCTTCACAAGCGACGAGTGGACATGGATGTCTGACCTCTGTGAGGTTTTATGCAACTTTGTGACATCAACACAGATGGTGAGCAGCGATGTCGCTATTATAAGCGTAACCATCCCACTTCTGTGTCTACTGAAACGCTCGCTGCTCACAATGAAGGAGGACGCTTTGCATGTGGAAGAGGTGGAAATGGGGGAAGTCAGTACACAGGGGGATAGCCAGAACACCCCCCGTTCGTCTTCTGAGCTTGAATTGGATGATGAGGAGGAGAAGGAGCAGGAGACGGTTGCCTCCGCTACATAGGGTAGTACCCACAGCAGGTTTATTACATCTGTTCAGCATGGATGGGCTAAAGAGGAGGATGAGGATATTGAGAGTCATCCTCCTGATGAGGACAGTGAAGTCTTGTCTGTTGGGACTCTGGCACACATGGCTGACTTTATGTTATGCTGCCTTTCCCGTGACCCTCGCATTATACGCATTTTGGCCAACACCAATTACTGGTTGTTCACCCTTCTCGACCCCCGCTACAAACTTCTCATCTCTCATTCCTGTGGTGGGGAGGACTAGCAAAATGGTGCAATACCAGAAGGTCCTTGTGGAAAAATTGCTCCAAAAATTTCCAGCTGACAACGCTGGCAGCAGAGTACGTAGTTCCTTGCGCAACCGAGAAGGGAAGATGAGGAGAACACACAGCAGTTCCAACAGAGGTAAGGCAAGGACAGTTTCATGACTGCCCGCCAGCAACCTCACCCTGATGTGCGGCCTAGTGTAGCAAGGAGAGAAAAGTTTTGGAAGATGTTGAAGTAGTACGTAGCAGACCGTGTCAGCATCCTCAATGATCCCTCTGTGCCTTACAACTATTGGGTGTCCAAGCTGGACACGTGGCATGAACTGGCGCTCTACGCCTTGGAGGCGCTGGCCTGCCCTGCCGCCAGCGTTTTGTCAGAGTGGGTGTTTAGTGCTGCTGGGGGCATAATACCTGATAAACGCATCCGACTGTCAACAGGTTGACTCTTATCAAAATGAACAAGGCCTAGATTGCCCCTGACTTCTCTACTCCACCTGAGGAAAGCGGCTGAACATAAAGGCACTTTAAATGTGGCTTTTATGGTGTATTGAATACACTGTATTCCCATACACCCCTTCCACCACAAAAAAGGGTATATATGGTTCAATCTTCCTTTTCTCGTCCTCCTCCTCCATCATATCAACATACTTATTAGGCTTATTTTTTCTATGGTCAGATCAGCAGCAGGCCCTCAACCATAATTTTTTCGATGGTCAGCTCGGCAGCAGGCACTCACCCCAAATGTTTTAGAGAGTCAGCTCATCAGCAGGCCCTCGCCCATAATGTTTTAGATGGTCAGATCATCAGCAGGCACTAGCCGCTAATGTTTTAGAGAGTCAGCTCCGCAGAAGACCCTCACCCCTAATGTTTTAGATGGTCAGCTCAGCAGCAGGCCCTTGTCTATAATGTTTTAGATGGTCAGCTCGGCAGCAGGCCCTCGCCCCTAATGTTCTAGATGGTCAGCTCAGCAGCAGGCCTTCGCCCATAATGTTTTAGATGGTCAGCTCAGCAGCAGACCCTCACCCCTAATGTTTTAGATGGTCAGCTCAGCAGCAGGCCCTTGTCTATAATGTTTTAGATGGTCAGCTCGGCAGCAGGCCCTTGTCTATAATGTTTTAGATGGTCAGCTCGACAGCAGGCCCTCGCCCCTAATGTTCTAGATGGTCAGCTCAGCAGCAGGCCTTCGCCCATAATGTTTTAGATGGTCAGATCAGCAGCAGGCCCTCGTCCATAATGTTTTAGATGGTCAGCTCAGCAGCAGGCCCTCGCCCATAATTTTTTCCATGGTCAGATCAGCAGCAGGCACTCGCCCTTAATGTTTTAGAGAGTCAGCTCAGCAGCAGACCCTAAACCATAATTTTTTTCGATGGTGAGCTCAGCAGCAGGCCCTCGTCCATAATTTTTTCCATGGTCAGATCAGCAGCAGGCCCGCGCCCCTAATTTTTTAGATGGTCAGATCAGCAGCAGGCCCTCGCCGCTAATGTTTTAGTGGGTCACCAGCAAGCCCTTGCTCCTAATGTTTTTGAGGGTCACCAGCAGGCCATCAATCATAATTTTTCAAGGGTGTGTATGATGCCCTCATTTATGTGTAATTAAGGGTGTATTGGAGTGCCGGTTCCTTGTAATTTTTTGCAGCCCTTTCACTTAGTGCATAGGCTTTATGAGTGTAGGAGTCCCACTACTTGAAAATACAGGTTGTATCGGAGTGCCTCTTCCTTGTAATTTTTGGCAGCACTTGCACTTTATATACAAGTAAATATACAGGAAAGAATGTTTCCTAACAATTTTTCCTCTAAAATCAATTTTAGCTTCAGTTTTGTGCGTATTATTGTCAGTTTGTAAAATTGGCGTACTACTCGGACAACATCGTTCCCAGCAGTGACCTGGGAGTCCATGATGCATCCAGACATCCTCCTCATGCTGTTCCCGAACCATTTCAGTGGTGTTTCCATCAATTTCTGACATTTTCATGTGAACCAGACACCCTCCCCTCTTCAGAGCAGGGGGTACCTGGTTTAATGCTCGGGTTCTCCCATTGACTTCTATTGTGCTCGGGTGATCGGTAGAGCACCCGAGCATACCGAGGTGTTCTACTCAAGAACCATAGCACT
Organism: Bufo gargarizans; assembly: GCF_014858855.1. Lineage (NCBI taxonomy): Eukaryota > Metazoa > Chordata > Amphibia > Anura > Bufonidae > Bufo > Bufo gargarizans. Next base: position 479,854,668 of record NC_058082.1, read on the forward strand.
TTGGTGCTCAATCAACACTAGAAAGGTGTAGTCAGACAAATGTCAATTATGGGATAGTCATATGATAAACCATTTATTTCTGTTAGGTAAGGGTCTCGCCTGTGGGACACCTCACTGAAGAGAATGGGCCTCCCATAACACCAGTTAAGCTTGGCTGCCATAGTTGCTGGGGGGGCTATTGGAATGGCTGAACCAACTAATTCCACAGAAAAGTCAGACCCTAACATATCCGGTATTTAAGGAATAGGTCTTGAATATATCTTTCACCATTTCTGTCAATGACCCCTACAGTCACTTTTTTTTAAAAGACTTGGAGGGCCAATAAGAGGGGCATTGCACTTCCTTCTAGGAAATAGTGAGGATTCAGGCGGTGACATGTTAGAAGGAAGAGATGTTAATACACATGTGGCTAGCAGTACACTGCGGAAAGAAGTATGGATGTAATATTACCCCCATCTGGCCCCATCTGGAATATGCAGTTCATTTTTGGGCATAGGATGCCCTGGAGTTGAAAAAGGTGCAAAAAAAGAGTGACCAAATTGATAAGGGGCATGGAGGATCTTTTTGAGGAAAGAGTAAAGTAATTAGATTTATTTAGTCTTAAGAAGAAACGTGTGAGGTCTCTTTCCCACATCCATGAATTGTGGACATGTGCTGTCCATGTTCTTCAGGGACAGCACACGTATCCATTGGCTTTAATGTGTGTAGTCACACATCAGTGGTTTTCCACAGACCGTGAGTCCACGGAAGCATGCCCTAATTTTGTTCGGGATTACAGATCTCTCACGCACAGATCCCTCATGGATCATTGCTAGAATATGCTCTGAAAAATAATTTTCAGCCTAGCAGTGTACGTGGAATACGGATGACACAGGAACCAAACAAGGATCCTTCACGTTCAAACCACTGACCATCTTGTCACAAATGTCAATATTGATACAGTCACGTGTGAAAGAAGCCTAAGGAGGGGGGTTGCGTGATTAACATATACAGGTCCTTCTCAAAAAATTAGCATATTGTGATAAAGTTCATTATTTTCTGTAATGTACTGATAAACATTAGACTTTCATATATTTTAGATTCATTACACACCAACTGAAGTAGTTCAAGCCTTTTATTGTTTTAATATTGATGATTTTGGCATACAGCTCATGAAAACCCAAATTTCCTATCTCAAAAAATTAGCATATTTCATCCGACCAATAAAAGAAAAGTGTTTTTAATACAAAAAAAGTCAACCTTCAAATAATTATGTTCAGTTCTGCACTCAATACTTGGTCGGGAATCCTTTTGCAGAAATGACTGCTTCAATGCGGCGTGGCATGGAGGCAATCAGCCTGTGGCACTGCTGAGGTGTTATGGAGGCCCAGGATGCTTCGATAGCGGCCTTAAGCTCATCCAGAGTGTTGGGTCTTGCGTCTCTCAGCTTTCTCTTCCCAATATCCCACAGATTCTCTATGGGGTTCAGGTCAGGAGAGTTGGCAGGCCAATTGAGCACAGTAATACCATGGTCAGTAAACCATTTACCAGTGGTTTTGGCACTGTGAGCAGGTGCCAGGTCATGCTGAAAAATGAAATCTTCATCTCCATAAAGCTTTTCAGCAGATGGAAGCATGAAGTGCTCCAAAATCTCCTGATAGCTAGCTGCATTGACCCTGCCCTTGATAAAACACAGTGGACCAACACCAGCAGCTGACATGGCACCCAGACCATCACTGACTGTGGGTACTTGACACTGGACTTCAGGCATTTTGGCATTTCCCTCTCCCCAGTCTTCCTCCAGACTCTGGCACCTTGATTTCCGAATGACATGCAACAGTCCAGTGCTGCTTCTCTGTAGCCCAGGTCAGGTGCTTCTGCCGCTGTTTCTGGTTCAAAAGTGGCTTGACCTGGGGAATGCGGCACCTGTAGCCCATTTCCTGCACACGTCTGTACACGGTGGCTCTGGATGTTTCTACTCCAGACTCAGTCCACTGCTTCAGCAGGTCCCCCAAGGTCTGGAATCGCTCCTTCTCCACAATCTTCCTCAGGGTCCGGTCACCTCTTCTCGTTGTGCAGCGTTTTCTGCCACAATTTTTCCTTCCCACAGACATCCCACTGAGGTGCCTTGATACAGCACTCTGGGAACAGCCTATTCGTTCAGAAATTTCTTTCTGTGTCCTCCCCTCTTGCTTGAGGGTGTCAATGATGGCCTTCTGGACAGCAGTCAGGTCGGCAGTCTTACCCATGATTGCGGTTTTGAATAATGAACCAGGCTGGGAGTTTTTAAAAGCCTCAGGAATCTTTTGCAGGTGTTTAGAGTTAATTCGTTGATTCAGATGATTAGGTTAATAGCTCGTTTAGAGAACCTTTTCATGATATGCTAATTTTTTTAGATAGGAATTTGGGGTTTTCATGAGCTGTATGCCAAAATCATCAATATTAAAACAATAAAAGGCTTTAACTACTTCAGTTGGTGTGTAATGAATCTAAAATATATGAAAGTCTAATGTTTATCAGTACATTACAGAAAATAATGAACTTTATCACAATATGCTAATTTTTTGAGAAGGACCTGTATACCATAATTAAGAAAATGGCCCGTACAAAAAATATGGTGAAAAGTTATCCATGTAAAATCTCCACGAAAGACAAGGGGGCACTGCGTCGATCTAGAGGAGAAAAGGTTCAGTCTCCTGAGGAGATAAGGATTCTTTACCATAAGAACTTTGAATCTGTGGAATAGTCAGGTATCTGGACAGGAATTTTTGATGGCTTACATGATTTCTTAGAATGGAAAAACATTATCACATGTGGAAACATATATAATTCTTCTTCTGAATTTTGATCTGGTCTGATCACCATTCGAATCAGGGGGGAAATCTTTCCATTTTAGGGCAGATTGTCTCATGAATTATGAGCTTTTCACCTTTCTCTCGATCAACTGGGGAAACAAAGTTGTAAAATATACCACTCCTCTTATTCAGGCCTTCTCCTATCACTTGGTTGAACATGAAGGACATATGTATTTTTTCATCCCCACTATGTGACTATACTTTATACCTTTTCAGGCTGCTGCTGGCCATGGAATAAGTTTAGCTGTATAGCTGGAGGATGTTGTTGTCCTCATTAAGGACAGTGAACGCTGGGTGTTTACACTGTCTTCCTAGATCAGTCAGATATCTGAAATAGTTTGCAGTTCACTGGCTGGTTTGATGGTCAACGACTCTGACAGTGAAATGTGCAAACTAAGCCATCTGTAATCTCTGCATTGGCCAATGCCTCGGATTGACATAGATACATTCCCTTTTTCAGAACAGTGAAAAATCAGCAATACATGATAATCTAACATGCAGGACGTGTGGTTGTCTGTGCTTTCTCATTTAGTACTGCTTGATGGCTTCACAGATTTATCCCCGGAAGGAATATTAGGGTCCACACATCTGTCAAATTCAGAGCATGGCCGTGCATATTCTTGTGTGTCAAAAGGTGAAAATCGTGATATAGGTTACACATTGGCAAAAGGTTGAACATCATGAGGATTTTAGTTAATGCAGAAAACATTTATATAATTTAACATAAATCTATTGCAGGGTATATTCACAAAAAGCAAATTTGTGGCAAAAATTCCTACAACTAAAATCTGTTCCATACATTGGAATGGGGTTGTTTCTGCAGCATGTGGAGGGATTTCTACAAGCCCAAATCAGATGAATGGGTTACATTTTTGCAACAAATCTGCCATGTGTGAATATACCCCAAAAATAACATTTCATGAACATATATATTGATAAAAACAATCTAAATGGTCAGGGTAGGTCATCAATATCAGATTAGCAGGGTTTCAAGTCCAGTTGTTTGAGGAGGCCATGACTACCTAGTGAGTGCAGTGGCCTCCTCACAGCTCACCAAACAGAGCACCGTACACTGGATAGTGGCTGTGCTTGGTATTGCAGCCCAGGCCCATTCACTTGAACGGCGCTGAGCTGCGCCTAGGCAATGTGACTGTGATATCACTGGCCAAGGAAGAGGCCGCAGCACTTACCAGAACAGCACTCACTCTTCAAACTGTTTATTGCAGGGGTGCTGGGAGTCAGACCCCCACTGATCAGATATTGATGACCTATCCTATGGATAGGTAATCCATAGAAAAATATTGGACAACCCCTTTAAATTGCAAATTAATGATTACAATAATATCTATAATACTGACTAATTATAACTAGTCTCGTTATTGAAATAAATATGACCAGCTTCATTAATGAGATCATTTTACTAAGCCTAATCAATAAAAAATATATGGGTAGCATTATCAATTAAAAGGGTTGGCTCCATTGCACCCATTGGGGGCCTATCGGTAGGATATTCCACCAATGTCAGACAGTTGTGGATCCAACCTCTGGGACCCGCACCGATCTCTAGAATTGGGCTCCAAATACGAAGGTGAGTGCACTGCGCATGTGCATCATGCTCTCCAAAAGAGTCGAGCGCAAGTTCTAGAAATAGCCAAGCTGGCACTCAGCTATTTTCGTCACTCCTACAGAAGTGAGTGGAGGATGGCTGTGCTTGTGTGGTGTGCCCTCATTCACTTTGGGGGCACCTATCCAGAGATATGTGCTTGTCCCAGAGGTGGGACCCACACCTATCTGACATTGGTGGCATATCATAGCGATATGCCACAAAGGTGTGAGATAGGTCAAACCTTTTAAAGACTGCAGTAAAGACTTCATCAACATGTCTTACCTGTATCTTTGGCAACTTCTGAGACATCCAAGTTTCTCATTTCAGCCATATATCCCAAGACCGTGAATATGACAAAGCCAGACATAAAACTGGTCATGCAGTTAACTGTACTTGTCACCATTGCATCTCTGTAATATACATCACACGGAGGTATCAAGGTAGGCTAAGCAATGGAAAAATATTTAAGGATATACTTATAGTTCATGCACAAACTAGAGGCGGGTTTACACTGCACAATGTTACAGCCGATTTTAGAGAAGGAAGTGTTCCTTCCCGACAGCTGCTCGTTCAGTGAAGTACAGCGCTCTATTTACATGCAGCAATCTACTTCACTGTATGAGGACCAGGGATTGCTATTGTGACCACTCGTCCTCATACAGAATCATTGTTTCTTGGCATCAGATTGCTGCTTAGACAGAATGATCTATCTGCTGCCCAGAAACAATGATGGATGTGCCTGCATGAACGACAGGATTATCTAATGAATGAGCATTTTGCTCATTCATCTGGTAATCGGCGGCACATTTAGATGGGCAGACTGTCCGGAACGAGCGTTCGCAGGAACGGTCGTTCCCGATAATCTGCCTGAAAATCGGACAGTCTAAATCCACCTTAAGATGTTGAAACAAATATTAAACATCAAGTTCAATAATAAAGCATATGAAATGTAAAACAAGTCGAGCCATCAGAGCAGCTCTCTGACAGCATTCACTGAGAAGAAGAAGCAAAGGTCTGCAAATGCAGTGAAACTGAAAGCTGTAGAAGATAAACTGTTCTGAATTTTTAATAAAGACTAATAGGAAAAAATAATTTTTAGCCTGGGATAAGTAGGATGCAATATTACAAAATGACTCCACAAGTGTCCATAGTCTTTAAGGTCCTTTATAGGCATGCATTTACAACATAACCACTAGTGTTGAATGCTGTGTGGAGATCTGTCTTCATACAGCATTCAAATATATGGGCTCCACTGAGGTGAAATTCGTTATGTCGGAAGTCGCGCAAGACTTTGTTGAATAACTTTGAATATTGATTCTTCACCTTCAAAATAATTTTTAAACTGGTATCCGAAGTCGGCTTAGGTATCCAGGTACCAGTAGGTACTGAAGCCAACTTCGGATCTTACTTCGGTTTTAAAATTGCTTTCAAGTTGAAGAATCGAAGAAAGAAGTTATACACTGAAGTCTCGAAAGACTTTGGAGATAACAAATTTCACCTCGTTGGAGCCCATACATTTGAATGCTGTACCACATTCAAACGAAGCTCACTTTGCTCAACACTAATAGCCACCTATAGGGACACTGAAGAGACTGCAAAGAAAAGAAGGGGGTTAGTGGGCACATCCCAATGTGCAGGTGCACGTCACCACGGATGAAAGCACGAAAGCAAAAAAACAAACAATGCGACAGCACGCTGCAAACACAAATAGCAAAATATATACAATAGTCCCATACTCACTATAGAAAATGTACTAGTGCTAAATGTGATATTCTTGGCAAATACATTTTGCACAAAATTATTTGTGCATGTCTGCCCTGGCAAGGCACTCTCTTAGATAGGAACATATGCTAAATGCCACTTCTTTGGTACTAAATGGCCTCCATTAAAGGGGTTCTCCGGGAATTAAGAAAATGAAAATACACAAATATTACTTTATTATAAATATATTCCCAAAAACCTTTCATTAGTTATAATGGCTTGTTGTGTCTAGAGAGCAATGATTAGGAGAAACAAAATGGCCGCTGTCCTATTAGTAACATAGTAACATAGTACATAAGGCCGAAAAAAGACATTTGTCCATCCAGTTCGGCCTGTTATCCCGCAAGTTGATCCAGAGGAAGACTCCTCTCTAGTAGCTATAGCCTGTAATATTATTACACTCCAGAAATACATCCAGGCCCCTCTTGAATTCCTTTATTGTACTCACCATCACCACCTCCTCAGGCAGAGAGTTCCATAGTCTCACTGCTCTTACCGTAAAGAATCCTTTTCTATGTTTGTGTACAAACCTTCTTTCCTCCAGACGCAGAGGATGTCACCTCGTCACAGTCACAGTCCTGGGGATAAATGGCTGATGGGAGAGATCTCTGTACTGACCCCTGATATATTTATACATAGTAATTAGATCTCCCCTCAGTCGTCTTTTTTCTAAAGTGAATAACCCTAATTTTGATAATCTTTCAGGGTACTGTAGTTGCCCCATTCCAGTTATTACTTTAGATGCCCTCCTCTGGACCTTCTCCAGCTCTGCTATGTCTGCCTTGTTTACAGGAGCCCAGAACTGTACACAGTACTCCATGTGTGGTCTGACTAGCGATTTGTAAAGTGGTAGGACTATGTTCTTATCACGGGAATCTATGCCCCTTCTGATGCAACCCATTATCTTGTTGGCCTTGGCAGCAGCTGCCTGACACTGGTTTTTGCAGCTTAGTTTGCTGTTTATTAAAATTCCTAGATCCTTTTCCATGTCAGTGTTACCGAGTGTTTTACCATTTAGTATGTACGGTTGACTTGCATTTTTCCTTCCCATGTGCATAACTTTACATTTATCAGTGTTAAACCCCATCTGCCACTTATCTGCCCAAGCCTCCAGTCTATCCAGATCCCTCTGTAGTAGTATACTGTCCTCATCAGTGTAAATTACTTTACACAGTTTAGTGTCATCTGCGAAAATTGACACTTTACTGTGCAAGCCTTCTACAAGATCATTAATAAATATATTGAAGAGAATAGGGCCCAATACTGACCCCTGAGGTACCCCACTAGTGACAGTGACCCAATCTGAGTGTGTACCGTTAATAACCACCCTCTGTTTTCTATCACTGAGCCAGTTACTTACCCACATACAGATGTTTTCTCCCAGTCCGAGCATTCTCATTTTATATACTAACCTTTTATGTGGTACAGTGTCAAATGCTTTGGAGAAGTCCATATGTACGTCATCCATTGATTCGCCGCTGTCAAGTCTAGAACTTACCTCCTCATAGAAACTGATTAAATTAGTCTGACATGACCGATCCCTCACGAAGCCATGCTGATATGGCGTTATTTGCTTATTTCTGTTGAGATGCTCTAATATAGCATCTCTCAGAAAACCTTCAAACAGTTTACCCACAACAGATGTTAAACTTACCGGCCTATAGTTTCCAGGCTCTGTTTTTGGCCCCTTTTTGAATATTGGCACCACATATGCCATGCGCCAATCCTGTGGGACATTCCCTGTCAGTATAGAGTCTGCAAATATCAGAAATAAGGGTCTGGCTATGACATTACTTAATTCCTTTAGGATACGGGGGTGTATGTCATCCGGTCCTGGCGATTTGTCTATTTTAATCTTTTTAAGTCGCTGATGTACTTCTTCCTGGGTCAGACAGGACACTTTTAATGGGGAATTTATTTTTGCATTCTGCATGTCATCTGACAATTTATTTTCCTCAGTGAATACATTGGAGAAAAAAATATTTAACAGCTTTGCTTTCTCCTCGTCGCTCTCTGCGACTCCCCCCTCATTACTCTTTAGAGGGCCGACACCTTCAGATTTATACTTTTTAACATTTATATAATTGAAGAACATTTTAGGGTTAGTTTTACTCTCTTTGGCAATTAATCTCTCGGTCTCTAGTTTGGCCGCTTTTATTTGTTTTTTACATGTTCTTTTTTTTTCCTTATAGTTTTTCAGTGCTTCCGTGCTACCTTCCTGTTTCAGTGAATGATATGCTTTCTTTTTGTCATTTATTGCTTTCTTTACAGTTCTATTTATCCACATTGGTTTCTTTTTGTTCCTTAACCTTTTATTACCATACGGTATGTACCTCTCACAATGAGATTTTAGGATGTTTTTAAAGATATCCCATTTTGTGGCTGTATTTTTATTTTTGAGGACTTTGTCCCAGTTAGTTTGGCCTATGGCCTCTCTTAGTTGGCTAAATTTAGCTTTTTTGAAGTTTGGTATTTTTGTTCCTCCCTGTAGAAACGCTCTTTTGAATGATAATTGGAAGGTTATTACTTTGTGGTCACTATTTCCCAGGTGTCCCCCAACCTGCACGTCTGTTGTTCTGTCCGGCCTATTGGTTAATACTAAGTCCAGTATGGCCGTCCCTCTAGTCGGGTCCTGAACCAGTTGGGAGAGGTAATTGTCTTTGGTTATTGCCAAGAACCTGTTTCCTTTATGAGATATACAAGTTTCAGTTTCCCAGTCTATATCTGGGTAGTTGAAGTCCCCCATAATAACCACCTCATTATGATTTGCCGCCTCGTCTATCTCGTTTAGTAATAGATTTTCTGTGGACTCTGGTATATTAGGTGGTTTATAGTAAACTCCTATTAGTAATTTATTGTTGTTTTTAGCTCCATGTATCTCTACCCACACTGACTCCACATGTTCATGTCCCTCACTTATATTAGTACACACAAAACCTGTCCTGATCACACAGGATGACAAGTTACATCACAACACTGAGCTAAAGAACCACCTCATCCTCTTCTCTGCTCTGTCAGGGATTATGATCCTGACTACAGTTTAATATGATATTTAGCTGAATCTTTGTGGGAATGGAGTTCATCAGGAGACATGAAGTACAGAGAGGACGGACTGTGGTATTGGAGACTGCATATCAGTGCTGCTGCTCATTAGTAGTGTTGATCACGAATATTCGAATTTCGAATTTTTATTGCGAATATAGGTACGTTGAAAATTCGCGAATATTTCGAATATAGTGATATACACTCACATAAAGAATTATTAGGAACACCATACTAATACGGTGTTGGACCCCCTTTTGCCTTCAGAACTGCCTTAATTCTACGTGGCATTGATTCAGCAAGGTGCTGATAGCATTCTTTAGAAATGTTGGCCCATATTGATAGGATAGCATCTTGCAGTTGATGGAGATTTGAGGGATGCACATCCAGGGCACGAAGCTCCCGTTCCACCACATCCCAAAGATGCTCTATTGGGTTGAGATCTGGTGATTGTGGGGGCCATTTAAGTACTGTGAACTCATCGTCATGTTCAAGAAACCAATTTAAAATGATTCGAGCTTTGTGACATGGTGCATTATCCTGCTGGAAGTAGCCATCAGAGGATGGGTACATGGTGGTCATGAAGGGATAGACATGGTCAGAAACAATGCTCTTGTAGCCCGTGGCATTTAAACGATGGCCAATTGGCACTAAGGGGCCTAAAGTGTGCCCAGAAAACATCCCCCACACCATTACACCACCACCACCACCAGCCTGCACAACCTTGGTAACAAGGCATGATGGATACATGTTCTCATTCTGTTTACGTCAAGTTCGGACTCTTCCATTTGAATGTCTCAACAGAAATCGAGACTCATCAGACCAGGCAACATTTTTCCAGTCTTCAACAGTCCAATTTTGGTGAGCTTGTGCAAATTGTAGCCTCTTTTTCCTATTTGTAGTGGAGATGAGTGGTACCCGGTGGGGTCTTCTGCTGTTGTAGCCCTCCTTTCTTTCCCATTCTGACATTCAGTTTAGAGTTCAGGAGATTGTCTTGACCAGGACCACAACCCTACATGCATTGAAGCAACTGCCATGTGATTGGTTGACTAGATCATCGCATTAATAAGAAATAGAACAGGTGTTACTAATAATTCTTTAGGTGAGTGTATATTCGTAATTTCGAATATTCGTTTTTTTTTAAATTAGTACACATGATCTCTCCCTGCTTGTAGCTTGTGGGCCAATGAGAAGGCTGCAGTATATTTGACTTTAGGAGTAGTGTTGTTTGCGAATTTTTGCAATGCGAATTTTCGTAATGCTAATTTTTATTTTTTATAGTTGTAATTTTTTTCCAATCTGATCTTCAGATGAGAAAAAAATTGCAACTATTAGACAAAGAAGATTATAGCACTATATTAGCTAAATTGCTTTATATTCTTTTTTTTTCGAATATTCCTTATATTGCTATAACTTCGTTTTTTCGAATATTCATAATATTCTAAAACAAGAATATATATCAATATAGCGAATATTCGAAAAAAAACAAATATAGCGCAATTTAGCTAATATAGTGCTATAATCTTCTTTGTCTAATAGTTGCAATTTTTTTCTCATCTGAAGATCAGATTGGAAAAAAATTACAACTATAAAAAAAAAGATTATAGCACTATATTAGCTAAATTGCTCTATATTCTTTTTTTTCGAATATTCACTATATTGCTACATATTCTTCTTTTAGATTATTACGAATATTCGAAAAAACAAAGTTATAGCACTATAGCGAATATTCGAAAAAAAACTAATATAGAGCAATTTAGCTAATATAGTGCTATAATCTTATTTTTTTATAGTTGTAATTTTTTTCCAATCTGAACTTCAGATGACAAAAAAATTACAACTATTAGACAAATAAGATTATAGCACTATATTAGCTAAATTGCTCTATATTCGTTTTTTTTCGAATATTCGCTATATTGCTATATATTCTTGTTTTAGAATATTACGAATATTATAGCAATATAGCGAATATTCGAAAAAAAAAACTAATATAGAGCAATTTAGCTAATATAGTGCTATAATCTTATTTGTCTAATAGTTGTAAGGTGAAAAATTTGCTATAAAAATTCGCATTACGAAAATTCGCATATTACACGATCATTACCTTGCTGATTTTTCGAGTAAAAAAATCATAGAATATAACGAATATTCGAATTTGCGAATATTCTACAAAATATTTGCGAAATATCGCGAATTCGAATATGACCCCTGCCGCTCATCGCTACTCATTAGCCACATCTGCTCATGAACTCCATTACTACAGAGATTCAGCAAAAATTCTTATCATCTGTATTCAGGATCATAATCCCTGACAAATAAGAGAGGAGGATGAGGCAGCTCTTTAGCTCAGTGTTGTGAAGTAACTTGTCCTGCTGTGTGATTAGGACAGGTTTTGTGTGTACTAATGGGACAGTGGCCATTTTGTTTCTCCTAATGATTGCTCCCTAGACAAAATGAGCCATTGTAACTAATGGTAGCTATTTGGGAATATATTTATAATGAAGTAATATTTAAATATTTTCATTTTCTTAATTCCCAGAGAACCCCTTTAAATTCAGGGGATGCGAGTTCCACAGGCATGCTGAGCTCACTCTATATTTTACCTTTCCTGGGGCCAAATGGCCTCCAATGAATACAGGGAGTGCAGGCTTCAGCTTTATACTTGCACTAATTAAAATCAGCCTTTGAGACAGACAGGTCAGTTAGTATATATTTTGCTATTTGTGTTTGCAGAGTGCTGTTGCACTGTGTTTGTTTTTTGCTTTTGCACTGGAGAGATTGCAGCGGTCATGTGTTGCAAGGGTCATATATGACCACTGCGGCCAGTGATTGTCAAATCAGATGCTGAAATGAGGAGACCCAGGACCTGCAGAGCTGACCGTGCAGTGATGAAGCTGGAACCCAGCGGTGGGGATCAGGTAAGTATGATCACTACGGGCCAACAGCCCCGGCCACACTGTGGGGTATGTAAAAAACATCATAAAGGACAAGCCCTTTAAACTTATTTTTTAAATTGCAATACAATGCTTGGAGATTGCATTTAAGAAGCCAGCAGAAAATTTAATTATTTGCTGACTCAGCAATAGTGTAATACAATTAACAATTTAGTTGAATCAGAAAATTTATGAAAATGTTCATATAATACTAACTGGTAGCAGTCGTTATGAAATTTATTGTAGCTAGCGAAGGCCAGTAAAACTCCAAACCCAGGGCCTAGTGAGAAGAAAATTTGTGCTGCGGCATCCACCCAAACCTGCAAGGACAAAGTACACACACAAAAAGGAAATTCAATTTAACAACTGATATCAAGAAATATTTATCTATACATAGGGAAAAGTTATAGACTCATACGTCATAGTCATAATTAAACCAGAAGCCTGGAGTGTACTCTCATTATTTTTTAAATTTCATAATATAATGAAAATGTGATTTTCACTGTTCCTATGGTGTATCGCTGTGATGGCTAACCTCTGGCACTCCATCTGTGGTAAAACTACGATTCCCAAGAGGTACACTTGCTTGGCTGTTCTCAGGACTCCATAGAAATTTATAGAGTATGCTGGGAGTCATAGTTTCACCACAGCTGGAGTGCCGGAGGTTAGCCATCAGTGGTCTATCTGTTATTGGAGCTTCTCTTACTATGGAACCCTAATCCTCTGCTCCAACAGGCATCTTCTCTGACTAAATCATAAATATGCATGCTTGGATCACCCAAATGTATGTAAGAGGATTGAAAATGCCCAAAAATATCCTTTTGCAGCTATGTTCAGTTGGTACGAGTCACAGTTGACCCTGTTATGTTGGCAATACCAAACAGTTTGGGGAAGTCACTTTTCTGTTTCAGCATGCCTGTGCCCCAATGCACAAAGTAAGGTCCATAAACGCATTGTTGGGGGAGTCTGATGTGGAAGAACTTGACTGGCCACACTGGTCCTGACCTCAACCCCATCCAACACCTTTGGGATGAACTTGAACGGGCCAGGCTCTGTCGTCCAATATCATTGTCTCATCTCACAAATGCTCTTATGGATGGATAGGAAAATATTCCCACAGACACACTCCAAAATCTTGTAGAATGCCCTGCCAAAAGAGTGGAAGCTGTTTTAGCTGCAAAGGGGGAGGGAGGACTAACTCCACATTAATTCCTATTCCTGAGATCCTTGTAAGTGCCAAGCTTTTTGCCCACATGAATATAGCAAAAACTTACAATTGTGTCCACCTGTTTCCTTCCGCCATCCTTGAGTCGGGAGCCAACATAGATCACTTACTGGCCAACAAAAATTCTGCGTAAGAACTGCCCCCTTTAACATGCATGTTTATGTCAATGGGGAGAGGAGAATGAAGAGGGTAATAATCTACAGTGTTGGAGAGTCCATCACTTGTAGTTTAGACCCCCAAAAAAATAATGAAGGAGAGAGAGCGCCAGACCTCGTTTCAAGTACAGTTAAAAAGGAGTAAAGAATACCATTAGACAGTGATGTATACTATATCGCACGGAAAAGTATTATGGAGCAATAGTGTGAAATCTGGATGGTGGGTGCTGGGTGAAGGACCCTAAGCATACCCTGCTCCGCAGGAGATACCGTCTGCAACCCAATAGTCAAATGACGATGTGGTTGACAAAGATGGAAACTGATATAAATTGATGGAAATTAACGTGAAGAATAAATTAAATTAAAAATGAATTATAAAAGGTAAGTATTAGAAGTGAGAGATGCCCAGCACAGGACAAAATCACACTCTTAAATAACACTCACTTCACTGGGGAGTAGTCACCAGGATAAGCATAAAACACCTGTGACTTGAACCCCCCCGGCCAGGATCGCATGTAGAGTCGTAGTGATGAAGGCAGCAGGAAGTCCGGTGCTTCTGATCAATCACCTTTATTGTATAAAAATGGCTCGACGCGTTTCGGGGACAGTAGATCCCCTTCTTCAGGAGCATTACATCTACTGTCCCCGAAACGCGTCGAGCCATTTTTATACAATAAAGGTGATTGATCAGAAGCACCGGACTTCCTGCTGCCTTCATCACTACGACTCTACATGCGATCCTGGCCGGGGGGGTTCAAGTCACAGGTGTTTTATGCTTATCCTGGTGACTACCCTCCAGTGAAGTGAGTGTTATTTAAGAGTGTGATTTTGTCCTGTGCTGGGCATCTCTCACTTCTAATACTTACCTTTTATAATTCATTTTTAAATTAATTTATTCTTCACATTAATTTCCATCAATTTATATCAGTTTCCATCTTTGTCAACCACATCGTCATTTGACTATTGGGTTGCAGACGGTCTCTCCTGCGGAGCAGGGTATGCTTAGGGTCCTTCACCCAGCACCCACCATCCAGATTTCACACTATTGCTCCATAATACTTTTCCGTGCGATATAGTATTCATCACTGTCTAATGGTATTCTTTACTCCTTTTTAACTGTACTTGAAACGAGGTCTGGCGCTCTCTCTCCTTCATTATTTTTTTGGGGGTCTAAACTACAAGTGATGGACTCTCCAACACTGTAGATTATTACCCTCTACACCCATTCATTATCCTTCAAGTGTCTGTAGTCACAAACACTCTTTGAGCTGCCTTACCTCCCCTTTTTGCTATTGCTATTTCAACACCACCCCTGTCGGCGCCCAATCTTTGATTCCTTTGGGATACATTTTGATCCCTACGGGTCTGAATTAACTTCCAAATTTTCTTTTCTGTTCTTTATCTGAGAGGAGAATGAAGCCAGGGAACATAAGAATCAGGCTGTTGGATTCCGACTAAAGTGAATGGCAATTAAGTGTTAAAATCTTTGTGGGTTGAGGTCACTGCTAGAAGGACTTTTCCATAATAGTAGATTTGTACACAGATCATATTGATCTAATTTGTAGTTGAATGTTGAATAGCCGCCCCAGGCTAATGTAAGTATTGAACACATGCGGCTGGTATATAACAGGGCTTTGGGGCTCCAACCCCTTACCATATCTAGTTTTCTTGACTAAATAGATAATTGGCTGGGGGTAAACTTTTAGCATCTCTCATGCTGGAACAATGAAGTGTCTCATGTCTTAATTTTTTTAACGTGTACTACAGGCAGTTGTTTTCATTGGTAAGGCTGGGTTCACATCTGCACTAAGAACTCCGGCAGTCTGTTCCGGCGGAAGAACAGACTACCAGAGTTCACTATATCCAGCATAGCTGTATACCACTGTGCACCGCCGCATCCCCATTCACTGTAATGGGATCTGGTCGTAATCCGGCCGCTTTTCAGCATATATGACGACTTTGGCTGGACAAAAAATGTTGCATGTACGCCGGATACAGTGACCAGATTACAGTGCCCAAATTCACAACGCAGATGTAAACCCGGCCTTAGTCATGCATTACAGAGATAATCTTCTATCTCTAGCCCCAAAAGAAGCACAATGACAACCTGTTCATGATTACACTACAGTGTGTAAAGGGTTTTCTGGAGAGCTGTACAGGTAGAAACACAAGCAAGCTGACCCTCCTACTGGGTAACAAAAGCAGTTGCAGCTTCCCACAGGAAGATACAGTCCTGATCAAAAGTTTAAGACCACTTGGCAAAACATCATATTTAGCAAGGCTGGATCTTAACAAGGTTCCAAGTAGAGCTTCAACATGCAACAAGAAGAAATGGGAGTGAGACAAAACATTTTTTGAGCATTCAATTTAATGAAAACAACGAATAAACTGAAACAGGCTGTTTTTCAGCTGCTCAAAAGTGTAGGACCACACCTCCAAAAAAAACTAAACCCCCCCAAAACAGAAATCCAACTTCCAAACATGAACTCAGTAATGAGTAGCTCCGCCGTTATTGTTTATCACATCAAAAATTTGTTTCGGCATGCTTGATGCAAGCGTTTCCATGAGAAGAGTGGGAACATTTCTCTGAGTGGTGAAGACGGCCGCACGCAGGCCATCTACTGTCTGGAACTGTTGTCCATTTTTGTAAACTTCCCTTGCCATCCATCCCCAAAGGTTCTCAATTGGATTTAGATCAGGGGAACACGCAGGATGGGCCAAAAGAGTGATGTTATTCTCCTGGAAGAAGTCCCTTGTCCTGCGGGCATTGTGTACTGTAGCGTTGTCCTGTTGAAAAACCCAGTCGTTACCACACAGACGAGGGCCCTCAGTCATGAGGAATGCTCTCTGCAACATATGGACATAGCCAGCGGCCATTTGACGCCCCTGCACTTCCTGAAGCTCCATTGTTCCACTGAAGGAAAAAGCACCCCAGACCATTATAGCGCCCCCTCCACTGTGGCGCATAGAAAACATCTCAGGTGGGATCTGCTTGTCATGCCAGTAACACTGGAAACCATCAGGACCATCAAGGTTAAAGAGAATATCAGAGAATAAAACTTTCTTCCACCTTTGAATGTTCCATGTTTGGTGCTCTCTTGCAAAGTCCAAACGAGCAGTTCTGTGGCGTTCAAGGAGACAAGGTCTTTGAAGACGTTTTTTGTTTTTGAAGCCCTTCAGTCTCAAATGCCATCTGATGGTTATGGAGCTGCAGTCAGCACCAGTAAGGGCCGTAATTTGGGTCGAGGATCGTCCAGTGTCTTGACAGACAGCCAATTGGATCCTCCGGCTCAGTGCTGATGAATTTTTTTTGGGTCTTCCACTTGACTTTTTTGTTCCATAACCCTCAGGATAATTAAAGAAATTCCAAATGACTGTTTTACTTCGTCCCACCTCAGCAGCAATGGCACGCTGTGAGAGACGCTGCTTGTGCAGTTCAACAACCCGACCACGTTCAAAAAGGGAGAGTTTTTTTGCCTTTGCCATCACAACGTGTGACTACCTGACAGAGAATGACAACGAATCCACATCTTTGCACAGATTTGGCCTTTTAAAGGCATGTGGTCCTAAAATTTTGATCAGCTGAAAAACAGCTTGTTTCAGTTTATTCGTTGTTTTCATTAAATTGAATGCTCAAAACATGTTTTGTCTCACTCCTATTTCTTCTTGTTGCATGTTGAAGCTCTACTTGGAACCTTGTTAAGATCCAGCCATGCTAAATATGATTTTTTGACATTTTTGATCAGGACTGTAGCTCTGAAAAAATTCAGGAAAGGTATGCTGTATTACTTATGGCATGCCTAAAGAGGTTCTCCAGGCTAATATTGATGACCTACCGTATCCCTAGGATAGGTCATTAATATCAGATTGGCGGGTGTCCGACATCTGGCACCCCTGTCGATCAGCTTTTTGAGGAGACGGTGCGCGCAGTGCGCACATGCCATCTCACTTCTCTCTTCCTGCTCTCCGCTGTATGTCTATGGGACTTCTGTGGCACTGATGAAAAAAGTTATTTTTGCTATTTTTGGAACTCCCATAGAGAGTGGCTTCTATCCACACACTTTGTGGGTCCAGTTCTAGAAATATGTGAGCAACCCAGAGACATTGCATCACCAATGTCTCAGATGACACAACCCCTTTAAGAGAATCTAAAAGAAAAGAGGTTCTAACAAATTTACTTTTTAGACAGACAAAGGCCTTGGCCATGAAACTAGGATTCTAAGAATAATCTAATGTTAAATGACATCCTATAATTTGCTGATATTATGATGTCTCTACCTAAAACACTAAAATACTGTCTGGCAAATTCAATGTAAGTCAATGTAAGCATCATATTTCCAAAGTACACCTGTAGAAACTGATGTGCTATATGCCGGTCAAATAACACTGCCAAACATTGCCACCACACAATAAACTGCAAAAATAATTTACAGTACCTAAGAAGCAATGCCACCCAATGTAAATACCACCATGTAATACTCAAAAAATACCAACATTCAGTGGCCACATTACAACTCCATACAAAACAGGTGTAAAGGAAAATGGCTGGGTTGCCCATAGCAACCAATCAGATTCCACCTTTCCAAAGGAGCACTGGTATGGTACCAATATGACTGGTTGCAATGGGCAACTAGGCCACTTTCCCTTTAATCACCATGTTATACAATGTTTGATACTGCTACAGAATTAAGTGAACTTTGGTGGTCACAAGCCCTGGATGCAAGGCCATGTTTGACCCCCCCTTCACCTGATGGCCTTAGGCCTGGACCTGACTCCAACCACTGGATTCTTTGGAACCTTGTCTGAAGTTCCTCAGGAAACAGTAGCTGTCACTTTTCTGATTGGAATGGCAACCTCACAGATATTTTCCATAGGAGAGATCAAAGCAGTCCACAAGTTGTGGCCAAAGTAAGTTGGGATAGTCTCAGTTCTCAAACCTACCTCAGTGGTCAGCAACTTCTCCCAGTTAGGTTGCAGGTAGAATATAACTCCCCTCCAAGCACCAGGGAGTGTTGCCCCTCGTATTAATAGCAAAGTAAGCACAATGTATGGAAAGGTTGCTGTAACCCACACCACCTGTAATGAAGAAACTCCATTATCTTCTTGATAAGTTATACAAAAAAGTAATCAGCACAGAAAACATATTTGGGCTGTATAATCCGCAGGGAATCATAACATCAAGTGTGCAATTTCCCTGCAGCGCACCCACAGGGAAAATAAAACATTGCACTTTTTCCCATTAAAATTTAGAGGCTCTCTGTGTAATTTATAAAAGTCTGGTCCTCCAGAGAGACAGCCCTCTTTATAGCTGCTTTCTGGTCAAGCTAAATGATGGAGATCCAAAACCATGGATTGCCCTGTTATGCTTATTTGAAAAAGGGCTTCCTAAACCAATCTCTTTAACTGCAAATAAAGCTAAATGGTTATCAAATACATGGAAAGAAGAAAAATATATCATTTTCTACTGACCTTTCCAGAAGTTTTGACCCCTTTCCATATGCTGAAGTACACAATAGTGAAGATGAGGAGTAGACAGAGACTAAGCTGCCAACTAATTCCTCCAAGATCCTGTAGACCTTTAGATTTGTGTATCTGCAGCACAAGTCGACTGTAAACAGAAGTGAAACCATAAATCTAATCATTATTAGTGATGAATGGCTGTGAAATTTAATAAATACTAAAATTACAAATTAGTATCAAGGGATGAATGTGTGAAGTGTCACTACTACTAGTACTAATGATTTATAGAATATCTCCTGGATGGGCCATCAATATGTGATTGTGGAGGTTTGACCATTTCATTATGAATTAGTAGGGTCTGCATCAATTCGGGTGCTTTTCTTCAGCTAAATCTTTTCATATTATAGGGGGTTTCACATATTTAATATTCTATGAAATTAGATTAGTTTATACATACTATCTAACAGCAGGCATTACCATTAGACTTCCAAGATATATTATTAGGAGCCTGGGCTGTCTGAGCATGAAGAAAACTCTGGCTGATGGCATCACTTGGTTTCCTCTCATGCACATTAGATACATTTCATCCATTTCTGCTGACAATCTATGGAGGCCGCCGGACTGTCAACAAGGAAGGTACTCGTTTGCTTAGAGTTAAAGGGGTTGTCTATTATTTTTTATATAGATGACCTATCCTCAGGATAGGTCATCAATAGAGATGAGCAAAGTTTTGAAAAATTTGATTCGGCAGCTTCGCTAAAGTTCCACAAGAAATTCGATTTGGTACGAATTAATTTATCACGAATCGCTATAAATCAGGTATACCCAGATCACTATACCTTAGGGTACGGCCACACGGAGAGGCCGTGCTGCGGGCGGGTTGCATCCATGCTGCTGTGAAGAACCACTTGGACAATTATCCTGCAGCTACCTTTTATTTAATAATGAAGACCACACTGTACAGGTCCTTCTAAAAAAATTAGCATATTGTGATAAAGTTCATTATTTTCTGTAATGTACTGATAAACATTAGACTTTCATATATTTTAGATTCATTACACACAACTGAAGTAGTTCAAGCCTTTTATTGTTTTAATATTAATGATTTTGGCATACAGCTCATGAAAACCCCAAATTCCGATCTAAAAAAATTAGCATATTTCATCCGACCAATAAAAGAAAAGTGTTTTTAATACAAAAAAAGTCAACCTTAAAATAATTATGTTCAGTTATGCACTCAATACTTGGTCGGGAATCCTTTTGCAGAAATCACTGCTTCAATGCGGTGTGGCATGGAGGCAATCAGCCTGTGGCACTGCTGAGGTGTTATGGAGGCCCAGGATGCTTCGATAGCGGCCTTAAGCTCATCCAGAGTGTTGGGTCTTGCGTCTCTCAACTTTCTCTTCCCAATATCCCACAGATTCTCTATGGGGTTCAGGTCAGGAGAGTTGGCAGGCCAATTGAGCCCAGTAATACCATGGTCAGTAAACCATTTACCAGTGGTTTTGGCACTGTGAGCAGGTGCCAGGTCGTGCTGAAAAATGAAATCTTCATCTCCATAAAGCTTTTCAGCAGATGGAAGCATGAAGTGCTCCAAAATCTCCTGATAGCTAGCTGCATTGACCCTGCCTTTGATAAAACACAGTGGACCAACACCAGCAGCTGACATGGCACCCCAGACCATCACTGACTGTGGGTACTTGACATTGGACTTCAGGCATTTTGGCATTTCCCTCTCCCCAGTCTTCCTCCAGACTCTGGCACCTTGATTTCCGAATGACATGCAACAGTCCAGTGCTGCTTCTCTGTAGCCCAGGTCAGGCGCTTCTGCCGCTGTTTCTGGTTCAAAAGTGGCTTGACCTGTGCACACGCCTGTACACGGTGGCTCTGGATGTTTCTACTCCAGACTCAGTCCACTGCTTCCGCAGGTCCCCCAAGGTCTGGAATCGGTCCTTCTCCACAATCTTCCTCAGGGTCCGGTCACCTCTTCTCGTTGTGCAGCGTTTTCTGCCACACTTTTTCCTTCCCACAGACTTCCCACTGAGGTGCCTTGATACAGCACTCTGGGAACAGCCTATTCGTTCAGAAATTTCTTTCTGTGTCTTACCCTCTTGCTTGAGGGTGTCAATGATGGCCTTCTGGACAGCAGTCAGGTCGGCAGTCTTACCCATGATTGTGGTTTTGAGTAATGAACCAGGCTGGGAGTTTTTAAAAGCCTCAGGAATCTTTTGCAGGTGTTTACAGTTAATTAGTTGATTCAGATGATTAGGTTAATAGCTCGTTTAGAGAACCTTTTCATGATATGCTAATTTTTTTAGATAGGAATTTGGGGTTTTCATGAGCTGTATGCCAAAATCATCAATATTAAAACAATAAAAGGCTTGAACTACTTCAGTTGGTGTGTAATGAATCTAAAATATATGAAAGTCTAATGTTTATCAGTACATTACAGAAAATAATGAACTTTAACACAATATGCTAATTATTTGAGAAGGACCTGTATAGTCGGTCTTCGTTGTTAAAGGTCATGCCACACCTTTAAACAGGGACTGTACCCACTTCCCCAACCCCAGCGCTCTCCTGCCATACAGATGGAAACCCTTCTTTTGCCATCTGCTTTTCCTCCTTTTCCACATCATCTAATATCAATGAGAATATGTCATCAGGAACATCCAGCTCCTCCTCCCTCTGCATCTTGCTGACTTTTCTAGGACATGGAGATTTTAAAGGATGATTTGAAAAAGTAAAGCCAGCAAAAGATGAGGATGGTCATTATGGGTGATCTTGCGTTCTCGGGCTTATCTCCTCTACACTTACGGTAGTTTTGCTTTGTAACATGTGCAACCGCTATTTTAGGAAAACCTGATTTGTTACCACGTTACTAGTTTTCCTAGGGTTCAGACCAAATTCCAGTTTGAATGCTTCGCTTAACACTAGTCATCAATATCAGATTGGTGGGGGGCCGTCTCCAGTCACCCCAACTGATGAGCTGTATGAAGAGAATGCAGCGTTCATAGGATCACTGCCTTCTCTTCATCGTTTACTTGCTCACCATCGCAAGTGAATAGAAAGGAGCCATCCCATTGAAGTGAATCGGACAACTTAGTTGTAATTACACCTGCTCACTGCTGCTGTTGCAAGCGCTGCGTTCTCTTCATACAACTGATCGGCGGGGGTGCCGGGAGTTGTGCAGCCAGGAAGGCTTCTTTCATGCCCCCTATTGATGCAAAAATAGTGAGTTCTGTCTCCTAAAATCCTGTATTCAGTATGAGACTTCCACTGCAAAACTCATATTAATTGTAATAGGAGTCATTCTGTAGGGTTTTACACTTAGGAAGTGGTCTTAAAGAGGACCTTTAACCTTCCCTGACGTGTCTGTTTTAGTAACTACACTTAACAAAAATATAAACCCAACACTTTCGGTTTTGCCCGAGCTGAACTCAAAGATCTGAAACATTTTCTACATACACAAAAGACCCATTACTCTCAAATATTGTTCACAAATCTGTGTTAGTGAGCACTTCTCTTTTGCCGAGATAATCCATCCGACCACACAGGTGTGGCATATCAAGGTGCTGACTAGACAGCATGAATATTACACAGGTGTGCATTAGACTGCCGACAATAAAAGGCCACTCTGAAATGTGCACAGTTTTGCCTTACTGTGTTCGTTGTCCTTAACATACGCCTGCCCATACCATAACCCCACCACCACTATGGGCCACTCGATCCACAACGTTGATGTCAGCAAATCGCTCACCCACACAACGCCACACACGCTTTCTGCTATCTGCCCTGAACAGTGAAAATCTGTGACTCATCCGTGAACACAACACCTCTCTAACGTGCCAGACACCATCGAATGTGAGCATTTGCCCACTCAAGTCAGTTACGAGTCTTACGACGACGAACTGCAGTCTGGTCCAGACCCCGATGAGGACGTCGAGCATGCAGATGAGCTTCCCTGAGACGGTTTCTGACAGTTTGTGCAAAAATTATTTGGTTATGCAAAGCGATAGTTGCTGCAGCTGTCCGGGTGGCTGGTCCCAGACGATCATGGAGGTGAACATGCTGGATGTGGAGGTCCTGGGATGGTGTGGGTTCACGTGGTCTGCAGTTGTGAGGCCAGTTGGATGTACTGCCAAATTCTCTGAAATGCCTTTGGAAATGCCTTATGGTAGAGAAATGAACATTCATTGCCCGTGGTAGACATTACTGCAGTCAGCATGCCAATTGCACACTCCTTAAAACGTTGTGACATCTGTGGCATTGTGCTGTGTGATCAAACTGCACATTTCAGAGTGGTCTTTTATTGTGGGCAGTCTAAGGCAGACCTGTGCAATATTCATGCTGTCTAATCAGCACCTTGATATGCCACACCTGTGAGGTAGGATGGATTATCTCGGCAAAGGAGAAGTGCTCACTAACACAGATTTAGACAGATTTGTGAACAATATTTGAGAGTAATAGGTCTTTTGTGTATGTAGAAAATGTTTCAGATCTTTGAGTTCAGCTCAAGCAAAATGGAAGCAAAACCAAAAAAGTGTTGCCTTTATATTTTTGTTCAGTGTACTTGCATTCTCCAACGTTTCTGAAGCATCTGTTCTTAGGACTCTATGTTTTGCCTTTCATTTGTTATTCCTGCTACAAGTTAGGAATGAATTACTAGAAGTTTGCAGTGAAGGTTCGTATGAGTGTTACCGGTTGGGGGAGTGTCCCTGCACCTGGCAGCACTCATTGGATAGTGTCAAACTGTGCAGGGACACAGCTCCAACTGGTAACAACCATTTGGACCTTCAATCCAAACTGCCAGTAATTCATTCCTAACTTCTAGCAGGAATAACAAAGGAATGGCACATCATGGAGTCATAAGAATAGATGCTCCAGAATTCTTATTGCATGGGAAATGCCAGTAGTTTCTAAAATAGACATGTCAGGAGGGGGGACAAGAGCAGCATTTTCTTCCATTGTAAAACATTTATCATGAGGGCAAGTTCTAAAGTCAGTTTTTCTTGAGTTTGTGTTGGTGTAATTTGAACCAAATTTATAAAATGGTGAGCCTTGCTCGATAAATCTTGTGCATCTTTAAACCTAACACTTTAAGTTTTCAATGCCTGGAGTAAGATTGTGCTTTTTTAAGAACTTGCTTTTGATACATCTGGACCAAAACTAATTTATATAGCTAACCACGTTCACTTTTTAAAACTAGAGTGAATGGTGTAAAAATGCTAAATGTTGCAAATAATTCTATACAAATAAGCCAAAAAATTCACAAAGCCATATTTTGCATCTTTTTGAAGGCAGAATTCTGGAGTGAATGATGATTCACACCCTTTATGCCCAGGGAGCAAAATTGTCACTGGGCAACACATAATAAGGGTAGGTTCACACAGGGGTGCACTGGCCATAGACCCTACAGGAAATTTCCCAGTGGGCTGATGCCAAGAGGGCCACCTTAGTCCTGCTCATGGCGATCAGTTGGGTACATGACATGACATCTGATTCTTTCAGCATTAATTAATACTAGGAGAATCACATACTTATGCACCTGGCTGGTGGCTGCAGGAGCTCTCCTAAATTCAACAATATTGCCATACTCAGGATGGAGATACAGTTGAATACTGTGCAGGGGGCAGCGGTATTTTGTGCTGCACTACAGTACGTCTGTTGTACCTGCCTACTTGTGTTGACTGCCTTCTGTCAATTTGGACCTGACTACAAGACAGGACCAACTTTTGTATTTTTCCAGGGCCACTTTACGTTTCCAGTCCACCATTGGGATCACATCTCTAGCAATTAACTCCAGTAGTCTGTTCAAGCAGAGGAACAGACTACTGGAGTTACTGTATCTGGCACATCCAGATACCACCAGGCACCTCTGGATCCCCATCGACTATAATGGGATCTGACGGGGAACCAGTGGCTTTCCAACATAAATGCTGGCTTTCAGCCTGACAAATACCGATACAGTAATAGTGATGGTCCTGCTAAGGAAATGTTATGTTTGCTCCATTTATTCTTAGGCCGAGTTCACATCACCATTTCGTTTTCTGTTCTTCTAATCCGTCAGAATAACAGAAAATTACAAACTCCCCCCCAAAGAATTGGATCCTGTATTTTAAGCATCCGTTATGCTCAGTTATGCACATTTTGCATCCGTTATTTTATATTGAAAAAATATATATTTCGTGTAGTACTTTTTTTTTTCCGTCTAAAATAATGGATCTCAGATGGAAATGGCTAAGACAGATGCAAAATGTGCATAAATAAGCATTATAGATGCATAAAATACAGGATAAATTTTTATTTTTGCTGTTTTCTGTTCCCATATGAAGAATGGAAAACCAGCTGGTGATGTGAACCCGGCCTTACAGTCTACTTTTACATCTGTACTGGAAAGTATCAGGTTGGTGTATTAGTCATGCTGACTCGTTATCCTGTTGCTTATTTTTACATTTGTTAACTTTTTGAACCATTTCATCTACCCACATAGTCCCTTAGACTTCACCACACTTACATGCACTTACGTGTAAAACTCCTCTGCCGGAGATATAGAGCTGTTGATCCATATCACGCTACTATTCTGGAAATAGTTGGTGCAGTTTTCTGTGTTCCACTCATTATGGCAGCTGGTCCAAGGCAACTCAGAGCGGAATGAGAATATGAGGTAGTAGAGAGCCCAGGCCATTATGGTGTTATAATAAGATGCTACATAAAGTGCTATTATACAGATCGCATAGCCAATTCCTGCAGAGAGAAGAGTTAACACTGTAAATCAGAAGAAACCTTCATAGGTAGCACTTCATGGTTTTAGATCCCTACCGGCATGGTAATATTGAAGGTTGTATTAGATAATACATTGATCTTTGACATTCTTTTTGCTGTTTGAATCCAGAGGAGAAAAAAGCAGGCTGGTTTGAGATCTGCATTTATACAAGCAGGCAAATAACGCGAGTTTGTGAGCGTTCGCGTGTTTGATTTTTAACTGTGTGTTTGTATAAGTGTGAGACTTTAGATTAAGTGACTTTAGTGGGGGCTGCAGTAAATCAGTTTCTTATCAATGCATTATATTGTATTTTTCTCTTTTCTTGCGTAATCCCCATTTAGTATGTGTTCCAATATTGACAACACAGTCCAATGCACATCTTGTCTAATGTATGCAGTCCTGGAACAGCCATTTGAGGGTGCATATCTTTGTTCAAAATGTGAGCAAATTGCCCGTTTGGAATCACACATTGAGTATCTAAATGGGCCAGTTTCAACACTGAGAGGCGGTGACAATTTGGAAAAGAGTTTGCCGCTCACTGAGCAAGTACTCTTTGCGGTAGATGTGGGGGAGGGTGGTAGCGAGGAGGCTGAGGAAAGTGAGGTAGCTAGCTGGATAACAGTTAGAAAGGGAGGCTAGCCCTGATCTGACAACAAGTTTGCAAGGTTGGCAGATGAGCGGGATGTCAGTTCAGAGAAAGCACTGCTTCAGCCGGACACTTCCTCTGCCAGTCAGGGGAATGTCGGCTCCAGTAAGCAGGGGACCAGGAGAGCAGGGCAGGTCAGACAGGTGCTGGTAGTGGGAGACTCAATTATTAGGGGTACAGATAGGGCGATCTATCAAAAAGACCGGGATCGTCTAACGGTGTTTTTGTCTTTCTGGCTCTCTGGTTCGATACATCGCGGATAGGGTTGACAGATTACTGGGAGGGGCTGGAGAAGGTCCGGCGGTTATGGTCCATATCGGAACCAATGACAAAGTTAGAGGTAGGTGGAGCGTCCTTAAAAATGATTTTAGGGATTTAGGTCAAAAGCTTATGGCAAGGACCTCAAAGGTAGTATTTTCCAAAATGCTGCCTGTACCACTAGCCACACAAGAATGGCAGCGGGAGATTAGGGAGGTTAACAAGTGGCTCAAGAACTGATGTAGGAAGGAGGGGTTTGGGTTCCTGGAGAACTGGACCGACTTCTTTCTCGGCTACAGGCTCTATCGTAGGGATGGGCTGCACCTCAATGGGGAAGGGGCGGCTGTGTTGAGGGAGAAGATGCCTAGAAGGTTGGAGGAGTGTTTAAACTAGGGACTCGGGGGGTAATTACATTATAGGAGGGGAAGATAGTGCAGATAGAGACCTGGGGCAAGGTAATGGAACTGGGGGAGGAATGGAATGAGGGACTAGAACAGTTCAGAAGGAAAGGTGTAGGGTAAAAAAGATACATAAACCTGTGAAATGTATGTATACTAATGCCAGAAGCCTGACTAATAAAACTGGGGAACTGGAATTAGTGACGTGTAAGGAGGACTATGACGTAGTGGGAATAACTGAGACATGGCTGGATGATAGTTATGACTGGGCAGTTAATGTACAGGGTTACAGTCTGTTTAGCAAGGATCACCAAAACCAGGGGGGAAGGGGGGTATGCCTTTATGTAAAGTCTTGTCTAAAGCCCACAGTCCGATAAGATATAAGTGAGGGACGTGAACATGTGGAGTCACTGTGGGTAGAAATACATGAAGGCAAAAACAATAATAAATTACTAATAGAAGTTTATTATAAACCACCTAATATACCAGAGTACACAGAAAATCTACTACTAAACGAGATAGACGAGGCGGCAAACCATAATGAGGTCGTTATTTTGGGGGACTTCAACTACCCAGATATTGACTGGGAAACTGAAACCTATACATCTCATAAAGGAAACAGGTTCTTGGCAATAACTAAAGACAAAAACCTTTCGCAACTGGTTCAGGACCCGACTAGAGGGACAGCCATACTAGATGTGCAGGTTGGGGGACACCTGGGAAATAGTGACCATAAAGTAATAACTTTCCAATTATCATTCAAAAGAGTGTTTCTTCAGGGAGGAACAAAAATACCAAACTTCAAAAAAGCTAAATTTAGCCAACTAAGAGAGGCCATAGGCCTAACTAACTGGGACAAAGTCCTCAAAAATAAAAATACAGCCACAAATTAGGATATTTTTAAAAGCATCCTAAAATCTAATTGTGAGAGGTACATACCTTATGGGAATAAAAGGTTAAGGAACAAGAAGAAACCAATGTGGATAAATAGAACTGTAAAGAAAACAATAAATGACAAAAAGAAAACATTTAAATCATTAGAACAGGAGGGTAGTGAGGAAGCACTGAAAAACTATAAGGAAAAAAATTTGAATATGTAAACTAGGGACCGAGAGATTAATTGCCAAAGAGAGCAAAACTAACCCTAAATTAGTAAAAAGTATAAATCTGAAGGCGTCGGCCCGTTACAGAGTGATGAGAGGAGAGTTGCAGAGAGCAATAAGGAGAAAGCAAAGCTATAAAAAAAAAATTAAAAAAATCTTCACTGTATTCACTGAAGAAAATAAACTGTCAGATGAAATGCAGAATGTAAAACTAAAATGGACCAGATGGCATACACCCCCGTATCCTAAGAGAATTAAGTAATGTCATAGCCAGACCCTTATTTCTGATATTTAAGGACTCTATACTGACAGGGAGTGTTCCACAGGATTGGCGCATAGCAAATGTGGTGCCAATATTCAAAAAGGGTCCAAAAACAGAGCCCGGAAACTATAGGCCGGTAAGTTTAACATTCGTCGTGGGTAAACTGTTTGAAGGTTTTCTAAGAGATGCTATCTTGAAGCACCTCAATTAAAATAAGCAAATAACGCCATAACAGCATGGCTTCATGAGGGATTGGTCATGTCAAACTAATTTAATCAGTTTCTATGAGGAGGTAAGTTCCAGACTTGGCAGCGGCAAATCAATGGATGTCGTATATCTGGACTTCTCCAAAGCATTTGATACTGTACCGCATAAAAGGTTAGTATATAAAATAAGAATGCTCGGACTGAGAAAATGTCTATATGAGGGTAAGTAACTGGCTCAGTAATAGAAAACAGAGGGTGGTTATTAATGGTACACACTCAGATTGGGTCACTGTCACTAGTGGAGTACCAGAGGGGTCAGTACTGGCCCTATCCTCTTCAATATATTTATTAATGATCTTGTAGAAGGCTTGCACAGTAAAATATCAATTTTTGCAGATGACACTAAACTGTGTAAAGTAAACTGACACGGAAGAGGACAGAATACTGCTACAGATGGATCTGGATAGATTGGAGGCTTGGGCAGAGAAGTGGCAGATGAGGTTTAACACTGACAAATGTAAGGTTATGCACATGGGAAGGAATAATGCAAGTCACCTGTTCATACTAAATAGTAAAACACTGGGTAACACTGACATGGAAAAGGACCTAAGAATTTTAGTGAACAGCAAACTAAGCTGTAAAGGAAGCTGCTGCCAAGGCCAATATGATAATGGGTTGCATCAAAAGGGGCATAGATGTCCGTGATGAGAACATAGTCCCACCACTTTACAAATTACTGGTCAGACCACACATTGAGTACTGTGTACAGTTCTGGGCTCCTGTGAACAAGGCAGACATAGCAGAGCTGGAGAGGGTCCAGAGGAGGGCAACTAAAGTAATAACTGGAATGGGGGGGACTACAGTACCCTGAAAGATTATAAAAATGAGGGTTATTCATTTTAGAAAAAAATACAACTGAGGGGAGATTTAATTACTATGTATAAATATATCAGGGGTCAGTACAGAGATCTCTCCCATCATCTATTTATCCCCAGGACTGTGACTGTGACGAGGGGACATCCTCTGCGCCTGGAGGAAAAGAAGGTTTGTACACAAACATAGAAGAGGATTCTTTACGGTAAGAGACTATGGAACCTTTTGCCTGAGGAGGTGGTGATGGTGAGTACAATAAAGGAATCCAAGAGGGGCCTGGATGTATTTCTGGAGTGTAATAATATTACAGGCTATAGCTACTAGAGAGGGGTCGTTGATCCAGGGAGTTATCTGATTGCCTGAATGGAGTCGGGAAGGAATTTTTTTCCCTTAAGTGGGGAAAATTGCCTTCCTCTGGATCAACTTGCAGGATAAAAGGCCGAACTGGATGGACAGATGTCTTTTTTCGGCCTTATGTACTATGTTACTATAATAGGAGACCAATAGAAAAGTTGAAAATTGGCTCTCTGTTATGGTGCTAGAGTTTGTCACCCAGAAGAGAAGGGCTTGGTAATTCGCTTCACCATTGGTTTTACATGATGGTTTAACATATTCTCCTCCACCTTATTTACACATAATGTAGTTCTTCTACAGAGAGTCTTGTACAGGAGATGGGATCAGACCAACCCAAGTTGGTACCTCTTTCTAAGGACCTCATAGCAGTAACACAGTCTGCGTCTATAGTGCATGTTTCATTGGAACTGGACCATGGTCAATCACTTTGATTTTGTTTAGTCCAGGGGTGCACAACGTTTTCTGGGTGGGGGCCCAATTTTCAGACTGAAGGAATAACAAGGGCCGAAAATAAAAGTTAAAGGGGTATTACCAAGTGAAATACTGTATTTATTGCGTATTGTACACACAGTTATATATCATAAATGTCTAGTTATACCTCCAGGACTCCCATCTAATGGGAGAATACAGGAAAAATGCATGTGAGCAGCCACAAGATATAGGCATACATGTCTGTTACCAGATGGTTGGGGCCGCACAGAATGGTATCAAGGGCCGCATGTGGCCCCCGGGCCACAGGTTGTGCACCCCTGGTTTAGTCCATGCCAAGCAGAGTCATAAAGTGTTTTTAATTCATATTAGATACTTGGAGAAATGTCTTTCTGGTGTAAGAGATACAGATTGTAGATGACTGTTCCCAAGTTACCATCTTACCTTTAAATAAGGGACATATTTTCCTCCATACAGAAATGCAGCCAGTTCTGTGATACTGACCCAAGGCCAACTCCATATAGAAGAGAGGAATTCCACCAAACACAGCCATGATCACATATGGAATGAGAAAAGCTCCTAAAATTAGAAAGGTTAAGGTAAAATCTCAGATGGTATTAATCTTACCACAAGATCAACAAGAACAAGTATTTTTACGGGTTATCTCGGCTACTGCTGTGACTGTCATCATTTATGGCCAGGCCTCTCCCTGTGCTCTCCCCAGAAACAGGTGGGATACAGTGATGTCATCGCACATGGTGGGCTGAGAAAAAGGTGTGATTACATCACTGCATTGTGGCTGCTGCTAGGAAGAGCAAGATGTTCTCCGTTAATCAGAGGAGCAGGCTAGGTGAGTGTTACTTTTTTATTTTTATTAACACTACAGGGGCTTCACTATTGTAAGAGGTGCACTAAAGGGGCAGTAATACTGTAAGGGGATACTATGGGGGTAAAAGTAATTTGTGGGGGAGCTACTGTGTTTGAGCACTAACAGGACATTTTACTGTGTGAGGGCACTAAGGAGGCAAGACTAATGTGTGGGGGGCATGATTAGAGTGTGGGGGCACTAAGGGGGCATAACTACTGTGTGGGGCACTAAGAAGGCATTCCACTGTGTGGGCACTAATGCTGCATTCTACTGTGTGGGGCACTGAGGGGCATCACTATAGTGAGGGGGCACTAAGGGGGGATATCTACCGTGTGGGGCACTTAGGGGCATTCAGGGCCCAGGAGGCGTTTTGTAAAGTAATCTCTTGTCTCCTGTCCAGCGCTAGTGTTTTATTTTCATGTTTTTTACATGAATGAGTGGTGATGACAAAATGGTGGTGAGCCAGAAGAATAGCCCTTAGCATACAGTACAATAACCCAGCATGTTTAAAAAGATACAGGTCTGCTCCTGAGATAACACATGAAATGTGGCTGTGTGTAAATGTTCCCTTGACATTGTTTTTTTTTCATCTAATATTTTCCAGGAAATTACGTAAGACATAGGAATAAAAAAAAACAGAAGCTAGAAACCCAAATTTTTTTTATTGGTTGCTCAGAAACTGCCACCATCACTGATGAAGTATATACCTACCATACTAGAGGAGCTACGTAAGATATTTTATTAGATAAATTACCCTATTTTAAGATTTCATAGATACATGATGCAACCATGAATTGCTCCTTTAAGGTAAATCATCTACACTGAGCTTTTTCCATCCTAAGTGTCCATCATTTATCCCTTTCAGCACCGATGGTGGAAACATGAAATATGGACGACAACAAGTGAAGTCTTTGCTGCTTCTGAAGACTTCAATTGTATTGGGTCTTGGGGAAAACAAAATATGGAACATTACTCAACTGTCTTAAATATGTATATATACTCATGGAAAAATTGTTGGTACCCTTCTGTTAAAGAAAAAAAATAATAATAATCACTGAAACTCAAAACTGACAAAAGTAATAATAAATAAAATGTACTGAAAATCAGACATTGCTTTTGAATTGTGGTTCATGAGAATAATAAAAAAAAAAAAAATGGAATCTGGCCTGGACAAAAATGATGGTACCCCCTCGATAAGATTGAAAATAATTTTACCATAGGGACATGTTAAACTAATGTGTGTCCTGTATTTAGCATCACAGGTACCTTCAAACTTGGAATCAGTCAGTCTGCCTACTTGGAGGGTTAAAAGTAGTCACTGTACTGTTTGGTATCATGGTGGATGGGTACCAACGTGAACATGGACCAAAGAAAACTAAGGAGAGAGTTGTCTCAGGAGATTAGAAAGAAAATTATAGACAAACATGTTAAAGGTAAAGGCTACAAGACCTTCTCCATACAGTTTGATGTTCCTGTAACTACAGTTGCACATATTATTCAGAGGTTTAAGGTCTAACCTCCCTGGATGTGGCCACAAGAGGAAAGTTGCTGACAAATTGAAGAGACAGATAATATGAATGGTAACCAAAGAGCCCAGAACAAAGAGATTAGATGTGAACTTCAAGGGCGAGATACATCAGTGTCAGATCGTACTATCCACTGCTGTCTTAGCCAAAGTGGACTTTATGGAAGGCGACCTAGGGGGAACCCACTGTTGAAAGCAAATCATAAAAAAGAGACTGGAACTTGCCAAAATGCATACTGACAAGCCACAAAGCTTCTGTGAGAATTTCCTTTGCTTTGCTGCATCTTGCACAGGGTGTCTTGAATCTGTGCAGGGCTGCAATTCAATCTCTCAAGACTATCAAGAAATAAAAAGAGAAAAAAGCTTGGTCTCAGTCGTAGGTCATGGGTCCTCTAACAGGATAATGACCGAAAACACACAGCTAAAAACCTCCAAGAATGGCAAAGAGCAAAGCATTGTACTATTCTGAAGTGGCCTTCTATAAGCCCTGATCTAAATCCTATTGAGCATCTGCATAAGGAACTGAAACATGCAGTCTGGAGAAGGCATCCTTCAAACCTGAGACAGGTGGAGCAGTTTGCTCACAAGGAGTGGGGCAACATACATGTGGACAGTCTTATTGAGAGTTACAGAAATCGCCTGATTGCAATGATTTCCTCAAATGGTTGTGCAACAAAATATTAAGTAATTAAGTTAATATAAAGTAATTTTTATCCAGACCAGTTTGCTTTATAAATTATTCTTTATAACCACAATTCAAAACCAATGTCTGATTTTCATTAGTTGATTTTCAGCAAATTTATATTTATTATTACTTTTGTCAGTTTCAAGTTATTTCACTGACCATTGTGGGTTTTTCTTTCTTTAATTGAAGGATACCAACAATTGTGTCCAAGTGTGTATATAATCACATTTAAAAAGGTTCTCCTGCCTAGGAGCTGAGAATCCCAATGGTCATAACCTGTCGCCAATAAAAAAAAAAAAAAACAAGACCTCCATTCTAGAACCAAACTGTCTTCAGATCTCAAACAGATATTCTGGATTCATAGCTAAAGACTATACGGTTCCAGTCCATAGCAGTCCAGGTTTATTATTCAAGATATCACTGAAAATGAAGGCAAACGTGGCTGGTTGTCAATAGCAGGACGCGTAATGGGCACCATGACACCAAATTTCATTCTGCTAAATGCCTGGAAATGGTCTAGGAAGAGACAGGGAGACAAGGAAGGTGCCACCTGTGTCTGGATGCTGGACAATGAAACTGTGGGAGTTGCTCGTGCTTGTCAGCGGATCAAACGAGCCTCTCTGCTGGCGGTCTGTCTGCGTCATGTATGCATGCCCTCATGTAACGTGTGCTCCCAACACCTCCTAACAGCTAGGTCAGAGGTGGGCAATTTGCCAAACCAAACATTCTGCTTCTCTCAGTCCAATGACAGTCCAGTGGCAAAAGTATGTGAACCTTAAGGTATAGCAGATAATTTAAAGATGAAATTAGAGTCAGGTGTTTTAAAGTGTTTTAAATGAATGGGATGAAAATCAGATGCGAGTGGGTGACCTATTTAATTTAGCCCCTTCCTGGGCAGCACCATACATGTATGGCACTGGTTGGGGTTTTAAAGATGGCACCTGCTTGCGAGCACAGTTGGTTCCATAGTCCCAGGAGTTTCTGCTGTTTAAAACAGCAGAGTCCTGGGGCTAATGTCTGCGACCGGCAATAATTCTGATCGCAGATGTTTAAACCCTCAGATGCCATGGACAATTATAAGTGTAAAAAAATAAAACATGTTTTTAAAAATGTTTTAAAAATAAATATCATTTGCACCCCCATGTCACAAAATCATCAAAATAGCGTAACGGTAAAAAATAAAAATGGCTGATTCGCCATTTTTTGGGGGGCGAATTTGCAAGGTGAAAGCAGCAGCTCTACAAAAAGAACATTGCTGCCCATTTGCAGTTTGCTAAAGATCACATGGACAAGACAGAATGTTTAGAGTCCTACAACTGCCCTATTAGAATTAGTCACAAATTAAATGGGTGGGCGGAGCCTGACTAACATCGGTTAGGCTCTGTCCACCTGCTTAATTTGTGACTAATTCCAGTAGGGCAGCGCCGGGGCCTGATGCTGGAGCGCATATGATGGAGGTGAGTTGAGTGCTCTGATGGGGCCCGGCATGAAGTACAGTGACAATGCTGGGCCCCACTACATATGGGGGACATTACTAGGGTCAGTAGGGGACATTACTAGGGGCACTACCTGCTGGGTCGGTGGGGGACATCACTAAGAGTAGTGGGGGACATTACCAGGGGCAGTGGAGGACACTACTAGGGGCAGTGGAGGACATTACTAGGGGCAATAGGGGGCACTACCTGCTGGGTCGGTGGGGGACATTACTAGGAGTAGTGGGAGACATTACTGGGGGCAGTGGGAGACATTACCGGGGCAGTGGAGGACACTACTAGGGGCAGTGAGGGACATTACTGGGGGCAGTGGAGGACACTACTAGGGGCAGTGGGAGGCAGTGGGGGGACACTACTAGGGGCAGTGAGGGACATTACGGGAGGCAGTGAGGGACATTACCGGAGGCAGTGGGGGCCATTACTGGGGGCAGTGGAAAGGAACTATAGGGATATTACTGTGGGCGCTATAGGTACATTAGTGGGGGGATACTATTATTATCATAGACCAGGGGTGTAACGATTGCGATGACAGAGGGTGCGACCAGGCACAACAGGGGGGGGGATATTGGGGGTAGTTTGCCCTGGGGCCTAAAGAACTATAGTTATGCCACTGGTTACGACTGTGAATGTCTGATTTCTTTCGTCATCCTAGAGTAGGGATCCAGCCATACCACTCCAGCCATACCACTCAGGGTATCGATGTCAATAATGTAATTTATAGGGACCCCCATTAGCTGCATTAAAGCACAGGCGCAGAAGCATATGTGAATGTCACAATGCACTGCAAAGATCAGTAAGACATAAATGACAAAGTCCTTACAACCTAAAGCAAGGGTAACCAGACATGACAGCTGTGTCAGATGCCGATTACATGGCATAAGGTTATCCTCAGCATGATCAGTTTTTTTCTATGAAATACAGTCCAGCGTTTCCTTAGCTTACTCATGATCGCGCCATTCTAATCCTCCTCGTATTATTCATACAACTATGCAGTTGCTAAAAATAGCTGCACAAATACAATGAGCAGGCAACCCCATCTCCAGTGCCAGTCTGCCAGCGCAGCGCAACAGTCTATGTTTACCTAGTTACCACTACTAAATGGCATCTGGCACTTCAGCTTTTTAAACAACAAGTCGCTGGTTTTACAGTCATACACATTTACATAAGATAAACAGCGGAGTTACCAGCAGCATATTCCTGTAACTAAAGGTGGGGACTACAGCACAGTGATTGCCTTATTTCAGAGATTTAGATCTTTCAGTACCATACATGACCTTTAGGTGTCAATGTAGAGTTCCCCGTGCGCTGCATAGATTACATAACTGTAACGGGGTTGTCCAACTTTACATATTTTTTAAATACCCACCACCACCCAGGAAAGAATGCTTATCTGCTCCCTGATGCTCAATTTCAGCTCCATTTGTCCACCGATGTCTACACTGTGGTCCAGGCTCCACATGTAAACTTCTGGAAGAGACAAGGACACACGTCGCAATAACTGGCTGCAGTGGTGATGTGTCCCCAAGTGGCATGTCACTGTTGGTGCACGTGAACCCATTCATGCCTGAAGTTTACATGTGGGGACCGAAGTGCAGTAAAGACAGATGAAACCGGGAGTCAGGGAGCAAGTAAGCATGCTTCCATCAACAAGTCCCACTGGGTGGTGGGTATTTAAAAAACTATATGAAGCTGGACAACCCCTTTAAATTTGTAGCATTTAAAGGTATATTCCATCACCATCACTAGATAGGTGATAACTTCAACATCAGTGGGGTTCCAACACCTAGGACCCCACCGATTGCCAGAATGTGGGTCCAGTGTTCCCTATTCGAACGGGGCATTGGTCGAGCATGCATGCCTTCACCCCAGTCATCTGGGGCTGACAGAAATATTACAGCAGTCCCACAGACTTTGACTTGACTGCCACTACATTCAAACAGAGGACATGATCGAGCAGTATATCAAGATTATCACCAGTGGATTGGTGATAATCTATTATTTCTGGAATAGCCCTTAAACAAATAATTCAACATTCAGTTTTGTTGAAAATCACCTTCAAACCAGATTTAATTAACCCCTTAACATATAGTGCTGTTGTACATGTAAGACACTAGTGTGCACGGAATGTAAGGAGGGGGCTCATGCGTTTAAGCTCAATCCATCAATGGTGGGTTCCAGGCTGTATGATGCAGTAGGCACCTGCCAGCTGTGCCAGGGATCAGCGATCATTTAAACTCTTAGATGCTGCTGTCCTCCAGTCGTGCAGAATCACGGGCCTCTAATTGGTTCCCATGACAGCCTGGGGCTTCGAGCGCTGTCATAGTTGCCTAAAAAGCCATGCCCGAGACACGCCCTGACAGGCAGCTTGTTAAAATCCACTTCACCGCTTGTCACTATTCATGGACCATCCATGTAACTGAGCTGCCTATACCCATGCTGGTTTTAT
This sequence comes from Bufo gargarizans, assembly GCF_014858855.1. Classification (NCBI taxonomy): domain Eukaryota; kingdom Metazoa; phylum Chordata; class Amphibia; order Anura; family Bufonidae; genus Bufo; species Bufo gargarizans. Next base: position 479,891,996 of record NC_058082.1, read on the forward strand.
TCTATACTTTTATATTAGTCTCATCAATACGGGAGAACACCAAAAAGGTTTGTCTTATTTCAGAAGTGACTTCTAACACATCCCTCCATTGGCGCCTATACACTCATTTCACGGAGAAGGTCTTTTTCCCAAAAGTTTAAAATATAACCCTCTATTTTTTTTCTTTTCTTTATTATAGCCTGTAAAAATGCCATTGACTGCAATAGTATTATATTGCAGTCTATGGGATAAACAATCAGAACATTGCATGTTCCAAAAAAAGTTTAAAAGAAAACACAAAAATATAAAAAATTCAAATTAACCCCTTTTCCAATTTTATATATATGAGAGTATCAGATATTTTATATTTCATGGGAAATGTTTCCATGGTTTAGACTCAGGTCATTGTTGAGAATTTGCAGCAGGGGAATGCTCTTCTGTAAAGTAGGGGAAAATTAACTGTGCACCTTTCACCTGCAGGTCAAATTCACGAGGGTCTGTAACGTGAGCGGCGTGACTGTTATCTACATTCATATTTTATATGCATGCGTGGTACTGAAACAAGAATAATTATAGGCTTAATTGTTATTACTTATATGCAGATACCTAATATGCTTCTATATGACTTAGCATATAAATTAACACTTCTAGAGCCGGGGCCTTAGAGAAGTTGTTGGAGGCATGAAAGTTCATATCTGCCTCTGTTCATTCTCTCTGGTATACCGCATTTATTTAATGTGGAGCTTGGTGTGAAGGCTAAAAATGACTCTAACAACATATAAAAATAAACATAACAGGTATCTCTATGTCCCAAAATGTCCAAACTATTAAGATAGAAAAATATTTTTCCTGAGCAGTAAAGGCCGTAACTAATTAAATCCCACGATTCATCATTTTTTGGTAACCTTGTCCCCTCTAAAAATTTTACTAAAAAGTGATCAAGTAGTCGTACGTACCAATAACATCTACAGTTCAACCCACAAAGAACAAGCCCTCACATAAATATTAAAAAAAGTGATTGGTGTCATAAAATTGCAGTGCAAAAAAAAATAAAAAAATTCTAAGGTTTTTATTTTTTTTAAGTAGGAAAACATTATAAAAACCAGCAGAATAAGGACATCGCATCACATCATTTTTAGCACACAGTGACCGCTAAAAACCCCAAAAACCATGGCAGTATTGCATTTTTTATTTATTTTTTATTTCACAGTTGAGCGCTATGACCTCCTCACAGCTTACCAAGCACAGCACCTAACATTGCATAATGGCTGTGCTTAGGCCATGTGACCGATAATTGTGACATCACTGGCCTAGAAAACAGCTGATTGGGGTGCTAGGAGTCCGAACTGATCAGATATTGATGACCTAACCTGAGACAATATCAAAATCTCAGACAACTCCTTTAACAAGAGACTTCTTGTTCCAAGATTGAGAGGGTTGGGGTACATTCTTTAGTTCTTACAGGTGACTTTTTAAGCATTGTCTTTCTGAATCCTCTTACAGTATATTATCTTTGTAGCAAGGTGTAACATGAAATCCCCAGCTTGATAAAAACAACTGCCTAACTCTACATGTAATGTATGGTAAGGGTTTGGTCTGATATAGCAGAAGAACCTTTCCACCTCAACCTGAAAATGCACATAGTGATGTCACTACATGGTAATAATTTTTACAGTTGTGTCACAGAACTTGGACAATGCACCCTGCAATATGATAACACAGAGCAGAGATCCTAAATACAGTGATGTCCAATACACATCGATATTTGTCTACAGCGATAATAACAATAGTGATCTCGCAACACAGAATTAGTACTCGCAGTGGTGTCACAGCCAGTGGGGGGATCCAAGTTTTTAATAGGTTTCCTACTTGACAGACTAATTGCATGTGAGGTAATTGTTGTGTATTTGTAGCACACTTCAGAAAATCATCTCTAGAGTAACAGATAAAACTAATTACAATATTCCCAATATATTATATATTGCCATAACTTTTTTAATTTTCATATGAGGGCTTTTTTTTTGGTGGGATAAGTTGTATTTTTTAAGGGCATCATTTAGATTACCATGTCTGTTATTGGAAAATGAGGAAAAAAATTATTTGTGGGGTTAAATAAAAAATAAAAAAACAACACTTCTTCCAAGGTTTTTAGGGGTTTGACATCAGCGTTCACTGCGCACTCAAAATGACATGACGTCCTTATTATTATTATACAGCGATATCAATCTTGTATAGTCTTGTTTTTTTTGCTTTGCTACTTTTAAAAAATAAAAACCTTTTAAAAATCAAAATTTTCTTTGCATCACTATTTTCTGCCAGCCATAACTTTTTTATATTTCAGTCCACAGAGCTGTATGAGGGGTGTTTTTTTTTGCGGGACAAACTGTAGTTTTTTTGTACCTTTTTTGTTGTACATACGACTTTTTGATCACTGTTATTCAAATTATTTTTTTTGGGGGGGGGGGGAGTTGACAAAAAAACTTTACGTTACGGCGTTCACTGCACGCAGAAAAACATTTTGATTGTTCAGACATTTTCGGATGTGGCAACACCTGATATGTTTTTAGTTTTTTTTTATTGTTTATATATTTTTATATGTAAAATTGGGAAAGGGGGTGATTTAAACTTTTTTATTTTATTTGTATAATAATTTTTATCCCCCTAAGGGGGCTAGAACCTGGGATCTTTTGATTCCTTTTCCTATTTACCCTAATAGAGATTCTGTTAGGCTGAATGGGATTTTGACACGCTCTCTGCTGCACAGCTTAGCAGGGAGCTGCACGACCACCGCTGCTGGATTAGGCTAGGGCTACAAGACGACATGTGTCGCGCGACATTTTGTCGCACCAATGTCACGGTGTGGCACTGCGACATGCTGCGACACAACAGTAGCAGAAAATCCATCCAAGACAGATTTTTCTGCGACTGTCGCATCGCAGTCGCAGCATGTCGCATGTCGCAGTGCAACACCATAGACTATCACTATAAAATTTGTTGTGCGACATTGGTGCGACATCAATGTCACGCGACACATGTTGCAGTGTAGTTGTTCTCTTATGTCTCGCACGACACATGTTGTTGTGTAACCCTAGCCTTACAGGGTAGTTGTAACCACTGAAACGAGCAGTGAATAATGTGATGGAAAAATGAATCCAGACAGAATAGGAGGCAATATGGACAATCACAGTACATTAGTAAGTGCCTCGTATTAGCATTTATTATGTAGATAAAGTTATTTGCTGAAGTGACACAAACCTGAAATGCCCAGAAAACCCCTACAGCTACTGCACCCAAAAATAAAGGGCCACCACCAGCAAAAAACAAAACAAAAACTGCTCACCTGTCCTTGTACCTGTGCCATCATTCAGCGATACAGGTCAGGTCTGGCTTCTCCGCAGTAACTCGGAAAGGCAAAGCGGGGTGGGATAAATGAGCCTGGCAGGGCTCTCAGACACCCACCAGTGCTTGGCTTAAAAAGAGACACCTACCAGTGCTTGGCTTAAAAAGAGACACCCACCAGTGCTTGGCTTAAAAAGAGACACCCACCAGTGCTTGGCTTAAAGGGGTGTCCAGAGTCATACAACCCTATCTCATACATCATGATGTCCTTTAATATGCAGCTTTGTAATATTTCATTATTAATCTTGCTCCTGTTTGTCAATCCTGTCATGTCACATAACCCCATCCATATCGCCACTCCAACATTTCTAGGGACATTACGGCCTGGATTTATCCTAATTTTATTCTGGAGGAGGATGGAGCAGGAAAACTGGAGTAGCTTCTCCAGACAAATGTTTTAGGTCTAGGGATAAGACAAATTTATCAAGTAACATGAGACATTCGATAGATGTGCCATAAAGTAATGCAGTAACGCAGACCCCTCATGATAAATTCCCCCCATAGAGTGCTCTGCAACTACTGGCACCAGCACAGACAAGTTTCAAGTGCAGGCTTACAGAGAGTATGCCCAAGTGAAAGAGCCAGCTCTGTCAGTGCCGCCAACGACCCGCCCAACACGCACCTATGTAAATTAGAAGGGTCACCATGTGAGGAGGCGACGGAGCAGAGCAGAAAGGACTTGAGAAGAGGAATGGACGTTATGTCACTGGAAGCATCAGAGCGCGATATGGATGGGATCACGTGACAGGACTTCAGGTATAAAAACAGGGGCAAGATTAGTAATGAAAGCATATTACAAAAGGACACTTTGAAGGAAATTAAGATATATGAGATGGGTTTGTATGACTTTGGACAACCCCTTTAAAGCATATTCAGTTTTATCCGAGTTCTAAGCAATGCTGATATAATTGAAACCAATATAGAAATGAGTCGGTATCTTATTCCTCCCGATTCTGGGAATCGGTTATTTAGTTTGGCAGAACCACTGGGATCCCATCCCTGGTCACAGTACAAGGATGATGCACATGGTGATCCTGGTCACAGTTCATAGCCTATACAGGTGTAAAGTACAAGGTAATGTCACAAAACAATTCCTATCCAGGAGGACAAAAACTGCCTCTCTAGTGCCAATTATTGGATGGCTACCCTTTAAGTTAATGACAGCTCCTTTAGACAGACCTTGCAACATAAGCCAAAAAATACCCCCATATGCAGACGGATGTTTTGCAGTTTATGCCCCTTGTTAGTGCAGGGCACGGTGCTGGTTTGGCTTGGAAGGAGGCATTGGACTTGGGCCCGGTGGAATTAAGATTCTCCTTATAGAGATCACCAATTTGGGGTAGGGAGTCTTATAGGCCGGTCAAGGCTCCTTGGGAAAGAGGGAATATAAATAAGATCTTATCCAAATGGACAAAAGCTCCTGGATAAGAGCTTATTAACATTCCCAATTTCTGGGGAGCATTGTCTAGCCTAGAAGGCTCTTTTTAGACCAGTCGTATAACAGGTGGCCAAACTGTCTTTTAAAGTGGTTATCTAAAGCTAAATAAGACTTCCCCACGTGGCCGACCTGCGGTGATCATATACACGTGACGCAAGGGGAGCATGTAATTGCTGTGGCCTGTGATTGGCTTCAGTGGTCACATGTCCCCCCCCCCCCCCCATCGACGGATGTTGATATCAGCGCAGAGAGGAGCGAAAGTGCCAATCCGGGAGCCACACAGACCGAATCCAGCAGAGGGGACCAGGTGAGTATCATCACCACCTCGGGTCGGCCAGGTCTGGAGGTCTGATTTAGTCTCGGACAACCTCTTTGAGTATGCCTGGGTTTCTGACACTTCTAATCCCACCAAATTGTAGTGAAGTCAAAACAGGAATATGTGTGTTACCTTTCACTGGCTTGTATTTCTCAGCACTCTTCCCTCAGAGGCTGGTTCAATTTACTGGCTGCTTTTCTGCCCACTCTCGTCAGACACACTGCTTAGAGCTCCCTGCTCACTCCAGACTCTACTCTACAGACCCAATGGGGAAAGGAGGAGCCAGCTCTCACCTAGTAACTGCCTACCAACTGAAATAGCCGCTGGCTAATTAACCCCTTACTCCCATATACCTTCCTATACACAGCCTTTGGGAAACACAGTGCAAAATAGTTAAATTACATTAACTAATGAAGTGGGAGACTACATTTATGCCATGTGTGGCCGTATCCTAATAGTTATATAATGAAAGGTTACTCCTATTTTTCAGTTTTCAAGATTTCTGTTTTGTGAAATTTAACAGGAATGTTAAATGTTCAATGTTTACTTCCAGAGGGTGAGAATCTTTCATAATCAAGAGATGGTCACATAGGTGCTCACTGCTCAGCTTATCACAAGGCAGAGCTCTGAAATCTCTATTATCACATGATCAGGACAGATTATTTACTAGAAGTACACATTGAAGCTCTCTATTGAATGACTGCAAGATACAAAGTGAATAACCAGTTAAAGGTATTTTTCACCCTTTACATATTGATGACGTATTCTCTGGATAGATCATCAATATGAAATAGATGAGGGTCCAACACTCAAAATCCCCACCTAAGGTAGTGTTCACACTCTGCATTGGAGGCTCTGTTCGGGGCCTCTGTAGAAAATTCCGTAGCAGATCAAAAAAAAAAAGCTGACAGCATCAGAAAAATAACAGTGGATGGAGCCAGAAGCAGAACTAAGTGGTGGTCCTTCCAGGGTACTGCATCTCAGCTTTTATTTACTTGCATATCATCGATATCTAAAGCCCTTTCATGATGAATTTCATGAAAAATTGAGTGAGTGAATTAATGGTAAAATTCTTTAAGGGATTGTTCTGACTCCTTGAAAAATTAATAAGAATAAATAAAAAAACACCTCTTCAATTCCCCAGCAATCCTGTAGAGATGCTCTGGCGGGCCCCCTTAACAATATTATTAAGTGGTGAAGACCAATGGGGAACTGTCAGAGCATCTGCACCGGGGTTGAGAAGATGAGTAGTGTTTTTTTTTTATATTTTAGAATACTTGCTGCTCCTCTTAAAGAAAACCCAAAACACTGAGACAACTCTTTAATGGTGTTTCACGATTGGGCCTCAACTCTTCTAATGCTATGTCTCAAAGATCCCTTCACAACAAATTGAGAACAGTTTTGGTTGCTTTACAGATCAAGACCAGAGATAATTTAATTTGTTGAAATTCATTTTGGGTCTCACTCTAATAAATTGGTCGGAAGATTCAATTTGAGTATAAATACATTTGACCCAAATTAGTGCTCTAGTTGGCACTACACTGTTGGATTTGTTATGCTTTTTAAAATTAGAAAACAATCCAAAAAATGATAAGTTGTTGGGGGCAGATGTCTAGGTGTTTATACACATATGGTGGTATAAAAAAATTTGCTGCATGTTTTTTTGGGGAAAAAAAAGACGTAATTGAACAACCTTTGTGGCCAAAATATATTGGTGTACTGGAAAATATGCTTATTAAAATATGTGCACCATGTTTGAACATACACTGCTGGTAATGCTGTATTTTATTGTATACATAATAACTGTAGAAAACTTTAAACAGGTTTTTAAGGCTACACATAATTACTTTGTTTGTAATGATCTGATGAAGGCTGGATGGGCCAATATGCGTTCTTAATATGTATCTGCATTGATGTAATAAAGAAAGAGATTTTTTTGAAGACAAAGAGCCATAACTTTATAAACTTTCCATTCACATAGCCGTATGAGAGCTTATTTTTAGCAGGGCAAGTTGTATTTTTTAATGGCACATTTTAATTTACCATACCTTGTATTGTAAAACAAGAAAAATACTCTTTGTGGGGTGAAAAAAAACACAATTCAGCCAAGTTTTTTTTGGCTTTGATATTATGGCGTCCACTGTGTGCTAAACTTGACATGACATCCTTATTCTGTGGGTCAATACAATAAAGGTGAAACCAAATATACCGTATTTTTCGCCCCATAAGACGCATCCCCCCCCCCCAAAGTGGGGGGGAAATGCCCCTGCGTCTTATGGGGCGATTACTAATGAGCGCTTCCATTATGGAAGTGCTCATTAGTACCGGAGGACCAGGAAGCGATGAAGGCTCTGTACTCACCGCTTCCTGGTCCTTGGCTGTCGGCTGTACAGTGGCTGCGCACAGCGTGAGGGCACTCTGTGACCTCACGCTGTACGCGCCAGTTCACAGCATAGCCGACAGCAGGAAAAAGATTGCGGGTGGTGAGGAGCGGCGGCGGCGGCCAGGAGCAGGAGAGGTAAGTGTTTTTTTATTTTATAAAACATGAGGCTGCTTGGGACTGATCTGAGGCAATGGGGATGATAAGAGGCATAATGGCTGATAATGGGGGCTGATGAGAGGCATAAGGGTTGATAATGAGGGCTGATGAGAGGCATAAGGATGATAATAGGGGCTGATGAGAGGCATAGGGGCTGATATGGGGGCTGATGAGAGGCATAGGGGCTGATATGGGGGCTGATGAGAGGCATAGGGGCTGATATGGGGGCTGATGAGAGGCATAGGGGCTGATATGGGGGCTGATGAGGGGCTGCCTAGGGCGGCAAAAATCCTTGCACCAGCCCTGCCTCCAACTACCTAGTTTGTTGGGAGGCCAGCTCTAGGAAGAGTCCTTGTTGTTCCAAACTTCTTCAACTTAAGAATTATGGAGGCCACTGTGCTCTTGGGAATGTTCAGTGGAACAGAAATCTTTTTGTGTTCAATCAATTGAATTTCCCACAGATGACTTCAATCAAGGTGTGGAAACATCTCAAAGATGAACAAGAGAAATGAAAGACCACCTGAGCTAAATTTCCAGTGTCATAGCAAAGGGTCTGAAATACTTATGACCAGGCAAAATGTTAGTTTTTCCTTTATAACAAATTTCCAAATTATTTTTCTTCATTTTTTTTCATTATGGGGTACTGAGTTCAGATTGATGGAGGAAAACTTGAATTCTTCTTTTATTTTAGAAAAAGGTTGCAACATAAAATGTGAAAAAAGAAGGGTCTGAAAACTTCAAATGCACAGTATATTCCCAATCCCTAACACTGTCCATGTAAGACCCTAAACTGGCTGTCTTGTGTGTCTAATTGCTGTGTCTGTGAAATACATGTCCTATTACATCAGTGAGCTCAGAAAGGCGCCTGCTTGATACCTTACATAGCGCCCAATATCATTAATATCATCCCTCCTAACTGGCTTTGAGGGTGACTGCAAGACATATGAGCAAGCTCACTGGTCAGGGCACCACCCAGGGTCATGTAATCCTCCATCTTCATCTTCCCTGCCGTTTCCCTCACTAGTGCACTGAATCTTATACAATTTTGGTAGTTTTACGGTAACATTATTCAATAACATAGCTTATTTTCTCTGTGGTGGATCTCATGAGGGAAAATTGGAGAAGTCACTGGATGCATTTTATGTAAAGTCCCTTATAATTTAAAATAATATTATAAAGATTATATTCTATTGTTTGACCAAACATATGTAGAGGAAAACTCTTGTTCTTCTTCATCTAATTTCTTTGTAATATGATTTTGTCAGGAATGTTATGTTAAATGTCTGGCTTGAAGCCCTTGAAAATGGCAGGAATGTGACTGGACACAAAAGATCACGGCAGCTGTCTTTTTCCCATTGAAATGTCTGGTGTTCCAATTAAATCTCACGGGTTTACAATGTTGGAGAAATATTTTGTGTTAAGCCAGTTTAAGTTTTAATGATAAGATCAGATTCACTGACCTTTTACACAGTTTGCAAATATAATAGACAATATATTAAGTAATGTTAATTCTACTGCTATAAATCTGCTTTCTTAATACAAGGTATTTTTTTAAATTAATAAGAAATTTTGTAACCAGGAACTAAGAAAAGGGTCTTGAATGGTAAATTTAGGGCATTCTTGCTGGCGAAACATTAGTCTTTAGTGGATTACAAAATTGCTTACAGGCCCTAAATACCAGTGCACTTTGTAAAAACGGGGCAGTATTTCCAATGTCCAGGTGAAAAAAAAGATATGTCTGTGATATTTCTTAAGGCTGGTAATTTACCAATACAGGGCCGATTTAATACAGGGCCGATTTAACAAAAGGGCAAATGGTGCACATGCCCCAAGCCCCTGGCAGCGGGCCCTCTAGCAGGAGTGCATCTTAATTGCCTCTTGTATGCTGGACCACCTAAGGGCACTACACCTACTTCCTGCCGCGAGGCTGGGCTGCTGTCATAGGACGGCAGTGTCTCCTTACTGATTCCCGTCCTAAATACAGTTAGTATATAGTGGTGGTAGGGAGCAGACTTGGTACTCCATTTCTGCCATTGATTTCTGGAGCCTGTATTGTCCTCTTCTCCCCTATCAGTGGTGTCGTGTAGGTTGCCAGTTCCCAGGTCAAGCCAAGTATTGCGCAGATAATGCAGTACATGTCACGTGCAGTCCTATGTAACACCATAGATATCACAATGATAACGCTCTGAGTACAGATTATGTAGTAGATGCCACCTGCAGTCCTATGTAACACCACAGATAACACAGTGATAACTCTCTGAGTGCAGATAATGTAGTAGATGTTACCTGCAGTCCTATGTAACACCATAGAAAACATTGATGTCTCTCTGAGTACAGAAATAAATGTTACCTGCAGTCCTATGTAACACCACTGATAACACACTGATACTTCCGAGTATAGATAATGAAGTAGATGTCATCTGTAGCATACTGCTCCTCTTCCGCTAGCTAGTATCAGGACTAGAGATGAGCAAAGCGACTTCGGATGCTACATCCAAAGCAGCTTCGCAAAAAAATTCATTATAATACTGTACAGAGATTCGTCTCCGTACAGCATTAGAATGTATAGGCTCTGATGAGCCGAAGTAAGTTATTCACGAAGTCGTGCGAGCCTTCATTGAATAACTTCGGTAATTGATCATTACAGTGAAAAACCACTTCAAAACTTGGAACCGAACTTGGCTTTGGTTCCGAGTGGTACTTTGGAACCGAAGCCGAGTTCAGTTCCAAGGTTTTTCACTGTAATGATCAATTACCGAAGTTGTTCAAATAAGTCTCGAGCGACTTTGTGAATAATTTACTTTGGCTCATCGGAGCCTATACATTCTGATGCTGTACGGAGATGAGTCTTCTTACAGTATTATAACGCATTACTTAGCTAAGCCACTTCGGAAGTAGTATCCGAAGACGCTTCACTTATCTCTAATCAGGACATTAAGACTGAGCACTGTGGGCACTATAATTTGAGCCTGTTCGAAGTTCTGGGGCCACCCCCCCCTGCAACACACACAGTGAAAATTGTGTGCATTGTCCGAACAGGCTCCGTGTAACCTGAAGTTTGGGGCTGGATAAGTGTCTGATTGTTTAGGGTCCAAGTCCTCGAACCCTTAATGATCGGTAATATAAAGATACAGATTGTGATGGAACTTGTGAGAAAGCTTTATAAATCATTTACAAAGGAACCCCTATAACCTTTTATCTAGGTAAAAATAATTCTGTTGATCACAACCATTGTGCGCAGGAGCATGGAATGTCTCGCGTACCATTCAGAACTGTTAACCCTCTTTGACACCAACGTATCTACTTCAGAGAAAAATAATTTTAATACTGACCTCCTCCATTCTGATAACAGATATAAGGAAATCTCCATACATTGCCCAGGTCCACTGCGTAACCAATAACCGATAGGAGAAAGTCTATTTTTTTGCTCCAAGTCTCTCTCTCGCCTAGATCTGTCTGCAGATGCTGCACTTCTGCTCTGCAAGAAGGGATCACAGTGAGGGTAGGGGCTGATCCATCATCTATTACATTCCTGGTTCCATTGCATGGTGCATCAGGACTTTGAACTGCTAAATATTTATTAGACGTATGATCAGACTCAGCCCTCTCTCCAGGACTGGGGTGCACCTTGTTAAGCTCTTCAGAAAGACGTAGTGAAGGTTTGCAGTTCCGAAGTTGTCCATCTTTTTTGCATTCTGACCGGGCTCTGCATGTCAGAGGCTCTTTTTCAGAACCCAAGGACGGGCTCTCAGTGCAAGCTGGTTTTCTATCCATCATTTAGGTTATCTAGAAATTTAGCTGAATCCCATTGGCACTTTGTTGGAAAATATATTTTTGGGGTTGCAGACGAGTGTATAATCTTCCAGTGCTGGCCCTGCAACCACAGTAAACACAGAGTAAATACAAGGCTCAGGAAAGGATGGAACATGCGTAATTTGCAAATATCAGAATTATTTTATACAAATCTAAATACATTTGGCATCAAAAGTAGATAAGAAAACTGGTTTTATGACACAAATGTGCAGACTGTTTATTCTCTACAATTACAGGATTTTGGTAGGACGCAGGGTTGAAATAGACCACCAGAGTGGTATTCTGGTGGGCCTAGGCTTTTATACCACAATAGGCCCCAAAGATCCAGGAGATAAAACTCATTGTGGTTGCAATTGGAGCCAGTCACTGGGCATTAGGGTCTATTTCTTTGATCCAAAAACTATTAAACTTTATTGATGATATAGGGGTTGGGCCTCGAAAATAATTTCCTCTGGTGGGCAGTATTGTTGGAACATCACGTCTCCTGAGTAAAAAAAAAAAAGGCATTAGGACTGCTTCCATGATGTCCTTAACATACAGAGAGCTGGTCAATGTTCCCTCCACGAAAACCAGACAAAAAAGGCCATGGTAGCTAATGGTGCCCCACACCATGACACCTGGGGTAGGACCTCTGAATCTCTGCACTATGCATGATGGCAATAGGTGCTCTCCAGCCCTCCTGCAAATTCTGATGTAGCCATAAATAGGAACACTGACCAACTTTCAGTATAACCAGGACATTGTGGAACCAGTCCTACTGCTTTTTTTGACTCAGTAAAGCCGGAGTCGCACTTGCGTGAGGGTATTCCGTCATAGGTTCCGTTTATAATGGAATTCTCGGACAGAATGCAAAACGGAAGCACTTAAGAGGCATTCCATTTTGATCCATCATAATAGAAGTCTATGGGCAAGCATAGTTTAGCATCTCAACTCAACTGCTTTACATTTTCTAGGTGTTTTATTTTTTCATTTTCCAGACATATAGCTACAATATTTAAATAAAATAATAATAAATGGTTTCTGTTCTATAGAGTTACATCATGAAGCTAAAAAGGAATAGGAGAAATTCCCCTAAAATGAAACCAGTTTCTCTACATACCGCTTGCAGGTTAGTGTTAATAATATTGACTATATTTAAAGCTTTGTTCATTACACTATAAAATGTTATGTTTTATCTTAGACTATCTGATGTAATTGTTATATTGATTTTTCCTAGTGAAAAATCTGATATAAGATAGAGAATTCGTTATCCTATTAACTGTAATTGAATGTGGCTGTGTGTCTTCTCTATACTGGAATCTCCCTGTGTCTTGAAGCATTACTGTACTATTCAGTTACTGTGATTTATACTGCTCTATGACATGAACAGGCAGACAGCTATTGCCAGAAGGCCTTGTCATTTCTTCCTCATTGCTCCATAGTGGCCGCCAACCAAACAGCTTATACTGTATAACAGTTCATGTAGAATGAGCAGCTGTAATCTACTGCGCAAGAAAGGTGTCAAAAATTGAAGCAAATATCACTTCAAGTGACTGGACAAATCACTCAATACCAAAGTCTGGTACAGAAAAATGAGATCTATCATCTATTTATCTATCTAATCTAATCTATCTCGGACTCTTGGTCTCAGACTCTGACTCTAATTTTTGCATTCCATATCTGAAAAAGGTCCATATTCTGTACTGAAAAGCCATGTGTTTATTCTGTGTTTAATTGCCTTACTAATAAAGTCACTTGCATTCACAAATTCTTTTGAGTGCCAAGTTGCATTACTAGTTTGCATTGCTCACATATTATGGCCATTAAGCCCCCCCACCCCCACCCACACCCACATTTGTACCAAGTATTGCCCTACTGTTCTGCTAAATGTAAATGTAAGAATCTTTCCTAAACTATCAATGAACTATGTTAAACTTTGGATCCCCCAAATCATCTACAAAGATCAAGCAAGCTTCGCCACATCTTATTGGCAACACCACCAAGCAAGTGAATGACTTCATTGGATGGCTAACGGGGGAAAGATACCTTACTTCTTAGCCTAGATGACTGAAGGGCATTTGATTGTCTCAAGTGACACTCAGGACATTAGAACATAATGGTTTTCAAGACCCTGTTTTTATAGGATGTTAGAAGACGCTACACTCTCCCTAGTTCCATCCATTCCAACTCTTCTTCAACCACAATGGAGAACGACAGAAGTGTCTACTCTCGTCCTCCTTTTTCTCTGTCTTGAGTACTGAGCCCTGGTCTGCTCACATTTAAGAATATCCTAATATTCATACAATCAGTTTAAATAACGTATCCCATAATTGCCAGCATCCCCCTTCTCAGCTAATTTCTCCCTCTGCGGAGACAGATACCTACGTGCTTTTTACAGAAGTCTACACCCTTCCCTCTTTACCTCCTGGGCCGTATTGCTATGCTGAAACTGTCCTGATTAAAATTCTTATATCTTACCTTCATGCTGCCCAGATCTTCCATTGCTGAAATTCATTTGGAACTAAAAAAAGCCAATAAATCCCCAAGTTATGCCTCATTCACACGTCAGTGTATTGGTCAGTGATTTTCCATCAGATCTTTCCCTTATACCTTATGTCTGTGGAGGCTCCAATCCAGGTTTTGGCTCACAATCACTTATGGAAATCACTGATCAAAACACTGACGTGTGAATGAGGCTTTAGTCTTGACAGCTGAAACTTCTCACAGAGTTCTGCTCAACCTCACTCTAAACAATTATGTCTCCCATCTCTGACATATAGCTTCATGGACCACCTTACCAGCATATAAAAAATGGGCAAAAACAGAAAGGATAGTGTAAGCCAAAGACCAACCCCTGTTTTATGATGTACCTGATATCACTTTTTATGCCCGTTGATAGACTTTACAAGACTTGGAATACCTGTTGATATACCAACATATTTTATTTCTCTACTTTAAAATCTCTTTAACCACCCCCTCTTTATATCCCCTCCTACCTAATAGTCGAACATTAGCCACTGGTAGACCGTGGTGTACACATGATGCTTTGCATTTTCCAGGGTTTCAGGATTTGTCCACTAGGGAGCTATATTCTCTCATTACTTTGAAAGCCTGCTATGGATTTCAACTACTACCATTCCATATGGGTCTACCCTTCACGCCAAATCTCTTTTTGGACACATTTGTCTACAACGTATTTGAAAAGTTCTCATTTTCCAAATGTATAGCGTCTTGAAGAGTAGTCTTTTTTCACTATAAACATTCCTATATGAATAAATGGTGATTCGATACAGAGCTACCGCCAGTGGTCTGATCTGTGATATGGCCCACAACAGAATCCCTTATGCATCCTTTGTAACAATTCTACCCTGAAAACATCCCAAAAACATCCTGCTGCTATTGTTCCCAAGTGGGAACACATTGTTGTGAATCACACCTTACTTTTCTATAATTCAGATTCTATCCCTAGACCTTTTTGGTTTATACATCTACTTGGCTCTACTTACCTCCTGAATATTCCTCTATAGAGCTTTAATAAATTTAATACAAGCCATATCCTAACAGCAGCTAAATGCCTTATATCTCTTTTCTGTAAATTTACAGTTAGTTCTTATTTCATATTAATTCATATTAAGGCTATATAGAATATTTGACTTGCATCTATCCACAACACATTGGAGTTAGTTGCAATCTACCTGGACTCTATGGGACTCTCCTGTTCCAACCTTACAGTTATAACTAGAGATGAGTGATGTTTTCGAACATTTCATTCGACCACTTCGCCAAATTTCTGCAAGAATTTAGCCTCATTACAAATTTATTTGTGACAAAGTGAGTTAAATTAGGTATATCCCGGCCTGCAGTTAAATTTTAGGGAGATTGTATCTCAGTGTACATGACTGAGCATTGCAACAACATGCATAGCTAGTCCTTTCTGGTATGAAACAGTTACTGTGCGTCAGTATGACAGGCAGGTCTTATATATGGACGTCCAGGCCACCAACAGTCCTAGCTAACCCCTAGGTCAGGGGTGGCAAACCTGTGGCTCTTGAGTCACATGCGGCTCTTTGAGGCTCTAGCTGTGAAGCCAGGGAGCAGTCAGGCCGGCTATCTTTCCGCCCCGTGCTCAGATCTCTTTTCCTGATCGGGCACTGTTACTACTTTGCAGCTCCAGCTCACTCTCCACTACATCCTGATGCACACAGTGTGAGAACGTAGTATGTGGAGATACGCACTATGACCTGATGTTGTGCTCATCAGGTCACAGTGGAGAGCGTGTCAGACCTGCAGAGTAGCAGATGCCCGAGCAGGAGCCCAGTGCCTGATCAGAAGAGGGAAGAGATTTTTTTAAATTATAGAACTGAGCATAGGAGGTTCTTGTCTGAGCATGGGGGGGGGTCCTGATCTGAGCAATGGGGGCCTGATCTGAGCATGAGTGGGAAGATCTGAGCATGAGGGTTCAGATTTGAGCATGGGGGCAGATCTGATCATGGGGGGTCAGATCTGAGAAGGGGGGAGATCTGAGCATGGAGGGGGGGGATCTGAGCACTGAGGGTCTGACACTGGGAGTCTGATTTTTGTTGTCTGATCCGAGCATTGGGGGTCTTATTTTGGGGGTCTGATTTGGAGGTCTGATGAGGTTAGGGGATCTTATTGTAGGTCAGATTAGGATTGGGGATCTGATTTAGGAGTCTGATCTGTGGTCTGATGAAAAATATTTTTTTTCTTTTTTTCTCTGCTAATGAAAAATAAGAAAAATATATTTTTTTGCAGACCTCAGGTCGGTTGAAAAATATATTTTTTTTATCTTATTTTTCTTTGTTAAAACCTAGGTGCATCTTGTAGGGCAAAAAATACGGTGACTTGTGTGTAAATGTATAGCTTGTGGCTCCTGGTAGTCATAAGTTTTTTTTCCGGCTCTTTGTGTATGCAAGGTTGGCCACCCCTGCCCTAGGTAAGACAAAAGAAAAGCATATAGCAGTCTTCAGTAAAGCAAAAATAAATAAAAAAAACCGCTGTGTGCCCCTGCAGATGTCACAATGACTCTTTAGTGGAACAAAATAAGGACATGGAAGCAGCGCCAATAAAGTAGTGGAGGAAAAACGGTTCTTTTAATATTGTGGCAGTGCAAACACATGCTTTTGAATCTCTTCTGTTAGCTGTAGAATGACTGTGTGGCACTATTAGGCTTAGTTCACACGTCACTTATTTAGTCAGTTATTCTCATCAGGTGCGGGTCAAAACCACAGAACAGGTGCAGATCTATTCATGATACCTAATTTGAGTATGCTTGGCTCCTGAATTTGGCTCACAATAAGTGATGGAAATAACTGACCAAATAACTTAAATGTGAACTCAGTCTTACAGGTCAATGTTAGAGTCAGGTCTAATTTATCAGTGAGGATTTAACAGGGCAGTGGCCCAAGATTTCAGTAGTGGCCCAATGACAATGGGGAAGGTGTTAGCAGTAAGGCTGTGTTCACATCACAGTTAATTTGTCCATTCTTCTGATCCATCAAAAGAACAGGCAAAAAAAAGTGGATCCTGTATTCTCCCACTGCTTCCACCTTGCTGTCTCATCGGCATGCTGCAACCCTGCTGCTGTCTCACGGGCCTGCAGCCACTCTCACCCCCTGATGATGATGCCCCATCTATATCCAGATCCTGCGATCGGCTAAATCATCATCCACTACTGTCTGGTCGTCACTTATATCACCCTCACCAGTCTCATGGCCATGTCCCTGACCGCTCGCAACACTTGCTCCCACCCGACTTCCATCATCGCTAGTTGCACACCTAAAGGAGGACACACCGGACCTCTCCTCCAAGTCTGTGCTGGCCTATAGCTGCTGAGTGTCACCTGAGATGATGTTGAAGAGCGAGTAAACCGTTACAGTACAGCTGAATTGTTGGTCAAAACATGACTGCTGGATGCCAGTGGCAGCTCTGGCCTGTTGCTATGGCTGCTGCTACTACCAACCCTTCTTCTGCTGCTACTTGTGATGGCTACAGCAACATTTTTTCCACTGTCTGTTCCTTTTGAGGACCCAGGCAACTGTCTGTCATAGTGTACAGTCACTGAACCAGTAATGTAACTATGTAACTAAGTATAAATTGTGAAGCAGTTGAACTAGATAAACGCGTCTATATGTTAGACCACCTGTTGACAATGAGTTTGACGCACAATTAGTCTATATATAACAGAACAGATTAAGTATTAATGGAGCAGCAGGTGAACTAGATAAACAAGACTATATATTAGACCACCTGTTGACACTGAGTCTGACGCAGAGTATGTCTATGTATAACAGAACAGATAAAGTATTAATGGCACAGCAGGTGAACTAGATAAATGGGCCTATGTATTAAACCACCTGTTGACACTGAGTTTGACGCACAGTAAGTCTATGCATAAAAGAACAGATTAAGTATTAATAGTGCAGCAGGTGAACTACCGTATTTTTCGCCCCATAAGACGCACTTTTTCTTCCCCCAAAATGGGGGAGAAATGCCCCTGCGTCTTATGGGGCGAATGCTTGCAGTTTTACATCGCAAGCTGCGATGTACGAGCGAGCGGGGACTCGGGGAGGGACTGGGAGGAGGATCTGGGGGCTGGCAATAGCAGCGGGGCGGTTCAGTCAGTGTAGTATCCCCGCCCCGCCGCTCCGGTATACTAAAATAAGATGTCATATCCAATTAATACTTATTAAACATGCCCCCTCAGTCCTATTACTACCTTACATCCTAATCGCTGCTGTAGAATTCAGGCCGGGAGGGCGGCAGCGTAACTCTTGTCACGTGCCTGCGCCGCCTACTTTATGAATAAAGCAGGCGGCGCAGGCAAGTGACATCAGTGAGAGACGCGCCGGCCGGCCGCCCGGCCTGCCTGCCTAAATTCTACACAAGCGATTAGGATTTAAGGTAGTAATAGGACTGAGGGGGCATGTTTAATAAGTATTACTTGAATATGACATCTTATTTTAGTATACTGGCGGCGGCGATCTGTGGATGGCACAGTTATGGGCTAGGGGGGTCTGCGGATGGCACTGTTATGGGCTGGGGGGGGTCTGTGGATGGCACTGTTATGGGCTGGGGGGGTCTGTGGATGGCACTGTTATGGGCTGGGGGGTCTGTGGATGGCACATATATAACAGTGCCACCCACAGATCCCCCCCAGCCCATAACAGTGCCATCCACAGATCCCCCCCTGTAACAGTGCCATCCACAGATCCCCCCCTGTAACAGTGCCATCCACATATCCCCTTGTAACAGTGCAAGCCACAGATCCCCCCATAACAGTGTCCGTCATCCACAGATCCCCCCATAACAGTGTCCGTCATCCACAGATCCCCCGCATAAGTGTCCATCATCCACAGATCCCCCCCATAGCAGTGTCCGTCATCCACATATCCCCCACATAACAGTGTCCGTCATCCACAGATCCCCCACATAACAGTGTCTGTCATCCACAGATCCCCCACATAACAGTGTCAGTCATCCACAGATCCCCAGTAATAGTGCCATCCACAAACCACCATTAGTTCCAAACCCACCAAACACACAGCACACCTTTTGGTTAAAAATATTTTTTTTCTTATTTTCCTCCCCAAAAACCTAGGTGCGTCTTATGGGCCGGTGCGTCTTATAGGGCGAAAAATACGGTAGATAAACGCACCTATGTATTAAACCGCCTGTTGACACTGAGTCTGACGCACAGTAAGTCTATGTATACAGAACAGATTAAGTATGAATGGCGCAGAAGATGACCAAGATGCACAGGGCGATTACACACTCTGCAGTCTCCCTACAGTGTCTAAAAACTCTCCCTACGATCTCCCTACACCGTCCTTGCACTGTACCTTCACTCTCCCTATCCAATATTCTAAAATTAAAAGCTTTCTGAAACACTGTCCCTAGCATTTGCCACGCCTCTCCCTATGCTCTGTTCCCAGTGAAATGGCAGAGTCGACACGGGATGAGGCTTTTATAGGGCTGTGACATCACAGGGGATGGCTATCTGCGGATTGGCTGGCTGCACGACATTATGGGTGATCTCGTGTTCCTGGGCGTCTTACTTTCACTTTGTAACGTGTAGCTGCCATTTTAGGAAAAAAAAATATTTGTTACCACAAAGCGCAATACAAATTTTTCCTGAAATTCAGATTTCAGATTCCATTTTGTTAACTTCAATTCACTCAACAATAGTTATAACTATCATTGTAAGCTCCTTACTCCTTCCCCCGGGCGTGTGGATACTACTATTTCCTTTCCGTTTTTTTTAGGTATCTGTCTTACTGTTGTAACTTGCAACTCAACCTGCTTTACTACTGCACACTCCTGTATGTAATGAACATAGTTTTGTGACTCATAGTGGATGTATAACTCCCCAGTTGTTCAATTTTTCTTGTTACAAACTGTAATTTTTTGTAGTTAGTAAAAAAAACTACATTTAAAAGAAAAGGAATCACTGTGCGGAAACTTTATAGGCAATGGATTCCAGTAAATATCAACTAGAGCACTTGGAATCAGATCACACTCCTGATATTGTAAAGCTGTATTTTACTAAGTTTAAGAAGATGTATATGTTCAACTGCTTTCTCCACAACTAAATTTCCCTTGGATCTGTAAGATAATAAAAGGATAGTTGCCGAATAACATAATATCACAAAGGTGTATTGAATAATCAGTAATTAAGATATAAATAAAAATAAAAAGTTCAGCTGATCGGAGGATCCACAATGTATTGTCCAAGTTAATGTGAGCAATCTGGAGCTTTCAGACTAATGGTATGTAACAATGTTAGTGACCCATAGTCTCCTGTTTGGTCTGTAGTGAAACCCTCAGGACCTGTTAACAACTGGATGAGTAGGTTAGGACATGAAAAGGCAGAACTTTGAAACATTCATCCCTCCTAGCCAATAGATGCTATAGTAATTTCATTCTACGAACACAGCTCTGACAGATTACCATTCCTGTGCTTGGCAGGAGCCATCATGTAATGTTGCCGTTCCTTCATTGGGTCCAGTTCTATGCCACCTCAAGACAAATGCTACTGGCCATTGTAGCCTTGCTGCAAATACCAATGATTGTGCACGTCTGACAACCAATGCCATATGCATTAAAAATAACGATTGATGCCCAGAGAATTTTAGGCAAATAAAAAATACTGAAAAACTGAGCTCCACTTTGATATTCTGTACTATATCTACCATTATATAACACTATTATATAACACTTGGTTGAGTTGTCTAGATGGTGCTGCACAGTTAGATTTGCTCCTATCAGATTATGGCTCAGTACTTCTGATTTACTATAGCCGATTTTTTGGCCAAGCCTTGTAAACATTTTGATCCTGTAAAGTTATTTTACTAAAACACTGCAATAAATAATTTCATCTATAAAAAGTTTTTTACCACAATCTGTCACTACAACCACATGAAAGAAACGCAAATATACACACTGCATATAATAAAGGAAGTTTCTTAAAAAAACAAAAAAACATGGCCAGACAAGTATCTTGTATCTCAAACTGTGACAACTCGAACTGGAAACAATCCTCATCTTCTGGATGAAGGTTAAACAGAATGTGTAGGGGTCTAATAAAGGAGAGTTCCCTTATCAAGACCCTCTCAAATAGCTCTGAGCTGCCACAAGGAATGGCTCCTGGTCCTGATGACTGAAAGCATCTGCACATCAATCACATCTCTGCAATGAGGGGTGATTGGAGGGTCAATGACAGAAGCAGTTGCTGCACTGGAGTTGGAGCTGATAATGTATTGTATAATTTGCTTTGGTTACATATTTCATATTTTGCATATTTTATTTGACACATATTTCAGATATTCTAATCAGTAGTTAATCGCACTGATAGCTTCCTTTTTGCATTTCTATGTAAATGCAGCAAAAGATCTGTGTAGTCAGTGCACAGAGTATTGAGACTAAAATGTATCTATTGTGGGGATTCGCTCTGGTAGGCAGATTAGCGGACGCAGTACAGAAGCAAGAACAAAGTCTTTGACTTATACAGTGCAGTGTTTATTCACACAAACAAAAAATGACAGTTAGTCGTCTTGGTGTTCATTCACACCATGGCAAGTCCACAGAACAAAAAACATTCACCTTGTCAAAGTTGTCAGCAGCTTTGGCAGTAGCAGTCCCCAACAGGCTTTAGGGCCTGCTTCCCAGCAATGCGGCTCTCAGCCCTTTAGTACGGCATACATTATGCAGATCTAAAAAAAACAGAGACTCCATAGCTTCCCTGTCAGATGGAGGATAATCCACACCAGCTGAGACTGCTAACTGGGTTTTATATCCCTAACCAAAACCCGGCCTGGAACGTGGGGAACAGCCACCCACCCTGCACTTTGGCTGCTCCCAGGAAGAGCCGGCCCCGATCGGCTTTACAGCCACACAAAATAACCAACAGTGTCAGTCAGCACTAGCTGCCGCTGACACTTAAAATTACCGTCTCTTACTTCAGGCCAGGAACCTCGAGGACACATATCTTGCTCTTTCCCACACTATTTACACATATATTGATAATGTCAATCTAGATGGCACTGGGGTGCAACCTTAGACTCTCACAAAAAGCATTTATCCTCCATGGATAAAATAGGTTTAATAATCGCTAGAAAAGAGATCCTAAGGCCCTCACTCCAGAGGAGCTTGAATGGAACAGGGTCACACTGGCACCCTTCTTCTCCTTTAATAGTCTATGTGACTGAAGGAGATAGCTAAGTACAGTTCCATCAGTTTCATACACAATGAATGGGGCAGCAGGATACGTGTGTCCACTGCTTCATTCATACTCCTATGAAATGGGAGCTTGGAAGTTGGGACTCCTGTTTAGTGATCAGTGAGGGTCACAGCGATGGAGGGATATCTCACAGCAGCAAAGCTTTGTCTATGTCATGTAGGTAACAGGTGAACTCTGGACCAGACACACTGGTAGTCTCGCCCAAGATGATTTCTGAAAAGCTAAATCACCTGCAAGTGTTATATTATGCCTACATATTTCTATATTAGTGTTGAGCAAATCGAAGTATCCGAAGTGGATTTTGATCTGAATTTCAGGAAAAATTTGATTTTCCAAAAAGCCGAATTGCCTCACGCTTCGTGATAACAAATTTTTCCTAAAATGGTGGCTAAAAATCTAAAAAATGATACTCACATCACCCACTTGATCGTGGAGAGGCCGTCCGCTCCAGTCTTCATTGAAGAAAACCAGTCCAAAGCACCTGCGGTGAGCATGATGACCTCACCACGTGATCACGCTAGGAGTGCACGGTGACGAGGAAGTGGATGAGGTGAGTATAATTTTTTTTTAACCCCTCATAATTCCGGAATAGCTTAATGTGAGTCACATATGCTGCTATCAGCATTGAACATGGCATCTGAGGGGTTAAATAACGGGGGCGTACGATTGGCCCTCCCCGTGATTGGACAGATAACGGACAGCGATTTGTGACAAAGTAATTTGTAATGAATTGAATTTCTTGTTAAAGTAACAGATACTACAAACATACCTTTTGTGGAGCATTTATTATCAGGAGTAGTACGAATATGAAGTTTACTTTACCAGATTTTTCTCCAGCAAGTGCCCAGGGTGGAGCTTCAATGTGAAGTACTCTCTGCATTGAGCTGCTTCACAGCCACTTCCCTCTGCTCTGACAGCTGTAGTGGTCTCCAGGTTGGATGCAATAGATGTGTCACGGCCTATGGTGTGCGTAGTGACATTTTCCTTCACTTGGTTGCCTGTGACTGCGTTTGGTGTTGTATGCATGTGGTGGCAGTGTCTCGGCCTTCTGGCTGATCCCCAGGACATGGTTGCCACGCATGCCGTTGCCCGCGGCAAAAGGTGAAGTGTGTTTATGTGTGTACTTCCCCTTTAAGTTGCCGTCTTCCCTTGCATTGTGTTGGAAGGGTTAACTTCCTTCCTAGTGTGTGTGCACTGGGTGTGTCTGTGTGTGGGTGTGGCTACATGGGCTATAAAGCCTCAGTTTAGATCAGTAGTCTGAGGGGTACGTCAGCCATGGCAAGCTGGAGTCATCCTCCTGTGTTATACCATCTGCCAGTGGGGGCCACCCTTGTGGTCATAGGTTCATGTATGGTGTTGTGAAGATGTTGCTTTGCTCTCTTTATTTATTGCAGCATATGGTTTCCTGGGTTCCGGTGTGATGCGTGTTGTGTGCTGTGTCCTTTGTGTTGTTGTAGACAGCAGCACTTGTACATGGGTTCCAGGCTGTGTGTCTGTGGCAGGTAGGTGTGGTTCTAGTTTCACTTACCTGCCATTGCCATATGTCTGTTTATGTTTCCCCTTTCTTTATAGCTTGGCCAGTGAGACTCCTGTTCGTCCGTATCCAGGAGGAACAGGTAGTCTTACCCTGCTCCTAGTCCAGGGCCACCCTGAGGGCGAGTAGGAATATTAGGTTCCAGAGTATGAGCCCTCCTACCACCAGGGTCGGCTCATACGGCTAGGAGACAGGGTCAGAATTAGGGATGGATAGGAGGTGACCTGCTCCCTGATTCCTGTCCTGGTCTTGCATCGACCATCCATCTTCTGGCATCGCACGGCTGAGGGTTTTCCCCATCCTCAGCCGTAACAAGATGTCACTACACAGGGGAGGGGCTGTGAAGCAGCTCAATGCAGAGATGACGCACAATAAAACTCCGTACTGAGCACTTGATGGAGCAAAATCTGGAAGAATAAAACTTTATATTCGCACTACTCCTGATGAGATAAGCTCCAGAAAAGCTATGTTTGTCATGCTCTCCCTGACCCTTCTTAGTGCTATCTACAGTATAGCATGGTCTAAAGTGCTGAGAGATTCCCTTTAACCATTTCCCTTCAAAGGACGTATTTCATATTTCCGTGCAGAGTGGTAATTCAGTAGCTAAGGATATATTTTCTATGTCCTTGCTACTGATGGCTGGATCTCAAGATGTGCAACAGCTAGAGATTCAAGCCAGGACTTATTTTAAAACTTACAATCTCAGCTTTAAAACAAGACCACAGTAAAAGCTGCATATACCTGCAACTTTCACTCCCATCCCAAATGCTAAGTGCTCCAGAAATTGTGAGCTTTAAAACAAGACCTGGCTGTATTGTTAGTCTGCATAGGGAAGGAGTTGGGGGGGGGGGGGGGGAAGGGGTCAGTGAGGGACATGCTGTCAGGCTACACAGGGATAGATATAGATTGCCTCTCCTTGTGTAATTGCACATGTCCCAAGGGGATGGTAACATGGACTTCTGTGCATGTTGTCAACCCCTTTAAACCACACCCAAACATCAATAAAGTTTACTATTTACACTGTCCCTATCCTATCCATACTCAACTATATACAGACTGCTTCTCAAGTGATACCTGTTACATGCTGCTGTAATAGCAAAATATTTATCACTAGAGAGGAATCTAATTTATTGCAGATGCAAAGATTTTCATCAAAGACATTTTTGCTCATTGACAATCTTTTCAATTATTACAGTTATTGTTTATCAGAGAGGTTTAATATAGGTTTTTTTGTCTGTCCATATTATGGATCAGTACCTCCCCTGGTTCATCACAACCAGAGATATGGGGCTTTAACTCATTTTCTGTGTTGTAGCCATAAAATAGGAGTAACAAAGCAGCCATGTTATACCCGTCTGAAAGTGGTGTCACTTAATACATTATTAGGTTTAAGAATCTATCATTTTTAGTTAGAATTACAGTTAAGAGTATAAGAGAATAGATACTGTACTACATAATTCCCAATACTTGCATGCAAACATTGGTTGGTGCATTCCTGCATTTTTTGAATTTCTTTAATACATGCAGCATTGAATATAGAGGTATGTATGAACTCCTCACATCTTACTGTTTTTTGCAGATTATATTTTATTTGAATAAGGACTTAAATAGTACAAATTACAGAGTGCACAGTATTTTTTTTGTGATTAGAAGCTGTGTATCATGTACAGTATACATTTTTATATAGTAGGATAGTTGGATGATAATATATTACATGGCCTCTGTTCAAGTGTTTTTAAGAGCACAAGCTCTTGTTGAACTATAGACTTGTGGTATATATGAGATTTGCATACCTTAATATACAGTATTCCATTTATCTTATTTTTATGGGTAGATCTCTGCTTGGATGTGAGTTTTTCACAAATTTAGAGCTCATGCACACGGCCGTTACTTGCCTGTTCCGTGCATTGGTGAACGCAGTTTGCAATCCCAAATGCACGGGCAACATCCATGCGGATGCCGTAGACGGATCCAGACCCAATAAACTTGAATGGGTCAGTGATATATGCACCACATCTCGTAAAAATAAACGTTCAACATACGACTAAGGCTTAAATTAACTTGCACATATTGTCATATAATCATCGTAACTGGAAGGACAAAAGAATCTGGTTTTAAGCTGGAAATCAGTAAAAAAAAATAACAACCTATAAAATACACAGATTACTGCCCTTGAAAAGTAATGGAAGATGCGGTGTGGAACAGAGGCACGGAACCCCACAGAAGCATTATGGTGCAGAGGCACGGAGAGAAACTCCACTGAAGCACTCCGTAGTGCTTCTGTGGGGTTCCGTGCCTCTGTTCCACACCGCATCTTCCGTTACTTTTCAAAGGCAGTAATCTGTGTATTTTATAGGTTGTAAAATTTTTTTTTTACTGATTTCTAGCTTAAAACCAGATTTTTTTGTCCTTCCAGTTACGATGATTTTATGAAGATATGTGCAAGTAAATTTAAGCCTTAGTGGTATGTTGAATAGTATGTGGTGCATATATCTTTCTGCTTGGATTACACTTTACCCAATAATATCAACTTTAATGCAATTGTTATGAAAAACACTTTGACACAAAGTTGCATGAAGGTCTCTGTGTGTATAAAGTTCTCAGTGGCATTTTGACAATATGCCGGATGTCCATTTTCAGAAAATATATGAGTATAGGGGTTAGTATGATTTTTTTTATTTAGCAATTTAGGTTTTATTTGTATGTCCTGGCTATCAGAGGTGCAAAATGTCCAAACAGCCCTGGCAGTGAAAGGGTAAATGTAAAGTGTAGTAAACATTTTATTTTATTTTTTTACAAAACTATGTTATTCCAGATTTACAATATTACTAGTGTTAAAGGACCCTCACACATACACTACATATCTGTGAATCTCATCTTTTTTTTCCATGTACCTCTATGTGTGTTTTCAATTTTATGGTCATTTACCCTCTTAAATTCTTTTTTTAAACATTTTAGACTTAAACTAACAAAACTATACATTGCGGTGATTTTTTTTTTATATATATAGTTGAAGCGTTCCCATCAGTGATGCCTCAGTCTCTCAGCTGAAAGGAAAAACCCTTCACGTCACTGTCATTCATTCTCTGATCATCAGTGAACTTCTTCCTACTTGGTTCCTCGAAGCCTTGTTTTTTCATCCCCCTGGCAGCACAGTTTAGGTCCCGGTGACTAACAAAATTACTACGCAGCAATTGAATTTGCCATGTTGAGATCGAAAGCAGAAGGCACATTAGGGCCTTGTATAAAAATATCCTGCATTTGTCATTTCACATAACTAGAAACATAAAATAAGAGATATTACTTGGGATGAAATATGTTACTGTAAAGCTGTTTTCATACTACACTTTCCACAATCAAGTCAAATTTGGGTTTTCCGTAGTGTTTAAGGGCTTTTATAATTTATTTTCCTAATTTACATTGAAGTTGTTTAGTCATTAAAGCGTCTCCTTGTAGTAATAACTTCCTTATGCCCAGGGACATGTATATGTATATAAGTACAATATATCTTATAGTTTCCACTATATTACATATTTTTGTTCTACAAGTAATAATATCTAAATAAGGATACATTCACGTGACCGGATGTATTTTGCGGTCTGCAAAACACGGATCCACAAAATGCAGACGCATTAAAATCAATGGGTCCGCGAGCCATCCGCAAAAAATGCATATGGGACGCGATCCAAAGTTACAGCCGTGCGCTTGAGGCCTTATTTATAAACAGTGTGCAGGATCTTCTAAGCTCCCCCTAGTGGTACCTGTGAGTTCTTACTGATATAAATATACGTATAATCAGCATAGATAGACCTATTGTTATGTAGAAATTTGGACTTTATTTAGAAAATTGTTTTTGAAGGGTGGGCATTCACTGTCTTCTCACACACTGCTCCTAGAAGAACTCAGTTGCGAATTGGGGAGGGTTTTCATGTCATGTTTCAAGCTTTGCTTACTTCTGTGCTCTCGGTGTAGATTCTGCTAAAAATGGCAGACAAAATAGTGCAGCTATGCTGGGCCCCATGACAGAGACTCAACAGACCCAATTATAATCAAATAGGTCTTTGGGATCACTGCCTAATAGGACGGTAAAAAAATTATTCTAAATACTTATTAAAACTTGGCTAATCCCTCTCTAGATAAAGTGAGATAGGCAGTTAGGATATCACTTGAATGAGGGTTTAAATGGGTTTGTAGAACCCTAATGCGATGGGCTAATAGTACACTGCTTATGGATGTCCGCAGTGATCACACAGCCACCCGTACACGTATCCCACACCGTTAGGGTTGACAATGAGCTGTGCTGTTGTTGTGTGTAGTAAAAGCCACAGTTATGCCACCACCTAACGCCGATACCAAACCTGAAAAACAGAGATTGTATGGTTGGTATCAGACTTTACAGATGCAAAGGGAGAGACGGGAACACCTGCACCTAAATTACTCTGTGATAAAATGGGTCTTTGGAGCACAGTTCGTGTCCATCATGCAATGGATTTTGTGCTTTCATTATATTTTTTTGTTGTTCTGCTACTATAATGGAGCAGAATGACAAGATGGAAGAAGGTGGTGTACCTCATGGGCAATGAATTTGTATTAAGCAAATTCACATGTGCCTGGCGAAAGGGCAATTATCAGAAGGGAACCGTTCCTTCCCGATAATTGCCTGCTCATCAGTGGAAGAAGGAGCTGCATTTACATGTAGCGATCACCTCCACTGTATGGGGATGAATGATGGCTACTGGCATCGCTCGTCCTAATACAGATTCATTGTTACGGGGCAGCAGATGCCTGTTCACGCAGAACAATCTGCTGCCCAGAAATGATGATTTAATGTGCTGCATCAGTGACTAATTAACCCTATAAACGAGAGTTTTGCTTGTCCATCAAGTGATCAGCAGCACATGCCTATTATTGGGAAAGAGTGTTCCTACTAATGTTCATTCCTGATTATCACCCCGGCAATTGTGCTGTGTAAATCTGCCTCTGCAGACGGGAATTAGCAGATAAAGTAAGAGCAGTGATGCTTTCTAGCACATGATATACTACAAAGGAGACAAAACATGCACGGAAATTGACATGAAGATTGGTCGCGCAGCACATGATCAGGTAATTCCTGTTTTTGCGTATTAAGAAAATACATCAAACTAATTGCTACTGATTGGATTAGTTTAAAGGACAGTTGCATAAGCAGTCTCTAATATAGCAAATGCATTATAAAAGAAAAAGAACATCTAGATGATAATGTCCATTATGAGGGGAATTAAAGCGGCATTAACCAGCGTCTGCTATAAAGTTAAGGCTAATTGAGGCCTGGCACTATTCCATACGCAAGTGGAGTTTATGAGTCTCTAATAGATATTATAACATTTAGAAACTTCTAATGAGGTATTTTTACTAATCGTTTTAGATTTATTAATTGAGCATATTGGAAACAGTTATTGGAGTCACTTCTTAAGAAACCGCAGATATTCCTCTATAAAAGTACCTAATGATACGTCCTACCTACATTACATATACACATACAATTTCTAAACATATAGTATTTCATTTGGTATGATTTTCATTGGAATTGTTTATGATAGACATATATGTCATTGGTAGAATTTGGAATGCAATACATGCCATAAAGAATTTATAATGTATGATTAATTCCTGTTGCTTATATAGCAACAACATATTCTACAATGCAGTACAGAGACTTTTGTCTTTCACATTCGTCCCTATCCCCAGGCTCGCAATCTAATTTTCGTATGTCAGACACACACGATGGCCAGTTAAATAGGAAGCAAAAAAAAAACACATCAGTTTGTTATTTTGGACTGTGAGAGGAAACCGTAGGACCTGAAAGAATCCTGCAGAAACATGGGGACAGCATACTGTATAAACTTCACACTGATTTTAAATGGTTATATTATAGGTGTTAGCAATTAGAATGGAGTTTAAAGGCTATGGACAAAATTAAGTGACTTTCTAAACAGTCATCAATGAAACAATTTACTTCTGCACAGTGTGTTTAAGTCCTTTGCTTAGCTGGTGGTGGTGCTGAGTCTGACATAAATCTGTCAGAGATCTCCTCCTGTTTCTAAAGACTGTCTCTGCTCTCCCACTCCGTTCTCTCAGTGAAAGAGATACCAGCATCAGAGGGAGTTGGTTGTACAAGGCAGATCAGAAAGTGGAGGGGGATAAAAGCATCCAAGAAGGTTAGCTCTCACCGGCTATAAATAAGAAGGAAAACACAAACAAGGCAGTTTGCAGGGGAAGAATCACACAGGATTGCTTGTTTGCTTCACTGTTAGGCGCAGGCACAGTACAGCAGAGAAGGTGCCTGGCCAATGGATACCCGCGCCGAACAGTGAAGCGAATGAGCAATTGCAAGACTTCAGGGCCAGGCGTCAGTACGTCTTCACTACTAGGCTCTTTCAGTCAAAGTGGAAGGGGTGAATCTGTGAAGGAAAAGAGAGGAGCCTCTGGTGCAGCGAGTTACCACCCTTGTTGCACTCAGGGTCTAATTAGCCTTAAAACAAACAGCCTAATTTCTCCACAACTGGATTACTGATGGAAATAGCACCAACAGCATTAGAATGTTTTGACAAGCATGAATCTGGCATGTAAGATAATTTTAATAGAGACCTATGTGGTGATAGATTTTTAACTAAGAGAAAAGTGCACTTTTTGACTCTAGCAACCAATTGTGGTTCAATTTTTCTTAGCATATGAAAACTGGACTTTGATTGGTTTGGCAGCAAGGCCACTTTTTCTGTAAGGCAGAGGCTTACTGTGCCCCAGGCTTAGTTCTGCACTACCATACTGTAGACAGTAATATCGACAAAAGACATAAGCCCATCTAGTTCAAACTATCAACCTACAGTAAAAGCAATGCAACCTCCTTGAGAAATAGATGTGCTGGGAACATAGAGGGGATGATTCCTGCCAGTGATCTGCGTTGCAGCAGATAAAATGCACAGTGACAGTAGCCTTAAAGAGCCACTGTACTTTCACACATTTCATTTCATTTAAATGAATAGAGAATTATGTAAATAGCTAATTTCTGAGTCACTTCCTTTAAAAATATGGCTGAATTCACCTGAAAAAAATAGCTGAGACCCTGAGACTGATAAAAGAACTGCTACACAGCTTTTGAAGATCACAGGAGGGTCCTGCATTTCTGTGTGAGCTATCCCTCCTTATCTGTTCTGTGAATTTCGGAGTTTAAAACAAGCATAGTCAGTGCTGGCGATTCCACTGGCAGCTGCTCACTGCTTGTGAGAGAAATGCATTTAACTGTGCAGCTGAAGAGGTGAATAATTAGGCTGAAAAAGACATTTGGGAATCCCCAAAAAAGACCTATTACAGTTATGATTGTACAAAGAATCACAGCCATTATGCAAACTTTTTTGAACACAGTTTGTAAGGCAAAAAAAAATAATGAGGTAGAAACCAAATTTTCCTCATCTAAGGAGAAAACATTCCTTTCTGACCCCAATAAGGTAATCAGAATAACTCTCTGGATCAACGACCCTTCTCCAAAATTCTAGAAACTATAACCTGTAATATTATTACACTCCAGAAATCCATCCAGTCCCCTCTTGAACTCTTTTAGTGAATTCACCATCACCACCTCCTCAGGCAGAGAGCTCCATAGTCTCACTGCTCTTACAGTAAAGAATCCTCTTCTGGGTTGATGTACAGTAAAAACCTATTTTCCTCTAGACGCAGAAGATGTCCCCTCGTCACTGTCACAGTCCTTGGTATAAATACATAATAGGAGAGTTCTCTGTATTGACCTTTGATATACACAGTTATTAGATCTCACCTCAGTCGTCTTTTATTCTACACCAACTAACCATAATTCTGGGTACTGTAGTCCATCCGTTCCATTTATTATTTTAGTTGCCCGCCTTTGAGCAAGCTCTGTTATTTTCGGTGGATAGATGCCGAAAATTGTACACAATACTCCATGTGCGGTCTAACTAGTGATTTGTAAACTGACAGAAATATGTTCTCATCATGTGCATCTATGCCCATTTTGATACACCCCATGATCTTATTTGCCTTCTCAGCAGCTGCCTGGTTGCTACAGTTAACTTGATTCCTATGGTCTTATCCACTGATGTAATTAGTTGGACATGGCCAATCCTTCATAAAGCCATGCTGCTTATTTTCATTGAGATACTCCAGGATAGCATCTCTTAGAAAAGCGTCAAACAGTTTACCGATGTTTACAGATGTTAGACTTACCGGCCTATAGTTTCCAATCTCAGTTTTTGACCCCTTTTTGAATATTGGCACCACATCTGCTAAGTGCCAATTCTGTGGAACGCTACCTGTTATTATAGAGTCTTTAAATATCCGAAATGAGGGTCTGCCTATTACATTACTTAATTCTCATAAGGGATGGGAGTGTTTACTATCCGGACAGATTGATTTTTTTTATTTTATTATTTTTAAGACACCACTGAACTTCTTCCTGGATCAGACAGTACGCATTTAAAGGGGTTCTCTCACTTCAGCAAATGGCATTTATCATGTAGCGAAAGTTAATTCAAGGCACTTACTAAAATGTATTGTGATTCTCCATATTGCCTTCTTTGCTGTATTCATTCTTCCATCACATTATCCACTGCTCTTATACAAGGGTTGCAACCACCCTGCAATCCATCAGCAGTGGTCATGTTTGCACACTACAGGAAAAGGTGGCGACCTCTCTGATGGTTAGGACCGCAGAAGTGCACATAAGCCATTACTTTTTCCTATAGTGTGCAAGCATGGCCACTGCTGCTGGATTGCAGGGAAACAGTTAGTTTATAATGCAATGGAAAATGAATCAAGCCAACCAAGGAAGCAATATGGACAATCACAATCCATTAGTAAGTGAATTGTATTAACTTTGTCTACATGATAAATGCCATTTGCTGAAGTGAGACAACCCAGTTAAAGGCGGATTGTACTTTATTGCTCTGCATTTCATTTTCCTCAGTGAGAAAAAATGTTTAATAAATTCTATTTATCCTCATCACCCTACACAACTCCTCCCTACTCACTCTTTAAATGGCCAAACTCTCATTGTAAAGTGTATGAACAAATACAATACTGTACTGTAATTATACACCAACGTTCTATACATTTCACACATAAACCATGCCAATTTATTGGAACCTACTACACTAATCATGACTAACTATAAGAGTCCATATAAATAGAAAAGAATAAAGTGAGAATAAATACACTTAATGTATTGCACAATATACACATAGATGGAAAAATTGAGGGAAACACAAGTTGCCATGGTAACAAAAGGTAAGCAAATAATAAGATTGTTAATATTACAAGATAAATAAAGATAAACCAAGATGTATAGTCTGAGTCAGTCTACATATGTAATGCTAAGTTGGAAAGATAGGCAAAAATAAATACATAACTGAGCAAAGTTGTCATTTCAGTACGGTATCTGTTGCATTCATGTAATGAAGAAATATTTCACTGTACTTTATGGAAAACCTTCTCAATTATGTTCACTCGAATAGTGGCTCATTACAGTATACTGCTGTATCAAGGTGTGTCCTCCTCTCTTTCCCTAGAGTATGCGTCCATAATGTGCCTGTCCCACATCTACATCAAGTAATCAGATGGTTTTACAAAAAAACATGAAACATAAACATGAACCTAAAGTAGCAGTCATATTAGTTTAAAAAGAAAATAAATATATATAAATATTCTTCAAATTCATCATAGCCCCACCTACCACTCAATGCCCTACACCTTACCCAAAGGCTGAGTGTGAGTCCCCATTTTTCGTCACTAACATTCACTCCAGTTGTATCAATTTTGAACAGCACTTTATTCCTTTCTTTCCAGTCTGTATAATTGCAACTTTGTTTTATGAATTCATAAATTACATTTCAAACCCTCTTTGCAGACCGATGATTGCTGCAAGTGCATCCCTTACAAGTAATCATTCAGAGTACACAGATAACCATCTTTTATACAGGGGTAACCAGCAAGTATCCAGGAATTTAAGCACCTTAATTCTTCATCTAAAACAATGGTATCGGAAGAAGACTTTATGGGTAAGGGGTAATGTTATGTCAACCATTAGAGAGTAATTTAACATTTAACTAATGGGTACAGCAATGAGCAGAAAATATGCCTCTTGGTGGGCCAATTAGTTGAAGTGTGGAATGCATTCTTTTGCAATATGAGACTTTTTTTCATCCTTGAACCTGCACTTGTGGTCTTGCATCTTAGGAATGCATATCTTACTGGGAACGAACACCTGTGCTACATGTATATTTTTGATTCATCATCTGGTGCACGTTTGGGCTCCAAACCTCTTTTCCACTTTTAGTTTGGTATGCATACTTCTTCACGTCTGAGCACGCATCTACATCTATTATAACTGAATACAGTTCTTGTAAATTTTCTTTATTTTGAATAAAGCCGAATACAGTTCTAACTGGTAAAACAGACTCAATGTGCTAAGATAAGGCAGAAATAATATCTTCAGCAGCACTCCATGCTGGGCATACAGAGGAACAAGGAGGCAGAGCATGGTGTGGAGGGAACGGGTCTGAGAGTTGCCAGGAGGGATTTGATAAGTGATTATGTAATTCTGTAGTTCACAAGAAGTCAGCAGCACAGGAGAGACTGATCTCCTCTCTACCCCGGACTGGCGGTCAGACCGTAAATAAATAAATTACACTGCTAGAATATTGCTGATGAGTCAGAATTATAAATCCCAAAATCCTGGAGTGCTAATAGATTTGTGGACCATAAAATATTGGATTTTAAATATTCCATTATTTTAAAGTGCGCCATTAGTTTTAATCTTTTCAAATGTCACAGAAACATGTCAGACGATAGAATAAGTTGCAAAGCCATATAATGAACTAAAACAAAAAACAAAAAGATGACAGCTGAGCTCACCCCAACTCATTCCTTGTCCAGCCCTCCTTCTTTACATACTGCGCAGAACCAAAAGCAGGGCCGGCCACCTGGTGAAGTCCAATATAGAAAGTTTGTGTTCTAGCAGAACTCCATAAAATTCCTTTATTTGTCACATGGAATAGGTTACATTAAAAACATTACAAAAACTAAGGTTTTTAATGTAACATATTCCATGTAACAAAAAAAGAACAGCACTTTCTATAAAGAACTGAAATTCTAAGGGGAGAGTGCAGTGTCGGACTGGGGTACCTACGGCCCACCAGAAAAATTCATTCTAGGGGCCCACTGTACAGCTACATACAAATATTAGCTGCTCATACAGTGGTACCAGCAGCAAGACTCTACAGAATGATTGATTATAGGGTACCCCACAGGTCCCTGTGGAAAGAGGATACTGTCCAGCATACCTCTGTACCTAGAAGTCATCTCAGCCAACTAATGCTTCTATAATAGTAAACTGGATAGTCTGTTAACCTATCCAATTTTTTATTGGCTTATTGAGGCGTTGTATGAAGCCTATCCATATGTAGTTTAGTCAGTCTACTGCATCATGTGCCACTTCTGTAGGGTGTGGGGGACTAGGGGCCCGCCGGGGGAGTCCCCTGTTCCCCTGTGGGCAAGTCCGAGCCTGGCAGAGTGAGTCTAGTAATTGTCAGCTCATGGAACCCCACTGATGGCGTCTTTTCACACATACTGATGACATCAGAGGATTGTTAAAAACGGAAGGTTTCTTACGCAGCTAAATACTTTTTGCATTTGAATTTATCGCCATTTTCAAACATTTCCGCCTGCTGGCGTGAATGGGAACATTCTTTACATCCAGAGGTAAACGCACAAGAAAATACCTAATGCTTCACAAAGCTTGCTCCAGTTGCATGCAGTCTAGCCAATCCTATGTGACATTTACACTGATCCCCCCCCCTAATATAAATGCAGGAGAGAAATGTATGCTGAGGATATGTTTAGATCTTGTCTGGACAGGATACTTATTTATTTATTTTAAGCACTTATATAGCGCTACTATATTCCGCAGCTCTTTACAGACATTAGCATCTAGCTGTCCCCAATGGAGCTCACAATCTAAGTTGGTCTTTGGAGTGTGGGAGGAAACAGGAGAGCCCAGAGGAAACCCACGGAAGCACAGGGAGAACATACAAACTCCATGCAGATGTTGTCCTTGGTCGGATTCAAGCGCTGCAAAGCACCAGTGCTAACCACTGAGTCACCGTTATATAGTAGCACACTCACACTCGGCTGTCATGAATATTAGATTTGCGTGGGGGTTTCAGTCCCTGAATGTAAACTGATATCCAACAGAAATCTTACAAATAGTGAAGACTTGATACACAACGTACCGTATATTAGATAGTTGCAGAACATTTCGTTATATAGTAATTAACCATTTCTATTAACCCATAAATCCCCCATTAAAGGAATACCGTAAGACAAATGTGAACCTGTAACCCTCCTATAGTTGTTATTTATTGGTATTATATAGTTTTTAGCTAGTTAACAAAAATTTCAAGTAGAAGAAATCGTTACTCAAAGAATAGGCTAAAAACTAAGAAAACATGAACATAAGGACCATTAAACCTAGTATAGTCTTATTTTAACTTAAAAATGCCTTAATCACTTCTCCTATTGAGGAGCTTTTATTGCTCAATAAGCATTGTCTTTTGGCAAAAACATCTAAATGTGGGGGTCACATTATCACACCCATGGTGGTTAGGTAGTCAGATGTGCAATGAATATACTTATCTATACTAGCGTCATGACTTTTATTTGTTTCAAACAGCTGTACCATACCCTGATAGATCTGATTTAGGGTGGCTGTACACCTTAGACTGCTCATTTCCTTCCAAGCCCTCCATACAAACGGTGTGATTAACTTCATGTGTTCTTAATAGGGAGTGGGGAAGTGCTCCTGCCAGACAGCCATGAAAAGACGGGGTTGGGCATGCTGAAATCTAGCATGATCATTCTTTCCTCTGATCTGCTGTCGGGAGAGTTGGGAGACCCCCATACACATCGGTTGGCTGTCTGGTCCTGCTGAAATCAATGTGTTCGGCTAATGTTCATATAAGGTGCGGGGGCAGCATTATAAAGAGATTTTTAGGTTTCCAAAAGATATGATATATAAAATAGTGTTGCAGGGTGAGTTCTTGTAGCCTACAAAAATAGCAGAACCCCTACCATAAAGAGGAAGGCTATAGTGTGAACAGAAACAAAGTGAGTGCCATCTCGCCTTATGCAATTTCAAGGATTACCCAAAGTCTGTGTGGAAAACCCTGCTGCATAGGGAGGAGAGCATGTTATAGTGCACTCCCCTTGAGATCGAAAATATCCACAATCAGTTTGGCTTGGATTTTATTAATTTACCAAAACATATTTGTAATCCATTCACTACAAGAAAGTGCATGACAGTAGGAAATGCTAGAAAAAGAGAGGTGACAACAATGGATTTACCAGCCAAGTTTTAAACAGCTCCAGATGGAGGCGATCTACTCTACAATGATACAAGGAGTAAATCAGGTTATCTCTACAGACCCGGACAAGCTGCAGTTTTCCAGGTGTTAAAGCAAATAGCAGTTCCACTGACTAGACTGGCACGCTGACATTTGTAGTTCCACACAGCTGAGTCAAAGATTTCGACTACATTTAAATGACTGGATCCATTTTATCGGCCGCAAACCACGGATCTGCAAAATATGGATACTGGTCGTGTGTATCTGACGCTTTCCAGGGGCCCTGTTATAGTAATGCCTATTCTTGTCTGCACAACGGACAAGAATATGGCAAGTTCTCTAATTGGCAGAAAGGCACACAGTACATGGATGATATACGTGGGCTGTCTATTTTTTGCCGCCTCGTAGAAATGAATGAGTACACGTGTGATCCGATAAAATTGCGGATCGCACGCGGACCCAAAATATGGTCGTGTGAATGAAGCCTTATTATTTACATGCTGCAATAAATAATTGGCTGATCCTAGCTTTTCCTGTGTCTTGAAATGGGACCAGGAAGTAGAGACCTACAGAGACCCATTACCGGCAATGGACAGTTTTTTTTATTTATTTTTTTAACCCAAACTGAGTCCTTTGAAATGCCCATTTAGATGTTTGGAAGAGAGCTGCAAACTGGACAGACAATGCGTCCTGTAGTAATCTACCCCACGCATATGATCATACGGGTGGCTCAGTAAGCACTGGGGATCATAGGTATGAATCTGACCAAGGACAACATCTGCTTGGATTTTGTATGTTCTCCCCGTGTTTGCGTGGGTTTCCTCCGGGTTCTCCGGTTTCCTCCCACACTCCAAAGACATACTGATAGAGGTCTTAGATTGTGAGCTCCTCTGCGGATGATGATGTCTTTAAAGCGCTGCAGAATATGTCAGCGCTATATAAGTGAGTAAAATAAAATGATAAATGTCACAATCACATAGTTTGCAACACAAGGGTCCAGGAAGATGAGATCACCTGTTAATCTTTTGCTAATATCCGATGTACATGAGTGAAAGATGACATAAGCAATCTCTACAGGTCACTGACAACGTTTACTTGTCCCTGTAGGACCGCTATTTTGAAGGAAACAACTATCAAGGCTACAAAGCCATCTATCCATCAATATCCCATTGTTTTATAGCAATCCGTCAGTTTTAACTTTATTTTTTGTTATTACACATTATATAAATCTCTGGATTAAAACCCTGGAAATGACTGTTCTCTTTATTCCTGGCACAGTAAAGGATTCAGAGATCTATCTACTAATGGGGATTAGATCAAGGACTCCACAAGTGCTACTTTTGGACGTTTGATAAAACATTGATAACATTGGAGTATCACTATGAAATCAGGTTGTATCAGAAAATATATTTAATAAAAACCAGTTCTTCAGTCTGGGGCACACGTTACATCTGTTCATTGAATATCTGGGTGGATGTTACTATGTCAGTATAATGCCTTCCATGACGCTCTCCATATACCATTTATTACACTCTGTTACTGACCCACCACTAGGAAGACGACTGCCAAAAGATGAATCAAGTTGTAAAACCCATGAAAAACTGCAGGCAGTGCTTTATAAAAGGCAGGGAAGCTTCATTACAAGCAGTGGTAGAAAGTTACTGTAAATCAAACTGAAATATATTGGGACCTGGCAATGCACTGGAGATGTTAGTAGTCGGTCAGCCTATCCAAGGAGCCAATTTTGTAGAGTCTAATCAATATGTGTCATAGACATTAAAGATAGATAGATAGATAGATAGATAGTCCTAACAGTCTTTAATCATAGCAGACACTGAGCATGTCCTGTCTCATATATACTTAAGCCAAGTAACAATCCAGTAAAAATGAATCCTTTAGATTGTAAGCTCTGTAGGGCTAAAGGTCGCATCTTCTTTAATCCTGGTATTTTGTATTTTAGGCAACAATGTTTCAAGTATTGCAAAACAGAATATACTCACACCATACGAATACAAATATTATTATTAATATATAGAATTATATACAATAATATAATAAAGCAATAACACAATACATTGCTCCCTCCAGGCAGATGAACCATCCTGCAGATCTGAGTGTGTTTTTGACATGTGGTCACAATATAAAGTACTTTCAGACTAAGAACACTTTAGTAAAAAAAAGCACACACAACTTCTAAGGATAAAACTTGCGCATCTACTAATAACCATAAAAAAAAAACACAAATAAGAAGTGAAAGCACATGCATAGGTCCATGGTTACCTGAAGAGTGGAGGAGCAGCAGAGTCTGGAGGTATCACAGTCTTCTTGGGAGGAGACACAGTCTCCTGTTCTCACCTGCTGGCTGAGCTCTCAGCTGCTCAGTGCAGTGCTCAGCATCCTGCACAGCTTTTGTACACCAAACCCCCCTCACATGGTCTGATTTGCAGATAAATCTACTGCCAAAGGGCTCTTTAAGACATCTTAACGTCACTTTCAGGCAAGTAAACTTGTGTATACTCCAGTTGTGACTCACAAGCGCCCTCTCTGGGTGGCTCTGCGTATTACACAACACAGGTCAAAAGCTGGTTAGGCACCTAAGCAAATCTTAGTAAATGGCAGGTGTAATTATATTAATACAAGTGACTGTAAAGCATTTATCCTGTACGTAAATATAATATTTATGAATGCATCTGATAAAAAAGACATCAAGGTTTTTGAAATTTCTTTGCTGGTAACATTAACATTTCTTAAAGGGAAAGTTCCTTAAAATGAATGGCCTATAATCCATATTAGATCAGTGGGAATCTGACTCTTGAGCCCCAACTGATCAGCTGTGTGAATAGACCCCAGCCGGTCAGCTCCATACTTTTTTGGTAGTGCCATTGACTTGAATAGGACAAAGTTGTAATAGTGTAGCATGGCCGCTATTAAAAGTATGGAACTGCATCTGGCGAACAATCACAGGGACCTGGTGCATGCAGAAGCAGCATGGCTCCTTCAAATCGGCGAAGGTGCCAAGAGCCAGAACGTGACCTATCGGATCAGTGATACAATTTAGAGTGCAGTACGGCAGGCCTGGGGGTATCTGCAAAGTTTGGTTTGTTATGCAATGTTTTCAATGTTAATGCTATGTACTACACACTCAGTTGTTCCAGCATGAGCCAGACAAGGCCAGAGTTAACAATCCTGTCTTGGCCCTCTCTGGAGCTCAGGGTGTGGGCTGGATCCACCCCCTATCTCCAGAAGATTCCAGTCAGAGTAACTGAAGAGAGGGGGAGTTAGGGAGCAGTCTGAATGTGCTTCTCTCCCATATACTGCAGCTCCAGGCCCTGGAGCCTAGGCCACCTCCACAAGCTCCAGGAGATGCAAGCAAGCAAAAACTAAAGAAGAAGGATCTGCATGGCTTCAACAAGAGTGAGGCAGCAAGCTGACCCAGCTTAAGGTGATCAAGACCCTACTGCAACAGAGGGATAACATGTTTTTACACCCGATGCACCCTAAAATAGTGGATACTACAGCCACAGTTGCCAGAGCACAGCTGCTGTATTCATCTGCTTCGCTCATGCTGGGACATCTGGGAGGACTTTGCATTGCATACAATCTACTGCTGGATGTACTACTACTTCAGTCCTGCATACAGTAAAGAGAGACTCTTGTTAAGTTTAATCTAGCCTGGTCTCTGACTACCTTAACACCACATTCTGGCCATTGCATCTCCTAAACGTGCCCCTTCTAGGACCCACGTAGACATTAACACCATGGGCATCCCTGAACCACTATCAGGTAGGAAACTCAGGGAAAACAAGGTGCCCCTTCTTTACTGCATAAACACCAGTGAGCAATGGCCTGAGAGAATACACCATGACACATTATCATCGGGGCCACCACAACGCTAATCCTCGGCTCTGGCTCCTCAGTGGCTCATTTCAAAAGCAGCTCAAAACTGATCACAAGATAATTACTTCATAAGACTAACAGCAGTAAATGTTATAAAATAGTGGACTCAACGGTCTTCTGCCATACGGTCAGGCATCACCTCTGCAGAGGTCCTGTGGATGTATGACATGTCATCACTGCAGGAATGGTAAGCAAAAACCAGCAGGGACGACCAGAGCGCTGCCACTGGAGTGGTGAGGGGTTTAGCATGTGAGTAACCTTCGTTTGATTATTTTCATTTAGTTTCATTTGGAAATCTCCCTAACAACCCCTTATTGATGAGACCACCTTCTTTCATTCTGCAACTTCTCCGATCATGAATTGATTACCAGAGAATTTACTGGCGCGTCTATGTTGCGCAGGCGAAATGTAGTATCACAGTCTGATTTCAAGATGGGGATCCTGAGTTGAAGATCTCTGTTCTATAAGGTCCTTATGCCCTATATGGTACAAATCTGAGAATAAAGTAAATAGTAAATAATACAACTAAACCAGTGATGAGCCTACTCAGCCATATCTACCTAAGACTTACAGTTGCCAAATAACCTTCACACAATGAAGAACATCTGTCAGCATGATCAACCCTATTAAACCAGGCACACTGCCCGTTAGGGTTGACCATGGTGAGTGATATGACCCCTCTCAAGCAATCTGTAGTTTATTTCATATGCTAATGAGGCATTTATTGCACCGAGGGGTAGGCCTAGCCCCTCAGAGAACCACTTCACCACCGCCTTTCCCCCTTCCCTACGGCTTGAGTAACAGGGCCAGGCATCCTCATTGTCTTCCTGCCTGGCCCTGTAAGCCTGCACATGGGCCGAATAGTGTTCATTCCGTGCATAAGCAGTATGCCTTGGCTATCTCCAGTGCTGAGATCCAAACTGTGCATGAGCTGATGCCATTCCGATCGTAGCATTGGCTGAGATGTACTGCGCATGCACTGTTTAAATATGAATCACCGCACGTGTAAGGTTAAACGGCCAGGGAGGAAGACAGTGAGAAAGCCTGGCCCTGTCACTCACAGGAGCAGGGAGTGGCTAAGGGAGAAAGGAGGTGGTCAAGAGTTACTTTGAGGGGTTAGGCCCATCCCTTGGTGCTCTGAACACCTTTTAGCATATGAAATAACCTGCAGATTTCTCAAAAACGGAGCCATGGATTTCAACAAGAGAGAGGTCCAGGGGCGGACTGGGAACTTAAAGTGACCCTGGAAATAAAACTAAAAGTGGCCCTATATTGTAGGTGGGTCCAATTGACAGAAAGCGGGACAACACAAGTAGGCAGGGCAGGGGCATAACTAGAAGTGACTGGGCCCCACAGCAAATATTTGTAAGGGCCCCTCCAGCTTCGCACCTCCCTCCTCCTGTGTAAACCCCACTCCTTTGGCACAGTGTAGCGGTATACTGTATATTGTGTGGCACAGTGTAGAGGTATACTGTATATTGTGGGGCACAGTGTAGCGGTATACTGTATATTGGGTGGCACAGTGTAGGCTATATGTGTATAACAAACATATTTCATATGAAAACTTACAGTTACTTGGCCCTTGGGGGTCTCGGACACCACTTCCACACTTTGGCCGGGGGCTCGGCGGAGCTGATGTTGTGCTTTATCCTAATGAGAAAGATTTCATAATAAGGATTTGGAGAAGGGGCAGAGGGATAGCAGAGCAGGGAGAGGCTGGTGCTGCTACTAGAGGGTCATACCATGGGGGAGTAATAAAGCCCACCATAATGCCCCCCCAGTAGTAATAATTCTCCTTATAATGTGACAGTGCAAAAATACCCCCTTGTAATGCCCCTAGTTGAGCTAATGTCCCCATAGTGCCCCCATAATGTGCCAGTATAAAATACCCCTATATAGTGCCCCCAGTAAATTCCCCCATAGTGCTCCTCTCCCCCCTTCCTGCTAGTGCCCCCCATAATGTACCAGTATAAAATGCCCCATATATAGTGCCCCAGTAGATGCCCATTAGTGTCCGGCCTCTGAGTGCCTCTCTCCTTCCCACCCCCCATGTGCCAGTATCATAGTGCCAAACCCACCCATGTGCCAGTATCAAGTGCCAACCCCCCCACACATGCCAGTATCAAGTGCCTCTCTCCTCCCCCCCATGTCCCAGTATCATAGTGCCATCTCCCCCCCCCCCCCACAAAAAAAGTGCCAGTATCAAGTGCCTCTCTCCTTCCCCCCATGTGCCAGTATCAGGTGCCAACCCCTCTCCCCCCATGTGCCAGTATCAGGTGCCAACCCCCCCTCCCCCCCAGGTGCCAGTATCAGGTGCCAACCCCCCTCCCCCCATGTGCCAGTATCAAGTGCCTCCCGCTCCTCCCAGGGCAGTAACAGTCGGGTATAAAAAAAAAAAAAAAAAAACACTTATACTTACCTCCCTGTCAGCGATGCAATGCAGCCTCTTCCTGTATGTCCATATATGGAGTCAGTGCTTGTATTTCAGAAAAGTTTCTGCTGGGATTCGAACCCACAACCTTCTGTATCAGAGGCAAAGCACCTAACCACACGGCCATAAGAGCTGCCTTGCTGCTGACTTCTACTGTTATAGCTGGCTAAGTGTACATCGATACACATGACAGCTGCTCATATATAGCAGAGCTGAGTGTGCTGGGACAGCTGTCATATAGAGATATAGCAGTGCTGGGTGTGTTGGGGCAGCTGTCATGTGTATAGATGTACACTTAGCCAGCTATAACAGTAGAAGTCTGATATTTTTTCAATCAGTTGCAATGCAGCCTTTATGGCTGTGTGGGTAAATGCTTTGCCACTGATACATTGGAGGTTGTGGGTTTGAATCCCAGACACTTTAGGAGACAGTAAGATTAGATCACATTAGCAAGGGGGCCTGGTCAGCCGCCGCTGCAGCTGTTAAGGGGCCCTGAACATTAAGACAAGAATCGATATTTAACTAACTTGAAAATAAACTGTCACACGCGCTGCCGGACCTCGAAGCAGCTGCTTCCCCGGTAGTTACGCCACTGAGGCAGGGCCAGCAATACCATAGTGCAGAACACTATACCACCACAGTGCAGCACAAAATACTGCCACCTGCGCAACAGTATTCAACTGAGGATGAGGATACAGTTGAATTCAGGAGAGCACCTACGGTTGCTGGCCAGGGGCATAGGAGAGAATCAGATCATTATGTACATAGCTGGTGGATGTGAAGAATGCTTGGGTGCCCCCCAAGGCACCGGTCTATGACCAATCCACCCCTGGAGGGGTCGTTTCACTCAGCATGATCAACCCTAACCGGCAGTATGTCTGGCTGATGCTCTTTAAAGGAGCTGTCTCATGAAGAGAACCCATTTTAAATAGAAGCTGCTGGCCCAGC
The DNA here is from genome assembly GCF_014858855.1 of Bufo gargarizans. Taxonomy (NCBI): domain Eukaryota; kingdom Metazoa; phylum Chordata; class Amphibia; order Anura; family Bufonidae; genus Bufo; species Bufo gargarizans. Next base: position 479,936,431 of record NC_058082.1, read on the forward strand.
AGTTACAGTACCTGATTGCTGTGGATCCTGCACTGGAAATTCACATGTTCAGGATTTGTTTTTAGATTCTCTTCAAATCCACTATAATCCTGCATCCAGTGCAAGTGAATGGGGCATTTCATGCAGCACAGAAAATCCAGGCAGATTTTTGTCCGTGCCTTGTAAAGAAAAAACAATCTGCAAGAAAACTGAACATGATCACTCCTCACAGATTCCACATGGAAAATCCTCGGGTTAACCCCAAGCAGATATGTCCCATTGAATTGGGTGGGAGAAATCAAACAACACAGAAAGCAGAAAGATGCTATGTGCCAAAATATATGAGACGCATGAAACACAGAATCACAGACCACGTTACCATGTGCTTACCATATGTTTTGTCGCATAACGTCCGTTATGATTTATTTTTGGGTATGTGGTATTATTCCAGCCAAAATGTTTTTAACTATTTAAATTATCCCACTAAGGTTATCCCATAATTAATGTAAAAAATGAAAACCAGACATCATATAGAACATGACAATCTATTTCTAACAAAGCTAGAACCAGCCCTTCATTTGGATCCAGAGATCTCCCATCCATTGCTCCAATTGCTGTGCTAGATTTATTTCAAGCTGGAAGGTCGGGTGGATGTGTCCTTTCTCAGGGGATGTGTCCTTTCTTTGGATCATGTCCTTTCTCTGGAGTGTCCTTTCTCAGGGGTGTGTACTTTTTCAGGGGATGTGTCCTTTCTGGTGCAGCTCTCTCCCTGTAACTGTCATAGCGGTTAACAGTAGATATAGCTGGTGGCAATTGAAGGATGGAACCGGGCATGTGCGTCCACCTCAGTCAGGTGGGCAGAGAAAAAGGAAAAAAAAAACAGCAGGAGGCACCATACAGACGCATTGTATTGAATAACTGAGTGGCTACACGAAATTTTTAATTACATGCAATTACAAAAGTATTCATATCCAGGAGCTGCTTTAAAAAATGTAGAATATTTTTTGTGGGACAACCCCTTTAATCCCTATTTGAATCGACTGGAACGTGTGCAATAGTTTAGGAGCAGGAATGAGCCTTGGATTTCTGCAGCAGATCCTCTTGTAAATACAAATTGGATTTGAAATAAGAAAATCGGCTATGTGTGAACATACCTTTATATGCCAGTTATTCAGATAAATGCCCAAACATAAAATACACGGATGGTCCATGAAGGCAACAGCCATTTTTTCATAGCAGCCCTCGATTTCAGTCCTAAGAAGTCTATGATGTAGAAGAGTTCTTGTCATGAGACAGCATGTTAAATATCGTCCAGCATTTCTTAATTTTGTAAGAGATGCTTCAGAAGGAGCCAACAAAATATGGAGCGTTCTTGATGAAAGATAAAAGTTAAAAGGATTTAATTTGCATAAAAAGAAACAGTTACAAAGTTTAGGAAGAGAAAAATATAAAGTACAGCAGATGAATCTCAAAAGGTAACAAGCAAGCAATAAACCAATTTAAAATTAGTGAAAAACAGTAATTCCTTAAAGTAACGTGTATGTGTGAATGTGTGTGTGTAGAGAGCAACAGGTGTCTTGTCAAAGAATGCTCTGCCAATGTCATGAGACAAAGCCTTTTTATAGGTTGACTCTCCATAGAGTTACATTGTATCCTAAATTTACCATTATAACAGACATATATGGTTAACAAGTAAAACCCCTTACATCATGATTTTGTAAATATTCCTTTTTTGTAAAGCTAATAATGATATGCTGAGTTAGGAGGATTCCTAACCTTTCTAAATACTATTGTCGTCTCAAGAACGGTCAAAATTGACACTTCACACAAGTGCTGACCTTTCATGGTCCTTAAAATACCCTATCCTACTAAAAAGTGTTAGTATGTTATTTTACACAGCGCCTTTGATAACTTTGTACATGTTGTGCACTTAGATTTTGGGTTCTGAAGGGATTGCACTTGCAGCGTCCCACTGTAGAGCAGTGGTACTCTGCAAAAGGGGTTAAAAATTTATTTTGTGTGGCATATGCATTTGCTGTATTAATTGCATGCAAGATGTTAATGGGCCGTATTCACATTCACCAGATGGGGCTGGTGTCTCCCTCTCCTAATAGAGGGGGGGTTTGAGAAGATCAGTCTAATCCATACCAGTCCGGCTTTTAGGGCAGAGAGGACAGAGCATATGTCGAGTAAGAAAGCTGAAATAGAAAATTAGGCACCAACCAGAGGAAGGCCCAAAAAGAACTGTGCATACTCAGAAAGAAGGACAGATGTAAAATAGAAGAGTAGTGAGAAGTTCCTTGGAGAGTTGCTGTCTGAACAGGACCACTGAGTCCCCATTGCCACGTGTTGAGAAGTTTAAAGTCTTATGGGGCCTGGACACACTTGAAGAGCAGATAGATCACCTGCATAGGAGAAACTATCCACATAACGCAGATTACATTTTGGAAGCGTACATCGTAAGTACGGAAACCTGTCGTCAGGCGTTAGGGTCCGTCCTGAGGTTGCATTGCAGAAAGAGAAGTGGTACACCCTATGCTTGGATGCTTGTGTAAGATTCAGCTAGAGAAGTGAAATATGAGGAGGAATACATTAAAGAGACATCTTGGTCTATTAACTACCTTTGCAGCCAAATAACCTGTAATCTGTGGAAAGTCCACTTGTGTAGCATCTGCCCGTCCATACATGTTGAAAATGGTAACTGATGTGCTTGAACTTGGATCTTCAGTAAAGAACTGTTCTACTGTACAACTACTACTGTACAACTACTATACAACTGCCTCATCAGTGGCTGCAAGAGGGCCCTGCCTTGCATCTCACAATTCCTCTTCATCAAGGGAACCCCAAACCACCATCAGGCAGGAGAACCCCAACACCAGGGTATGCCCTAAAGGGAAGTAAGGTGCCCCCCTCCCATCACTGCTCTGTCCAGCGGAGGGTCAGAGTAAGTGCCAGCTGCAAGCACAATTCTTGCTACTATCACCCCTCTTCTCTCCTCTGTTCTCCTCCTAGGATCTCTGCACACTGATCTCTGCACACTGATCTCTGCACACCTGATTGAGCATCAGCGCCATAGCAATACAAAGCAAAATACAATATTACTATAGCGTTACTACAGTCACATTACATCTATGGCATAAAATATTGCACGTCTGTTTCTCTTTGACAGCTGTAATAATTCTGAGACTCAGGGATGCAGATAGTTTTTTTGTCTGGTGTGGAGAGAGTAAGTTAATTTCCTGTCAAGACAATGTAGGTCTCACTAGGGCAAGGATATCTCAGAAGGTAACATTCTCCTGCATTCAGATTGTGCATTGAAATGGCATGATTCCAATCTGCTTATCAACTGATATGTGTTGGTTTTACCATTGGCCCAAAAACCTGTTTGTTCATTTTGTGTAATGTTTTAGTATACAGTAATATAGTATACAAAAATGATCAAATTCACACCTATTTTTGATTTATTAGCATATATTAATTTATATACTTTGGGTGGAAATTCTGTTTGTGACTATCATCTATAATTTTTTCTGACAGTTCAAACCAGATGTTTTCAGGTTTTTTATTCTTTTTACTGAACACAATTATGGGGGCCACCATATTTTTACATTTAGAAAAAAGCTTTACAGCAGCCACCATGGGCCATAGATGCAATGGACAGGAGGGGACCTCACTGACTTCTATGGGAGAGTTTTCTAGGCATGCCTTGTGATCTGCGCAGAGGTCACGAGGGAGGAGATAAGCTGTGATATCACCTTTGTGAATACTGGATCCTAACAAAATAATAGCAAAGACAGGTGCACTCTGCGGTCTTACTAAACCCTCAAACTGATTTTGAAATTGAGAGATTAGCCAACATGTCCTAATCTCTCAGTTTGTATATATAGAGATTCCTGGAGGTGTATAAACTCCAATTTAAATGTGCCTGCTTTCCATCTACAGGCCACATTTAGGTGCACCTGTGAGGCCTGGGCCATATCAGTCAGTCTTGAGTGGGACTCGCAGACTCCTCCCTCCTCCCATTGCAAGCATGGCTACATGCTGGAGGTAACTGGTGAGCTGTTTGTGATTCGGCCTCATGCTCCTGTAATTTGCCCACTGGCTCCTGGCATTGCCCATACGGCTCAGGTAGGAGAGTGTTAGGTCCCGAGCTACTTGAGAAACCTTGGCGTGGTGCCCGGGCTCAGACATGTCCTACACCGTAGGACATGTTGGCTAATCTCTCAATTTTAAAATCAGTTTGAGGGTTTAGTAAGACAGCAGAGTGCACCTGTCTTTGCTATTATTTTGTTATATTGTTATATTAATTATCACATCCACATAATTGCTACCTTGTGTGGGATGTCTATTGTGGTACTTGTGGTTCGCTGCGGGCATCCTCCACTGCATGCATTTTTGCTGGGGATCGTCATTAGCAACGGGCCACAAGTGCAGGATTTGCTCCCCTATATATATGCACGACTGCATGTGGGTTTTGAATACTGGATCCTATGTTACAAAAAATAATAATAATAATATATATATATATATATATATATACACACTCACCTAAAGAATTATTAGAAACACCATACTAATACGGTGTTGGACCCCCTTTTGCCTTCAGAACTGCCTTAATTCTACGTGGCATTGATTCAACAAGGTGCTGATAGCATTCTTTAGAAATGTTGGCCCATATTGATAGGATAGCATCTTGCAGTTGATGGAGATTTGAGGGATGCACATCCAGGGCACGAAGCTCCCGTTCCACCACATCCCAAAGATGCTCTATTGGGTTGAGATCTGGTGACTGTGGGGGCCATTCAAGAAACCAATTTGAAATGATTCGAGCTTTGTGACATGGTGCATTATCCTGCTGGAAGTAGCCATCAGAGGATGGGTACATGGTGGTCATGAAGGGATGGACATGGTCAGAAACAATGCTCAGGTAGCCCGTGGCATTTAAACGATGGCCAATTGGCACTAAGGGGCCTAAAGTGTGCCCAGAAAACATCCCCCACACCATTACACCACCACCACCAGCCTGCACAGTGGTAACAAGGCATGATGGATACATGTTCTCATTCTGTTTACGCCAAATTCGGACTCTACCATTTGAATGTCTCAACAGAAATCGAGACTCATCAGACCAGGCAACATTTTTCCAGTCTTCAACAGTCCAATTTTGGTGAGCTTGTGCAAATTGTAGCCTCTTTTTCCTATTTGTAGTGGAGATGAGTGGTACCCGGTGGGGTCTTCTGCTGTTGTAGCCCACCTTTCGTTCCCATTCTGACATTCAGTTTGGAGTTCAGGAGATTGTCTTGACCAGGACCACAACCCTACATGCATTGAAGCAACTGCTATGTGATTGGTTGACTAGATAATCGCATTAATGAGAAATAAAACAGGTGTTCCTAATAATTCTTTAGGTGAGTGTAAATATATATATATATATATATATATATATATGATTTGTCATTGTGCATTGTAACACTCCCTGTGATAATAATGAGATGACTCCAGAAAAGTTATTTGCGCAGACCTAGAAGTAGTGCCTATTAGTAGTGGTCCTGACTGAAAAATCCCTTGGTAGTCACCTGCTTATGCAGCTTTGACCAGCCATATATTTCCAAAATATTTTTACATGATGGTCATTAAGTGAATGGCCCTCCACGTTATACATGGACGGGCTGGTTTTGGGTCTCTCTGCTCTAAGTAATATAGGAGGATATACTGTGTAATTTCCATATACTCTAATAGGGCCTATGAAAATCAGACAGCTCAGACAGCAACCTTAAAGTTTATTAAAATATGCTGTAAATGTCCAAAATAATTTTTTGAATATGTAGTGCATTGCGATCTGTTCTCAAATCGAAGCTAAACCAATTGACTTTAATCTGAATCTCAGAAAAAATTTGATTCACCGCAAAGCAGAATTTCCTCACCCTTTGTGTGACGTAAAAAAAAAATACATACTCATCTCATCCATTTGCGTGCCATCGTGGCCATCTTAATTGCAGAAACCATGTGAAATCTCACGTGGGGTGAGATATGACTTCATCAGTGATGACATCACCACGCCCGGCCAACGTGATGATGTCATCACGTCACTGCGTGAGATTTTGCGCAGTGTCTTCAATCAAGATAGCCGTGACGGCCTCTGCTTGAGCAAATGGATAAGGTATTTATTTATTTTTACCCTGATTAACCCCTGAAAGGCCAAAATTGTAGCCTCAGATGCCTCGATCAGCGATCAACGCAGCATCTGAGAACGGCAAGATTGCTGTTCCCAGTCATTGCGCCTACTACATACAAAGGAATGCGCTTCATGACAAAGTAATTCGTCATGAATTTCTTATAGAAATCAAATTTTTCATAACTTCACATCTCAGGCAGGAAATCCAGAGCACGATGCTGCTCCTGTCTGTACTAGTGCAGCAATCTTATAGCCTGGCAGAGTGGGCACAGGCAGAGTGCTATGCTGAGCTCCTGCCCTGCTCCCATTCGTTCCACTCCTCTAGACCCTGTACCAAGGCTTTAGTAAGGATTGCAAAGCACTATAGGTACCTAAACTTTTTTTAAGCCGAAAAAAAATTATTACTCATCTGATTCACTTGCATGCACAGAGGCAGTCACTCCTCTCTTAATGCTGAAGGACCTGCCAAAGGACCTGCGCTCATGGTTTATTACATTACCACGTGTTCACAGCATGAGCATGTGGTGACCTCATCACACAGGTCCTTAAGCATCAAGAGCGAAACAACACTACTCACCAAGTGAACAAGGTCAGTAATTTTTTTAACCCCAAAAGACCATTTTGCACTAGTGTACCCATTTTCAACAGTCGTTAGACAGGTGCAATCCTGTTTAACAGCCATTAAAAACAGTCCCACTGATTTTAACGTGGTCGATCTGGCTGTAAAAATGGCCAAAAGTAGAACATGTCCTAATTTTTGACAGCTGCTCTTCACTGGCTATTAAAAAAAATGGCCATGTGAATAACCCCATAGGCTTCAATTTATTGTAAAAATGGCCATGTGACAGTCATCAGAGGTGTGAATGTAGCCTAAGACAGGGATCAGCAACCTCCGGCACTCCAGCTGTTCTGAAACTACAACTCCCAGAATGTTTTACTCACTTCTGTAGGAGTTACAAGAACAGCTAAGAAAGTGTGCACGCTGGCAGTAGTAGTTGCACGGCACCTGGAATGCCAAAGGTTGCTGAGCCCTGTTCTAGCATAAGGCTGACCTCACAAAATATGTCTGACTTTCACACGAGCGAGTGATGCGAACGCATTGTACCCGCACTGAATCCGGACCCATTCACTTCAATGGGGCTGTGTACATGAGCGTTGTTTATCACGCATCACTTGTGCGTATCTGAGGATTCAGAACACTGCAGAAAAGAGAGATGTTCTGAATCTTCAAACTACAGACTTTAGAACTATGTGGATTGATTGAGAGCCTTGAAAGTAAGTGCTTTTAATACCCCTGAACTGGATTCAACACTTTTTTTGCCGTCCCCCCTCCCCCTCCCTCCCCTCACCTCCCCCAAGCTGTACATCTTGTTTTTTTTTCACATCAACCTCCCCAGTAATACCATGTTCCGTTACCCCCATAACCCATTTATGATCTCATGACCCTACATTTGGCTTCTGTTACTAATAGTAGATCCTACAATTCATCTCATCCCTTTCCCCCACTCATGATTCTTAATAGCTCATAATTCAGCTAGCTTCCCTAATTAATTCCAATTTTCCCACCTCTCATAATTCATAAATAGCTCATATTTTAACCCTCATTTTCATCTTCCATGGTAAATCAACTCCTCCAAGTTCCATCTTTAACCCCAGTACAATAACCCTCTCATCATCCACCTATATATTCTCCCTATCTATCAGCAGTCAAACCCTTCCAATCACACTCCTTATAATCCCCCCTCCCCTTCTAGGGACCTGCACCTCGTGTATACATATATATATATATATATATATATATATTATTGGTCTAGAAACTTACACCATCTATTACCAATCAATTTTTATTACAGTTCTTATGCATACACTTGCGCTTGTCCCTCCGTTCCATTTCCCATCTCATTATATTACAAGTTGCCATCCTCCCCCAGCTCCCTTTTTCCATTAGACCATGTATCAGTGCCTCTTAGTCTGTGCGCACCCTGCCCGGGTGAAGCACACCAGCCGCTCCAACCCGGCCCCCCACGGACGCTCTTCCAATCAACACAGACACTTCTTCCCGGTCCTCCCTTCTTATCCTCAGCAAGTGAGCGCGCGCTGAGTATAGTCAGAGTCCTCCACGTGCCGGGCGATCAGTGGCCGTGTCAGCTACTCGGCTGACTTTATTCCAGGTACCATTTTCCTCCTCCTTTGTCCCTAGCATTAATTATCTTGAACCCCGGTTCCATTATTCAAAACTGAGACAAATGCATAATATAATATAATAATACTGCCAAATGCGACAGGTGGCGGCGTGATGACGTGAATACGTCACGTCTCGCTCTTCCCCCTCGCTGGCCTCCTTCCTCCAAGCTCCCGGCTCCATCCGAACAGCTGATGCCGAACAGCTGATGCCGAATAGCTGATGCCCTGAGCGGCGACGCTGCGCTGTACCCGGTCTGGTTTCTGGATTGCCTCGCTTGCTGCTTGTGGGTGCCTGGCTGCTGTTGTGGCGGCTGCCGGGCGTCTTGCCTTTGGGTTTGGATTATCCTGGGGACCTCCTGCCTTCTCTCCCCGCCGCTGGCTCCGCTCTCCTGCTCTGCCCCTGGATCCGGTTGTTTCGCTGTTCTGCCTGTCGCTCCTTTTTTGCTGATGTGTGGCGGGTTTTCTGGTCTGCTGCTCCTCCGGTCTGCCTGCCATCTGGACTGCCTGCCACCCTAGTGATTAGTGAGGGCTCTTGTTTTCCCTCTCTCCGGCTTCGGTCTTCTGACATGGCTGCGGCGTGCACCGGGACGTGCGTGCATCGGGACTGAGGCTCCTCCGGACACGTGAGAATACAGTTCTCATTGACTCTATCTCTGCCGTACTGTTGGTTTTTCTGTTTTGCTGAGCGGATGTATCTCTGCTTGATTTTTTTTTTCTCCTGTGGTGTTAGGCAAAGGGGGGATAGAGGGGTGGGAAAAAAAGGAAAAAGGGAGGAGGGGAGAAGAGGAGAGGAAAGGGTTAAAAGGAGGAAGAATAGAAGGGGAAAAAGAAGCAAAAAGGAGATATAAAGGAGAGTATAAATCGGGAAAAAGGAAGGAAAGGGTGAGGGAAAGAAAAGGGGGAAAAAAAAAATATAATAAAAACTTAAAATTAATAAAAAAGGAAGAAAACGGGGGGAAAAAAAGGGAAGAGAATGACCCCAAAGCGACGGTCAGTGGACTCCTCTGTAACTAAACTGGGGTCCAAAACACCAGAGAATAAAATTGATACGTTTTTGAAATCGCCCTTCCTTAATGAAAAGAATCCAGCTAAAACTAAACTCTCTGCCAATTTGAAGAAATTCGCTAAAACTCCCCAGTCTGATGAACCCTCTGAGGACGGATCAATGGAGGCAGACCAGGAGGCGGTAGAGGAAGGTCTCTCTGCACAAATGCGAACAGAATATGACCCGTCTGTTTTGGACAAAATCCTTTGCGCCATGGAAAACAACGGCATTCTAGTGCAGGGGATGTCTACTCAATTGGATTCAGTTCAGAGTGACATCTCTTTATTAAGAGAAGACTTGGCAAAGATCCGTGACCGAGTCCTCAATGTGGAAAAAACTGTTGTCTCTCTGCAAACCGATATGGACATTTTAAAATCTAAAACTCTGCTTCTCGCTTCAGAAAATCAAGCATTACAAAATAAGCTAGAGGACCTTGAAAATAAGTCAAGGCGGAACAAAGTTCGCATAATTGGTTTCCCAGAAGGGGTTGAAGGCCGGCATCTAGAGGAACAATTCAAAGATGTGGTCATGCACAATCTAGGCAGCGATAATTTCTCCCCCATGTTTCAAATAGAAAGAGCCCATCGAATTCCAGGAGGGAAACCTACTCCAGGGAGGCCGCCGCGTGCAATTTTATTGAAATTATTATTGTCCGTTGATAGAGATATGGTATTGAGAAGAGCAAGAGAATGTACACCCATTGAATATCAGGGTACTAAATTGCTCTTCTTTCCTGACTTTGCGCGGCAGACCCAGGAAAAAAGACGAAATTTCATAGAGATAAAGAAACGTTTGGCGTCTAAGGAGATCAAATATTCTCTACAATATCCAGCGAAATTAAGAGTGATCCATAACGGGACTTCCCTTTTTTTTGAGACACCACAACAAGCGTCAGACTGGATTGACCAAATGGGCATTTGAAATTGTGTACCACCATGTTTGAAGGGATGGTTGGGAGGCGGGGCTAGGATGGGGGAGAACGGCCGGAGGTTAGAGGTTCGCTGACTAGATCGGGCGGATCAATGGAGAGGGGGGGCGGGAGGGAACCCACCATGCAGGTATGGGGTTTTCCCTTCCCCCCCCCCCCCCCTGTTTGTCCCGTGTTTTTTTTCTTATTGTCGTGATTGTTGTCCATTAGATTTGTATCTTAGAATGTCAGAGGGCTCGGGAAAGGGTCAAAAGGCAAGCTATCATGGCTGCAGTAAAAAGATATCTTTCAGCAATTATTTGTATAGTAGAAACTCATCTTACTAAAGAAACCTTGTGCCGTCTGGCAACGGGATGGCATTCTCAATCTTATCATTCCACTTTTAGCGGATCCTCCAGGGGCGTCTCAGTCCTGATTCATAACTCTGTAGATTTCATCCTTATAAAATCCCATATAGATGATCAGGGCAGATTCATTTTTTTACATGGTAAGCTGTATGGCCACAGTTATATTCTTGCTTTCTTCTATATACCCCCGCCATTTTCAATGTACCCACTGATTCAGTTAATGCTTTTTTCTGAAAAGAGATCAGAATGTCGGCTAATCCTGATGGGGGATTTTAATGCGGTTATGGACCCCAACAAGGATAGATTCACTTCAGATGCAGAACGGGGGAGGAATTCTTGCAGCTCCCCGTTGCCCCAGTTTTGTTCGGAGGTAGGAGTGGTAGATATATGGGAACATCTTGGCGGAGGAAAGAGAGTATACTCTTGTGTTAGCAGGGGCGGCAGAGCAATGTCTAGGATCGATCTAGTATTCACCAATGAGAGTAATTTGAGCAATATCCGGAAGATACGATACGGAGTAAGAACTGTCTCGGACCATTCACCCGTACTAGTTGAGGTTCGCATCGGGGAGAATAAGGATAATAGGGGGCTAGGATTTAAGTTGAATCCATATTGGCTCACTATTATGGAGAATCTTCAGTCTATTAAACTACTGATATCCTCCTTTTGGGAGGTGAATCTTCCCTCTGCTAACATCAATACAGTATGGGATGCCTTGAAAGCATACTTAAGAGGGGTTTTTATAAGTGAGATTGCCGCAGCAAAGAGAACATTTAAGAAAAAAGAGGAGGAATTGGTTAAGATTGCTGCATCTACAACTGAGCGATTTACCAGTCAACCCACGGAATATAACAGGGAAGAGATGCAGAAGGCTAGCTGTTCTTTGGAGAATTATGTAATAGAGAAAGCAAACCACAGAGTATTCTTTAAGGGGCTCAAATATTTTTCAGAGTCTGGATGCCCTGGTAAGCTCTTAGCCAGAATAATTACACAACAAGACAGGAAAAAACAATCTATCACCTCAATCCGTAATCCAGAGGGGGAAATTATAACAAACCCAGAAGGAATTAGGGACACCTTTCTACAATACTTTGCTCAGATATATAGATCCTCTCCTGGTTTGTCATCTGAACTGGCGATACGGTTCTTGGAGAAAATTCCACTCTCTACCTTAAATGAAGCTCAAATAGAATATCTGGAAGAGGAGTTGTCTCTCTCGGAGCTGAAGGAGGCCCTGGGGTCCATCTCGGGGAACTCATCGCCAGGACTGGATGGCCTTCCATACAAGGTTTATCGCAAGTACAGCGATGTGATTCTCCCCCAGATGTTAGAGGTTTTCTCCCAAGCAATACAGGGAGGGGGATTACCATGCTCTATGATGGAGGCTCTTATTGTTTTAATTCCAAAAAAGGATAAAGACCCGGCAGAATTGAGCTCCTATAGACCAATTTCCTTATTAAACACTGATGCTAAGCTACTATCAAAAATTTTGGCTAGGAGGCTCTCGCGGGTTATATCCACTATTATCCACCCAGATCAAAATGGCTTTATGCCAAAAAGGGGTACCCATCACAACTTGCATAGGTTATTTATGAATATTCAGTCCCCGGGGTGTGGCGCTCGCTCCATCCTGTCGCTGGACGCTATTAAAGCCTTCGACAGGGTGGAGTGGACCTTTCTCTGGGAGGTGATGAAAAAAATGGGCTTTGGCCCAAGATTCATGGCGATGGTACAGCTTCTATACAACTCCCCAGCTGCCAGGATAAGGATCAATGATATGACGACAGAGAGTTTTACACTAGGAAAAGGGACCCGTCAAGACTGTCCCCTTTCCCCCCTTTTATTTAATATTTACATTGAACCTTTAGCGGCTAGCATAAGGCAGGATCCGAGGGTGGCTGGTTTTGGCATAATGGGGAAGCATGATCGTGTATCCCTTTACGCAGATGACATCTTGTTTTTCATTCACCAAACAGACACCACTCTTCCTCGCATAATGGACCTGGTTGGTCTCTTTTCCGATCCTTCTGGTTTGGAGATCAACTGGGAGAAGACCGTTCTCCTCCCTATAGACGAATTGCGAGGCGAATGGGATAACCAGTTAACAATCTCTGACTCAATAAAGTACCTGGGGATAACAGTTTCTGCCAAACCCCAGGAATATTTACAACTCAATCTGATTCCCTTGCTGATAAAGCTGAGAGCTAAAATTAAGATTTGGCAAAAAATTCTGCCAGCGAGAGCGGACAGAATTTCATTAATAAAAATGGTAGTGCTGCCCCAGGTTCTTTACGTCTTGCGCAATTCGCCTGTATGGATCGTAGATAAGTACTTTAGATTGATAGAGCGGATGCTTAATGATTTAATATGGGGGAGGAAGCGCGTGAGATTGAAGGCACTCTATTTTTCTATGCCCTACAATCGGGGAGGTCTTAACCTCCCCTATTTTAGGGGCTATTTTGTGGCCTCCCAACTCTGCCTTTTTAATGATTGGGAAAATAGCCATTTCTGCAGTAAGGTGGTGAAAGATTCAGGTTTTGCGGATTTTTTTACAGTACTTGAGTCTGACTATTTATCAAATGCACTAAATGGGTATACACCTTTCTGCAGAATGGCTATAAAGACTTGGCTAAATATAAGGAGTTGGTGTGGAGTTAAGGCATCACTCATCTGCACCCCATTATGGCATAATTCAAAGCTTTTGAACCTAAATGACTTAAGTTGCAGCCAGTATTGGAGGACCAAAAATGTTCAGTACCTACATCAAGTGGTCAGCGGTGGACACATTTTGCCCCTTGAGGAACTAAAGCAAAGGACAAATCTAGGTGAGGTGGCTTGGTATGCATATTTTCAACTGAGGTCAGCACTGTCTAGCACTTTGAATCGTCACTTTTTTACTATATACTCCTGAATTTCTACATGATTTAATTTGTAAGAAAATTGTCACGAGAATTAAAGTATCACATTGCTATAGACACTTAATGAAAAAAAAAATTTCGGATGTTCTCTCACCAGGACAGAGAGCCTGGTCTTCTTCACTTTCAGAGGTGGGCCCTCCAAAATAAGAGAATATAGGGGAAAGCTTAAAATTGGCTTCATATAATTTTAACCACACTGTCGTACAATTTAATATTTTGCACAAAATATACAGTACAGACCAAAAGTTTGGACACACCTTCTCATTCAAAGAGTTTTCTTTATTTTCATGACTATGAAAATTGTAGATTCACACTGAAAGCATCAAAACTATGAATTAACACATGTGGAATTATATACATAACAAACAAGTGTGAAACAACTGAAAATATGTCATATTCTAGGTTCTTCAAAGTAGCCACCTTTTGCTTTGATTACTGCTTTCCACACTCTTGGCATTCTCTTGATGAGCTTCAAGAGGTAGTCCCCTGAAATGGTTTTCACTTCACAGGTGTGCCCTGTCAGGTTTAATAAGTGGGATTTCTTGCCTTATAAATGGGGTTGGGACCATCAGTGGCGTTGAGGAGAAGTCAGGTGGATACACAGCTGATAGTCCTACTGAATAGACTGTTAGAATTTGTATTATGGCAAGAAAAAAGCAGCTAAGTAAAGAAGAACGAGTGGCAATCATTACTTTAAGAAATGAAGGTCAGTCAGTCAGCCAAAAAATTGGGAAAACTTTGAAAGTAAGGGCTATTTCACCATGAAGGAGAGTGATGGGGTGCTGCGCCAGATGACCTGGCCTCCACAGTCACCGGACCTGAGCCCAATCGAGATGGTTTGGGGTGAGCTGGACCGCAGAGTGAAGGCAAAAGGGCCGACAAGTGCTAAGCATCTCTGGAAACTCCTTCAAGACTGTTGGAAGACCATTTCAGGTGACTACCTCTTGAAGCTCATCAAGAGAATGCCAAGAGTGTGGAAAGCAGTAATCAAAGCAAAGGTGGCTACTTTGAAGAACCTAGAATATGACATATTCTCAGTTGTTTCACACTTGTTTGTTATGTATATAATTCCATATGTGTTAATTCATAGTTTTGATGCCTTCATAGTCATGAAAATTAAGAAAACTCTTTGAATGAGAAGGTGTGTCCAAACTTTTGGTCTGTACTGTATGTGACACCTATATGGTTATATAGGAGAGGACTTAGAGCCTCCTCTGACTGCCCACGTTGTGGTGAGTCCGAGGCAGATCATTTACATCTGTTTTGGGACTGCCCAATGGTGAGCAGGTACTGGAGATTGGTCCAAACCAATCTGGCTCGTAAACTTAACATTGTCGTTCCTTTGTCCCCCAGGATATGGGTCCTGGGAGATTTATCGGAGGTTAATTATCAACCTATAAAATGCCGATTGTTGATCAAGGTGATGTTTCTAGCTAGGCTTCTTATCTCTAGATCATGGTTTTGCTCCTCCGCTCCAGACTGTAATAACTGGCTGGGTTTGGTTGAGAAGGTGAAAAGCTATGAGAAGATTTTGCACAAACAAAGAGGATCCTACTTAAAGTGGAGTAAACTGTGGAAAGATTGGGACACGGTTAATTAATCAGGATTTCCCCTTTTTTTCTTTTTTTTTTCCTGCAAGGTGGGGGGGTGGGAGAGGATGGTGGGGCGGGCTGGGGAAGATCTAATTAGTCCGGTCTTTTTCTACATGTACTGTATTGGTGAAGAATGTGAAGTTATAGTGGAGTATCGGAGTATCTCTAGGAATGCTGGAGGTGGGCAGGACCTACCGGCATTAAATAGTGGTTAAAATTTTGATCTACCCATAATATTGAGCAGTACATGGGCGGGGGTCCGGGGCTCGGGACCTCGGGGGGTCCGGGCATCGGGCGCGACCCGAGATGCGGCTCTTCCTGTCGGCCATGAGCTTCGACTACGGGCAGTGATATGACACATGTGTGGGATGGGTGCTACTATGTGTTCTCTTAATGGGACAGAGTTGGTCTTTGGTTGTGCTCTCTTAATGAGACAGAGCCGGTCTTTGGTTGTGTTTTTGTCCATATCCTTTTTAATTGCCGGTGACTGTTGAGCGACATTTGACTCGAGTCCTTTGTCACACGAGACACCAATGTGAATACATGTGAGCAGGGCATTAATACTCAATTTAATTACACGGGGATGAGGCAGTAAAACATGTGAGTGGGTTTTATACCACTCTGATAGAAGACTGCTGGACCCCCTTTTCTTCTGGTCCATGAAAGTTTGCGATTAAAGATCGCTGTGAGCACGCTTCGCACGGTGTATGTGAGCACCAGATGATTTGCCACATGAGTGTTGATCCTGTCGATCGTGCTCACTTATGTTTGAAGGAGGGAGTACGTGGTGCACGTTCGCTGCCTGGTGGCCGTCTGGGCTGTGGGCCTCTGATCCCTGCCCCTTATAGATAAAACAACATTAAATGAGATGCTTTGTCCATCTGCTTTATTAAGCTTTGGATGCCGGGTGGGTCCTGCTTTCTCCCCCAGGAAGTGAGATCTCCACTTGATTTTTAACATGCACATAATCATGGATACTTGCATGAAATTATTGTTAATTATGCTCATAAATCAGAATTGACGGACTTATGGATTTCATAATATTGTAAATGTAATATGGATATGAAGTTTTTGTATGATAACGAATAAAATATTTAATAATAAAAAATCAGATATGGAAACAAGAAAAAAAAAAAGAAAAAAATTATAATAATAATACTGCCAAATGCATGATATCATATAATCAATTTCCCAAATAGCAACTCTGGTCTAAACCGCGCATAACATGCAGTTCCTTAACCCTGGGTTCAGACCTGAGCGTTTCTGAGACGCGCGTTTTACGTGCGTATTTGTCGCATGTTTTTATGCGTGTTTTTTGCAATAGTAAACGCGCATTTGACGCGCGTTTGTGTGATTGACTGCAGTGTTGTCCAATGAGTCTATGGTCAAAACGCGCGACAAACGCCCCAAAAAAAGCTCAAGAACTTGTTTATGCGTCGGGCGTTTTACAGCGCGTTCAAACGCGCTGTAAAACGCTCAAGTGTGAACCAGGGCCATAGGGAAGCATTGGTTTTCACGTGTTGAGCGTTTTACAGCGAGTTTGAACGCGCTATAAAACGCTCAGGTGTGAACTTAGGGTAACAGTGTCTCAGCGCTAGGTGTTCCATTATCAAATGTATATATTTATTTATTGAATTATTTATCTTCTAACTGTAACACTTGTGTCTGACCCCTGTAGAATTTTAGCTCTTTTTCATATTATTTCTTAAAAGAGATTTTAGGGGTTTTTAGGTGTTTTTCATCAAATACACATTTCATGTGATATTATAGCCCTGTTGGGCATACACATTTTATGTATTTTATGTACTTTCAGAAAGTCCTTTTATGATAATTGTCTTTGTCCTATTGTATATATATTTATATTTTTCAAATATACCTTTAATACATACCTTTATGTAGAACTATTTACATATATATTTTTCTATATTGTATTTATATTTACTTATTTTCCTTTAGACTTGATAAAAGGGTCAGTGGTACCCTGAAACGCATTGTCATACAATAAATGTAATTTTGTTCAACTGGTTGCCAAAATGCGCCCCTTGTTGTCCACACGCTTGGCTTCTATGGTCCGGCGTTCTCTTACTTCTACTGTCTACCTGATCGGTGGTTTGGCTCCCGCCCTAGTCATTTGGACAAGTTCAGGCTGCACCAACCGTTAACAATTTCTATTTGGCCTTCACTGTGGTTGCGCCCAATTTGGTGCAACCTAAATAGGTGAGCAAACCATTTTTCACTATCTGCGGATTTAATGTTCACTTGACATACTCACCCTATGAGCGCCTTTCTCTCCTTATTGCAACTATTTGCTGTAGCATAGCACATGGCATAGTTTGTCCTCTGTAGGATTGTATTGTTTGTTAACATTTTTATTCTGGTATTTTTTTTACAAAGTTAATGAGGTCAAGAATTGGTGGCGGAGCTGCAGGGACCAATTCCAAAACGAAATGCAGCATCAAGGCCGCAAGTGGGTCGGGACAAGCCAAGAAAAGGCCCTATATATACAGTACAGACCAAAAGTTTGGACACACCTTCTCATTCAAAGAGTTTTCTTTATTTTTCTTATAAATGGGGTTGGGACCATCAGTTGCGTTGTGGAGAAGTCCGGTGGATACACAGCTGATAGTCCTACTTAATAGACTGTTAGAATTTGTATTATGGCAAGAAAAAAGCAGCTAAGTAAAGAAAAACTAGTGGTCATCATTACTTTAAGAAATGAAGGTCAGTCAGTCCGAAAAATTGGGAAAACTTTGAAAGTGTCCCCAAGTGCAGTCACAAAAACCATCAAGCACTACAAAGAAACTGGCTCACATGCGGACTGCCCCAGGAAAGGAAGACCAAGAGTCACCTCTGCTGCGGAGGATAAGTTCATCCGAGTCACCAGCCTCAGAAATTGCAGGTTAACAGCAGCTCAGATTAGAGACCAGGTCAATGCCACACAGAGTTCTAGCAGCAGACACATCTCTAGAACAACTGTTAAGAGGAGACTGTGTGAATCAGGCCTTCATGGTAGAATCTCTGCTAGGAAACCACTGCTAAGGACAGGCAACAAGCAGAAGAGGCTTGTTTGGGCTAAAGAACACAAGGAATGGACATTAGACCAGTGGAAATCTGTGCTTTGGTCTGATGAGTCCAAATTTGAGATCTTTGGTTCCAATCACCGTGTCTTTGTGCGACGCAGAAAAGGTGAAAGGATGGATTCTACATGCCTGGTTCCCACCGTGAAACATGGAGGAGGAGGTGTGATGGTGTGGAGGTGCTTTGCTGGTGACACTGTTGGGCATTTATTCAAAATTGAAGGCATACTGAACCAGCATGGCTACCACAGCATCTTGCAGCGGCATGCTATTCAATCCGGTTTGCGTTTAGTTGGGCTATTTAGTAAGGGCTATTTGACCATGAAGGAGAGTGATGGGGTGCTGCGCCAGATGACCTGGCCTCCACAGTCACCGGACCTGAACCCAATCGAGATGGTTTGGGGTGAGCTGGACCGCAGAGTGAAGGCAAAAGGGCCAACAAGTGCTAAGCATCTCTGGGAACTCCTTCAAGACTGTTGGAAGACCATTTCAGGTGAAGCTCATCAAGAGAAAGCCAAGAGTGTGCAAAGCAGTAATCAAAGCAAAAGGTGGCTACTTTGAAGAACCTAGAATATGACATATTTTCAGTTGTTTCACATTTTTTGGTATGTATATAATTCCACATGTGTTAAGTCATAGTTTTGATGCCTTCAGTGTGAATCTACAATTTTCATAGTCATGAAAATAAAGAAAACTCTTTGAATGAAAAGGTGTGTCCAAACTTTTGGTCTGTACTGTATATCGGGACCAGCTGATGTTCCTGCGTCCGGTCATGGAGCTGCGTCCGTAAGTGATTAACAAACAATGAACACTACATGTTTATCAATAAACACTGTATGTTGACTATGTGGGTAATGTAATTTGTAACAATGTGTAAATGAGAAATGTAATAGTTGCCGATAGCAACCAAGCCAAAGCCTTTTTTCATTAGCAAAAGTAGGTGAACAACATTACAAGTGGAATTGGGTTATTTGCTATTGCCAGCTATGCCACTTTTATTTTCTAGAATGTTGGTACATTACCACATATGTAATATGTTGGTTACTTAAAGAGGACCTTTCACCTGTAAAAACAATGTGAACTAAGTATGCTGACATGGAGAGCGGCGCCCGGGGATCTAACTGCACTTACTATTATCCCCAGGTGCCGCTCCGTTCTCCCGTTATGCCCTCCGGTACCTTTGCTCTGTAAGTTATAGTAGGCGGTGTCTGCCCTTGTCCTTGGGCGTCTCCTCCTCCTAGGCTGCAGCGCTGGCCAATCGCAGCGCACAGCTCACAGCCTGGGAGGTTTTTTTCTCCCAGGCTGTGAGCTGTGCGCTGCGATTGGCCAGCACTACAGCATGGGAGAAGGAGACGCCCACAGGACAAGGGCAGACACCGCCTACTATAACTTAGTGAGCGGAGATACCGGAGGGCATAACAGGAGAACGGAGCGGCGCCCGGGGATAATAGTAAGTGCAGTGAGATCCCCGGGTGCCGCTCTACATGTCAGCATACTTAGTTCACATTGTTTTTACAGGTGAAAGGTCCTCTTTGACCCCTTAAGAACTCAGCCCTATTTCACCTTAAGGACTTGGCCATTTTTTGCAAATCTGACCAGTGTCACTTTAAGTGCTGATAACTTAAAAACGCTTTGACTTATCCAGGCCATTCTGAGATTGTTTTTTCGTCACATATTGTACTTCATGACACTGGTAAAATAAAGTAAAAAAAAATCATTTTTATTTATTAATAAATACCAAATTTACCCCAAAATTTTAACAAATTGCTAATTTCCAAGTTTCAATTTCTCTACTTCTATAATACATAGTAATACCTACAAAAATAGTTATTACTTTACATTCCCCATATGTCTACTTCATGTTTGGATCAATTTGGGAATGATATTTTATTTTTGGTGGGATATTACAAGACTTAGAAGTTTAGAAGAAAATCTTTAAATTCTTCAGAAATTTTCAAAAACCCAACTTTTAGGGACCAGTTCAGGTCTGAAGTCACTTTGTGAGGCTAACATAACAGAAACCACCCAAAAATGACCCCATTCTAGAAACTACACCCCTCAAGGTATTCAAAACTGATTTTACAAACGTCGTTAACCCTTTAGGTGTTCCACAAGAGTTAATGGCAAATGGTGATAAAATTTCAGAATTTGAATTTTTGGGGCAAATTTTCCATTTTAATAATTTTTTTCCAGTAACAAAGCAAGGGTTAACAGCCAAATAAAATGCTATATTTATTGCCTCAATTCTGTAGTTTGCAGAAACACCCCATATGTGGCCGTAAACTACTGTACTGGCACACAGTAGGGCGTAGAGGGAAAGGTTTTTGGAAGGCAGATTTTGCTGGACTGGTTTATTTACTCCATGTCCCATTTGAAGCCCCTCTGATGCACCCCTAGAGTACAAACTCCATAAAAGTGACCCCATCTAAGAAACTCAGAAAACAGAGGAGAAAAATCCGGCTCACTTCAGGTGAAGTATTGTAACTTTATTCCAGCGTATTAAAATCCGTATACAAGTGTACATAAATCGACGCGTTTCAGACCTCTTGGATATATGGGTCCTTCCTCATGACAAACATGCATATGAAATGGGAGCACCTCCTTATATATCCCAGACTAACCCCAGGTTGATAGGTATCACCTGGGAGGAGGAGACATGATGGGGTGTTCCTTTGCAAATTAACCAAGTTAAAAAAAACTTTATACAAGCCAGAATCAAAACAAACACGAGAAAGAGACTGAGGTATAAATCCTAACACTAAAACAATAATAATAGTAATAAGTGGAAATCAAGGTTCAAAAAAGCAATAATCAAAGGGTGAATACATGTATATAAAGGGAAAAGCCCATGATCTCATATCAGTATTGTAAGATGAGATCATGGCGTTTGTTAAAGAGGACCTTTCACTAGTATACAAACTAAAAACTAACTATACCTGTGGGCAGAGCGGCGCCCAGGGGTCCCCCTGCACTTACTAGTATGCCTGGGCGCCGCTCCGTTCGCCCGGTATAGGCTCCGGTGTCTCAGCTCCCTCTGTTGTACTGGACTGATTTTTTTGTAGGAGGCGTGTCCCTTTCTGCAGTGCTGGCCAATCGCAGCGCACAACTAATAGCCTGGCTATGAGCTGAGCGCTGCGATTGGCCAGTGCTGCAGCAAGGGACACGCCTCCTACAAAAAATCTGTCCAATACAACAGACGGAGCTGAGACACCGGAGCCTATACCGGGCGAACAGAGCGGCGCCCAGGCATACTAGTAAGTGCAGGGGGACCCCTGGGCGCCGCTCTGCCCACAGATAGAGTTAGTTTTTAGTTTGTATACTAGTGAAAGGTCCTCTTTAAGTCCACAAAAATGTATTCCCCCCACCCCTCGGACCCATTGTGGCTGGTATAGGCTCTTATTCTGAGCGCTTTTCTGAGTGGGTGGACTCTCTGTTACAACCCTTGATGCCACTTATTACTGTTTTTTTGAAGGATACGAGGGCAGTATTACAAGCCTTCGCTGATTTTGAATGGAGGGAGGGATATTCATGGATAACAGCGGATATCACGTCCCTGTACACTAATATTCCCCATAATCTAGCTGTTACCTCATTGAGGTGTTTCTTTGAGCATTATAGTGATTACACTCAGGTACTCAGGGAATATGTTGTTCATGGTGGTGGACTTCCTTCCTCAGGCACAACTACTTTCTGTTTGGTGAGACTTTTTATCTACAGGTGTCTGGGGTGTCGATGGGGGCCAAGTTCTCTCCCTCCATTGCAAATATTTTTATGGCATGGTGGGAGGGACACTTTCTCCTCATCGACACCTCTCCACTCCTGGATCGCCTGCTCTGGTATGGACGTTACATCGATGACCTGCTGATGGTATGGTCTGGCGAATGTGGCGCCCATACCGGAGCTTATGGAATATTTTAATTCCAAGGTTGATTGTATACAATTTGTTTTTCACACTCACGAAACTGAGATCCAGTTTCTGGATCTGTGCCTGAGGGGGGAGGTGTGTGCCCACAAAGTTAATACATTTACCCATCGGAAACAACTTGCTGGGAACACCATATTATTGGCCCAGTCATGCCATCCCTCCCACACCATTCATAGTATCCCTAAGGGTGAATTGATACGTGCCCGTCGAAACTGTTCCGATCAAAAGGCTTTTGAAAGGGAAGCTTCTAACATAACTGAAAGATTGCTGCGTAGGGACTACTCATGCACGAATATACAACAGGCCACTAAAACGGTCTCAAACATCAATAGACAGTCCCTTATTTTTCCCACACAGTCTATGGCATCCAGACACTCAGTAGATACTAATAATAGCAAACAAGCGACTTATTTTGTCACACAATTCAGCCAAGAATTTTCTACCATATGTAGAATCATGAAAAAATATTTTTACGTTCTCAATTTTGATGGCGATTGGTCTGAAACTGTGTCTAACGGAATTAAATGTGTGGCCAAGAGAGCACGTACCCTAGGCAATATTATCAGCCCTAGCTTTTTCTCAGATGGCAAAAAATCACAAGCTACATGGTTACAATATAAAGGTAACTTTAAATGTGGACACAAAAAGTGCATCTGTTGTTACCACATGACCATTGAGAAAACGTTCAAATCCATGACCAATGGTAAGGAATACAACATTCAGTCTTACATCAACTGCAACACCAAACATGTGGTTTATCTTATCACATGCACACTGTGCTCTTTGCTTTATGTGGGCTGTACTGCCAATCCGCTAAAAAAACTGATTCGCAGACACATATCTGATGTGCCGCATTATAGAGACCGCAATGTCTCTGCAGCCAGCCTACATTTTGCAATTGCACATGCAGGAGACGTTTCCCATTTACAGGTTAAGGGCATAGAAAGGGTTAATTTGCCGCCGAGGGGGGGAGATCACAGAAGGAAACTCCTAAACAGGGAGGCCTTCTGGATCTTCCAGCTGGGATCTCGCCAGCCCTATGGGCTTAACAAACGCCATGATCTCATCTTACAATACTGATATGAGATCATGGGCTTTTCCCTTTATATACATGTATTCACCCTTTGAGTATTGCTTTTTTGAACCTTGATTTCCACTTATTACTACTGTTATTGTTTTAGTGTTAGGATTTATACCTCAGTCTCTTTCTCGTGTTTGTTTTGATTCTGGCTTGTATAACGTTTTTTTTAACTTGGTTAATTTGCAAGGGAACACCCCCTCATGTCTCCTCCTCCCAGGTGATACCTATCAACCTGGGGTTAGTCTGGGATATATAAGGAGGTGCTCCCATTTCATATGCATGTTTGTCATGAGGGAGGACCCATATATCCAAGAGGTCTGAAACGCGTCGATTTATGTACACTTGTATACGGATTTTAATACGCTGGAATAAAGTTACAATACTTCACCTGAAGTGAGCCGGATTTTTCTTCTCTGTTTTCTGGATTTCACTGCATCCAGATGCGGCATCCGTGCACCACAGGTGATCTAACTACTGCAGGTGAGAGCTGCCTTACAATTCCATCTAAGAAACTACACCCCTCAAGGTATTCAAAACTGATTTTGCTAACTTTGTTAACCCTTTAGGTGTTGCACAAGAGTTATTGGCAAATGGAGATGAAATTTGAGAATTTAAATTTTTGGGCAAATTTTCCATTTTAATCAATTTTTTCCAGTAACAAAGCAAGGGTTAACAGCCAAACAAAATGCTATATTTATTGCCCCGATTCTGTAGTTTGCAGAAACACCCCATATGTGCCCGTAAACTACTGTACGGGCACACAGTAGGGCGTAGAGGGAAAGGTGCGCCGTATGGTTTTTGGAAAGCAGATTTTGCTGGACAGTTTTTTTTTTTACCCCATGTCCCATTTGAAGCCCCCCTGATGCACCCCTAGAGTAGAAACTCCATAAAAGGGACCCCATCTAAGAAACTACATCCTCAAGGTATTCAAAACTGATTTTACAAACTTTGTTAACCCTTTAGGTGTTGCACAAGATTTTATGGAAAATAGAGATACAATTTCAAAATTTCACTTTTCTGGCAGATTTTCCATTTTAACATTTTTTTTCCAGTTACAAAGCAAGGGGTTAACAGCCAAACAAAACTCATTATTTATGGCCCTAATTCTGTAGTTTACAGAAACACCCCATATGTGGTCGTAAACTGCTGTATGGGCACACGGCAGGGCGCAGAAGGAAAGGAATGCCATATGGTTTTTGGAAGGCAGATTTTGCTAGACAGTTTTTTTGGACACCATGTCTCATTTGAAGCCCCCCTGATGCACCCCTAGAGTAGAAACTCCAAAAAAGTGACCCCATTTCAGAAACTACAGGATAGGGTGGAAGTTTTTTTGGTACTAGTTTAGGGTACATATGATTTTTGGTTGCTCTATATTACACTTTTTGTGAGGCAAGGTAACAAGAAATAGCTTTTTTGGCACCTTTTTTTTGTTATTTACAACAGGTTAGATCATGTGGTATTTTTATAGAGCAGGTTGTCACGGACGCGGCGATACCTAATATGTATACAATTATTTTTTTATGTAAGTTTTACACAATGATTTCATTTTTGAAACAAAAAAAATCATGTTTTAGTGTCTCCATAGTCTTAGAGCCATAGTTTTTTCAGTTTTGGGGCAATTATCTTAGGTAGGGTCTAATTTTTTGTGGGATGAGATGACGGTTTGATTGGCACTATTTTGGGGTGCATATGACTTTTTGATCGCTTGCTATTACACTTTTTGTGACGTAAGATGACAAAAAATAGCATTTTTTTACACCGTTTTTATTTTTATTTTTTTACGGTGTTCACCTGAGGGGTTAGGTCATGTGATATTTTTATAGAGCCGGTCGATACGGACGCGGCGATACCTAATATGTATACTTTTTTTTATTTATGTAAGTTTTACACAATGATTTCATTTTTGAAACAAAAAAAATCATGTTTTAGTGTTTCCATAGTCTAAGAGCCAAAGTTTTTTCAGTTTTTGAGGAATAAGATGACGGTTTGATTGGTACTATTTTGGCGTACATGCAATTTTTTTTTTATCACTTTTATTACCTTTTTTTGGGAAGTAAGGTGGGCAAAATTTCAATTTCCTCATAGTTTTTATTTTTTATTTTTATAGCACCAGATTGTGTCAGAGAAAACTGATCCGTCCCCGTTTTGGCTCAGTTTCGTCAAACGGACAGCAAAATGCTTCAGGCAGCGTTTTGGTGTCCACCTCATGAGCGGAATGGAGACTGATCAGAGGCAAACTGATGCATTCTGAGCGGATCCTTTTCAATTCAGAATGCATTAGGGCAAAACTGATCTGTTTTGGACCGCTTGTGAGAGCACTGAACGGATCTCACAAACGGAAAGCCAAAACGTGAGTGTGAAAGTAGCCTTAGACGCGCACACCTCTTAATAATTGTGGCTCATCTGACGCCATAGAGTAGAAGCTTATGACCGACGTGTTAAACGCTGACCTTAGTAAATATCCACTGTGTGTTTATATTAGGGGTCCAGCAAAAAAACTTAACGATGTAGCAATCTTTGTCTTAATACTTAATACTCGTTCACACGACCGTGCCGTGTTTTGCGGTCCGCAAATTGCAGGTCTACAAAACACAAAGCGTAATAAGCCACTCACCACGTCAAGGTCGCCTCCATGAGTGGTCCCTAACACTAGTTCCTACCTGTTATGGGCCATGACAGCCACACAAAGTCCAGGGAGCGCAGTTACAGCATGCACGCCAAGCACACTCTGCTTTTAACCCCGTCCGGTGTCATTACAGCTTTCATCGGATCCAGGGATGCAAGTGTTAGGGACCACTCATGGAGGCGACCTTGACGTGGTGTGTGGCTTATTACGCTTTGGCCAAAATGTACACCAATGCCTCATTCAACATCCAGCATAGAGGCAGGGCAGAGTGCTGGTTGCAGAGTGCTATTGCATTTGTGTTTTTGCGTTTGTATCTGTATTTCGCCATAGCAATGTGCACCTGCATCCAGGGTTGTGCTGACTGAACCCCCCACATTTTTTTCTTTGTAGTATATATTGGAGGCGTGGCGATCTCCATGCAGTCATGCACACCTGACCAGTTAGTCTGCCCTGGAGGCTGGTTTTAAAGTCAGTATTTTATAGCGCCTACCAGTAGCCATTTGGCTCCAGGAGAAGTATATAGTTGGCTCAGCATGCATGTTGGTACTTGCATCCCTGGATCCGATGAAAGCTGTAATGGCACCGGACGGGGTTAAAAGCAGAGTGTGCTTGGCGTGCATGCTGTACCTGCGCTCCCTGGACTTTGTGTGGCTGTCATGGCCCATAACAGGTAGGAACTAGTGTTAGGGACCACTCATAGAGGCGACCTTGACGTGGTGAGTGGCTGGGCAGAGTGCTGGTTGCAGAGTGCGATTGCATTTTTGTTTTTTTTAGTTTGAACCATATTATGACCACTTGTGAGCCATACAAAAGATGATGTGTGTACACTGTCACTATAAGGTTACCTGGAAATGTTGCAGATTTCGTTTTTCTATTTTCTGTGTTGATTTTCACGCAGTGTAATACAGTACAAGCAAAGTGAATTTCATGTACACTTTGTATAATTTTTACGTGTGGACAGGGGCAGATTGGCCATAGACCCTACAGGGAAATTTCCCGGAGGGCCGATAACCAAGGGGCCACCCAAGCTCTCCTGATAGCCGCAGGCGGATGTATTTTGTGCTGCACTGTGGTATTTGATTCTGCTGGGGTGGTACTTTAGGCTGCACTAAGGTATGGCAGGCCCTGTCTACTTCTGTTGTCCCTCCCTACTTATGTTGCCCCGTCTTCTACAATATGGGGCCACTTAGATTTTTTTCCAGGGCCACTTTAAGTAAACAATCCGCCCCTGCATGTGGAAATTGACCTGTTGTGTGGATTTTAAATTCTGCAACTTATGTATGGAAGTTTTCCCCACAGACTTCAATTAGGGTTAGTAATATAAACAGTGAAATTAATACAGTAGAGGGAGGGGGGGCAGCACACTGGCCACCAATGAAATTAATACAAGAGAGGGAGGGGGGGCCGCACTGGCCACCAATGAAATTAAAACTGGGGAGGGAGAGGGGTCTGCCCGCTGCTGCCTGGCAGCCCCTGATCTCTTACAGGGGGCTGCACCTGAGGGGTTAATTGTGCTAATCATGGCCCCCTGTAAGAGATCGGGTGCTGCCAGGCAGCAGGGGGCAGTCATGTACACAGTTCTTAGTATATTCTAACTTGAAGCGTCCCCATCACTATGGGAACGCCTCTGTGTTAGAATATACTGTCGGATCTGAGTTTTCAAGATCTAACTCAAATCCGATGGTATATTGTAACATAGAGGCGTTCCCATGGTGATGGGGACGCTTCAAGTTAAAATGTACCATCGGATTGGAGAAAACTCTGATCCGATGGTATAATAGGGACTCCTGACTTTACATTGAAAGTCAATGGGGGACGGATCCGTTTGCAATTGCACCAAATTGTGTCAACGTCAAACGTATCCGTCCCCATTGACTTGCATTGTAAGTCAGGACGGATCCGTTTGGCTCCGCACGGCCAGGCGGACACCAAAACGACTTTTTTCTTCATGTCCGTGGATCCTCCAAAAATCAAGGAACACCCATGGAAGAAAAAACGAACACGGATCACGGAACTACGGAACCCATTTTTGCGGACCGCAAAAAAAAACGTCTGTGTGCATGAGGCCTTACTTGCAGTTTTTGGTGCGGATTTGTTGTTGGATTTCCTCTGGATCTCACCCTTGCATTGCAAATAAAAAGTGCACAAACAATTGACATGCTGCAGATATATAAATCTGCACGGCAGGTCAATATCAGCGCAGATAAAGTTAAGTGTTTATGAGATTTGTCTAATCTCATATACTTTTACTAGTAATGTATTACGCTGAGCTTTTCTGCATGAAAACTATTTCAAAAAATAAAAATGAATGAGAAAAATAAAATGGGAGTTGATAGGTAGAATTGGCAACTACGTCATGTGGTTGCCTATTTTGAGGCTCTATGTTCAAAGTACAGTATATGTCAGCAGAATTTTCCAGTTAATATGCTGGATGTAGTGTAAAAACAAGATTTGAATAGAGCCTAAGGTTCCTTTTATGCAGGGCAATTACAGCCCTGATACACAATTTGATCAGTGCTTGTTTAAAGGGTCCAGCCCGATGCAAAGTTAAGGGGTCACCAGCAAACGTTATTACAATCATTCATCCCCACCCCATTCAGTTTGCATACTGTCATCTGCATATTACAGCACAGTGTGCAGATTTTTGACACCACGTGAAAGATGTAATCACTGAAGTGAAAGGGAGCAGAGCTGCAGTTGCCCTCATATGGATATGTGAACGGAAAAATAAAAAAGTTATGGCTCAAGGAAGATAGGGAAAAAAAATGAAAATGCAAAAATGAAAAAACCTCCAGTATCTTAATGGTTAAAAGGGTTATCCAACCCCTATTATGTCCCCCAAAATGCAACAGTTCTTCACCCTTATGGCCCCAGAATATGCCACATGCCCCCTCCCCTCACAATAATGAGTTCCCCTCACTCACGGCATCTGAGAGTGTTAAAAACCGGAAGTGTGGGATTCCTCTTCAGGAGCACTTCCCCCCAGCGGAGATCGGGAAAAGCACCATGTTCTATAAATAAGCCACAGCCTGTACTAGGCTTCCAGGCTCATTGTTAGTATATCCCAGTTTAGGCCACTAGGTGGCAGCACTGAACTGTGATATAGTGATTTCTATACAGACTAATGGAGCAATTTACAGCTGATGATTGTAAGCTGTGGTCCACTTGGGGGACCTAACAAAAATGTCAAAAAAGTTTTTAAAATCTATAAAAAAATAATAATTAAAATCACCCCCATTCCCCCCAAAAAAATAAACAAAAAAAATTGCATTATGGGCATAGCCGCATGCGAAAACGCCCATACTATTAAAATATTCAAAAAAGTAAGCCCATATGGTGAATGGCGTAACAGAAAAATATTTTTTTTTTAAAGCTGATTCACGTTTTTTTCCTCTTTGTATCGCCCAAGAAAATTGAATAAAAAGTGATCAAGTCATACACACCCCAAAATGGTATTGTCAAAAATGACAGATCGTCCCACAAAAAATGAGCCCCATACATCTCCGTAGACATAACTATAAAAAAGTTATGAGGGTGTGAATATTGCGATGAAAAGAAAAAAAAATATTTTATGAAGTGAGTTTTATTTATTTAAGTTTTATTTAGACTCTATTTTTAAAATATTTCTGTGGGGATTTGAACTCACAACCATCTAAATTAAAGTCCAGAACCTTAACCACTGGGCTATAGAGCTTAATGCTAAGTCATTGCTGAAAAACCTCATAGAAGTTTGTCTTGTATTAAAAACCTCACAGAAGTTTATTTTGCATGACACAAGAGAACCTTCTATGAGGTTTTTCAGTAATGACTTAGCACTGAGCTCTATAGCCCAGTGGTTAAGGTTCTTATCTTTAATGTAGATGGTTGTGAGTTTGAATCCTCACAAAGATAGAGTTTAAATTAGACTTGTATACACAGGGTGTCCCCCAAGCATAGTGACCATGCTTGGGAATACTCCTTTCACGTTCATAACACTGACTCTATATATGGACACATCCAAACATGGAGTCAGAGCAGGGACTCCTGACTGAGCATATGGGGAAGCAAGCAGGGCCCGGAACAGAAGAAAAGTGAGTGGGGCCTTCCTTGTGCTCTGGGCCCCCCAATGCCATGGTTCCCTGCGTGGTCTGCCACTGTCCACAGGTATTTTGTCCCACTCCTCATGAGCAGGCTGCTCCAGCTGTCTCAGGTTTGAAGGGTGCCTTCTCCAGACTGCATGTTTTAGCTCGTTCCACAGATGCTCAATAGGATTGAGATCAGGGCTCACAGAAGGCCACTTCAGAATTGTTCAGTGCTTTGCTCTTAGCCATTCTTGGATGTTTTAGCTGTGTGTTTTGGATCATTATCCTGTTGGAGGACCCATCACCTGCGACTGAGACCAAGCTTTCTGACAGGCAGCACATTTCCCTCCAGAATGCCTTGATAGTCTTGAGATTTCATTGTAACCTTCACAGATTCAAGACACCCTGTGTCAGATGCAGCTAAGCAGCTCCAAAGCATAATCGAGCCTCCTCCACGTTTCATAGTAGGTACAATGTTCTTTTCTTTGTATGCTTAATTTTTTTGTCTGATATGACTTGCCAAAAAGCAAAAAAAAATTTCTCATCTGTCTAAAGGACATTCCCACAAATGCTTTTTGGCTTGTCAATAAGCATTATGGCAATGTCACGAGTTGGAAATCCCAAGAGAGACCACCGCGTCGTCAAGCAATAAACAAACAGAACTAAGGTACAGACACACAAGAGTTTATTGCACAAACAGAAACCAAGGAGGGAAACACAGGGAAAATTGAGAGCTCTATGTACCGTCCGCACAGTGGGACGAAAACCCCCACTGCGCCACTGTCTAGTAATACTCCAGAAGGGCGTGACTAAGCAACTCCTGGTATTCACTAGGGCCCCAGATGGTAGGTTTAGACTTTGCCGCAGGGAGTTGCCAGGGTCCACTCTGGAGCGTGAACTAGACAGTGACAACAGGAGCAAACGGACAACAGGTACCAGAAGGTACCGACGGTACATAGGCAAACATAAACAGGCAAATACACATAGCAACTAAAAACACAAGCAGGAGTTCACGCAAGGGAACAGGAGTGGCAATGAGCAGAGAAGGACTAGCTCCACCAGTGGTATACTGCGTGGCCTTGCCCATAGCACTCTGCAGCAAGGCATGCTGCAGCAAGGGCTTGCTGAACAGAGAAATATAAATACACAAGGTAACTCAAACATAACAGGCAGAACAGATAATAAAACGCAGGAAAGAAGACGGGAATGAACAAGTAGGAAACCCACAGAGCACAGACAGACAGACAGACAGGGATCCCATGGGTCAGCAGCATGGGAGAGTGAGTACAAACTAGGAGCAGGACAAGACAACACACACCAGGAGAGCTGACACAGAACTGAGGAAACCTCAGCCTTAGGCCTCATGCACACGACAGTATTTTTTCACGGTTCGCAAAAACGGGGTCCGTAGGTCCGTGATCCGTGACCGTTTTTTCGTCCGTGGGTCTTCCTTGATTTTTGGATGATCCACGGACATGGAAAAAAAGTCGTTTTGGTGTCCGCCTGGCCGTGCGGAGCCAAACGGATCCGTCCTGAATTACAATGCAAGTCAATGGGGACGGATCCGTTTGACGTTGACACAATATGGTGCAACTGCAAACGGATCCGTCCCCCATTGACTTTTAATGTAAAGTCAGGAGTCTCTTTATACCATCGGATCAGAGTTTTCTCCAATCCGATGGTATATTTTAACTTGAAGCATCCCCATCACCATGGGAACGCCTCTATGTTAGAATATACTGTCGGATATGAGTTACATCGTGAAAACTCAGATCCGACAGTATATTCTAACACAGAGGCGTTCCCATGGTGATGGGGACGCTTCAGGTTAGAATATACAAAAAAACTGTGTACATGACTGCCCCCTGCTGCCTGGCAGGTGCTGCCAGGCAGCAGGGGGCAGACCCCCCCCCCCTGTTTTTAACTCATTGGTGGCCAGTGTGGCTGGCCGCCCCTCCTCCCCCCTGTAGTTAACTCATTGGTGGCCAGTGGGCCCCCCTCCCTCCCCTGTAGTTAACTCATTGGTAGCCAGCCCCCCCCCCCTCCCTCCCCTGTAGTTAACTCATTTGTAGCCAGTGGGCCCCCCTCCCTCCCCTGTAGTTAACTCGTTGGTGGCCAGTGGGCCCTCTCCCCTCCCTCCCCCTCCTAATTAAAATCTCCCCCCCTATCATTGGTGGCAGTGGAGAGTACCGATCGGAGTCCCAGTTTAATCGCTGGGGCTCCGATCGGTAACCATGGCAACCGGGACGCTACTGCAGTCCCGGTTGCCATGGTTACTTAGCAATTTGTAGAAGCATCATACTTACCTGCGAGCTGCGATGTCTGTGTCTGTCCGGGAGCTCCTCCTACTAGTAAGTGACAGGTCTGTGCGGCGCATTGCTTACTGATCTGTCACTTACCAGTAGGAGGAGCTCCCGGCCGGACACAGACATCGCAGCTCGCAGGTAAGTATGATGCTTCTACAAATTGCTAAGTAACCATGGCAACCGGGACTGCAGTAGCGTCCCGGTTGCCATGGTTACCGATCGGAGCCCCAGCGATTAAACTGGGACTCCGATCGGTACTCTCCACTGCCACCAATGATAGGGGGGGAGATTTTAATTAGGAGGGGGAGGGAGGGGGAGAGGGCCCACTGGCCACCAACGAGTTAACTACAGGGGAGGGAGGGGGGGCCCACTGGCTACAAATGAGTTAACTACAGGGGAGGGAGGGGGGGCTGGCCACCAACGAGTTAACTACAGTGGAGGGAGGGGGGGCCCACTGGCTACCAATGAGTTAACTACAGGGGGGGGGGGGCGGCCGCACTGGCCACCAATGTGTTAACTACAGGGGGGGGGGTCTGCCCCCTGCTGCCTGGCAGCACCTGCCAGGCAGTAGGGGGCAGTAATGTACACAGTTCTTTTAGTATATTCTAACCTGAAGCGTCCCCATCACTATGGGAACGCCTCTGTGTTAAAATATACTGTCGGATCTGAGTTTTCACGAAGTGAAAACTCAGCTCTGAAAAAGCTTATGCAGACGGATCTTCGGATCTGTCTGTATGAAAGTAACCTACGGCCACGGATCACGGACACGGATGCCAATCTTGTGTGCATCCGTGTTCTTTCTCGGACCCATTGACTTGAATGGGCCCGTGAACCGTTGTCCGTCAAAAAAATAGGACAGGTCATATTTTTTTGACGGACAGGATACACAGATCACGGTCTCGGCTGCAAAACGGTGCATTTTCCGATTTTTCCACGGACCCATTGAAAGTCAATGGGTCCGCGAAAAAAAACGGAAAACGGCACAACAGCCACGGATGCACACAACGGTCGTGTGCATGAGGCCTTATATACAGGTTCCATGGGTGCAGCAGAGAGGCCACACCCATGGAGCAGACAGAGAGGATTAACTCCTAATAGGAACACAGGGGAGTTAACCCATACAGAACCACAAATAACACAGAAACGAAACTTCAGCGAGGAGCGCCGAACGAGCAAGGACGGAAGGTCACAGCCAGAGATAGTGGCTGTGACAGGCAAATTTCAGTCTGGTTTGCTTTCAACAGTGGTTTCCACCTCTAATCTACTTGGAAGGTGTTCTGGGCTCTTTGGTTTCCATTTGTATTATCAGTCTCTTCAATTTGCCATCAATTTTCCTCTTGCGGACACGTCCAGGGAGGTTGGTTACAGTCCTGTAGACCATACAATTCTGAATAATATGTGCACCTGTAGTAACAGGACCATCAAGCTTATAGCCTTTACCTTTAACATGTTCGGCTATTACTTTCTTTCTGAGCTCCGGAGACAGCTCTCTCCTTAGCTTTCTTTAGTCCATGTTCAGTCTGATTCCAAACAGCACAGTGAGTACTTTTAACCCTTTAAATTGGCAGACTGACAGATTACAAGTTTGAAGACACCTGTGATGCTAAGTACAGGACACACCTTAGTGTAACATGTCCCCTATGGTCCAATTATGTTCAATCTTTTCATCACTTTTGTCCAGGCCAGTTTCAAACTTTTATTTATTATTACTTTTGTCAGTTTCAAGTTATTTCAGTGACCATTGTGGGTTTTTCTTTTTTTAACAAAAGGGTACTAACAATTTTGTCCATGTGTGTAGAAGTCAAGGGGATTTCTTTGGCCTATGTAAAACCATCCTTCTCCTCTCTGTCACAGTGCGATCATACACACCATGGACCGGCAGGATACTATCAGGTGTCAGTCTAATGTTTTCTTTGGAGCCCACTTCAAAAAAACTCTGAGATAATGTATAGCAAGGATAAGATGTATTAAATTTACAATCCATTTTAATGTTTGAAAGATATTCTAACAGCACCGGGATAACGCCTGTGAAAACAATCAAAGCTCGGAAAATATTTATTATCCCAGATAGCATGGGTGCCATTTACATGATCTGATTATTTTTATTCACATATCATGCCTGCATAGCGGTATTTACACCAAGACTCTTCTGAGACCACACAGAGCCACGTGAAGTTCTTCTCCACATGGATATAAGACCCACTAAATATAAGACCCAGTTGTAATATTTTTCTTTTTGGTCTCTGAACTATCGCAATATAGTGTCTCTTACAATTTTAGCTTATTATATCTACGTACATTTTATATTATTTTATAGTTCTTGTAAAGAGATTTGAATCCCTCTGTGCACATGGCCATTTCACAGTTTCTTACAACCTACTACTACAGTGCCATAGTCTCATGTGCACTAACACACATCTCACCGCATTATGTGAGTGCAGTACAAAAGACCAGCATTCAGGCAGGAAATCACAGCATCATAAATCATTATAATGCTGTGAGTTCAGGTCAGAGGAGCAGTGTTTGGTTCAGAAAATGCGGCCATTACACGTGTTTCCTGCCAATCGAATACGCTCATTAGAAATTAACCAAAGGGCGCCAAAAACCACCTGAGGGGTTGACTTTAAAAGGGTTTTCCGACAATTTAATACTGATGACTTATCCTCCAGATAGGTCATCAGTATCTGATTGGGGGGGTCCAAAACCCAGGAGCCCCGCCGACCGGTGCTCTTGCGAGCAACTCTGCCTTCTCGCATTTTACCAAGCAGAGCGCAGAACATTGTATAGTGGTTGTGCTTGGGATCGCAGCTCAGCAGTTTTACACTGACCATCTGTCCATTTAGGAAAAATCGCAGCATCTTGTATTACAAGAATGGTTCAGTCAAGTCAATGGGTCAGTGACAAAAACTGAACCGGGCTGAAGCTCACTGATAGACTATCGGCTTTTCACTGATGGCTGTTAGGAGATGCTGAATGCTATTCTTCCGCCTTTTCTCACACGTGAAAAACATGCAAAAATTAGGGGGGAAAAAAACACAAAAACTGAACACATTCGCAGAAAAAGTTGAAGCAAAACAGAGGGAAAACCAGTGCATCACAGCTGACATTTCCTCTGATGTAGACGTTCTCTTTCCTCTTCTCCATTTGGCCCATGACAGCTTCATTTATGTCTTGTCTCTGCAGAATTTGCCACACAGACATCTAACTGTAGGTTCCTCACGTTTCCATCATCTCCCCCACCCTGATGCTCCAACAGTGTTATCCTACTGCTTCCCCCAATACTGTGCCCCCTTTACTCTACAATGCTCCCAAACACTGCAATGCAAAAATAATAGTGCCATAGCTCCCCCCTTCATATTTACAGTGGCATGCAAAAGTTTGGTCACCCCTGGTCACAATTGCAGTTACTGTGAACAGTGACACAAGTTGAAGATGAAATGATCTCCAAATAGTATAAAGTTAAAGGTGATACATTCCCTTTGTGTTGTAAGCAAAAATACGGTTTTATTTTTATCTTTTACATTTTCAAAATAACAAAAAAGAGAAAGGGCCTGAAGCAAAAGTTTGGGCACCCTGCATGGTTAGTACCTAGTAGCACCCCCTTTGGCAATTATGACCTCTTGTTAATACTTTTTGTACCCAGCCAAGAGTCTTTCAATTCTTGTTTGAGGGATTTTCATCCATTCTTTCTTGCAAAAGTCTTCCAGTCCTTTGAGATTCCTGGGCCATCTTGCATGCACTGCTCTTTTAAGGTCTATCCTCAGATTTTTAATGATGTTCAGATCAGGGGACTGTGAGGGCCATGGTAAAACCTTCAGCTTGCGCCCTCCGAGGTAGTCTATTGTGGATTTTGAGGTGTGTTCAGGATAATTATCCATTTGGAGAAGCCATCCTCTTTTCAACCTGAGCCTTTTTACAGTTGGTGTTATGTCTGCAATCAACAGTAATGCTGATAGCAGGCATTTAACCCCTCAGATGCCATGGTCAAAAGGGGATCTGAAATCGCAAAACCAGTAAGCGCAGCATTTCCAGGCGTGGAACGGCTCCCCCACGCAGTGATCAGGGGGTAGAAGGGGTAGGAGCTATTGGCTCCTGTGCCCGCAGAATTACATCAATACAATTTAATGTGCAATGGCCACAAGGTTCAGGGTCCTGGGACAAACAACTGGAGCCCTGCCCTGGCCCCAGATGTTTTGGCCTAAAAACACCCCTGGAAAAAAATCTGATGATTTTTAGTGACAGACCTGGGACGAGTCTGTATCGCTTGTTTGAGAGAGGCCTAAGGCTACCCGCACATGGTGCAGATTTGTATGCAGAAAATCTGCATGAAAACATAAAAAACATGATAAGAAACGCACATGAATCTGCAATATTTATCACGATTGTATGCGTTTTTTGTGTAGCTTTATGCGATTTTATAAACCCTATTGAAGTCGATGGGGAAAACCACTCTCTATAAGGTGCAGGATCAGGCCTCTTTAACATGAGAGTATTAGGTCCGGATGCGTTCAGGGTGCATTCAGGGAAACTCACACCACTTTGCAAGCAAGTTCAGTCAGTTTTGTCTGCGATTGCGTTGAGTTGTTCAGTTTTTCCGCGTGGGTGCAATTCGTTTTCACACGCGTGATAAAAAACGGAAGGTTTACAAACAACATCTCCTAGCAACCATCAGTGAAAAAAGCATGCTTGCGGATGCAATGTGTTTTCACTGAAGCCCTATTCACTTCTATAGGGCCAGGGCTGCGTGAAAAACGCAGAATATAGAACATGCTGAGTTTTTCACGCAATGTAGAACTGATGAGTGAAAAAAAAAACACAGATGTACACATGCTCATTGAAATAAATAGGTCAGGATTCAATGCGGTTGCTATGCTTTCACATCGCGCATTTGCACCCGCACTAAAAACACACTCGTGTGAAAGGGGCCTCACACAATCCCCATGCTGTGCATTTTAAAATCCGCATGGCAGGCCAATTTTCTCACATACAAAATACGCTATGTATGCATGCGATCTGACAAATCTCAGTCACTTTATTATGCAGCGGTTTTTCTACATGAAAATCCATGCAGAAAAAAACACACATAATTCATAACATGTGCAGATACTCTAAGGCCCCTTTCACACGGGCGTCGCGGGTGAGGGCCGGATGCGTTCAGGGTGCTTTGCGGCAAACCCGCGAGAGTAGACACGCAATTTCAGTTCTTTCAGTATGCGTTTTGCATGCGCGTGATAAAAAACGAAATGTTTGGTACCCAGACTTCTTCACTGAAGTTCGGGTTTGGGTTCGGTGTTCTGTAGATTTTACTATTTTCCATTATAAAATGGTTACATGGTTGTAATGGAAAAT